>NC_084797.1:36548563-37947313 GCF_963169125.1 Humulus lupulus
GATTTCTCAACTGTAACCTTATTTCAAAAATGTAATTAGTTTTCAAACCTTATTTTGGGATCCCAAATGTTTAATAATAGAAGTTTTAATGAAACGACGCATTTTCAAAGATTACAGCCTTAACTTTTAATTAGTCACACTTTTGTTTCAAAACCTCGGTTAGCGAGTTCATTGCACACTGTTTTGTCTTAAAAAACTCACTTGGTAACGGCTCTAAGGAAGTAGGTCGTTACAACTTGGTATCAGAGCGAGCCAAGGTTTATTGGTTCTGGAGATCGACCGAACATGTACGCTCGCTGTCAGTGACAAGCTCGACTCAGGGTTGGTTGGTATGAATGATTAATATGCTTGAATATATGTTTGATTACCCTGTTTGCCTGCTTATCTATATGGAGCATGAGAAATGAGTTGACATATGCAGGAGATACTGTTGGGCTGGGCCCTTGACTATTGCATGTTGAGATTGATGCGTGCTGAATAACATTATTATGCATATGAATTAATATTGGCATAATGGTTCGCATATTGAGTTATGTGGTTGATTGTTTAAATTGAATTCGTATGTTATATCCGTTTATTTGCTTGTATGAAGCATGTTGAGACCTGGGTATACTTGGTGACGTTATATCTGGTAGCTAAAATGTATATCATTGTGGATTTGGCCTAAATATGCTTGTGTGTGCATGACATCTGTGGATATTTGGATCTAGATGCGGTTTGGTTCAGAGTAGGAACCACAGAGTTCAGGAGTTTGGTCAGCTTTGACAGATGAACTCGAGTTGTTGGTCCCTAGAAGGGTTGGGGATCTGATATTGTGTTAAAAAGGGGGTTCTAGATATAAGTTGGAGTGGAGATCTCCAGTTATCCCTGGAAGCAGCAACAGAGGGTCACTAGTGTGTGGGTAAGCTGTGGAGTTTGTTAGTCGAGATGGGATAAGTGAACAGCGGATTTCTCTGGGGAAATAGCTGATTTCGATGTTTTAACAGTAAGGTTACCAGTGTTGGTTTACTGTGAAGTATGGACAGATAAGGGTACTATATGAAAGGCGTTTAGGGTGTTATCCTCTAGTGTTGAGGAAGGTACGAGTTGACAAGGAATTTATCAATAGATGAGCAGAGTTAATTCCACCCTTGGTTAAGAGGACGAGAGATACTGATTAGGGGGTCATGTTAAATGTTGAGGCAGAGGGATGCCTGGAATTGGTACTCGGGCTGAGGTACTGGCTTAATGGGTTGGAAAGAACCTAGATGATGAATGGTTAGAAGAGATTTTAAAGACATGATTTGAACTGTGGAGACTGGTGGACTTATAAGTTTGGTTTGGACTGTTGGGGGTAACAACAGCGTAGATCAATGGGTTTGGTGAATTGGATAGTTCATTCTGGGAATTTTTACTGATGGATGTATCTGGAATTGATGGCGACCCATTTAAGGATTTGAGATTTGGAATAGTCTAAGGAGTTTGGGCTGTTCTGATGTAAGGATTTATCGTCTGTATGTGGATGGCAGAGAGAGCCATGTTGTTCGAGGAACTGATGGTTGATGATTAGAGCATGAGTGCTAGAGCCGAAGGGGCAGTGTTTCCTTTGATGGAATTAGTAAAGAGAGAATTGTGATAATCGAGTTGAAAAGACCCTGGATAGTGTTGTGGCCTCTGGATTCGCCAAGAAGGGCGGAAAGGTCTGATTGATAAGATGGTACTTTTATTGCTAGAACGCAGCAAGGTTGGATTCTCAATTGTTGAGGTAGAAAGATCCCAGACAGTGCTTGGGCACCAAATTTGAGTTTGGAAAGAAACCTGAGTGAGAAGCTAGTTATCAAGATGGCGATAGGAACCAGGGAGGTTATTGGTATGCATGAGGGAGAGGATGCCACCTGAGAGGAGGTCAGGCGAGGGCATGACGTCTACATGGAATGACTCGGTATGATAGGATGGATTTCCCATGGTGAGGGAACGGAGAACTTGAATGCCTCGCTACATTCGTAGTTCGAGGACGATTCCTCGAGGATGAGTATTTGACAGAATGGTTTATGCTTTGGTCGTGTAACGAACTGGAAGGACTCGGTGTTGAGAATGTCCCGAGAGGGTGTTGGACATAGAGAGGTTGCCTCAAAGGTGCCATTTGAGAGGATGAGGACGGTAATACTTATTGAGAAGGAATTAGAAACTCTGGTAGATGGATTGTTGAGGATATCATCTGGAGTATGTAAAGGAGTACTTTAAGGTCAGACTACAGATAGGATTGGTATAAGGAATGTTGTAAAAGGAGGTTTTGGCTGACAGAAAGTCTATTGAAGCGATCGAAGGAATTTGACCCTAGAGAAGCCAGAGTGTTGTACTGCGGGGATTGTTAGCATCGTCGGGTTAGAATGAGAAGTACAATGCTGGATTCGAGATGGGACGATGTCTCCAAGAGCCAATCTACGACCTGGTTATTATCAGCTGGAAACCAAGGATAGAGACATTCGGGAAATTGTCTAGTTTGCACCGGGTAGGGTGTGAGGAGTTGGTAACAAAGATTCTAGATTGGTTCAAGCTATAGCAGCACAGGTAAGTTCTTTAGATAGAGAATGCATGAATGGTATGGACAAGTCCCCTTAAGCTCACGAGCAGTGCGTGTGGATTACTCCCAGACGGAAATGGTGAGCAAATGACTATGCGGAAGACGTTTGTACCCAGAAGGCAGAGTCTCAGGTAAGGTTCTACGGGATGTCAGTTTGGGTTTCATTAGGAATACTCAAGTAGAGCTACAAGAAGAAAAGACAGGTATGAGAAGATTCGATCTGAAGCCACAAAGAAGCTAATGAAGATTTTTTGAAGAATTGAAAGCATAACAGAATGGGCAAGCGCGTCATCTATTACATAAGTATCTTCGCAGGAAGCTATACCAAAGACAGGAAGAACAGTAAAACTTGAGGTTAGACGGACTGAGTGGTGTCACATCAGAAAGAAATTCAGAAGACAAGGTAGGATTTGATTGGTTACGGACGATGATGGAATTTGCGTGTGTTTGGCTTAAGTAAAGAGTGATTGCATAAAGGACCTGATCTATGGTAGGGTTATGGAAATATGGGAGTGTACCACAATTGGGCACGCCCAGGAATAAATTGACGCGAGAATGGATCGAACCTTGCGGGAGAAGAAAGAATGAACACGGTTGATATACTTGGAGCACTAAGTTGACAGTTATGGATATCATAAGATGCTTGAGTATTGGGTATTAGTAAGAAAGATAATGTTGAGACCCAGATGTGGTGAAAAACGACTGACGGATGATCAGTGTTAGGAATCCTTGAATTAGCGAAGGGGAATTTAATTGGAGGCGGAACTCCTAGTTTGGAGGCGTGTTCCAGCCAAGAATTACGCTGTAAATTGTAATAGAATGGACAAGGAAACGACTGAGATTGGCATAACGTTAGTAGGTAATGATTAGCTGGTGAGTGTCATTGATCTATGGAATTCAAAGTGTTGGCTTGAGTTGAAATAGGGAAGGACCCTGTTATGGTGGTAAAAGTAGGATACCAGGATCGAGTGAAGGATCCAGTTAGGCTTTGGTGCTTGAATGAGAATTCTGAATGGATATCATTCCACCTCCTAGGGTACGTCGTACCGGGAGGGTCGAGCAGGTGGCAGAATCTAGTGTTTTCCTTTGGACCGTGAGGGGTTAAGTGATGTGGTAGTGTATGATGGAAATAGACCACTCTAGACCTTGAGTAAGATGTTTGTACATGAAAAGTTTTAACTCAATTGATGGAATTAATGTGGTTGGGTCAAGTGAACTGGTTTCAGGATGGAGCGTCGATGATATCGAATTGAGACCCTATAGTATTTTAAATTTTGGAATGGATTTAGAGAACGAAAAGAACAGAGTGGGAATTTGGGATTATCAGTTGATTGCAAGTGAAGTGGCAGTCTGAAAGCTTATCGGATATCTTAAGGAATTAAGCGCTGAGTAGGCGAATACTTGAGGTATTAAGGGAAGTGTAATCCCTGTTGAGTTGGCCGTGGTGGCAAATGCTGGCGTCTTGTTAAAGTAACACGACATAGGACATGGTAAGAGGTGAAGGATAGTGAATACTACGATTTGGCATTGGTTCAGAGAGAACGTCGAAAAGGTTGTTGGAACTCTTAAGGCAGGAGTGTCTGCCTATTTGAAAGCATAAGAGCTGGTAAATTGTTAAATTACGAGGAAATAAAGCTCCGGAAGGAAAGAGTTGCATCTCTGCGTAATAACAGACGAGGATCTGTAAGGTGTTCAGAGAAAGAAGGGAGAGTTCTGACTCTTGATTCAACATAAAATTCTGAAGTTGTACTAAGGGTTAGGCCAGCGGGGCCTACAAGTTGATCCCACCTGGTAGAGGTGATGACTTTTGAGTATCTCTGGAATCAGGAATAAGACAATGAATTGGTCATTGTAATCTAGGCAGACCCTGAGGCTTCAGCAGGGTTGCGGTGTAACGAGAGGTTATAGAGTGTATGGCCGTTAGACAAGATCTTATGGGGCAAGATTGTTGCGCCTGAAAGAGAGTAGTTGGGAACTAAAGTAAAGGCGGTGGACCTTGGGATTCAGGGTCAGAGTTGCGGGTTTACTGACTGATGTGTTTGGATAAATTTCGAGGATGAAATTTTTATGAGGAGGGGATAGTTGTAACGACCCGAATTCACTAATAAGGCTTAAGGGCCTTGATTAGTGTGCCAGGATGGCGTGTTGGGATTTATGTGTGATTTTATGAGTTAAATGCATGGTTATAATTTAAAGCATGTTATGTGACTATTTGATTATTTGAGATGCATGACTATGTATATTAGTATGCATGTAGGCCCGGATTGTGTTAGAAGGGCATAATTGTAATTTTGGCCATGTTGGGCCTAACTGTATTAATATGTGATGATTGTTGAGACCACAGTGGTATGTGGGTATATCCGTGATTGGTAACTTTCGGCACGAGGCGATTCTAGAGCTAGATAGCGGGGAAAAGTCACAACGGGGCATTATAATTGACTTTGGGAAAGTCAAGGAGTATTTTTGATATTGGGTTATGAAAATAAATAATTGGAGATATATTTGAGGTTAGGATGCCTAGGCGGGAATACTGAGGGATTTTACCATTTTTGCCTCGGGGATATTTTGGTACCCCGAACCTTGAGGTAACCAGCTTAAGTTATAAAAACAAATCAAATAAACCATTTGGAGACTTAGAGAAACCGACCCAGCCTCCACCCTCTCTTCTTCTTCTTTCTTTCCTCTTTCTTTCATGAAATCCACAGAAATCTTAGGAGAAATCAAGCTTGAATTTCTGAATATTGATGGTGGGATTTGGAGGTTTAGCTCAAGAGTTAATCAAGAACAAATCAGGATAAAGGTAAGCAATTAATTCTTTTTTTTCTCAAGTTAAATTCTGAGATTTTTTTGGGTTGTGAATGTTTATGGATTTTGATAGTCAAGGTGGAGTTTGAGGCTTGAAACTTTGAAGATAGGTCATGGGATCCTTTGGGAAACGATTCTACAACTGAGGTAAGGTTTAAATTAAAGTTTGATGGTTGAAATTGAGAATTTCATGGTTGGTTTTGAGTTTTAGGTTTGAAATTTCAGAAATTTGGAATTGGGATTTTGGTGAGTATTAGGTTGGATTTTTGGTGGAATTGTGTTGTTTAAACCATCCTAATGTTGTGATTATTAATTGGTTTTGAATTGGGAACTTTGGGATGGCTTAAGGTGAGGTTTTAAGCTTGAAAATGGTGGGTTTTCTGAGTTCGAAGGGTTGGGCCGCGGCATGGTTCTTGGAGGGCCGCGGCCCTTGTAGGCTAAGATGCATTGAGGATGGAGGGCTGGCCGCGGCATGGTCCTTGTAGGGCCGCGACCCTTACCTGTTTCTGGGCATTTTTGTGGCCCTGTTTGGGGGCCATGCCGCGGCGCTTAAGGAATTTTTGGATTTTGAGAATTTAGGCTTGGGAATTTAACCACGGGTGCTCGGGATTGAATCTTTTTATTTTTTTGGTGAAGTTCAATGTTCCGGGGACTAGAACTTGGTTTAGAAACTCATTTGAGATTTATCTTTTTGGTATCCATTATCTTGGTTGTGACTAGGTGTTAAGCTAGAGCTCGGGAAGTGGATCGTGCTCGGGGGTCGTCATTTTTTCTATTTAAAGCATTTGGAATTAAGGTAAGAAAACTATAACACCCGTAGGATGGGGCATGGGCCCATAGTGTGATTGCAGGGCATGGCCCTATATTGCATGTTGCATGATGAAATGATTGCAGGGCACGGCCCTATAGTGCATTACATGTTAGGGTGCAGATTTAAATGAATTTATATTTGTTTGATTGTTGTTTGATTTATGCTATATATGATTATAGTGAAATGAACGGCTATGGCCGAGGGCGGCAAGGCCGAGAACGGCCGCGGGGCCGGAAGTAACACCTAGCACATGGGATGCTATGGTCAGGGTAGGACCCAGGGGATACGGGTGGTATCCCTACGGTGAAGACCGAGACCCTAGGCTTCGGTAAGGCTTCGGGGGCGGCATGGGCGTGTTTGCTTAGTCTAATGGTTGACTTGTTTATATGTGGATTATCTGTTATGATAAAGTGTATAAATTGCATATGTTATGTTCTGCATGAGTTTTCTTGCTGGGCTTCGGCTCACGGGTGCTCTGTGTTGCAGGTAAGGGCAATGACTGAGTCAACCAACCATGAGTACGGAGAGCGTGAAGTGACGCGTACATGTTCGGCCTGCCCGACTGCTTTGGTTGGGGGTTTATTCGAAAATGGCTGTAATAATCTATGATTTTATGATTTCTCAACTGTAACCTTATTTCAAAAATGTAATTAGTTTTCAAATCTTATTTTGGGATCCCAAATGTTTAATAATAGAAGTTTTAATGAAACGACGCATTTTCAAAGATTACAGCCTTAACTTTTAATTAGTCACACTTTTGTTTCAAAACCTCGGTTAGCGAGTTCATTGCACACTGTTTTGTCTTAAAAAACTCACTTGGTAACGGCTCTAAGGAAGTAGGGCGTTACACAAATGTTGTCTCTTGTGATACATGATACGACAGTTTTGTGCAAGCATCATCCACTGCAGTAAATAAGACGACAGTTCCTACTCAGGCGTCATCCTCCTACAATACATGAGATGACTATTTATGTGCAAGCATCGTCCCATGCCATATATAAGACGACAGTTTTGTGGAGACTGACGTCTCATGTAGAATATGCGAATTTTTTTATTTCTCTATTTTCTACCACTATATTCATTAATAATTTCCTATGTAATTACAACATAATTTAGACAGAATTAACAAGCAGACAAAATCAATAGAACTCAGTATGTTCCAAATCTAAAAATTACAAGACCAAAATATACACTTGCAATAACTATGTAAGTGCTAACTAAAAACTACAATTAATATATTTTTTAATTCTCATTTCAAAAGTTACTCTAGCTATGACTCATCCGCTCAAGAAGCTTGGCTACCCATTCATTTGAGTTTCATTAATTTTGCTAAGTGTATATGTATTCTTCCCACCACACTACAAAACACAAAATAAAAAACTAAGTCCGAAATTAAATTCAATAGAATTGTAGTTCAATAATTATAAATACATTTACATTACTAGTTAGTCATCGCATGGGTGTCTCATTCAAGCAATAGTCCTTCATCGTTCTTATAATATAAAAGTCGCACTCTATTGACGATGTTTGACGAGGGCAATTGTCTATTTTCCACTTGTAATGTTTTTCATTCCTTCCTGTCTTTCGCTTAATGTGTGAAGAGACACTATATATACATCAATATTAAGAGCATATTAATTTTTTATTTCCATATTAAATAACCATATTATATTCTAAAATGAGTTTCAAATGTATTACCTATTCATAAGGTTCTTCAAATCATTTGGTGGAGATTTTCTAAGTGGATCAAGATAGTAACAAGTATGGTAATCTGGATCAATGATCACTAACATCCAGAAACGTCTGCATTTCAAACCAAGTTATTAAATTAAACATCACAAGGTATAAGTAAAATTAATATTAAATGAAATTTTACTTACAAGAAATGTTATGTCATTGACCAAGTTTGACCCATCACTGTGTTATTGATACACTCTGAGATAATTTCAGCTCGATTATCCATATTTGCCCCAATTCTCGATGACCATGATGGCTCAATGAAACCAAAAATGTGTGATATCTCTCTATCAGACAACTCGGAATATATGATACTACATACATGAAAGTTAATGATGTTATATTTATACTTAAAAAGAAACATTTATATGATGTTTATTAATTTAAAATTTACCTGATATAGAATGAAATGCAAGACGCGTCGATTTCTTCCATAAGTCCAAAGTGTACTATATCCTCATGTGAGATATATAAGGTCTATTGTCCGCCCATAATATATATAAGCGTTTTACCGGAAAATTTACAACATTACCATTGTTCTTGTGGTAAGACTGAGGAAAAAGAAAGAAAATTTAAGATGGCATTATTGTGTAATCTGTATACGAGCACAAAATGAAACAATGTCTGTAATTTCAAAGCATGTACAATTTGCAAACAAGCGAATTTGCAATAACAACAACGAGAATAGAATACACAACCAATCACATAATATTTTACAAACACATAGGCATAGCTTACGTGGAGAAAATAAATTATTATCAGTAACAGCAAATACAATCCCATGGGCAAACATTGGGATATTTAAAATGACAAAAACAATCATAAATTAATTCGTAAGGTCACAAATGTCACGCTCACTCCAACTATGTAAAGAACCACGTGGTCTTCAAATTAAGAATTCTAGCAAATCAAAAAGTGAGAGATATCCGGATAGAATTGCAACTAAACTAGAGTTGTGTAATTTTGTCCTTCAAATATGTTAAGACAGCCTTGGTTCCTCTAAGATTGTCCTTCAGATGCTAAAAAATAGATCAATATAATAATGAAAAATGAATCATGGCAGCCTCACCCCACATGCAAAAAGTACACAAATAATTATATCTTCTATCAAATCTTTATTGTTTAATAATCATATTAAGTAATATAGTTAAAATCATAATCTAAACCATATACATTAATAGCAATTTTCTATTAATCGTCTTCAAGAAATTTATAAGCTACCAAGTGAAAACCATCAAAGTCTTCACACATGATATATATATAGTTATAAATGTTTTAATAAGATTGCTAGTTTTGCTTCCTTACGATTTTCCCAACAAAGTGAATAATGTAGGGTTGGACTTCTAATTCTCTATCTCCACAGTTATTATTTTTATTTTCTTGGACCTCCCTATCAATATACAAGGACTCATTTTGAAATATGCAGTTACCTCAAAGCTTGTAGACCAAGCCCCGTATACAAGTTTGAGATTTGGCAAAAATAACTCATACAGACATGCACAAGTGAATCAATAAAAAATGAAGTCACTTAAAGAAAATGCTAAGAAATTTTTCAACTAACATCAACAGGATTAAGAACATGCTTCTCACAGAAGCTTGAAGATATAAAAGGAAAATGTAGCATACGCTCTCAACGAATTTCCATCAAGTCTTAAGACCTACAAGATGGGTTCAAGCAAACCATGAAAAGAAACTTACTAGCTTAGAATAATGTAACTAATCAGATCTGGACAAATATGATATGGTTTACATGACAACTCCAGTCGGCACATGCATAAGGGATGAATATGCATATAGAAGTTATTACTAGTTAACTTTACAAAGTTTCATTTTACTACGAAAAACATGAAACAAAATGTAATTTCATAATTCTTGCAAATACTCTCTATCACATGCAATAAGTATCATTTGCGATAATGTACATATACATAGGCCTCTTGTAGTAGTTTGTAGCAGGAGCAAAAGTTTGGTTTTCTTATAGCATTGTGAAAGACACACGCAATAACTTCACAAAGCAATAGACAAGACACATAAAATTGCAAGAAAAATTATTTCAAACTTGTTGATGTTACTATACTATGCTTCCAATACACAAATCCTGAAAGGTATCTTATACTTACCAACTCTGGGGAAGTGTTGATATGTTATTGTCAGATAGATCAAGCTTAGTGAGAGAAGTAAGATTTTTGAATCCCTGCCATTGATGTATCAAACATCAGAAACGGCGGTCTTTCAACAGACAAGATCTATCAACTCAGAATTAACCCAATTAACAATATATTTCAGATTGTGGGATTTTTCTATTCTAACCACCAAAGTCAAGGAAAAAGGTTAAAGGTTTTTAAAAGAAAATTTTATTGACCTCCCAAGAAAATACCCAACTACATAAATATGAAAAATGTGCTACAAGATACGATTAAATTGTGATCCCTTCCTTTCCTATTTCATCACAACTCATTCTCTCTACTTATAGCTCGGGGAAAGTAGAGAGACTCTTTTGAAGCACGAGAAAAACCAATAATATCACTGCCCTGTTTAGGTGTAAGATTATGCTATAATATCAAACTTTCTTAGATTCCTTTCATAAATTACAAAAAGCCACTCAATAATGAAATGTAAAGAGAAACTACCAGTACTTGATCAAAAGTGCATTGAAATATGAAATCACTCAATTTCACAATAACGAAAAACAGAGAAAATCATTTTAAAAATAAAATCTAAGAAAAAATTGGGATAATTTCTTTTATAACTAGCTTAATTGCAACAACCTTTAAAGTGTTCTATGGCATTAGTTCTACTTTAGGGTTGTGAAAGGGATTTTTTAGCAATTTCATTTTGAGGTAGAAAACCTAGTATCATATATATCAACTATAAGTTACATTCACACTCACACATTAAAATGTGCACTGAACTCTTAGTAAGCTAACAAAAGAAACTTAATTATACTTGTAGAAGATAACATAAAATTACTTGAAACAAATAGTTTAAGAGTCACTGAAACATATTCCACACATAAATATATGCATTATATGAATTATTCTACACCAAGAATATAGGCGTATTGAACCTTTTCCATTCTCTATTTGTTCTAGCTCACCTTCTAATATAACAAATAGGATTAGAGTGGGCAAGAAAGATATGCAGTGGGGAAATTAATCAAGACCTTATATATATATATATATATCTTACTTGAACACTAAAAATGACAAGAAAATAACAGTTGTGATCTTGTGCCCACTTAAACATAACCAAATATAGCAGCAAGTGTAAACATATAAACATGGCTGAAAAGAAAGTTGAGGATAAAGATCCAATAAATGGCAAAGACAATATTGAACTTACCTAAAAAATAGTGACATGAAAGCTAGAAATTGACAACCATTAAGCATTAGCCCCTTTGGTGATTGTGAGTTCAAGAGTCCAAACAAGCTAAACATATAAACATGGCTGAAAAACATAGAAAATGAAAAGAGGCTATGAACTCTGTTTCCTTCAGAAAAAATTCATGGCTTCAAAACCACAAGTTGAACCACATATTTTTTTTTTTTTTGTAGTTAATTGCTTTTTCCATAAAAAAATTTAATGACTGCCAAAGACAAATGTTAGAAACATGGTGAAGTACAACTAAACAATTGAAATTTGTAGGAACTTGTTTTGTTAAACTATGGTACCATTTTGAATATCTTCATCTACCTTATCCCACAAAGACTGCTTGAATACGTTATCATTTGGCAGTTAAAGCCCTTATTAAAAATTTCACAGACCATAACACTTTCGATCTATTTCTCACATCTTTTTTTCTTCATTTTTGAGAAAAAACATGGTCATCTACAATCTACTTATATTTGTGCTGGAAAGTAAATATAAATAATGAGCACATCAAATAGAGTGAGATTCAAATCATTAATAAACATTAAGTCCTAACGTATGTCTTAAATACCAATTCCATCACATCTGAAACTAATGTTTTTTTCAATGGAGTATAGGTTGAATACAAAATAAATCACTAGAAAATGCATCCTAGTTTGAAACTTTTACATATAAAAGTCTTGTTATAATAAAATCGTAAATAATCTGCTTATGAGGGTTTGGAAACTTTTTCAGAAACATTCCAATTTATACTAAAAATATCAAAGAAATTACAACAAAAAAAATACATTTTCACTATTTCTACTTGTAATATGAATTATATAACTAATACATATTTAAACTAATTTCTCAGATTCAAAGATTAGAAAATACAATCCTAAACCTAACACAAGAGAATAGAAGAGTTGACATTCAACTCACCAATAATGAACCAAAAGGCAAAAGAACCCTCATTTGAAAAAAGAAAACCCAACAAAATTATTATTCTGAAAAGCACAATAATCTACCAAAAACAAATGCATAAAATAAATTGGAGCAATTACCTTTCAACAATGAAAATTGGATGAAGGCCTTAAATAATTTAAAGAGAAATAAGATATGAGTAAGATGGAGACAAGGAAAGACCGGAGCAAGATGTAAGAGATTAATATAGCAGCAAGAGGAGACAATACATATATATACGCAGAGAATTTTTTTTTAAGGAAACTTACTATATTGGAGAGTCTTGTAAATATATCTGGATATAACAACTTTCAAATCCTTTTAACTTGACTACACAAAACCCCACTTCTCTCTTTTATGTTTCTCTTTTAAAAAACAAACTTCTCTTTTATACACAATGTTACATCGAACCACACCACATCTCCAAATAAATTGAAGCCTATATCTTTTATCATTCAAGAATTCAATCAAACACCTTAATTACATTAACGACATAACTAAAATAAATATTCTATAAACACTTTCATTCACTAAACACAAATGAATCACAAGTAATAGGTTTCACAGTCAAAGAAATTTCAAGAAAACTATCAATATTTAATAAAAGATATATAGGTATTATAAATACACACAATAAAATAAACACATATTTGTATATTAATTACCAGAAAACCATTGCAGAAAAATAAAACTCATTGTAGAAAAGGAATACCAAAATTTCATGGATATAAACTGCGAGGGAGACAGAGAGAGGCTAGTAAAGGGCGACGACAAGGGAAGTAGGCCAGAGCTGGGCAGCTGAGCAGAGGTCGCACGTCGTCATTCCCTGACTCAGTAGATGGGAAATGCGGGGGAGAGAGGCCAGGAGAGGTTGGGCGGTTCCAAGAATGGTAGGCCACACACAAGGAAAGGGGTGGGTGGGTGTTGGGCGCTGGTATCATGGGGAAGACGATGAGGGGAATCGAGGGATTTGGGCGGGTGACCTAATTTTCAAGATTATTTTATTTTTATTTATTTGTATTAAAAAATCATTATTATAAGTTTTGGAAAAGAAAAAAAATTACTAGTTAGTTTAATATAATATCTTAATTAACTATTATTATAATATTTAAAATTTATTTTTTACTTAGTAATATTACAAATTATTAGTTACTACTTTGACAAGTTTTTTTTTTCAATATTAATGAATGGGTGACCAAATTTTTTTTATTTTGATTCTCATAATTTAAAACATAAATCTTTAATTCTTGATGTTGACCATCGATTTGGCCAATGACACAGAATAAGAAATACGACAAGAAATGAGATGATAATCAAGAGTGGAATCCAATGGTAAAGAAATGACACAAATGATTTATAGGGGTTTGGCCCCAATGAATGGTAATGACCTACGTCCACTTAGTGCTATTATTGATATTGAATCTAAATGTCGTGATCAAAGAACTAGGGTTCTTGAGTTTCACAAGCCTTAAGAGAAAATACAACTTTTGGAGGATAATCGCACTATATGCTCTTTCCCTCAGTATTCGGAAAAAAGGTTCAAAAGTCAAAAGTCCCCTCCTTGAGCTCTCTCATGCATATTTATAGGCTCAAGGGGGGTTACATGGGCCAATGGGCCTTAACTATCCTTAATATCCGTGTATCAAGGCAATAAAGAGGAAATAATCAACGTAGTTATTATAAGATTACAATCTTTTAAGGAAATAAACCGAAGCATACGACCAGTCTAGTCGCGTCTAATCGTGAGGTTTGATAAAGCATCAGGGAGCTGGTTGATACGCGAACAACACCTCTTCATTTCGACTCTGCCACATGTCAACCACGTGTGAGAAATTCTTGCCACGTCATCAGCAGCCATTTTTGGGTAAACATTTGCCCCCCAAGTTTTGTTGTTGTCTCTAAGTTTATACTGACTTTCACAACCCCGGTCGGATTTTCTTCATCGAGTTGGACCTCTTCAAGGTCCTCGATGGGTCCTATCTCTTCATCAAAATCCCCAAAGCGAGGATCTAAATCGCTGTCCTCACTTTGGGCAACGCCCTATTTTGTGACATCATCACCTGATTGGGCTTGTACATCAGCAGCCATTTGCAACTATTTTTCGGCAACTTCCCTCGATATGCCTTTCTTTGCCTTAGTTATCGAGGCGTTGTAGCACTCCCTCGCTTCCCGCTGATTTCCCAACACGCATCCTATCCCTGCGTCGGTTGGGAATTTCATGGCCAGGTGCCATATCGAGGTAACGGCTCGTAGGTTGACCAAAATTGGCCTCCCAATTACAGCATTATATGTTGAAGGACAATCAACTACTATGAAAGTAGTGAGTAATGTCAAGTTAGCAGGTGCAGTACCTATTGTAACTGGAAGCCTAATTGACCCAGTTGGGGCGAGCCCTTCACCAGAAAAACCATAGATGGTTTGGTTGCATGGCTCCAAGTCTTTGACGGACAACTTCATTCTTTCCAACGAGGACTTATATAGCATGTTGACTGAGCTTCCTGTGTCAACCAACACCCTCTTAACCATCATGTTGGCAATTGAACGTCAACGACCAGTGGATCGAAGTGTGGGAATCGTACATGCTAGACATCGTCCTCAGAGAAGGTTATTAATTCCTCCTCTCTTCGAGCCTTAAAGGTGCTCGATCCTCCACACTCATAATCTCGATGTCCTGTTCGTGGCGTAGGGTTCGAGCGTATCGTTCCTTTGCCTTCCCACTATCCCCTACAAGGTGTGGGCCACCACACATGGTGAGTAACGTGCCTGCCATAGGAGCTGGTTGTAAAGGTGGCGAGCATTGGTGTGCAGGCACCTTTTCGTTGCTGCCTTGAGCCTCTCATTGAGACCCTCCTGCGGCTCGCACATATCTCCTTTTGTTTCCCTACCTGATCAAGAACTCAATTTCATCCTTCAATTGGTTACACTCATTAGTGTCATGTCCGTAGTCGTTATGAAAATGACAGAATTTTGTGGTATCTCTCTTGGAGATATCCTTCCTTATAAGTGCGGGTCACTTATAAGGAACACTAGAGTTGGTCACCTGATAGACCTCTGCTCTACTTTCGACAAGGGTCGTGTAGTTGGTGAATCTCGGCTCATATTTTTTGCTTTTAGGGCATTTATTCTCAAAGGCTGACGGCTCATTGTTCGCCCGTTTTCCACCATTTCTTCCATTTTCGTTCTTGTTGCCCTTGCCATTTCCATTGGGTTTATCCGATCCATTGGCGGCCTTGGCGGGTTTTTCCTTTGGCCCCTTGTCTTTTGTTGGCGATTTCCCCTCATTGGTAATCGTGTCCTCGAGCTTGATATATCGATCAGCTCGATCCAAAAACTCCTGGGTACTTCTTACCCCATTCTTTCTTAGGCTACTCCAGAGGGGAGAATGGCGTCTAACCCCAGCAGTTGGGGCCATCATTTTTCCCTCATCCCCCACTATCTTGGCTCCAGTTGCTGCTCGCATGAAGCGCTGGACATACTCCTTCAAGGGTTCTCCTTCCTTCTAGCATATCTCGACCAGCTGGTTGGCCTCAGTTGGGTGTACGCGACCCGCATTGAATTGTCTATATAATTCCTTCACGAACATCTCCCAGGATACTATATTAGCAGGAGGGAACTTAATTAACCACACCTGAGCAGTGTCAGATAGTGTTGCGGGGAAGATCCTACAGCGGGCATCTTCTGACACTTTCTGTATATCCATTTGTATCTCAAATTTGTTTACACGAGACACTGGGTCTTCGTACCTATCAAAGTTCGATAGTACTGGCATTTTGAATTTGCTGGGGGTTTTTGACACAACAATCCTTTGCACAAACAGAGTGCCCCTCCTCTTATCGTACTCTATGTGGGATGTTCGACTCCCAACTAGTTGTTGCACTGCTTGGTTCAGGGCATCAATCTGTGCCTGAACTGCTTCTGAGATCGTTGGGTCGACCGGTGCCGGAGGAGCATACTCATCGTGCCTCTCATGATGGTCATTGAGTATGTCCCTCAAATCATCATCCCTGCGCCTCTGCTCGCTAACCCTAGCCGATTAAAGACGTTATGCTGCCTGGGTTGCCCCCCAGCATTATGGCTTGCTGGCCTATTTTCTCTAGGTGGGGGGGTTCTGTCTCCACCACTTTCCTCATTCCTCCGACCAACATTTCCTCTGCCAGAATGGGCTTCATTATAGTCATGGCCATCTCTAAACTGTGGCCGACTACGACGTGACCAGCTGTTCACGCTATTTCCTCCTCGGGCTGGAATTTCCCTAGCGTCAGGGGGAGGCATGCACTGGTCGTTGGGTCCCCGTGCATTATTATTCCACGGGGGGCCTCTGACCTCAGAGCCTGACTCGTTGTTCCTTCTGTTGGCAGAAGGACGCTGCCCCCTGCTCGGTGGATTTGGCTCTTTGTCCCCTGGGCGTCTAGGGCTGCGGAGCGGTTGCCCGGCCCCATTCTGCCTCTGGCGTTGGGGATTGCCTCGACCAGCTTAAGATGGAGGTTGTTGCTCAGGATCCCAAATTGGGACATCATCCTGAGCCACATGTGGCTAATCCAACCTTTGGGGGCTTACTGGCTGGTGCGGAGGACTTTGATTGGGAGCCCGCTGTGGTGGCACGCTCGGTGGCTAATCCAGCTGAGAGGCTGGCGCAGCCTGTCCTCGAGCCAATTGAATGGCTACTTCGAGAGCGGCCATGACATCCCTCTGCTGACGGTCCAAGTCCACCTGCCGCTCACTCAGCTCCTGTCGCTAACGTTCAATTTCTCTCTGCTGCAGCACCATTCGATTTTCTTACAACTTCTTGATTAAAGCTCTCAATGAAAGCACCAGAATGTTGACCCTCGATTTGGCCAACAACACGGAGTCAGAAATACGACAAGAAATGAGATGATAATCAAGAATGGAATCCAATGGTAAAGAAATGACACTGATGATTTATAGTGGTTCGGCCCCAATGAATGGTAACGACCTACGTCCACTTAGTGCTATTATTGATATTGAATCTAAATGTTGTGATCAAAGAACTAGGGTTCTTGAGTTTCACAAGCCTTAAGAGAAAATACAACTTTTGGAGGATAATCGCATTATATGCTCTTTCCCTCAGTATTCAGAAAAAAGGTTCAAAAGTCAAAAGTCCCCTCCTTGAGCTCTCTCATGCATATTTATAGTCTCAAGGGGGGTTACATGGGCCAGTGGGACTTAACTATCCTTAATATTCGTGTATCAAGGCAATAAAGAGGAAATAATCAACGTAGTTATTATAAGATTACAATCTTTTAAGAAAATAAACTGAAGCATACGACCAGTCTGGTTGCATCTAATCGTGAGGTTTGATAAAGCATCAGGGAGCTGGTCGATAAGCGAACATCACCTCTTCATTTCGACTCTGCCACATGTCAACCACGTGTGAGAAATTCTTGCCACGTAATCAGCAGCCATTTTTGGGTAAACACTTGATAAATCTCATTTATTAAATTAAAATCTTTCTTATTATTTATTTCTCAATAAATAATAATGCAATTTAACAAAAGTAAAACCCTTTAAATTCAATTTTTTCTCCCATTTTTAAATTTTAATGTCACTTATTATATATTCCAAGGAATAACACATAATTTGGGACATAAATCCATCTATTATCCCATTATATAATTAAATTTAAATTTTAATATAAAAATTATTATAAATACAAAAGTTAATAATAAGACAAATTTAGAAACAAAAAAAAAATTAATTTTAAAAGTTTTTAATAAATACATAATTTTTATAAATATATATTTAGAAAATTTAGTTTATTTTTAAAATTAAATTATTCATTAATTATATTTTTTATACTGATTTTAATTTTTTTTTACTGATTAAATTATTTTGTAATAATTTTTTCTCTCTTTTAAATTTAATTTAAAAAAATATTTTTTATATGGGCCAATAAGGAGCTAACACGTGGGTCCAGGGTCAGTTTTTAACGGACTTAATGGGCTGGGTACGGACGAATACCAACGGAAGTGGACATTGTGTACTTTTCCCAAAAAAAAAGGATTGGGTATTAATTCACTTGTTTTTCAAAACATTGGGTACTTTTGCCTCTATTTCCCCTTCTATTAAAAAATACAAATCAAATTAGTTTTTTATCAAAAATTTGTATTGCATTAGACAATGGTTTGAGTAGAAATGTTGTCTCGTGTTAAAAGTAGTCATGTTACAACAGTCTCACTAGAACTTTCATCTGATGGGAGTTTTAATCTGCAGGGCATGACAGTTCGAGAGTGACTGTTGTGTCATATATATTTTTAACATGACACGATGGTTCTACTAAAAACGTTGTCTCATGTGTGTCATCTAAGTACATTTTTGTAGTAGTGACATGATGAAAGAAAGAACTTCTAATAATCTCCATTAAAATATAAAAGTTCAACATTCATCTATCGATGGTCGTTTGAGACTTGACCCCAATCCTGAAGTGAGTAATGAACTCCTATTTGTGCTTTTTTGACTTTTGACTTATCGGGTAAGGTTCCATATTCTTTCGACCGAATCCCTCATATCTTGGAGTCATAGAACTACAAGTGGTTGGGAACATACTTCAGAAATATGGAATCTTCTCCTTACTTCAATGAAAGCAGATTAGTTGTTCATTTTAGTGTTGATTCGAGACTTGAACATTGAGCGCTTAATTTCTGTTAGAGAACAAAATTTTCATTCTATAATAAAATTTATAGAATAATGTTCATTAGAGGATCAATGGAACTAATTGATAAAGACATAATTAGAGAGGTTAACGGACATTAAGAAGTAGCTTTAATTATGAACAACTAGCAGAGGGTCATAACTGATGCAATGACTAAATCAATGGACGACTTTATAGTTGTAGCTTCTAATAATATAAAACTGTAGTTTTGAGAGTTTAACTATGAATTTCTAGTGGATTAATTCATAGTTAATAAATTAATTAATTTAGTGAAATTAATTAAATTATTGGAGCTTAGAACTACGAGTCCATGTTGTCCTCGTACTAGCACGATAACACAGAGGTAGGATTTTGGTATTAAAAGGAAATAATTAAAAATAATAAAGTATTATTTTTAATCTCACAAATTAATATTATTTGTGAAATAATATTTAAAATATTATTTATGAAATAATACTTAATGACAAATAAAATTATATTGATAATTATGTGAAATTAATTTTTATTGAAAATATATTTAATCATATTTAATTTTGTAGTATAATTGTATACTACATAAAATATTATGTTAAAGGCCCAACAAATAGCATTTTATAGAGAAAATACCACAGGGCCCAAAACCCTGTAGTTGGCGCCAGCCACAATCCAAATGTAGTGTGGCCCACGCAGAGGCCCAATGTGATTAGGGCTAGGTCTTCTTTTGATTGTTATATTAATATAACATAACATCAAGAGGAAGAGACATCAAATGCAATTAACGTTATTTGCCAAGAGAGAAAAATAGAGAACTTTGTTCTCTCTGTATTGTGAGGAGAACACTTTCTCATGTGTTGAGATTCAAAAGTGTGTTCTTGTGTAAGCCATAGTATGGAAGATGGTGGGTTAGGAGGATACGACGCTATTTGATTTACACGTGTTCTACATCTAGAAAATGTATTGGTAAGTTTCTATTTTATTCAGATTCATGCACATGAGAAAGATCCAATTCTAGTTATGGTTCCTAGAGTGATTCGTTCTTATGCTTTAAGAATGGTTATTATTGCATTGAAATATTATCTCATGCTTCCGCTGCACAGTCAATCACATGATCAAAAACCAACACTTTGTACTTGTTGGCACTGTGCATGGACCCTATATGCTTATGATATCTGTATTGAGAACTAGAGACCTATTGCAGGAGGGATGCGTAGGATTCTTAGCTAGTGTGGTGGATACCACTTAAGTCGTGCTAGTGGGATCAGGACAGACTAAATTAGTATGTGAGTTTCTGGATGTGTTTCCAGAGGGTCTGTCAGGGTTACCTCTACACCAAGAGATAGAATGGTGATTATGTTGGTGCCAGAGACGAAACTAGTGTCTAGGGCACCGTTTTTGTAACGTCCTGCGTTTTCGGGTACCTTTAAATGACTCGGGGCGGGATTTTTCCCCCGGGTTAAGAATATTATTTTAAATAATATTATAATTTTTTTTTAAGTATTCCATGAGTTATTGCTAGCCAAAATATGAATTTTGTGATTTTAAAAGTCAAGATAAGACTTTCGGTCCTGGACCGACACAAAAACCCTGATCGGGTAAAAATCTCGGAAAATAAAATGAACAATTATGGCAAATATATTTTGGCCATAAAATACATTTATGAAAGTTAAAGTTTGGTCAAAAATAATAAACCTAAAAGAAAATTGAAATTTAAGGGCATTTTGTGTTAAATGCCTAATTTTACCGAAATGAGGAATTTTATTCCATGAATGGACCTTAGGTTAAATTTTATTATGTGATTAATTAAATTAAATGTGAGAGACATTTAATTTAATTAATTAATGTTAAGTTTGGTGATTAAAACTTAATAAGAGTGAAAAAGGTGTCAAAAGCCAATTTGGACTTTTCAACTTATGAAACATTTATTAACTTTTATAAAAAAAAAATTATATGAAACATAGATAAAATGAAAAGGGTGGCCGGCCATGTGGTATTTTTAGAGTTGTGTGAACCCAATTTTATAAAGTTAAATCCTATTTAATTAAGAAGTCAAGTGGGCAAGTGGGTAGAAAAGCACTCAAGTGTTTTGTGATATTTTGAAGAGTTTTGTGAGCTAATTTAACCCCCAAAACCGACCCCCACACTCTCTCAATCACTCTCATCTGATTTTTGAAGACCTCTCAAAGTGTTCTCTCCATTTTCAACCCCAAGAACACCAAGGAAACTTGGAGGCTAAGTCTTGGTCTAGGAAGTATTTTCCCTAAGGTAAAGTTTCACTAATCTAGGCTTTTGTAAAGTTTTAAGCATAGAGTTTCAAATAGCTAATTAACTATGTTGTTGGGGGAAATTGGTTAGGATTTTTGAAAGGTTTTGAAGGAGTCAAAGCTAATAGGAAGATCCAAACCTTAAGCAAGAACACCAAAAAGGTAAAAAGTTTACTTTTGATGATTTTGTTGTAGGGTTTTTAGTTTTAAGCATTATTTTGTATATTTAATGCTTAAAGTTTCTTGTTGGTGATGTAATAAGGTTATGGTAGTTGTTTAATAATTTTTATGATGGATGTGTATTGATTTTTGAAAATGGGAACCAAAACCCCCAAGGGTTTTGTAGGATACCCTAAAACAAAACATGTTTTGAGCTGTGACTTCCAAGGGGTTAAGCAGCCACTGTATATTGGTTTTGTAAAATTAAATTGTACTGTAATGTTTTTGAGATTGAGTACATAAAATTGAGCTTTTGAAACACTAAAAAATGTTTAGAAATTAGTAAGTTATGCTATTTCAAAGTTTAGGTAAAAAACTGTTTTTTCGTATTCTTATTTTTGGAACCAAGTTTGGACAGCCACTGTATAGGGCAAACAAACCCAGTTTTTTCTAAACATTTGTGGACATATTTCTGGCGTAACCTAGTATTATACTGTAAAATTTGGTAAGAAAATATTGAACGGTTTGAAAATTATTAACTGTCAAAGTTTGGAAAAAAATAAGGACTTAAAAATAAGGTCATTTTTACCTCATTGTTGGAAAATGATTTCACCAATAAAAAATGCTCATTTTGACCTAAGATTTTACAAAGACCTAAATGGCATAACAAAAATGGAATTGGGAAATTTTGGTAACAATTGGGTAAGTAAATTTCAAGTTATGAACTAACGAAGTATATAGTTAAAAATGTGAAAAATATGCTTTTCACACTTAGTGTAAAAATGAGATTATGGAACATAAGGTAAAAAGTAAAATTTTGCTTAATTCAATATATAAATTGGTAAGTCTTGAAAACATATTTTCACTAAAATTACCCCTTTGAGTTTAAATGAATTATTTTTAATAAAGAGTTTTTATTCTTTCTAAAAATAAGAGATTTAATTTATTAATAGTTAATAAATTAAAAGAGGGTTTAAAACCCTATATTTTGATAAAATAATTAAATGAATTATTTTTCTAGTAAGTAAAATTGATTAATTGATTTTGGAAAATTAGATAGTCAAGATGGGAAATTTTTAACGATTTTCCTAATTAAGACAAATTATGCAATTTTCTTAAAACAGTTTTTAGATATTAAAACCTTAAGAAAAATAAAAGGGAAAAATTAAGAGTTTATTTTCTTTTAAAATAATTAAGCAATTTATTTGTATTTTCTGGATATAATACCGGCTAAAATCTTACATATTTTAATCGACTAGTTGAAAGTGCGGGTTAATAGCGATACCTTGAAAGAATAAGATTTTTAGCGGATTGTGGGGAAATACCATTGTGATACCTGAGCCTAGGTATCGAGACCTTAGGATAGGTCTCCCCGAGACTTAGGGTTTAATCTCAAATATTTTGTATGACTTTCCTTAATAGGTTTAAAACCAAATAAGGATTATAAATCCTTACAAATGACTTTTATTAAAATGACCAAACTGCCCAAAATAATAATAATGAATTATGAGTGCCATAATTAATCCGAGTATACTGTATGGATAACTACAGTATTGGCTAAGTGTAACTGGACTGAACGTTGGAGGGTGAAAACCTGCTGAGCGCTAAGGACTCCAAGTAAGTCAACTTATATTGTATGGCTGCAACATGAAATGATTATTGTCTTATATGTTAGCATAGGGATACATACACATATATAGACTGTCATAGAAAGTTGCTTAGAGACGTTAGTCTAGTGAGTGCTGATTTAGAAAATATGAACGGTAGATGTCCGTCATATCCTAGACGGTTGATCCCCGTCACACTGCTTGATTTTATTTATGTCCGGTTCATTACCGCGATGAGTTGCCATGAGATGAGGATAAGCTGGTTAAACCTAGGGGTGCCAAAATAAATGGGACCTAGGGGCCCTCATGCTTACTTAATCATTGGACGGTTAGAATCCGAGAAAGTGCTCTGATAAGTTATTCCCGGATAGTAGCCGTGAATATTGGCCATTCAGTGAGAGTGCCTAGAGATACTAGGGGTTGCCAAGATTGAGTAAGGCTGAACACCCTAGGGGAAAATGCTCACCAGCACCACTGATTAACATAGAAGTCTTCGTAAAATCGTGTAAATTGGATTACACTCTTGGATAAGTAGCGATGCCCTAGGTAACACGATAATTACCCTTGATGACAATATTTATTGGCTAGATCTTAGTGTGGAGACTCGGTTCTCTTTTACAGATTAGCAATTATGTTGGAGGGCGCGTTACGCCTGAATTGTTGGAAATTGTCGAGCGTTGGTCTCGAATTATATGGTGATATAATATATCTGCTTGCTCTGGGATTTTTGAGTGCAGGGATATAATTGTTAATAAGATATAGTTGTGATATAATATATCTGTTTGTTCTGAGATTTTTCTGAGTGCGAGATTTTTATCTAGTTATGAATTAATTTATCCTTGGTTATCAAGCATGACCATAAAATTGCCAGGACGCTTTAGCGTTCTTGAAATTGATTGTGTAGGGTCTGGAACCCTAATTCTCTACATGCTTTGTTTGAAAGTTGATCTTACTAAGCGTTTTCGCTTACCTAGTTGTTTCATGTTGTAGGTAAGAGCAAGGGCAAGGCAGAGCAGTGAGCGCTGGAGTCTTCCTTGCAAATGTACATGTGGACCGACCTTTTGGGAAGCCGTTTTATTTTTGGAAATGTTGTGTAATTTTCCTAAACTATGCTCACTCTACTCTTTATAAAACATGTTTGTAACTAAATGTTAAGTATGGTCATACGACTTTTTAAAAAGTTTTTTTTTCTATGGGTTTTTGAGACATTTTGTTAAATGAAAACATTTATATTTCCGCATTATCGAGTCTTGAAAATCTGAATCGTTACAGTATTGAATGGCTTCATCAGAGCTGTAAGAACTAAAGGTTCAGTTACTGGGTAAGACGGTATTCACCAAGATAGATCTTCGATCTAGTTATTACCAGTTGAGGATCAGGGAGAAGGATTATGTAGAAGACTTTGTTTGTATCAAATATGGTCATAATGAGTTCTTACTCATGTCTTTTGGTTAGACTAATGCCCTAGCTATTTTATGGATTTGATGAACAAGGTGTTCAAAGAGTATTTAAATAAGTTTGTGATTGTTTCTATCGACGATATTTTGGTATATTCCCAGTCAGAGATTGGCCAAGGCTAAGGAATGCCTCAGAGGCCAGAAGTATCATGTTAGAGAATATGTTTTTATACTCAATGGAAATATGGAAAAACCAAAATATAACTCTATGCAAAAATACAATAGACAAGGTAATTGATTAAAGAAATATTACAACTCAATTGCTCAAAATACAAGTAAATAGAAAGATGTAGAAGAAGAAAATTACAAACTCAAAACAATATTAATACAAGTAAATAAGATCAACAAGATCAAAAGAATGAAAATAAAACCAATAAAAAGAACAAACTCTCACACAACCAAAGTGTAGAGTAGTGGGGATCACCAACTTGAACCAGGTTCAAGACCTTTGTCCAAAAGCTTATTTCCCCCTATTCTCAAAGCACTAAGGGATCTCTCTAGGAAATAGCCCTCTGGAATTATCAAGCCTCTATGGTGTATTTTCCAACCAAGTGCTTTGTGGATGGAAAATGGTGTGTCTTACAAGTGAGCATTAGGCTCCTATTTATAGAGTTTTGAGACACCCTTTGAATTTCAAATTCCACCAACCCCCATGGCTGTTACCAATGATTAATTGGATGTTTATGGAATTAAAATAGAGATTTGGGAGTTACTTGGCTGTTGGGAACGTTCAAAATTGGATAAAACCAAAGTTCGAAAATGCTATCAGCCGCTCAGGCTGCGGACTGAAAAACACGAGCCGTGGCCCATGGTGTGTTTTTTGCCTATTTTTTCCTCTTGGGCCGCGGCCTGAAAAACATAGGCAGCGACCCAAATCATTTTTTCAGCAACCAATTTTCCAAATTTGCCAAAACGTTCTAAATTCATTCCTACTTGATTTTGTAACTTCCATACACATTATGGGAGTTAAAATCACATCTCTAACGGTCATATTTCACATATGGCTTTAATAAATTCAAATCAAAATGTGTAATATCAAATCTACACATTATTGGGTAATATTTGGGAGTTACAAGTTTGTAACTCCAAAATATGTCACATTTGGGCACATACATGTGTCCAATTTTGTGACTCTCAAGAATATGTTACAAGGTGTGACAAATCACATTTGTGTAAAAAATGACATTATGTCACATTATTTAATCTAACATTATATTATTTAAAATAATATAACATTCCCCCACTTATATTAAATAATCACTCTTTGTAACACTTATTTAATCAATCAAAACATTATATTAAAATATAATATTCCCCCACTTGATTAAATAATGACTCTCTATATAAACCTTTGCATTGGAGCATAAATTAAAATGTCTTTCGACTTGAATTTTACCTTAGTGTAATTATCACAAAGTTTATTGAAATTTTGGTTGCCGAAGCATTGACCCACTATCCCTTGATAACAAATCGGTGATAACACACACACCTTTGCTATGTTCACTTGAGACCTCATTGTCTCGCTTTTGCACCGTTAATGGCCATGTGCACATTCCATTCATAGACTTTTCTTGAGAATGACTCCCAATTCTCATGAGGGGCGGCACCACCCCTAGGTCTATATAGGTAGAACTTTTACAGTATTTTGTTACCCTAAAATACTTGTCTTTTCAAGACTGAGTTCTATTAAAAAAGCATTTCGGTTTTAACCCTCATTTTGGTAGCACTCTAGTACTCATATCTCAGATGGGACAAAATTTTGAGTACTACTACTATTCACTTGATTGGCTTGTTATTACCTATTGAACCTAATACTAGTTTGGTTACTAGTATTAAGATAGGTTACCATCAACCGTGAACCTCGTTAAGGAGTCCAAGTCTCATCCCTTGAGATGTAGAAATGATTCCATTTGAATCATTTCTTTTCTCATGTATGCATACTTAGACACTCTCATTATTTTATTCAAACTTTGTTGCTAGCCATAGTTTGATTAAAATAGTTATCTCTTTAAAATAGTTATTTTGACCATAGTCAACACCCCCACTATTTATAGTTTAATATCTAAGATAAACATTTAAATATTCATTCTAGAAACCTATTTGTTTCTAGAATTATCCTTTGTGTTTTAAATTGATTCCTTCTTGAATAAAAATATTACAAAACAATAACTTTAGACACCAAGCATGTCTAGATTTGTTCATTCTATACACATATAGCCAATATGATTTAGAATGTGGAATTCCAAATCACCTTATTTGATAGGATGACCAAATTAATCAATAATCATCAACAAAATAAATTGATTAACTTTGGAGCATCACCCCCACATTTCTCCCATAGTGATAATAAAATATCATTTTTAAAAAAAGGTAGAAATCTCTTCATTTCTATTAAGTCCCTTATCCTCCAAGATAAATCTAGACTTATAATTCTCAAAGTTCATCATGAGTCCTCTAAGACACATGAGAAACTCTCAATAGATCAAGATAAAAACATCAATGTTTTATCTTGATTTATTTGCTTTCTAAAGCAATGCACATTTCTTTCAAAGCAACTTTCACTTAGTTTCTTTCTTTTATGTCTTTCACAAAATAAAAATGTGAACACAAATGTAATATGAGAATTTCTCAAACAAATAATCACAAATTTTCAATTTTAGTTGTCTAAATAATCTCAAAATCACTTAAACAACTTTTGTGTATTTCTTAAGAGTCTCTTTGAGATTCTTTTGAAAACATCAATTTGACATCCATTGTTTTTCTCATCAAAATCAAAATGAAGATGTCAATTTTAAAACACTTTAAATCAAAGAAAATAAACCCTGATAGATTTATTTAAACACTTTGATTTCTTTTGTTTAAAATTTTCTCCTCATTGAGAGTAATTTAAACATATCACCATATTTTACCAAAATGAATAAAGTTCTCTTTAATTCATCATTGGTGTAAAGATTCAAAATTGCTTCTCCCATTTTGAAGTGTCTCCTCATTGAATATTTAAGAATTATTGTCACTAAATAATTCTCAAATATATTTCATTTGACCACACTCTAGACTATAAGTCTATTGAGTCAATATGTCATCCCACAATTTTTGAATCCACCTTGATCCATTTTTCTTGCAATGGCAAGACACAACCATTAAAAGATGTAACCCCCTTAGGTTCATCTTTTCTTATCTCATAAAATGAGATGCTCATCTTTTAAATGAGAAAATTTTACATTCTCAAATAATTCTTTTATTTACCAAATAAATGGTAACTCATCACATTTCAATAATATATGATAAACATATTTACATTACTATCACCTTAATAATCATATTATATGGCATATCATAATAATCATGATAATTCACATGTATAAATAAATATACATTTATATATTAACATAATTATGTCTCAAAGAAATTTCACACAATTTGTCAACATATATCCATCATATTAGCATGCATTGTTAATCTCATAATAATATTGTAAATATATCACAAAAATCATACAATAATTCACATATCCACATATTGATATATTCTATTGATTCACAAAATCAATATATAGGCATGTCATATAAAACTCATAAAATTGTCATCTTAATAATTTATCATTATCTCACAATAAGACAATTCTATAACATACTATCATATTACCCAATAATCTACTAGATTATTTACACATTAATCACATATAACAAAAACTTAAGATATTAAATTATCTTCTAATCTAACCACTATATTTGAAAAACAAAGGAGATTAGAAAATAATGAACCTCATTTATCAAATTTTCTTTTTCTCATTTCTATCACTATATAAAAACCATTAGATCTTCTAAGAAAACAAAAGAACATTACCTTATCTTACCATCTTTTCAAAGTTGGATCCTCACAAGATCTCTATGGTTTCTCCATCCAATGAAAAGGAAAATAAGCTTTTGATTGTTAGAGAATATATTTTTATACTCAATGGAAATATGGAAAAACCAAAATACAACTCTATGCAAAAATACAATAGACAAGGTAATTGATTAAAGAAATATTACAACTCAATTGCTCAAAATACAAGTAAATAGAAAGATGTAGAAAAAGAAGATTACAAACTCAAAACAATAGTAATACAAGTAAATAAGATCAACAAGATCAAAAGAATGAAAATAAAACCAATAAAAAGAACAAACTCTCACACAACCAAAGTGTAGAGTAGTGGGGATCACCAACTTGAACAAGGTTTAAGACCTTTGTCAAAAATCTTATTTCCCCCTATTCTCTAAGCACTAAGGGATCTCTCTAGGAAATAACTCTCTGGAATTATCAAGCCTCTATGGTGTATTTTCCAGGCAAGTGCTTTGTGGATGGAAAATGGTGTGTCTTACAAGTGAGCATTAGGCTCCTATTTATAGAGTTTTGAGACACCCTTTGAATTTCAAATTCCACCAACCCCCATGGCTGTTATCAATGATTAATTGGATGTTTATGGAATTAAAAAAGAGATTTGGGAGTTACTTGGCTGTTGGAAACGTTCAAAATTGGATAAAACCGAAGTTGGAAAATGTTGTCAGCCGCTCAGGCCGCGGCCTGAAAAACACGAGCCACGGTCCACAGTGTGTTTTTTGCCTATTTTTTCCTCTTGGGCCGCGGCCTGAAAAACATAAGCAGCGGCCCAAGTCGTTTTTTCAGCAACCAATTTTCCAAATTTGCCAAAACGTTCCAAATTCATTCCCACTTGATTTTGTAACTTCCATACACATTATGGGAGTTAAAATCACATCTCTAACAGCCATATTTCACATATGGCTTTAAGAAATTCAAATCAAAATGTGTAATATCAAATCTACACATTATTGGGTAATATTTGGGAGTTACAAGTTTGTAACTCCAAAATATGTCACATTTGGGCACATACATGTGTCCAATTTTATGACTCTCAATAATATGTTACAAGGTGTGAAAAATCACATATGTGTGACAAATCACATTATGTCACATTATTTAATCTAACTTTATATTATTTAAAATAATAAAACATTTCCTTGGATTGACAGAGTGTTGCATGTGTTTTGTGGAAGAGTTCTCAAGGATTGTTACCTCGTTGGCAGAGTTGACATGCAAAATCAAAAGTTTGCATGGTAAGATAAGTGTGAGAACAACTCCCGAGAATAGTAGCGGTGATTTATGATAGCTCCAGTTCTGAGTCTTCCTACAAATCAGGACGAGTTTATGGTTATTGTATCCTTATGTAGAAAGAAAAGGTGATTGCCTATGAATCACGTTAAGTGAAAGATATGACAAGAGCTGGAATAGAGTTACTGGTGGCCAGCTGGACAACATTACGCTTTAGTTTACTCTTTTAGAGAGAATCAAAGGAAAATAGTTGAGTGACCCACAACTGGGAAAGAGTAGAGGGGATGTCCTAGCTGGAATAACGAAGGAATTTACAGTGTCAGGCATGGGTTCATTGAGGTATAAGGATCAGATTTGTTTTCCAATGGACACTGGGATCAAATGTGAGATTCTAGATGAATCTCATACTACCCCTTATTCTCTTCGTCCAGACACCACAAAGATGTACCAGGATCTAAAAATTTTATAATGGTGGCCTGGGATGAAGAGGAACGTAATTGAGTACGTGATAAAGTGCTGACTTGTTAGCAGGTCAAGGTAGAGTATAAGAAACCAATAAGGCCATTACAGCCTTTGAGTATTCCATAGTGGAAGTAAGAAGACATCACGATGGATTTTGTGATGGGGTTGCCCATGATAATGGGCCAGCATGATTCAGTCTGGGTCATTATGGACCGGTATATGAAGTCAGCTCTCTCGATGTGAGAGAGATAGTTCGCCTTCAAGGGATTTTGAGGTCTATCCTATTGGATAGGGACCCTATCTTTACTTCCAAGTTTTGGGGGAGGTTACAGAAGGCGATGAGTATACAACTGAAGTTTAGAACAACTTATCATCCTTATGAGTCAAGAACGACATTAGCATGTTGAGTGCTGGTTGAAGAGCATTGACTTATGATTCAAGGACGGCCTTAGCAGGTTGAGTGCGGGTCGAAAAGCATTGACTTATGAGTCAAGAACAGCAATAGCCCGTTGAGCGGTGGTCATTATGGTTATGTCTAACCAGGAGTGCATCATATGCTTGACTGACCTATTGGTCGTGAGAAAACTAGAGCGCTAGGTACGCTGAGCCAGTTCCAAGGCTGGTTATACAAAGGATAGGGCAAAGGGCTCTGAGGTGACTCGTTAGTCCCATATCCTAGGATGTCGAACCCCAGCATGACTTATCAGTCATGAATTAGAAAACTGAGCCCTAGTATGATTCCATAATCATGTATTTTGGGCATTGGACCCTAGTATGATTCATTGGTAGTTTATCTTGGGTGATTGGCCCCATATGACACTGTAGTCATTTATATGAATGGTATGCATGCATGAGTAGGGTTATTACTGCTAGGCATGCTTATTATGATTTGGTAACATGTTTTTAACTGCTTATGAGCATGTTTAAATTTTCTTGCTAAGGCTTGGCTCACAGGTGCTTTGTGGTGCATGTAAGGGGAAAACAAAGCTGGACCATCCATGAGTTGGAGAACTTAGGTGACGATGCGTACATATGCAGCTGCTCGACCACCACAGCTGAGGGTTTAAAGAGGAACTAGGGTCAAACCCTATTTTGCCGCTTAGGTCAGTTGGTTGTAACTTTTCCATTGTAGTTAACCTTTTTAAATGTATTTTGGGATCCCATGTATGAAGTAAACGTGTTAATGAAACAGATGAATCTTTGACCAATGTTTTTAATCATAAACCGTTAATCACATTTAGTTACACGGTTATGGCCAAATGAGTCATTTAGTGAGTTTAGCACTATTTAAAATACACAGTGTATTGGTCCCTGAGTAGTAGGGTATTACACTAACCACTTGGGATATTGGGCCTCCCGTATGAACTTGTTCTCGAGAAGCTTGTCAACCTCCGATTCCAGAGCCTCCGCCTTTGTCGGATCAAGTAGCCTTCTTTTTGTTGAACTAGGAAAACATTGAGATCTATATTCAAGGCATGGCAAATGATGTTAGGGTCAATACCCATCATGCCTAAATGAGACCTCTGTATATGTTGCTCTGTGGATTCGTTGCTCTATGGAAAAGTATATGTTTTCTTGAGTATCCACTAGGTCAATGTACTTGGAATACTGGGATTAATATTTTTCTTCGGGAGCTTTCTTTGCTTTCTTGCTCAGTTTTCTTTTGCCTCTGCATTTAATTCCACTTGGGCCTTCACTAAGCTTCATTGACTGGGTAGGAGCAGCTGCTACAATATTGAAGGCAAGTTGATAAGCACTGAATCCAGTTAGAGCTGCTCTGTACCCAGTGGGCATGGCATTGTAGCCGGCTTGCAGAGCAGTGGGGTTGTACTGCGGAGCACTCATCACACTCGTCTATGCGAGAGTTTTTGGAGAGAAGTGGGAATTGGGCGTTGGATCCGCTGGGATGGTAGGAGCTAGAATGTAGATTGGTCCTCCAAAATCTCCAATCTGGCCATCTTCCCAGTGTATGTATTCTTGGGCTCGATGAATGAAATCATCGAGGATGTGACATCTGCATTTTTACAAGTCATCCTATAGTGGAGATCGTAAGTTGTTGACCATCATCAACCCTCTTGGTCCTCGTAGCTTAAAGCGTTTAATGTAGGCTTTGGGGGTCTCAAATGACCCTTGCTTGATGTTATCCAAGGCGTTGACCTCAAAGCGAACCTTTTAGGCTTCTATGAACTATCTTTGGAACTCAGATGACACTTGGGACTATGAATGGATGGAGCTTGGTCTGTGTTTCTTGAGCCATTCATCAACTGCTACCGTCAAGGGTAATGGGAAGCAATGATATCTTGCGTTTTCAAAGACGCGGTGCTTGGACATCAACAAATTGAACTTGGAATGGTGGTCGGATGGGTCTGTCATCCTGATGTACGGGGTAATGTTTGACATTTTGAAGCCTCTAGGTAATGAGGCTTCAATTATGTGTTGGGCACATGGCTCTCTGTCTAAGTCCTCGGAGTCTGAGTCATGGCCCTACTTCTTAGCCATATTTAGCATTATCTTTTTCAAACTCCCCAGCTTTGCCCGGAGAAGGTCATTGTTGGTATTGTGTGGCGGGTATGCCCCCAGATCGGGCATTGCTTCTTTTCTCTGAGCATTTGGTTTATCTCAGAGGTCTGGTTGAGGGTATCCCCCATGAAGGTCCTCGGGCCTGGCCTTGTTCTTGCTTGCATTGAGATTGTCTCGCAAGTAAGGTTGTGTGGGCTCGTGGCAACCATCCTCAGGGAATCTGACTTTTGTTTCTCCATCAAACTTGACATAATTGTTATTTATCGAGATGCTGATGCGGCATCCTTGGTCCATGGAGACCTCTCTTATGTTGGTGCCTTACCCTAGGTTTCCCTAAGTGTAACGCCCCAACGTGCTAATAAGGCTTAGTGCCTTGATTAGTGCATTAGGAGGGCATAATTGGATATATATGTGTGTGTGTGTGTGTGTGTGTATGTGTGTCGAATTAATTGATTAAATGTGTGACTATGTAGCATACATGATTTATACGGTAATATAAATATATGTACATGTTTATGTGTATTAAATATGCATGTGGGCCCGTTTTTGTTAATAAGGGCATATTTATAGTTTTGACCTATTGAGGGTATAAATGTGATTATATGTGTTAAATGATTGAGACCACATTAATATGTGGATATATTTGTGAAATTCAACTCGAGGCGATCCTAGGGAGCGGAATAGTCACAACGGGGTCTAATACCCGGCTCAGGGTGAGCCTACCGGGTATTTTCATAAACTTAGCGTATATTTGGGATTTAGCGAGTAACGGGTAATTATTTGGTGATTAATTAGGCACGTCGGGATTAATTGGGAATTTATAGGACCGCTTGAGGATTAGCGGGAAATGCGGTAAATGACGGGTTTGCCCTTAAAGGTATTAAGAGGCTAAGGATAAGTATAAGGGCATTTTGGTCATTCTTTAAAGCCTTTGTTAGACTTAGCTATTAGAGAAAACCACTTGAAACCACTTAGGATATTCTCAAACAATATCTCAGCCATCTCTCTCTCTCTTGTTTCTCTCCCCTCTTCATGGTGCTTGGGAATATTTTGGGATTTTGAGGTAAAGCTTTCAAATTTTGGGCTGAGAACTGAGGAATCATGCTAGGAGCAAGATTGGAGTTAGCTCAGGGGTCAAAATCCTTTCTCATGTAAGCTTTACAACTTGATTTCTCTGTAATTTTCTGTGATCAAGTTAATGTTTTTGGAGTTGTTATCTTTAGTGTGAATTTTGAGATTTGGGATAGTTTTGAGCTAGTTTATAGGTGATAAATAATGTATATGCCGCAACGAACTTGTTTGGGACTTTGATTTTGGGGGAAATGGGGGGTTTCGGTAGGAAATTCTGAAGATTTTAGAATTGGAAATGTTGGAGATTTTTGGATTTTGGGCTCGAGCCACGACCTTGTTCTTCAGGGGTCGCAGCCTATGTGCGTGAGAAGGCCCTGAGGGTCCCTAAAGTTTCCTAGGCACCACAGTCCAGGTTAAGGTACCCCGCGGCCCGCGTCCCCTAAGAGAGAGAACCTTGAGGCACTCTGACTTGTAGCACTACGCGGTGAGCCACATCTCTAATTGAGAGAAATAGTCAAACCAGGTTATTAGGCTCGGGAACTCAAACCTAAGTGATTGGGAAGGATTCTACTACCCGCTTTTGTAGAATTCGAGGTCCCGGAGGCTAGTATATTATTTTGAAGCTTTTAATTGGTTTAGGTTTTAATGGTTATCCATTATCACTTTGTGACTAGGTTTACTGTTAAAGCTCAAGATTGAGGATCATGCTCGCGACCGCATTACACCTTTAGCTCAGAACTCGAGGTAAGAAAACTGCACCTGGGTTGTGATTGGGGCTTGGACCCTTATTAACGAACATGCTTATGATTGTGAACAGATCTGTATTTGAGAATATTTGAATAGGCATGGTTTCTTGTGCTGCAATCGATTGCATGTTTCACAATCTATTTATTTGTTATATTTGATCTGAAAGTCCAGCCTAAGGGAGCCGAGGCTGATGTTAAGGGTACAGAACGCAGCCTGTCCTAAGCGTGTCAGGGTTAGCTAAATAACCAGAGGGCTCGGCCTAAGGGCGTTGGGCCTTAACGTCTCTGAATAAACAGAAGCGCCTTTTTTCACTTAGCTAACAATATTGAATGCTGAGATTGAATTACATGTTGGATTAAACGGTTTATCATTGCCTAGCCTATTGCTTATGTTTTGTTGTTATTGAATTGATCGATTTAAGTTTACTATATATATATTGTTGTTCATTTGTGGTTGTGAATTAAGTTTTCTTGTTGAGCCTTGGCTCACAGGTGCTACGTGGTGCAAGTAAAGGAAATGAAAAGTTGGACTAGCCATGAGTTGGAGAGCTTTAGGGGCAGTGTGTACATTTGTAGCTGCTCGACCGCCATGACCGAGGGATCAACAGGGACTAGAGCCAAACTTTATTTTTCTGCTTAGGCTAGCTTTACTTGTAATCATTTTGAGAGTTGTAAATGCCTTGAAAACACCTATTTTTTTGGGATCCCATGTACAGACTCAACCTTTTAATGAAAACAGCTATTTTTATAATCAAAATCTTTTAACCCCAATCCATTAATTTACCTTAGTAACACGTTTATGTCCAAACGACTTGATTAGCAAGTCCTGCACTATTTAAAATACACAGTGTGATGGTCTTGGTTATCCAAGGCATTACACTAAGGTTGTTGGGGCACGAAGAGCTCTATTTCCCGAGGCCTAACATGGTTCATCGCAGCACACCTAGGCTGAATGCCCTGGGCTCCCCAAACGTTGTAGGCTTGGGGGTCTCCTCAGACTCCATGGACTTCTTTGGGGTCACGCACCCTCCTCAAAATGTTGAGAGGTTGGGAAGCTTATCAAGCTATCTTCTGCTTGTGGGGGCTTTGGCTCTCTCTCCCACAGGAGTTGGGTGCTCCAATGGTACTCATGTAGGGTGCACATGTGGCACTCCATCTAACTGCTCTTGTTGAACGCCAGTGGGTCATGTAGGTGGCACATCAGCTAGCTAAGCATGTGGTATTTCCTCATGGGGTTCCACCTGCAGCGTGGCCGTCATGGCATTCACTACATCTTTCAAGGTGGCGATGTTGCTCTTTTGTGCCACCATTTCTCGTTATTGGGAGTCTATTTGGTCCTTCAAAGCTGCCACTTCTGGTGGCTCTTCGAACAAAGACGACTATGAGTAGTCACTGTGCCCATTGTCTCCATGGTATCCTTCATTGGCAGCCACCTTCGGAATGGCTATGGGAGGTGGTTGAACCTTTTCTCCTCCCACAGTGGTGGGGAGGTCTTCATCAAGGAGTATTCTTCGAGTATTCAACATTGTTGAAACTCTTGTTTTCTTCAAGCTCTCAATGAAAGCACCAAAATGTTGACTAGCGTTTTTGCTAACAACTAATTTATAGAAAAGCTTAAAGAAATGAAAATGGAACACAGATTTTTATGCGGTTTAAGTTATTAATTAACCCTAGTCCATGAGTCACTTGTATTAGGATGATGAAGAATTTGCACGACTCAAGCTCTCTTAGAGTTTTCAAATAGAGTTTGTGCTAATTCTGAAAACTAGAATTCGAATCCTTTACAATGGGTGCCCTAGCCGTGTTTATAGGCAGCTGTGGTAATTAAGTTCATTAATTGGAGTTGATTATGATTATCCTCCCTTAATGGAGGTTTGTTACAAAATAAATACATATTATGTTCATTAAAAAAGCTGGTGGGACCCAATGTATCTCGTTGGTCCCAATACGAGGAATTTTTGCCCACTACTTTATTGTGGAAAATTCCCTTGACAATGTTAGGGTGGTAGCTACACGTTTTCCCATGTCAGTCGGCATCATGGAATATCCTTTTTCTCGCTTGTATGGAGTTGAGACCACGATCCATGTGACAGTAGGTGTTAAAAGGTTGTCTATGGTCCAGGGTTACAGTGCTTGACACCTAGAAGTGTCCTCCTGGTCTAAAGAAGGGTTCCTGCATGCCTAGAGGACGAAATTATGGAGTATGTTATCTCGTTGTGAGACTTGGGGCATTATTCTTTGACAATGTCCTCGAGAGGTAATACTTTCCAGAGGATTTACTCCTCTGATAGTGGTGAACCGTGATGAAAATTGGTCTTAACTTTTGTGGAGCTTTAAACAGATTCCAGGGAACATTAAATGTAACGACCCAACTATTCTAGACCTTGGACCATTAATAACTACTATACTTAATCATAAGAAAATGTACATATGAAAACATCATAACTTTATTAGATAAAGAAAAAGGTTTGAATACATAAAAATGTGTTTAGGACATGGGATCCCATTGTTTAAAAAAATAAAACATAACATGATCCAAACAAATCAATTACAAAACTAAGTGTGGAAAAATACATAGAAAATATGATTTAAAGACATAAAGAGTTCATCCTCTAATCGAACACTCAGTCCATCGATTCCATCCAGCCTCAATACATATAAACATAAAGGAATGAGCCTAATGCCCAACAAGGAAAATCTAACAACATAAATCATATACATAAAATTCATATCATATGCTAAAAACATGTCATAAACATATACCATAAGCGTATCATAAACATATGTCATATATACTATAATGGCCATTATACTACTTAGGGCTTGTTAAATAATCAAATGATATGCCCATTAGATTTGTGGGGCTTTCTAGCTAAGCAAGTCATATGCCCATAAATTTATTGGAGCTTGTTAGCTATACAAGTCATATGCCCAAGTCTACCAACATACATACTATAACATTTCATAACACATAAATCATAAGATAACATATAACATAAAAAATCCTATCCTATTTTCCTTACCAATATACAAGGATATGAGAACAGTATCGGGACTTTGGAACACTCCTAAAAACCATCATAGAAAGGTGAGTATACTAAAGAAAAAGGGATGAAAATAATGAACGAACTATACCATCGAAAAGATACTTACCAAGAATCTTACGTTCAAGATCTTAGATTGCCTAACCAAAATAGAGAATAAGAGTTAGGATTTTGAGTAGAAAAACCATAAGAATAACACAGAAAGGAACTAGAAGAAGGAATACCTCGAATGCTTCTATAATCGAACTACACCTCGAACCGAAATATACTATCAACCTTACTTCCCGAGTGTTTATTAATTTTATAAGGATAAAGCTTATATCCCCAACCCAAGTGTTTATCGCTCTAAATAACCTAGCAGCTTGCAGACTCTGAACTTAGCTTGATGAATGAATAAATGGCAGGGTACTAGGTCCTATTTATAGAATTCAAGAATGAATAGATATTTATTTAGCTTGAATAAAATAATGGCTTTTTAATTGGAAAAATCTTTGAATAATCGTTCAGCAGAGGCTGAATACTCAGTTCGAAAGATGTTGGACTTATCAAGAGGTTAAGGATTAAAATAAGCTCAGTTTCAAAAATGTTCAAAAATCATGCACATGAGCCGATATATCGTCCCTAGTAGGTGATATATCGCCTGGGCTAATATGCCCGAGGCTCGTCGAGGTGGTCGTGTGAAGTTACGTGTTTTTCGTATCCCCGTATGGCGATATATCGCCCCCTAGTGCTGCGATATATCGGCATACGCAGAAATATTATACACGTAATTGCACATTTTCAGCCTAATTTGAATTGAGTAAATAGCCTTGACTAAGTCCTCTAACGATTTCAAAGCTGCTGGCAGACCCTAGGATATTCAAATATTACTCTTAATAAGTTTATTCCTCAAAATACTTAATTATTCATTTAACATACATATGACAAGTGTCATTTACTTATTGGGTTTATCTAAACCTTATATTATAATAAATATCACCTTCATAATCAGTCATATTAATTAAACCTTAGGTTATAATTAATATTCTTAAACTATAGGCTAAACTTATAAAATCTACAAGTGTTACTACGAGTGTCCAACTAAATCCCGGTCTGAACCAAAATCCACTGTCATAAAAATACTATAACTATTACTATTGCTACTATTATCTAACTAGCTAAGTAAATTTCTTGGACTCTACAATTCTCCCCTACTAAAAAGAATTTCGTCCTCGAAATTTACTTACCAAATAACTCCGGATACCGGCCTTGCATGTCTTCCTCCAACTCCCACGTTGCCTCCTGTTTCGAACTATTACTCCATAGGACTTTAACTATAGGAATACTCTTGAACCGTAACTGCTTCACCCCTCTATCCAGGATGCTAACCGGTTGTTCCTCGTAACTCAAGTCTTTCTGGAGTGCTACCGTATCGTACTTGAGGACATGAGATGGGTCTGACACATACTTGCGTAGCATCAAGATGAGGAACATATTGTGACTATCTGCTAGTGCTGGCAGTAGGGCTAGTCTATACGCAATTGCTCCCACTTTGTCCATGTAACTCCCATTTCTTTTTACAAATTATAACAATTATGAAAGATAAGAGAAGATGTTTTTATTCATACTTTTAAGTGCATTACAATGCTAACCGAAGGCTAGAGCTATTAAGTAAAGTGGAAGAATAACTAATGAATATGCAACTATAACATTCATGGGCATTTCATTAGTATAATACCCATAGAATGATGCTAAATACAAGCAAACAATCACTAAAGTTATGAAAAATAAAGAGAAATTCATGATTTGATGATGAATTTTTATAGAAGGTTAAGAGGTGAAGAAGTTGTGCAAATAAATGGTTGAAGGAACAAGTATTTATAGGACAAAAACTAGCCGTTTATGACCGTTGGTGAATAGTGATCATGACCGTTGGGGGTATAGTTGTTTTCTATTATGGGATTTTAACAATTCTAAGTTGTTGAAGTAACCAACAGGTGGGAATAATTAATTTATGGGTGTTAGAGAAACTTTTTCAGAAAAGTTTGTGAGTCAAAAATGCTGGACTAAGTAATATAAGAAGATTGGGAAATTTTCATTTTTTTACTATTCACCTGGTACTATTCATAGTGGGTCCCACAGTGGGGTCCGCAAGGGTCCCACAGTAGGGTCCACATGGGTCCCACAGCGGGGTCCACCCCATGGGTTCCACATGTTGACGCAGTAGTGACACATTGATGACTTAAGCAAATTACTATGCTTGATATTTTGAATATGTTATTATTCCACTATGCTTATTATTTTTAATATTTTATTAGAATAGTATCCCAAGTTTTTCCTATAAATAGCCCTTCCAAAACTCATCTTGAAATCACAAAAACCTCATTTTCCTTTCTCTTACTATACCTAAAAATCTTCTTAACATCCTTCTAAAGTTCTAAACCTCGGAGATCTAGGCGAAGTTCTGTTCGTAACGCTAGCCTACGAAAACCTTTTAGGTAAGCTCTTCCCGAGCCTTTCTTTTCAGTTATTTAGTTATTATATATGTATAGATTATTTTACTATGCCGTTATAATGCCAAAAGTTATATATAGATTATTTTACTATGCCGTTATAATGCAAAAATTTATATATAGATTAATTTACTATGCCGTTATAATGCCAAAATTTATATATAGATTATTTTACTATGCCGTTATAATGCCAAAATTTATATATAGATTATTTTACTATGACGTTATAATGCCAAAAGTTATATATAGATTATTTTACTATGCCGTTATAATACAAAAAAATTTATATATAGATTATTTTACTATAATGCCAAATTTATATATGGATTATGTTACCATGCCATTATAATGCCAAAATTTATATAGATTACTTTACTATGCCATTAAAATGCAAAAATTTATATATGGATTATTTTACCATGTCGTCATATTTTACAAATGCCAAAATTGAAATGTAAACTATTTTTTTTATGTATCTTTATAATACTAAACTTATATAGGCTATGGTCACACTTTGGACTATTTGGACTTTTATTATATGACCTTATTCCCTATTATTATGGACTGATACTATGACCTGGACATTTCCGTATGACCATGACCACGACTTTTAGACCAGGATCTTGCGATGGACAATTATAGTATGACCATATGCCTGGACATAAAATAAACAATAAAATAAGAAGAAAAGAAAAATAGAATAACAACAATTATAAACTTAAATTACATCGTGTAGATTTTATGTAAGTTAATAGTTTGTGTTTTTACCAGGAAGCTAACAATTTCGGTTGTTTTATCAAGACGCAAGGTAAGTAGAATCCTCATCTACAATACAAGTATTTTATGTGTCTTATGTGTATTTATATGCTTTATATGTTAATCTGTCATATTGTTCTTATGCATAAGTTATTTTCAAGAATGTTATATTATGCATAAGCATGCTTAATGTTCACAGACAAGTTATTGAAAACGTTAAAGTAGAGGTGCTGCTTGGGAGACCTAAGTCCCAAAAATGTAAGGAGGGAGATGTACGTCCCTATATGATGAATGTTTATGAGGGAAATTCCCTATTATCATGTTTATGTTCAGGTGGGAATGTGATTCCCTATGTAATGCCGGCAGCAGCATCCTCTAGGGCCCAAAAGAAAGGAAAGTGAAAGAAAGAAAGAGAATACATAGCATGTTGCACGTTTATTTTAATGCATATGAGGTAGTTATTCTGCTTACTGTGCCTTAGCTCATCAGTTAATGTTTTGTATTGTAGGTAAGAGGCCCCAAATATAAATCGTTGATGAGTATACGTGGAGCCAACATGACTGTGGGGCTGACCTGAAGGGAGTGGAGTTCTGCTATGCTATTTTATAAATAAACAAGAAACTTGGTTTTATTATATTTCATTAAAAGTATTTTGTGAACTTTATCATTTACTTAAAGCTTTAAAAGTATTTCATGAACTTTGTAATTTACATAAAGCTTTTCAATTTATCAGTTGGATACATTTTCATTTCTACGTTAAGGTGTAGTAACGCCACGAAAATGATTTATAAAAGTATTAAGATTTGTATGTAAGATAAAGTTTTTATTTAGTTGTGAGTATTGTGTGGTTTAAGGTTATAAACATTATTTATGTATTGTTTAATAAAGTTTTTGTAAATTCAGAATTTCAATATTGTCGTATTTAGGTTAAAATTTGTTTTTACACTATATATGTATGTTAAGAAAGGAGGTCGTTACAGTCCAATATCTCAAAAGGACCCATAAATCGGGGACTAAGCTTGCCTTTCTTCCGAAACCGCTTTACACCTTTCATAGGAGATATCTTCAAGAAGACTTGATCTCTGACTTTGAATTCCACATCGCGTCGCTTGGCATTCGCATAGCTTTTCTTATGGCTTTGAGCAGCCAGCATACACTTTCTAATAAGCGCTACTGCTTCTTGAGCTTTTCTAACAGCTTCGGGACCGGGAAGCTGCCTTTCTCCTACCTCATCCCAGTGCAACGGTGATCGGCACCTTCTTCCATATAGAAACTCATAAGGTGCCATCCCGATAGTTGACTGGTAGCTATTGTTGTAAGAGAACTCTATTAGCGGCAAGTACTTATTCCACGATCCTCCGAAATCAAGTACAAAAGCGGGTAGCATATCCTCTAAAATCTGAATCGTACTTTCAGACTGCCCATCTATCTGAGGATGAAAAGCTGTACTAAGACTTAACTTAGTACCCATAGCTTGCTGTAAACTTCCCCAAAATCTTGATGTAAACACCGATCCTCTATCCGACACTATTCTCTTAGGGATTCCATGCAATCGTACTATCTCTTGGACATAGATGTCTGCATATTGGTCTGCCATATATGAAGTCTTAATAGGCAGGAAATGAGCCGACTTGGTTAGTCTATCTATTACTATCCAAGCGGAATCATGCTGCTTATTCGTTCTTGGAAATCTTGTTACGAAGTCCATAGCTATATCGTCCCACTTCCATTGTGGCACGCTGAGCGATTGCAATAAGCCTGCAGACCACTGATGCTCTGCTTTCACTTGCTGGCATACTAGACACTTAGACACAAACTCTGATATGTCCTTCTTCATCCCTGTCCACCAATAGAATGCTTTGACGTCATGAGTCATCTTGCTCATCTTCTTAATCCTTTGATCATTTGGCACACATACTCGATCCTTATATCTCAATAAACCTTCACTAGATATTGAGAAATCTGTGGTCTTGCCTTCTCTGACTGCATCCATGTGTGTCGCTAGTGTGTCGTCATGTTCTTGCCCAATCCGTATATCTTCTAGCAGATTTGACTGGATAGACAAGTTAGCCAGCTTGCCGACAACTACTTCTATTCCAGCATTGATCAGCTCCTATTGCAGTGGCTTTTCTAGTCCGGCTAATGCTGCTAAACTTCCATAACTTTTCCTACTTAGCGCATCGGCAACTACGTTTGCCTTCCCCGGGTGGTATAAGATTTCTCAGTCGTAATCCTTTACTAACACTAACCACCTGAGCTCCCTCATGTTGAGCTCCTTCTGAGTAAAGAAGTACTTTAAACTTTTGTGGTCCGTATAAATCTCGCACCATTCTCCGTAAAGATAATGGCGCTAGATTTTCAACGCAAAGACCACTGCTGCCAACTCCATATCATGCGTTGGATAGCGCTGCTCGTACTCCTTCAGTTGTCGTGAGGCGTAGGCTATCACCTTGTCATTCTGCATCAGCATGTAACCCAACCCTTGCTTTGATGCATCACAGTAGACTACGAACTTATCGTTGGGTGTCGGTACACAGAGTACTGGTGCTGAGCAAAGCTTATCCTTAAGCAACAGGAAACTTTCTTCGCATCTATCATTCCAGTTGAATCTTTGTTGTTTCCGGGTCAGGTTGGTGAGCGGAGTGGCTATCTTAGAAAAGCCATCTACGAACCTCCTATAATAACCTGCTAACCCCATAAAGCTTCTTACTTCGGATGTGTTCTTTGGTCTTGGCAAATCCTTCACGGCCTTCACCTTTGATGGGTCTACTGCAACTCCGTCTTTTGATATAATGTGCCCAAGGAATGCCACTTGCAAAAGCCAAAACTCGCATTTCTTGAACTTGGCGTAGAGTTGATGCTCCTTCAGTCGTGACAAAATCAACCTTAAATGTTCCTCATGCTCTACTTCATCCTTAGAGTATACTAAGATGTCGTCGATGAACACTACAATGAATTTATCTAAGTAATCCTTGAAGACCCTATTCATCAAGTCCATAAACGCAGCTGGTGCGTTGGTAAGACCAAAAGACATAACTAAGAACTCGTAATGCCCATAACGAGTCCTAAAAGCTGTTTTAGGAATATTTTCTCCCCATACGTTGAGTTGATGGTACCCAGACCATAAATCAATCTTTGAAAATACGGTTGTACCTCGGAGTTGATCAAACAAGTCGTCAATCCGGGGTAGCGAGTACTTATTCTTAAGCGTTACTTTATTTAGCTCGCGGTAGTCTATGCACATCCGCATACTTCTGTCCTTTTTCTTCATGAATAGCACTGGAGCTCCCCATGGTGAATGGCTCGACCTAATAAAACCCAAGTCTAGGAGTTCTTACAGCTGCGTCTTTAACTCCTTGAGTTCTGTAAGTGTCATCTGATATAGTGCCTTGGAGATAGGCTTGGTGCCCATTGCTAATTCTATCATGAAGTCAATTTCCCGAGTCGGCGGCAACCCTGGCAAGTCATCGGGAAATACTTTTAAGAATTCTCTTACAATACGGACGTCTTCAACCTTGAGTGGTGTTTCCTTTACCACATCTGTGATGCTGGCTAAGAATGCTTGACATCCTTTTTCCATCATTCTTTGTGCTTTGAGGGATGATACTAACGGGGTGCATAATTCTGAAGCTTGTCCCATGAAGCATAGTTTCTGGCCGTCAGGAGTCTCGAACATTACCTTCTTGCGTTTGCAATCGATGGTTGCACTATGCCGTGCTAGCCAGTCCATGCCTAGTATTACGTCGAAATCGTTGATCTCCAGTTCTATCAAGTCTCCTTCTAGTTCTACGTCCTCAATCTTGATTGGTACGCCTCCTACTATCCGTGATGATAGAACTACTTTGCCCGAAGGCAACTCGGTTACAAACCTAGTTCTAAATCTTTCACAAGGCTTGTCTAGTTTTTTTATCATTCCTAACGAGATATACGAATGAGTGGCTCCCGAATCAAATAATACAGAGCATATATTATTGAGGGTAGAAACCTGACCTGTGACCACGTTATTGCTAGCATCAGCCTCTCCTTGGGTTAAGGCAAAAACCCTAGCAGGAACCATCTTGTCATCTTTCTTCCCTTCTGGCTTGCGCTGAGGACAATCTCTTTTTCGGTGTCCTTCCTGACCACAGTTATAACATTCCTTGGTGTTCGCGCGACATTCACCAGGATGTTTCTTCTGACACTTAGCACATTGCGGGTATCCCACATAACCCGGCCTATTTCCTCCATTATTTGTCCATGCCCTCTTATCGCTGTCAGATTGCTTATTATCAGGATGCCTTCTTTTTTGATTGTTACCGTTGTTGCTGGACTGATTGTTGCTATTATGGTTGTTATTGTTCCGACTGGTCTGAGGTTGACCCTGCTGTCTAGGCTCAGGCTTACTGGCTTCTTCTTTACTTACATTAGCCTGCAGCCTCTCTACTTCTATTGCCATCTCTAGAACGTCCGCATACGTAGTATTCCCCGAGTTTGCTAGCTTAACCCCCAGCTCGATCTTCGGTCAAAGTCCTCTAACGAACTTCGACACCCTCAAATAGTCAGTAGGAACCATTTCTGGAGCGAACTTAGCTAATCGGTTGAACTGACGAGCATACTCTGCCACTAATAAACTCCCTTGCTTCAAGATAGCGAACTCCTCAACTCTTGAAGCGAGTACAGCTGAATTGTAATACTTCTTATGGAACAGCTCCACAAATTGATTCCATGTCATGGTGGCAACATCATGTGATTTCCAGACCAAGTCCCACCATATTCTGGCATCCTTCTTGAGCAAAGACGAGACGTAGGATATACAGTCTGCGTTACTGAGATTCATGTGCATCAGAATTGGCTCCATATTCCTTAGCCACTCTTCTGCCTCAAAGGGGTCTATAGTCCCTTCAAAGTTTGGAGCGTGGTGCTTGCGGAACCTCTCATAAACTGGCTCCAAGTGTTCTACAGGATATGGCGCATAGTTCACCACTGCCCATCCCCCATATGGACCAACTTGTTGGGGTGCTGTGGCCATTTTCTATGGCTGCGGCGGAGGCTGAGTCTGGGGCTGAGCTTGTTGTCTCTATTGATGCAATAGCTCCTCGACTTGCTATCGCAGTCTGGCGATCTCTGTAGCATTGTCAACTGGTGGCTGCGATGCATTGCATCTAGTAGTAGCACGCACTCCCCTTCTGCAAACTGGAGGGGCTTCATTGTTCACTGGAGCAGCATTGGAGGCGTTTCCGTTGGTGCGTGCAGATCTTCGGAGCGACATCGCAGTAGAGTTCTAACAGTTGAGATAAACATGTTAGAACTTTACCCTAATAGGCTCTAACACAAAAACTTAATCTAAACAAACATAACTCGGACCTATTAATTATGACTTCTTGTGAAAATTATATAAGTCTCCTTTATTATTTAGTGTAGGTTTCTATACTTAGAAAAATAAACCTTCTTTATTATTTTCTAAGTCTGTTTCTAATCATCCTATATGACTTAATTCTCAAGCTCGAAACTCATCTTTGTTCCAAAGTTAACCATATTGAGGGAGGGCTGGGATCAGTAAAATCGTTCCCACTACTATGGCCCCCTAACTCTCAAAATAGAAACTTGGTTCATTTATTTGTATCCACCCTCACCGAACTTAGTCATTATTTATTTTATTTATTATTTATTATGATTGAGAAATAAAAATCAAACTCATATATGATAAAAAAATAACATGATATTAATTTGGAAAAGAGTTTTCACTAATTACAACCATAAAACAAACAATGAAACTAACTATTCTAAAAATCGGGATCTTCTATATCCGATCCTTCATCTAGCATATCATCATCTAACTCTTCATAGTCTTCATTATCATGTGCCTCAAAATGTCCTCGAGGAAGGTTCGTAAAAATCCTATGCTTTTGCTCATTTGTAAACTGAAATTCTGATTTTGAAGTGAACCTAATTAAGAGAAAATAATATCTCATTGCTACTGGCAGTTCATCTTCATCATCCATTGTTTCCCATATTTCCTCTAAGGCTGCAATTACGGGATGAAAATCTCTAAATAGTCTAATTACTAAAACGTATTGCTTCGTTGCTCTCATCATGATCTGCTTAGATTCTTGAAGGTGACCTATTTCTCTGTGGAACAAAAGCAGTCTCTGAGTGATTCTCTCTAGTGCTCCTACAATGTTTCTCGGTTCTCTTATTCTCTTTAAAGCCTTAATGGCTCGGATATCCTCATAGGTTAATCCTTCGTTCATAATTAACTGAAAACATAAATGTTAAAATTGTTAGCTATACATATAAACATAATAACTATAACGTAAACACTTACTTGGCAGTCAGATTCGGAGCTTTAAGTGTGTGTATCGAGGAGAACTTCATGCAAATGAACCTGTCTCTGATACCAACTGTAACGACCCAACTATTCTAGACCTTGGACCATTAATAACTACTATACTTAATCATAAGAAAACATACATATGAAAACATCATAACTTTATTAGATAAAGAAAAAGGTTTGAATACATAAAAATGCATTTAGGATATGGGATCCCATTGTTTAAAAAAATAAAACATAACATGATCCAAATAAATCAATTACAAAACTAAGTGCAGAAAAATACATAGAAAATATGATTTAAAGACTTCAAGACTTCATCCTCTAATCGAACACTTAGTCCATCGATACCATCCAGCCACAATACATAACCCCCCCCCCCCCCCAAGCTGCCAAGAACCTTTCTGCCGCCAAAGTTATTTTCCTGCACATATAAACATAAAGGAATGAGCCTAATGCCCAGCAAGGAAAATCTAACAACATAAATCATACACATAAAATTCATATCATATGCTAAAAACATGTCATAAACATATACCATAAGTGTATCATAAACATATGTCATATATACTATAATGGTCATTATACTACTTGGGGCTTGTTCACTAATCAAGTCATATGCCCATTAGATTTGTGGGGCTTGCTAGCTAAGCAAGTCATATGCCCATAAATTTATTGGGGCTTGTTAGCTATACAAGTCATATGCCTAAGTCTACCAACATACATACTATAACATTTCATAACACATAAATCATAAGATAACATATAACATAAAAAATCATATCCTATTTTCCTTACCAATATACTGGGATATGAGAACAGTATCGGGACTTTGGAACACTCCTAAAAACCATCATAGAAAGGTGAGTATACTAAAGAAAAAGGGATGAAAATAATGAACGAACTATACCATCGAAAAGATACTTACCAAGAATCTTACGTTTAAGATCTTAGATTGCCTAACCAAAATAGAGAATATGAGTTAGGATTTTGAGTAGAAAAACTATAAGAATAACACAGAAAGGAACTAGAAGAAGGAATACCTCGAATGCTTCTATAATCGAACTACACCTCGAATCAAAATATATTATGAACCCTACTTCCCGAGTGTTTATTAAGCTTATAAGGATAAAGCTTATATCCTCAACCCAAGTGTTTATCACTCTAAATAACCTAGCAGCTTGCAGACTATGAGCTTAGCTTGATGAATGAATAAATGGTTGGGTACTAGGTCCTATTTATATAATTCAAGAATGAAAAGATCTTTATTTAGCTTGAATAAAATAATGGCTTTTTAATTGAAAAATCTTTGAATAATCGTTTAGTAGAGGTTGAAGACTCGGTTAGAAAGATGCTGGACTTATCAAGAGGTTAAGGATTAAAATAAGCTCGGTTTAAAAAATGTTCAAAAATCATGCACATGAGCCGACATATCGCCCCTAGTAGGTGATATATCGCCTGGGCTAATATGCCCGAGGCTCGTCGAGGTGGTCGTGTGAAGTTACGTGTTTTTCGTATCCCCGTATGGCGATATATCGCCCCCTAGTGCTGCGATATATCGGCATACACTGAAATATTATACACGTAATTGCACATTTTCAGCCTAATTTGAATTAATTAAACAGCCTTGACTAAGTCCTCTAACGATTTCAAAGAAGCTAGCAGACCCTAGGATATTCAAATATTACTCTTAATAAGTTTATTCCTCAAAATACTTAATTATTCATTAAACATACATATGACAAGTGTCATTTACTTATTGGGTTTATCTAAACATTATATTATAATAAATATCACCTTCATAATCAGTCATATTAATTAAACCTTAGGTTATAATTAATATTCTTAAACTATAGGTTAAACTTATAAAATCTGCAAGTGTTACTACGAGTGTCCAACTAAATCCCAGTCTGAACCGAAATCCACAGTCATAAAAATACTATAACTATTACTATTGCTACTACTATCTAACTAGCTAAGTAAAGTTCTTGGATTCTACATTAACCAGATTACATGGACCCCTAATCACTCTTAATTTGTGCCACGTGTCACTGGGTAAAAACTCAGACAAACAACTTTATTTAAAAAATAGATATTAGTTGAGAAAAATATTAATTGACTTTGGATTAATTAATATTAAGAGAGTATGATATTAATTTATTATATGATAATAAATTATTTAGATTTTATAAGATAAAGTTAATTTTGAATTAACTGGTGTTTATGCATTTATGAAATAAAACATTATTTTAATGTATAGATATTTTATCTTATTAATTAAATAAATAAATGAGAAAAAATTAGGGAAGCACAATAGTGTTACATGCCGGCCACTATGCACAGTGACTGGCGTGTGACCTAGAGTCAAACTAAATTTGATTCATTGAAATTTTAATTGTTATTTTAATGTCCTACTAATCTAGGGTCGTTACACTATGTGTTTAAAATAGTTCTTAACTCGTTAAGTGAGTCATTTGGACTTAAACATGTAATAAAAGTTAAACAGTTGTTTAGGTACTAAAATTTTTTGGTAAAAGAGTTAAACTTTTCATTAAAAAGTTTTAGTATACACAAAGGGTCCCTAAAAGTTTATAAATAAAATACAATATGTTCAGAGTTACGAAAATAGCCGACCTAAGCGGGAAAAGTTAGACTTATACCCAAGTCCCTCAAAAGAACCTTGGTTATGCTAGTAGAGCAGACTGAGTATGTACACACTGCCCCTAGAGCTCTCCAAATCATGGCTAGTCTAGTTTCCCCTTGCCCTTACCTGCACCATAAATCACCTGTGAGCCAAAGCCCAGCAAGAAAACCCAACCAAGAAAAACAGATATTCAATGAAACATAAATCATAAATAGCATGCTTCACAAATTAGAAACAAACTCATGCAAGCATCTAACTCCTTTACATGGCCCATTTCGAGCGCATGCGTACCGCAACCCCATAGTGGCTTTGCCTTTATGACCTACTTTCCACATGATTATCGCTGAATCCAGCCATGCCAATCATTCACAAAAAAATGCATTACAACAAATGCATTAAATACAATCACAAAACAATAATATAATAATTCAATCAGATTTAGTACACGGTTATAATCGCGTTCACAAGTCGGGCCAATGCCCTAACCTCGGTACATGTGGCAATTTTCTTACCTCGAGTCCTGTTCAGATAACAGAACAACCCCGAGTGCGATCCCTTTCTTGAGCCTTGTAGAAATCCTAGTCACAACATAAATGGTATTCTCGTCAAAAGTAAACCCTAGCTCTTGGGACCTCTAATTACATCAAATCGGGCAATGGAATCATCCCTTGAGCCCCCGAGCCTTGTTCCCAAACTCTAGAAAAATTTGTACCCTGAAATTGTACTGGCGCCGACCCCCTGGCGCCGCAGCAATAACCCAAATTTCTGGGTTTTCCTCCCTAAGACATCTCAAGCCCAAAATTGCCAAAACTGACCTAAAACCTCAAAATTCATTCTCAAAACATAGGAAATTTGATAATCAAGCCTCAAAATGCATATTATATGATTAATACATCCATTGAACCCCAATCCAACCACAAATTTCATTCAAGCATAAGATTTAAAAATTTGAGTTCTAACTCCATTTTTACCTCAAGAAAATTCGGGAAATCAAGTTAAATTTTCAAACCCAACAACAATAAAGCTTCTTAATAGATTATAGGTCACCTTCCACATCTCATTACCTAGCTAAACCACTCAAACATCCAAGATTCAAAAAATTATCACCAAACCCCTAAATCCTCAAGAACTCCAAAGCTATAAGATGAAAAAAGTTGGAATTTTCTTACCTCAGTGATGAATTTGAAAGGAAAGTGTCCTTTAGCTGCTGCCAATTCCCTTCTTAGAACTCTTCTCACCCTTGAATCCACCACCAAAAATCAAGAGTTGAGTTTTACTAAGTGTTTATCTCCAAAACCACTAGAAGAAGGAAACTAAGAGGGAGGGAATGAGATGTATGTGAATGACCCAGCCCATACCTCAACACTTAGCTCCTTAGTCTATCTCTAAGTTCAAAATACCATTCTACCCATGGCCTTCACTTAATATGAAAAGTAACCCCAAGGGCATTTTGGTCATTTCGTCTAAATTCCCACTAAACCTCAAATTTCACCACTAATTCCCAATTAAATCCAATAAATACAAATATATCTCCCAATTAATTCCATTTACCAATAAATCCAAAAAATATCCAAAAATTTCCAAAATACCCTTAGCTCCACCCGAGCCAAACATTTATCCCCGTTGTGACTTTTCTGCTAAAATTGTTTGAAAGGACCCACTCATACCAAATATCGCAAATATATCCACATAATAATGTGGTCTCAAGAATATAGGACATAAAATTACAATTATACCCTTAATGGGTCAAAATTACGAAAACACCCTTTTTTAACAAACCAGTCTTTTAAACATATTTAATACACATAATCATGCATACTTAATCATATAAGCATATAAATCACATAAATCAATTAATTCAGACATAATTACCCCAGGTGACCTCCTAACACACTAATCAAAGTACTTAATTCTATTAGAAGTTTCGGGACGTTACAGTTATAAGTTGAATGATTTTATTTACTAAATTATTATTTAAAAGATATATTTTGATTTGATTAAATAATTAAATATGAAAATAATAAGTTATTGACTGAGTCTATATTGATGGATATTTTAGGTTTATAAAAATCTAATGTATCATTTTTTAGAGACAGACACATTGTTCATATTTTAGAGAATACCTGAAAAAGAACGATACACTCTCTTAGCATCTTACCTTCTCCAATCTCTCGTGATCTCATGTGTTGAGTATATCAAGAGAGTCTATATTATTCATATCATCCTATGTGCCCATACAGGTCCTAGTTTGTTGAGGATAGGACATGTGTTGAGGATTGACTTGAAAGATCGTGGTGTGGATCTTGGTGTAATCTTGTGGATTGGATGTTCATTATTATATACTAAATGATAGCGATGACACTTGATAGGCTACAAGAAGTATTATATTTTGATCTATCTTTTATTATGCTTGATTTAATGTTTACATACATTTATTGATCCTGGCTTGGTATTAAAAAGAATTTTTTTGCAATACACATTCCACTGCACACTCTGATTTACATTTTTAATACCTACAAATGTCAAATCAAAGACAGAAGATAAACTGTGCTCATAATCTTAATTAATATAAAAGTTCCTACTTTAATATTAGTGATTACAAACAATGTTTATGTTATTATCTTTAATTAAATCCTCTTGTATATATAACCTCATATATATATATAATTCAAGATTACATGTAATAACAATTGATCTTTCTAGATAAATAACATGTAAATAAATTTATAAATATGAGTGGGATTATTCTCTTTATTTAAATATTCATTTAATGTTTTACAAAATTACGTTTAAGGACACATATCTTAGCATAAAGTTGAACCCCGCCACCGAAGCAAACTACTCTCTACTAAATCTACATGAAGTAGAGCCTAGATAGAAGTGGATCTTGTTCTTTCTCTTACTGTCAATCTTGTGCAACAACAATTGATGCAATAGAGCTTTAGAGAACTCTAATTCCCTGGAAATAAATAATAGTTTGAAAGGGGATTCCTTTGACCTTTCTATCGAACTATGTTGCTCAAACTTCATTTTATACTCAAATGAGCATTGCCTGTATAAGTGACACGACATGGGAATTGATATGTGAAGGGAATTAGCAACTTCGACATCTACAAAAATAATATATCAAAGAAGATATTCAAGGAAAAAACATTAAAAAATGGAAAATGCAAAATTAAGCCTATTATCGAGCACTGTTGAGCAAACTAGAAATAAAAGGAAAATAAAATTTTAAACAACCATTGAGAACCATTAGGCATCTATCGAGCCCTTATCAAGCAAAGGAAAATAATATATATAAATTAAAACAACCATAAAGCAAAGGCAGATAACATATACAATTGAACAACCATCAAGCACATATCGAGCCACATCAAATAAAGGCATATAACATATACAATTTAACAAACTTAAAGCACCTATCGAGCCACATCAAGCAAAGACATATAACATAATTAATTAAACAAACAAAGATCACATATCGATCCACATCGAGCAAAGTCATGTAACACATTGAATAACCTATCGAGCATCATTGATCTAATCTATCGATCATCATCAAGGATTATAGAAAATACCCAACAAAAAAAACCCAGCTGTACAAACAAGCCAAGTAAAAAAAGCCCCAAATAAAAAACATTCAATCCATAGAAACCTCCATAGAATCTTCATTCATCGTTGCCCATAAATATCATTGTCAAAAGATGTTCTTTGAGAGGCTCGACCACACCATGGTCACCAAAGAATCTTTTGTGCACTTCTTCTAATACCGCTTACGACTCCTCTTGTGTAATACATCTTAGTAGTGGCAATGAATATCCTTGCTTGTACATTTTCCCTTTTACTATGATACAGCAAGAAGATTGCCTCATGAGCTTGCGAGCACTATTTAAGGAACTCCATCATACAACGAGCAAATTGCCTCATCATGTATGCTAACTATTATCCTTAAAAAATTAATGTAATGACGTGTCAATTTGAAGTGACATGTGGTAATACATTTGTACTAGGTGGCACATTGATGATAAAAAAATGTGCCGACCAGAGACTTCAAAAGAGCATCTCAGGAACTTACTGACCTTTAATGTTCCCTAACGGCATCTCGGGTACTTAGTGACTAGTAAGTTCCTTGGCAGCATTTTAGGAACTTACTAACCAGTAACTTCTCTAGCAGAATCTCAGGAACATCCTTGACCAAAAATGTCTGTAACTGCCATAGGATTTTTCTCAGATATCCCGAAATAATAGCCTATTTTGTTTGTATTTTGAATTTGATTAATATTTCAAATTATTTTATTAATTAAATGTAGTTGAAACGACTAGTGACTAAGTCAAGACTCAAGGCTCATTTTTTACAATCCATGAACCTATAAATACAAGGCTCATGGCTTCATTTGGAGGACTTTTAGATTGAAACTTGACTCTCTAGAGAAGCTTTGTCGAAATATTCTCTGACTTACACTTGAGAAACTCAGTTGGCCAAGGTTCATCTGATCTCAAGTGTAGGCTGGCATATATAAAAACACTAACTAGATTAGGCTATTACCAATTCTTTGGAACTGAAACACTATAGAAATCTTGTGTCATTTATTTTCTATTTAGTCCTATTTTATTTTTATGTCGTTTTTGCGTCTACTCGCGGAAGCAACAACAATCCTGGGTTTAAAAAACAATAATCTTCACCCTTACAATCCAAGCCTATGGACTTTACATTAGATACCATATATGGAGGACCACACCTAGCCGGTGATAGTAACAAAGCAAGGGAGATATATGCCCATAAACTTCATCATGAGATCGGTGGATCATCAGAAGTCATTGTTGTTCAGGAGCGATCTCCAATGAATCCTCATTACGAAAGTAAGGCCCTCACTTTCATTGAGGATGATGTTAGGCACGCCAGGTATCCTCACAATGACCCGCTCGTTATTGCAATTCAACTTGCAAACATGAAGGTAAAAAGGTGTATGGACGATATTGGAAGCTTAGTGGAAATTATATACAAGTCATCTTTTGAAAAGATGAAATTGTCAGTCAATGACTTGAAGCCTTCCTCTCAAGTTATTTATGGTTTCACTCGGGAAGGTTTAGCACCGGCCGGTACAACCAAGTTAGCAGTCACAGTTGGAGATGCTCCTAGGCATGAAATGGTAATGACATAATATTTTATAGTAGATTGCTCGTTGGCATATAATGTATGGATTGGTCAACCACTCCTTATGGATCTACATGCAGCGGTGCCCTTATCGTACCTATCCATGAAGCAACCGACTAGTGCAGGCATGGGATGTGTGCAAGGAAGAAAAAGAGAACCTAGGGAGTATTATAATGCTTCAGTGGTTAAAGCACTGAGATGATTCAAGGAGAACATCATGATTGTGTGTGGAAAGAAAGAGGAAGTGGTTGAAGATATGGATGTCGACCAAGATGAGATTATGGAAGTTACCGACCAGGAAGGTATTTCAGAAATTATCGACAAGCAAACCCCATTTGGTTATAAAGTCACCAAATAGGGTATTTCCCAAAGCGAGGGAAAGGATATTGATCCTCGCTTTAGGGATTTGGATAGTGGAGTGGGACCCGTTGAAGATTTAGATGAGCTCCCAATAGATGAAAATGACCCAACGAGAGTGATCAAGGTTGGAAATAATTTAAAGGTGGAGGTGAGAGCAAAACTGGTAGAATTCCTGCAAAGGAACCTATATGTCTTCTCCTAGTCTCACAAAGATATGGTTGGTATATCACCAATTGTGATCAGCCACGTGCTCAAAGTGGATGAAAACTACCCAGCGGTGGAGTAGAAGAGAAGGTTGCTTGACAAGGAGCGATAAAAGGCTCTAAAAGAAGAAGTCGAGTGACTAAGGGAAAATGTATTCATTGGGGAAGCTTACTACCCGACATAGGTTTCTAACCCCGTGTTGGTACCCAAACCCGATGAAAAGTGGAGAACATGTGTGGACTTTACTGACTTAAATAAAGCTTGTCAAAAAGATTATTTTCCTCTGCCCAGGATGGACCAACTGGTCGATGCAACCTCTGGTCATGGAATCCTATCTTTCATGGATGCATATTCTTGGTACAATCAAATAAGCATGCAGCCTCCCGTGCGAGGAGCATACCAGCTTTTAGACAGATGTGTGATTATACTATTATAAGGTCATGCCATTCTGCTTGAAGAATGTGGGTGCCACTTACCAGTGTTTAGTGAAAGGCATGTTTCATGACCTCATTGATAAAAACATGGAGGTATATGTTGATGACATGCTGGTCAAGTTGAAAGAAATTGGGGGCATGTATGAGACCTAGGAGAGTGCTTTGCCATACTTAGAAAGTATCGCATGAAGCTATATCCTCTAAAGTGCTCGTTTGGAGTAGTTCTGGAAAGTTTCTTAAATTTATTGTTAACTCACGTAGAATAGAGGCCACTCCTAAGAAGATCAAGGCACTGCTAGAAATGAATTCGTCAACCAGAACTAAAGACGTGCAAAGTCTAACTGGGCGGATTTCCAAATCTACGGGCAAATGTGTCCCATTTTTTAACTTACTTATAGGGAGTAAGAAATTTGAATGGATGGATGAGTGTGAGAAATTTTTTCAAGCAATAAAGAAACACTTAGCCCAACCCCCAATCCTCTCAAAACCAATAGATGGAGAGGGTCTCTTCGTCTACTTAGCAGTTATAGAACATGTTGTCAGCGCTGATCTAATATGAGAAAAAGATGAAGTGCAACATCCGGTCTACTACATCAGCAAGCGACTGATAGGAGCAGAGTCAAGGTACCCACCGATCGAGATGTTGGCATACTTTTTTATGCTTGCTTCTCAAAAATTGGGCCAACACTTTCAAGCTCATCCCATTTCAAGTATTTACCGACCAGCTGTTACTTCAAGTTGTCATTCGGGTTATGTAATGCACCAGTGTAATGACCCACTAATCTAGACTATTTGGACCATTAACGAAACTATACATAAAACTTACATTTTTACGAAAATACCATAATTTATTGAATAACTTGCAAAATAAGAGTTATTTACAAAGTAAATACCAAAACGGATATGGGATCCCATTGTCTTTAAAACAAAAACATAATTTAAAATAATAAAACATTACATAATTAGTGCGGAAAATACATATAAACAGATATAAAACCGAAACTACATCCTCGAATCGATTAACGCTCGGTCCCTTGACTCCATTCATCATCGATACACATCCTCCAAGCGTCACAAATCTTACCGCCTCTAAAGCTTATTTTCCTGCACATAAAACAGAAAGGAATGAGCCTAATGCCCAGTAAGGAAAATCTAACACAAAGTCATATACATAATTTCATAAGAAAACATAAAGACTTAACATAACACATATAACATACACTTATTATAATGGCCATTATTACTTGGGGTCCCATAGACTAAACAAGCATATGCCCATGGGATTAGTGGGGTCCTACTAGCTAAGTAGGTCATATGCCCATAACCCATTTGGGGTCTTGTTAGTCATATGGGTCATATGCCCAAGCCTACAAACATACACATATACATATCATAACACTTTTAATAACATAAAACATATAGATAACATAAGCACATAACATATTGATTCTAGCCTATTTTCCTTACCAAAGTTACCGGGATTATGGACTGAGTTGGGACTTTTGGAACACTCCTAAAACCATAAGAGAGAGTGAGTCTAAAGAAAGGAGATGAAATGAAAGAGATGGAAAGACTAAACCATAAAAAACATACTTACCGACTTATATGCTTAAGAGCTTGGATTCCCTAACCAAAATAAGAATAAGGTTAGGGGACTGAGTAGAAGGTTTTGAGAAAGGAAATAACATAAAATACAGAAAGGAACTAGAGTTTTGGGTTTACCTCAAAGATTGCAAGATCAATCTAACCTCCACCGAAATACTATAGAACTCACTTCCCAAAGTGTTTGATAAGCTTATGATGTTTAAGCTTATAGTTTTTCCCCAAACCAAGTGTTTACACTCTCACACTCACTTAACACTAGCAGCTTCTGAACTTAGAGCAAATGGTGAATAATGGCTGGGTACTAGGTCCTATTTATAGAGTTTGGGAATGAAAATATCTTGATTTTACTTGAATAAAAATAATGGCTTTTTAGGTGAAAATCATTTGAATAATCGTTCAGCAGAGGCTGAAGACTCGTTCAGAAGATGCTGGACTGTTGAAGGAGTTTGAATGGCTGAAGGGAAAAGAATTCAAATGTATTTGAAAACATGCTGGTGGAGGCGATATATCGCCCCCTATAGGCGATATATCGCCTGGACCTTTGTTCCCGAGGCGACCGTGCATCGATTCGTGTTTTCCGTATCTACGTGCTGCGATATATCGCCCCCTATAGCTGCGATATATCGGCATACGCTGAATATTTTAACACGAATTTACACATTTTTAGCTAAGTTTGAATGGAGTAAACAGCCTTGACTAAGCCCTCAACGTACTCAAAGCTGCTGACTGACCCTATAACATTCAAACTTTACCCTTATTTAATTTAATCCTCAAAAATACTTAATCCTTAATTACCATTCAAAACATGTGCTTAAAAAAATCCTATTGGTTGATGTCTAAACCTTATAATATAATAAATATAATCCTTAATATCAGTCACTTTAATCAAACCTTAGGTTATACTTAATATTCTTAAACTATAGATTAAACTTAGAAAATCTATAAGTACTACTATGAGTGTCCAAATAATTCCCGGTCTGAACCAAAAATCCACAGTTACAAAGATAATGCTATAAATACTACCATACTATTATCTGTCTTAGCTAAGTAAAGTTCTTGGACTCTACAACCAGCCACGTTTCAACGGTGTATGATGGAAATATTTTTTCTGATATGGTTGAGAAGGGGATTGAGATTTTTATGGATGATTTTTCGATTTATGGGCCCTCTTTTGACACATGTTTGATGAATTTGGAGCTGGTTTTGAGGAGGTGTGAAGAGTCACATTTGGTGCTTAATTGGGAAAAGTGCCACTTTATGGTAAATGAAGGAATTTTATTGGGGCACAATATTTCTAAAAAAGGCATTGAAGTGAATAAGGAATATTTTTTACGATATTGCCACTGCCAGTTTCAATAAAAGGAGTACGGAGTTTCTTAGGTCATGCAGGATTTTATAAGAGGTTCATCAAAGATTTCTCCAAGGTTTCGAAGCCACTGTCCACTTTGTTAATGCACGGGGTTACGTTCGATTTTGATGAGAAGTGTCAACAAGCTTTTATGATACTTAAGGACAAATTGATCTCGGCACCTATAGTTGTTGCGCCTCAATGGGATTTTCCATTTGAACTGATGTGTGACGCTAGTGATTTTGTGGTTGGGGTAGTGTTGGGACAAAAAGTTGAGAAGGTATTCAGAATGATTTATTATGCAAGTCGTACCTTGAATGATGCTCAAATAAATTATGCAACTACAGAATAGGAGATGTTGGCCATAGTGTTTGCTTTTGATAAATTTAGGCCATACTTGATTGGGAATAAGGTGGTTGTTTACACAGATCATTTTGCGATAAAGTATCTTATGACCAAGAAAGATTCCAAGCCTCGTCTTATTCGGTGGATTTTGTTGTTACAAGAATTTGATGTGGAAATTAAGGATAAGAAAGGTACTGAGAATTTGGTGGTTGATCACTTGTCTAGATTGGAGATTGATGGAGATTCTCTTGATAAAGAAGTTCAGATTAATGATGCTTTTCCTGATGAGCAGCTGTTAGAAGTAAGTGTTTGCAAGGATGTTCCCTGGTTTGCAGACTATGTTAATTATTTGGCTGCTAAGGTTATACCTCCTGAGATGACAAGTTTTACAAAAACCTGAAACATCTGGTCTACTACTTAAATGGGCTATAGAGTTGGGCCAATTCGAAATCATGTATTAGCCTAGGTCAACCATTAAGGGGCAACCTTTGGAAGACTTTATTGTATTGGTATTAAATATGAAAATCAAATTTCGTAGCGGAATGTGTTCTTTTAAGAAATTTACTAATACCAGCCATGATCATACATATATAGATATATTAAATCAAACACAAATAGATTATAGTTTACCTCTTGTATCCTATCAAGAGTCCACAAATCTTCTTTTATAAATCAACGATCTTCCTATCCTTATTCTGAAAGCTCACACCTTGATCTTCCAAACCAATCCTTAAACACACAAGGATGTGTGTGCGCACGTAGGATTCAAAATGTTGATTTAGAACTCACTAGACGTACTCAACTGATGAGATTTAGTGAGCTTTGATAGAGAGAGGATGTTATGAATAGATTTTCAGGTTTAGAAAAATCTATCGCTTTCTTTTTCTGAGAGAGAATCTAACAGTCAAAACTTCTGGAAAAACAAATTATTGAAAAGTATCACTTCTTTTTTCAGGTTTATAAAGATAATTAACTGATTTAATTAATCTTTATTTTATTTAAATAAAAATAATCAGTTACAACCTATTTAATTATTTAATTTAAACCATATTAAAAAAGAATAAATAAATAAACAAATTATTTGAAATTCAAAATCTAAATCCCAGAGATAGGAAATATCCTTGTGTGGCGCCACTCACTGTACAATACAGTGAGTGGCATGGGCCACATTAGTGTTTTTCCTAATTTTCTTGTTTGTTTAATTATTATTTAAGACAATATATTTATCCCAAAATAAATATTACTTAATTTAAAATTAACATTATATTAAAATATCAGTTTTAAATAAATAAATATCTTATTATAAACAAGATAATTATTAATCTCTCTCTATATTAATCCAAACATGATTAATATATATTTTAACATATAGTTTTTCAAAATAAAATCTATATAGTTAAATAACTAATTAATTCATAATTAATAAATCACCCATAACTATCACATTATTATTTCCTTGCCCTGAAAAATCAATTCTTTTGCAATTAAGTCCTTCTCTCTACAAATCTTTCTTTTGACATCCTTACCATTGATAGTGTAGGACAGAGGTGATCTGGGGACCATGGACCTATAATACAAAGCTCCAATAAACTAGTTTATTAATTAAACTATTTAATCTAATAATCTTATTTATTAATTCCATGATTACTTCCACTATTAATATGGAATTGCACTCTAAGTATTTATAGAATTATATTTACAGAGTTTTCTCTTGTAGTCCATTGATATAATCAATAAATGTAGTTATGCCCTCCATTTATTGGTTCATTAATTAGAGCTAGTCAAGATTACCATTTTACCCTTCAAATTACCTCTTGATCCTTACGTACCATTAATTCACTAGCGAATAATTAATGTATAATCAAATTTTAGATTTGAGCTCCATAACTATTCTACTATGACCATATACCTCTATGAAATCTACTTTATTATGGTTAATTTTTCAGATTTATCACAGAAATGATGAACAAGCAAAGAAGATGATGAACTATGCTTGTTACTTGTAGAAGAGCCTGGATTGAGAATTTCGTTGAGGAAAGTATCATCATCTTCTGAGGAAGAGCTGACTTCCCTGAGGAGTTCAATGCTTTTTCCTTTTCCATGCTGAGTAGGAAGGATTAGACGATGGGACTCCTTCGAAAGGGGCTCCCTAATAACATGATCACTTGATCGGTGTAGTTGAGAAGGTGGCTCATGGGAGAACTAGTCAGTAATTACTTCGGTGTTTGGATTTGACTGGCCGGTCATATTAACTTCGTCAGTTGTACTTCCAACACCGAACTCTTTATCTTCTTTCAACAACCCCGCCAACCTAAGGTTGTCTAAGTTAAGAAATTGTTTGACATCCTTCTCATCAATTGACATATTAATAAGAATCTCTGCTTGGGCATACATTTCTCTTGTCGGGATAGGTCGGTAAAAAGATCCCACATAAGTAAAGGCCAAGTCATTAGCCTCAATATCTAAAGTACGGAAGTACTCTGTGTAATACTTCCCTATGTTGGTTTTGAAGGTGATACCATGAAGATACTTAACCCTCTTTTGCTTAGGAAAAAGGGGGGAAAAACCTCTGTTTTTATGGCTAGGGTTGGTTCTGAAATAAAACAAATAATGCACCTTGTGAGGGGTAGGTGGACTCCATTTCTGAAGGTGGTAAAGTATGTATAGGGTAGACAAAGCTTGTATCCCATTTGGAGCAATTTAGAACATAGAGACGTTGAAATAATCAGCCACCAATCGGAAAAAAGGGTGTAGAGGGATGGTAGCTCTAGCATGGATATGATATTTTGACTAGGCACAATAAACTCCTCTGGGATTGTTGGCTCTCTGGTCGAGACGGGGACATGTTAGATTTATTCCTTCAAGGCTGAAAGACTGAGAATACCTTTCGACCACCTTAGGAGTCAATCTAGAGACATTAGCCACATACCAAGAAGGCATTTGGTCTTCTTGTTTCCTTTGTTTGAGCATAGATGCATTCTGGATCTCTGTTGCGAATGCTTAGGCAGTGTTTTTCTTTGGTTTTTTAATTTTTCGCATTGGGCGGGAAGGTCTTGAAGAAGCTTGAGTCTCAACCTCTTCTACTGGTTGTTTTTCCACATAATGTTCCTGCTCCACTATTTTTTGTACTACCTGGCGAGCTATTTGAGGGTCTTTCTCCTGGGGCAGTCGAGTAGTCTTTTTCACTCTCATCAGATGGTGTTGAATTTGTTTCTGAAGGAATTGATCTTCATCGAGGATGTACAAGGCTGATTTGGGGAAGAATTTTCTTTTGACAAGGGAGTTCTTCTCAGAGATTTTGATGAGGAAGAATCACTACTTGGAGGAGTATCACTTGGTTTAGGGTGCGAGGAGTCGGAGTCTGTTTGGTTGTCACCTCCCCCGTAGTTGTAACGATTCATTTACAAAAAATAGGGGGAAGGTGAGTAAACCAAACAAAGAGTGTGTGCAAATTCAGAAAAATTACTACCCGGAGGAAAATTTTAAGTTTTGTCGGGGCAGTGTGTATCTTTTCTTTCATAAAGAAAAATTACTGCCCAGTGAAAAACTTTAGTTTTTCAAAAGCAGTGTGCATTTTTCATAATGAAAACTAGTTGCTCGGTGGGAAAACTTTAGTTTTACCCGAGTAACAAGAACGACGTCTATAAGCAAAGTTTGACCAAGCAACATGTTTTTATAAATATAAAAGATTTTTCTGCTCGATGGTGGCAAAATATAACGTTCTACCCAAGGAGTGTGACAAGAGGATCAAAAAGTGCATTTCAAAGGTTTTGCAAAGCTTCTCAAAGAAGCTTCAATGTTCTTCAAAGGCTCAAGAACCCAGAAAATTAAAGTTGGGATTTTGGGTCATTTTTTTCACAAAATTTTAACAAATCAGAGGAAAAATTGGCTAAACCAAAACCTAGGCTACATCAAATCAACAACAAATTCCTATTTCTACACAGATTTGTCCAAGAATTTTTCAAAATTTTTGAAAAGGGGGTTTCAAATTTCAGAGGAATCTAACAAACTTTCTTCTAAAATTTTAAGTCATACATGCTTGAAAATAAGTGCAGATTTTGAGAAACTTACCCAAAGGGATGATGGAAGCCTTGGATTTGTGAGGGATGTGTCAACATGGCTTGAAAAATGCTAGGCACCTTCGGGTTTGAGAGAGCTTCGACAAGGAAAATGAAGAGTTTTTTGGTTTTTGGTCTATGAAGAAGATAAAAGAGAAGTGGGGAGTCGTGAGTATGTGAGGAACTATTTATAGATAAAAAAGGGAAAAATATATTGGCTTTTCATCTTCTCTCTCACATTTTCTGATGACTTGGGAAACGTCCAGCCACCATTTCCATGATCAAGAAATGCAATCATGGGTTATTAAAAAAATGGGAGAATACTGGAAGCCGTTTTTTTTAGAATTTGGAACACAAAAGGTACCAAAATTAATGGAGAATTACCACATGGGTTTTTCATGGAGATTGTTGCTCAGATATCCACTGATGAAATATAATGGCTGGTTGAACATTCACTACTTTTGAAAGTTGTTAGTCCAACAAAATATTTTTGGATTACTCGAATAATTACTGACTAGGGAAAAGTTCATCATATGTTAAATACATATGATAAACTTGGGGGCAAATATTATCCCAAAAAAAATAATGTAATGATGTGGCAATACATTTGTACCAGGTGACACATTGATGATAAAAAAAATGTGTCGACCAGAGACTTCTGAAGAGCATCTCAGGAACTTATTAACCAGTAATGTTCCCTAGCATCATCTCAGGTATTTATTGACCAATAAGTTCCCTAGAAACTTCTTAGGAACTTACTAACTAGTAAGTTCCCTAGCAACAGTTCAGGAACTTACTGACTAGTAACTACTCTAGCAGAATCTTAGGAACATCCTCGACCAGAAATGTCCATAACTGCTGAAGGATTTTTCTTAGATATCCTGAAATACATTTGTACCAGGTGACACATTGATGATAAAAAAATGTGCCGACCAGAGACTTCAGAAGAGCATCTCGGGAACTTACTGGCCAGTAATGTTCCCTAGCAGCATCTCAGGTATTTATTGACCAATAAGTTCCCTAGAAGCTTCTTAGAAACTTATTGACCAGTAACTACTCTAGCAGAATCTTAAGAACATCCTCGACCAGAAATGTTCGTAACTGCTAGAGGATTTTTCTTAGATATCCTGAAATAATAGCCTATTTTGTTGTATTTTGAATTTGATTAATATTTTGAATTATTTTATTAATTAAATGTAGTTGAAACTAGTGGTGACTGATTAAAGACTCAAGGATCATTTTGTATGATCCATGAGCCTATAAATACAAGGCTCATGACTTCATTTGAAGGACTTTTGGATTGAAACTTGACTATCTATAGAAACTCTGTCAAATATTATCTAACTTGCACTTAAGAAACTTAGTTGGTCAAGGTTCATCTGATCCCAAGTGTAGGTTGACATATATAAAAATACTAAGTGGATTAGGTTATTACCAATTATTTGGTGCTGAACCAATATAAAACTCTTGTGTCATTTATTGTCTATTTAGTGTTATTTTATTTTCTGTCGTTTTTGCGTCTTTCTGTCGTTTTTGTGTCTACTCGCCATTGACCAAAACTGTTGTCAATACTAACTAATTCAATTAAAAGATTGGATGTTGGAAATTATCATCCAATCCTATCTAATCTAACCTAATCCAATTAGAAATTGGATTGGTTCAATTATTTTAATGAGATTTTAATTTTGAAACTGATTTTTGAGATTAGCTTAAAAAAATATAAAAAAATTAAACATCACAATTCCAATACTACATAAAGTCACCAACATTACAAGTTTAATAATATAACATTTAAGCTGGAAGTTTGAAGTATCTAGCACAAGTGTTAGAGAGAAGGGAGACTAGTGATGGAGGCAGTAGACTAAATCAAATGGGTCTGTATTTTAGTCTCTTTAGGATTTTTTAGGATATGGTATATAAGGGTGCATCATAATATCATAAGACAACCAATAAAAATGTACTAAAATAAATATATTTATATTTAGATAATATACAAATATATATTTATATAAAGATTGGATTGTATTGTAATTGAACTTTGACAGTAGAATCGGCCTTTTGGTAAATAGATTGGTTTGAATTCGTTTGAATCCTGCCAGGTACTAGTAATGATATTTTATGGCAAACCTTGTTTCATCTTGGATATTTGACTTTGCAGAGAAAAATAAATAAATAATAAAAAAAGACTTTCCTGAAGTAATATGTGTAGCAAGAAGAAAGTGGGTTCAACCGACAATACGTGTCTTTACAGGGGCTGTTCTGGAAATCAAGAAAAAGAAAAAAATTCGAGAGATGAGCAACCATTTTTAGCTCTTCCAATACCCGAAGCGAAAATCCATTTTCTCCATAGGTACAAGTTATTATTCATTTTCTTTAAAATATTAATTTCAATTTACTCTATGAATTTTCCATTTCAATACCGAAGAAAAACTTTCAAAGAAATATTAAAAAAGTTGACAATTTTCATAGTGGAAGATTTTCATTTGCAAAATATCTATGCTTGAGTCGATCTACATGAAGTTATAATTGCTATTCATTTTTAAGTATTTATTATTACAATTGTTCTCGTTTCTTATCTCTCAAAGATCTGGATTAGAATAGGGTTTTACTTTTGCTGTTCTTCATTGACTTTAATACAATGAGTAATTAAATTTGTTGGTTTGCTTTTTGATTTTGTGTGTGTGCTGTTATTGTTAGTTTAGCTCCGATTTTATTGAATTGATTCTTTTTTTTTTTTTGTCAATGTTTGGGTGGAGATGTAATTGTTTTTATTCGTCATTTATCCGAATGAATTTACATTAACCTAATTTTCTTGTTTTACATTTAGGTATCTAATTTGTGAAACTGGAATGAAACTTTTGGATTTTGATTTCCAGTTTCTTGACATATGTGTTTGTGTGTGTATTTATGTACGCACATGTGTGCAGTAAGCTTACGAATAAGGTTTGGGGGATTTCACATTTCTCATGTATGATATGAGCATGCTCTGAAACTACTCTGTTTCTTATTTCATTGTTTTGCACTATCGATTTTGTTCACACGGTCAAATTTGAAAACCCACTTGCTTAAATTCTAGTATTTTGATAGATGTTGAGAATTTGACGCAATTTTTTGCAATTTGTTTCAGTGAGATAAAGTAACTTGATCAGTGTGCTTTTGGTCTGCGAAGAGTTCGCCTGTTCGCAAGAAAATGAAGTAATTACTCTTTCGTCTTTACTAAAATTATTATATAGATTTGTATTCTTAACATTAAGTGATAAGGAAAAGTTTATGTAACTTTGGGGTTGCATTAATGATCTGAACTATGAACAAATTCTCTCAGTGACAGTACCTTGTCTATGGGTTGGAATGGAAATCTAAAATGGCCCATTTCTAGAAGTGAGACGGAAAACTTTTGGATGCAAATTCAACTCAAGTAGTTAATCTTGGAGCATGCATGATGGACATTTATGTGTTTGAACCAACTTAATTATTTCCAGATGCTGTTGTTTAGTGCTCTGATTATCAAATGTAACCTTCGTGGTTATTTTACTAAAGTCGTCCCACCTTTTTGTGGTTCTCCAAAATAAGGCACGAACACTTTGCTGTGTTTTTTTTTTCTGATCTAAGCGATTAGCTTGCTAAAGATCACAAGTACTATTAGTTTCTACATAGTTTAGATACCAAATGTTTCATAGCGTTTTTTTTATATATACAAGATAAAGTACCATAATTTTCTTTTTTAGTTAATTCATCCTCATTAGGTATTGAATTTTTTGTTTGAAGTTCTATATGTTTATATTATCTCTCCTTTTCTCACCCAAGGGAGGATCCTGCTTAAAGTGTATAAATAGGCTGATATTTTATTATTTTTTTCAAAGTGAGAATAACAGGGGACGAGTACGATGGGACGAGGCTAACTTGGGTGAAATTGAAGCAACTAAACCTGTAAGGCAGAAAATTACTGAGCCAAAGACACCATATCATCCCATGATTGATGATGATGATGGTATGTCGATTTTCATGCTATACTTCTTGCAGGACTGTCAGTTTTATTTATATGTATATATATGTAATATGTTGCTAGAATAATCTTTGGAAAGGTACATTATTTTTGGGGATTTGGTGAAATTTGGTCAATTAATTTTTTATTTACTCGGCTAATTTCAGGTTTTAATGGTTTTCAATTCTGGGCTTCAACTAACAGTAATTCTTCTTATTATAGGATCTCTATCTCCTATACGGAATTATTTCGATGAAAGTGTTCCTGATGGTGTGGATGCGGAAGCAATACGAACTGCGTTGACTGATGTAGCGTCATCGAGTAGAGAGAATACCCAGAGATCCGGTGGCTGGACGTCATCTGATGACGAGGCAGATGCTATGGAACAGGATGACGAAGGTCTCTTTACCCAGATTCTTTGAGCTAACTTTATTCATCCAAATTTCTCACAACTTCATGTTCTTGGCAAATAATATATTCCTTTCTGGTTTATTTCTTTACTACATTCATATTGATATAAACATAAATTGGTTTAAACTTTAAAATTTTTATCAATCACTTGATTAGTAAAACTTTTCCCTCCCTTTTCCTGCTCATATTTGTTTAGGCTTGTTAATCACTTTCAACTTGGACAGTCCTTTCTCTGTTGTTATTATATTTTTCTTAAATGTGCGGAACTTTAGAGTCTAGAAAGTTTTATTGAAACCAATACTGTGATTGTGTGTGACAAAAGATTAAGAAAAAAGGATGGTAAATTTGTTGCTTTTGGTTAGACCTCTTGCTTTCTTGTGAGATGAATGGAAGTTACTGCAGTTCTGAAGATTTTCTTGTATTGCTGAACTAAACATCAATGCTCGTTTATAAGTACTTATCTGGAAAAGTAGTAGTGTTTTAATATCTGAAAAATTATATAATTTATTTAGAAAGGAATGATCTGATTTAATCTACAGCTGGAACTTAACTTTCTTACTCTCCTTTTTCTGTTGGGACTCATTGCAGATCCTGAAACAGATAAAAACGGTAGAAGTTTCAGGGAGCACAGGAGAGCTCACTACGACGAATTCTGGAAAGTAAAAGAACTCCGGAGGAAAGGTTCTTTCCTTGAAGACGAAGAAGAGGATGAGGCAGATAAGCAAAGGAAAAGTGCTCTGTCTTCATCACTAGCCGCTGGCGGTGTCACGGGTGTTGACATTGATGAAAAAGCTAGTGCTACTTAGGTGAGAAATCCTCTGGTGCTTCAGCTAATGGAGTGTAAGATCAAGTAGACCTGGCCAAGACATTTTAACAGAGAACTTTCTATTATAAATTTGTATGGCTTTTGGACAGTGTCCTATGAATGGTATCTGTTGTGTACAAATAGTCTTACTCTCTTCGTGTATTTCTCATTCAACAGTATTTCATTAGACTATTTCATAATTTTCATCTTTAACAGTCGTTTACAAGAGCTTATTTTTTTTGCCCCGGAAAGAGAGAGAACATATCCTGAAAGACCTCTACTGTTTCTAACCACGTTATTTTTTAAAGACACCACCGCTACAATCATTAAGAGTATTAGACTTTGTTTTTCCTTGGTTCTTATATTGACTAGTTTATTGACACACAGTTAGCATCTTGTGTGTAATGTTTTGTTGCATGGGTATTTATTTATTTTATAAGACAACTTAAATAACCCATAATTGTTATTGCGATTAATTCCACTAGTTGGTAGTGGAAAAGAAGGAAGGATATCTTCCTTCCTGATAGTTGAATTATAGACAAAAAGATAATTTTTTTTCTTTAATAATTTTTAGACCTTTTCAAACTTTAAAACACTCCATTTTTAAAACAAAAAACTTTAGGACACTCCAAAGTTCTGTTTCATTTTTTTTAGATAGTGACGATTTTGTTTGATTCTTTGTTGTGTTGTATCTTTACTCTTTATTTTTTAAGTACAATAATTCTAGCCAAAAAAAAAAAGTACGTGTCTGAATATGATAAGAGTGGTCCCAATTTGGACTCCAAAACTAGAGTCATATCTTCATCTCTTGCTAAACTAAGCCTGAGCCTAAGGCCTCCTTTCTCTGCATCTGTAAATGTCAAAAGAAAAATGGCTTCTCCCCATTCCATGTCTTCTCTAGCCTCTGAAATTTGCAAACAGATATCCTCCATATTCTCCAAACCCAGTCTTCATCCACCAGTCTTGGACGTCTTAGTGAAAGAGATATCCTCCGCCGTGGCCAGAAACGGCCGCGTCTTTCTGTATGGAGTAGGGCGTGAGGGCTTGATGCTCAAGGCCCTATGCATGCGCCTCTTCCACCTGGGCGTCTCTGCCCACTTCGTCTTCGACATGACCACGCCACCGATACACGGTCCAGAGGATCTTCTCATTGCCTCCGCGGGTCCGGGAGGATTCTCCACCGTCGATGCGCTCTGCTCCATAGCGAGATCGAACGGCGCTAGAGTGTTGCTGCTGACAGCTCGGCCGGAGACGGGGTCTTGTGTGAAGCACGCTAGTGTGGTGGGTCACGTGGCGGCGCAGACCATGGCAGACGATGAAGAAAGCGAGGCAGTGAATGAATCTCGGCCGTTGCTTCTGATGGGCAGTGCATATGAGGGAGCTCTGTTTGTGTTGTTTGAGATGGCTGTGTACCGTTTGGGTGACGAACTGAAACAGAGTCCCGAGCTCATTCGAAATCGCCATACCAATCTTGAGTGATGTGAGATCATCGGATTCGGATTGGATTTTATTTGGCTTTCCTTTTCAACTTCGATCGGTATGCTGGTTTTGGTTCCACTTTGTAAGTATGAAGCGAGTTTGCATGGAAGTTTACTAGTCGTAATTAAAATCCTCAAACTGATTTTTCATAATTAATACACAGTGCTTTGATACTTGTATTGAAAAGGTAGGAGGAAAAGAAATTATGAAAATATTAATACTGCACGTCTATATGCATAATTCACATATGGGGTTTTGTGTATTCTTAGCTTCTTTTATGTAGTTAGACGGTTGTAAACACAAACAACACAACTCAGCTCAGACACTAATTCAACTTTAACAACAATAGAAATTCAATGACACAATTCATCAAACACAATAACTAATTCAACTTTAACAACAATAGAAATTCAATGAATCAATTCATCAAACACAATCAGCCAATAATGCATTGGCCTACATCTCTTTCTTTCATGGTTCCACTATCTTCAATCAACTTTTTACAGCGTAATGATGATGATTTGAGTCTATACACACTTCTTTAAATATAAGAAAATCAAGCAAGAACAAAGATTATTTTTACAATTGAGTGACTAACAATGGCTCCAAGACTCTTAACTCTCTCTCACAACTCTTACAAGTTCACTCTAAGTATTTTCCAAATCTCCAAAGCGAAGAATGAAAGAATCGTCCTCTAACGGAAGTCCTTTCTGAAGCTTTATAGCTGAGGTTAGTTAGGAGCAATACCAGAAATGCCCCTTTTAGCTTTAACCAACATAACAGTCATAACATAGTGTTTATGACCTGAGTTAGTTTTATATGGACTACCATACCACAATTGGAGGACCAGAATATTTTACTCTAGAATTTTCTAGATATTTGTAGAATAAGATTACTCTAGAATTTCTTATAAGCATTTCTAGAAAACTTACGTCTAGAATTTTCTAGTTATTCTTGAGAACCAAGTAAATTAGTGTAGAATAATCAAGAAGTTGTATTTGTAAATCAAATACACTAGAAAAATGTAGAACAAATAACCATTACTACTACTCATCAAATATTCTAAACTACAACGAATCATCATTATTTTCTCTATACCAAATTCACAAACCATCAGTGGTACCAGAGCCAGGTCGATTCAAACACTGGGCGTAATACTTTCCGCACATCATGACAACCGATTCCAACCGCTCTTCTCTACCTCTTCTAATTTTCCATCGAGAAAACTATGAGTTTTGGTCCTTCAAAATGAGGACCTATTTTCGATCACAAAATCTATGGAAAATTTTTGAGGTAGGATTTACTATTCCGGAAGACACTTCGTCTTTCTGAAAATCAAAAGAAGGCCCTGGAGGAGAATCAACAAAAAGATTCCCAAGCGTTATTCTGTTTGCAGTAAGCTATGTCAGATGATATGTGTAGAGTCCAAGAACTTGACTTAGCTAGTTAGATAGTAGTAGTAGTAATAGCTAGTAGTAGTTATAGTATGTTTATTACTATGTATTTTGGTTCAAGCCGGGACTTAGTTGGACACTTGTAGCAACACTTGTCGATTTTATAAGTTTAACCTATAGTTTTAAGAATATTAATTATAACATAAGGTTTGATTAATATAGTTAATTATAAAGATGATATTTATCATACAATAAGGTTTATATAGGCCCAATAAGATCATGACTATAACGCCCTGGATAGCCAAGACCATTACACTGTGTGTTTATAAAAGTGCTAGACTTGCTAATCAAGTCATTTACTTAAAAACGTGTTATTGAAACTATAAATGAACTAGGGTTAAAAGATTTTGGTCTCAAAAGCCGCATTTCTTATAAGTAACATTTTCTGCATACATGGGATTGCGAAAATAATAAGATTAAAACCATTTACAAAGATTCAAGATTTAAATACAGTAATTAACCATTCTAAGGAAAAATAGACTGTTAGGCATTCCTTGTCCTGATCCACTCCTCGGCCATGGAGACCGAACAGCTGACTATGTACATTTAGCCCCGCAGCTCTCCATCTTAGGATTGGTCCAACTTGCCTTTGCCTTTACCTGCACCATGTAGCACCCGTGAGCCAAGACCCAGCAAGAAAACACAATAACAGAGCATAAACAATCAACAGACAATCCAATATCTCATATCACATAAACATGTTCTCAACAGTTTAAGCATTTATGATAACCAAGTATTCAGCATACCAAACATTTCATCTCATATCAATAATCAATTCACAAATGATAACTAGGGTTAGCGCCCTTAGGCCGCACCCTCTGTTTATCCCACTGACTCCGACCCGCTTAAACTGAGCTCAGTGAATATTAAGCTGTCCTCGGCTACCAGTGGCCAAGCCGCGCCCTGTGCGCAAATACTGTATATGGCACCCTTAGGCCGTTTATCACATGTCCCATGGCATAATACCATCTATGACATTATACAGATATCAGGAGCACTTAGTCCCATCACAAACATATAACTGAGTGCAGTTTTCTTACCTTTCAATTCGCTAGCTTCGTTCACTTTGATCCTTGAGCACGATCCCTCTTGAGCCCTAGCGCACACCTAGTCACATCCATAGGTCAGAATCATCACCAAACCTCGGGACCAATCCTAAGCCCTCGGGAAGCCCTAATTCCACCAAACGGGGTGGTGGAATCGAACCCCGAACCCCCGGGCAAAAACCCTTGAAAATAACTCAAAAACCCCTTTTTGGAAACAGGGTAGCGCTACAACGCTCTAAGGAGGGCGCTACAGCGCTACAAACAGAGCCCAAAATCATCCCAAGGCACTTGGCCTAGCTCTACAATGCCCAAAGGCTAGCGCTGTAGCACTAGTCACAGAACAACTAATGTTGTTTTTCCCTCCTTTGACTTTCCCCGACCCAAACCTTACCCCAACTTCTCCAAACTTCCACGAAACCTAGAATCAAGCTTACTAACATGTCTAACTCATCCCAAGCATCCCAACTATACAAAACTTAAACACATGCATCCCTAATCTCAAAATTCACCATGGTTGAGCTAGAATTTCATACCTTCAATGGGGATTCGACCTTATGTTAGCCTCTACACCTCCTTGGATTACTCCTCCTCAAACCCTTAGCTTGAATTCCCTAGAGTTCCCATCAAATTCAGCTTAGACATCATAGTTCAATACCAAAACCAGAAACTGAAGAAAACCTCAAAGTCTTACCTCAACTAAATAGTTTGTTCTTGCTAAATCCTTGCCAATTCTTCAAGCCAGACCAAGGACTCTAGCCTCAAGCTTTACTCTGGCTTTCCCTGAGTTTTTGCTCCAAAAGACCTCAAGAATTGATGGGGAAGAGCCTAAATCGATGGAGAGAAAAACAGGCTTCTAGTTCCCTTTCTTTCTTTTCCTTTTCCTTTTTTGTTTTTTTTTTTTCAGACTCTAGACTTTTCTCACTAAGGCATAAAGCAATAGTTATCCTTATCCCAGTTTTAAACTCAAATGACCAAGATACCCTCCCTTTTATCCCTAAACCTTTAAATCAACCTAGGGGCATTTTGATCATTTCACCAAATTCCCACTAATTCCTCGAGTGTCTTTATTATTTTCCGCTTACTTCCCGATACCTAATTAATCACCAATTATATTCCTCAATATCAAAATAGACCCCAATATATTCTCTAAATTTCCATTTATACCCCCAGGCTCGCCCTGAGCCGGGTATAAATCCCCGCCGTGACTTTTTCGCTATCCTGCTCACTAGGATCGTCTCGAATCACAGATTACAAATATATCCACATAATAATGTGGTCTCGACAATTTATCACATATATATACAGTTATGCCCTTAGCGGGCCAAAATTACAATTATGCCATTTCTAACCTAATCAGGGCCTACATGCATACTAATACACATAGTCATGCATCTCAGATATTCGAATAGTCATATAACATACTTTTAATCATTAAATCACATATATTCCAATTATTCCCTCCCGACACTATAATCAAGGCCCTTAAGCCTTATTAGTAAATTTGGGTCATTACAACTATCCCCTCCTAATGAGAATTTCTTCCTCGAAATTTACGTGAATAACTCGGGATATTGATCCCGCATCGCTGTCTCAAGCTCCCAGGTCGCCTCCTCAACCTTACTATTCCTCCACAACACTTTAACAAGAGGAATCGTCTTATTCCGCAATACTTTATCTTTCCGATTCAAGATCTGAACCGGTTGCTCTTCATAAGCCAAATCTGTCTGTAACTCCAAATCTTCATACCTCAATACATGAATTACATCTGAGACGTACTTCCGAAGCATAGAAACATGGATTACGTCACGGACTCCTGACAATGATGGCGGTAAGGCTAACCTGTAAGCCACCTGACCAATCCTTTCCAGGATCTCAAATGGTCCAATGAATCTAGGGCTTAGCTTGCCCTTCTTTCCAAACCTCCTCACCCCCCGCAATGGTGAAACTCGAAGAAACACGTGGTCCCCAACCTGGAACTCCACGTCCCTACGCTTAGGATCAGCGTAGCTTTTCTGTCTGCTCTGAGAGGCGAGCATCCTAGCTCGGATCTTTTCTATAGCTTCACATGTCCTCTGAACCATATGTGGCCCCAAATACTTCCTCTCACCCATCTCATCCCAATGAATGGGTGATCTACACTTCCTCCCATCAACATCTCGTTGGGAGCCACTCCAATTGTTGATTGGTAACTATTGTTATACAAAAATTCAATCAACCGAAGGTACTTACTCCATGAACCCTCAAAGTCAATCACACGCTCTGATCATATCCTCCAACACCTAAATCGTCCTCTCAGACTATCCATTAGTCTGAGGATGAAATGCTGTACTGAACTTCAACTGAGTTCCCAAAGCTCTCTGCAAACCACTCCAAAACTTGGAGGTGAAGATGGGATCCCGGTCTGCCACTATAGACTTAGGAACCCCATGGAGACGTACGATCTCCCTCACATACAACTCGGCATATTGTCCACAGTATATGTCGACCTTACTGGAAGAAAATGGGATGACTTGGTGTATCTGTCCACTATCACCCACACTGAGTCATGAAGCCCCACTGTTCTGGGTAAACCTCCCACAAAATCCATAGTAATGTCCTCCCATTTCCACTCGGGAATACCCAAAGGCTAAAGCAACCCTGCTAGTCGCTGATGCTCAGCTTTCACCTGCTAACAGGTTAAGCATCTGGCTACGTACTCCACCACATCCTTTTTCATCCCGGGCCACCAATATAACGTTCGTAAATCCTGGTACATCTTCGTGGTACCCGGATGAAGTGAGTGCAGCGTTGTATGAGACTCATCTAGTATCTCACGTCTGATCCCCTCATCAGCTGGAACACATATCCCTCCCTGATACCGAAGCAAACCAACCTCAGATATAGAATAGTCCTTAGCTACTCCCGCTAAGACATTCTCTTTAACCCCTTGTAGCTGAGCGTCTGCCAACTGTCCTTCTCTGATCCGCTCTAGCAGGGTCGACTGCAGAGTAATATTGGCCAACCGGCCTACCACCAACTCTATCCTCGCTCTGACCATCTCATCAGCTAACTCCCTTGAGATCTGAATGGAACTATATAACTGACTTGGGCCTCTTCGGCTCAATGCATCTGCCACCACATTGGCTTTCCCTATATGGTAAAGAATATCACAATCATAGTCCTTTACCAACTCAAGCCAACGCCTCTGTCTCATGTTCAGGTCCTTTTGTGTAAACAAATACTTCAGACTCCTATGGTCAGTGTATACCTCGCACTTCTCCCCATACAGATAATGTCGCCAAATCTTCAATGCGAATACCACCACTGCTAGCTCCAAATCATGGGTAAGATATCGCTGTTCATATTCCTTCAGCTATCGTGATGCATAAGCTATAACCTTCTCATTCTGCATCAACACACAGCCTAAATCCAACCTCGATGCATCGCAGTAAACAACAAACTTCCCTTCCTCCGAAGGAAGACTCAACAAAGGTGTTGTAATAAGTCGTCGCTTAAACTCCTGAAAACTGTCTTCGCACGTGTCTGACCAGATAAACTTCAAATTCTTCCGTGTCAATTCTGTCATCGGTGCCGCTATCTTCGAGAAGCCCTCTACAAACCGTCTGTAGTAACCTGCCAAACCAAGAAAACTCCGCACCTCCGAGGCGTTCCTTGGCCTCGGCCAATCCCTAACCGCCTCTACCTTAGATGGATCCACCTTAATCCCATCTACACCCACTATATGTCCAAGGAATGTCACTTCTGGTAGCCAAAATTCACATTTCTTAAACTTGGCGTACAACTGATACTCCCTCAACCTCTGAAGAACCTATCGAAGATGAAGCTTGTGCTCTGCCTCTGAACCGGAATACACTAAGATGTCGTCGATGAAGAAAATAACGAACTGATCCAGAAAATCCTTGAACACTCTATTCATTAGATCCATAAAGGCTGCTGAGGCATTGGCCAAACCAAATGACAAGACCAGAAACTCATAGTGCCTGTATCGCGTTTGGAAGGCCGTCTTCGGTATGTCCTCATCCTTGATCCTCAGCTGGTGATAATCAGATCGAAGATCAATCTTTGAGAACACCGTCTTACCCTGCAGCTGATCGAATAAGTCATCAGTCCTTGGTAGGGGATACTTATTCTTGATAGTCAACTTGTTCAATTGCCGGTAGTCTATGCACATTCTCAAAGTCCCATACTTCTTCTTCACAAATAAAAATGGAGCACCCCATGGCGAGTAGCTAGGCCTGATAAACCCCAAATCCAGAAGCTCCTGCAACTGTATCTTCAATTCTTTCAGTTCTGCAGGTGCCATCCTATATGGTGCCCTCGACACCGGCTCTGTCCCTGGCCCCAACTCAATGAAAAAATGAATCTCTCTACACGGTGGCAACCCAGGCAAATCCTCAGGAAACACATCCAAGAACTCGCAAACCAGTCTGGTCTCCTCCGGTCCTACTGGTGAAACTCTGGTGGTATCCACCACACTAGCCAGGAAGCCTATGCATCCACCTTGTAACAAGTCTCTAGCTCTCAATGTCGATATTCTGGGTACGTGGGGTCCATGAACCGCTCCCACAAAAACAAAGGGATCCTCGCCCTCTGGCTCAAAAGTTACCCATCTTCTTCCTACAGTCAATGGTGGCTCCATATCTAACCAGCCAATCCATACCTAGAATCATATCAAAGTCCTCCATACTCAATTCAATCAAATCTACTGATATCTCCCTACCATCAACTATCACTGGCAGTGCTCTAATCCACCTCCTAGATACTACTAGTTCCCCTGTAGGAAAAATAGTCCCAAACCCTGAAACACAATACTCACTAGGTCTACACAGTCTATCAATCACCTTACTAGAAACAAACGAGTGTGTAGCACCAGAGTCAATCAATACAGTGAAAGGAGTGCCAGCAATAGAAAGCTGACCTGTCACTACCAAGGGACTAGCCTCGGCCTCCGCCTGCGTTAGGGTGAACACTCGAGCTGGAGTCAAGCTGTCCACCTTCCCCGCATCTCCCTTCTTCACTGTCGGGAAATCTTTCTTGAGGTGTCCCATCACCCCACACACATAACAGGCCTTAGCCCGACACTCGCCCGGATGGCGTCTTCTGCACCTTATACACTCTGGATAAGTCCTCCATGTATCACCGCCTCCCTGACGGCCTCCCTGAGTGCCCCGACCTCTCTTATCAGGGCCAGGAGCGATCAAAGCATCATGGGTCTTCCTCTTAAAATCACTGGGGCCTCCACCCCTACCAGAACCAGCATATGGAGGCACCACCCTACGACCCTCTCGTCTCACTGTACTTTCTCTCCAAATCTTATTCTCCACTTCCTCAGCGGTAAGAGCCTTCTCTACAGCCTGGGCATAAGTTGTTCCTCCAGGAACTGTCGTAATCCTCACATCTCGGGCAATCATAGCATTAAGCCCTCTAATGAATCTGTCCTGCCTAGCTGCATCAGTAGGCACAAGATTTGGTGTGAACTTCGCAAGTCTGTCAAACTTCAGGGCATACTTTGTAACTGTCATACTGCCCTGAACTAACCCCAAGAACTCATTTACTTTCACTGCCCTGATGGCAACATTATAATACTTATGACTGAACAAGTCCTTGAATCCTTCCTAAGTCAAAGCAGTAACATCTCGGGTCTGTGATGCCACCTCCCACCAGATTCGGGCATCCTCTCTCAGCATATATGTGGCACAAACCACTCTGTCATGTCTCTCTACCCTCATAAAATCAAGAATGGTAGTAAACATGGTCATCCACTATTAAGCCTTCAGTGGATCGGGTCCTCCCTCAAAGATCGGGGGTTGCTGCTTTCTGAACCACTCATACAATGGTTCCCACTTGTTCCCAACCTCAACTGGCTGCACAATAGGTACCACCGTAGGTGGCACAATGGCAGCAACACTCCCAGATGGAGCCTACTGCCGCAACATTCGGATCTGTTCATCTTGGCTCTATAGCCAAGCCTGCATGTCTGCAATCAATTGCTGCCAGTTCTCAGGGACTGGCGGAGGGGTCTAGCCCTGATCATCATCTCTAGTCCCGGACCTGCCAGCTAGTCGCGTAGATTTTCTTGGATGCATAATTATCCAAGTCAATCTGCAATCAATGACTCGACAATCAGACTATGATGACAGGGTAATAATCCTTCCACGATCCATCACTGGAACTCCAATCATTCACAAGCAATTAATTTCATAGCATTTTATCCAAATATTCATCCATATATTCATTCACATGCATAGCAATGTTGATAAGCATGCCTCAATAACATCATGCAATAGTCAAGGGCCAAGCCCTATCAATATCTCATGCTCCCTATTAATCAAACAGATATCAACAGCCATATCTCATTCAAATCATTTAAGCACATAATCATGTGTACATAATTTCCAAACCCTGAGTCGAGCTTGTCTTTTGCGGCGAATGTACATGTCCAGCTAGTCTTCAGGAACCCATAAACCTAGGACGCTCTGATACCAAATTGTAACGCCCTGGATAGCCAAGACCGTTACACTGTGTGTTTATAAAAGTGCTAGACTTGCTAATCAAGTCATTTAATTAAAAACGTGTTACTGAAACTATAAAGGAACTAGGGTTAAAAGATTTTGGTCTCAAAAGCCGCATTTCTTATAAATACCATTTTCTACATACACGGGATCCCAAAAATAATAAGATTAAAACCATTTACAAAGATTCAAGATTTAAATACAGTAATTAGCCATTCTAAGGCAAAACAGACTGTTAGGCATTCCTTGTCCAGATCCACTCCTCGGCCATGGCGACCGAACAGCTGACTATGTAGATTCAGCCCCGCAGCTCTCCATCTCAAGATTGGTCTAACTTGCCTTTGCCTTTACCTGCACCACGTAGCACCTGTGAGCCAAGGCCCAGCAAGAAAACACAATAACAGAGCATAAACAATCAACAGACAATCCAATATCTCATATCACATAAACATGTTCTCAACAGTTTAAGCATTTATGATAACCAAGTGTTCAGCATACCAAACATTTCATCTCATATGAATAATCAATTCACAAATGATAACTAGGGTTAGTGCCCTTAGGTCGCACCCTCTGTTTATTCCACTGACTCCGACCCGCTTAAACCGAGCTCAGTGAATATTAAGCTATCCTCGGCTACCAGTGGCCAAGCTGCGCCCGGTGTATAAATACTGTATACGACACCCTTAGACCGTTTATCACATGTCCCATGGCATAATGCCATCTATGAAATTATACAGATATCAGGAGCACTTAATCCCATCACAAACATATAACCGGGTGCAGTTTTCTTACCTTTAAATTCGCTAGCTTCGTTCACTTTGATCCTTGAGCACGATCCCTCTTAAGCCCTAGCGCACACCTATTCACATCCATAGGTCAAAATCATCACCAAACCTCAAGTTCAAAACCTAACCTCAGGACCAATCCCGAGCCCTCGAAAAGCCCCAATTCCACCAAATGGGGTGGTGGAATCGAACCCCGAACCCCCAGTCAAAAACCCTTGAAAATAACTCAAAATCCCTTTTCTGGAAACAAGGTAGCGCTACAACACTCTAAGTAGGGCACTATAGCGCTACAAACAGAGCCCAAAATTGTCCAAAGGCACTTGGCCTAGCGCTACAGCGCCCAAAGGCTAGCGCTGTAGCGCTAGTCACAGAACAGCTAATGCTGTTTTTCCCTCCTTCGACTTTCCCCGACCCAAACTTTACCAAAACTTCTCAAAACTTCCACCAAACCTAGAATAAAGTTTACTAACATGTCTAACTCATCCCAAGCATCCCAACTATACAAAACTTAAACACATGTATCCCTAATCTCAAAATTCACCATGGTTGAACCTCAAACTCAGAAACTTCAGCAAAACAACCAAAACCTCAAAATTTAGAGCTAGAATTTCATACCTTCAATGGGGATTCGACCTTAAGTTAGCCTCTACACCTCCTTGGATTACTCCTCCTCAAACCCTTAGCTTGAATTCCCTAGAGTTCCCATCAAATTCAGCTTAGACAGCATAGTTCAATACCAAAACCAGAAACTTAAGAAAACCTCAAAGTCTTACCTCAACTGAATAGTTTGTTCTTGCTAAATCCTTGCCAATTCTTCAAGCTAGACCAAGGACTCTAGCCTCAAGCTTTACTCTGGCTTTCCCTGAGTTTCTGCTCCGAAAGACCTCAAGAATTGATGGGGAAGAGCCTAAATTGATAGAGAGAAAAATAGGCTTCTAGTTCCCTTTCTTTCCTCTTTTTTCTTTCTTTTCCTTTTTTTTTTTTCAGACTCTAGACTTTTCCCACTAAGGCATAAAGCAATAGTTACCCTTATCCCAGTTTTAAACTCAAATGACCAAGATACCCTCCCTTTTATCCCTAGGCCTTTAAATCAACCTAGGGGCATTTTGATCATTTCACCAAATTCCCGCCAATTCCTCGAGTGTCTTTATTATTTTCCGCTTACTTCCCGATACCTAATTAATCACCAATTATATTCCTCAATATCAAAATAGACCCCAATATATTCTCTAAATTTCCATTTATACCCCCAGGCTCGCCCTGAGCCGGGTATAAATCCCCGCCGTGACTTTTTCGCTATCCTGCTCACTAGGATCGTCTCGAATCACAGATTACAAATATATCCACATAATAATGTGGTCTCGACAATTTATCACATATATATACAGTTATGCCCTTAGCGGGCCAAAATTACAATTATGCCCTTTCTAACCTAATCAGGGCCTACATGCATACTAATACACATAGTCATGCATCTCAGATATTTGAATAGTCATATAGCATACTTTTAATCATTAAATCACAAATATTCCAATTATGCCCTCCCGACACTCTAATCAAGGCCCTTAAGCCTTATTAGTAAATTTGGGTCATTACAATGACACTTGTCATGTGTATGTTTATTGAGAAATTAAATATTTTTGAGGAATAGTTTATTAAGAGTAATATTTGAAAATCCCAGAGTCTGCCAACAACTTTGCAATCGTTATAGGACTTAGTCAAAGCTGTTTACTCAATTCAAATTAGGCTGAAAAAGTGCAATTACGGGTATAATATTTCAGCGTATGCCGATATATCGTAGCTCTAGGGGCGATATATTGCCACTCGGGGAATACGAAAAATACGTAACTTCGCAAGAACACTTCGACGAGCCTCTGGAACATAAGCCCAGACGATATATCGCCTACCATGGGTGATATATCGGCTCTAGGGTATTCTTTTTGAATGGTTTTGAAACCGAGCTCATTTTATTCCATAACCTCTTGATAAGCTCAGAATCTTTTTGACCGAGTCTTAAGCCTCTACTGAACAAATATTCAAATTTTTTTCAATTAAAAAGTCATTATTTTTATTCAAGCTAAAAGAAGATCTTTTCATTCTTAAACTCTATAAATATGACCTAGTACCCAACCATTTATTCATTCTTCAAGTTGAGTTCAGAGCCTTCAAGCTGAGTTCAGAGCCTTCAAGCTGCTAGGTTTACTTTAGAGTGTTAAACACTTGGTTGGGGTTATAAGCTTTCTAATTTTAAGCTTATTAAACACTAGGGAAGTAAGGATAATAATGTGTATTTCGATATCGAGGTGTAGTTCGGTTATAGTGCATTCAAGGTATTTTTATTCTTAGTTCTTTTCTGTATGGTTTCATTAGTTCTTATAGTTTTGCTCTACTCAATTCCTAACTCGCTGTTTTCATTCGTGGTTAGGCTTCTAAGTTCTTTGAACTTGAGGTTTGTTGTCGGTAATTACCTTCTCGGTGATTTAGTTAATTCCTTTTCATCTATTTCTTTTAGAATACTCACATTTCTATTAATGGTTTGTAGGAGTGTTCCAAAATCTCATCCTTGTTCTCACATCCTGGTATTTGGTAAGGAAAATAGGATAGTTTCTATATGTTATGTGTTATGTTTATAATATGTTATGATATTTTTTTATACGTTATGATACATATGTTTTGGGGCTTATAGTTGCTTAAATAGCAAACCCCAACACTTTTATGTTGTTGGGGCTTATATGAGGCTTATAGTTGCTTAGTTAGCAAACCCCAATAGTTACCATGTACATGGGTTAGAATTACGATATATGTTATATGTTTATAGCTTATGTTTATGTATATGTTTCATGCTTGTAGTAGATTTTCCTTGCTGGGCATTAGGCTCATTCATTTGTTTTATATGTGCAGGAAAATAGTTATGGTGGTGGGAAGATTCTTGGCAGCTTGGGATTGTGTATTGAGGGAGAATGAAATCGGTGGACTGCGCGAACGATTCGAGGACGAAGTTGTTTAAGTCTTTTAATTATGATTTCTTTGTATTTCCGCACTTAATTTTGTAACTAATTTATTTAAGATTTAAGTTATGTTATGTTTTATTTTTAAAACAATGGGATCCCATATCCTAACCAAATTTTTATGTATTTAACTTTTGCTTTATAATTTTTAATAAATTTATCACTATTTCGTATGCAAGTTTTCTTAAGAATAGTGTCTATGTATAAGTAATTTTAATGGTCCAAAGTCTAGAATAAGTTGGGTCATTACAGTTAGTATTAGAGAAACGGTTCATTCGCATGAAGTTCTCCTCGATACACACACTCAAAGCTCCGAATTTGACCGCCAAGTATGTGTTTAAGTTATAGTTATTATGTTTATATGTATAGCTAACGATTTTAGTCTTTATGTTTTTAGTTAAGAATGAACGGAGCATTAACTTATGAGGATATCTGAGCCATTAAGGCTTTAAAAAGAATTAGAGAACCACGAAACACTGTAGGAGTGCTAGAAAGAATCACTCGGAGGCTACTGTTGTTCCACAGAGAGATAGGTCACCTCCAAGAATCTAAGCAGATCATGATGAGATCAACAGAGCAATACGTTTTAGTAAGTAGACTTTTTAGAGATTATCCTACTGTGATTGTAGCGTTAGAAGAACTTTGGGAGACGATAGATGACGAAGATGAATTGCCGGTAGCTATGAGATATTATTTCTCATACTTAGATTCACTTCAAAAATGGAATTTCAGTTTACAAATGAACAAAAACATAGAATTTTTACGAATCTTCCTCGAGGGAATTTTGAGGCACAAGAAAATGATGACTACGAAGAGATAGATGACGATATGCTAGATGAAGGATCAGATGTAGAAGATCCCATTTTTTAGAATAGACTAGTTTCATTGTTTATTTTAATTTATTATTTGTTTTCTTTTATGATTGTAAATAGTGAAAAACTTTTTCCAAATTAATATCATGGTTATTTTGTTAACATGTATGGGTTTGATTTTTCTTTTGCAATCATAATAAATAATAAATCAAATAAATAATGACTAAGTTCGGTGAGGGTGGATACAAATCAATGAACCAAGTTCCTATATTGAGAGTTAGGGGGCCATAGTAGTGGGAACGATTTTACTGATCCCAGCCTTCCCTCAATATGGTTAACTTTGGAACAAAGATGATTTTCGAGCCTGAGAATTAAGTCATATAGGATGATTAGAAACATACTTAGAAAATAATAAAGATGACTTATTTTTCTAAGTATAGAAACCCACTCTAATAATAAAGAAGACTTATATAATTTTCATAAGAAGTCATAATTACTAGGTCCGAGTTATGTTTGTTTAGATTAAGTTTTCCTTAGAGCCTATTAGGGTAAAGTTCTGACATGTTTCTCTCAACTATTAGAACTCTACTGCAATGTCGCTCCAAAGATCTACTCGCACCAACGGAAATGCCTCAAATGCTGCTCTGGTGAACAACGAAGCCCCTCCGGTTCGCAGAAGGGGAGTGCGTGTTGCTGCCAGCCACAATGCCCAGCCACCGCTGCCATTTGATAACATTGGGGAGATCGCCAGACTGCGACAACAAGTTTAGGAACTATTATAGCAACAGCGACAGCAGACTCAGCCTCTGCCTCCGTCGCTACCACAACCACAGCAAATGGCCTCAGCACCCCAACAAGTTGGTCCATATGGGGGATGGCCAGTGGTAAATTATGTGCCATATCCACTTCAGCACACGGAGCCAGTTTATGAGGGGTTCCGTAAGCAACACGCTCCGAACTTTGAAGGGACTACAGACCCCTTCGAGGCAGAAGAGTGGCTGAGAAACGTGGAGCCAATCTTGACACACATGAATCTAGGCAATGTGGACCGCATATCATGCGTTTCTTCTCTGCTCAAGAAGGATGCCATGATATGGTGGGACTTAGTCCAGTAGACGCATGATGTTGCCGCCATGACTTAGACCCAATTTGTGGAGCTGTTCCACAAAAAGTACTATAATTCGGCTGTCATCGCTTCAAGAGTCGAGGAGTTCGCTGGCCTGAAGCAAGGGAGTTTATCAGTGGCAGAGTATGCTCGTCAGTTCAACCGATTAGCTAAGTTCGCATAAAAAATGGTTCCAACTGACTATCTGAGGGTGTCTAAGTTCGTTAGAGGACTTCGACCAAAGATTGAGCTAGGGGTTAAGCTAGCAAACCCAGGAAATACTACCTATGCCAATGTTCTAGAGACAACAATAGAAGTAGAAAGGCTGCAGGCTAATGTTAGTAAAGAAGAAGCCAGTAAGCCTGAGCCTAGACAGCAGAGTCAACCTCAGACTAGTCGAAACAACAACCACCACAACAACAACAATCAGTCTAGCAACAACAACAACAACGGTCAGAAAAGAAGGCATCCTGACAATAAGTAGTTCGATGGTGATAAACGAGCACGGACAAACAATGGAAGCAGTAGGTCGGGTTATGTAGAGTACCCGCAGTGTACTAAGTGCTAGAAGAAACATCCTGGTGAATGCCGGGAAAACACCAAGGGATGTTACAACTATGGTCAAGAAGGACACCGGAAGAAAGAATGTCCTCAGCTCAAGCCAGAAGGGAAAAAGGAAGACAAGATGGTTCCTGCCAGGGTATTTGCCTTAACCCAAGGAGAGGCTGATGCTAGCAATAAGGTGGTCACAGGTCAGGTTTCTATCCTCAATAATATATGTTTTGTATTATTTGATTCGGGAGCCACTCATTTGTATATCTCGTTAGGAATGATAGAAAAACTAGACAAACCTTGTGAAAGATTTAGAACTAGGTTTGTAACCGAGTTGCCTTCGGGCAAAATAGTTATATCATCACGGATAGTACGAGGCGTACCAATCAAGATTGAGGATGTAGAACTAGAAGGAGACCTGATAGAACTGGAGATCAAGGACTTCGACGTGATACTAGGCATGGACTGGCTAGCTAGGCATGGCGCGACCATCGACTGCAAACACAAAAAGGTGACGTTCGAGACTCCTAACGGCCAGAGACTGTGCTTCCTAGGATAAGTTTCAGGATTACGCACACCGCTAATATCATCTCTCAAAGCTCAAAGGATGATAGTAAAAGGATGTTAAGCGTTCTTAGCCAGCATCACAGATGTAGTAAAGGAAACACCGCTTAAGGTTGGAGACGTCCGTATTGTAAGAGAATTCCTAGAAGTATTTCCTGATGACTTACCAGGGTTGCCCCCGACTCGGGAAATTGACTTCATGATAGAATTAGTACCTGGCATCGAGCTTATCTCCAAGGCACCATCCCGGATGGAACCTAAAGAAGTCAAGGAGTTAAAGACGCAGCTATAAGAACTCCTAGACTTGGATTTCATTAGACCAAGCCATTCGCCATGGGGAGCACCGGTTCTATTTGTGAAGAAAAAGGACGGAAGTATGCGGATGTGCATAGACTACTGTGAGCCGAATAAGGTAACAATTAAGAATAAGTACCCGCTACCTCGGATTGACGACTTGTTTGATCAACTTCAAGGTGCGACCGCATTTTCAAAGATTGATTTACGGTCCGGGTACCATCAGCTCAAGGTGTGGGGAGAGGATATTCTTAAGAAAACTTTTAGAACTTGTTATGGGCATTATGTGTTCTTAGTTATGTCTTTCTGTCTTACCAACACTCCAGCCGCGTTTATGGACTTGATGAATAAGGTCTTCAAGGAATACTTAGATAAATTCGTCGTAGTGATCATCGACGACATTTTAGTATTCTCCAAGGACGAAGTCGAGCACGATGAACATTTGAAGTTAATCCTATCACGACTAAATGAGCATCAACTCTACGCCAAGTTCAAGGAATGCGAGTTTTGGCTTTCGCAAGTGGCGTTCCTCGGGCACATTATATACAAGGATGGAGTTGCAGTAGACCCATCAAAGGTAGAGGCCGTGAAGGATTGGCTAAGACCAAAGAACGCATCTGAAGTAAGAAGCTTTCTAGGATTAGTAGGTTATTATAGGTGGTTCGTACAGGGCTTTTCTAAAATAGCCACTCCGCTCACCAACCTGACCCGGAAACAGCAAAGATTCCACTGGACTGATAAATGTGAAGAAAGCTTCAAGTTGCTTAAGGATAAGCTTTGCACAGCACTAGTACTCTATGTACCGACACCCAACGATAAGTTTGTAGTCTACTGCGATGCATTGAAGCAAGGGTTGGGTTGCGTGCTGATGCAAAATGACAAGGTGATAGCTTACGCCTCAAGGCAACTGAAGGAGTATGAGAAACGCTACCCAACTCATGATATGGAGTTGGCAGCGGTAGTCTTTTCGTTGAAAATCTGACGCCATTATCTCTACGGAGAACGGTGAGAGATTTATACGGACCACAAAAGTTTAAAGTACTTCTTCACTCAGTAGGAGCTCAACATGAGGCAACGCAGGTGGTTAGAGTTAGTAAAGGATTACGATTGCAAAATCCTATACCACCCGGGAAAGGCAAACGTAGTTGCCGATGCACTAAGTAGGAAGAATTATGGAAGTTTAGCAGCACTCGCCGGAATAGAAAAGCCGCTGCAGCATGAGCTAATCAATGCCGGAAAAGAAGTAGTTTTCGGCAAGCTGGCTAACTTGTCTATCCAGTCAAATCTACTAGAAGATATACAGATTGGGCAAGGGCATGACGACACACTAGTGGTACATATGGATGCAGTCAGAGAAGGCAAGGCCACATATTTCTCAATATCTGGTCAAGGGTTATTGAAATATAAGGATTGGGTATGCGCATCAAATGATCAAAGGATTAAGATGAAGATTCTAGAAGAAGCGCACAGTACCCCACACTCAATTCACCCAGGGTCGACCAAGATGACTCACGACATCAAGGCAATATATAGGTGGCTAGGGATGAAGAAGGACATAGGAGAATTTGTGTCTAAATGTCTAGTATGCCAGCAAGTGAAAGCAGAACATCAGCGGCCTGCAGGCTTATTGCAACCGCTTAGCGTACCAGAATGGAAATGGGACGATATAGCTATGGATTTCGTGATAGGTTTGCCACGAACAAGTAGGCATCATGATTCATCTTGGGTAGTAATAGATAGACTAACCAAGTCCGCTCATTTCCTACCTGTTAAGACCTCATACACAACGGATCAATACGCATATATCTATGTTCAAGAGATAGTAAGGTTGCATGGAATCCCCAAGACAATAGTATCGGATAGAGGATCGATATTTACATCAAGATTTGGGGAAGTTTACAGCAAGCCATGGGTACTAAGTTAAGTCTTAGTACAACTTTTCATCCTCAGACAGACGGTCAGTCTGAGCGCACCATACAAATTTTAGAAGATATGCTACGAGCTTGCGTACTTGATTTCGGAGGATCATGGAATAAGTACTTACCGCTGATAGAGTTCTCCTACAATAATAGCTACCAGTCAAGGATCGGGATGGCACCTTATGAGTTGCTATATGGAAGAAAGTGTCGATCGCCGCTACACTGGGATGAGGTAGGAGAAAGGCAGCTTCTTGGTCCCGAAGCTGTTAGAAAAGCTCAAGAAGCAGTAGCACTGATTAGAAAGCGCATGCTGGTTGCTCAAAGCCGTCAGAAAAGCTATGCAGATGCCAAGCGACGTAACGTGGAATTCAAAGTCGGAGATCAAGTCTTCCTGAAGATATCTCCTATGAAAGGCGTAAAGAGGTTTGGCAAGAAAGGCAAGCTTAGTCCCCAGTTTATAGGTCCTTTTGAGATATTGGACAAAATGGGAACAGTTGCATATAGATTAGCCCTACCATCAGCCCTAGCAGATAGCCACAACGTGTTTCACATCTCAATGCTACGCAAGTATGTGTCAGACTCATCTCACGTCCTCAAGCACGATACGATAGCACTCCAGAAAGACTTGAGTTATGAGGAACGACCGGTTAGCATCCTAGATAGAGGGATGATGCAGTTACGGTCCAAGAGTATTCCGATAGTCAAAGTCCTATGGAGTAATAGTTCCGAACGGGAGGCAACATGGGAGTTGGAGGAAGACATGCAAGGACGGTATCCAGAATTTTTTGGTAGGTAAATTTCGAGAATGAAATTCTTTTTAGTAGGGGAGAATTGTAGAGTCCAAGAACTTTACTTAGCTATTATATAGTAGTAGTAGTAGTAGTAGTAGTAGTAGTAGTAGTAGTAGTAGTAGTAGTAGTAGTAGTAGTAGTAGTAGTAGTAGTAGTAGTAGTAGTAGTAGTTATAGTATGTTTATTACTGTGGATTTTGGTTCAAGCCAGGACTTAGTTGGACACTCGTAGCAACACTTGTAGATTTTATAAGTTTAACCTATAGTTTAACAATATTAATTATAACATAAGGTTTGATTAACATAGCTGATTATAAAGATGATAGTTATCATGCAATAAGGTTTAGATAGACCCAATAAGATCATGTCACATGTCATGTGCATGTTTATTGAGAAATTAAATATTTTTGAGGAATAGTTTATTAAGAGTAATATTTGAAAATCCCAGAGTCTGCCAGCAGCTTTGCAATCGTTATAGGACTTAGTCAAAGCAGTTTACTCAATTCAAATTAGGCTGAAAAAGTGCAATTACGGGTATAATATTTCAGTGTATGCCGATATATCGCAGCTCTAGGGGGCGATATATTGCCACTTGGGGAATACGAAAAATACGTAACTTCTCACGAACACTTCGACGAGCCTCTGGAACATAAGCCCAGACGATATATCGCCTACCATGGGCGATATATCGGCTCTAGGGTATTCTTTCTGAATGGTTTTGAAACCGAGCTCGTTTTATTCCATAACCTCTTGATAAGCCCAGAATCTTTTTGACCGAGTCTTAAGCCTCTACTGAACGAATATTCAAATGTTTTTCAATTAAAAAGTCATTATTTTTATTCAAGCTAAAAGAAGATCTTTTCATTCTTGAACTCTATAAATAGGACCTAGTACCCAACCATTTATTCATTCTTCAAGCTGAGTTTAGAGCCTTCAAGCTGAGTTCAGAGCCTTCAAGCTGCTAGGTTTACTTTAGAGTGTTAAACACTTGGTTGGGGTTATAAGCTTTCTCATTTTAAGCTTATTAAACACTTGGGAAGTAAGGATAATAATGTGTATTTCGATATCGAGGTGTAGTTCGATTATAGTGCATTCAAGGTATTCATATTCTTAGTTCTTTCCTGTATGGTTTCATTAGTTCTTATAGTTTTTCTCTACTCAATTCCTAACTCGCTGTTTTAATTCGTGGTTAGGCATCTAAGTTCTTTGAACTTGAGGTTTGTTGTCGGTAAGTACCCTCTCGGTGGTTTAGTTAATTCCTTTTCATCTATTTCTTTTAGAATACTCACATTTCTATTAATGGTTTTTAGGAGTGTTCTAAAGTCTCGTCCTTGTTCTCACATCCCGGTATTTGGTAAGGAAAATAGGATAGTTTCTATATGTTATGTGTTATGTTTATAATATGTTATGATATGTTTTTATACGTTATGATATATATGTTTTGGGGCTTATAGTTGCTTAAATAGCAAACCCCAACACTTTTATGTTATTGGGGCATATATGAGGCTTATAGTTGCTTAGTTAGCAAACCCCAATAGTTACCATGTACATGGGTTAGAATTACGATATATGTTATATGTTTATAGCTTATGTTTATGTATATGTTTCATGCTTGTAGTAGATTTTCCTAGCTGGGCATTAGGCTCATTCCATTGTTTTATATGTGAAGGAAAATAGTTATGGCAGCGGGAAGATTCTTGAGAGCTTGGGATTGTGTATTGAGGGAGAATGAAATCAGTGGATTGCGTGAACGATTCGAGGACGAAGTTGTTTAAGTCTTTTAATTATGATTTCTATGTATTTCCGTACTTAATTTTGTAACTAATTTATTTAAGATTTAAGTTATATTATGTTTTATTTTCAAAACAATGGGATCCCATATCCTAATTGAATTTTTATGTATTTAACTTTCGCTTTATAATTTTTAATAAAGTTATGACTATTTCGTATGTAAGTTTTCTTAAGAATAGTGTCTATGTATAAGTAGTTTTAATGGTCCAAAGTCTAGAATAAGTTGGGTCATTACAATATATTTCCACGAATAATAGGCGCATCAACTACGAAAGAAGCATGGGACACATTGCAAGAGGAGTTCCAAGGAACAGTCAAGGTACGCATTGTTAAACTACAAAAGCTCAGAAGAGATTTTGAAAATCTTAAAATGAAGGATAATGAGTCTACAAAAGATTACTATTCTAGAATAAAAGAAATAGTAAAGAAAATGGGAGCCTATGGAGAAATAATTTATGACAAGAAAATAGTAGAAAAAATACTAATTTCTTGTACAGAAAAATATGATGCAATAATCTCTGTGATAGAAGAAACAAAAGATTTAGATACTCTATCACCAACTGAATTAATGAGCTCTCTCAAAGCATACGAAAGTAGGCGAGAAAGGCATAATGAAAATTCGACTGAAAAATGCCTTTCAATCTAAAATTAATCCATGGTCTCAAAAATCTAAAGCTGATGGGAGAAAATCACTAGAAAATTTTAAAAGGAGGAGTTATGAAGAAAAACAAAAAGAAAATAACGACAAGTATTCTCCATGTGGCATTTGTAAAAGAAAAAGTCACTTGGAGAAAGACTGTTGTTTTAAAGGAAAACCTCAGTGCCAAAATTGTAAAAAATTTGGCCACACTCAAAATACTTGTTGTTTTAAAAAATCCCATCAAGCTAATTTTTTAGAAGAGAAAAATGATGAAAATAATCTCTTCTATGTCTGCCAAGCTGCATCAGAAGAAGAAATATTTCGTATCTTGATAGTGGTTGCAGTAATCACATGACAAAAAATGAAAGCATCTTTTGTAGTCTTGATAAATCCAAGACTAAAGTCAAGATTGGTAATGGTGACTTCATGGAAGCAGTTGGAAAAGGCACCATTTCAATTGACACAAAAAAAGGCAAGAGATACATCAATGATGTACTCATGGTACCCAACGTCAATCAAAACCTACTCAGTTTAGGACAAATGATTGAAAAGGTTACTCTTTGCATCTTGAAGGAGATTCTTGCACAATCTATGACAAGCAAGATAAATCCTTTCAAATTGCAAAGATAAAAATGAAAGAAAATAGATGCTTTCCTTTACAATGGAGATACGCAAGCAATGTCGCAATGCAAGTGCAAGCAGATGAATCATGACTATGGCATAGAAGGTTCGGACATTTCAATTTCTACGGGCTAAAGATCCTCCAACAGAGGAATATGATGCAAGATCTCCCAACAATCAAGGAGCTTAACACTGTTTGCGAAAGGTGCATGCTCGGAAAGCAACATCGACAACCTTTTCCATCCAGTAAAGCTTGGAGAGCCAAAGAGCCACTGGATTTAATCCACACAGATGTTTGCGGGCCTATGCATACTCCGTCAAATGATCAGAACAAGTACTTCATTCTCTTTATCGACGACTTTACTAGAATGACATGGGTTTATTTTTTTGCGACAAAAATTGCAAGTTTTCGACATTTTCAAGAATTTCAAAACCCGTGTCGAAAAGAAAAGTGGTCACAACATCAAGACAATAAGAAGTGATAGAGGCAAAGAATACACTTCTAACGAGTTCAACAAGTTCTGCGAAGAAGAAGGCATGGAGCATTAACTCACAATTGGATACGCACCAGAACAAAACGACGTGTCTGAAAGAAAAAACAGAATTGTTATGGAGACAGCAAGAGCTATGCTCATGGAGAAGGGTCTTCCAAAAAGATTTTGGGCAGAGGTAGTAAGCACTGCAGTCTACTTGCTCAATAGATGTCCAACCAAAGCTGTGCAAGATAAGACACCGATTGAAGCTTGGAGTGGGCGAAAGCCGTCAGCAAAGCATCTCAAAGTATTCGGTTGCATATGCTACTCACATATTCCAAAAGAGAAAAGAGGCAAGCTAGATGAGAAGACTGAGAAAAGAATTTTCTTAGGCTATAGTACTTAATCAAAAGGTTATCGAGTCTATAGACTAGGAACGAAGAAGCTCATAATCAGCCGAGACGTACAATTCAACATACAATTGGGAGACAGAAGAAGTTGAAAAAAAGACTATCAACATTCCTCTTCTGTCGAGACAAGAAAATGATCAAAATGATGTTCCAACTCAACAAACCATGGAGGAGACGACACAAGTCATAGAATCCCCGCCAGACTCACCACCACTGCGAACGAGATCTTTAGCAGAGATCTATGAGACATGCAACTTAATGCTTATGGAGCCAGAAAGCTTTGAAGCTGCTCAAAAGCATGAAGTATGGAGAAAAGCTATGGACAAAGAGATAAAGATGATCGAGAAGAATGAGACTTGGGAGCTTGTAGATCGTCCACAAGACAAAGACACTATAGGAGTCAAGTGAGTTTATAAGACAAAGCTCAACCCAGACGGCTCGATTAAAAAGCATAAAGCAAGGTTAGTTACTAAAGGATACTCACAACAACATGGAGTTGACTACAATGAAACATTTGTTCCAGTTGCACGCCTCAACACAATCAAGGCTTTGATTGCTCTAGCTGCACAGAAGAAATGGAAGATTTTCCAACTAGACGTGAAGTCAGCATTTCTCAACGACTATCTCGAAGAAGAAATCTATGTCACTACACCAAATACCCCTTTTCATAACACATGAATTAAATACTAATGAAAAAGTATTATGCAAAATATTATATATGTGGCAAAGTTTATGAAAAAGGCGGTAATTTTTTTGGGAGCCCGCCACTTATACATTTTTTCAGATTAATTCCTTCCAATTTCGGACTCACCCATTTTCTTCTTCGGCTAAGCACAGTACGTCTCTGAACTCAATCTTGCTTCGGTCTCCTCCATCCCTAATTCACTCTTTCTTCCTTCGTCACTCCATACAATGCGCCACTCTCTCTCCCTCTTTTTCCTTTTGGCCTAATCTTTTATAGTCGTCGCTCTGGTCATCATCAACATCAGCATCGTCTTCTTCTTTCAGGCTCTCATCTCACACACTCACACTTTTCTTCTTCAAATATCATCTCACCCTCTCGCGACCTTTGTCTGTCACGATCTTTCACGCGCCAATCTGATCGCTGACCCGCAAACGGACCCAGCTACTTGCCACCGTCGCCACCAGTTCACCGCCAGTTCGCAACTAGTTCACCACCGTCGGCTATACGGGCATCGGTATCAATTCTCACGAACCCATCTGTCTGCTTATTTATTTTTGTTATCCCCAAGTTTGTGCCTTAGTGGTTTTGGAAATATTTTTATGATTTTGTGCTGCTGCTTTGTTTATGGTGTTGTGTTTATGAGTTTGTGGATTGTGCTGCTATCATTTTTCTATGAAATATTATGTTCAAATTTGTGTATCGGTATGGTTGGCTTTGTTCAAACATGGGTAATTAGGGTTTTCAATTTAAATAATCAGGTTTAGAAGGTTGATCTTAATACATACCATCTTCTTTCTCCTGCTGCCTTTTAAATCTTTAACTTCTCAAAACCTTAGTCTCTCTCTTGAAACCTCAATTTCCCATGTTTTTATTTCTTCAATTTTTGAGTATAGAAACAGAGGAAGAAATATATATAGGAAGATTTAGGTTAATGCCTTGTACTAAGTTTAGCCTTAGTGGTGTTTTGTTTGGCCATACAGTAGTAATAAATCCTTGGTTCAACCTTCTAATTGGTTGGTCCCCAAATCATTAGATAAAGGGTTTTGCCAATCCAAGATTAAATTTGGTGTGTAGCTAGCATTACTGGTTTTTTTTTATGATCTAAAATCACAATTTTATGTGATGGGTTTTCATTATGATCATAATTGCATATTCAATAAAGCGCCTCTTTGCTGTAGTAAGATAGAATCCATTTGCTTCCAAATTATGTTATGTAGTTATATGTATGTACACATTTCTAAAAGGATTCTTTCATTAATAAAATATCAGTTATTTATTTATTCGATCTTTTATATTCGATGTTAATGCATCATTGTACACCAAACATAGTGTTTTAGAAAGGAACTTTGTTGCTTGAGATGTCTTTAAATGGCTAGTTTTGTTGTCCTTATGGGGCTTACAGTGACTCATTAATGTAATCTCATTTTTTTCTTAACACAGGGAATACATTTATTTCCAAGAAAGTTGACAACAAGAAGAAAAAGAAACTTAAGAAGGTGGAAGATAAGATGCTTGGATGGGGTAAGCTTTTTATGGTACTCTTAAATGCTCAAAAGTGCATAACGCTGATGAATGGAAGATGGTCACTCTTATTCAGTAGTCTTTGTAGTAGTAGAAGATTTATCCTTAAACATAGGTCATTTGCTCTGGCTCCTCCTAACATAGGAGATGTTTGATCACATCTCCTATGTTCATTATTTTATTTGGTGAATTTGTAACATAGATTAATGCTGATATGATTTGGGTTCTCAAAACTAAGATAAATCTCTTCTCTTTAAATATATCGTTAGTTCCTCTATTGTTTATGAAGTTTTTGTGATTAATATAAATGTATTTGACGTGCACCACCACTTTGAGAACTTGACTTGGCAAGGTTTTGTTGATGTGGCTTAAGTTATAAAATTACTATGTGGTGACAAGTTTCGATTGTGATCTTATGGAAAACCAAAAACTACAAATTCTAGGGAAGAAAATCAGCTTTGAATATGTAAGTTTTCATGTCTACTTTATACCTAGGTCGTGGTATTTTCTTGGGCTTCTTTTTATTACAATGTAATAAAGAAATTTACATAATTGATAACTGTACTAAAGGTTTTGCTCTTTATTTTTAATTGATTTTAGGTTCCATGTCAATTTGTTTGGGTTAGTTTTCTCTGTTTGCTTGTATAATTTAGGGGTTGTCGAAATTTTCAAATTTTCTATGTTCTCTAAGCTTAGTTTTGATCCAATTCATACCAGCCATCTAGGGGACTCAGGAAAAAAATGTAGACCAACCAGTAAGACAATGCATGGAACAAGTCCTTCAGATAAAAAAATAAAAAAACTCAGAAGTCAGTCCCTTAAATTCTTGTATGTTTCTTTGATTTAAATTAGGTTATATTTTTGTTGTTGTTTGTCTTCTTTGAGTCTCGTTAACGAAGATGTAGATAGATTTTTTTTTCTTTCAAATCACGACTTATTGTTGTTAATCACAAATGAATTGATATGTTGCTCCTTTTAAACATAAATCTTTCTTTCTACAGTTTGGTTGTTGAGAGATGTGTCTAAAATGAAAGGAAAATTTTATTCACTGTTGTGATATTTTAGGGAATCACATATTTTGGATACCCTTTTGGTTAATATCAATGTTATAGTTGGTAACTAATTATTTGAAATGATAAATCATTTGGAGATTTGGGTTGAGCATTTTATTTTATTTTTTTTATAGTAAACACTGAATTTGATCACCAACACTCTTGATATTTGAGTCTCATAATTTAAATCATACCAATGTATAGTTTGACTCTGATTCTAGTAGTGTCACCATGCCAATGCATGGTTTGATTTTGATTATAGCTTTATAGAACTAGTAGTAGCCATTTTCATCGCTCATATTCCGAGGGATACTTTTTAAGAGCTTTGCTTTCCTTTTAGTCATTACAGAGATAGCAAAACTAGGAAAGTTTAAAGATTGATGAGATGTGTAAAGTATTTCCAAAATAGGGGAAATAAAACTTGTATTACTAGGCAATGGAGCCATCATTACTTAGTATGTGGCTCATATATATATATACACATAGAATTACATGGGTATGTATAGATTAAAATGCTTTACAACTTATGTAGCTGAATTAGCACATACTTATGGGAGGAAACTCTGATGTTTCCATAGCTAGAACTGTATATTAATCTATTACAACAGATATATTTTAATTACCAAAAGTTCTAATGTTTAAGCTTAACTAAACTAGAAAACATAGGTATTTGAAAACTCTTGCTTATTAAATGAGTAGGACTTTCAAGTAGTTAATAGATCATATATATTTACACAGTCACAACAGTAACTTCTCAAGGGGTTCATGCTATCTGTTTGTTAGTGTGACATTTTTCTATTAGTATACATTATAAATTCAATCTATTGTACTCACTTCATTTGGACCTACTTATAGGCTGTATAGATCATTAGAATACACCAACCAGCGGATATCATTTGATATTGAACCACAAGGCCAGCATCTTGGTACAGGTGGTCCAGTAGCATCTCAACTTTCATATGGCCAAGTACTTTCAGATTTTAGTTATAATTAATTGAAGAAATTACACTTTTTAATTGTAATTTTATTTCACCATATCATCATATTCTCAAGTTGCTTTGGGTTGACATTTTTTTAGCATGCCTATTCCCAATTTCCCATAATCTATCGCCAAATGAATTTTAGAAGTAATCTGAAATATATGCAAACCCATAGTGCACCCATCCAAATTTCAAACAGTGCAAAACCTCTTCACATTAATACTTTCGTGTGTTGCAAAATGATTTAATTAAATATTTAAAGTGGTTTAAATATAATTTTATATTAGGTTAATTTCTTATCGTGAGTGCTGCAAGGCATAGGCCGAAACACAATTTTAGATGATATTTGAAACCAAATGAGATGATTGCAAGTTTCCCTAAGCAAAACAATCCTGCATTTTTTCTTCTATTGATTTAATGTTTTGGTTTCAGGATGGTTCTGTTCATATATATGATCTAAAAATTGGGCAATGGGTATCAAGCTTTCAAGCTGCATTAGGTATACTCTGGTCCACTAGAATGTGGAAAAATTCGTATTAGAGATGACTTGCGCTTTCCTTTATAACTTATTTTTATATGTGTGACACCCCAGATACTGTCAATGGCTTCTCCTTTCATCCATTTTTTCCAATGGATGCCTCTTCATCCGGGCAGCGTAGGTTTGTTGTTCCTCGTGATGGTGAGGAGGATTTGCATTTGGGTGGTAAATTTTTTATTCTTACCAGTTTTTTTCCCTCTAGTCTTGGCAGTTTTGTTCATGATATGATACTTGTATCTTCTCTCTTGGAGGAGAGCAAGTTCATACTTATGCCTGGTCATGTTCTATTAATTCAGTAATTTTCTTGATTCTGAATGCATCAGAATATATGTGAACATGTTGAGTTTTGAAACTTGAATTCAAGTATTCAACTTTTCTAATGTGCAAGTAAATACATGTATATATTTTTACTTACCTTTAAATGCTCATAAAAGGAAAATGTAGCTTGTATGATATAGTGTTATTTTGCTGCGTTTGGAATTTTACATTTTGTATCAATCTAAAACAAATGATAACGTTGTGATGGTGAGACATGTGGATTAAATAGATGCCGATATCTTAAATCTAACAGAATTAAAAAATTATTGTAGCTTTATATTCTTCAGATTTCTGCAAGTATTAAAGCTTTGTTGATTTTTCATTGGTGGTTCTATTAAATTTGACATTTTTCTTTTTCGTCGTAGTTTTTTTTTGGATTTATTGCTTTAAATTTTTCAGGAATCACTTTGCAGTCAGTTTTGGGACAGAGAAAGTTTTGTTGATGGTCCTATTCGGTGTCTTCTTTGTAACCTAGAAGGTGAATTTCCCTTCAGGACTGTGGAACTTATTTGCCTCTTATCATCCCTATCTGAAGGAACTTGGCTAGCAGAATGTGTGTAAGTTTCTTTATTTCTTTGCATTGGGTTGAGGATTCTACAGTAATTTTTGTACGTTTGTAAACACTACACTGTACAATATCAACGTAATTGACTGCGAATATGTATCACTGTTTTGTAATTACTTGTTAGTGCCACAATAACTTAAGGTCTAGAGTTTAGTACCTGTTTGAGCTACATATTCTATTACACCTCTCTTTTAAATGAGATATGAGATTCAATGGATCTACCCTAGAAATAATAGTATCATTCTAAATGCTTTTGTAACTCAAATCTCCCAAACTTTTAACATGCTGTCTCAATAATTAAGCACCTAAACCAGAGATGTCTTTAGGGTGAAATTGAGGCCCCTTTAACCTAAAAAATGTTAATGTTTGTTTACTGTAATATGTATCTATTCACTGTGTGATAGCAGTATTTTGAATTTTGAAGTATGTTCACCTGGTATTGCTTGCTTAGGTCTTATATTGTATACCAAGAGAACTCTGGAGAAGAAGCAAGCTTCAACGCTCCCCAAGACAACAGAGCCATCATTGTGGGGAGGGTAAAGAGCTTCCAACGCAAAGCGGCCTTTCATTCCCTTATTTCTTCGTGGCACACCCCTCGGCTTAGGGGGGACCAGAAAACGCCTTTCGTTTTCCCCCCTTCGTCGGCCCTTGCCGCTTTCCTTAACAAGCCCTCGAGCCTCCTTTGCGCCGCCTTCCTCATAGAAGCCGCCGGGCAGTTTTATTATTTGATTCATATTATTTAATTTTTTTTAAGCATATACCTTACCTTTTATCTGCTATTGCAGGAGAAAAATGTCTCTTTCTCCATCAATTGGAGGAGAAAAGGATACTCAATTTTGAAGGCTTTGTGTTGGGCAGCTGTACAATATTTTGTGCTGAAAGTAGTAACTTTTCAATATGTTGAATATTTAAGACTACTTTAATACTTAAAGAACATTTTGTTGTTGATGACAGTGTTGAATGTTTTAAACTAATTTGTGGATTGTTAATATAATGTTGAATGTTTTTACTTTTTGTTATTTGAAAATCAAGTTCATTTGATGATGCTAGTATATATTAGAAAGATAATTTGAATTATATAAAAAAAATTAAAAATATAATAGAATAAATTAGTGTTATATAAATGAATATATAATGAGAATTTAAACTTATCTAAATATTAAAATAATACGAAAATTGTGTTATAATATCTATTAGAATAACACTTTTTATGTAAAGAATTTTGTTATGCAAACTTCATTATATAACACAAATAATGTGTTATACTAAAGTGTAGTATAACACAAATTTATAAGTATTGAAATGTGTTATATAATCGACTATAAATAATATAATTAAACACTTATCTATTTATTAAAATAACACAGAAAGTGTGTTATCGTTGACAGTATAATAACACATCTGTATAACAATGATAAATTGTTATGTAAAGTACCCTGACCTACGATAACATAGTCAGTCTTAACACATCAAAAAGTGTTATGGTATGTTTAGATAACACATTTTTGGTGTTATTAAAAGAATTTTTTCTTGTAGTGTGTGGAGCAACCTCAAGGGTTTGTGGTGCAAGGACAAGAAGATAAAGTTCTCAAGTTAAAAAAAAAGCTTTATATGGCCTAAAGCAAGCTCCAAGAGCTTGGTACAACAGGATTGATAGCTACTTCAATGAACAAGGGTTTAGGAGGAGCAAAAGTGAGACTCAAGGTACGAGTGACGCACTTGTTGTCTCTCTATATGTTTATGATCTCATTTATGTAGGCAACAATAAGGAGATGATCAAAAAATTCAAAGAAGACATGATGAAGAGTTTCGAGATGATTGATTTGGGCTTACTGCACTACTTTCTCGGGATTGAAATAACTTAAAAAGAAGATGAGATCTTCATTTCACAAAAGAAGTATACAGAGACACTATTGAAGAAGTTCAAAATGGAGGGATGTAAGAAAGTATCAACTCCACTAGACAACAACAAAGCTCTCAAGAAAGAGGACATCTCACCAAAAGCATATGAAACGAAGTTTAGAAGTTTAATTGGCAACTTACTCTATCTGATAGCTACAAGAACAGACATTATGTATGCAGTCAGTCTCCTATCAAGATTCATGCACGGTCCAAGTCAAGTTCACTATAGAGCATCCAAGAGAGTCCTTAGATACTTGCAAGGGACAAAGAACTACGAAATATGGTACGGAGTCATGCAAGAGTCAAAACTCATTGGCTACACAGACAGTGACTGGGCAGCATCACTAGATGATATGAAAAGCATGACAGGATATGCCTTCACAATTGGATCAGGGATATTTTCCAGGGCATCAAAGAAACAAGCGACAGTTGCACAATCATTAGCTGAAGCAGAGTATATTGCCGCAACAATGACTACAATCCAAGCTATATGGTTGAAAAGAATATTTGAAGACATAGGAGAATCACAAGACAAAGCTACAAAGATTTACTGCGATAGCAAATCAGTTATTGCAATGGCCAAAAATCCCGTATTTCACAGCAGAACGAAGCATATAAGCATCAAGTATCATTTCATCAGAGAAGCTGAAACAAACAAAGAAATAGAACTCAAGCACTGCAGGACTGAAGAACAATTAGCAGATATATTCACAAAGGCACTACCAAGAGGAAAGTTCGAGCTACGACGAGACATGATTGGAGTTACTGAAATGTGTACCAAGGAGGAGTATTAGAAGTTGCTACACATTTCTTCAATACTCTAGAATATGCTAGACATTTGTAGAATACTTTACTTTAGAATTTTCTAGATATTTGTAGAATAAGATTACTCTAGAATTTCTTATAAGCATTTCTAGAAAACTTAAGTCTAGAATTTCTAGTTATGCTTGAGAAACAAGTAAATTTGTGTAGATTAATCTAGAAGTTGTATTTGTAAATCAAATACACTAGAAAAATCTAGAACAAATAATTCTAGCCACTACTACTACTCATCAAATATTCTAAACTACAACAAATCATCACTATTTTCTCTATCCCAAATTCCCAAACCATCATATATGATTTAGCACGATTATAAGAACAATTAAATGTGGATCAATTAATTGTGATAATGTTGAGCATGATAAGTGTGAACTATGTGTAAAATCTAAAATTGTTAAGAAACATTTTCCTAGTATTAATAGAAATTCTAACTTGTTAGAATTGATATATAGTGACTTATGTTAACTAAATGACATGTTGACTAGAGGAGGAAGTATATATTTTATTACTTTCATAGATGATTGCTCTAGGTTCACATATGTTTATTTTCTTAAGAACAAAGATAAACCATTTAATTTGTTTAAAGCTTATAAAGCAGAAGTTGAAAATCCATTCATTAGGAAAATAAAAGTACTTAGAAGTTATAGGGGCGGTGAATAATTTTCAATAGATTTCAACTTGTTTTGTGAAGAGCGTGGAATAATACATGAATGTACTGCCCCATATACTCCACAACAAGGTATAGTGGAAAGGAAAAATAGAACATTTCTTGAAATGATTAATGTTATGCTACTACATTAAAAATTAAGTTTTAATTTGTGGGGTGAAGCCTTGTTATCAACATATTTTGAATCGTATTCCCATGATGAAAAAAAATATATCTCCATAGAGTTATGAAAAGAAAAGTAACCAAATATTAGTTATTTTAAAGTGTGGGGTGTCTTGCTTATTGCAAGAGCACAAACCCAACCAAGTTGGGTCCAAAGGCTATAAAATGTGCATTTGTGAGCTATGCCTCAAATAACAAAGCCTATAGATTGTTAGACTTGTCTAATGTGATAATTGAATGAAGAGTGTTTGAGTTCTTTGAGAACATGTTTTGTTATGACAACAATTCAAAAGGACATATTCAAATTAGAGAGCCTCAAGATGAGACTCCTAAAATGGTTGATGTGCAATTTTTATTTCTTAGAAGAAGCCAAAGGCTTAAAGACTTGTGTTCAAGTGAAAAGTGATCTCAAGTAGATATATTATATCTTTTAGAAGGAGATAATGAAAAATTTACATGGGAATATCTAATAGTACTTCAAATAGAAGATGATCCCAAAACTTTCAAAGAAGCTATGTCCTCTAGAGACTCTACTTTTTCGAAGGAGGCAATAAATGATAAAATGTATTCAATTATGTCTAAATGCATATATGAATTAGGTGACCTTCCACAAGGATCCAAACCAATTGGGTGAAAATAAGTATTTAGAAGAAAATACCACACTGATGGTACCATACAAGCATTTAAGGCTAAATTAGTAGCCAAGGGATTCAAACAAAAGGAGAGAACAAATTACTTTGACACATATGCATCAGTAGCAAGGACTACTTCTATTAGATTTTTATTTGCCTTATCATCTACATATAACATTTATGTTTGCCAAATGGATGTCAAAACGACATTCCTAAATGGAGATATTGAGGAGGAGGTCTATATGGAACAACTGGAGGGTTTTGTTCTTCAAGGATATGAACATAAAGTGTGTAGACTTGTCAAATAATTATATGGTTTGAAACAATCTCCAAATAAATGACATGAAAAGTTTGATAAAGTCATTGTTTCAGAGACACAACAATGCAGACAAGTGCTTATACTCTAAGACTTGTGATGACTATGTTATACTAGTGTGTCTTTATGTAGATGATATGTTGATTTTGAGTAACACATGAGAGGAATAATAAAAACAAAGAGGTTTATATATTCTAAAGTTTAAGATGAAGGACCTTGGAGAGGTCGATACCATTCTAGCTAAGTGTCAAAGTTAGAAGAAATAGTGAGGGTTTTGTGATAATTCAATCCCATTATGTCACGAAAATTCTTGACATATTTAGTCATCTCAAAATCAAAAAAGCAAATACACCATTCAATTCAAACATGAAGCTTTAAAAGAATGAAGGAATAGTGGTAGCTCAAATATGCAAGTGCAATAGGGAGCCTAATGTATGCCGTTTATTGTACTATAGCAAACATTGCATATGTAGTTAGTAAACTTAGTAGGTTTACTAGCAATCCAAGTATCAAACATTGGAGGGCTATTGAAAGGATTCTAGGACACCTTAAGTGTACCAAATAATATATCCTTCACTAGTCTAGGATACTTGAAGGATATTCCGATGCTAGTTGGATATTAGAAGTGGGAGACAATCTCTCCACCACCGATTGGGTGTTTACTATTGGAGGAAGTGTTATCTGTTGGGGTTCCAAGAGACAAACTTGTATATTACACTCAACCATGGAAGCAGAGTTTATAGCTCTAGCAAAAACTGACAAAGAGGTTGAGTGGCTTAGGGATCTCATGTTGGATATCCCTTTTGCTGTGGATATGGTATTTAAAATCTCGATACATTGTGATAGTGAAAATACTTTAACTAGAGCATATACTAGTGTGTACAATGGGAAGTCTAGACATATAATTCTAAGACATGAATATATGAGACAATTAATTCAAGATGGAGTCATATCAATCATATATGTTGAGATTAGTGAGAACTTAGAGAATCCACTTGCAAAATCTCTTGTGAGAATGTTAGTAAGTTCCACTTCAAAAGGGATGGGACTAAAACTCGTAGAATAAGAAATTCACCAATGATGGAAATCCAACTCCAACATTGTTAATATAAAGAGAAATAGTTCAATGGGTAAGAGCAAGTCATTGATAAGTGGATAGTTTCAACACTGAAACAATTGCGAGTTCCATCTAAGATGGTTAGTGTTTATTGCTACCGAGTGAGGGTTAAACCTAAGGTTTTTAATAAAATTCAGTTGAGTGTGCAACAAGCATCTATAAAGTCAGCAAAGATGCTATGAGAACTTCACCTATGTGACCTTAGAGGTGGTGTCGCCTCTCATGGGAATTGGAGTTTCTCCCCGGAAAGCTCATGAAAGGATGAGCACATGGCCATATTAGTGATAAGTGAGAAAAGTGGGAAAATGAATGATCAAGTGGAGATGTGTGATCATAATGAATACTTGGTTCAAGCTTTTAAGCAACCAATGATTTCAATAAGACTTTATAGTATTTTCACTAAGGTAAATTTCAAGTCGAAAGACACTTTATTTTAGGCACCAATACTGTTTTGAGTTAGAAGAAAATTTTTGTATTAAACCAAATGTGGGAGTGTTATGATTGATCAAATACAAAGTCCAAGTGGTCTTACACAAGCCAGGTGAAAAACACTAAATGGTTTGACTTTTTTTTTTTGTAGCCAATCATCTCAAAATTGTGCTTTGGGTCCAAAGTGATACATTGAGGTATCTAAGGATGCCCAAAAAGCTTGAGAGTATTTGGATGTGTTTAAGGAAACTTTTGAGAAGTAGGACCTTCCTAATTGGCATTGCATCACCTCCTTGGAGACAATGCATCACCTGCTAGTAGGAGACGCATTGCCTGGCAAATGACGCATCTCCTATAGACAGGCGACATGTCACTTGACGTATCCGTATAGACACATGTTTTAAACTCCAAATGATGTATTCAAAAGCTCTAATCCTATTGGTTGGACTTAATGACATTGCCTACACTATAAAATGGTTCTCTTAGAGTATTGACAGATTGATCACTCTTTCAAATCTCTCTCTTACCTCTCTCCCTATAGCTCTCAAGATCATAATTTTTCTCTAAGAAATTAATGAAGAACCTAATTGTCTTTGTGAATTTCAAGGCTTGTTCAATCCCAATTCCATTTCCTTCTAGAGCAAGTCTCAAGCATCCACCAATGGCTAAGAAATAAAGAATTTGGACAATGATGCATTTCATGTATAAGCCTTGTGTTTGATTCTCCTTATCAAAAGGTTCAAGTTGTGTTCTAACAAAGGGAAGCTTGTAAGAAGAACAAGGGTTTTGTTCTACAACTAGGGTTTGCATATATCTATTGTAATATCCCGTGTTTTGAACACCCGTTAGTAGTCGGTTGGAGCCAGTGAAGAATTATGTGAAATATTATTTTGATAAATGAGATTATATGAATTTGTGATGATTCATGATTCTTATAGCCGCTGTAATGATCTGGTAATGGATCTAGCTTTATGCAAAGAAAGATTGGTCTCAGACCAAAGAATAAACTCTAATGGGAGAAAAATATTGGATTTAAATAAAATAAGAAATACTATGGCATACAAATATTAATTTTTTTCTAACAACTAGGACTTTATAGTCGAGCCAATAAGTTTAATAAAAATTAATTGAGGTTTGAATTCCAATCAATCGGGCTTAAGAATGAGAATTTCTTGCTCGGGGACACTAAGGGCATTTTGGTCAATTTGTTAAAATTACCAAAATCATGTGATAAGTGACAAATTTTATTTCTAGGTCACATTTAATTTAATTAATTAAGCTTGGAGATATTTAAAAACTATAGGATAAAAGTTAAGGAAAATTTAGAGCACAAAATTCCCAACGGGCCCTTGGATTTCTTATATGTGAGGTAAAATAAGCAAGGTCATAAAAGTAATTTCCAAGGGAAGAGAGAGAGAGAGAGACGTGGGCAACAAGGCTAGGAGTAGACTGTAGGGCTCTCATAAGCTAGGTAACTTACCTCACAAGCTAAAGAATTGGACAAAGCCCCTTACCTTTTTCCACAAGCCAAAACCTAATCAAATCTCTCACAAATTTCTTTTCTCTCAAGAAACACACTCTCTCTCCAAAACTGAAACACTCTCCTTCTCTACTCTCCATTGCTGCAATTTTTCTCTCCATGAGCCAAGAACACTCATTTCCCAATTGAAGGAGGGAGAAGCTCAAGAGAAAACTTTTGTAGAGTAAGTTTCAAAAGCTACTTCATTTTTCTCCTCTTTTCCTCTTCAAATCTAAAACCCTAAGGGTTAATGATGAATGCATGTGATCTAATAGCCATGCATGGAATTGTTCTTGTGTTCTAGGGTTCAAGAGATGCTTGTACAGGTAGAATCTCAAGGATTTAGCACTTTGGTGATCAAGTGAAAGCGAGGTAAGAAATCTTAGTAGTTTGCATGTTTTCTCCCTCATCTAAGTCCTTCTACCCTAACTCTCTCTTAAAAATATGCATGTGGGACTTTGGGGCTCGGTTTGAGAGTGTAGATCACAACGAAGAGTTTGAGAAGCTAAGGAAAATACACTCCAAGCTAGAACTATCAAAGGTAGAAATTTATGGTTGTTCTTGAGTTTTGTGATTTTATGTTGGTAGACCTGGTTGTATAGGTTATTTTAATAGTTTTTGGAGTTAATTTTATGCTTAAGGTTGAAATGGTGTGATTTGATGATTTTCAAGCATGCATGTGGCTAGGGTTATGCTAGAAATTCTTATTGTTGTTAGGTTGTGTAAAAATGCATGCTGCCAAAATTTCATGGTCTAGCTTCCAATGGGCCAGATCAAACTCTGCTACCTCTGTCTGTGAAATAATTTGCCTAGTTGCATATTGCTTTGTGAGTACTTGATTATATGCCTTGGAAAATTGTAGAAAGGTATTTTTAAACCCAAGTTATGAACGTTTTGGAATTTCGATGTAAATCTAGAAAATTTCTGGGCAGCATGCACTGCCAAGATTGTTTTTACTTTTGAATGAGTTTTACTAATAAAAAAGCTATGAAATTTGGTAGTGTGTTATTTTAAACATTTATAAGGGTCACTGTAAAATTTTATAGGAAAACTTGTTAAGGTGTAAGAGATGTGATTTTTCAAAGTTTTCCCTAGAATATGGAAACAAAACTTCTGGGCAGCAAGCATTGCCTAGATTGCTTTAAATATTTTTATGAGTTTTATTATTACCAAAATTATGAAATTTTTAAGGAAGATAATCTAGAAATTTATAAAGATCCATATAAAATTTTAGAAAGAACTGGACTACGGGGTAAGTGAAGTGAATTTTCAAATTTACCTTAAAATCTTGAAAAAACTTCTGGGTAGCAGGCACTGCCCAGATTTATTTAAAAATATGAATGAGTTTTCCCATCCAAAAAATTATGAAAATTTGAGGGGAATTAGTTAAGATTTCTATAAGGACATCTGTAAATTTTTAGAGAAAAATGTATCATGGTTTAAGAGAAATAATTTTTCTACGTTTGCCCTAAAAATTGAAAGGTAGTAATTCCGAACCTTAACGAAAAATAATTTTTGGGAGGTTAGTTCTCTCAACCTAAAACAAGTTTTGATGCGAGGCTTTCGCCTAGTTCCCGTCCTTATGACACAGAACCCGTGAATGATATGTTGACCACAATTTTGGCCAACTACGAGTAGACGCAAAAACAACAATAAGCCTTGAATAGAAAGTAAATAACACATGTAATTTTTATAGTGGTTCAGCCCCAATTTGTTGGTAATAGCCTAATCTACTTGGAGTTGTAATATATTTAGCCTACACTTAAGATCAGATGAACTTGTGCCAACTGAGTTTCTTAAGTGTAAGTAGAAAAATACTGAGTTTCTCTCTCTAGAGAATACAAGCTTTATCTCTCTAAGCTCTCAGAAAATGCCCCAAGAATGCCCCAAGTAACAGTCCCAAAGTCTCAAAACTAGAGAGTTTTCTCCGTCTCAAAAGATCCGATCCCCCTAATGATGCCATGAGCCCTTTATTTATAAGCTCATGGATCGTACATCAAATATATCCCTTTGACCGGGTCCTTGGTTCTTCCAACAGACTTTAATTAATAAAATATAAATAAATTTAAATTACAATAATATAGTTATTATTCCGGGATATATGAGAGATTCCCGTAGCAGTTGAGAATGATTCGGGTTGAAGCTGTTACTGAGGCTTTATTGAAGAGTCACTAGATGGTAACTTCTGAGATTCTGATCCGTGGACTAACCAAATCCATCCCCAAAGTGACTGATCGACCAAGACAACTCACCGGTAGACATAGGCAAGCACCTCTCATCGGCATAGGCAAAGCACACCTCTAGCACACCTCTGGTCGGTATAGGCAAAGTACTCCTCCAGCACACCTCTGGTCTAGAATGACACATTTCTGGGCTAGCAAAACACTTTACTGGTTGGCCAAAATACTCCACTGGTCGGCCAGAACATTTTACTGGCCAGTTAAAAATCTTTACCGGTTGGACAAAAATTCTACCTGGTCGGTCAAATCACTTCCAAACCAGATAAATAATTTTCATGACCAGTAATATCACAACTCTGAAGAGCCAATACATTTATTGACTATTAATGTGTCTTTTACTAACCATGCATTGCCACTTGTCACTTTTATTGCCACGTCATCGAATTGAAATTTTGGGGATAACACGATAGTTTAAGGATTTTTGCTTAAAACTCAACTTAGGGCAAAAGTTTAAAAAGGAGAATTTTACCCCTTAACTTAAATAGTGGAAATAAAGTTTTGGAAATTAAAAGAAATAGTCCATTGTAAAGATAACTAATTGGAGACTTAACCAATCCCAAATCAGCTTGAGTTAATTTAAAATTTGATTTTTTTTTACCATTTTTAAGTTAAGGGTCCAATTTTCCTTCTTTTAAAAAATAACGTAAAAAGAGATCCTAGGTTATGGATAAAAATGGTAACAGTGGGAGTTGAGTTTTATTGTATAATCTTTAAGAGAACGTGATAACATTGTCATATATTATTTGTAAAGGGTCAAAAAGCGATATTTTGGTAAATAATAAAAATTGGTAAACTCGTGAGAGGACAACAAGTTGGTATTTTTCTAAGAAAGGAGTTGAGTAGAACTCCTTTTTCCAGAAACCAAAATACGAGTTATTCGATAAGAGTGTTCTCTATATAATGAATATTAAGATGCACGACACAAAGAGCGTGCTGTGATGAAGCCAATTTTCTCATGTTACTGTAAAGACTGAAAGGAAATCCGTCCTTATACACGATAAGGTATATAAGAGGATATAGTATATAGTCTCTAAGAGAATGTTATTACATGTAGCTATCATAGAATATTAGCTATAAGAATATGCCATAATTTAATTTGAGTACATTGCATTAATTACAGTAACTGCGAAAGGGAAAATGAATAGTGGTGTAAAAGATCCAGCTGGGAGCTAAAGACTCCAAGTAAGTTAGCCTTTCTCTTTCTTGGCTACAATATGAATCTACTAGTGTGTGCTTGTAGTAGTAGATTACACTAGTTTTGTTTGGGTCATTAAGACTAGGGTATGCTTAATGCCTACTCTTACAATGCCTTGGCATTCTACGGCTAAATGGTATGTAGGTTCGGGTTGGAGCTAGGACATGGTAAGTATATAGTCTGAGTTGAAGCTAGGACAATGGTAATATAGTTCGGGTTGGAGCCAAAACCCTAACGTAAAATAGTACGTGTTGGAGCCAGACAATGGTAAGTATATAGTCTGGGTTGAAGCCAGGACAATGGTAATATAGTTTGGGTTGGAGCCAGAACATTAATGGTGGAACTGGGTTGAGGCCAAGATCCCTTGCTAATGATTTAATTGCTTAGTCATGATGTATGTTAAATAGATCTTGAATATTTTGAGAGTCTTCTGAGTGCAGGATATTACGATATGAGTGATATATTGTATATTCTGGGAATTTACTGAGTGCAAGTTATTGTGATATGTGTGAAATGGGTTGTTAAAAAGAACCATAGTATTTATTTTGGATATGGTTATATATCTTGAATATCTGGGATTTTCTGAATGCAGGTGGTTTTGATATGTATGAACATTGGTTGTTGGGCGCAACCAATGTGCTTGATTTTCTGTATGGCTATTATTAAGAATTGTATGATAGGGTTAGAATTGATCCAATACCCTAGTGATCGGTAGTGATATCTACCCTAAGTCAACTCGTTATTGGGTTTAGTATATTTGTGTGAAAGGCTATTCTTACTAAGCATTTTCGCTTACCTAGTTATTTCATGTTGTAGGTAAGTGCAAAAGAAAAGTGGAGTTGTGAGCACTGGAGTCTGCTTGTGAATATGTACATGTGGCCCGACTTGGGGAGGTTTTTGATGGAACATGATTTTGAAAAGAAATGATGGGATCTTGTTATTTCTTTTATGACATTTGTTTTGCTTGAACTTTGTAAAAGAGCAGTTGAAATTTTGTTCGCTAAACTAAAAGTATGGCACACGATCTTTTAAAAGTTTTTTTATATGGATTTTCGATATAATGAGTTAAAATTAAAAGGTTTTAAATTTCCGCATGAATTGGTCTTGTATATTTTGAGGGTCGTTACATCTATCTCAATATTTTCTTGGACTCTATCAAGTGTTATTGTGTGTAGATTCTTATTATTGTGGTGGTGTAATCTCAATCTCTTCGAACACTTTGTACATTTAACACTTTTTATGGCTTTGTGCAAATCCATTCATGAACCTTCTGGGGAGAAACTCCAATTTTCATGAGAGACGACACCACCTGTAAGTTCACATATGTGAAGTTCTTTCAACATCATTGCTACCTTTAGAGATGCTTGTTGCACACAACTGAACTTAAGTAAAAGCCTTTGGCTTAACCTTCATTCCATAGAAACCAAAACTAATCATCTCAGACGAGATTCACAAATATTTAGTGTTAAAAACTATCCACTTATCAATGAATTATTATTACCTATTAAACTCTACATTTTATGATGACGATTTTTGATTTAGGTTTCCATCATTGGTGAGTCTCTTATTTAAGGAGTTTCAAGCTCATCCCTTTAGTTGTAGAAATTATAAAATCCCTTGTAAAAGGTTTGGTGAATGAATATGCTAAAATCTCATCCTCATGTCTTAAACTTATATGTCTAGACTTCTCATTATATATGTCATTATAGGTTCTAGCTAATGTGGCTTGACTATCACAATGTATCGAGATCGTCGATACCTCATGCATGGAAATTTGGGATATTGAACATGAGATTTCTAAGCCACTCGACCTCTTTGTCGGTTTCTGCCAGAGCTATAAACTCGACCTCCATGGTTGAATGTGAAATACATGTTTATTTCTTTGAACCCTAAGAAGCCACTCCTCCTCCAAGCATAAACACCAAACCGGTAGTTGAGAGATTATCTTCATACTTGATATCCAATTTGCATCAGAATATACTTCAAGTCTCTTAGGAAACCTTGAATATTGGAGGCTTAGATTCTTGTTTTTTTTAAGGTATCTTAGAACTCTCTTAATTTCCTTCCACTGTTCAATATTTGGATTTCTAGTAAACCTACTTAGTTTACTAACCGCATATGCAATATCTACTCTACTATTATATGCTAAATTGAGTTTTGCATTATGATAAGACTTTCCATCCACATATAATATTTTGAATCGAATTCCTTTAAAGAAAAGTAAAATATAACCATACAAGATATGGAAAGAAAAATGCCTACCCTAAGATATCCCAAAGAGTGGGGGTGCCTTGCTTATTGCAAGAACATGGACCCTAAAAGGACCAAGTTGAGTCCTAGTGTGATAAGGTGTTTATTTGTGGGCTATGCCTCAAATAACAAAGCCGATAGGTTATTAGACTTTCAGTCTAATGTAATAATTGAATCTAGAGAAGTAGAGTTCTTTGAAAATATGTTGTATAGTGACAACAAACCTAACCTATCTTAATTTAAGGGTCTCAAGAGGAGACACCATCAAGGGTTGTTGAGCAACCCATATTGCTTAGAATGAGCCAAAAGCTTAAAGAGTTGGGATCAAATGAGAAATGTTCTCAAGTGGAGACTATTTTCCCTTTCCGCTATACCATTTTGTTGGGGGATGTATAAAGGGTTTTATATTCATGAATTATTCCATGCTCTTCACAAAATAAGTTGAATTCATTAGAAAAAGTATTCACCACTCCTATCACTTTTAATTACTTTTATTTTCCTTTCCAATTGATTTTCAACTTTGGCTTTATATATATCAAACACATTAAATGCTTCATCTTCTTAAGCAAGTAAACATATGTGATCCTAGAGCAATCATCTATGAAAGTAATAAAGTACCTATTTCCACTTCTAGTCCCATTTCCACTTAGTTCACATAAATTACTATGTATTAAATCTAGCGAATTAGTATTTCTTTCAAAACTAGGAAAAAGTTTCTTAGTCATTTTAGATCTTACACATGTTCACATTTATATTGTTTAACAATATCACAATTAATTAATCCAAATTTAATCACTCTTTTAATTGTGCTATAACCTATATGAGCAAGCCTACTATGCTATAAAGTAATAGAATTTGAATTAAGCATAGACCACGAAGAAGAAACATCATTATTATTCATTTGAGAATCAAGATTACACAATTTAATCATCCCATCACAAACATACCCCTTTCCAAAAAAAAAATTTCACCTTAGACAAAATGAGTTTACTGGACTCAAACACTGTTTTGATACCCGATTTACTCAACAAGTTTCTGCTTACAAGATTTTTACTCATATCTGGTACATAGAGGACATTGGTGAGTATCACCTTCTTTCTAAAAGTAAAGGAGAGATCTACACTGTCTTTGCCTTCAACTATGGACCTATGCTCTTTGCCCATTTGATTCTTATGTCCATCCTTGGATTCCTCAAAGGTCTTGGAGACACAAGAATCATACTACCATCCTTATACTTTTCCTTGGATGACATTCACCTCACTTAGGGTTGCAATAAACTCTTATACAGTTGCATTGGCCTTAGCCCCGTTAGTAGTGGATTTATGAAACTTGCATCCCCTTACTAGATGACCACCTTTCCCACAAACAAAAGAAGGTCCCATAGTGCCCTTGAATATTCCTTCATTATTTTTAGGACCAAAGTAGTTGTCATTTTTCCCTTGAAGTCTTTTGTGACCTTTTCCCTTAGGTTGAGTAGGCTTCTCAATGACATTAGCCTTGGAGGTCCCTCCAATGGACTCATCCACACACTTATCTCTAGAAAGAGAGTCTTCCTCAATCCTTATGTGCTTCAGAATTTCCTCCAAGAAAATCTCATCGTTCTTATGAAGAAATTTCTTCTTATATCCCCTCCATGATGGAGGCAAATTGACTATAATTGCACATACTAGAAAGATTTCAAGCAAGGTAATGTTCATTGTAGACAATTGTTTTAAAATAATTTGGAGCTCATGAACTTGAGGGAAAATAGGTTTCTTATCAAAGAATTTAAATTTCATATTTTGAGTTATAAGGAATTTCTTTTTACCTTCTTCCTCGTCTTCGTATTTATTTTCAAGTGCTTCCCATATTTCCTTTTCCTATGTAGTGTTTGCATAGAGATCATAGAGGTGGTCCGAGAGGGTATTGAGAACGTGGCCTCTGCATATGAGTTCATCTTCTCCACGTTTCTTCATTTGCTTGATGACTTCCTGAGAATCACTCTCCTTGGTTGATCCAATGCTTCAAGTCTTTGTCTAAAATGTTGGAAACTTTCAATGTTGTGAGGAGGAACTTTATTTTGTCTTGCCAATGGAAAAAATTGGAGCCATTAAGTCAGTCAAGTCTCACAAAATCTTGAGACATAAACTTGAGTACAAAAATTGAGGAGCTTTCTTCTATGGTTGTGGAAATTTAGAAACTTAGAACCCTAGGATTTAAGAATTAGGAATACAAAAAAATCCTAAGAGAAGAGATAGAGATATTGAATGTTGGGAAGGATTAAATCAAAGAGACACAATATTTTAATTTAGAGGATTAATTACAATATAAACAAACAAAGAAGAAAACTCAAAGACAAATTGATGGAGAAGAAAGCATAACCTTTAGAACATAAATTTGGTTGAGGGAAGCTAATTAGAGAATCAAAGGCTTGACACAATTTTAAATTGTTTTCAAAAATATCTATTCCTATCCTTTTCTTTGAATTTCTTGAAGCTTCAATGGAGGAATGAGAAGTGTGATTTACAAGCCTTGAAAATCAACAAGTCAAGAAAATAAGATTTTCTTGGAGAAAATTAGTGATTTTTAGAACGAGAGGTGTGATCAAGGCTTCTCAAACTCTAAATGAATCCCTTTATAGTGCAGGCACCGTCATTAGTGATAACCCATAGGATTATAGCATTTTTAATTGAGTTTTGGAGCCAAAACGCAAAACTTTAGGGAAGTACACCTTAGGTGAGTCACCGGTTGTGATACCTCTAGGGCTCTAAACCCTAGGCGACGTAACACTTGAGAGGCATGTCAAACTTCTCAAAAGTGACCTTAACACCTCAAAATGCTCCCAAAATTTTTAGGTATGCTTAGATACCTCATTGTATAACTTTAGACCCAAAAGGTCAACTTTTAAATTCCTACAACTAAAACTCAAATTTCACACCTACATTATGTTAAACCATTAGGGTTTTACACCACTTTGTGTAAAAAAATTCACACTATTTATTTAACCAATCCTAACACATTAGAATTGTAACGACCCAAAAATACTAACACTAATTTTGTAGAAATCAAACCACTTTTATCATTAAAAAGGTCTCAAAAAAGCATATTAAAAAAAACTATTAAACGTAATGCGTGCACACACTAAAAATATTTACATTCAAAACATAAAAGCATTGTAGCAACCAAAATAGTTCAAACATAATTAAAATTGTCATTTAAAAAATGCATACTCCCTTGAGACCAGGCCACATGTACACTTTCGCAAGCACACCCCAAAGCTAACTGCCCCAGCTTTTCCTTGCCCTTATTGACGATATAAAATAATAGGAGTCAATGACCAAGTCATTGTCCGCACAACAACTATCTTACAAAACTTAGGGTTTCGGATAAATATGAACCATAACCAAACAATTAAAGAATGCCTAAGTGTCCTGGCAGCATCGCAACACACTTAGCAGAAACCGAAAATATAAACGCTGCAGGAATATTCAGACCAGAGTGGAAGTAGAAATAATGTACAATAATAAAATTGACCCTAGAAGCCAATTTGGGAGTTGCCAAAGTAGCCGTTAGTATATCTTTCAAACCACACTGGAGACTCGAGTCTCTGCACTGATGTTAAAAATCACAGATCCTTCTCGAGGGTAACCAAATGTTACATAGGGCATTCGTACTATTACAAACGGGGTCGGTGGATCCACACCAGTTCATCGAGAATTCTAGGTTTACTTGGCCTACTTACCTGCTGGCCAATTGTCATGGTAGCTAACCGGACCAATAATTTTAAAGGAAGAAACCATCTACACAATGATTGAATAGGCGAGAACTTTCTGCACTATATAAAAATAAGTGGACATCGTCACATGCTCATGAGATAGGCAGAAACCATCTGCCCAATAATTTTATAAGTGGATACCATCCATGTACTTATGAGATAGGCCAATAAAATCAAAGGCAGATACCGTCAGCACAATGATAGAATCGGCGGAAAATGTCCGCACTATATAATAACAAGTGGATATCGACCATGTCACATGTGGAGCGTATGCACCGCCTAATCATAGTCTTTAAATGAGACATCTCTCTAACTAGTGTATAAGCCCTAGTTCTAGCAAGCAATACACTAGTTAATTCATGTTGCGGACATACAAATCATAGACTGACTTACAAGCTGTCCTTTGTTGCGCATGGACAATTTTCCCACAAAGAATCCTATCTTGTTAGCCAACACTGTAACTAGCATACAATGTACTCGAATTAATTATGGCATTATAGTAGATTATTATTCTACTTTGGGCATTGAGATCGCAATCGGATACCCACTAAGGGTATTATCGTCCTCGCACTTTTCAAGCCGTAACACAATACTAAAGGTTTTCAGAAAAATTCCCACAATGGGTCTAGTTATTTGAAAGTTGACTATTATGCAAAAATTTCACTTCGTTTCCACTATTGGACCTAGTTAGAAAAAAACAATTTCAGATGCATTCTACCTTTGCCAATTTTACTCTTCCATTAATAAGTTACCAATAATCTAATCTTTTTGGTAAACTTATTTAATTTGTAAACTTTGATAAATTAAGCTAATTTATTTAAATGAGAAATAATTTAATAATGGTGATAAAATTAAGTTTGTTTTTAAGAAAAATTAAGAGAGAGAATTGATTTTTTTTTAAAAAGATAGTTTATTAATTTTCTTTAAAAATTAGGGTTTTGGACCCTTTATAATTTCTTAAACAAAATTTCATTAATTAATAAAAATATTCATTTTCTAGTATCAAAATTAACCTTAATAATTATTTGGTGTGCTAAACTTAAATCTATAATTATCAAGATTAAATTACATTTTCTATCGAAACACATAGAAAATTTCCCATTTTTCTTCCAAGTATAAACCTTGTTATTTTTTTTTAGTTCTAAGTTACCTACTTTAGAAACTTTTATTTTGAAAACCATTGCTCTAAAAATTCTCAAAATTTGCATAATAAATCTTGGCTATTCCAAGAAGTTCCTTGAAAAATTGTATACAAAAATAACCATTTTTATTTTGTGAAAACTATTTTCAAATGCCCCCCCTTTAAAACTACCCAGGGAAAAATTAACATTTTTTTTATAAACTTTGAAAATTCATAAAATAAAATTGGTTCTTTATTTAGGTCTGAAATTTTATAGACTCATACTAGGTTATGTAAAAATTTTGCATACGAAAAATTAGGTAATATGGATACTTTTTACTCAGTGAAAAGTATTTCCAAACATGGCTGTCCAGAAGCTATTTTAAACTTGTAGAATTTTTTGCCTAACTTTGAAAACTCATATCTCCTAGCCCCTATAATATTTTTTCTTTATACTAACTATATTATCAAGATCAAAAGAGTATTAATTACAAAAATCAGATAAAAATAAATTAATTTACTTATGGATCTCGTTGTCCAAAGTCAGCTATTTATATAGTTTTTAAAAGTCATTTTCTAGATTGCACAGTAATTTTGTAAAAATTATTACTTGGCCATTTCGAAACCTTTTGGAATGTTTCTACATAATATGAATATCTTATCTTCCTAAAATACATAATGGAACCAAGAAAATATAGAAACAAGTTTATATAATTATTGCTTGACCCTTTGGAAGTCAAGACTTGAACATTTTCTCACATAAAATTACAAAATGCCTATGGAATGTTGGGTTCCATCACTAAATATTCATCCAAACATTCATGCATGCATGATTAGCCAACATTTAAATATTATTACAGTACCCATAATGAATTTAAACACATTAAATTGCACAGACAATGCAGATTATACAAAAATCAAACATAAATATAGTTGAAGTGACCATATACATCTTTGCATGTATAGTTTCTACTAGCTTCAATAAAACCCCAAAAGGGTTTAGGGCTATGTGTATAGAAGGGAGGAGATGAGAGAATTGGCGAGGAGTTGTGTGAAAAATTTCAGAACACACAAAGGGGAGCTTGGCCAAGACTAGAGAGAAACTTGAGAGAAAAGTTTGAGAAAATGAAATTATGAAGACTTTTCTTTGACTTTTTCTATTTATATGGTGTATAAATGAAACGCAAAATGACAAAAATATCAACTTAGCTGCTGTCCCACTTAACCACAATCAAGCCTTAATTTGTTTTTTAATTAAATTCAATTTAGCTAATTAAACCTATGCTTAATTGAGTATTTTCTAAAAAAGTTACCAAGTAGTAATTTTTTCTTACCTCACCAAATAAAAATCTTAACCTAGGGAAATTAAATTAAATAAACATTGCCATTTAATTTAAGTGGTCACACTCCTTTATTTATAACTCATGTAATTTAATTAACCAAAAATCTATTTTTTGGCTAAATGTGCATTTTTCACAAAAATATATTTATAAAGATTTTTCATACAAAAATTAAACTTTTTGACTTTAATATAAATTAATCCAATAATTTTATGCCCAATATTATTTTTGCCATATGTTGACGCGGTTCTTCGACAATAGTGAATTAATAAATTCGATAAATAAGAATTAGGCTCTATGTTAAACTAAATAATAATAATAATAATAGTAAGTGATTATAGGGTTCATAGGCATGCGTTTGCCTTGGTTGGAATCTTAAGCCGAATGGTGCATGCGCCATGCATGGCGCATGCATAAGATTTACATAAGTAACCAAGGGACAAAAGTGGTATGGTCCTGATGCTTGGGAATTTCGGTTAGGGATCAATAATTAATTCATTGAGGCAAGAATAATTTTACAGAATTAATTATGGTATTTTATGAGCTTAGAGCTTGTGATTTAGGCTCGGGGCCAGGATTGTATCTTAGGAAATATTTGGAGTTTAGACTTGAAACTTTAGGCATAGATTAACATTAAATTATTATTGTGGATAATGATTATTTGCCTAGTTTAGGTTTCCAAGAGGGGTATTGTCATCATTTTACCCTGAGGGCTCGGGTTTGAGTCGAGGGTTGGGAAAAAGAATTTGGGATAAGCTTTCTTGAATTCACTTTTAGAAACTTAGTAAAATTGTAGACTAATTTAAATGTCCTAATTTTTTTTAGGATCTAGAAGTGATCAATAACACTCACAAAGGCAGTTTCAAGGAAATCTAAGGACACGAGGTAAAGAAGTATACACCAAGAGTGACTTAGCTATGTGAAATTGTATGCTTTGTGTAATGACCTGACTAACTTAAAGACCCCGGACCATTAAAACTACTAAGCATAACTACTATTTTGGAATACATGCATAAAGTAATAGAACTTTATTATAAAAATCCAAAATGCAGGATCCCATTGTTATTGCATAAAATCATAAGGAAAACAAAGCCTTTAATTAATTGTTTAAATACTAAATGTGGAAAAACATAAATACATAATAAAAAAGACTTGAAACAAAATGTCATCCTCGATCTTTCCCATCAGACCATTCATTCAGTTCTTGCCCAATACACATGCCAAAGTTGCCACGAATCCGTCCCGCCTTCCAAGCTCATTTTCCTGCACCATCTAAAATAAAAAGGAATGAGCCTAATGCCAAGTAAGAAAAAACTACTAAAACATATCATAATTCATAAAACGTAAAAACATAAATCATAAAATGTATGATTTATGAGCCTAATTCTGAATAAAGTTCTATTATTTTATGTATGTATTCCAAAATAGTAGTTATGCTTAGTAGTTTTAATGGTCTGAGGTCTTTAAGTTTGTCAGGTCATTACAGTTGGTATCAAAGCCATAGTTCATATGCATGAAGTTATCCTTAATACACATGCAAAAGCTTCGAATCTAACCATCAATGAAAGTGTTCATGTTATGAATATTATGTTTATTTTAATAGCTAATGTTTTAGTCATTATGTTTTCAGTAAAAAATGAATGGAGCTATGACCTATTAAGATATCCGAGCCATTAAGGCATTGAAAAGGGTTAGAGAGTCAAGGGATACAATAGGTGTGCTAGAAAGAATCACTCAAAGATTGGTCAAATTTCACAAGGAGATAGTTCACCTTCAAATCACTAGGCAAATTATGATGAGAGCCATGGAACAATATGTCCTAGTAATTAGGCTTTTCAAGGATTTTCCTTCTATAGTTTCTAAATTAGAAGAATTATGGGAGACTATGGATGATGAAGATGATTTACTGGTAGCTATGAGATATTATTTTCATATACGTAGGTTTACCTATAGGTTTGATTTTCAATTCACTAATGAACAAAAGCATAATATCCTAATGAATATTCCCCGAGGTAGTTTCAAGGCCCATGATACTGATTATTATGAGGAATTAACTAATGATATGTTAGATGAAGGGTCAGATGTAGAAGATCCTGTTTTTTAGAAATTTTACCCTAGATATTATTAGAATAGTTTCTTTATTTATTTTGAATTTATGATTGTAATAAGTGAAAATCATTGTCCAAATGAATAAAGTTGTTATTTTGAATGGCATGTATGAGTTTGATTTTTTTTACAATCCTAATTAATTTAGAATAAATTCAATAAATAATGACCGAGTTCAGTGAGGGTGGATACAAATCAATGGACTGGGTTCTGTATTGAGAGTTTAGGGGGCCATAGTAGTGGGAATGATTTTACTGATCCCAGCCCTCTCTGAATATGGTTAACTTTGGAACATCAATAAGTTTCGAGCCTAAGAATTAAGTCATATAGGGTGGTTAGAAACATGCTTAGAAAAACATAAAGATGGTTTAATAGTCTAAATATCGAAACACGCCCTAATTTATAAAGATGACTTACATAATTTTTCATGAGAAATCATAGCTGATAGGTCCGAGTTATGTTTTCTAGACTAAGTTTTTCCTTAGAAGTTATTAGGGTAAGTTCTAACGTGTTTTCTCGACTATTAGAACTTTGTTGAAGATGTCGCTCTGAAGGTATGCACACACGAACGGCAATGCCCCCAGCACTGCCAACGAGACTCACGAGGTTCCTCTAGTCCGAAGAAGGGGAACACGTGCTACTGCTGCTGCTGCCAACAAAAATGCACAACCTTCGATTGACAACAACGCTGAGATTATCTAGTTACGACAACACGTAGAAGAACTACTACAACAACAACGACAATAGCCTCAGCCAATGACTCAAGCACCTCAGCAAAGGCAGAATTTAGGATATCCGTATGGGGGATGGATGGTGGCAAACTATGTGCCTTATCCAAGTCAGTACATAGAGCCAGTCTATGAGCATTTCCGTAAACAACACGCTCCAAATTTTGAAGGCACAACTTACACCTTTGACGCTAAAGAGTGGCTCCAAAATGTGGAGCCTATTCTAGCACACATGAACCTCGGCAATGCGGATCGCTTAACCTGTGTTTCCTCTCTACTTAAAAAGGATGCTAGAATCTAGTGGGATTTGGTACAACAGACTCATGATATCACCACCATGACTTGGGCCAGATTTGTGGAGCTGTTTCACAAAAAGTACTATTTCTCGGCAGTCATCGCTACGAGAGTGGAAGAGTTTTCCAGTCTGAAGCAGGGGAATTTGATGGTAGTCGAGTACGATCGACAATTTGATCATCCGGCCAAGTTTACACCAGAGTTAGTCACAATTGACTACTTGAGGGTTACCGAGTTCACTAGGGGACTTAGACCCAAGATTGAGTTAGGAGTCAAGCTTGCAAACCCTAGAACCACTTCTTATGCCGATGTTCTGGAAATGGCTATAGAGGTGGAAAGGCTCCAAAAAAATGTTAGTAAGGAGGAGGCAAGCAAGTCTAAACCCCAGCAACAAAATCATCTTAGAATGGTGGAAACCACAACAACAACCATCATAACAATAATTGGTTGAAAAGAAAGTATCCTGATAATAAGCAAGCCGACACTGACAAAAGGGCACATACCAATAATGGTAATAATAGGTTGGGTTATGTAGAATACCCTCATTGCTCCAAGTGCCAGAAAAGACATCCTGAGGAGTGCCATGTGAACACCAAGGGTTGTTACAATTGTGGCCAGGAAGGTCATCGAAAAAAGGATTATCTACAACTTAAACAAGAAGAAAAGAAGGAAAACAAGATGGTTCCAGCCAGAGTCTTCACCTTGACTCCGGGAGAAGCCGAAGCTAGTAATAAGGTGGTCACAGGTAAACTTCCTATCCTCGATAATATATGTTCAATATTGTTTGATTCGGGAGCAACACACTCGTATATCTCGTTAAGAATGACAAAGAAATTAGACAAACCTTGTGAAAGATTTAGAACTAGGTTTGTTACGGAACTGCTTTCGGGCGAAGTAGTTTTATCATCATGAATAGTACAAGGTGCACCAATCAATGTTGAGGGCATGGAGCTAGAAGGAGACTTGAAAGAGCTAGAGATCAAGGACTTTGACGTAATACTGGGCATGAACTGGCTAACAAGACATGACACAACCATCGACTGTAGACGTAAGCAGGTGACGCTCGAAACTCCTGAGGGACATAAACTATGTTTTATGGGAAATGTTTTAGGACTATAGACACCGCTTATCTCATCTCTCAAAGCTCAGAGGATGATAGAGAAAGAATGTCACACATTCTTAGCAAGCGTCACATATGTGACACATGAAAACATCATTAAAGGTTGGAGACGTTCGCATTATATAGGAATTTCCAGAGATATTTCCTAACGAATTACTAGGGTTACCCCTACTTGGGAAATTAACTTCACAATTGAACTAGTACTGAGAACTGAGCTTATCTCAAAGGCACCATACCAGATGGCACCTACTGAACTCAAGGAGTTGAAAATGCAGTTACAAGAGCTCTTAAACTTAGGATTCATCAGACCGAGCCATTCGCCATTGGGAGTACCAGTTCTATTCGTGAAGAAGAAGGATGGAAGCATGCGGATGTGTATCGATTATCGCAAGCTGAACAAGGTGACAATTAAGAACAAGTACCCGCTACCCCGGATAAACAACTTATTTGATCAACTTCGAGGAGCGACTATATTTCCAAAGATTGATCTACGGTCTGGTTATCACCAACTCAAAGTAAGGGAAGAGGATATACCAAAGATAACTTTTAGGACTCGATACAGACATTACAAGTTCCTAGTTATGTATTTTGGTCTTACCAACGCTCCAGCCTCATTTATGGACTTAATGAATCGAGTCTTCAAGGATTACTTGGAAAAATTCGTTGTGGTATTCATTGACGATATATTGGTGTACTCCAAGGACAAAGTCAAGCACGAGGAACATTTAAGGCTGACCATGCTGCGTCTAAAGGAGCATTAACTTTATGCCAAGTTCAAGAAATGCGAATTTTGGTTGTCACAAGTAGCGTTCCTCGACCACATAGTATCCAAGATGGGATGGCTGTAGACCTAACTAAAGTAGAGGCTGTGAAGGATTGGCCAAGACCTAAGAATGCGTCAGAGGTTAGAAGTTTTCTCAGGCTAGCAGGCTATTACCGATGATTTTTAGAAGGCTTTTCTAAGATAGCCACTCCACTTATCAATCTGACCCGGAAAGAGTAAAAGTTCAACTGGACGGATAAATGTCTAGAAAGCTTCTAGTTGCTCAAAGATAAATTATGCTCAACACTAGTACTTTGCGTACTGACACCCAACGACAAGTTTGTAGTATACTACGCTATGTCCAAGCAAGGTTTAAGCTATGTGCTGATGCAAAATGACAAGGTGATAGCCTACGCCTCAAGGCAGCTGAAGGAATATGAGCAATGCTATTAAACACACGGTATGGAGTTGGCAGCGGTTGTCTTCGCATTGAAAATATTGCGCCACTATCTTTATGGAGAGCGATGTGAGATTTATACAGACCACAAGAGCTTAAAACATTTCTTCATGCAGAAGGAGATCAACATGAGGCAACACAGGTGGTTAGAACTAGTAAAGGATTATGACTGCGAAATCCTATACCATCCAGGATAAGCGAATGTAGTAGCATATGCGTTAAGTCGGAAGAGCTACAAAAATCTGGAAGCATTATCCTGAATTGAAAAGTCACTTCAACAAGAGCTGATTAATGCCAGAATAGAAATAGTCAGGGGTCAACTGGCTAACTTGTCCATCCAGTCAAGTTTACTAAATGATATATGGATCAAGTAAGGCCATGATGACACATTAGTATCACATATGGCTGCAGTCAAAGAAGGCAAGACTACATATTTCTCTATATCAGGACAGGGGTTCTTGAGAAATAAAGGCCGAGTATGCATGCCGAATGACCACGGAATTAAGGTGAAGATATTAGAAAAGGCACACACTACCCCATACTCAGTCCACCTGGGGTCTACCAAGATGACTCACGACCTTAAGGCACTATATTGGTGGCTAGGAATGAAGAAAGACGTAGCAGAGTATGTGTCCAAATGCCTAATATGCCAGCAAGTAAAGGGAAAACATTAGCAACATCCAAGCTTATTGCAACTGCATAGTATTCGAGAATGGAAGTGCGAAGACATAGCCATGGACTTCGGGACAGGATTACCGTGAACAAGTAAGCAACACGACAAGACTTGGGTTGTGATAGATAGAATCACCAAGTCAGCTCACTTCCTGCCTGTCAAGACTACGTACACTGCGGACTAGTACACAAACATTTATGTTCGAGAAATTGTACGACTTCATGGAATCCCTTAAACCATAGTACCCGATAGAGGATCAGTGTTTACATCGAGATTTTGGGGAAGCTTGTAGCAAGCCATGGGTACCAAGCTAAGTCTTAGTACGACATTTCATCCTCAGACCGATGGTCAGTCCGAGTGTACCATACATATTTTAGAAGATATGTTGCGTGCTTGTGTACTAGACTTAGGAGGATCGTGGAGTAAGTATTTGCCACTTATAGAGTTCTCCTACAATAATAGCTACCAAGCAACTATCGATATGGTAGCCTATAAGCTACCTATTACAATGGGACGAGGTAGGAGAAAGACAACTTCTTGGACCCAAGGTTGTTAGAGAGGCTCAAGACACAGTGGAGTTGATTAGAAAGTGTATGCTCGCTGCTCAAAGTCGACAAAAGAGTTATGCAGATGCCAAGCGATGGGATGTGGAACTCAAAGTCAGAGATCAAGTCTTCTTAAGAATATCTCCTATGAAAGGAGTGAAGCGGTTTGGGAAGAAAGGCAAACTTAGTCCTCAGTTTATAGGTCCTTTTGAGATATTGGACAAGGTGGGACCAGTAGCATATATATTAGCCCTACTGCTAGCTCTAGTAGATATCCACAATGTGTTTCACATCTCGATGCTGCGTAGATATGTGTTAAGGTCTTATGGAGTAATAGTACAGAACAGGAGGAATTGTGGGAGTTGGAGGGAGACATTCGTGCATGGTATTCAAAATTGTTTGGTAAATTTCAGGGATGAAATTCTTTTAAGTAGGGGAGAATTGTAGAGTTTCGAAATTTTACTTAGCTAGATAGTAGTGGCTTGTGCTGTAGTATTTTAGTTTTTGTGGTTATTGGTTAAGCCGGGATTTAGTTGGAAACTCATAGAGATAGTTGTGGATTTTATAAGTTTAGCCTATAGTTTAGAAATAGTAATTTTATCACAAGGTTTGATTAATATAGCTGGTCCTAGAAATATTATTTATTATAACCTAAGGTTTAGATAAAATAATTAAAAATGTGACATTTGTCACTTGTATGTTTATCAAGGGTTTAAGGATTTTAGATGAATAAATTAATCTAGGATAAACCTAGGAAGTCTAGAACATTCCCTTAGCTGTCAGGATCACTTTTTACTCAGTCAAAGTGGTTTAAACAAATTCAAATGTGCAAAAACGTGTTTGATATATCCCGTATGCCGATATATCGCAGCTATAGGGGCCGATATATCGCTTATGTTTGATACAAAAAAAATGTTGACTTCGCACGAACGAAACCATGGAGGCTCGGGATTATAGGGCAGGCGATATATCTCTTATAGGGGGCGATATATTGGCTCCCATATGCATTTCTAAAATTCCATGGAATCCGAGCTAGAAACAACCCTCGACAACTTGGACTTGCTCTTGAACGTTTTTGATCGTGTTTTGGGCATTTATTGAGAAAAAAATATAATTTTTATTCAATTATTTATTCATTTTAAAAGGAGTTATTTTCACTCCTTGAACTCTATAAATAGGACCCTTCACTCAGCCATTTGCATCATCATTCAAGCATTTCTCAGAGCCTCCAAGCTGCTAAGTTTGTTCTAGAGAGAAACACTAGGATTTTGGGGTTAAAAGCTTTCAAATCCAAGATTTTCTAAACACTTGGGAAGTAAGATAGAGTGATATTTCAGGGTTGAGGTGTAGATCGAAGTTCAAATCTATCTAAGGTATTCTCTATCCTCAGGTTTAGTTCATAATAGTTCCTCTTACTATTTTCATTTTCTTCCAAATCCTAACTTGTTGTAATGGCTTTTGGTTAGGTGTTTGATTTCCTTTGAAACTTAAGGTTTTTGGTAAATTCTTATCTTGATGGTTTAGATCTTCTTTTCAACATCATTTCTTTAGAAAACTTATGGATTTTACTGTTTAGTTTTAGGAGTTTCCAATCCCGTTCTTGTCACCAATATTCCAGTTTTTTGTAAGGAAAATAGGTTAGATTTTATGTGTTATGATTATGTTTATATGCTTTATGTATGTATATGTTTTATGTTGTAGTCTCTTGGGAAATATGATTGCTTAGATAGAAAATAAGCAAATCCCAAGATTTTTATCATTATCATAGACTATAGGTATGTTTAAACCTACCTCTAGATAGTGGCAAGATAACCTAGATGGTTTCTGTTGACGCGGTTCTTCACCAACAGGTAATTAAGAGAAGAAGAGAAAGGGATTAGTGCTGAAAGTAGAACCGTCACAGATATGAAATCTTAGAGGATGAACTAGGTGACTCAAGACACGTTTTTAAGTGGTTCAAAGGTTAAAATCCTTCTACTCCACTAGTCAATATTATTGATATATTATGGATATTTGGTTACAAAGTGTATATCTCTTCTGAGACTATTTTTTCCAACCCCTATCAACTCCCAGGGTCTCCATATTTATAGGAGAAGGCACCTGGAAGTTGGTAAGGAGGTCATCCCGTGACCTTCTTATTTGTCATATCAACTCTGTGACATTCATGATTAATTCCTAAACCTGACACATAAGTATGGTCAAATCGATAGATAAGGAGATAATGGGCCGCACGGCCCAACCCAGCCGTGGGTGTCTGAATACGCACGTTCCTGCTGCGTGTCCGAGAAGTCAGGGAGATATCGGACATGTGATGTCAGATATAGGCACGTTTATCTTGCGTGTGTTGACTTTACAAAGGGTCAGAGATCCATGAGAAGCTCGTACCACGAGCTGCTTCCCTGACCCGACCTTCGGCCTCAAGGACTCCTTCCCCCAGTCTTGGGCAGCCTTGGCGAGTCCTTGAGGATACCTCGAGCTAAGGGGGTACGACCTCAAAAACAGGAGCTCCGACCTGGGGAAATTTACGGACTAACCTTGTTTAGTCCGAGGCTCGACCTGCTAATCAACCCGTGGGAAAACCAGGGCGTACATCTGCCCCACAAGCTCCTGCTCGTGGTATATGACATCATATATAGAAGACCACAGTAGGGGCTTTTAGACTTCCCCACAACCCTTCACATTCCACTTTTTGTGCAGGCGTCTGATACATGGAACGTCGTGGGTGGTGACGGTACGTTTTACGAGAATCGCATTTAATGGCCTAGTCTAAGCCCAGCCGTCGTTTCGTATTTCGAGTGGAAGGCCTCGGATCCCTCACTAGGGTCATCCAAGAGCCTTCTACATGTGATCCTTCACGTATATAAAAAAGGGGTGGCCACCCTACGCACGGGCCACCCCTTCATTCAAAATTTCCCAAATTTCTTTCCTTCTTCCCTCTCTAACTTTCAGAAAAACGAAACTCTCGCCTCCGCTGCTGCCATTTTCATTGTTCAAGAAGCTTAGGCGCACGAGTTTCTCCGAAGCTTTGGAAGCTATTTCACCGACGAAGCTCCTATCAACGCAGCATTCTCTTCAACCTTCCAGCCATACACTGTAAGTTTCCTGACCCTGTTCATTTTGAAAACATGCTACCGTTGCTTAGGTAAAATTTTTTACTGTAGCCGCATGCAAGGGTTTTCTGGGTTGCGTGGATATGGAGGGTGACAACCCTTTTTAGGTTAGGACATACTTGTTGTAGGAAATCGCCTTAGAGCATGGGTTTCAGGATGCTTTTTCTGGGACAATTTCTTGGTAGGAGTTTTGGGTGCAAAACCGGGTAGCTTAGGGAACACGCCTCATGGGCGGTTTTGCAATTCCTGCCTACTGAAACTTTCCTCCCAAGGAAAATTTTACTCTGAACCCCCTGACACGCGAATTCCGAGTAATCTGGGATCTATTGGGAGTATACGCGCGTGTTCACTGAATCGCGTGGTTCCACCTCCCACGAGCTGGGCTTTCCTCAGCTCGTGGAAATAATAATTATTCTTCCTCCTGCCTTTTCTAAAATGTTTTCTTCTGTTCACTAGGCGACCAGATGGCTCCAAAAAAGAACCTCCCTCAGAAGAACGTTGGAAGCTCGGCCTCCCGGCAGGAGAAGGGAAAGGCGGTGATGCCCAGCTCGCCGATCCCCCACTTTGGGCCGGCCGTGGAGAAACAAGTCGAGGTAGCCCCCGACGAATTCTTTGAGGCGGAGAGAATCGTCTCAAAGATAACCGACCAGAAGAAGATCAACAAAATCTTCCTCAGTCACAACATTCCACTGGGGAAAGCCTCCGTTATTGCCCGACCTACCTCGGATGGCGAGAGGAGCTGCACACCGCTCGATGAATCGTTTGCGGCCTGGAGTGGTGAACACTTCAAGGCAGGTTCCTTCCTTCCCCTCGATCAGTACTTCACTGATTTCCTGAACAACGTGGGGTTGGCCCCTTTTCAGCTCCCCCCAAACTTCTACCGTCTCCTGGCAGGGTTGAGGTATTTATTCAAGAAGCAGGAGTGGGAGGTCCCTACCCCTGCTGATATTTTATACTTCTTTTGCCTCAAAGCCATCCCAGATCAGCGGGGGCGAGGTGACGGGTTTTACGATTTAACACGTTTTCCTAATACGGCGGCGGTCATCGAGCTGCTAAGCCATCCAAATGACTTCAAGGACCAATTCTTTATGTCAACTGGGTTCCGGAACTGTGAGCACCACTACTTCAACCGTCCTCGTAAGTGAACCCTGACCTTAGCTCGCCTTTTAAGTGTTATTTAATTTTAGCTCCTCCCGTATTCCATTATGATTCCAGCCCAATCTTGCTGCCATCTACGCGAGGACCGAAAAGTCTGCGACCCTCGGGGGTCAATATGAAACACTGGCGGGCTTGCCCCCCAGTGAAAAGGACTATCGCGTGCTCGTGACGGACGAGACGATGCTGTTCTGCAAACTAATTTTCCCAAATCAGACTCTGAACCTGAAGAGGCCCCGGGGGCCGCCCCCAGCTCGCGCAAACAGACCTATCACCGTTGAGGAGGTCGCGGCAGAGGAAGACGAGGAGGACGAGACAGCTGAAGTTCCGGTCATGAGGAATAGGAAGAGGAACTTGGAGGTCGCCCAGGGGATGGACGAGGAGAGGATCCAATCCGGAGCAGCCGCGGCTCCTTCCGGCCAAGGTAACCCTTTCTTGCTTAGGAATGTAGGTAGGGCCACTGCGGACCCTCGGCTGGTTAGGTTCAATCCTAGGCAGATCGTCCATCATCACCGAAGGGACCCGGACCTGAACACACTCCTGCTCCATTGTGTTGACCGGCTCATGCTGGATCACCAAGATAGCCGGCCTAGGGGTACCATAGTAGTAGATAATACCCTAGCTTTTAGGTCGATCATTTTTTAGGAGTATGGGACCAACTTACGCACGTGGCCATCACTCCAGAGGGGTATCTATGCTCCGGGGCTTAGGCAGTATGTAGAAGAGTCTAGCCCCGAGTCAGAACCGGACCCAGAACTTGCGCCTGTTCGGGAAATAATCGTCTTAGGTTCTTCCAGCTCGGGGGGTAGGGCACCCTTAGTATTCGTATACTTTTTGCCTTTAACCTTTTGCTTTTATTTCTGCCTAATTGCTAACTTGTAATAACCATGTTTTTTGTTTTCGTAGAAGAGATGTCTCAACCCGAGGATAGTCTGCGGGGCATAGACTTCGGGGGGAATCCCCCAGCAGGGCCAAGATTGAAAAGACTCCGAGGGTCCAAGAGCACGGTTAGGGGCTCCACCAAATCTCCGGCAAAGGAGAAGGAAAAAACGCCCACCATCCCAGGTCGGGGGGGCAATTCTTCTTGCTGGCGGAGCAGGACACATGCCCCCGCCGCCCCAGCAATCTCCATTAGCCACCCAGGACGTGGGAATGGAGGTCGGGACCCCGGCTGAAGTGGCCCCCGGCGTACGCATCATGGTCGATGCCCAGGATCTGGAGAAGATCCCAGAAGCCTTCCGGGGGACGGTGTATGAGTCGGCGAGCTACGCCGTCAACCATTTCTACAAGTTCAAAGAGAAGGAGCTCCGGGCTATTGAGACACTGAGCCCGATCCACGTAATAGAGTCATCGATGGACATGACCGTAACGGTAAGCTGCCCCATTCTTTTAAGACTTTACCCCTCACACACCGCCTTATTTTTCCACTTAGCCAATTTATCTTCCATTTCTCGCAGGGCATCGCTGCCATACACCAAGGCATCGCCAGGACCAGAGCTCAGCTCGAGGAGATGAGGACTGGGCACCAGGCCGCTCTTGAGGAGGCTCAGGTGGCGAAAGATGCGCTGGCGATCTCGAAGGCCGAGTTAGAGAGGACCCGCTCGAAGGTCAAAGAGCTTGAGGCATCCCTTGCCACCTCGCGAACAGACCTCGAGGCAGCGAAGACCGAGGCCCAGGCCGCCCTTGAAGCTGAACGGGCCACCTCGGAACAGTCCATGCAAGAACTGTTCTATCGTGTTTGGGCCCACAACCCGGAGGCTGACTTCTCCTTCATGCCATCGAGTCTCTAGGCGTGCTTGTTGGTGAAGTTCCAAGCCCGCTTTGACAAAGAGGTGTCGCCTTCGGAGATTGGGGAAGCCTCTGGTGCGACGGAGCAGGATGAGACCGCGACCTCCAAGGGGCCGACTGACGGGGCTTAGGGCGTTTTTTCTTCTCTTTATTTTGAAGTATTTTATGTAATCCTTAGCACGAGGTATTTTTTCCTCGAGACAATTTTCCTTGCAATTTTAACTTGTGTATTTCTTCATGCTTTTGGCTATAATACACATATTTTGTTTTTTGATAAACTTAGTTCGTGTTAATCGTTATTTATATCCCAAGCCCTTTTAAGAAGGACCACGATCCATAAATTTAAGTTAACTTCTAAGTTTTATGACCTGGTTAAAACCAGGAGCTTATTTTGAAAACTTAGTTCGTGTCAACTTTTATCCATATCTCGCGCTCTTTAAGAAGAACCACGATCAATAAATTTAAGTTAACTTCTAAGTTTTATGACCCGGTTAAAACTAGGAGCTTATTTTGAAAACTTAGTTCGTGTCAACTTTTATCCATATCTCGAGCTTCTTTAAGAAGAAACACGATCAATAAATTTACGTTAACTTCTAAGTTTTATGACCCGGTTAAAACCAGGAGCTTATTTTGAAAACTTAGTTCGTGTCAACTTTTATCCATATATCGAGCTTCTTTAAGAAGAAACACGATCAATAAATTTACGTTAACTTCTAAGTTTTATGACCCGGTTAAAACCAGGAGCTTATTTTGAAAACTTAGTTCGTGTCAACTTTTATCCATATCTCGAGCTTCTTTAAGAAGAAACACGATCAATAAATTTACGTTAACTTCTAAGTTTTATGACCCGGTTAAAACCAGGAGCTTATTTTGAAAACTTAGTTCGTGTCAACTTTTATCCATATCTCGAGCTTCTTCAAGAAGAAACACGATCAATAAATTTACGTTAACTTCTAAGTTTTATGACCCGGTTAAAACCAGGATAGGACTTAGTTTGCGTTAACCCTTATACATAGATAAGAATCAACACCTAAGTCGTTAAGGAGACCTGGTTATATCCAGGTATCATATGCCCCCCAAGTAACTGGGAAAGGGTCTTTCGTGGTTACTTTAAGATTACACTTGCAAATAAAAAGTAAAACTTGATTTTCATTAATACATAAAAAGTGGCCTTCCTGGCCTTACAAGTGGATCATTGATAATATTTCTTCAAGGGGATGGCGTTCCAAGTCCGTGGGACTGCCCCTCCATCAAGTTGAGCTAACTTACAAGTTCCTTCCTTGATGACTTCAATGACCTGGTATGGTCCTTCCCAGTTCGGTCCTAAGACTCCATCCTTGGGATCTTTTCCGGCCAGGAAAACTCTCCTTAGGACCAATTCGCCAACGCTAAAGGTACGTTTTTTGACTTTAGTGTTGAAGTAGCGAGTGATCTTTTGCTGGTAATGGGCGAGCTGGAGTTGCGAATCCTCTCGCCTTTCATCGATAAGGTCTAGGGAATGGCATAGGAGCTCGTGGTTCTTATCTCGGTCGTAGGACTAGACTCTATGCGACAGACGGTATGCCCAAAGGACCTGGGGAGCTGTTCTGGCCAGACCCCCTTTGCCTCATCTAGCCTCTTCTTGAGGCTCGCCTTTAGAGTTTTGTTGACAGCCTCGACCTGGCCGTTTGCTTGAGGATAGGCCACAGAGGAGAAGCTTTTCACAATCCCGTGCCTTTCACAAAACTCAGTGAACAGGTCGCTATCGAACTGAGTGCCGTTGTCGGAGACAATTTTCTTTGGCAGGCCGAACCGACAGATGATGCTTTTAACCACAAAGTCGAGTACCTTCTTCGATGTTATTGTTGCCAACGGCTCTGCCTCGGCCAACTTAGTAAAGTAGTCGATGGCTACCACGGCGTAACGGACCCCGCCTTTTCCGGTAGGCAAGGTGCCTACTAAATCTATCCCCCAAACGGCGAATGGCCAAGGGGCCGAGATCATTTTCAGTTCGACTGGAGGAGCTCGGGAAACTGCAGCAGAACGCTGGCACTTGTCGCACTTTTTCACATATGAAATCGAGTATTTGGACAGAGTTGGCCAGTAATAACCTTGCCTAAGAACCTTTAAGGCCAAGCTTTGCCCCCCAGCATGGTCTCCGCAGAATCCTTCGTGAATGTTCTGCAGGATGGCCTGTGCCTCACCTGGATGGACGCACCGGAGGAGAGGTAAGGAATGTCCACGTCGGTACAACACACCATCGATCAGCGTGTACCTCGAAGCTTGATACAAGACTCGCCGTGCATCACTACGCTCTTCAGGCAGCTTACCCTCGACGAGATACTCAAGAATGGGGGTCATCCAGGTCGGCCTGGCATCAATCATCTCGACCTCTGCCCGATCTCCTTCTATACTTGGTTCTTTTAAGAATTCTATTGGCACTAACCCCAGGGTTTCTGTCTCTCTCGAGATGGAGAGTTTGGCGAGAGCATATGCGTTGGCGTTCTGTTCCCGAGGTATCTGTTCGATCGATCCTCGCTCAAATGCAGACAGCTCAGTTTTTACCTTCGCCAAATAGGCGGCCATCTTGGGTCCCCGCGCCTGATATTCGCCCAGAACCTGGTTCACCACGAGCTGGGAGTAACTGAAGCACTGGACGGAGCTCGCCTTTAACTCCTGAGCTACCCTTAGCCCAGCTAACAAAGCTTCGTACTCTGCCTCATTGTTGGACGCCTTGAACCCGAACCTTAGCGCCGAGTGGAACCTATGTCCTTCGGGGGATATTAGAATGATTCCAGCCCCGGAGCCGCTCTCGTTAGATGAACCATCAACAAAGATCTTCCACGACGAATGCGGCGAGGTGACTTGAAGTAGGCCTTCTGATGGATCATCCTGGAATCTCGTGCACTCCGCCACGAAGTCAGCCAACGCCTGACTTTTTATGGCAGTTCGTGGAGTATAGAAAATCTCGAACTGACTGAGCTCGACCGCCCACTTTAACAAACGTCCCGATGCTTCAGGCTTTTGCAAAACCTGCCTTAGAGGCTGATCGGTCATGACGTGCACCGAGTGGGATTGGAAATACGGTCTGAGCTTTCGCGAGGCTGTGATTAGGAAAAACGCTAGTTTTTCCATCAGTGGGTACCGTGATTCTGCTCTGAGGAGTCTCTTGCTGATGTAGTAAACTAGCTTTTGAACTTGGTCCTCTTCTCATACCAGCACGACGCTAGCTGCATCCCCAGTGACTGCCAGGTAGAGGAAAAGAGGCTCTCCTGCCCCAGGCTTGGACAGCACGGGCGGTTCAGCCAGATGCACCTTCAGATCGAGGAATGCGCTTTCGCACTCTACTATCCACTCAAACTTCTTGTTTCCCCGGAGCAGGTTGTAGAAGGGCAAACACTTGTCGGTCGACTTGGAAATGAACCGGTTGAGTGCTGCCACTCTTCCTGTGAGGCCTTGGACGTCTTTCCGCGACCTGGGGGAAGTCCTTTAAGTGGTTCAAAGGTTAAAATCCTTCTACTCCACTAGTCAATATTATTGATATATTCTGGATATTTGGTTACAAAGTGTATATCTCTTCTAAGACTATTTTTTCCAACCCCTATCAACTCCCAGGGTCTCCATATTTATAGGAGAAGGCACTTGGAAGTTGGTAAGGAGGTCATCCCGTGACCTTCTTATTTGTCATATCAACTCTGTGACATTCATGCTTAATTCCTAAACCTGACACATAAGCATGGTCAAATCGATAGATAAGGAGATAATGGGCCGCACGGCCCAACCCAGCCGTGGGTGTCTGAATACGCACGTTCCTGCTGCGTGTCCGAGAAGTCAGGGAGATATCGGACACGTGATGTCAGATATTGGCATGTTTATCTTGCGTGTGTTGACTTTACAAAGGGTCAGAGATCCATGAGAAGCTCATACCACGAGCTGCTTCCCTGACCCGACCTTCAGCCTCAAGGACTCCTTCCCCCAGTCTTGGGCAGCCTTGGCGAGTCCTTGAGGATACCTCGAGCTAAGGGGGTACGACCTCGAAAACAGGAGCTCCGACCTGGGGAAATTTACGGACTAACCTTGATTAGTCCGAGGCTCGACCTGCTAATCAGCTGTGGGAAAACCAGGGCGTACAGTTTCTATCACATACTACGGTAATGAGTTAATGGCCATTAATTTGTAGTCTTATGTTTTATGATTTACGTTTTTATGATTTATGTTTTTACGTTTTATGATTTATGATATATTTTAGTAGTTTTTCCTTACTGGGCATTAGGCTCATTCCTTTTTATTTTAGATGGTGCAGGAAAATGAGCTTGGAAGGAGGGATGAATTCATGGCAGCTTTGGCATGTGTATTGGGTGAAAACAGAATGAATGGACTGATGGGAAAGATCGAGGATGACGTTTTGTTTCAAGTATTTTTGATTATGTATTTATGTTTTCCGCATTTAGTATTTGAATAATTAATTAAAGGTTTTTTTCTTTATGATTTTATGTAATAACAATAGGATCCCGTATAAAGTTCTATTATTTTATGTATGTATTCCAAAATAGTAGTTATGCTTACTAGTTTTAATGGCCCGAGGTCTTTAAGTTAGTCGGGTCATTACAATTTGGTATGTTGCTAGAAAGTTATTAGGACTGTATATGTGATTATATGGTCAAGAGAATGCATAATAGTACCCGTTTTTTGTGGTTGAATGCAATAACCAAGTTAATGTATGTGAGTGAAATTTGTGTTTGTATTGTGCTTTGCTAAGGAATTATATAGACGTGGGTCCCATATAGTCATACTTTGGAATAACCACTATACATGGTTCATCATCGTGGAAAGCAGAGTTTGCTACTTGGGTATGGTAAGTGGTACTCTCTTAACTATGGAGGTCTTGAATGCAATAGCCATATGTTTGCAATACTTGTGACTCTGAATTGTGTGAGATGTATTGCTAGTTAAAGTTAAGATTATAGTAGTATGTGGTTAGTTGATATACTAGTTTGAGATTGTGTTATTTTTTTTGTTTATGCTGGACTTTATAGCTCATCAGTTACTCTATGTATGTAGGTAAGGGAAACGTTTAAGGATGGTGCTGGCAGCTGGTGGAAATTTCATCTGAAGTATTCATACTGTGATAAATTCAACCTGTAGGGTTGGAAAATGGTTCAAGTTTTTTGCATCAGTGTCATATTTTAAGAATGTTGTTTTAAGTATTCTCTTTGAGTTTCAAATGACTTGTTTCTTAAGTACATTAGTTTTTATGCACTTATCAACTACCATATTTTTGCTTTTAATGGGTTATGATCCCAACATTACGCATTTAAGAATATTTGTATTTTCTAGCTTTTTTATCTCAGTGAGTGGCCTTTTAGTAACCAAACAACCTATTTTCTAAAGAGTTGAGTTTTAGATATTGTTAACCACTAGGGTATGCAAAAGTATCCCTAGTGAGTTAACAAGTAGGAAAATTGGGTCATTACAGCTTGAATATTACAATATATCAAGATCTTCGATACCTCATTTGTAAAAATCGGGATATCCATCATGAGATCCCTGAGTCACTCGGCTTCTTTGGTGGTTGCCTCTAGAGCTATAAACTCGACCTCCATGGTTGAGTATAAAATACATGTTTGATTCTTTGAACCATAAGAAACCACTCCTTCTCCGAGCATCAACTCCCAACCAATAGTGGAGAGATTGTCTCCTACATTCGATATCCAACTTGCATCAAAATATCCTTCAAGTATCTTAGGAAACTTTGAATATTGGAGGCTTAGCTTCTTGATCCTTTTATGATACCCTATAACTATCTCAACAATCTTTCAATGTTCGATACTTGGATTGCTAGTAAACCTACTTAGTTTAATAACTGCACCTGCAATATCTGCTCTTGTACGACGAGCGACGTGCATTAGAATCCATAATACAATTGCATACTCAAGTTGAGGCAATGCTCTACCATTGTTTTTTTTCTTTCAAGCTTTTGACTTGAATCAAATGGTGTATTTTACTATTTGATTTTGAGCTTACCAAACTTGCCAAGTAGGTCTCAACATAGTAGGCTTGAATTAAGGCATAACCCCAACTATTTCTTCTTACTTTTATACCTAAAATGGTATAGACTTCTCCAAGGTCCTTCATTTTGAAAGTGGAAGATAAAAACCTATTTGTTTCTATTATGCCTCTCATCTCATTACTCAAATCAACATATGATCAACATATAGACACACCAAGATGGCATAGGCACCACAAGTGTTCGAGTATAAGTACTTGTCCACATTATTATATCTAAACCCATCCAAAAAAATGTCATTATGCCATTATTTTGGTGTTTGGTTTAATACATACAAAGAAGTAACAAGCCTACACATTTTATTTTCATTTCCTCTTAGAACAAAACCATATGGTTGTTCCATATAGATCTCATCATCGAGATCTTCATTTAGGAATGTTGTTTTGATATTCATTTGATGAACATAAAATGTTATATATTGATGATATGGCAAACAAAATCTTATTGAGGTTGTCCAAGGAACCGGTGCATATGCGTCAAAATAATCGATTTCTTCATTTTGTGTAAATATTTTATCTTCTAAACTAGCCTTAAAGGTTTGTAAGGTTCCATCGGTGTGGTATTTTCTCCAAAATACACACTTGTACCCAATTAGTTTTTAACTTTATGGAAGGTCTACTAATTATAATGTGTGGTTTGACATATTTGGATCCATTTCATCATTTACTTCCTCCTCCCAAAAAGCGGAGCCTCTCGAAGACATAACTTAATTGTAGGTTATAGGATCATCCTTAACTTGAAGATTCATAGGAAATTTCTATGTGACTTCTTGAAGGTTTCCCTCTACTAGGTCGACTATCTCCACTTAAGAACATTTCTCATTTGATCCAAACTCTTTAAGCATTTGGCTTCTCTAAGGAAATATAAATTGCTCATCAACCTTTGCGCCCTTAAAGCATATTTCCATATGAACGATTACTATTAATTAAATAAAGTTAATGTTTTGCACTCATATATGTATTTAATTATATAGGCGATTTATCATGAAGATCCAGTATTATTGATGTGGTCTTGAATTAGGTATATGAACAATGATATATATACAAGAGGATTTAATTCAAGATAATAATATAAAAATTGTCTATAGTCTGTAAATAAAGTGGTAACTTTATTTAATAAAGATTATAAGTATGATCTATCTTCTGTTTAAGATGGAGCAGTTTATCAGACTGTTAAGTGTAGCGACGCAAAAATATAAAGATACTGTATACAATATAGATTGTATTGGTCGGGGACATAATGGAAGAAAGAGCTTTTGATAATCTCCATTAAAATATAGAAGTTCAACTTTCATCATTCGATGGTCGTTTGAGACTTGACCTCGATCCTGAAGTGAGTAATGAACTCCTATTTGTGCTATTATGACTTTTGACTTATCTAGTAAGGTTCAATATTCCTACGACTGAATTCCTGATATCTTGGAGTCATAGAACTACAAGTGGCTGGGAACATACTACACAGATATGGAATCTGCTCCTTACTTAAATGAAAGCAGATTAGTTGTTCCTTTTAGTGTTGATTCGGGGATTGATCATAGAACACTCAATTTCTATTAAAGAATAGAAATTTCATTCTGTAATTAAAGTTATAGAGAACTTCCATTAGAGGATCAATTGAACTAATTGATAAAGGCATAATTAGAGAAGTTAACGAATATTAAGACCTAGCTCTAATTATGAACAACCAGCAGAGGGTCATAACTCATGTAATGACTACATCAATGGACAACTTCATAGTTATAACTTCTAATAATATAAGACTGTAGTTTTGAGAGTTCAATTATGAATTTAGAGTTGAATAATTCATGGTTAATAAATCAAATAATGAAACTAAGAGTTAGTGAAATTAATTAAATTATTGGAGCTTAGAACTATAGGTCCATATTGTCCCCGTATGTAATACTCTATAAGACAGAGGTAGGATTTTGGTACTAAAAGGGAATAATTACAAATAATAAAGTATTATTTTTATTCTCACAAATTAATGTTATTTGTGAAATAATATTTAAAAAGTATTTATGAAATAATGTTTAAAAAATATTTATGAAATAATAGTTAATTACAAACAAAATTATATTGATAATTTTGTGAAATTAATTTCAATCATATTAATTTTGTGGTATAATTGTATACATAAAATAATATGATAAATGCCCAAAAAATAGCATTTTATAGAGATAAAATACCACAAGGCCCAAATACTTGTAGTTGGCGCCAACCGCAGTCCAAATGGATTGTAGCCCACACATAGACCTAATGAGATTAGGAATAGGTTTTCTTTCTATTAGAATTTATTAGCTCTAAATTAACTAATTAATTGTAATTATCTTAGTTTCCTAATTTATCTCCTAGTTTCCTAGTTTAGCCTCTCTATTTTTGTATGAATACATGTTATTTACTTGAATACAATATACAATTGATTCACCATTTTCTACATGGTATCAGAGCAATTCGATTAGGGTTCGAATTTCGAAATTAAGGTTGATCCCAAAATTAGGATTTGTGTTTGAGTTTGGTTCTTTCTTTATTTTAGGGTTCCTTTTTCAGTAACCCTATTTGGAGTCTGTTTAAGTTCTCACAACCCACATAGAAGGATTGCCCAGCTGCTGATCTTCAAAACCTCGAAGTTTGGCCATTAGAATCGTCGCATGTGAGCCTCACGTGCGCCCCTCACTGCCGCAGTCTTCCCCACGTGCCGGCGCCTATAGGAGAGTCCGACCATGAATCTGGCAACAGTCAATTTTTGCTCCTTTTTTTACCCTCCTTTGTCCTCTATCTCCGGTGGTTCTTCTCTGTTTGTGGTTTGGTACTTTTCACTTCATCTTTTGGTGTTATTTCTTTGTTCGCTTTTTTCCTTGTCTTTTTCAATATTCACTTTTGAGATTATGGCAGAGACAAAATCATATCCAAAATCAGTAGTTGTATCTGATGGGGTTCCCGTGATGTCTAAAATCACATACCATAAATTGACTGGTTCGAATTATTTGGAATGGAGTAAGATGGTTTGACTTTATCTAAGACGTATTGACAAAGATGATCATTTATCGATGATCCTCAAGAAGAAAAAAGATGATTCAAGAGAGATGTGGCTACGATAGGATGCTCGCTTGTTTCTTCAAATTCAGAATTCTATTGACATTGAGGTAAATAGCTTGATCAATCACTGTGAATTGGTTAAAGAACTAATAGAATACTTGGAATTTTTGTATTCCAGAAAAGACAATCTATCTTGTATGTATGATGTTTGCAAAGCCTTTTACCGTGCGGAGAAATAAGATCAATCTCTTATGAACTACTTTATGGCATTTAAGAGGACATACGAAGAGCTTAATACGTTGTTTCCATTTAGTCCTGATGTGAAGGTTCAACAATGTCAGCAAGAGCAGATGGCTATCATGAGCTTTCTAGCAGGAATTTCATCTGAATTTGACTTTGCAAAGGCATAGGTTCTTTCTAGTTCTGATGTCTCCTCTTTACAAGATGTCTTTAGCCATGTTCTTCGCACGAAAACTACTCCATCTGTTCCTCTTAATAGTTCTTTGGTAAGTCATAATAATGATGCACCATGGAAAACTTCTACTCCAAGTGGATACAGAGGAGGCAATTCACAAGGACCTGGCAATTGAACATCGACTTCCAGAAGCATTATGTGCAACTATTGTAAGAAACCGAGCCATACCAAGTTTGAGTGTAGGAAGCTACAATTTAAAAATTTGCAAAAACACTTTGCTAATATTGAAAGCACTAGTGATGCATCTGACAAATTGCTGGTTATTTCTACTGATGAATTTGCTAAGTTCTCAAGGTACCAGGAATCACTTAAGTCGTCATCTCATTCGGTCACTGCGTTTGTTGATTGAGGTAAATCTAACGCATGCCTTCTTTCCATATCCTCAAAATGGGTCATTGATTCTAGTGTCACATATCACATGACATGTAATTCTAGTTTCTTTTCCATTTTTTAGTCTCATAGTCCCACTTCTACTATCACCTTAGCTGATGGGTCATCATCTTCTGTTCTTGGGTCTGACACTATTACTCCTACACCTCTGCTTACTTTGTCATCAGTCTTACACTTACCTAATTTATCCTTTAATTTTCTTTCTGTTAGTCAACTCACTCGTAATCTAAATTGTTGCATCTCATTCTTTCTCGATCATTGTTTATGTCAAGATCTTATGACAAAGAAGATTATTGGTAAATGACATGAATCTGGCGGCCTGTATGTTCTTGATCTACTGCCACCAAGTTATATTGCTTGTCTGAGTGTTGCTTCTACTTTTGAGGCTCATTGTCGATTGGGCCATCCCTCCCTTCCTTTGCTCAAGAAATTTTGTCCCCAATATAGTAAGGTGTCTTCATTAGATTGTGAGGCATGTCAGTTTGCAAAACATCATCGTCTTAGTTTGAGTCCTCGAGTAAATAAACGTGCTAGGGTTCCTTTTGAAGTAGTTCATTATGATGTTTGGGGTCCTTCTCCTATTTTGTCTAAACCTGGATTCAAGTATTTTGTTACTTTTGTGGATGATTATTCTCTTGTAACTTGGTTATATTTAATGAAAAATCGTTCTGAGTTCTTTTCTATATCTTGTGCATTTTGTGCTGAGATTAAAAATCAATTTAATGTTTCTGTTTATACTTTACAAAGTGATAATGCCAAGGAATATACGTCTGCTCAACTCCACTCTTATATGATCTCTAATGGCATGCTTCATGAAACTTCTTGCGTTGATAGTGCATCCCAAAATGGTGTAGCAGAACGTAAAAATAGACACCTTCTTGAAAATGTACAGGCCCTCTTGTTCCAAATGTATGTTCCTAAACATTTTTGGGCCGATGTTATTTCCACAACATGTTTTCTTATCAATCGCATGCCATCCTCTCTTCTTAATGGTGAGATCCCATATAAAATTCTTTTTCCTGGTAAGTCTTTGTTTCCAGTTGCTCCTAGGATATTTGGTAGTATTTGTTTTGCTAGAGATGTTCATCCACATGTCACCAAATTAGATCTTAAGTCATTAAAGTGTGTCTTTCTTGGTTATTCTCGTCTTCAGAAAGGGTATAGGTGTTATTGTCACGATTTTAACAAATATCTTGTCTCCATTGATGTTACCTTCGTGGAAAACACACCCTATTTTTCATCTTCATCTACTCCTACTCGTCAGGGAGAGGATGATGATTTGTTGGTATATTCTATCACATCTTCTACCCCTGACACATGTTATGACGAGTCTTATGTTCCTCCACCAGCCTTAGCCACAGTTCCTGACATGCCTCCATATCCTATTAAAGTGTACTCCAGGCGTTCACCTCCCATTTCATGTCCTGCACCTGCTTCTTCGTCATCAAATCCGGACCCAAGCGATGATCTTCCCATTGTTCTACGTAAAGGTAAACGCCAGTGAACTTATCCTATTTCTTCTTTTGTTTCTTATAATCACTTGTCCTCTTCTTTTTTCTCCATTATTGCTTCCCTTGATTCTATATCAGTTCCTAAAATTATTCGCAAAGCCATATCTCATTCTAGTTGGCATGATGCAATGATAGAAGAGATGAATGCTTTAGATGTGAAAGGTACTTGGGACTTGTTTGATTTACCTTGTGGAAAACGGGCCATAGGGTGCAAATGGGTATTCACGGTTAAGGTCAATCCAGATGGATTAATTGCTCGTTTGAAGGCCCGTATTGTTACTAAGGGTTATGCTTAAACCTATGGAATTGACTATTGTGATGCTTTTTCTCCTGTTGCTAAACTGACTTCTGTTTGGTTGTTTATTTCCATGGAAGCTACTCATCATTGGCCTTTGCATCAACTAGATATCAAAAATGATTTTCTTCACGGAGACCTTTTGGAAGAGGTGTATATGGAGCAACCTCCTGGGTTTGTTGCTCAAGGGGAGTCAGGGTGAGTCTGTCGTCTTTGAAAATCTTTATATGGTTTGAAACAAAGTCCTCATGCTTATTTTGGTAAATTTAGTCAGGTTGTGGAGAAATTTGGTATGTTATAAAGTAAGTCAGACCATTATGTGTTCTATAAACAATCAACTACCGATATCATTTTGTTAATTGTGTATGTGGACGATATTGTTATTACTGGAAATGATACTAGAGGAATCTCATCTCTTAAATATTTTATTCATACCCAGTTTCACACGAAGGATTTGGGGGTGCTCAAGTATTTCTTGGGAGTTGAAGTCACTTAGAGTAAACAAGGTATTTTTATCTCAAAGAAAGTATGTACTTGATTTGTTGACTGAGACGGGAAAATTGGGAGCAAAACCTTGTAGTACTCCAATGAACCCTGCAGTGCATCTTACATGAGATGGGGAACCATTTGAAGACCTTGAAAAATATTGCAGGTTGGTTGGAAAGTTGAATTATCTTACTGTGACTCGTCCATATATTGTGTTCTTAGTTAGTGTTGTCAGTCAGTTTATGTCATCTCCAATAATTAATCATTGGGTAGCGTTAGAGAAAATTTTGTGCTACTTGAAGGGAGCACCAGGACGAGGTATCGTTTACATGGATCATGGGCACACTCATATTGAGTGTTTCTCATATGCAGATTGGGGAGGTTCCAAGGTAGATAGAAGATCCACTTCAGGTTATTGTATCTTTGTTGGGGGAAATTTGGCCTCTTGGAAGAGTAAGAAGCAAAATGTGGTGTCTAGATCCAGTGCAGAATCATAATATAGGGCTATGGCACAATCTGTGTGTGAGATAATGTGGATATATCAACTTTTGACTGAAGTAGGATTTAAGACTTCAGTACCAGCAAAATTGTGGTGTGATAACCAAGATGCTCTTCATATCACCTCAAATCCTGTGTTCCATGAGTTAACTAAGCACATTGAAATTGATTGTCATTTTGTTCGTGAGAAAATTCAACAAGGCTGGATCCCCATAGGATATGTGAAGACTGGAGAACAATTAGGGGACATTTTCACAAAGGCTCTGAATGGGGTGCAAGTTGATTATCTTTGTAACAAGCTGGCCATGATTAACATTTATGCTCCAGCTTGAGGGGGAGTGTTAGAATATATTGGCTATAAATTAGTTGATTAATTGTAATTATCTTAGTTTCCTAATTTCCCTCCTAGTTTCATAGTTTAGCCTCTCTAATTTTGTGTAAATACATGTTATTTACTTGAATATGAGACAGAGGCGTTGGCTGGAGCTAGTTTCATAGTTTAGCCTTTCTAATTTCACGTTATTTTTCCAAGAGAGAAAAATAGAGAGCTTTGTTCTCTCTGTTTTGTGAGAAGAACACTCTCTCATGTGTTGAGATTCAAAGTGTGTTTTTGTATCCTACCAAATAGCATTGACATCCACCTGTCTCTTTCTCTTTGTGTGAGCCACAAAATGGAAGATTTTTTGTTAGGAGGCTAAGACGCTATTTGATGTACACGTGTTCTACATCTATAAAAGGCATTTGTAATTTTTTATTTTATTTAGATTCATGTCACATGAGAAAAATCTCATTCTAGTTATGGTTCCTAGAGTGATTAATTCTTATGCTTTAATAATTGTTATTATCGCATTCAAATGTTCTCCCATGCTTCCGCTGTACTGTCAATCACATGATCAAAAACAAACAATTGGTACCAGAGCCATGGTTGAGATCATGTGTCTTGAATCTGATTTGTCTTTATTTTGAATGTATGAACACGTAGAGCACATGTTGTATGAGTGGACTTAAGATTTGTTCTTATTTCTATTATATTTTGAATATGTTGAATGGATGTGATAATTTGGATTGATTGTTAACAATATGGTTCTCTTTGTTTTATTTAGGTTTTGTTCTTATTTCTGAATTATATTCGATGTACACCCATATTGTTTTGTTGGGTATAGGTTTTTTGTAATTCTTTAATTTTATGTTTTAGAATTCTAAAATGTTCTTGTATAAGATGTTATTTAATATGTTATATTATTTCATATAATATAATGTTAAATTAAATAATGTGACAAAATATGATTTATCACACAAATGTGATTTGTCACACCTTGTAACATATTATTGAGAGTCACAAAATTGGACACATGTGTGTGCCAAAATATGACATATTTTGGAGTTACAAATCAGTTACAAATTTGTAACTCTTAAATATTACCCAATAATGTGTAGATTGTATGTTACACATTTGAGATTGGATTTCACAAAGCCATTATGAAATATGGCTATTAGAGACATGTTTTAACCCCCATTAGGTGTTTTGAGGTCACAAAATCATGTGGGAAATGATTTGGGATGTTTTTGAACGTTTTGGAAAAATGACATTTTTTAACTGAAAATGGCTTGTGGCCACGACCTGGGAGACAACGAACCACAACTGCGGCTAGGCATGCTAGTGGCCGCAGCCAGAGATGTGTTCATCAAATTTTCAACCTTTTTTCCACTTTAAACGGTTCTAGCACCCCAAGTAACTCCCCAAACTCATTTTTAATTCCATAAACATCCAATTAATCATTGGTAACAGCCATGGAGGTTGGTGGAATTTGAAATTCAAAGGGTGTTTCAAAACTCTATAAATAGAAGCCTAATGCTCACTTGTAAGACAACTCTATTTCTATCCACTAGAGTACTTGGCTAGAAATTCACCAAAATGCTTGATTATTCCAGAGAGCTATTTCTAATATTGAGAGAATCCCTTAGTGCTTGAGATAGGGGGAAATAAGATTTGGGCAAAGGTTGTAAACCTTGTTCAAGTTGGTGATCTCCAATGCTCTTCACTTTGGTTGTGTGAGTGAGAGTGTTTTACTTTTTGTTCTTGTTATTTCTTCTACCATTGCTTTTATCTTCTATTCTTCTATTTTATCTTTACATATTTATTTGTATCTTTTGTTTTAAAATTGTAGTCCTTATCATTCTCTTCACCTATTTCTTTTCTATATCTATTTGTATTTTGAGTATTGAGTTGTAATCTTATTTAATCTATCATTGTGTCTTTGTATTATTTTTCATAGAGTTGTCATAGTATTTCTTATTTTACATTGAGACAATACAAATATCTCTAACAATCAAAAGCTTAAAACCCTTGTTTGTTTCAATGGAAGGAGAAATCATAGAAATCTTGTGAAAAGATGGTAAGATAAGGTAATATTCTTCTTTGTTTGTCTTAGAAGATCTAGTGGCTCTCATGTGGTGATAGAAATAAGGAAACTTATATGAATAAGTGTGTAGTTGTTAACATGTTAACACAATATGAGATACATTGTGACATAGTTGACACGTTGTTTTGTGAATGTTAATGTGTGATCCTTAGAAGTGAACTTTTGACATGATTTTCATAATATAGGGACTATAAAATTTATATGTATATGCTATCATTGATATAAAAATTATGTTTTGAGATTTTATAAAGCATGATAATTTGGTAGTTTTGTATGCATATATATATATTGATGTTGTGAATCAATAGATTAAATCAATATGTGGATTTGATAATGATTGTATGATATTTGTGATATACTTACAATTAATTATGAGATTCAAAAGGCATGTTAATTTGATAGACATATGTTGACAAATTATGAGAATTTACATTGAGATATAATTATGTTAATATATAAAAATATATTGATGTGAATTGTAACAACCCAACTTAAAATCCATTAATTTACTAAATACTCCATATTTAAGTAAATTAATGTTTACATGAATCTCTTTAAAAAGACAAAACTTTTATTGAAAGAAACATGAATCAACACCTCTTTACAAACATGCAACTTGAGATCTCGATATTTCAAATTAATTTGTTTTACATGCACGTCGTAAGTAAAAATTAATGTTTAATATACAACATAAAACCAAAGGTTAACGCTTTTATAACAACAATGCATAAGTAGCACCCTTTGAAATTCCCAGGTCAATCAATCACGACATACACACATCAGACCGAGCCTGTTGTAACTCATTGCCTCATCTACTACGCTTTTGCCCTTACCTGTAACACATAGTACCCGTGAGCTAAAGCCCAGCAAGAAGAGCTATGTAAGTCACAACCCCAAAGCCAAAACAAAAAACATAAACATAAAATATAACCGTGTTCAAACTATGACAACCTAATTCATATACTATTCATAATTTATACCTTAACATAAATAGAGTTTAATAATAATTCATATCGTATCACATCATCTCATCATACAATAGTAAAATGTATTAGCAATGTCATACGGCTCGTAAACCAGTGCTAACTTATTCAAGTGTGCAACTAAGCACGAGAAACATACGCATGCATTTTATCATAAAGTACACATGCATTTTCACAATGTAAGCATATCACACAAGTATACAGTAAACAAACAATGTAAGCAAGTGTTGACAATTGATAATAACGAGTGGCGTCCCACCCTAAACCTCCACGACCTCAGACACTTACCTATTCCGATAACTACCCTGTCCAACATCTTACCAAACACTAAACAATGTCATCACATAAACATAGGTTATAGCAACTATGCTCAAGTGTATTCATACCCATGTCAATGTAAGCATGCAACAACGTACGTAAACATGCAATATTCATAAACTCATAACATACATAACAAAATCATAACCATAACATACATAAAATTAATTAGATCACATATACATAAATTTATGCATTTAAATTCAAACCCTGTGTTACAGTGACCACTCTTCTTACCTAAATTCCAGTGATTAAGTTGATAAAACAACCCAAGTGTGATTCTGTTCAAGTGTCTCTAGCCAAACCTAAACAAAACCGATCAAAATTGATTAATACCAAGCATAATTTATGATTCCGACTCCAAAGTAATAACATCCAAACTGGGCTTAGGTTCTAGGACTGTAGATATTTTCACAAGCTTTCGAACCATATAAAGAATGTCCATATCTGACGTCGCGGTCAAAAGTTATGGTCAAAATACGAAACCCAAAAATTATAACAGAAATATTTATTTAACTCCCGGCGCCTTCCCATAGAGCTGTGGTGCTACCGAAGTCAGAGAAAAACTTTTCAGCCTAAAAGAGATGCATTTGAGCCGCGACACCACTGTGGAAGAAACCCAAAAATTTATGCGATTTCTCAACCCTTTCGACTCAAAACATCCCAAAACACTAGGGAACTCAAATCTTGCCTTACAAGAGCTATCCTAACATGTTTCTAACCCTTGGAACCTAGATATTAACATCTCTAAACCTATATTAGATATTCATCAACCCAGAAACAATAACATCAATCTCAAAATTTTAAAAACTTAAATTAACAAAAACCTTAAACTAAAATTAAACACTTACAGATCAAGATCCAGCCACCAACACTTAGACCCTTGCTACCTATGAGATTCCTAGCCCTTCGATAGCCCAGATGGGTGATCTCCTTCAACCTCAAGCTTTCAAAAAGAAAACTCAGATCAAGAATGAGAGATTGTTCTAGTTCTGTTTCCCCTTCCTATGATCGCCCAAAACCAGATCTGAAAATCGTACTAATCTACACCTAATTTTTTTATTAATAAGTTATGTAATCTGACTTAATTCCTATAAAACCAAATGACCTTTCTGTCCTAAACCTCAAATTTATCCTTAATAATCACTTAAGACCCTTATTGTGATTTCCAACCAAAACTAATAGTTTTAACTTTTGATAATTACGCTTTCTATCATAAAACCCATAATTTTACTTTGACCCCCAATACATAACTTCTATTACACTTTGGCCCCTAATACTTGAAGAAACATGTGTGAGGGGATTGCTTGACAGAACACATAAATGAACATACATCATAAATCATGCATATCATAATTCATATAATTAAATACATAATGTCATACAATTTACCATAATATCCTTACTAGTAAAAATGAATATTACAATTGGCACTTAAACCTTCAATACTTGAAGGAATTGTATCTTGTTGCTACCATACATAAACATATAGTAATCATGAAATAAATCACACATTATCATGAAATAATAAAAAAAATTCACATATTCATCAACATAAATTACCAAATTGCCCTCACAGGCCAAAATTACCACAATACCCATGAAATGCATTGGCAGATATTACAACTATCCCCCCGTTAAAAAGAATTTCGTCCTCGAAATTCCTATGCCATAACATAACAATATTTCTCTCATTCTTGAGAGTATCTAACAACGCAACTTTTTCCTTGTCACTTCAAAATTTCCATAGAATATTTTCGTCATAATTGATCCCCACTACCCAGGATCATCACAATATAACTTAGCTAAGTACTGTAGCCACATCCAGTTATAACCAACATACACCTAGATACATTGTCATGTTTACATTACCCACAATCTGTGTCTGTTCACTGTATCACTTATTCTTTCCTTAATTTTCAACTTATTTGCCACTTGATATTCTTGCCACTTTTCTGTAACGACCCAAATTCGCTAATAAGGCTTAAGGGCCTTGATTAGTGTGCCTGGAGGGCACAATGGGAATTATGTGTGATTTTAATGGTTAAGATGCATGATTATGAGTTAAAGCATGTTATATGACTATTTGAATATTTTAGATGCATGACTATGTGTATTAGTATGCATGTAGGCCCTGATTAGGTTAGAAGGGCATAATCGTAATTTTGGCCATTATGGGCATAACTGCTTTGTTATATGTGATAATTGTCGGGACCACATTATTATGTGGATATATCTGTGATATGTGACTCGAGACGATCTTAGTGAGCAAAGTAGCGAAAAAGTCATGGCGGGGATTTATACTTGGCTCGGGGTGAGCTTAGGGGTATAAATGGGAATTTAGCGAATATACTGGAGTCTATTTTGACATTGAGGAATAATATTGATAACTAATTAGGTATCGGGAATTAAGCGGGAAATATTAGAGACACTCGAGGAATTAGCGGGAATTGGGTAAAGTGACTAAAATGCCCTTAAGTGGATTAAAGGGTTTACACTTAATGGGGAGGGCATACTAGTCATTTGGCTTACAGAAGTTAAGTAATACCAAGGCTTTATGTTAGTGGGATTTGTAGAATATTGGAGAAGTCTGAAAAAGAAAGAAAAGGAAAGGAAAAGAAAGGAGAGAAAACAGAAAGAATTCTCTAGGTCGGCTTGTGCTTCCTTCACCTGTTTCTTGAGGATTTCTGGAGTAAAGCTCAGAGGAGAGCTGGGATTAACTAGGCATCAAGGATCCTAACCTAAGACTAAAGAATTTACAGAGGTTTTGCACGGGTTCATCAGCACCTGAGGTAAGACTTAGAATTCTTCAGTTTCAGTTTCTGGTTTTTGAGTTGTGGTGTTTATGATGAATTGGATGGAACCTTAGGGAATTCAGACTTAAGACTGAGGAGGAGCAAGCCAAGGGAGTCTAGAGATATCTTGTGGTCGAAATTCTATCAATGGTATAAGGTCTAAACTCTAAACTTTGATGTTCAGCTGGTTTTTACTGGGTTTTAGAGCTTAGAGGTGATTATGATAAATTCTGAGTTTGTGGGTGCATGTGCTTGGGTTTCAGGTGTTTGGGGTGCTTGGGATGAGTGGAGTGTGGTCATGAGGTTGTTTTTGAGTTTGGGTAAGGGTTGGAAGAGGTTTCGTTGAGGTTGGTTCGAAGAAATCGCATAAGGGAAAAATCAGTGCAGGGTTGTCTGTGACTAGCGCTACAGTGCTAGCCTTTGGGCGCTGTAGCGCTAGGCCATTATGCTGAAGGGAGTTTGGCTTCTGTTTGTAGCACTATAGCGCCCTCCCAAGAGCGTTGTAGCGCTACCCTGCCTCCTGAAGGGGATTTTAGGGTTATTTGCAAGGGTTTTTGACCTAAGGATTGGGGTTTGGTTCCACCACATTGTTTGGTGGAACTAGGACTTCCCGGGGGCTCGGGATTGGCCCCGGGACTAGGTTTTGAACTTGGGGATTTATAATGACTTTGGCCATGATTGTGACTAGGTGAGCGCTAGGGCTCGAGGGGGATCGTGCTCAAGGAGTCGAGGGATCAAAGCTATTGAATTGAAAGGTAAGAAAACTGCACCCGGTTATATGATTGTGAAGGGACTAAGTGCTCCCGAGAATTGTATCGTGTCAATGTTGGTATTACGCCATGGGACATGTAAAAGCAACCTAAGAGAGCCGTACATGATATTAGCGCACAGGGCGCGGATTGGCCACTGGTAGCCAAGGTCAACGGGATAACAGAGGGAGCGGCCTGTGAGAACTAGCCCTAGTTATCATTTGTAAACTGTACATGTAACTAAATTGATATGCCTAGTATGTGGAGTACTTGATTATTCTGATTGATTATATGGTTGAGGTTATGTAATGCAATGTGAGATATCGACTTGTCTGCTAATTGCTTGTGCTCTGTTGTCGTTGTGTTTTCTTGCTGAGCCTTGGCTCACGGGTGCTACGTGGTGCAGGTAAAGGCAAGGGCATGCTGGACCAGGCCTGAGGTGGAGAGCTCCAAGGTGAAATGTACATAGCCAGCTGTTCGATCACCATGGTCGAGGTGTGAGTCAGGACAAGGATTACCTAACTATTTATTTTGCCTTAGAATGGCTGGTTATTGTACCTGAGTTTTATAACTTTTGTAAACGATCTTTAAACTTGTGTTTTTGGGATCCCGTGTAAACAAGTAACGTTCCTTAATGAAAATGTGACTTATGAGACCAACACACTTTTAACCCTAGTTCCTTTATAGCTTCTGTGACAGGATTTTTAATAGTATGACTTGGTTAGCAAGTGTGGCACTTACAAACACACAGTGTAACGATCTTCGCTATCCAGGGCATTACAACTTGGTATCAGGGTGTCCTAGGTTTATGGGTCCTGAAGACTGGCTGGATATGTACATTCGCCGCAGGAGACAAGATCAACTCAGGGGTTTGGTAATTGTGTATACATGATTATGTGCTTAAATGATTTGAGTGCGATAAGATTGCTGATATCTGTTTGATGAATAGGGAGCATGAGATACTGATAGGGCCTGTTCCTTAACTATTGCATTATGTTATTGAGGTGTGCTTATTAGCACCGCTGTGCATGTGAATGAATATTTGGATAAATTTCTATACCTGATTGTCTGTGAATGATTGGAGTTCCAGTGATGGATTATGAAAGGATTATTACCCTGTCATCATAGCCTAATTGCCGAGTCGTTGATTGCAGATTGACTTGAATAGGTATGTGTTCAAGGAAATCCACACGGCTAGCCGGCAAGTCTGGGGCTAGAGATGATGACCGGGGTCAGACCCCTCCGCCAGTCCCTGAGAACTGGCAGCACTTAATGGCCGACATGCAAGACCGACTTCAGAGCCAAGACGATCAGATTCGAATTCTGCAGCAGGCTCCATCTAGGAGTGTTGCCCCTACTGTGCCACCGGTAATGGTACCTGTGGTACAGCCAGTTGATCTTGGGAACAAGTGGGAACCGCTGTATGAGCGGTTCAAAAAGCAGCAGCCCCCGATCTTTGAGGGTGGACCAGATCCACTGAAGGCTGAGCAGTGGATGACTCTGATCACTACCATACTTGATTTCATGAGAGTGGAAGGTTATGACAGGGTGGCCTGTGCCACTTATATGCTGAGGGAGGATGCCCGAATCTGGTGGGAGATGGAATCACAGACCAGAGAAGTTGCTACATTGACTTGGGAAGGGTTTAAGGACCTGTTTAATCAGAAGTATTATAATGTTGCCATTTGGGCAGCGAAAGTGAATGAGTTCGTGGGGTTGGTTCAGGGCAGTATGATAGTTACAGAATATGCCTTGAAGTTTGACAGACTCGTGAAGTTCGCACCAGATCTTGTGCCTACTGATGCAGCTAGGCAGGACAGATTTCTCAGAGGGCTGAATGTTATGATAGCCCGAGATGTAAGAATTAACACAGTTCCTGAAGAGACTACTTATGCCCAGGCTGTGGAGAGGGCTCTGACCGCTGAGGAAGCGGAGAATAGGATATGGAAGGATAGTGCAGCAAGAAGGGAGGGCCGCAGGGCGGTGCCTCCATATTCTGGTTCTAGTAGGGGCGGAGGCCCCAGTGATTTTAAGAGGAAGACTCCTGATGCTCCGATCGCTCCTGGTCCTGATATGAGAGGTCGGGGTACTCAGGGTGGCCGTCAGGGAGGTGGTGATTCATGGAGGACTTATCCAGAGTGCACGAGGTGCAAAAGACGCCATCCGGGCGAGTGTCGGGCTAAGGCCTGCTATGTGTGTGGGGTGGTGGGACACCTCAGGAAGGATTACCCGACAGTGAAGAAGAGAGAGACAAGAAAAGTGGACAACTTGACTCCAGCTCGAGTGTTCACTCTGACGTAGGCGTAGGCCGAGGCTAGTCCCTCGGTAGTGACAGGTCAGCTTTCTAGTGCTGGCATTCCTTTTACTTTGTTGATTGATTCTGGTGCTACGCATTCATTTGTATCTGATAAGGTGATTGATAGATTGTGTAGGACTAGTGAGTATAGTGCTTCAGGGTTTGGGACTATATTGCCTACAAGAGAACTGGTAGTATCTAGGAGGTGGATTAGAGCATTGCCAGTGATAGTTGATGATAGGGAGTTATCTGTAGACTTGATTGAGTTGAGTATGGAGGATTTTGATATGATTTTAGGTATGGATTGGCTGGTTAGATACGGAGCTACCATTGACTGTAGAAAGAAGATGGTAACCTTTGAGCTGGAGGGCGAGGATCCCTTTGTTTTTGTGGGAGCGGTGCATGGACCTCGCGTACCCAGGATTTCTACCTTGAGAGCCAGAGATTTACTACAGGGTGGTTGTATTGGTTTCCTGGCTAGTGTGGTGGATACAACCAGAGTTTCACCAGTAGGACCAGAGGACACCAGATTGGTTTGCGAGTTCTTGGATGTGTTCCATGAGGATTTTCCTGGGTTGCCGCCGCGTAGAGAGATTCAATTTGTTATTGAGTTGGCACCAGGGACAGAGCCAGTGTCAAGGGTACCATATAGGATGACACCGGCGGAACCGAAAGATTTAAAGATACAGCTACAGGAGCTTCTGGATTTGGGGTTCATCAGACCTAGCTACTCGCCACGGGGCGCTCCAGTTTTGTTTGTTAAGAAGAAGGACGGGACTTTGAGGACGTGTATTGACTATCGAGAATTGAATAAGCTAACCATTAAGAATAAGTACCCCCTACCAAGGATTGATGACCTGTTCGATCAGCTGCAGGGTAAGACGGTGTTCTCAAAGATTGATCTTCGATCTAGTTATGACCAGCTGAGGATCAAGGATGAGGATATACCTAAGACGGCCTTCCGAACACGATATGGGCACTATGAGTTCTTGGTCATGTCTTTTGGTTTGACCAATGCCCCAGCGACCTTCATGGATTTAATGAACAAGGTGTTCAAAGATTTTTTGGATCAGTTCGTTATTGTCTTCATCGATGACATCTTGGTGTATTCCAGTTCAGAGGTTGAGCACGAGGTTCATCTTCAATAGGTTCTTCAAAGGTTGAGGGAGCATCAGTTATACGCTAAGTTTAAGAAGTGTGAATTCTGGTTACCTGAAGTGACATTCCTTGGACATATCATGGGTGCAGATGGGATTAAGGTGGATCCATCTAAGATAGAGGCGGTTAGAGATTGGCCGAGGCCAAGGAATGCCTCAGAGGTGCGGAGTTTTCTGGGATTAGCAGGGTACTACAGGCGGTTTGTAGAGGGCTTCTCGAAGATAGCAGCACCGATGACAGAATTGACAAGAATGAATTTGAAGTTTATTTGGTCAGACAAATGTGAAGACAGCTTCCAGGAACTGAAGCGACGACTTATTACAGCACCAGTGTTGAGTCTTCCTTCGGGGGAAGGGAAGTTTGTTGTCTATTGTGATGCATCGAGGTTGGGCTTAGGTTGTGTGTTGATGCATAATGAGAAGGTTATAGCTTATGCGTCACGACAGCTGAAAGAGTATGAGCAGTGGTATCCTACTCATGACTTGGAGTTGGCAGCAGTGGTTTTTGCACTGAAGATTTGGCGGCATTACTTGTATGGGGAGAAGTGTGAGGTGTATACTGACCATAAGAGCCTGAAGTATTTCTTTTCACAGAAGGACCTGAATATGAGACAGAGGCGTTGGCTGGAGCTGGTAAAAGATTATGATTGTGATATTCTTTATCATCTAGGGAAAGCTAATGTGGTGGCTGATGCATTAAGCCGCAGAGGTCCAGGTCAGTTATATAGTTCTGTTCAGATCTCAAGGGAGTTAGCTGATGAGATGGTTAGAGCAGGGATAGAGTTGGTAGTGGGCTGGTTGGCTAATATTACGCTACAGTCGACCCTGCTAGAGCGGACCAGAGAAGGGCAGTTGGTAGATGCTCAGTTACAGAGGGTTAGAGAGGATGTCTTAGCGGGAGTAGCCAAGGACTATTCTGTTTCTGAGGCTGGTTTACTTCGGTATCAGGGGCGGATTTATGTTCCAGCTGATGAGGGGATCAGACAAGAGATATTAGATGAGTCTCATACGATGCCGTACTCACTTCATCCGGGTACCACGAAGACGTATCAGGATTTGCGAACTTTGTATTGGTGGCCCAGGATGAAGAGGGATGTGGTAGAGTACGTTGCCAGATGCCTAACCTGTCAGCAGGTGAAAGCTGAGCATTAGTGACCGGCAGGGTTGCTTCAGCCTTTGGGTATTCCTGAATGGAAATGGGAGGACATTACCATGGATTTTGTGGGAGGATTACCCAGGACAGTGGGACTTCATGACTCGGTGTGGGTGATAGTGGATAGATACACCAAGTCAGCCCATTTTCTTCCAGTGAGGTCGACTTATACTGTGGATCAGTATGCTAAATTGTATGTGAGGGAGATCGTACGTCTCCATGGGGTTCCTAAGTCTATTGTATCAGACCGGGATCCTATTTTCACTTCCAAGTTCTGGGGAGGTTTGCAGAAAGCTTTGGGGACTCAGCTGAAGTTCAGTACAGCCTTTCATCCTCAGACTGATGGACAGTCGGAGAGGAAAATCCAGGTATTGGAAGATATGCTCAGAGCTTGTGTGATTGATTTTGAGGGTTTATGGAGTAAATACCTCCCATTGATTGAGTTCTCGTATAACAATAGTTATCAGTCAACGATTGGAGTGGCTCCCTATGAGATGTTATATGGGAGGAAGTGTAGATCACCCATTCATTGGGATGAGATGGGTGAGAGGAGATATTTGGGGCCAGATATGGTTCAGAAGACAAGTGAGGCCATAGAAAAGATCCGGGCTAGGATGCTCGCATCTCAAAGTAGACAGAAAAGCTACGCTGATCCTAAGCATAGAGACGTGGAGTTTCAGGTTGGTGACCACATCTTTCTTCGAGTTTCGCCTCTGCGAGGGGTGAGGAGGTTTGGTAAGAAGGGCAAGCTGAGCCCTAGATTCATTGGACCATTCGAGTTCCTGGAAAGGATTGGGCAGGTGGCTTACAGGTTAGCTTTACCGCCATCGTTGTCTGGAGTTCATAATGTATTCCATGTCTCCATGCTTCAGAAGTATGTCTCAAATGTTACTCATGTGTTGAGGCATGAAGATTTGGAGTTACAGATAGATTTCGCTTATGAGGAGCAACCAGTTCAGATTTTAGACCGAAAAGACAAAGTGTTGCGGAATAAGACGATTCCTTTAGTTAAGGTGCTGTGGAGGAATAGTAAGGTCGAGGAGGCGACCTGGGAGCTTGAGACAGTGATGCGGGATCAGTATCCCGAGTTGTTCAGGTAAATTTCGAGGACGAAATTCTCATTAGGAGGGGATAGTTGTAACGACCCAAATTCGCTAATAAGGCTTAAGGGCCTTGATTAGTGTGCCTGGAGGGCATAATGGGAATTATGTGTGATTTTAATGGTTAAGATGCATGATTATGAGTTAAAGCATGTTATATGACTATTTGAATATTTTAGATGCATGACTATGTGTATTAGTATGCATGTAGGCCCTGATTAGGTTAGAAGGGCATAATCGTAATTTTGGCCATTATGGGCATAACTGCTTTGTTATATGTGATGATTGTCGGGACCACATTATTATGTGGATATATCTGTGATCTGTGACTCGAGATGATCTTAGTGAGCAAAGTAGCGAAAAATTCATGGCGGGGATTTATACCTGGCTCGAGGTGAGCTTAGGGGTATAAATGGGAATTTAGCGAATATACTGGAGTCTATTTTGACATTGAGAAATAATTTTGATAACTAATTAGGTATCGGGAATTAAGCGGGAAATATTAGAGACACTCGAGGAATTAGCGGGAATTGGGTAAAGTGACTAAAATGCCCTTAAGTGGATTAAAGGGTTTACACTTAATGGGGAGGGCATACTAGTCATTTGGCTTACAGAAGTTAAGTAATACCAAGGCTTTATGTTAGTGGGATTTGTAGAATATTGGAGAAGTCTGAAAAAGAAAGAAAAGAAAGGAGAGAAAACAGAAAGAATTCTCTAGGTCGGCTTGTGCTTCCTTCTCCTGTTTCTTGAGGATTTCTAGAGTAAAGCTCAGAGGAGAGCTGGGATTAACTAGGCATCAAGGATCCTAACCTAAGACTGAGGAATTGACAGAGGTTTAGCAAGGGTTCATCAGCACCTGAGGTAAGACTTAGAATTCTTCAGTTTCAGTTTCTGGTTTTTGAGTTGTGGTGTTTAAGATGAATTGGATGGAACCTTAGCGAATTCATACTTAAGACTGAGGAGGAGCAAGCCAAGGGAGTCTAGAGACAGCTTGTGGTCGAAATTCTATCAAAGGTATAAGGTCTAAACTCTAAACTTTGATGTTCAGCTGGCTTTTACTGGGTTTTAGAGCTTAGAGGTGATTATGGTGAATTCTGAGTTTGTGGGTGCATGTGCTTGGGTTTTAGGTGTTTGGGGTGCTTGGGATGAGTGGAGTGTGGTCATGAGGTTGTTTTTGAGTTTGGGTAAGGGTTGGAAGAGGTTTGGTTGAGGTTGGTTCGAAGAAATCGCAAAGGGTTGGAAGAGGTTGGAAGAGGTTTGGGTAAGGGTAAGGGCTGGAAGAGGTTTGGGTAAGGGTAAGGGCTGTCTGTGACTAGCGCTACAGTGCTAGCCTTTGGGCGCTGTAGCGCTAGGCCATTATGCTGAAGGGAGTTTGGCTTCTGTTTGTAGCACTGTAGCGCCCTCCCAAGACCATTGTAGCGCTACCCTGCCTCCTGAAGGGGATTTTAGGGTTATTTGCAAGGGTTTTTGACCTAAGGTTATGGGTTTGGTTCCACCACCTTGTTTGGTGGAACTAGGACTTCCTGGGGGCTCGAGATTGGCCCTGAGACTAGGTTTTGAACTTGGGGATTTATAATGACTTTGGCCATGATTGTGACTAGGTGAGAGCTAGGGCTCGAGGGGGATCGTGCTCAAGGAGTCGAGGGATCAAAGCTATTGAATTGAAAGGTAAGAAAACTGCACCCAGTTATATGATTGTGAAGGGACTAAGTGGTCCTGAGAATTGTATCGTGTCAATGTTGGTATTACACCATGGGACATGTAAAAGCAGCCTAAGAGAGCCGTACATGATATTAGCGCACAGGGCGCATATTGGGCACTGGTAGCCAAGGACAACGGGATAACAGAGGGAGCGGCCTGTGAGCGCTAGCCCTAGTTATCATTTGTAAACTGTACATGTAACTAAATTGATATGCCTAGTATGTGGAGTACTTGATTATTCTGATTGATTATATGGTTGAGGTTATGTAATGCAATGTGAGATATCGACTTGTCTGCTAATTGCTTGTGCTCTGTTGTCGTTGTGTTTTCTTGTTGGGCCTTGGCTCACGGGTGCTACGTGGTGCAGGTAAAGGCAAGGGCAAGCTGGACCAGGCCTGAGGTGGAGAGCTCCGAGATGAAATGTACATAGCCAGCTGTTCGATCACCATGGTCGAGGAGTGAGTCAGGACCAGGATTACCTAACTATTTATTTTTCCTTAGAATGGCTGGTTATTGTACCTGAGTTTTATAACTTTTGTAAACGATCTTTAAACTTGTATTTTTGGGATCCCGTGTAAACAAGTAACGTTCCTTAATGAAAATGTGACTTATGAGACCAACACACTTTTAACCCTAGTTCCTTTATAGCTTCAGTGACAAGATTTTTAATAGTATGACTTGGTTAGCAAGTCTGGCACTTTACAAACACACAGTGTAACAGTCTTGGCTATCCAGGGCGTTACATTTTCTATCTGTTCTAGTAGTATTCCATCCATATTGGTTCTACTTCATGTTTCATCAACTATTGCCATATTTCTAATTTCAAAATCCATGAAGCTTTCTCTACAGCTCCTTCGTATCAAAAATATTAATGTGTATACATCATACTTGCATATTTTCCTAGAATCCTTATTGACATGTAAAACATATCCTCTTAATTCCTCCTTCCTTAACAATTAGATCAAGCAACCATGCAACATATATCTGATACCTATTTCCATAGATTCCATCATAAACGCCTTCTAACGTCTGATGTTCAATAATTCCTTTAAGCATCACTTAAGGCTCATAATGCCCATCTCATTTTGCCTTTCAACTTGTTCTATAACAGCTTTCTTTAGAGACACTTATAAAAGTACTTGCTGTATGTTCTCAATCTTGCAATCTATCAATTACATTGTACTCATCCAAGTAATTTATCCATGTATGTGGGTTTTCTATTAACCCTCAAAAGTAGTCATTAACTTCTGAATTCCTCGCTTCCGATGCGTCCAATCGAATGAGAGGGTATCATCGTTCTTTACCCCACCGCTTAAGGTCTTGTCTTGAAAATTTTCACTTATTAGCTGAGACAGTAGCATAAACTTGTTTATACATACGTTATAATTCGATACAATGAAAAACTAAATCTGTATCATGTCCCTTAGAACACGAGTCTATCTTTCACTTATCCTTTCGTTCGATAATAAGGGTCTAAGCTGCCCCTCGTCTCTATAGCCATTGTTTTCTGAAAAATTTCACAAATCTCGAAAATAGTCTTTAATCTTTTACAGATTCTATCAAGATCTACAGTCCATAAATCTTAAATCATTTTTTCTTTATTTCCAATTATGAGATCAATTCATCATGATCGTCTTTTGCAGAAATAAACCACTTTATTCCATAAATCAATCCACTCTTATCACTGACAAATCTTGTTACCTTGAATCCTTACCCCTCTCCCATATTGATCTTACTTTAATACTTTCATGAGTTTTAACATTTCTACATGTTACTCATAATCAAGTTTCTACTCACAGTGGGTTCCATCCTTTAAAGTGATCTAGATTATCTTAATGCATTGAAAATACTATTCATCTTATCCATAAATTACCAGCATCTTTGTCCAATTAGCCCGTGCTAAAAGTCCATACTATCCAAGTATAATTGATTCCAAAATATGCTCCTTCATATATCATGGTTTGCTAACACCTTTTTCCTTTCTCCTAATCGTATTTCCTTTCATCTAATCATAGTTTGGGCATATTACTATTGGCTCTGCTTCCTCCAAAACAGTTGCAATCGCTCCAGTCTTAATCCATAACTCGTCTCCCTAAAACTTCTTGTCCATTTCCCGTGCATCCATGTCGTACGCTCCTCTGTTCTTATTTGATCCTCCGAATTATGTACGCCTCATATCCTTGTCATTAGAAGTGAAATCTTGATAATCTCATGCAATCATTCCATATGTTTGTAGCCTCCATCATGCTGCGTGAAAAAAAGTGATGCCTCCATTTCTTGAGCATCCTTCGTGTGGTCGTATCGATTGTGTCATGTAGTAAGATTTTGCATTGTGCTTTACGTAGTGATATCTCCTCCTGTGTCAATTCGTTGTTGTCCTCATCTAATCTGCTTCATTAACCTGTGGTTGTCTGTCATCTTCTTCGTAGTGAGTGCTTCACATTTTCTAGTCATCCTTATCATTCTTTGACAATAGAGGTGTTCAATCCTCTTTTTATACTTAAAGTCATTTTTCATTGATTGGTACTCTCGCTTTTCACCATGAGAACTCCCTTAATAAGAAGAATTACCATCATTATAGGATTCTTTCCACTGCCTCCCTTTACATTCGATCTATGATTGATCGTCAATGAACTTTCGTGTTGTTTTTGTTCTCATAATTCGTGTTGTCCTTAATATTGTATTCTCTTTTCCACTCCATTATTTCCTCCACATCCTAGTTTTCAGTCTCACCTGCAAAGCCGAACTTAATTGGTAACTTGTTCTTTATTGCCACCAAATCCTTTATGATATGTTGTTCATTGCCTGTCTTCAGTCAACCAGCTCTGGCAGTCCTGCTCGATGAGTTCATCCAACTTTCTTTGGAAACCTTTGAACTAGAGCTCCGAGCTGGCTAAATAATACATCTTAAACTCCACATGAAAAATCTTATACCAAGTACTTGTTGGCTTCCCATCCACTTTTCGTGCCACATCAAAGTGTGAACCAAAATCCTTTATAAAGAAAACCTCTGTGTCCATCATAAGTGTGATTAAGATTTCCTTCTCCTATCAACTAGTCCTTGTGTCATTAGTTCTTGGTTTCCATCTAGCCAACAAATCCCTCATCTCCCAACAACTCGACTTCTTCTTTATCGTTGGAGATCATTGAATCTAAAACCATAATGAGTGACATTCAATAGTCCATGTGGCCAAGATAATATCAAGGGCATTCCAATCATGCTCTGCCTTTGCTCTAAGCATAGCTCATCTTAGATGATTCTACCTTTAATCTGGAGCCCTAATAGTTCATCAACATCAGAACAACATCCCTTCCTCCTCAGGAATAGCTACTTGGTCGCCTTCTCTGCCTCATTTGGCTAACCCCTCTTAACCAAGACATGCTGAACCGAAAAAAACATGACTTCCTAAATTGTTGACAAACAACAATTAAACATACAAAAGATCTAGAAACTAACTACACAAAAACTAGTAGTGCAACAACAATAAGCATACATGCAAAACCATATATAACACATATAACGCGCATACAAAAACACACCATAACCGTAGGGTGATACAAGATTATGCCCATCCTCAAACCATTTCAGTCAACGGAGGAACTAGTGGCCTCACCACACAATACACATGCCTAACTTCCTCTTAACATCACTTGGCGCATTTTATCCCTTAAATACTAACAAGTTGCCTCTTACTAACTCAGAAGCCAAAGAGAACGCACTACTACAACAAGTCTTTTCTAATTGTCTATCCTCAGTTTGCCATACTAAATTACCTTAGGTTGTTCTACTCAATAACGACCAAACTGGTAGCCTAGTACTTTTTCTTGTCATTCCCCATGTACATAATCAAACATAATCTCATAAACAAGTCAAATATTTATCCATAGAACAATCTCATAAAGTCTAATCACTCATGAACTTACTACCCATAACCCATATTATGACAACATGTCATTTTAATAATATACTTATATCCTTATATCGTTTTGAATTTTGGCATAAATATATAATCTCAATTACATAAGTAATTTCTTATCATACTAATTGATACAACATATCTCTAATAAACCAACAAACCATCATGATCATGCCTAGAAAAAATATCACACAACGCAACTCCTTAAACGTAGCACAAAGCGTTAAACGTAACATGACGTGATAAACATAGCATGATGCGTTAAACGCAACGCCACTCAACCCTATTCCATAGTCACAATACCCAATCTTTCTCACTTGTGGCTATAAATCACACTTACCCAGACAATCATAAAAACACACAACTTATTAAGTCTACCCTTACTAAATCTGTGTGGACATGCAATAGCAAAGCATAAAAAAAAAACTAAAGATAACAACAAACTTAAGAACTAAAAATTACAGTGTGATAAGTTTTCTCAGTCTTCATGTTCATATTGTGAGGGTCTACAGGAACGTTAAAACAATTGCTCTGATACTAAATGTAACGACCGGACTTAAAATCCATTAATTTACTAAATACTCCATATTTAAGTAAATTAATTTTCACATGAATCTCTTTAAGAAAAAAAAAACTTTTATTGAAAGAAACATGAATTAGCACCTTTTTACAAACATGCAACTCGAGATCTTGATATTTCAAATAAATCCGTTTTACATGTACGTCGTAAGTAAAAATTAATGTATAATAAACAACATAATACCAAAGGTTAAAGGCTTTTATAACAACAATGCATAAGTAGCACCCTTTTAAACCCCAGGTCAACCAATCATGACATGCACACATCAGACCGAGCCTGTTCCAACTCATCGCGTTATCTACTATGCTTTTACCCTTACTTGTAACACAAAGTATCCGTGAGCTAAAGCCCAACAAGAAGAGCTATGTAGGTCACAACCCCAAAGCCATAACATAAAATATAACCTGGTTCAAACTATGACAACCTAATTCATAATCTATACCTTAACGTAAATGTAGTTCAATAATAATTCATATCGTATCACATCATCTCATCATACAATAGTAAAACGTATTGGAAATATCATACCGCTCGTAAACCAATGCTCACTTGGTCAAGTGTGCATCAAAACACAAGAAACGTAAGCATGCATTTTATCATAAAGTACACATGCATTTTCATCACGTAAGCATATCACACAAGTATATAGAAAAAAAAACAACGTAAGCAAGTGTTGACAATTTATAGTAGCGAGTGGCGTCCCACCCTAAACCTCCACGGCCTCGGACACTTACCTGTTCTGATAACTACCATGTCCAACGTCTTACCAAACACAAAAAAATTTCATAACATAAACATAGGTTATAACACCTCTGCAGTGTATTCATACCCATGTCAATGTAAGCATGGAACAACGTACATAACACATGCAATACATAAACAACCCAATTAGATCACATATACATAAATTTGTGCCTTCAAATGCACACCTTGAGTTATAGTGACCACTCTTCTTACCTGAATTCCAGCAATTAAGTTGATAAAACAACCCAAGTGTGATTCTGTTCAAGCGTCTCTAGCCAAACCTAAACAAAACTGATCAAAATTGATTAATACCAAGCTTAGTTCATGATTTTTTCTCCAAAGTAATAACATCTAAACTTGGCTTAGGTTCTAGGAATGTATATCTTTTCACAAGCTTTTGAACCATATAAAGAATGTCCAAATCCGACATCGGGGTCAAAAGTTATGGTCAAAATACGAAACCCAAAAATTATAACAGAAAAATGTATTTGAGTCGTAGCGCCTTCCCATAGAGTCGCGGTGCTACAGAAGTCAGAGAGAAATTTTCAACCTAAAAGAGACGCATTTGAACCGCGGCGCCACTGCAGAAAAAACTCATAAATTTATGCGATTTCTCAACCCTTTCGACTCAAAACATTCCAAAATACTAGGGAACTCAAATCTTGCCCCACAACAGCTATCCTAACATGTTGCTAACCCTTGGAACCAAGATATTAATATCTATAAAGCCATATTAGATATTCAACAACCCAGAAATAATAACAACAATCTCATAATTTTAACAACTTAAATTAACAAAATCCTTAAACTGAAGTTAATCAATTACTAATCAAGATCCAGCCACCAACACTCAGATCCTTGCCGCCTATGAGATTCCTAGCCCTTCAATAGCCCATATTGGTGATCTCCTTCAACCTCAAGCTTTAAAAAAAAACTCAGATCAAGAATGAGAGATTATTCTTGGTCTGTTTCCCCTTCCGTCTATTGCCCAAAACAAGATCTGAAAATCGTACTAATCTAAACCTAATTTTCTTATTCATACTTTATTTAATCTAACTTAATTCGTATAAAACCAAATGACCTTTCTGTCCCCAACCTCAAATTTATCCTTAATAATCATTTAAGACCCTTATTATAATTTCTAACCAAAACTAATAGTTTTAGCTTTTGATAATTATGCGTTCTATCATAAAACCCATAATTTTACTTTGACCCCCAATACATAACTTCTAGTACACTTTGGTCCCTAATACTTGAAGAAACACGTTTGAGTGGATTGCATGACAGAACAGATAAATGAACATACATCATAAATCATGCATATCATAATTCATATAATTAAACACATAGTGTCATACAATTTACCATAATACCCTTACTAGTAAATGCATATATTACAATTGGCACTTAAACCCTCAATACTTGAAGGAACCGTGTCTTGCTGCTACCATGCATACACATATCATAATCATGAAATAATAAAAAAATAATAATTCACATATGCATCAACACAAATTATTAAATTGCCCTCACAGGCCAAAATTACCATAATACCCATGAAATGCAGTGGCGGATATTGCATGAATTATCATGATTTTATAGTTTTCCATAAATTATGATTATTAATGTGATTAGTAACCATTTATTTGGTAAAGAAAAAAAAATACTTGAGAATTTAAGTGTCTCATTTGAAAGATGAGCATCTCCTTTTATGAGATAAGAAAAGATGAACCAAGGGGGTCACATCTTTTGGTTGAAATATCTTGCTCTATTGGATCAAGGTGGATCCAAAATTTTGAGATAATATATTGTCCAATAGACTTGGAGTCTAAAGTGTGGGCAAATAAAATATATACATATATATATTTGAGAATTATTTAGCAACAATAATTCTTAAATATTTAATGTCTCAATGAGGAGACATTTCAAAATTGGAGAAGCAATTTTTCAATATTTACACCAATAGTGAATAGATTAAAAAGAACTTTATTCATTTTGTGAAAAGATGGTGATATGTTTAAATTATTATCAATGATGAGATAATTCTAAACTAAAACATAAGAAATTAAAGTGTTTGAATAAATCAATGACGGTTTATTTTCTTTGATTTAAAGTGTTTCAAAACTTGACATTGTTGACGGTGAAATCTCGCCAACGAAATTAGATCGGAAAAATCAAAGGTAAGTTATGTGATGTTTATATAAGAACTAAGAATAAACTTTAAGGAAAAGTAAACACAGATAAATGATGGAGCAAGTCCTGGTATATTTCTCAATAGCCTCTCCTTACAATGAATTTTCCAACCCCTCATTCTGAGGGGTCAAGCCCCTTTTATAGCTGGGCTCTAATGGCCGCTTATACATGGTGGTCCCGTGAGACAAAATAGTACAAAAGTACCATGTCAGGGTAATAGCACAGGTGGCAGTGGTGTGGGAAGAGTGGTGGAGCAGAGGATCATAGTGTCAGCCTGGTACATAGTCAGAGGCGTGCATATAGTGCCTCCACTCTCTGGACTGATCCGTACCTCCACTACCTGTGTGGTACAGGTGTCAGGGTCATGCTCCTGTCCTCCCCATGGTTGTGCGTCATGCACCCGTACACGTACGGGTACCATGTACCCAATGGTTATTCCTCGTCCTACTAAGGGTAGGGAAGCTAAGGAAAAGAGATAAGGCTTCTTCAACGGGGCCTGCTGCGTGTGTGAGGAGGCATGACGCCTACAAATGAGATGAGGGGCTTATCTTGTGAAACCATAACTTTGCATCCCCCATACTACGAGGCTCCTGATACATGGCCGAAGGGTGTTTAGTGGAGGCTATGTTTCTTGAGGCCTTTGACGTGGCCGGTGAGCGAAGCGAGGCACACGTGGCCCTTGGACGAGGCCTTTGGGGGCGAGGTGAGGTGACCTTACTGCGAGCCCTTGGTGCGCGCGGGGCGCGCGGGGGGCGCGGGGCGCGCGGGGGGCGCGGGGCGCGCGGGGCGCGCGGGGCGCGCGGGGCGCGCGGGGCGCGCGGGGCGCGCGGGGCGCGCGGGGCGCGCGGGGCGCGCGGGGCGCGCGGGGCGCGCGGGGCGCGCGGGGCGCGCGGGGCGCGCGGGGCGCGCGGGGCGCGCGGGTGAGAGGCGCGAGGCGCGCGGGCGCGAGGCGCGCGGGCGCGAGGCGCGAGAGGCGCGCGAGGCGCGAGGCGCGCGGGCGCGCGGGGCGCGAGGTGCGCGGGGTGCGCGGGGCGCGCGGGGCGCGCGGGCGCGCGGGGCGCGCGGGCGCGCGGGCGCGAGGCGCGCGGGCGCGAGGCGTAAGGGCGCGAGGCGCGCGGGCGCGAGGCGCGAGGCGCGCGGGCGCGAGGCGCGAGGCGTGCGGGCGCGAGGCGCGAGGCGCGCGGGCGCGAGGCGCGCGGGCGCGAGGCGCGAGGCGCGCGAGGCGCGCGAGGCGCGAGGCGCGCGGGCGCGAGGAGCGCGGGCGCGAGGCGCGCGGGCGCGAGGCGCGCGGGCGCGAGGCGCGCGGGCGCGAGGCGCGAGGCGCGCGGGCGTGAGGCGCGAGGCAAGCGGGCGCGAGGCGCGCGGGCGCGAGGCGCGAGGCGCGCGGCGCGCGGGCGCGAGGCGCGAGGCGCGCGGGCGCGAGGCGCGAGGCGCGCGGGCGCGCGGGCGCGAGGCGCGAGGCGCGCGGGCGCGAGGCGCGAGGCGCGCGGGCGCGAGGCGCGCGGGCGCGAGGCGCGCGGGCGCGAGGCGCGCGAGGCGCGAGGCGCGCGAGGCGCGAGGCGCGAGGCGCGCGAGGCGCGCGAGGCGCGAGGCGCGAGGCGCGCGAGGCGCGCGAGGCGCGAGGCGCGCGGGCGCGAGGAGCGCGGGCGCGAGGCGCGCGGGCGCGAGGCGCGCGGGCGCGAGGCGCGCGGGCGCGAGGCGCGCGGGCGCGCGAGGCGCGAGGCGCGCGGGCGCGAGGCGCGAGGCGCGCGGGCGCGAGGCGCGAGGCGCGCGGGCGCGCGGGCGCGAGGCGCGCGGGCGCGAGGCGCGCGGGCGCGAGGCGCGCGGGCGCGAGGCGCGAGGGCGCGAGGCGCGCGGGCGCGAGGCGCGCGGGCGCGAGGCGCGCGGGCGCGAGGCGCGCGGGCGCGAGGCGCGCGGGCGCGAGGCGCGCGGCGCGCGGGCGCGCGGCGCGCGGGCGCGAGGCGCGCGGCGCGCGGGCGCGAGGCGCGCGGCGCGCGGGCGCGAGGCGCGCGGCGCGCGGGCGCGCGGGCGCGAGGCGCGCGGGGCGCGAGGCGCGCGGGCGCGCGGCGCGGGCGCGCGGGCGCGAGGCGCGAGGCGCGCGGGGCGCGCGGGGCGCGCGGGGCGCGCGGGGCGCGCGGGGCGCGCGGGGCTCGCGGGCGCGAGGCGGCGTGCGCGTGGGGTGCGCGCGCAGGCAGCGTGCGAGAGACGCTTGGGTCATTTTGGTCAATTTGAGCAGGGTCATTTTGAGCAATAATTTGAGGGTTCAAATGGACTTCAAACATGGTTGCCTTGGACCTTCCGGAGACCTTAGGCATTAGATGTGGGTTCTTTACCGGTGTTGAATTTTGAGCATCCACAGACATCTTCAAATTGATTTTGATGAGAAAATCAATGGATGTAAAAATGGTATTTTCAAAAGAATCTCAAAGAGATTCTTAAGAAATACACAAAATTTTTTTAAGTAATTTTGTGATTATTTAGACAACTAAAAGTGAAAATTAGTGATTATTTGTTTGAGAAATTTTCACATGACATTTGTGCTCGCATATTTTATTTTGTGAAATATATAAAAGAAAGCAACCAAGTGAAAGTTACTTTCAAATAAGTGTGTCTTGCTTTAGCAAGTAAATAAATCAAGATAAACATTGAGGATTTTTATCTTGATCTATTGAGAGTTTATCATGTGGCTTAGAGGACTCATGATGAACTTTGTGAATTACAAGTGTAGATTTATCTTGGATGATAAAATACTTAATAGAAATGAAGAGATTTCTACTTTAAAGTGATATTTTATTATCACTATGTGAGAAATGTGAGGGTGATACTCCAAAGTTAATCAATTTATTTTGTTGACAATAATTGATTAATTTGGTCATCATGTCAAATAGGTGATTTGAAATTTCATATTCTAAATCATTTTGGCTATATGTGTATGGAATGGATAAATTTACACATGCTTGGTGTCTAAAGTTATAGTTTGTAATATTGATTCAAGAAGGAATCAATTTAAAACATAAAGGAGAATTTTAGAAACAATGAGGTTTCTAGAATTAATATTCAAATGTTTATCTTGGATATTGAACTATAAAATAGTGGGGGTGTTGACTATGGTCAAAATAACTATTTTAAAGGGGTAACTATTTTAATCAAATTATGGCTAGCAACAAAGTCTGAATAAAATAATGAGTGTTTAAGTATGCATACATGTGCGAAGAAATGACTCAAATGGAATTATTTCTACATCTCAAGGGGTGTGACTTAGACTCCCTTAAAAGATTCACGATTGATGGTAACCTATCTTAATACTAGTAATCAAACTAGTATTAGGTTCAATAGGTAATAACAAGTCAATCAAGTGAATAGTAGTATTCAAATTTTGTCCCATCGGAGATATGAGTACTAGTGTGTTACCAAAATGAGGGTTAAAACCGAAAGGTTTTTTTAATAGAACTCAGTCTTGAAAATACAAGTATTTTAGGGTAACAAAATACTATAAGAGTTCTACCTATATAGACCCAGGGGTGGTGTCGCCCCTCATGAGAATTGGGAGTCATTCTAAACAAAAGTCTATGCATGGAATGTGCACATGACCATTAACAGTGCAAAAGTGAGACATTGAGGTCTCAAGTGAACATACCAAAGGTGTGTGTGTCATCACCAGCTTGTTATCAAGGGATAGTGGTTCAATGCTTCAGCAACCAATATTTCAACAATCTTTGTGATAATTACACTAATGTAAAATTCAAGTCGAAAGACATTTTACTTTATGCATCAATGCAAAGGTTTCTATAGAGGGTGATTATTTAATCAAGTGGGGGAATATTATATTTTAATATAATGTTTGATTGATTAAATAAGTGTTACAAAAAGTGATTATTTAATCTAGTGGGGGAATGTTATATTATTTCATATAATATAATGTTAGATTAAATAATGTGACAAAATGTGATTTGTCACACAAATGTGATTTGCCACACCTTGTCACATATTATTGTAAGTCACAAAATTGGACACATGTGTGTGCCAAAATGTGACCTATTTTGGAGTTACAAAATCAGTTACAAATTTGTAACTCCCAAATATTACCCAATAATGTGTAGATTGTATGTTACACAATTGAGATTGGATTTTACAAAGTCCTTATGAAATATGGGTGTTGGAGACATTTTTTAACTCCCATTAGGTGTTTGGAGGTTACAAAATCATGTGGGAAAGGATTTGGGACGTTTTGGAACGTTTTGGACAAATGACGTTTTTTAGTTGAAAATGGCTTGTGGCTGCGGCCAAGAGCATTGGTGGCGCGCCCTGGGGGACAACGAGCCATGGCCGTAGCCAAGCATGCTAGTGGTCGTGGCCATAGATGTGTTCAGCCAATTTTCAACCATTTTCCCACTTTAAACAGTTCTAACACCCCATGTAAATCCCCAAACTCCTTTTTAATTCCATAAACATCCAATTAATTATTGGTATAGCTATAGAGGTTGCTTCGACACATCACAATATCCTAAAAGCTTGTCGGTTGGTGTCGGTACACAAAGTACTAGTGCTGAGCATAGCTTATCCTTGAGCAACTGGAAGCTCTCATCACATCTATCCGTCCAGTTGAATTTTTGCTGTTTCTGGGTTAGGTTGGTAAGCAGAATGGCTATCTTAGAAAATCCTTCTACAAACCTCTGATAATAGTCTGCTAGTTCGAGAAAACTTCTAACCTCTGACGCATTCTTAGGTCTTGGCCAATCCTTCAAAGCCTCTACCTTAGCTGGGTTTATAGCAACTCTGTCCTTGGATACTATGTGGCCGAGGAACGCTACTTACGAAAGCCAAAATTCGCACTTCTTGAACTTGGCGTAAAGTTGATACTCCTTCAGTCGCAACATGGTCATTCGTAAATGTTTCTCATGCTTGACTTCGTCCTTGGAGTACACTAAAATCTCGTCGATGAACACTACGACGAATTTGTCCAAATAATCCTTGAAGACCCGATTCATTAAATCCATAAATGCGGCTGGAGAGTTGGTAAGACCAAAAGACATAACTAAGAACTCGTAATGTCCATATCGAGTTCTAAAAACTGTCTTAGGAATATCCTCTTCTCGTACCTTGAGCTAGTGATACCTGGACCATAGATCAATCTTTAAAAATAAGGTCGCTCCTCGGAGTTGATCAAACAAGTCGTCGATCCAGGGTAGCGAGTACTTATTCTTCATTGTCACCTTATTGAGCTCGTGGTAATCTATACACATCCACATGCTTCCGTCCTTCTTCTTCACAAATAGAATCGGTGCTCCCCATGGCTAATGGCTTGGTCTAATGAAACCCAAGTCTAGGAGTTTTTTTAGCTGCATCTTCAACTCCTTTAGTTCGGTAGGTGCCATCCGATATGGTGCCTTTGAGATGGGCTCGGTTCCCGGTACTAGTTCGATTGTGAAGTTGATTTCACGAATAGGCGGCAACCCTAGAATGTCGTCAGGAAATACTTCTGGGAATTCCTTTATAATGCGGGCGTCTCCAACCTTTAGTGGTGTTTCCTTTAACACATCCATGATGCTAGCTAAGAATGCATGACATCCGTTCTCTATCATCCTCTGAGCTTTGAGAGATGAAATAAACGGTGTTCATAGTCCTGACACCATTCCCATAAAAATTAGCCTTTGACCGTCAGGAGTCTCGAACGTCACTTGCTTATGTCTATAGTCGATGGTTACGCCATGCCCTGCTAGCCAATCCATGCCCAGTATTACATCGAAGTCTTTAATGTCTAGCTCTATCAGGTCCCCTTCTAGTTCTACATCCTTTATTTTGATCACTACGCCTCGTACTATCCGTGATGATAGGACTACTTTGCCCGAATCCAATTCTGTGACAAACCTAGTTTTAAATATTTCACAAGGTTTGTCTAATTTCTCTATCATTCCTAATGAGATATATAAGTGTGTTGCTCCCGAATCAAATAATACTGAACATATATTATCAAGGATAGGAATATGACCTATGACCACTTTGTTTCTAGCTTCAGCTTCTCCCTGGGTCAAGGCAAAGACTCTTGCTAGAACCATCTTGTTGTCCCTTTTCTCTTCTTGCTTGAGTTGTGGACATTCATTCTTTCGATGACCTTCCTGACCACAATTGTAACATCCTTTAGTGTTTGCACGACACTCCCCAGGATGTTTCTTTTGGCATTTGGAGCACTGCGGGAATTTTACATAACCCGACCTATTATTTCCATTGCTAGTCCATGCTCTTTTGTTATTGTCAGATTGCTTATTATCAGGATGTCTTCTCTTCTGACCATTATTGTTGTCATGCTGATGGTTGTTGTTGTGGTTCCGACCATTCTGAGGTTGATTCTACTGCTTAGGTTCAGGCTTGCTAGCCTCCTCCTTACTAACATTTTCCTGAAGCCTTTCCACCTCTATAGCCGTTTCTAGAGCATCGACGTAAGAAGTAGTTCCCGGATTTTCTAGCTTGACTCCTAGCTCAATCTTTGGTTTGAGTGCTCTAACGAACTTGGTAACCTTCAAGAAATCGGTTGGGACCAACTCTAGCATGAACTTGGGTAGTCAGTTGAACTGTCGAGCATACTATACTACCGTTAAGTTGCCATGCTTTAGACTGGTGAACTCTTCTACCTTTGTAGCAATGACTGCCGAGTTGTAGTATTTCTTGTGAAAGAGCTCCACAAATCTAGTCCATGTCATGGTGGCGACGTCGTGAGTCTGCTGTACTAAATCCCACTAGATTCTAGCATCCTTTTTCAGAAGAGAAGAAACGCAGGATATGTAGTCCGTGTTGCTGAGGTTCATGTGTGCCAGTATCGACTCTACATTCCTGAGCTATTCTTCCACCTCGAAGGTGTCTATTGTCCCTTCAAAGTTTGGAATGTGTTGCTTATGAAACCGCTTGTAGATTGGCTCGATGTACTGAGCTGGGTAAGGCGCACAGTTTGCCATTGGCCATCCCCCATACGGACCTGCTTGTTGGGGTTCTTGAACCACTGGCTGAGGTTGAGGTTGCGGCTGAGGCTGAGTCTGTTGTCATTATTGCTGCAGCAGCTCTTCCACTTGTTGCCCTAGCCAAAAAATTTCAGCGGTGTTGTCAACTGGAGGCGGTGCACTTCTGTTGGTAGCAACATTGGTAACACGCGCTCCCCTTGTTTGAACTAGAGGGCGTCATTATTCTTGTTGGCGGTGCTGGAGGCATTGCCGGCTGTGCGTGCAGGTCTTCTGAGTGACATCTTCAGCAAAGTTCTAACAGTCGAGAAAAACATGCTAGAACTTACGCTAATAGGCTCTAAGGAAGAACTTAGATTAAGAAAACATAACTCGGACCTATTAGTTATGATTTCTTATGAAAAAATATGTAAGCCTTCTTTAAAATTAGGGTGTGTTTCTATACTTAGAAAATCAACCATCTTTATTATTTCTAAGTCTGTTTCTAATCATCCTATATAACTTAATTCTCATGCTCGAAACTCGTCGTTGTTCCAAAGTTAACCATATTGAGGGAGGGCAGGGATCAGTAAAATCCTTCCCACTACTATGGCCCCCTAAACTCTCAGTATAGAACCTAGTCCATTGATTTGTATCCACCCTAACCGAACTTGGTCATTATTTATTAAATTTATTTAAATTTACTATGATTGTAAAAAAAATCAAACTTATACATGTCATTAAAAAATAACAATAATATTCATTTGGAAAAAGATTTTCACTAAGTATAATCATAAATGCAAAAATAATAAATAAATAAACTAACATAACTAAGGTAAATCTAAAAATCAGGATCTTTTACGTCTGACCCTTCATCTAAAATGTCATCATCTATTTCTTCATAATCATCATTATATTGAGCCTCAAAATTACCTCGGGGAAGATTCATAAAGATTCTATGCTTTTATTCATTAGTGAATTGAAATTCCAACATAGAGGTGAACCTAAGTATGAGAAAATAATATCTCATGGCTACCGGTAAATCATCATCATCATCTATAGTCTCCCATATTTCTTCTAATGTTGAAATTACAGAAGGAGAATCTTTAAAAAGCCTAATTACTTGGACATATTGCTCCGTAGCTCTCATCATGATTTGCTTAGTAGTCTTAAGATGAACTATCTCCTTGTGGAATAAGATTAATCTCTTAGTGATTCTTTCTAGCACTCCTACAATATTCCTTGGCTCTCTAATCCTTTTCAATGCCTTAATGGCTCGAATATCCTGATAGGTCAAGGCTCCATCCATTCTTAACTAAAAACATAATGGCTAAAACATTAGCTAATAACATAAACATAAGCGTAATAAACATAAACACTTACATTGGCGATCAGATTTGGAGCTTGAGTGTGTGTATCGAGGAGAACTTCTTGCATATGAACTGTTGCTTTGATACCAACTGTAATGCCCCAACTATTTCTAAGACCTCGGACCATTAAAAACTACTATGACATAACTATTATTTTGAAATACAATCATATGAAATAATATAACTTTATTTAAAACCCAAAATATTGTATAAAATACAAAATATGGTATGAAATATAAAATGTGACATGGGATCCCATTGTTTATAAAACATAAAACATAAATCAATTGTTTAAAATACTAAGTGCAGAAATAGATAAGAACATAAATTTAAAGACTTTAAACAACGTCATCCTCGATCTTCCAGCAGTCCATCCAATCTATTCATCCTCAACACACATGTCAAGCTGCCACGAATCCTTCCCGCCTTCCATGTTCATTTTTCTGCATCATTCTATAAAATAGGAATGAGTTTAATGCCCAGCAAGGAAAATCTACTAACAACATATATCATAAATCATAAACATAAGACTATATCATAAACATATACTATAGAACATATGACTATAAAAACGTATATCATATAGGACTACAATATTAATGGCCATTAACTCATTAACATGGTACGTGATAAAACCATCTAGGTCCTCTATCTACTAATCGAGGTAGGTTAGATCACAACTATAGTATATGTTAACCCATCTAGGTCCTCTGTCTACTAATCGAGGTAGGGTAAATCATAACTCTAAACCATGAAAATGATAAAAATTCTTGGGGCTTGCTATCTAAGCAAGTCATATGCCCAAGTGACTACAAAACATATTTATACATATACATATCATAGCATAAAACATATCATAACATAAACATATAAACACATTTAATCTAACCTATTTTCCTTACCAAAAACGGGATATGGAGACAAGAACAGGATTTGGAATACTCCTAAAATCAACAGTAAACCATGAGTTTCTAAAGAAAAAGAGATGAAAAAGAGAACTAAACCATCCAAGTAGAAACTTACCGAAGAAAACCTTAAGTTTCAAGAAACTTAAACTGTAGAATCCCATAATATTTACTTAACTAGCTTGATAGTAGTAGTAGTAGTAGTTAGTAATAGTTTGTATTATGTTAGATTCCATGGATTTTGGTTCAAGTCAGAACTTAGTTGGAAACTCATAGCAATAGTTATGAATTTTATAAGTTTAACCTACAATTTAAGAATATTAATTATAACATAAGGTTTGATTAATATTGCTAGTCCTAGGTGCATTATTTATTATAACCTAAGGTTTAGATAGATCCAATAAGAATATGACACTTGTCATAAGCATGATTATTAGGGAATTAGAGTTTGTTATTTTATGGTTAGTTAAGAAATTTGTGGATTAGGTTGTCATTTAGATAATTAAATAGATTTTCTCGTAACTTTAGGGTACTGTAATTTCTGACCTATTTTTGACCTAGTCACATTATTAATTTCGAAAAATAATATTTCTAGAAAGATGTAGATAATTGAATTATATTTCTAATGGTATAAAGATGGTCTAAATCAGAGTCCTACAGCTCTAGTTATGTTGATTTTACTACAGGTGAGTTTATAGTTACGAGATTTAGGAAGTTAGAAGTTAAGATTCTATTTTTTATTTTTATTTTTAATTTTTTAAAAAAAGCTTTGACTCCTTAGACCTACTTCTGAACAATTTGACCAAGTCCTAAGTGTTTGACTGACAAATATTCAAATATTTTCAATTAAATTCATTATTTTTATTCAAAGCCAAAAAGAAGATTATTATTCCTAGAACTCTATAAATAGGACTTAGAACCCAGCCCTTCTCCCCACTCTTCAGCTGTGATCAAACTCCAAGGTGCTAGTAATACCATAGAGTGATAAACACTTGGGTTGGGAAAATGCTTTGCCATTCTTAAGCTTTATAAAATACTTGGGAAGTGAGGTTTAGTGTATTTCAGTATTGGAGTTAGACCAATCTATAAGGTCAACTAAGGCACTCCTATTCTTTAAGTCCAATTCTTTAAGACTCTTTAGTTTTCTTTAGTTCCTTTTATTCAGATCCTAACTTTCATTATTGGTTCTTGATTAGGTTCTTGAAACTTAAGTTCTTTCTTGGTAAGTTTCTTCTTGATGGTTTAGTTTCCACATTCATTCTTTATTCATTAGAAATACTAACCATTTATATTGTTGGTTTTATGAGTGTTCCAAATCCCGTCCTTGTTCTCATATTCCGGTGTTGGCAAGGAAAATAGGATAGATTTTATGTGCTTATATGTTATGTTATGTTATGATATGTTTTGTTATATGTTTATGCTACGATATGTATATTTATGATATGTTTTAGTTCTTGGGTATATGTTTTGTTTAGATAACAAGTCCCAATAGTATATTCCTTGGGCATATGATTTGTTTAGATAACAAGCCCCGTAAATTTATATGACTTGTTTAGATAACTAGCCCTATAGAATTATGGGCATATGATTGCCTAGCTAGCAAGCCCCAAGATGTATGATGGCCATTATAATAGATGTTTTTGAACTTGTTTTTAAAACTATGTTTTATGTTTTGTAAACAATGGGATCCCATACCATATCATATCACATTTTATTTTACATTTTTCAATAAAGGCATGTTATTTCTTATGTTTGTATCGAAATAGTAGCTATGCCTAGTAGTTTTAATGGTCCAAGGTCTTAGAAATAGTTGGGTCATTACAGTTGGTATCAGAGAAACGTTCCATTTGCATGAAGTTCTCCTTGATACAGACGTTCAAGCTCTGAATCTAACCGCGAATGTAAGTGTTTATGTTATAATTGTTATGATTATTTGTTTAGCCCTTATGTTTTCAATTAAGAATATTTGTAAATTAGTTTATCTTCTTTATTTATTTTATTTATTATCTTTGCATTTATGATTGTTTTTAGTGAAAACCTTTTTCCAAATAAATATCATTATTATTTTTGAATGACATGTATGAGTTTGATTTTCTTTTACAATCATAATAAATAATAAATTTAATAAATAATGACTAAGTTCGGTGAGGGTGGATACAAATCAATGAACCAGATTATAAATTGAGAGTTAGGGGGCCATAGTAATGGGAACGATTTTACTAATCCCAGCCCTCCCTCAATATGGTTAACTTTTGAACATCAATGAGTTTCGAGCCTGAGAATTAAGTCATATAGGATGATTAGAAATAGACTTAGAAAATTATAAACATGACTTATTTTTTTTTCTAAGTATAGAAACACACCCTAATTAAAAGAAGGCTTATAAAATTTTTCATAAGAAGTCATAATTAATAGGTCCGAGTTATGTTTGCTTAGAATAAGTTTTTGCCTTAGAGCCTATTAGGGTAAGTTCTAATATGCTTTCTCGACTATTAGAACTTTTATGAGGATGTCACTCAGAAGGTTTGCATGCGCAAACACTAATGCCTCCAACGCTGCTCCTGAGAGCAATGAAGCCCCTCCAATTTTCAGAAGGGTAGTGCGTTCTACCACCAACCGAAGCGCACCACAGCCGCCGCTGGTTGACAACACTGTAGAAATTGCAAGACTATGACAACAGACTCAGCCTCCGCCTCAACCGCAACCACAGCCTCAACAAATGGCTCAAGTACCCCATCAAGTAGGTCCTTATGAGGGATGGCCAATGGCGAACCATTCGCCATACCCAGCTCAGCACATGGAGCCAATCTATGAGTGGTTTTGTAAGCAACACGCTCCAAAATTTGAAGGGACAACAGACCCCTTTGAGGAAGAAGAATGGCACAAAAATGTAGAGTCGATCCTAGCGCATTTGAATCTTGGAAACGCGGACCACATATCCTGCATTTTGTCTCTGCTTAAGAAGGATGCTAGAATATGGTGGGACTTAGTTCAGTAGACTAACGATGTCGCCACCATGACATGGACAAGATTTGTGGAGCTGTTCCACAAGAAGTATTACAACTCGGCAGTCATCGCTATAAAGGTCGAGGAGTTCACTAGTTTGAAGTAGGGCAACTTGACGATAGTAGAATATGCTTGGCAGTTCGACAGGTTAGCCAAGTTTGCACCAGAGATGGTTCCAACTAACTTTTTGAGGGTGACCAAGTTCGTTAGAGGACTTAGACCAAGGATTGAGCTAGGAGTTAAGCTAGTAAACCCGGGAAATACCACCTATGCCGATGTTCTAGAAACTACAATAGAAGTAGAAAGGCTTCAGGCGAATTTTAGTAAGGAGAAGGCTAGTAAGCCTGAGCCTAAACAGCACGGTCAACCTTAGAATGGTCAGAACAACCACAACAACATCCGTCAGCATAGCAATAGAAATAGTAATGGTCAGAAGAGAAGGCATCCAAATGATAAGCAGGCCAATGGTGATGAAAGAACACGGAAAAGCAATTGAGGCAATAAGTCGGGTTATGTAGAATACCTGCAATGCTCTAAGTGCCAAAAGAAACATCTTGGGGTATGTCATGCAAACATTAAGGGATGCTTCAACTGTGGTGAGGAAGGTCACCGTAGGAGGCAGTGTACCCAGCTCAAGCAAGAGGAGAAAATGGACAATACAATGGTTCTTGCCAGGGTATTTGCTTTAACCTAAGGAGAAGCTGATGTTAGCAATAAATTGGTTACATGTTAGATTTCTATCCTCAATAATGTATGTTCTGTATTATTTGATTCGGGAGCAATATACTTGTATATATCGTTAGGAATGATAGAGAAATTAGACAAACCTTGTAGAACTAGGTTTGTGACATAGTTGCCTTCGGGTAAAATAGTCCTATCATTACGGATAGTACGAGGTGTACCAATCAAAATCGAGGACGTAGAACTAGAAGGAGACCTGATATAGCTAGAAATCAAAGACTTCAACATGATATTAGGCATGGACTGGCTAGCAAGGCATGGCGCAACCATCGATAGCAGACGTAAGCAAGTGATGTTTGAGACTCCTGACGGCCAGAAACGATGCTATATGGGAAACGTTTTAGGACTACATACGCCACTTATTTCATCTCTCAAAGCTCAGAGGATGATAGAAAAAGGATGTCATGCATTCTTAGCTAATGTTATGGATGTGGTAAAGGAAACACCACTAAAAGTTGGAGACTTCCACATTGTAAAGGAATTCCCAGAGGTATTTCCTGGCAACTAGTAGGACTACCGCCGACACGGGAGATAGACTTCAAAATCGAACTAGTACCGGGCACTGAGCCATTCGCTATGGGGAGCACCTGTTTTATTTGTGAAGAAGAAGGAAAGAAGTATGCATATGTGTATAGATTATCGCGAGCTGAATAAGGTGCCAATTAACAATAAGTACCCGCTACCCCGACTTGACGACTTGTTTGATCAACTCTGAGGGGAAACTGTGTTTTCAAAGATTGATCTACGGACCGGGTATCACAGCTCAAAGTACGGAATGAGGATAATCCCAAGACGGCTTTTAGAACTCGTTAAGGACATTACGAGTTTCTAGTTATGTCTTTTGGTCTTATCAACGCTCCAGTCACATTTATGGATTTAATGAATAGGGTCTTTATGGATTATTTGCCCAAATTTTTTGTAGTGTTCATCGACAATATCTTGGTGTACTCAAAGGACGAAGTCGAACATGAGGAACATTTAAGGTTGATCTTGTTACGACTAAAGCAACATCAACTTTACGCCAAGTTCAAAAAGTGCAAAATTTGGCTTTCACAAGTAACGTTCCTCGGGCACATAGTATCCAAGGAAGGAGTTACAGTAGACCCATCTAAGGTAAAGGCTGTAAAGATTGGCCAAGACCAAAAAACGCGTCTAAGGTAAGAAGTTTTCTGGGACTAGCAGGTTATTATTGGAGGTTCGTAGAAGGCTTTTCTAAGATAGCCACTCCGTTTACCAACCTAACCTGAAAACAGCAAAGGTTCAATTGGACTGATAAGTGTGAAGAGAGTTTCCAGTTGCTTAAGGATATGCTCAACACCAGTACTTTATGTACCGACACCCAATTATAATTTTGTAGTCTATTGCGATGCGTTGAAGGAAGGATTGTGTTGTGTGCTGATGCAGAATGATAAGGTGATAGCCTACTCCTCAAGGCAAACGTAGTTGCCGATGCGCTAAGTAGGAAGAATTACTGAAGTCTAGCATCATTAGCTGGAATAGAAAAGCCGTTACAGCAAGAGCTGATCAATGCTGGAATAAAAGTAGCCATTGGTAACTTGACTAACTTGTCCATCCAGTCGAGCCTGTTAAAAGATATACTGATTAGGCAAGGACATGTTGACACATTAGTAGCACATATGGATGCAGTTAGAGAAATGAAGGCCACAAATTTCCCAATATCTTGTTAGGGGTTCTTAAGATACAAGGATCGGGTATGCATGCCAAATGATCAAGAGATTAAGATGAAGACTTTAGAAGAAGCGCACAATACCCCATATTTAGTTCACGCAGGGTCGACCAAGATGACTCACGACTTTACAGTGTTATATTGGTGGCCAGGAATGAAGAAAGATATAGCGAAGTATGTGTATAAATTCTTTAAGGTACTCCTATTCTTTAAGTCCAATTCTTTAAGACTCTTTAGTTTTCTTTAGTTCCTTTTATTCAGATCCTAACTTTCGTTATTGGTTCTCAATTAGGTTCTTAAAACTTAAGTTCTTTCTTGGTAAGTTTCTTCTTGATGGTTTAGTTTCCACATTCATTCTTTATTCTTTAGAATTACTCACCATTTGTATTGTTGGTTTTAGGGGTGTTCCAAATCCCGTCCTTGTTCTCATATCCCGGTGTTGGTAAGGAAAATAGGATAGATTTTATGTGCTTATATGTTATGTTATGTTTATGTTATGTTATGTTATGTTATGTTATATGTTTATGCTACGATATGTATATGTATGATATGTTTTAGTTCTTGGGTATATATTTTATTTAGATAATAAGCTTATAATTTGTTTAGATAACAAATAACTTGTTTAGATAACAAGTCTCAAGAGTATATTCCTTGGGCATATGATTTGTTTAGATAACAAGCCCCATAAATTTATATGACTTGTTTAGATAACTAGCCCTGTAGAATTATGGGCATATGATTGCCTAGCTAGCAAGCCCCAAGATGTATGATGGCCATTGTAATAGATAACTAGCCCTTGGTTAGGTGTTTTTGTAGCCATATGTTTTATAGTGTATGCTTATGATATATGATATATGTTTTAGATAGTCTTATGTTCTTTTATAGTATTTGGTGTAGTCATATGCTTATGTTTACGATGTATGTTTTGTTTTTAGTAGATTTTCCTTGCTGGGCATTAGGTTCATTCCTTTATTTTAGTGTGATGCAGGAAAATGATTATGGAGGCGAAAGGATTCTTGGTAGCATGGCATGTGTGTTGAGGATGAATGGAATGGATGGAGCTGCGTGTCGATCGAGGATGACGTTTATTTTAGTCTTTTGAAATATGTCTCTTTTGTAATTCCGCATTCAGATTTTTTTGAACTTATTTTTAAAGCTATGTTTTATGTTTTCTAAACAATGGGATCCCATACCGTATCATATCACATTTTATTTTACATTTTTAATAAAGGCATGCTATTTCATATATTTTGGGTTTTCAATAAAGGCATGTTATTTCTTATGTTTGTATCGAAATAGTAGCTATGTCTAGTAATTTTTATGGTCCAAGGTCTTAGAAATCGTTGGGTCATTACATAAACACCTAACCAAGAATCATAAACAAGAGTTAGGATCTGAATGAAAACAAAAGAAAACTAAAGAAACATGAAGAACTGGACGTAAGGATAAGAATATTTTGAATGATCTTATGACTTGATCTATACCTCGATACCAAAATAACTCTATCTTACTTCTCAAGTGTTTCGAAAAGCTTAGATTGGAAAAGCTTTCATCCCAAAACCCAAGTGTTTCTCTATGTAGTAATCTTAGTAGTTTGGAGGCTCTGAACAATGCTTGAATGATGAGTGAAATGGCTGAGTACTAGGTCCTATTTATAGAGTTCAAGGAGTGAAACTAACCCCTTTTAATTTGAATAAATAAATGAATATAAAATGAAAAAGATTTGAATTTTCGTCCAACAGATGCCCAGAAATCGGCCAAAATTGTTCAAAGGCAGGTCCAAGTGGTTAAGGCTGTTTTTTAAATTTAAATACCTCAAGCATCCAAAAATTCACTCCCAGGGGCGATATATTGGCTACCCTGGGTGATATATCGCCTATACCTATTTCCTGAGCCCCGTTCATTCATTCGTGCGAAGTCGACGTGTTTTCCGTATCTCCTGTAGGCGACATATCAGCCCCTATAGCTACGATATATCGGCATACGTTGATATATCAAACATGTATTTGCACTTTTTTAGCATATTTTGAATTGATTAAACAGCTTTGACTGAGTCAAAACTTGATCCTAACAGCTGCTGGAAGGTTCTAGAGCTTCTAGATCTTTCTTTTAATTAAACTTTTGATAAAAAATACTTAAATCCTTAATAAACATGATTATGACAAGTGTCACATTCTTAATAATTCTATCTAAACCTTAGGTTATAATAAATAATATTTCTAAGACCAACAATTTTAATCAAACCTTATGTTATAATTAATATTTCTATATTATAGGTTAAACTTAGAAAATCAATAACTGTTGCCATGAGTTTCCAACTAAGTCCCGGCTTAAACCAAAATCCACGGAAACTATCATACTACAAACTACTACTAACTACTACTACTACTATCTAGCTAAGTAAAAAATTTGGGACACTACACTTTAATTGCATTAAATTTAATTAAGGTCACAAAGATCTCATTATAAAATAAAGTAACCCAATTAAATTCATTTAAAAGTGTAATGATCTCAACATATATTGCCTTAACCCTAATCTTATTATGGTTCATTTTAAAATTACCATACTTCACATGATGATCAATAATTTTACAAACAAAGCAAGAAAACATTAATATTTGCAATTGTAGTCATAGATCTGTCAATACGTCTTAACTCAAATAAAAAATGGCAGCAAACATTTTTCAATCAAATTCTTAAAATCAACACTAGAATTAAGGAATTTGATGATACCTTTCACTATAAGAATATAATCCCTGTAACGTCCCAAATTACCAAATAAGGCTTAGGGCCTTGATTAGAGGGCCAGGATGGAAAATTATGGAAATTTCATGTTTATGTGTTTTATATGAGTGTAATTATGTGATTATGTGAGTTATATAATTATATGACTTGATATGCATGTTTAGGTGTATTAATTAAACATGTGAGCCCGTTTCTTATTAGAAGGTCATGTTTTGTAATTTTTCCCGTTATGGGTATATTTGGCATATATGTGTGGGCCCACATTATTATGTGGATATATTTGGGTTACTTGGCACGAGGCGATTCTAGGGAGCAAGTTAGCAGGAAAGTCACAACGAGATTAATATTTGACTCGGTGTGAGCCAAGGGGTATATTGGGTATTTAGCACGTTACCGGGTTATTAGGTAACAGGAATGATTATTTGATGATATATTGGGAGTTAGTGAGATCAGGAGGAAATTATGGGAATTTTTACTATTTTACCCTCGAGGGCGTTTTTGGGACCCCGGGCTTTGGGATTTACCTGAGGTTACTTAAGCTCGAAGTAACCTGAGAGAAACAAATATATGTTAAAAATACTTTTTCTCTCTCTCTCTCTCTCTCTCTCTCCTGTTATTATGTTTTACCGTTCGTCGCATTTTCGAAGGAAACTCTAGTTTTAGTACTTGGATTCAAGCAAGGATCGAGTCATATCGCTTCTAGGAAAGATTAGAATCTTATTGACGGGAGGATTTAGTGAGAAACGACATAATCAGAGGTTATCGCTAGGGCCTCGGGATCAGGATCGTGCTTAAGGGTCGTTCTTATTTTACATTATACTCGGACCTGAGGTAAGAAAACTGCACCCATTATGTGACATACATGATTAGGGCTTGACCTGAATGTTGAATATGGTTTTGATTGGGCATTGGCCCCTGTAAATGTGTATGATTATGATTATTCCTGTGATTATTGATGAAGCAAGTTGAGTGCTCTATATATGGATATTGGTTATATGATGAATGCTTGTTTGCATTATATACTTGAGAAAAGCATTGACTTATCAGTCAAGAACGGCAATACCATTGAGCGCTGGTCATAAAGCATTGACTTATGAGTCAAGGGAGGCAATAGTACGTCGAGCCCTGGTCGATATGATTAAATCTAATCAGGAGAGTATTACACGCTCATTTGACCCAATGGTTGTAGAAAGCCAAAGCGCTTGGCTAGCTCTATGGCTAGTTACTTAAGGCTAGGGAAAAGGCCCCCAGGTTGACTCTATGGTCATCTATTTAGGGAAAAGGACCCCAGGTAGACTCTATGGTCATCTATTCAGGACAAAGGGCCCCAGGTTGATTCTATGGTCATCTATTCAGGGCAAATGGCCCAGGTTGACTCTATGGTCATCTGATTAGGGCTGCAGGCCCCATAATGATTCTATAATCGTTTATTTGTACTTTTATGCATGCATGAGTAGGTTATTACTGCTGGGCACGCTAGGTATACATCTGAATCTGTATATTTTGTTCATGCACTTGTATTAAGTTTTCTTGCGGGGCCTTGGCTCATGGGTGCGATGTGGTGTAGATAAAGGGAAAACAAAGTTGTACCAACCATGAGTTGGAGAGCATAGATGGCGACATGTACATATGTGGCCGCTTGACCACCACGACCAAGGTTTGTTAGAGGAACTAGGGTTAAACCCTATTTTTGTTGCTTAGGTCGGCGGGTTGTAACTTTTGAGTAGTAATGACCATTTTGGAACTGTAAACAACTTTGTGAATCACTACTACAAAATACCCTTTATGGGACACTTTTTTAGGACACACACCTAAATGCAAGTCCTTAAAAATATCTATGAAGTTTTCAGGACACTCATTGAGAGTCCTAAAAAAACACAATTTAGGACCCGCAATGAGTGTCCTAAAAAAATATGTGAGTCCTAAAAAAGCTTGGGGAGAAAATTAAGAATGGTGACTTTTAAGGACTCGCTTTGTGAGTCCTAAAAGAGTACTAAGGATGCCCAAAGTAAGTCCTAAAATTTTTTAAGTAAAAGAGACTCAAAACTATAGACTAGTTTTTTCAAATTGGGGGGGTTCATCACGATTTGGGATGCAAATCCTATTTATTTATTTTTTTATAAATTAAAACAATTTGGGGCTTCAGCCCATTTTCCTCTAACCTTACTCCTCCCCCTTTCTCTTAGGCGTTCTCCCTCTCTCACACTAGTCGATCTCTCTCCGCCTCTTTCACGCTCATCTATGTCGATCTCCTCGTCTCTCTCATACTAGATCTCTCCATCTTTCTCTCTGTACGGGATGTCGACGGTGACACAGGGGGCTTGGCGACGACGACTTAGGCGCAAACAAGGGTGCTAGGTGGTGGTGATGGCAGCGGGTTTGGGGGGCTCAACATCAATGGGTAAGATCTCCTTCTCTCTCTCTCTCACTAGATCTGTTTTTTTCCTTCCTTTGTCTAGGTTCGTGACTGATGATAGTGATAGAACTAGATACAATGTATAATCTTCATTTAATAAAATTCTTGTTTGGAATGATAAAAGGATTATGTAGTGGATATTATGATTTTTTTTGCTTCTGCAGTTTATTGGAAATAATAGTTTTATAGTCATTATTCTTCATTTTATTTAGTTACTTTTCATGCCCAGTTATACCACCTTAGAAAGAATCTAATATAAACACTACAAATAGAAGATTAATTGGGTATGAAATTGAATGCATCACACCAGCATATATAGTGCACCACCAAACCAAAACGTGATGCACCATGAGAGGAACAATTGTTTTAGTTTTCCCTTATATGTTTTTCATTTTCTTTTATTGCAATATTGATTTTTTTATATAGATAAAGTTTTTGTCCACTTCAATTTGATATTTCAAGCTGAGTCACTTTTTCAAGCATATGCTATTATATATGATGTTTCCAATAGCAGAATACAATAAATGACAAAAAATCTTTTTGTATGTGTTGTGATTGGTGAAATTTCACCTTTTGTTTACAAGTTTAGCAATTTAATACATACATGTTTAATAGGACATGTATAGTCTAGTTGAGTGGATCATGTTGTTAGAGTTTTAAGTGAGTGGAGGAGTGGGTTCAGTTATTGTTTTATGTTTTTTTTTTTTTTAATTTGAGTAGTTATGATGTATTATATAGATTTAATTTATATTAAATGTATAAGTATGTTGACGCGGTTCTTCGCCAACAGGTAATTAAGAAAGTAAGAGGAAGGGATTAGTGCTTATGTTGAACCGAAATAGATGAATGATCTTTTTAGGAATGGGCTGGTGACACAATCACGTTTTTAGGTGGTTCAAAGGTTAAAATCCTTCTACTCCACTAGTCAATATTATTGCTATATGCTTTGTATTCTTTTACAGGGTATTTCTTACACAATAGAATCCAACCCTTTGTAACTCCCACGGTCTCCATATTTATAGGAGAAGGCACCTGGGAGTTGGTAAGAAGGTCATCCCGTGACCTTCTTACCTATCATGTCAACTCTGTGACATTCATGATTAATTCCTAAAACCTGACACATGAAGTGTGGTCTAATCAATAGGTAAGGGGGATAATGGGACGCACGGCCCAACCCAGTCGTGGGTGCCAGAATGCGCACGTTCATGCTGCGTGTCTGAGAAGTCAGGGATATATCAGACACGTGATGTCTGATATATGCACGTTTACCTTGTGTGGTTGACTTTATAAAAGGTCATAACCTCCAACTCTAGCTCGTATCACGAGCTGGATGCTTTCCTCGACTTGTGGCCTTCAGAGTCCAGACTTAGCCTAATCTTGGCGAACCCTTAGGTTACCTCGAGCTAAGGAGGTAGGATCATTTGATGGCAGCTCCTGTCTTGGGGAGGTCCACGTGGTAGACATGATTAGGCCGTATTTTTGCTTGCTAACAGCCCGTGGGAAAACTAGGGCGTACATTTGCCCCCCAAGTCCCTGCTCGTGGTACACGACGTCGTATAGGGCCACAGTAGGGTCTTTTAGGCTTCCCCATGAACTCTTCATATTCCACATTTTATGCAGGCGCCGAATACGTGGAACATCGTGGTTGGTGACGGTACGTCTTCCGAGAACCGCATTTAATGGCCTAGCCTATATGCAGCCGTCGTTTCGTCTTTCGAGTGGAGAGCCTTGGATCCCACATTGGGGCATTCCAATGTCCCTCCTCACGTGGCCCTTCACGTATATAAAAGGGGTGGCCACCTTACGCATGGGCCACCCGTTCATTTGAAATTTTCCAGAAATTTTCTTCTTTTTCTTTCTTCATTTTCAAAAGAAAAAACCCTCTTCTTTCCGGCTGCCATTCTCAACACTCAAGAAGTTTAGGCGTAAGGGCCTCTCTAAAGCTTTGGAATCAACCACTCTGGCGAAGCTCCAACCCAGACAACCCCTTCACTCTCTTCTCAACTAGAACACTCAGTAAATCTCCTGACTGTGCATGTTTTGAAATTATTTTTCACTGTAGCTTAGGTAAATATTTATCGTAGCCACATGCAGGGTTTTGTTGGTTTTTTTGTGGGCATGAAGGGTAAAAGCCTTTTAGGTTAGGGTATCGTTTACAGTAGAAAACCATTTAGGAGCATTGGTGCGTTTTCTGGGGAAACTTTCTGGGTAGGATTTTATGCATGCTTGTTTAAAATGCCCAGTATTTTGGGTGCAAAATTGGGTAGCTTAGGGGACACGCTTCACAGGCGGTTTTGCCTCTCTTGCCTGCGGAAACTTTCCTTCCCAGGAAAATTCTATCCTGACCCTCCTGACACACGAATTCCGAGTAATCGGGGATTTGTTGGGAGCACAGGCGCGTGTTCATAGAACCGCGTGGTCTCACTCTCCACGGGCTGGGCTTACCTCAGCTCGTGTCAAGGAAACACATTCAGATTCTTCTCCATTTTTAGGTCGCCTTCTTCTAAATTTTCTTTTTTTTGTTCGCTAGGGGACCAGATGGGACCCAAGAAGAATGGTCCCAAGAAGTCCGTAGGCAGCTCATCCTCCCAACAAAATAAGGGAAAGGAGGTGATGGCTGAATCCCCGATTCCCAACTTCGGGCCAGTAGTGGAACGGGAGCTCGAGGTGGCCCCCGACGCGTTCTTCGAGACAGAGAACATCGTTTTGAAGATCACTGACCAGGCAAGGGTAAACAGAATATTCCTCTCCCATAACATCGAGCTGGGGAGAGGATCCATGATTGCCCGACCTCCCGCAGAAGGCGAGCGGAGCTGTGCTCCGCTTGATGAGGTGTTCTCGGCCTGGAGCGACGAACATTTCAAGGTGGGGGCCTTCCTCCCATTGGACCAGTACTTCACCGATTTCCTCAACTACGTGAGGTTGGCCCCATTCCAGCTCCCCCCCAACTCTTACCGTTTGTTGGCGGGGTTAAGAAACTTGTTCTTGAAACAGGAGTGGGAGGTCCCCACTCCTGCAGACATTCTGTATTTCTTCTGCCTCAAGGCCAGCCCAGAGCAACGGGGGCGAGGTGACAGGTTCTATTACTTAACCCGGTTCCCCAACATGGCTGCGGTCATCGAGCTGCCCAGCCACCCCAACAACTTCAAAGATCAATTCTTCATGTCGACGGGGTTCCGAAACTGCGAGCTACACTACTTCAACAGTCCTCGTAAGTGCCTTTCAACCTTAGCTTGTAAGTTAAGTACCGGTTAGCTCCTTCCTGTATCCATTTCTGACTTAGATTAATTCTGCAGCTATCTTTGCGAGGACAGAGAAGTCTGTGATCCTCGGGAGCCAGTACAAGACACTGGCGGGCTTGCCCCCCAGTGAAAAGGACTATCTTCAGCTCGTGATAGACGAGACGATGCTGGCATGTAAGCTGATCTCCCCAGGCCAGACTCTGAACCTGAGGAGGCCCCAGGCGCCTCCCCCAGCCCGCGATATGAGGCCTATCATCGTGGAGGAGGTCACGGGGGATGAAGATGAGGAGGACGAGGTGCCCCTCGTGAGGACGAGGAAACGGGTGTTGGAGGTCGCCCAAAGAACGGACGAGGAGAGGATCCGGTCCGGAGCAGCTGCAGGTCCCTCCGGCCAAGGTAACCCTTATACGTTTAGGAACTTAGATAGGGCCACTGCAGACCCCCGGCTAGCTAGGTTCAATCCAAGACAGATCGTCCAATGCCATCGGAGTGATTCAGACTTAGATGAAACCTTGCTCCACTACGTCGACCAGCTCGTGCTGGATTACGAAAGTAGCCGCCCTAGGGGTACCATAGTTGAAGACAGCACCCTAGCTTTTAGGTCGATCCTATTCGAGGAGTATGGGACTAACCTTCGGTCATGGCCATCACTCCGGGAGGGTGTTGTAGCTCCAGGTCTTAGGCAATACGTAGAAGAGTCTAGCCCTGAGACAGCCTCGGATCCAGAACCTGCGTCATCTCGAGAAATAATTGCCTTAGATTCCCTCGCGGAAGCTCCGGGGCCGATGGTCGTAACCATAGATTCTTCTTCTAGCTCGGGGGGTAGGATTCCCTTTAGTATATATATATACTTGAATTTTGCATTTTTTCCCTTTGTTTTTGTTTTTGCATGACTGCTAACTTGTGTACTAACCATATATTTGTTTTGCCAGAGGAGATGTCTCAATCCGGGGGAAAAAATCTGTGGGCTGTGTTCGCCGGGGGGAACTCCTCAGCTGGGGCCTCTGGGCCCAAAATGAAGAAGCTTTGGATGGCGAAGAAGAAAGAGCAGCCCCCAGCCGCCCAGGTCGAGGAAATTGCCCCTCCTGCTGCAGGGGGGAGCATGCCCCCACCCCGCGAGCTCCGGCCTTCGTCCGAGACACAAGGGCGGAGCCCGGGACTTCGGCGATTATGCCTCCCGAGGTACGCATCCCGGTGGACCCCCAGGATCTGGAGATAATCCCAGATGTCTTTAGGGGGATGGTGTACGAGACAACGAACTACGCTGTCAGCCACTTCTACCGCTTCAACGAGAGGGAGCTACGGGCCATCGAAACAAGGAGCCCGGTGGCCGTGCTGGAATCTTCATTGGGCATGGCCCTAACGGTAAGCTGACCTTTTCCTTTTGTGATCTTTGATTAGCATGCCTTGCCCTGTTTTTCCTTTCTCCCTCCTCTTTTTCTTAAGGCAGTTGCCTCTCCATTTTTGCAGAGCGCCTTGGCCCTTCACATGAGCATAGCCCGGACCAAGGCCCAGCTCGAGGATATGAGGGGCGAGCATCAGGCGGTTGTGGCCACCCACCAGACTTCCTTGCAGGAGGCTAAGGATGCCCTGGCGGCCGCGCAGGCCGAGCTGGAAGAAGCCTGTCCCAAGCTTCAAGAGGTCGAGGCAACCAAAGCCGCCATCGCCGCTGCGCGGGTAGAGCTAGACACTGCGAAGGTTGGGGCTGAGGTAGCCAAGGCCGCCCTGGAAGCCGGGAAGGCAGCCTCCAGCACCACCATGGAGGACATGCTCTACCATTGCTGGGTCTATAACTCCGACGGTGATTTCTCCTTCTTGGGAGCGGACGTCTGGGAGCCCTTGCTGGAGGGGTTTAAAGCTCGCCTTGAGAATGAAGCACCTTCTAAGACCGAGCAGGAGGGCGAGACGGCGACCTCCACGGGGCCGACTGGTGGAGCCTTGGGCCTTTCCATTTTGCATCCGCTCTTTTATTATTCTCATTTTTTTTGTGTAACTGTTGCATGAGGTGTTTCCACCTCAAGACAATTAATTTTTATTTTTAATTGGTTTATTTCCTTTTGCCTTTACGCATTTTAGTTACTATTTTGAAAAAACTTAGTTCGCGTTAATTTTTATCAATATCTCGTGCTTTTTAAGAAAAACAACGATCAATCGATTCAAATTAATTTCTAAGTTTTATGACCTGGTTATGTCCAGGAACTTAATTTGAAAACTTAGTTCGTGTTAACTTTTATCAATATCTCGTGCTCTTTAAGAAAAGCAACGATCAATCGATTTAAATTAACTTCTAAGTTTTGTGACCTGGTTATGTCGAGGAACTTAATTGGAAAACTTAGTTCGTGTTAACTTTTATCAATATCTCATGCTCTTTAAGAAAAGCAACGATCAATCGATTTAAATTAACTTCTAAGTTTTGTGACCTGGTTATGTCCAGGAGCTTAGTTTGAAAACTTAGTTCGCGTTAACTTTTATCAATATCTCGTGCTTTTTAAGAAAAACAACGATCAATCGATTTAAATTAACTTCTAAGTTTTATGACCTGGTTATGTCCAGGAACTTAATTTTAAAACTCAGTTCGTGTTAACTTTTATCAATATCTCGTGCTTTTTAAGAAAAACAACGATCAATCGATTTAAATTAACTTCTAAGTTTTATAACCTGGTTATATCCAGGGTACAGCTTAGTTCGCGTTAATTTTTATCAATATCTCGTGCTCTTTAAGAAGAACAATGATCAATCGATTTGAATTAACTTCTAAGCCTTTTAAGGCGACCTGGTTATATCCAGGCACCATATGCCCCCCAAGTAACTGGGAAAGGGTCTTTCGTGGTTAGTTTAGATTACACTTATAAATATGTACAATCATAAACGAAAAAGTTAATTCTCATTGCGTAATACATAAAAAATGGCCTTTTAGGCCTTACAAGGGGGTCATTGATAATATCTCTTCAAATGGATGGCGTTCCAGGTTCGTGGGACTGCCCCTCCATCGAGCCGAGCTAATTTGTAAGTTCCTTCGTTAATGACCTCGATGATTTGATATGGCCCTTCCTAATTTGGTCCCAATACTCCGTCTTTGGGATCCTTTTCGGCTAAGAAAACTCTCCTGAGGACCAGGTCGCCAACGCTAAAGGCGCATTTTTTGACCTTTGAGTTGAAATAACGAGTGATTTTTAGCTGGTAATGTGCAAGTTGGAGTTGCGAATCTTCTCGTCTTTCATCAACCAAGTCAAGGGAAGCGCTAAGTAGCTCATGGTTGCGATCCTAGTCATATGCCTGGACTTTATGCGAAAGTACCTTAATCTCCACAGGGAGGACTGCCTCACTCCCAAAGTCAGGGAGAAAGGAGTATGACCCGTAGGAGTCCGATGCGAGGTCCGGTATGCCCATAGAAATTGGTGGAGCTGTTCTGGCCAGACCCCCTTCGCTTCGTCTAGTCTCTTCTTGAGGCTTTCCTTCAACATCTTGTTGACAGCCTCGACCTGGCCATTCGCTTGAGGATAGGCCACGGAGGAGAAACTTTTCACAATTCCGTACCTTTCACAAAATTTGGTGAAGAGGTTGCTGTCGAACTGAGTCCCATTGTCGGAAACAATTTTCTTGGGCAGCCCGAATCGGCAGATAATGCTCTTAACCATGAAGTCGAGGACTTTTTTGGAAGTTATCGTTCCCAAAGGTTCTGCCTCAGCCCACTTCGTAAAGTAGTCGATGGCCACCACGGCGTAACGGACCCCGCCTTTTACAGTAGGGAGGGCGCCAACCAAGTCGATCCGCCATACTGCAAACGGCCATGGGGACGAGATCATCTTCAGCTCGACCAGGGGAGCTCGGGCAACGGTGGCGAATCGCTGGCATTTGTCGCACTTCTTGACATACGAGATCGAATCCTTGGACACAGTGGGCCAGTAATATCCTTGCCTCAGGACCTTTAGGGCCAAGCTTTGCCCCCCAGTGTGATCTCCACAAAAACCCTCATGCACTTCCTGCAGGATGACCTTTGCTTCGCCTAGAAGAACACATCGTAGGAGAGGTAGGGAATGCCCACGTCGGTATAGCATCCCGTCCACCATCGTATACCTTGGGGCCTGGTATAGTACTCGCCGCGCATCATTACGCCCTTCAGGTAGCTTCCCCTCGGTGAGATACTCAAGGATGGGGGTCATCCAGGTCGGCCTGGCGTCGATCATCTTGACCTCCACCCGGGCTTCTTCTATACCCAGTTTTTCCAAGAACTCTACCAGAACTAACCCCAGAGCCTCCGTCTCCCCGGAGGTGGCGAGCTTGGCAAGAGCGTCTGCGTTAGCATTCTGTTCCCGAGGTATCTGCTCAATTGAGCCTCGCCCAAACGCGGACAGTTCCAGTTTTGCCTTTGCTAGGTAGGCAGCCATCTTGGGTCCTCGTGCCTGATATTCGCCCAGAATCTGGTTTACCACGAGCTGGGAGTCACTAAAGCACTAGACGGAACTCACTTTCAGCTTCTGGGCTATTCTTAGACTGGCCAGCAAAGCTTCGTATTCGGCCTCGTTGTTGGAGGCCTTGAATCTGAATCTCAGCATCGAGTGGAATCTATGTCACTCAGGGGATATTAAAATGATTCCAGCCCCGGAGGCGTTCTCATTGGATGAACCATCCACGAAGATCCTCCACAATGTCTGGGCCGAGGAGACCTGGGGTGAGTCTTTTGCAGGATCCTCCCGGAATCCTGTGCACTTTGCTACAAAATCTGCCAGGGCCTGACTTTTTATAGCAGTTCGTGGGGTGTACAAAATCTCGAACTGACTGAGTTCGATAGCCCACTTTAACAGACGTCCCGATGCTTCAGGTTTTTGCAAAACCTGCCTTAAAGGTTGATCGGTTATGACGTGTATTGAGTGGGACTGGAAGTACGACCTGAGCTTTTGAGAGGCCGTGATAAGGCAGAACACCAATTTCTCCATCAACGGGTACCGGGATTCAGCTCCGAGAAGTCTCTTACTGATGTAGTAAACTGGTCTCTGAACCTGGTCTTCTTCTCGGACTAATACGGCACTAGCTGCATCCTCTGTGACAGCTAGGTAGAGAAAAAGAGGCTCTCCTACCTTTGGTTTGGATAATACGGGTGGCTCGGCCAAGTGTGCCTTTAGCTCAAGGAAAGCACTTTCACATTCTTCTGTCCACTCAAACTTCTTATTTCCTCGGACCAGGTCGTAGAATGGCAAGCACTATCGGTGGATTTTGAAATAAACCGATTAAGGGCTGCCACCCTTCCTGTCAAGCCTTGGACATCTTTCCGCGACCTGGGTGAGGGAAGCTCGAGCAATGATCTGATCTTGTCGGGGTTTCCCTCGATTCCTCGGGTATTGACGATGAAACCCAGGAATTTTCCCGATACGACTCCAAAAGTGCACTTCTGTGGATTAAGCCTCATTCCATACTCCCGTAGTATCTTGAAGCATTCTTCCAGGTCGGAAACATGGTTATCGGCAGTCTTTGACTTGACTAGCTTGTCATCTATGTACACTTCCATGTTCTTCCCGATCTGGTTTGCGAACATTCTATTTACTAACCTTTGGTATGTAGCATCGACGTTCTTTAGCCCGAATGGCATGACCTTGTAACAATAAACGTTAGTCGGGGTCATGAAGCTGGTGTGCTCCTGATCCGCCGGATTCATGGCAATATGATTGTAGCCTGAGTACGCGTCCATAAAGGACATGAGCTCGTGCCCCGCAGTGGCATCCACCAGTTGGCCAATCCTTGGCAATGGAAAACAATCCTTAGGGCAGGCTTTATTCTGGTCGGAGAAGTCGATGCAGGTCCGCCACTTCCCGTTGGGCTTCGGGACTAGCACGGGGCAGGCGACCCAAATTTGAAACTTGGCTTCACGGATAAAGCCGCATTTCTTGAGCCGGGCTACTTCTTCCTCTAAGGCCTCAGCCCGGGTAGTTCCAAGGCGCCTCTACTTCTGGGACTTTGCAGGAACGATTTTATCCAGATGAAGGGTGTGCATGATGATACTTGGGCTAATTCCCACCATATCCTCGTGGGACCATGCGAACACATCCAGGTTGTCCTGCAGAAATTTAGTCAGCTCCAACTTCCTCTTGCTACAGATTTTTTTCCCGAGCTTGACCATCCGTGAAGGGTTCTGCGGATCAATGCTTACTTCCTCGAGCTCCTCAATAGCCTGGAGCTCGGACCTGTCCTCACCTATTCGGGGGTCAATATCCTTACTTAAGATGATATTTTCCCCTTCGGCGGTCTGAGGTTTTTCAATCTCAGGATCAGCTAAGGGTTCCTGAGATTCCTCTCCATCGCCTTGGATGGCCATTGCTAGCTGCTCGGGTTTCGATTTTCCCTTAATGGAAATGTTGTAGCATTCCCTGGCAGCGATCTGATCGCCACGGACATTGCATATTCCCATGGTAGTTGGGAATTTCATCGCGAGGTAGCGAATGGAAGTGACGGCCTCAAAAGCTACGAGCGTGGGTCGTCCCAAAATTGCGTTGTACGCAGCGAAGCATTCAATGACCACGAACTCGAGGATTTTGGAGACTGTCTGAGGTCCTTCTCCTAGGGTGATCACCAGCTCGATAGTCCTTATAGCCGCTGATCATTCTCCCAAAAAACCATACAACATCATGGAGGTCGCCTTCAGCTCGACGGCAGTCAAACCCATCTTCTCCAGTGTGGACCGGAATAGAAGGTTTACCGAGCTCCCATTATTGATCAGCACCCTCCTAACCTTCCGATTAGCGAGCTGAACTGCTACGACCAGAGGGTCGTTATGAGGGAACTGGACATGGCCCGCATCTTCTTCTGTAAAAATGATCGGTTGCTTCTCCAATCGTTGCTGCTTTGGCAGACACTGCTCCGGGGCGAACTCTACTTCATTATGCGCCTTGAGTTCGTTTACGTACCTCTTCTGGGCACCCGTGCTCATGCCAGCCATATGCAGACCTCCAGATATTGTGGATATCTCTCCTCCTATCACAGGAGGAGGGACGTCCTGATCTACCTGAGACCCGGGCTGACTGACCGGGACTTCCGGAGCAGGTCGTATTGGGCCAAGGGGCTGGCTCAGATGAGAGTCTCGATCTCATCTTTCAAATGCCTACAATCATCGGTATTGTGGCCAACATCGTTGTGAAAACGGCAAAACATGGAGGTGTCTCTCTTCCCCTTCTGGTGCTTCAACGGCTCCGGCCTTTTCCAGGGGAGGCGAGTAGAGTTAGCTAGGAAGATGTTCTCCCTAGAATGGGTGAGCTCTGTATAAGTCGCATACACCGGCTTGAACTTGTCTACGGACTTATTCTTCTTTGGGCCGTGCTGGCTGCCCTCGCCGTTCCCCTTTCTCTTACCTCCACCGAGCTGGTTGTTTTGTGTGACGTTTTGGGTCGCGGTCATGACCTCCGTCCCCACTCCAGCGGGCTGCTCAGGGACCTGGCTAGTTCCTGGGCCCTATTTAGGAACTCGTTCACCAAGCTAACTCCCTTCATTTGTATATCTTTCTAGAGTCCCCCTCCGACGAGGATCCCAGTCCTCAAGGCCATGAGCTTGGAGTTTTCATCCGCGTCTCTGGCCCGAGCAGCGACGCTCGTGAACCTGCCCAGGTAAGTCTTCAGAGGTTCGTCGGGCTGCTGCCTCACGTTAGCCAGAGAATCGGCCTTAATGCGGGCAGCCTGGGAGGCTCGGAATGCCTTCTTGAAGTCAACCGAGAAAGTCTTCCAGGAGCTGATTGATTGTCTTTTGCTTTACTTGAACCACTGCCTGGCTGGTCCAATCAGTGTGGAGGGAAATATCAGACACCCCAGCTTGGGGCCGATGTTGTGGGCCATCAACAGGGTGTTGAACATCCCCAGATGATCTGATGGATCTCCGTCTCCATTGAATTTGGATAGGTGCGGCATACGGAAACCGGGTGGGTAAGCCATTGCTACTATGCTGGGGGCGAAGAGCTCCATCTCATCCCCCGAATCATATTCATCTTTCTCTTTCTCCGACAAGAGCTTCCTCATCAGCACCTCCATCTGAGCCGGGCGCTCGAGGGTTTTGTCCTGATTTCCTTGGTTATTCCGGGGCTGCTCAACAGCTCCGGATCCATTGTACATATTTGGTCGGTTATTGCCCCTCCTATCTTGAGATAGGTTATTTGGCATTCCCGCCGTTACGTACTTCAGACAGGTCCCCCCCTGAGCGAGCATGGCTTCCACCTCGTACTGGCTCTCCTCTATGAGAGTTAAGGCGATCTCGCAGGTCGCCCCCCTGGGTGGTTTGAGGACTTTGTGCCGAGCTTAAACGCTGACGCAGGTCTCCACCAGAGAGGTCGCTCTGGCGACTGCCGGTCCAGTAGCTCCCGTTAGAAAAGCTCGGAGTCCGCCTTTGGGGGTGAGGATCCGGGCTTCCTCTCGGCGCCCCGCTACGTCGGGAAGGTCCCGCGGACGGCGGGTTTCTCCTACTGCTTCCATAAGTTGGGATATCTCGGATGGGCCGAGGTGGAGATGAATATCTTATTTGTGAGGGAGGATGCCTGACCGAAGATGCGATCCTGGTTACATCAGGGCAGATCAAGTTAGGTGGGGGCCTCGCGGCCCTGCCAACCTGCGGGTCCCGTGCCTGGAGATCTGGACGAGGCGCAGGATGGCTGGTGGGGACGGGCTGCTGCTGTGAGCCCTCCCCGGATCTCCTTTTCAAATTTCCTCGAGCTCTCCTGGGCACCCTCGAGGCTGGTTGGGAGCTGGGAGTTGAAGTTCGGACCGGACGGCTGTACTGTTGTTTTTCGGCTCTAGGCATTTCTTCAAAGTTTGCCTCTCGACGGTGCGATAAGGGAATAGAGTTGGCTGTCGAAGGTCTGTCCGAGCGGCTAGGCCTGGACCGATTACCCCGGCAGGACTTATGATTCTCGCCTTGCCTCTTTCCAACGTTAGCGTTGGTTGTAAGAGGGGGTAGTCGGGCCAACACCTACTTGATCTGCTGATTAGCTTTTGCTAGCTGGCTCCTTAGCTGAGCATTCTCCATCTTCACCGCAGTGTAATAATCTGGGTTTGGATTAGGTGACCGGGGCGCCGAACTTCTAGTGTCATCTTGGCCCACCGACTATTTGCCCGGCCGCTGTTGGACCTCAGGAATTTGTTCACCAGGGATGGCGATGTGATGAGCCTCCTGCCCATCATGCTGTTCCGTCTCGTTACCGTGGGTGTATCGAGTGGTCACCATTGTTGGATGTTTGTGACAGCACCAATCTAACTTGCTCTCAATGAAAGCACCAACAGGTAATTAAGAAAGTAAGAGGAAGGGATTAGTGCTTATGTTGAACCGAAATAGATGAATGATCTTTTTAGGAATGGGATGGTGACACAATCACGTTTTTAGGTGGTTCAAAGGTTAAAATCCTTCCACTCCACCAGTCAATATTATTGCTGTATGCTTTGTATTCTTTTACACGGTATTTCTTACACAATAGAATCCAACCCTTTGTAACTCCCAGGGTCTCCATATTTATAGGAGAGGGCACCTGAGAGTTGGTAAGAAGGTCATCCCGCGACCTTCTTACCTATCATGTCAACTCTGTGACATTCATGATTAATTCCTAAAACCTGTCACATGAAGTGTGGTCTAATTAATAGGTACGGGGGATAATGGGCCGCACGGCCCAACCCAGTCGTGGGTGCCGGAATGTGCACGTTCATGCTGCGTGTCTGAGAAGTCAGGGATATATCAGACACGTGATGTCTGATATATACATGTTTACCTTGCGTGGTTGACTTTATAAAAGGTCACAACCTCCAACTCTAGCTCGTATCACGAGCTGGATGCTTTCCTCGACCTGTGGCCTTCAGAGTCCAGACTCAGCCTAACCTTGGCAAACCCTTAGGTTACCTCGAGCTAAGGAGGTAGGATCATTCGATGGCAGCTCCGGTCTTGGGGAGGTCCACGTGGTAGACATGATTAGGCCGTATCTCAGCTTGCTAACAGCCCGTGGGAAAACCAGGGCGTACAAAGTATAATCCACAATTGACTAGTTATGATTTTTAATTTTGTAGAGTTCATTTTTCATGCGTGGACCTATTGATTTATATATTGAAATTAGTTTATGGCATGGGGCTATGGTTATACACATAAGATAAGCAAGCCTTCAATTCATTTGGTTAATTAGTAATTAGAATTATTAGTTATATGATAAATTAATCATGAGATGGTTATGACGAGTATGGATGTTGTTATATGTGAGTAATTAATAATCTTGTATATTTTGATAATTAATTTATTTAGTTAATTTCATGATTTTTATTTTTTGGGTAAATTTTATGTAGCAAGTAAAAGCATGTGTGGGAAATAATGTTTGATAGAAGTTAGGTTGGGAAATTCCAATTTTATAAGGTGTGCTTTAAATTTTCTCTCTTAGATATAGCTAGATTAAATAGAAGGGGACCACAGGTCAATATTACATTTACTACGCTTTTCACTTAAATTATACTTGTATGAATCTATAGGGTGCAAAATACTTGTAGAACTCACTAATAAGATGGCCTATATTACATATAAATCATTTATATGTATAATATTTGTGAATTATACTTATACACTAATAAGATGCCATATATAGTATTTCATTTCAAGAACTTTATTTTTTATTTTTTACCCAATTTTATAATAGATTTGCCAAAACTCTAATATAACTTTCTTCAAACACACTCATGAACTCTCTCTCATGTCCCATGTAGCTTCCCTTCTATCCATTCTTCTAGCCTTGAGTGTAATGTTCTAAAATATTTAAGTTTGACTAGAATGACAAAGGATACCATGGTAGTATAAAAATTTGAAAATTAGATATTTATGTGTACATTCAATTAAATTTTATAGAATATGACCAAGTGGATATGAGGAGCGGGATATAATATGACCAAGTGGATATGTCAAACTTAAAGCATTGGATTGGTACATGGCTTGCAAGAGGTATGTTGTATTTGATTTTTCTTATTTATAAATATTTCACAATTTTGAATATAAATTGTATAACTTTAGTGGAGTTTTGATATCTTAGATATTCATCCGTAGTGAAGTAGATTCTGAGAATTATGTGTGCTGCGGTGATAACGGAAGGTAGAAAACTTGCATGTCTTAGTGAAGTAGGTTTTGAGAATTTGTGTGCTGCGTGATATATGGATGAAAACATGTGTGTTGTTTGATTTGTTTGAATTGTTTGTGTTGATTGTGACAGTTTGCTAGGCTAGTAAATTAGGAGATATGCTGTTTGATTTGTTAATTGAACCCCTCATGGATTTAAGAACTCTTTGACCTTACTAATCTTAAGCTTGCTTAGCAAATTTAATTGTGTTTCAGGTATCTACTGGGTTCTTTTCTGGTAATGCAAACCATGTGTTAGTGAAAATACCTCAATAGACTAATATTGTTAAATTTAGTGAGTGATACTTCTATAGGATGATGTGGGTGTTAGTGAAAATGCCTCAATGGACTAATATTGTTAAAATTAAATAGTGAATGAATGCTTTTTTCATAGAATTAAAAAATTATTTAATTTCTAATCATGCATTTATTTCTTGAATGAACTGAAAAAGAATAACATTCTAGTTAAAAATAATTTTAAGGAATTGACTTTTTTTTTATATATATTTATTTATCGATCGCTGGAAAACCTGATGTGAAAGTGGAATAGCTGGAAAACCACAACAATATATGGCAGCATATGATGGTATGTTAGTCTATTTGAACCTAAGCATATTAACCTTAACATATCAAAATTTCTATATTTTTTTACCATATATGAAAATATCATTTTTCATTATCAAGGAAAAATATAATCACATTCAGTGTAGATTTGGATTGAAACCAAACCAAGATATGAGTCCTCTAATAATTTTGGATTTGTGTTTCCTCTGTTTTTTTATGAATCTTGAGTGCCATGTTTTGGAGTTCCTTATCCAGAGATATGTTTTTGTGTTTCTAAGGCTCCATGATCATGCCATCCTTTGCTTATTACGTTAAGTATGCTTTGGAAGTAATGATATGCTGATTTAGTTATTTACCACCACCATACTAAAGGCCTTCTTAAGTAAGATGAAATTATTGACTCTATATTCCTCGCAATTATTGTACAAATTGAATTCTTTCGAACAATGCCTTTCTGATTCATCTAAAACACTAGTGCTTAGTGTTAATTTTTTTATTCCTGCCAAACAATGACTCTTGGAGTTTGCTGCGACAGTTTCATAAGATTTTATTTCCTTTTTCCTCTTATTTATTATGCTAAACTAATTAGCCCATCTTTTTGGTGTATTTTGTGACTTTATTTTGTTGTATTTTGTGACTGGATTTTGACGTGTTTATGGTCTATTTTGCTGCTTCTTTAATGGCTACTACTTTGTATTTTGCTACTATTTTTTGGTATATTTCTTGACTGGATTTTGGTGTATTTTGCAACCAGTTTGAATGGATTAATATGATTGATTTATGGTCTATTTTGCTGATGCTTTTGGTGTAGATCTCCAAATTAATTGGATATACATTATCTGTAGATCTAGAGATGTACACTGATCAATTATGTGTGGACCTCTCTTGTTTTTTTTATTTCTAGTGGTCAACATTTTAAGAACTTTTTATTTCCCGTGGAGAAAATTTTTATTAATTAAAGAAATTTTTTATAATGTGCAGGTCTATATTGAGATGCATTTCTTTGGCGCACTACTAGACGACATTGGCAGTTGAAGATTTTAGAATAAAAAATACATTTCACTAACATTGTATACATTTATTGTTTAATATTTGGTGATGATAGAATTTGATTGTAGTATAAACTATCATGTAATATGATTTTGTAAGCCGAGTAGACTAAATATTAAAATTATATTTTTGAGTAATTAATAAAAAATTATTTTGTTGTATTTTCTTTTTAAATTTTAGAAATCTAACATGCATAATACATTTTGGATACTTAAAGGGATATATTTTTTTTTTAAATCAAAATGAAAATTGTAGCTGCATTTTTTTTTTTAAAAAGAAATTACTTTTAAGGGCATGCAAAGCGAGTCCTAAAAAATTACTAAAAGGCACTCAACTAGATTTTTAGGAATCGCATTACGAGTCCTAAAAACTTAATTAAAGGTACTCAATCAGATTTTTTAGGAGTAGTGTTGCGAGTCCTAAAAATCCTCACTTTTTAAGGCTCTCAAATAGAGGACTCATGCCCCGCGAGTCCTAAAAACATTTTTAGGACTCGCAATGCTAGTCCTAAAAACCATTTTTGTGGTATTGAATGTTATTATGGGATCCCATGTACAGTTTAATGTTTTTAATGAAATGTCCATTCCTTTTAACCAAAAATTTTAACCCTGGACTAGTAATTACATTTAGATGCACATTTATGGCCTAATGTCTAGTTTAGTGAGTTAAGCACGATTTAAAACACACAGCATAACGGTCTTCGCTAACCAGGGCATTACAACTTGGTATCAGAGCATGCTAAGGTTAAGGGTTCATGTAGACAGGCTAGGAATGTACTCTTGCCACTAAAGATAAGCTCGACTTAGGGTTCGGTTACTATTTATGTGGTTATGTGTTTAACTGCTTAAATAAGATATAAATGTTGTATTTGCATGTCTCATTAGGTAGCATGGGATATACTTATAGGGCTTGACTCTTGACTGTTGTGTGATTTATATAGAATATGCTTATTAGCAATGATTTTCTTGTGAATGCCAAAGAACCGTAGCGCTATTATATGGACATGTAAGTCAGGACAAAGAACCGTAGCACTATCATAGATACATGTATGCCAAAAAATGCTTATTAGCATTATTAATTGTTATGAATATCAGGATGTGCTTATTAGCATCAGACATGAATATGAATATGAATCAACATGCTTATTAGCATGACTGCTGAATGTGAATGGTTATATGCTTGATGTTGGACCGTGAGGCGGCAAGAGGTTTATTTATCACTACTTAACTGGTCGAATTGATTATTGCAGCAAGATATAAGCTTGGACGTATGCTTCCAAGGAAGATTGAATCAGCAGGCCAAGAAGATCAGGGCCAGAATGACAGACAGGGTTAGGATAATGACCAGGGTCAGACCCCTCAGCCAGCTCCTGAGAACTGGCAACAGTTGCTTACTGATCTGCAGGCCAGGGTATTAAGGTATAAAGAAGAAATATACCTTCTGAGACAACAACAGGTTCCTAGAGGGAACATCTTGTTAGAGGCACCACCTGTTATGGTGTGAACAATTTATCAGCCGCTAGAGACTGGGAATAAATGGGAACCTCTTTATGAAAGGTTCAGGAAACAAAACCCTTTGGTCTTTAAAAGTAGTGTAGATCCGGCTAAGGTCGAGCAGTGGATGAGTATGGTTACCGCCATCCTAGACTTTATGAGGGTATCTGGTAACGAGAGGGTGGCATGTGCCACGTATATAAGGATGCCCGAATCTCCTGGGATGTGATATCCCAGACCAGAAATGTTAATGCCCTAGATTGGGAAGAGTTTCAGACTCTGTTTAATGAGAAGTATTACAATGATGTCATCAGGGCGGCGAAGGCTGAAGAGTTCAGCAAATTACTTTAGGGCAACTCATCAGTGACTGAATATGCCTTGAAATTTGATAGGCTGGCAAAGTTTGATGGGGAACCGGTGCCTACTGATGGGACTAGAAGGGAGAAGTTTCTCTAGGGGCAACAACCTCTGATAGCCCAGAATGTTCGGATTACCACTATGCCAGGGGTGACTACCTATGCATAGGTTAAAATGTGATGTGATAACGTGGTCAAGAGAGACACGAGGAGGGTGGGACCTCCATTTATGAGTTCAGGTAGGGGCGGAGCCCTAGTGATCAGAAAAGGAAGGATCCTGATGCCTTTCCAGCTCCAGGCCCTGACAGGAGACCTCGTGGTATTTTAACAGGCCGCCAGGGCGGCAATGAGAGCAGGAGGACTTTTGTAGAGTGGGCCAGATGCAAGAAGCGTCATATAGGGGAGTGTCGGGCAGAGGCTTGCTTTTTATACGGGATAGTGGGATATCTAAAGAAATATTTCTTTAAGCCAAGAAAGGAAGAACCACGAAAGGTGGACAACTTGACTCTAGTTTGATTGTTCGCGTTGACTCAGGCAGAAGCTGAGGCTTGTCCCTCAGTAGTCATAGGTTACATTTTTAGTGTTGGAACACCTTATACTATTTTGATTGATTCTGTAGCTACACATTCTTTTGTTGCTAGTAGAGTTATTGATAGATTGTGCAGACCATGTGATTATTATGCTATGTGGTTTGGGACCTTATTACCCACTGGAGAGTTAGTAGTATCTAGGAGATGGGTCAGATCATTGCCAGTGACAGTGGATGGCATAAAGTTGTTAGTTGATTTGATATAGTTGGTTATGACCGACTTTAACATGATTCTGGGTATGGACTGGGTAGTGAAGTATGGGGCAACCATAGATTGCAGAAGGAAAATGGTAACTTTTTAGCCTAAAGGTGAGGATCCTTTTGTATTTCTTGGCACTGTGCATGGACCCCATGTAATGATGATATCTGTATTGAGGGCTAGATATCTATTGCAAGGTGGTTACATAGGATTCTTAGCCAGTGTGGTAGATACCACTCAGGTCGTGCCAATGGGACCAGAGGAGACTAGATTAGTCTGTGAGTTTCTGGATGTGTTTCCAAAGGATTTACCATGGTCGCCACTACATAGAGAAATTGAGTTTATGATTGGACTGGCACCAAAGACGGAGTCGGTGTCTAGGGAACCTTATAGAATGGCCCCAACAGAGTTGAAAGAACTAAAGGTATAGTTGCAGGAGCTGTTAGACTTAGGTTTCATTAGACCCAGTTTCTCAAGATGGGGTGCACTAGTCTTGTTTGTAAAGAAAAAAGATGGTTCTTTGAGGATGTGTATTGACTATAGGGAACTGAACAAGTTAACAATCAAGAACAAGTATCCTCTGCCAAGGATAGATGATCTGTTTGACCAGTTGCAGGGTAAGATGGTATTCTCAAAGATAGATCTTCAATTTACTTATCACCAGCTGAGGATCAAGGAGGGAGATATACTGAAGAATGCTTTTCATACCAGATATGGGCATTATAAGTTCTTAGTTATGTCCTTTGGGTTGACTAATGCCCTAAATGCTTTTATGGATCTGATGAGCAAAGTGTTCAAGGATTACCAGGACCAGATTGTGATTATCTTCATCGATAATATTCTGGTTTATTCTCAGTCAGAGTCAGAAAATGAGCAACATATGAGGTTGGTTCTATAGAGATTGAGGGAGCACATATTATTCACAAAGTTCAAGAAGTGTGAGTTCGGGTTACCTCAAGTAACTTTCCTTGGTCATATTGCTAGTATGGAGGGGTTCAAGGTGGACCCAGCCAAGATTGAGGCAGTCAGAGATTGGCCAAGGCCAAGGAATGCCTCAGAGATTATGAGCTTCCTTAGGTTGGTAGGGTATTACAGACGTTTTGTGGAGGGGTTCTCAAAGATTGATACTTCATTGAATTAATTGACACGCAAGAATTAAAAGTTTGTATGGTCAGACAAGTGCGAGAACAACTTACAAGAATTGAAGCAAAGATTGATTACAACTCCAGTTCTGAGTCTCTCAATAGATCAGCAGAAGTTTGTGACTTACTGCGATGCCTCACATCAAGGTTTGGGTTATGTTCTTATGCAGTCAAGGAAGGTGATTGCTTATGCCACACATCAGTTGAAATGGTATGAACAAAGATACCCCAGTAATGATTTAGAGTTGGCAGCAGTGGTTTTTGCATTAAAAGTACGGAGGCATTACATTTTTATGGGGAAAAGTGTGAGATATACACTGATCACAAGAGCCTAAAGTACTTTTTCACACAGAAATACCTAAACATGAGACAGAGGCATTGGCTGGAGTTAGTGAAGGATTACGATTGTGAAATCCTGTATCACCCAGGGAAAGCCAACGTAGTGGCAGATGCCTTAAGCCGGAACGGTCCAGGACAAGTTTTCATTACGAGATTGATATCTTGAGAATTGGTAGAGGATATGACCAGAGCTGATATAGAGTTGCTGGTGGGCCAGTTGGCCAACATTACGCTACAGTCTACACTGTTGGAAAGAATAAAGGAAGGTCAGTTGGGAGATCCTCAACTGACAAAGATCGGAGAGGACGTTCTAGCTGGAGTGTCTCGGGACTATGCAGTGTTAGATATGGGCTTGTTGAGATACAATGGTCGGATCTGTGTCCCGATGGACACTGATATCAATGGGAGATTCTGGATGAATATCATACTACTCCTTACTCTTTGCATCCAGGCACCACGAAGATGTATCAGGATGTGAGATCTCTTTATTGGTGGCCTGGGATGAAGAAGGATGTGACAGAATATGTGGCTAAGTGCTTGACATGTCAGCAGGTCAAGGTTGAGCATCAGAGACCAGCAGGGCTATTACAGCCTATGGACATCCTAGAGTGGAAATAGGAAGACATCATGATGGATTTCGTGGTGGGGTTACTCGGGATGGTGGGTCAACATGATTTGGTGTGGGTTATTGTGGATCCATACACCAAATCAGCTCACTCCTTACCAGTGAGAACGACAATTACAGTTGACCAGTATGTAGATCTCTATGTGAAAGAGATAGTGCGTCTTCATGGGGATCTGCGGTGATCATGTCAGATCGGGACCCCACATTTACTTCCAGTTTTGGGGAAGTTTGCAGAGGGCCATGGGTGCACAGGTGAAGTTCAGTACTGCTTATCATCCTAAGACATACGGACAACCTGAAAGGACGATCCAGATATTAGAGGACATGCTGCGAGCATGTGTGCTGGATTTTGGTGTGTCCTCGAGTAAGTATTTTCCTTTGATAGAGTTTTCTTACAATAACAACTATCATTCGACCATTGAGGTGGCTCCTTATGAAATGTTGTATGGTAGGAAATACAGGTCTCCCTTTCATTGGGATGAGACATGAGAAATGAGATACTTGGGTCCTGAGGCAGTTCATAGGATCAATGAGGCTATTGAGAAGATCAGAGCTCGAATGCTTGCTACTCAAAGCAGACAGAAAAGTCATGTTGATCCCAAACATAGGAATGTGGAGTTCTAAGTGGGAGACTATGTCTTCCTTAGAGTCTCACCATGGAAAGGGGCGAGGAGATTTGGGAAGAAGGGCAAGTTGAGCCCTAGGTTTGTAGGACCATTTGAGATCCTGGAAAAGATTAGTCATGTAGCCTAAAGGTTGGCTTTACTTTCGGCACTGTTGGTCGTACACAATGTATTTTATATCTCAGCCCTTCGAAAATATATGTCAAACATGACTTATGTGTTGAGTTACAAGGATCTGGAGCTTGAGGCAGATCTCTCCAATGAGGAACAACCAGTATTGATACTAGATAAGAAGGACAAGGTCCTGAGAAAAAAACTATACCTTTGGTTAAGATATTATGGAGGAATAACAAGGTCGAAGAGGTGACCTGGGAGCTGGAATCAAATATGCAGACTTAGTATCCCGAGCTATTCAAGTAAAATTTCAAGGAAAAAATTTCTGTAAGGAGGGGATAGTTGTAACGTCCTAAATTACCTAATCGCCTTGATTAGGGGGCCAGATTGGAAAATTATGGAAATTTCATGTTTAGGTGTTTTATATGCATGTAATTATGTGATTATGCGAGTTATATTATTACGTGACTTGATATGCATGTTTAGGCATATTTATTAAACATGTGGGCCTGTTTCATATTAGAAGGGAAATTTTTGTAATTTCTCCCATTATAGGTAATTTGGCATATATGTGATATATGTGTGGGACCACATTACTATGTGGATATATCTGGGTTACTCAGCACGAGGCGATCCTAGGGAGCAAGTTAGCGGGAAAGTCACAAAGGGATCAATATTTGACCCGGTGCGAGTCAAGGGGTATATTGGGTATTTAGTACATTATTGGGTTATTGGGTAACGGGAGTGATTATTTGATGATATTAGGAGTTAGTGAGATAAAGAGGAAATTCTAGGAATTTTGACTATTTTACCCTTGGAGGCGTTTTTGGGACCCCGAGCATTGGGATTTACTTAAGCTCGAAGTAACCTGAGAGAAACAGATATATGTTAAAAATACTTTTTATCTCTCTCCCGTTATTCTGTTTTACCGTTCGTCGCATTTTCAAAGGAAACTCTAGTTTTAGGACTTGGATTCAAGCAAGGATCCAGTCATAGCGCTTCTAGGAAAGATTAGAAGCTTATTAACAGGAGGATTTAGTGAGAAATGACATAATCAGAGGTTATCGCTAGGGGCTTGGGATCAGGATCGTGCTCAAGGGTCGTTCTTATTTGACATTATACTCGGACCTGAGGTCAGAAAACTGCACCCATTATGTGACATACATGATTAGGGCTTGGCCCGAATGTTGAATATGGTTTTGATTGGGCATTGGCCCCTTTAATGTGAATGATTATGATTATGCCCGTGATTATTGATGAAGCATGTTGAGTGCTCTATATATGGATATTTGTTGTACGACAAATGCTTGTTTGCATTATATACTTGAGAAAAGCATTGACTTATCAGTCAAGGACTGCAATAGCAATGAGCGCTGGTCGTAAAGCGTTGACTTATGAGTCAAGGGCGGCAATAGTACGTCGAGCGTTGGTCCATATGATTGGATCTAATCAGGAGAGCATTACACGCTCATTTGACCAAATGGTTGTAGAAAGATAAATCGCTTGGTTAGCTCTATGGCTAGTTTCTCAAAGCTAGGGGAAAGGGCCCCAGGGTTATTCTATGGTCATCTTTTCAGGGCAAGGGACCCCAGGTCGACTCTATGGTCATATATTTAGGGAAAATGGCCCCAGGTTGACTCTATGGTCATCTATTCAGAGCAAATGGCCCAGGTTGACTCTATGGTCATCTAATTAGGGCTGCAGGCCCCATAATGATTCTATAATCGTTTATTTGTACTTTTATGCATGCATGATTAGGTTATTACTATTGGGCATGCTATATATACATCTGAATTTGTATATATTGTTCTTGCACATGTATTAAGTTTTCTTGTTGGGTCTTGGCTCATGGGTGCTATGTGGTGGAAGTAAAGGAAAAGGAAAGTTGTACCAACCATGAGTTGGAGAGCTTAGGTGGCGATGTGTACATATGCGATCGCTTGACCACCACAGCCAAGGTTCATCAGAGGAACTAGGGTTAAACACTATTTTTGCCTCTTAGGTCGGTGGGTTGTAACTTTTGAGTAGTAATGACCATTTTGGAAATGTAAACAACTTTGTGAACATTATTATGGGATCCCATGTATAGTTTAATGTTTTTAATGAAATTTCCATTCCTTTTAACCGAAATTTTTAACAATGGACCAGTAATTACATTTAGATGCACGTTTATGGCCTAATATCTCGTTTAGCGATTTAAAACACACAGTGTAACGATCTTGGCTAACCCAGGCGTTACAATCGCAATTTATATATTCATCTTTAATTGATGAAGGCCATAGATCCATACATGCCTATCCAAGTAGAAGTTTCGTTGGTCTCTATAGATATGTTTTCAACACAAACCCAATCTTGAACTAGGGATTTGAGAATTGTAGAAGATGAACAAATTTTCCTCATTGTCGATTACGCATATCACAAAAGAAAATATAACTAGAATAGAGAGCTTTATTGTTGGAAGTTTATGACTTACTCTGTGGATGCCAAAAATCCACCAAGGAAAAAATCTCTAGTCCCTGGTTGGAATACATGGCTAAAGGTCACTTAGTCATGCAATCGGGCTCGGGCCAATAGGTCTTGTGAATATGGAATAGTTTCCCTTAAGGCTTCCCTCGGTGAAAGTATGAATACCCTAGGCACACATCTCCCTCATCCAGTGGCCTCGCATTAAGGGTTTACTACCCCCTGTTAATCCCTTTATCAGGTTATGGAGCCACCGTCGTTTCGAGTATAGAAGTTGAAGGACTACTTCCTCTGGGTCACCACCCCCAAAGGGCTACAGTATCAACATTGAAGTTAAACAAGAAGTTTTAGCGAGGCCCAATCCTTGTGTCCAGGCCTTCGGGTTTCTCTCGTGATGGAGCTAGGCGCGTGTGAATATAGGAGAATATCCCAAGGGAAACATCACATTATGAGCCATGAAGTTTGGCCATTCTAAGCTAAGGGGCCAAACTAAACGTTGCAAGAGGACGGGTGCACAAGGCCCTCACATAGCGAGGTCCGGCGTGCCTGCGCGAGGTTGACATGCTCATGGGTCGAGATGCAGTCACATGCATAAGGATTGTCAAAGGCACCCGAGACGTACGCCTACCTTCGTGCAAAGGGAGCCTCGCATAGAGAGGCCCTACGTGCCTTGACACCGAGAGATGTCGAGGGCAACCAAGCATATGCCTCGACCGCGCTTGCGTCTCGTGACCTTGCCTTGCACCAGCATCTCGCGCAGCAAGGCACGCCACACCACGGTTCCGCGCACCAGCGCCTCGCACAACGAGGCACACCCCGCCTCGCCCGTTCCTGCGTCTCGTGACCTTGCCTTTCGCCAGGGTCTCGCACAGCAAGGCACGCCGCACCACGGTCCCGCACACCAGTGCCTCACACAGGGAGGCACACCTCTCCTTGCCTCGCTCGTACCAGCGTCTAACACGCCCACCCATCACAAGGGGTGCCAAGGGGGTCGTGATCATCCCATGCCAAGCATCTTGCACCAGGAGTGTCCTAAGGGTATCGCGCTGAGGATTTCATGAAGTCACCCATCACAAGGGGTGCTGGGGGTTTTGCGACGAAGGCCTAACAAGACACCTCTTGGGTCATTTTCATAGGGCCATCTCGCAAGGTCCTTGATTGTGAAGCATCTTGGAATAACATATAAGGATTTCGACACTTGAAGTCCTTGGGAACAAGGTTCCTTGCAAGGGTAAAAATCTGTGGCTCGAGGAGCTCGTACAGGTACGGAATGCACCTACAAACCAAGAGGAGTTAGAGTACGGACGCGATGTCCATGCCAGACAAGTAGTGGCTATACATGAATGGTTCATAGGAAGTACTCCCCTAGCACACCTATGAGGTTTGTACCCGACAAGTAGTGGCGGCATAATATGGTCTGACATGTACTAGAGTCGACCACCACTCTTCCAACACCACTACCACCTGTGCTACTACCCTAACAGTACCCAAGTACCTTCTTGTCCCCTGGGACCACCTGTGCTACTACCCTAACAGTGTACCCTAATAGTCTGAGAACCTGCAAGATTCCTTAAGCGAAAAGAAGAAGGAACTAGACACCGAAATGAGAAGCCCTCAAGGCAAGAGTATCACTGCACTTGGGGGGCACAGAGATGATCAAGAATTTGACCATGATTCACCCTTCACAAGGGAGATCCAGGCTGAGCAACTCCTAACCAGCTTCAAAGAGCCTCGCATGGCTCCGTACGAGGGCACTACATATCCAAAGTATCACTTAGACTCCTTCAATAACTTGATGAGGTTAAGGGGGGTCAACAGCAGAGCAAAGTTCCATTGCTTTGCTGTTACACTTAAAGGAGTCACGTACAAGTGGTTCAAGAGGATAAGGCCAGGAACCATCAAGTCGTGGTAGCAATTCTCTGGCGAATTACTTCAACAACACCGTGCAGTCTGTGATTATGTTCTGCCAATTACTAGCCTCGCTAACATAAAACAAGGCAAGAATGAAAGTCTGAAGATCTATATCCATAGGTTCAATATGGAAGCAACATATTTGGGAAGTTAAACTAGAGAGAAGCTCAAGATGGCTATTATAGTCGGAGTTCGTCCAGGAAGCAGGTTATGGGGTGACATGCTCAAGAGAGAAGTTACAAACTTAGATGACTTATTCCAAAGAGCATAGGAGTATATACGTGTAGAAGCGGGCCACAAGAACTTGCAAGTTGAGGAATGCGAACCTTCCTCCGATCACCCTTCTACCAATACGTCTGAAGATTCCATGTAAAAGAGACGTCATGATAGAGGAGTCACTGATCAAGTTGAAAATTGGAAGAGGACTACAAAAAGGCTTCAAAGAAGAAGCTAGCAGGATTCATCAAATCATCGCAATTGGCCCCCATAAAGATCCAAAGTAGGCGCCTAGCCTCACGAGCCCCAATAGGTGCTTGGCCAAGTGCGAAACAGGCATCTAGCCTTGTGACATACATATATATAAACGTATTTATAATACATATATGTGAGAGCAGTGAACCTTATGTGACAACATTTGAATCTATAAGGACTTGCTACCCTTATAGAATCTGAAAAAGTCAAAAGGTCCCTCAAAAGTGACCTCGTCACGAACAAACCCATCCTGTAAAGGGACCACGTCACAGAAGACGAAAGGGGAACCCAAAGAGATCCCCAAGTCTAGATCGACTAAGTTTCCTTACCAAGGGAAAAATGGCCTTGAAAATAGGTGTTTTCAAGGTTTCACAAGGACCATCTCCCTACAAGGATCCTGACTCGAGGAAACATTACCTCAAAAACCATAAAAGGGTCTCAAAGAAGACACTTGCAAAAAGGGTCTCGAAGAAGACACTTGCAAAAATAATACTATGGATAATGACGAGAAGGATGCTTCTCGCACAAAATAAAACGCGCGCGCAAAAATATATAAAAGGATAGCGAGAACCCAAAATGTCAACATATCTTTACGAGTAATCAAGGTGCACCAATAGACGTGAATCACACGTAGTAGAGGATCCCAAAGGGAACCCTTTCAAAATAAAGGTATTAAGCATGAGGACTTGCGGAAATCCCTCACAAGAAAGAGAATGGATTGTCAAAGACCTAGACTAATGAAAACAATGCGGCGATACCTCAAACCTTGCAAGAGGATCTCGCATAGCAAGGGCACCCTTCCTCGGCAAGAATACCCTCGACTTTACAACTCAGTCGGGCTCCATTACTTCATTGGACATCTGTATAAATGCCACCTTCAGACATAAATGAAGAATCAAGTCACGAAAACACAAAATAAGGTTAAGAGGCCTCGCACAGCGAAAGGGCCTGCACATAGCAAGACCAACTATAGCCTAGTGCTTCCGAACACTCTTCCCTAAATGTTTAACATACCCCTAAGCCTCTTATAAGCCTTATCCTTGGAAGGAAGGTCGATGAAGGCCCCGGGATGTCAACGGATGAAGCGCGAAGAAAAGGAGGCAAGCCTCACCATGTGAGAGGGTCTTGCAGTGCGAGACCATCTCGCAGAGCAAGGTCTTCATTGCCCAATAGTGCTGAATGACATCCTTCGCTGCTTTATAGGCCTCCAAGAATAATGCAAGTATCAAACTCATGAAAAATAAGTATAAACATCATAATACAGCTACAAGGACGTCTAAAGACCTCCTCATAGACTGGGGGCAAGTGTGGATGCCAAAAATCCACCAAGCAAAATATCTCTGGTCCGTGGTTGGAATACATGGCTAAAGGTAACTTAGTCATGTAATCGGGCTTGGGCCTATAGGTCTTATGAATGTGGAATAATTTCCCTAAAAGCTTCACTCAGGGAAAGTATGAAGACCCTAGGCGCACATCTCCCTCGGCCAATGGCCTCGCATAGTGAGGCCCAATCCTCGTGTGCAGGTCTTCAGCTTTCTCACGTGATGGCGCTAAGCGCGTGTGAATACGGGAGATTGTCCTAAGGGAAACATCACATTATGAGCCATGAAGTTTGGCCTTGCTAAGCTAAGGGGCCAAACTAAATACTGCAAGAGGACGGGTGCACAAGGCCCTCGCATAGCGAGGTCCAGCATGCCTGCGCGAGGTTGACATGCTCATGGGTCGAGATGCAGTCACATGCATAAGGGTTGTCAAAGGCACCCGAAATGTACGCCTACCTCCATGCAAAGGGAGCCTCGCATAGCGAGGCCTACCTGCCTTGATGCCGAGAGATGTCGAGGGTACCCGAGCTATATGCCCCGATCGCGCCTACATCTCGCGACCTTGCCTCGCGCCAGTGTCTCATATAGCAAGGCATGCCGTACAATAGTCTCATGCACCAGCGCCTCATACATCGAAGCACACCTTGCCTCGCATCTCCCGCGCCTGCGTCTCGCGACCTTGCCTCGCACCAGCGTCTCGTACAGCAAAGTACGCCGCACCATGGTCCTGCGCACCAGTGCCTTGCACAACGAGGCACACCTCGCCTCACCTCGCCTTGCCTCACCTGCGCCAGTGCCTCGCGCACCCACCCATCACAAAGGGCGTCGAGGGCGTCGTGAGCATCCCATGCCAGGGCGTCACGCCAGGATTTTCCTGAGGGTATTGCGGCGAGGATGTCAGAAAGTCACCCATCACAAGGGGTGTTGGGGGTATCGCAATGAAGACCTCACGAAACACCTCTCACCTCATTTTCATAGGGCCATCTCACAAGGTCCTTGATTGCCAAGCATCTTGGAATAACATATAATGATTTCAACACTTGAATTTCTTGGAAACAAAGTACCTTGCGAGGGTAAAAACCTGTGGCTCGAGGAGCTCGTAAAGGTACGGAATGCATCTGCAAACCAAGAGGAGTTAGAGTACGGACATGATGTCCACGCCAGACAAGTAGTGGCTGTACAAAAATGATTCATAGCAAGTACTCTCCTAGCACGCCTATGAGGTTCGTACCCGAAAAGTAGTGGCGACATAATATGGTACCAAGGCAAGATTACTTTTGAAGACCACTGACATGTACTAGAGTCAACCACCACTCTTCCAACACCACTACCCCCTGTGCTACTACCCTAACAGTGTACCCAAGTACCTTCTTATCCCCTGGGACCACCTTGTATTAGAGGCCATTAGATCCAATCTATAAATAGACCTCCACCTCTCAAGCTAAGGGGTTGGAAAATTCATTGTATACTCAGGCTATTAAGCAATATACGAATGTTTACTCCATTTTTGAACTGTGTTTATTTTTCCTTAAGTCTATTCTAAGTTCTTATCTAGCTATCGCCATACTTACCTTTGAGTTTTCTGACCTAACATCGTTGATGAGTTCTCACTGTCAACATTCTCATTCTAATTCAACAATGAATAATAGGGATAAACTCAATAATATAAATCCTTGAGACTAATTAAGAACCACATGCATAGTATGAAAGCAAATCTTTGAAATTGAAAGATTAAATTATAATCTAGAAAATTACATAAAATGGAGAGTGAAATTACACTACCTATATAAATGGAATCCTAAAATAAAATATTGTTGAGCTATCAAAGATAAAATCACAAATTATAATGGGAGACTTAAAAATGAAATCAAAATAGTCTATCTTAGATAGTTAGGGTTTTAAATACAACCATTGAATTGAACAATTGAGTCTTCGAATTTGGGGGAACATGAAAAGGCTTACACACAAGGAGTATTGCTGTCTAAAATTTCTATTTCAAACCTTCCAAAAGTTTCTTGAAATTTCGCCAAGATGGAATGAGAAGTGAAATCAAACAAACCTTTGAAACTCACACAAGTCATGTAATTCTTGGTGAGTTTCTTGGAGAAATCGAGTGTTCTTTGAAATCTAGAAAGAATGGTGGGTTAGAGAGAGAATTGAAAAGTGTGATCAAGGCTTTACAACTCATATACTGTAGGCATCGTCATTAAGTCTAACCAATAGGATTACAATTTTTAAATACATCATTTTGAGCTAAAATACGTAACTGTACAAAACAGTCAGGTGATGCGTCGCCACTTAGAGGCTATGCATTGCAACTCATTTTTTAGCATAGGAAAAAATTGGCCTGTGACGCATCACCTCTATGCCTGATCTACTCTTCCAAAGTGACCTAAAACACCTCCAAATGTTCCCAAATTTTTGGGCATGCTTAGATACCAAAACAATCAATTATAGATGCCTACAACAAAAATTCACAATTTCACTCCAACATAAGTGAAATCTTTAAGTGTTTTACACCACCTTGTGTAAGATTAATTAACCCTTATATTTAACCAATCTCACAATAAACTTGTCAAGAAATTTTTTAACATAGTGAACTTGACTTAAGACATTAACCCCACCAATTCTTCTCACTTTTACACCGAAAATGGTACCAACCTCTCCAAGGTCCTCCATTTTAAAAGTGGGAGATAAAACCCTCTCTGTTACTATTATGCTTCTCAACTCATTACTCATAATCAACATATCATTAACAAATAGATAAACCAAGATGACATAGCCATCACAAGTCTTAGACTATGAGAACTTGTTCACATTATTTTGTCTAAACTCATTCAAAATAATGGCTTGATCAAACTTTTCATGATATCGTTCGGTAATTATTTTAATCCATATGATGATTTAAACAACTTATACACTTTATGTTCATTTCCCCTCAGAACAAAACTCTCTGCTTGTTCAATATATGTAATGACCCAACTATTTCTAAGACCTTGGACCATTAAAACTACTAGACATAGCTACTTTTTTGATACAATCATAAGAAATAACATATCTTTATTGAAAACCCAAAATATTGTACTAATACAAAATAGAGTAAAAATATAAATTAAAATGTGATATGGTATGGGATCCCATTGTTTACAAAACATAAAACATAACTTTAAAAAATAGTTGCGGAATTACATCAAAACATAATTTAAAAGACTAAAATAAACGTCATCCTCGATCGACACGCAACCCATCCATTCAATTCATCCTCAACACACAAGCCAAGCCACCAAGAATCCTTCCGCCTCCGTATCTAAATTTCCTGCATCACACTAAAAATAAAGGATTGAGCCTAATGCCCAGCACAAAAAATCTATTAACAACATACATCCACTACAAGAAAAAATAGTATTCATAACACTTAAAAACTGCTAACCGGAAGTATTTATAACACTTCTCAAAACGCTAACATAGCCCCTGTTATTAAAAGTCCTGTCTTCTCTATAACAATTTTTTAATGTTATGTTCGATGTTATCTTAAAATATTCAATAACACATTTTTTGTTGCTATCATATTAAAATAATATCGTTTAGTTAGAGTAATTGGTTATAAATTTGAAGTTTAATCTTACACTTTTTGCATAACACTTTTCAACTGTTATAATTGATTATTTTGATAGCATTTTTAGTTTGTTATATTATATAAATCATAACATTTTGTTACACTTATAATATGTATCTAAAAAAGCCATATTAAAGGTCCAATAATAGAATTTTGTTATTTTAGTCTAGATAATAGGTTTTTAATTGTGTTGTGCAAGGATAATTATAAGTTTTTTTAAAATAAAAAAGTTTTTATTATCGTATTTAGATAAAAATAAATAAAAAAATTAATCACAAAATGTAATATTCAATAGATTGATAACCCATAAGTATTACATTAAACAATAACTAATTCAACCCATGACTGTGGCTACTTCATGAGATCTTAGTTCTAACTTAAGTTTGAAGCATACATAATAAAATTCTATAATCTTGAACATCTTTTACTTCAAAAATGAAAAACAAAAACATAGCAAGATACACAAAAAGTAAACCATGAAACTTGCTCCATCCTTCAATTCATCATCCATTGTGCACTTGTCTTTGTTGTGGGTTGATTTGCTTAGCTGCATAAGAATTTAAATAATTAATGCTTAAACTTAAAGTTAACAGTAAACTAAAAGTGATGACTCCTCAACATCATCATTGGAGAGAATTAAGACGGTCTCTTTGATTGATTTCCTGACCAATAAATAAGAGACCAAAAATTGAATGAAAGTTAATAGAAGAATTAATAAACAGATCAATAATTGCTACGCCTCCATTATAGAAAGGGACTAAAGAAAATTGACAACATAAGTATAATAAAATTCCAACTGAAGATAGTTTTAGTTTCTCAAGTCAGCATACTCAATGGCAATCACATGACAAATAAAAAATAAATAAAAAAACATGATCAAAGCTTCTATTCTAGTAAATAGAATATCTGCATAACATAGTATATGATCTATTGCTCTATCTTAAGACAATTTTTATACTCAATCAAAAGTTGAATGCATGAATTCAACCAAACAGACCATTCTATTGTTACAGAAAAATTGCATAGTAAATAAAAAGCAAAGCAACCCCATGGCCACAAATGAGGAAAAACTAAACAGAAACCAAATGAGAGACCCAATAAATGGTCAACCCCATGGACAAGGCAAGCCAAGATGACAACAAGCAGTAACAAGTTCCTGAAATGCCAAAAAAATCAACTAGAAAACAAAATGAAGAATCAAACAAAGCATGGGAACAGCTGCAAGATGAAAACTAAAATAAATAAACAATATAACAAGTGAATGCAAAGCCAATCCCATAACTATCATATAAACTATAACTTGCCAAAGCTACAAATAAGAAAAGAGAATACAGTGCAAAAAAAATAAAAAATCAAACTTGTCAAACAACTTGCTGCCATTAAGACATTAGTTTTTCAGAAAGTAGGGAGCAATGAAGACATAAAGTGTTTCATAACCTTCTTCAGAAAGCAAGGCAAAAGCTTGATACACTACAAACATAATAAAGCAAAGTTTTTTTTTCAAATAATTAAAAAAACAGCTATATGTCCTTTACTCATATTAAATGTACAAAAGATAGTTTAAATATAAATAAATAGAATATATAACCTTCAGGATAATATTTTTTCTTAGAAGTAATAAACAATGACATCCCCTGTAGTAATACAAACTAAAACAAGGAAATACAAATCAATGCAACTTAATCTTAACTAGAGTTTATAAGAGCAAGCATATTCCTACCGAATTCCCAATAACTTGGTAATATAGTCAAAATTTGGTATTATTCCATTGTATGCACTACTAGGAACACAAGGAAATTGTTAAAGTAATTGGACCTATGTAATTGTGGCATGATAAAATTACCAAATTTTAAAAAATAGACCAACAGTAGTTGTAAAATAGACCAACAATAGCAGTAAAAAAACAACTCAAACCAGTTACAAAATACACCAAAGCCAATAGCAAAATACATATTCTATGCCATTAAACCAGTAGCAAAATGCACCAAATATGTTAATTCCAGCTACCTTCATGGCATGGTAAACTCTCAAGTCATGACTACTAAATTATGTAGTATCCTGAGGAAATAAAAAAGAAATAGAAAAAAAATACCCAAACTAGAAAACACATAAAAAAACTTGTAATTAAACACAAAAGATGGGAGGCATTAACACATAAAAAAATGACAAGGAAATCTCAAAATACGGACACAAAAACACGTTTAAAACTATTTCTAAATCATGCATACTTATAGTTACTTCAAGGACAGTTCAATTCTGTTCACACTACTAGTTGGCATTCTTATGGTCTTTAGTAGAAATATCACCCAAAAATGTGTCTTTCAGTAAATTAATCAAAGAGTTTCAAGGAAAACGAATGAAACATACCCAAAAACAAAGCAAGTTATAGACAAAACCCTAAAACAATGCAAGTTATAGAAAGAATTATGGACTGTCCAATACTCAAAAATAGAACTTATATATATGTATGCATGAAATTTTATGATATAGAAACAAACGAAGAAAAACTTAATAAGCTAGCTGCCAATATAACTTAATATCCTTAAGGCATACAGAAAAACATAAAGTAAATTAAAATGGAAACTGAGAGAGAAACAGAAAAACAAATAAATTCATTTCCATACATATACAATGTAGTTATAATTGATATGGAGGCAAATAAAAGTTCAGAAGACAAGGCTCTAGAAAGAAATGACACATTCAGGAGATTATGGCATGTCTTTAATCATCAGTTACCCATCCAACTTTTTGTTACCCAATAGTAATAGAAGGTTAGATAACTCTTTTCCATTAGGGGTATGGGGAAAGAAATGAAGGCAAGAAAACAATAACAATTTAATTGGGGATGAGATTCGAGTAATGTACCAAAATTTGATGAGGTTATTCCTCTAATTTAGAGAACACTTGTACTTTTTTCTATTTTTCTATGTTTCTGTTTCCTCTAATTTTCCTCGTTATGTCTTCTGACATAGAAAAGAAAAGAGATAAATAAATAAAAACAAGCACATTAGCTATTAAAAAATGCCTAACATTGATTTCACACAATAATTGTAAAAAGGGCCTGATCTAGATAATTTCATATTTTCACAAAATTAGTTGAAACTGTAAGCTAGAATAAAAGTTTGAAGACAAGAAGATTAGAATTTGTGAGGCATCTTTGAAATACAAAGGTGCTTGTATGTGCTTGGACCATAAAAAGACAAGATGAAAATCTTATAATGTCTATAACAAATGTATCTATAAATATGGTAGCAAAAGTGAGTATGAGCAAAAGAGAATGAATCCATGGCAAGTTGTAAGCTAAAATTTAGTTAAGAGAAGAAGGAAATTTTGTTTTCAAATTATTGGCCCTATTCAAATATTCTAAAGAATTTGCACCTAAAAATAATCACAAAATTATGAGAATAGCAGCAACATACCATGCGTATAAACTCCTCTTCGTAATAAACATTTATCTAAAAGAATTTAGTGAATCAAGTTTAAATTAGTAATAACAATGTATCTATGCATCATCCATATGTTGGATTCTCAATAGGGAGGTACTAATGAATGTGATAACACAAACAGATACACAAGTTCATGACCCTACATAATATGATGTTTTAAACACATATGTTAGTTTTCAGTGCTCTAAATGAAATACATCAAGGTCTTTAGCATGAATAACATCATAAAGATCTAACAGTGCTAAAAGATGTAGCCCATGTCTAAAAGTGAAGTACTAGGCAGTTCTGGTAGGAATAAAAAACAATAAGCATTATCTTTTCTTCTTAAAATCGCTGAGAGAAGAAAGTCGAGAGAGAGAGAATGAGATAGGTCACTTAAGAGAATAAGGATAAAGAAATAATAAAATAAGAAAGTATTTGGCGCTATTATTTCATTTGCTCCAAAATATGTGTGCCTTTTTTTATTTACATAAAGCATTACTGACACTTCTTAAAATCTGATATATATTAACGCAATATTTGGTCAAAAATCAATCAATATAAAAATAACAATGAATAATTTCTGCACTAATTAAAGAAAGCCTTTCCATGGCTTTGATTCTTCTTAGTTCTTGCTTTTGGTCCATAAATGGCAACAAGAGCACAATCAATATAAAAATAACAATTAATAAATTCCGCACTAATTAACAATGAATAAAAAGTTCAAATAGAAAAGAAAATAATTCACAAACAAATACGATTTTTACTGCTTCAAAATATTATATAGATACCCTTTTATTGAACAATGATCACTAATCATTCATTGCTCCAAAATGTGAAGTGATTATTACAGAGCAAGTAAAATCAATAAATAATTAAAATATCATGACTGTGAGTGTAATTATTATTAAGTATTCCATGTAATATGTATAGATATGCTATATGCTTAGACATAGGAATATTATGGCCAGACAAATTCGAACTTGAAAGAAATGATATGAATATTCACATAAATAATTTTAGAAACTCAAGAACTGGAAAGATGGTCTCGAAATTCTGAATGAACCACCCTAAACAAGTCTATGCTACTAAATTAATGAAGAATTGCATGGTTAAATTCTCATAAAGAGCATAAATAATCAATAAATGAGCACAAGTCCACTGAGAATAGATATTTTTTGATGTTTTTCCATTTATCTGGGGTTTAAGAGCACTAAGTTTCCCCAAAAATTTAAGTATGTTTAATCCAAATCACATCAGCCTGAAGTGATTATTACATTATCAAGTACCATAACTCTTGTTGCTTAAAGTAGAATATAATCATTATAAACCACATATTCAGACACAAAAACAAAGGCACTGCTGAAACTAGTAGAACAAAAATGATCAAAGGCCCAAATTCAAAACATGTTTTAATGATCAGAAATGGAGTTTTCGAAATGTACATCATTATGAAAAATTAAATGCAACAAAGGAAATAATATCATATCAAACACCTGACATGTTTTTCAAAGTTAGGCCATAATTAGCCCACAAATTATTTTCTTCAGTTCTACCTGGCAAGGGCCTTAAGATATTAAATCATGTCATCATACATAGAAATAAATATATATATATCCATGGATTCAGTTATTTTACACCGAAAATCTACTAATTTTGCCATTAAATATACTATAGAGAATATCAGTAGAGACAAGGAAGTGATTTTAAACAGAGTTAAATATTTTCTTTCAAACCAAAAACATATAAAAATACCCTTTTTGTGGCCTTTTGAGACTAATTTTTATATTTAAACTTCAATTATGTGCTCACCTTCTTTTCTTTTTTCCCACTTTCTAAATGATAAACAAGTTGAAGTCATATGTTATCAGCAAGTTTCACAAGGAAACAACAAAATCAGAATATCAGTGCCTTGGTTATAGATTTGCACAATAAAAAAAAATTAAGTTTCAGGGACAATTGAAGAAACCAATGTTAATAAATGGATAGTACAGAATTAGCTAAACTTGATAATATTAAATTCTTAATGCACCTTCCAAACATTACTGGAATAGTAACAGAGACAATCTGGCCTCCTACATTGTCTGTGTTCTCATGCCACATCTTCTCAAAATTCTTCAGAGCCATGATATCCAAAGGCCAAAAGTAGTGAGCCTGAACGTACAAGTAAAATTCAAACCATAATTAGAATCCCGCATTTCTAACATAAATATAATTATCAATTAACTTGATTCATAACTGAATAATTTATGCACAACTGATGCATTATGTTAAATATTTGGGGAAATACCATGAACTACATAAAATAGAAAGTAAAAAGCAGTAGCACCATCAAAATTGAATCATTTTTCAGCAGCTACAACTTTTTTTTTAAAGATTGTACCCTTTAATAACTTAATACTGCTCAACTTTCCTCTTCCAAATCAAATGAAGTTGTGCATATATCACTACGTGAGTGAGACTCATATATCACTATGAGATTGAGACATATATACCATTTCCCTGCCCCCCAAAGTTTTCATGTAATTTGTGATTCAAATTAGGAACGACATGCACAAAACTAGTCCAGCCCCTCCACAACAACAAAAGATAAGCTTCGGTTCAAGCAACAGCCAATAATGAATTCATTACTTCAAACACTGAATAACTAAACAATCCCAAAAAACATAAACAAAGACATACATAACTTCAAATTTTGAAGGTAAAAAAGGAAACCCATGAACCTGAATAACACCAAACCTTTACCAATTAAAACATAGAACACAATTTCATTTATTCAACTTGTGCCACTTTTTATTGTAAAACTCTGTAAGAGAAATTGAGTTAAAGTCACGGTATGAATCTAAAACATAAAAGACTTTCATTTATTCCCATCTTTACTCTAAACATTTTGTTGTACATTGCCATTTAAAATTAGTTATTCAGCCATTACATAAATAAAATAATTGCTTCAAAAACATAATAACATACAATGTAATATAATTTAACTTACTGTCCCTAAACTTATTCGCTCCATGCATTCCATTAAATCCAATTTTTGGAAAGAGACACCAATCAAGATCTAACCAATGCATTAAAGAAAAATAAGTAGGGAAAATTAGACAAAAATATACTATCGATTTGAGAACCCATACCTTCATTTTATGCTCCAATAAACCAATAAAAAAATTGATGCTAACTGTAGATAATGATTCACAAAGCTCAACACTAATTATCACTTTCTTTCTTGCTTCGAACAAAGTACAATATATTCAATCCCTGATTTAAACAAAAATTCTCACAAATAATCACAAAATTATAGGTATATATATACATGAGACAAAAAATTACAGAAATCAAAATTGATGGAGAAATATTGAGAGATGAATGGTGAGGTTGAGGAACGGGGGAGGGAGGCCAGAAATATGACAAGGGAATGAGTGACTGGGAAAGAAGAACAACACCCAGATTCAAACTTCAATAAACTCATACTCATATTCAAAAATCCACTTATAATAACTAAAATGAAAGACAAAACATATACTATGAACAAAACCTATAAGATTATTAAACACACAGTAATTAAAATACCCCATACTAAGGCTTTGACTACCATGAACCAACCAACAGCAACAAAAATAAGTTGAGAGGAAACATACCAGATCTCGCATCCGCCGTGTGCTGAGGAGAAGAAGACCCACGCAACGTCGAACCTGTGATCTCGCCTTTGCCTCTGCCTCCACCAGCCGCCGTCACCTATTCTTCCAAGAGAGAGTGAAGTGGGGATGGTTTCAAAGCAGGAGGGCATGAGTAGAAAAGAGAGGCCCTGAGGTAGCAAAGAGAGAGAGAGAGAGAGAACCGAAGAAAAGAGGTTGAGGGGAATTAGGAAACGAAGAAAAGAAGAATAATGGATAGGAGTGAGAGGAGGAGAGGGCGGTGACTTAGGGCTCTCAGATTAGAGAGAATGAGAGTGTTGTGTAAAATAATAAAAAAAAATGAAAAGTAAAGGCGCCATTACTAATTCACTTGGCGCCAAAATTTCTCTCCGTATATTTTATAGCCAAATCCATAATAACACTTTAAAAAATGTGTAATATCTTACTGTAATATTTACTCAAAATTCTTGTAGTAATCATATATCATAAGCATAAAACTACATCACAAACATACACTATGAAACCTATGACTATAAAAACATATATTACAATGGCCATCGTACTTCTTGGGGCTTGCTAGCTAGGCAAATCATATGCCCATAAATTTTTTGGGATTTGTTATCTAAATTTATGCTTGTTATCTAAATAAATCATATGCCCAAGGAATATATTATTGGGGCTTGTTATCTAAACAAGTTATATGCTTGTTATCTAAACAAGTCATATACCCAAGGAATTCTATACATATACATATCATTACACAATCATATCATAACATAAACATATCATAACATAACATAACATATAAGTACATAAAATCTATCCTATTTTCCTTACCAACACCGGGATATTTGAGAACAAGGACGAGATTTGGAACACTCCTAAAACCAACAATAATAATGGTGAGTATTTCTAAAGAAAAGAGATGAAAAGGAAACTAAAACATCAAAGAAGAAACTTACCGAGAGGAACCTTAAATCAAAGAACTTAAACACATAACCAAAAAACCATAATCAGAAGTTAGGATCTGAAAGAAACTTAAGGAAAACTAAGGAATCGTAAAGAATAGAACTTATGAATAATATTACCTTGGATGAACTAGAACCGATCTACACCTCAATATTGAAAACACACTTTATCTCACTACCCAAGTGTTTATAAAGCTTTTATCCCAAACCTAAGTGTATCACTCTCTGGCAGCTTGAAGGCTCTTAACACAACTTGAAGAATGAGAGAAATGGTTGGGTACTAGGTCCTATTTATAGAGTTCAGGGAGTGAAAATATCTCCTTTAGCTCGAATAAAATAATGAATATTAATTGAAAAATATTTGAATATTCGTTCAATAGGTGCCTAGGACTCGGTCAAAAATCGTTCAGAGGCAAGTCAAGAGGTTAAGGAATGAATCAAGCTCGGTTTCTATGAACTTTGAAAACAGGCCATTGGAGCCGATATATCACCTAGGGTAAGCGATATATCGCCCCTACCAACATATCACAGGCTCGTGTTTTTGTTCGTGCAAAGTCGACGTGTTTTTCTTTTCTTCCATAGGCGATATATCGGCCCCTATGCTGCGATATATTGACATACGTGAATATGTTAAACACGTAATTGCACTTTTTCAGCATAATTTGAATTGGATAAACAACTTTGACTGAGTCATAATACGATCTTAAAGCTGCTGGAAGGTTCTAGAGCTTCTAGATCTTTCTTTTATTAAAACTATTCATCAAAAATACTTAATTCCTTTGTAATCATGGTTATGACAAATGTCATGCTCTTAATGGTTCTATCTAAACCTTAGGTTATAATCAATAATATATCTGAGACCAGCAATATTAATCAAACCTTATGTTATAATTAATATTCTTAAACTATAGGTTAAACTTATAAAAATCCATAACTATTGCTACGAGTGTCATTCTAAGTCCCAGTTTGAACCAAAATCTATGGTAACTATAATACTATAAACTAATACTTACTACTACTATCTAGCTAGCTAAGTAAACATTCTGGAACTCTACAATATAGACTTCCTCATTGAGGTCTCCATTTTAGGAATGCCATTTGGACACCCAACTTGATAAATATAAAGGTTATATACATTGATGATAAGGTAAATAAATCTGTTATTTAGGTTGTGATAGCAACCAGTGCATACATGACAAAATAATCGATTCTTTTCTTTTGTCTAAATCCTTTGGCTACTAATCTTGCCATTAACGTTTTTAAGATGCCATCAGTGTAATATTTCCTCCAAAATACCCACTTGCACCTAATTGGTGATTTGAACATTGTGGAAGGTCAACCAATTTTAAAGTGTAGTTTGACATAATTGGATCTATCTCATTATTTATTGTCTCTTTCCAAAAAGTAGAGTCTCTTGCAGACATAGCCTCTTAGTATATTTTGGGATCATTCTCAACTTGAAGAATCATCCGAATTTTCCTTATGATTTCATCAAGATTACCTTCTACTAGGTAGAACATTTCCACTTGAGAAGATGTCTCATTTGATCACATCTCTTTAAGCCTTTGGTTTTTTTGAGGCAATATACGTTGCTCATCAACATTGAAAGTTTTTATCATAATATAACAAGCTCTCAAACACTTCTCCTTATGCAATTATCACATTAGCTAGATTCTAAGTCTAATACCCTATAAGTCCTGCTATTTGAGGGATAGCCAACAAATGCACACTTAACGACCTTTCGACCCAACTTTGTCTTTTTAGGATTTTTGCTCTTGAAATAAGCAAGACACCCCAGACTTCAAGATAGCCTATAAGCTTCTTTCTTCTCCATAACTCATATGGAGACACATTGTTCTTTTTTCATAGAAATTCGATTTAATATATGACACACAGAAAGCAAAACTTCACCCCACAAATCATAACATAATTTATCATGTAAAAGAATATAATTCATCATCTCAAGACATCTCCAATTCTTTCTTTCAACGATACAATTTTATTGTCAAGTGTATGGTGTAGTGCACTCATGAATGATGCCATGTTGTTCAGATATGTGTGAAATTGTCTATATTTAAGTCATTTTCACTCTATGATTATGCACTTGATTATTCATTTATATTAGTTTATTTATATTTTTAGGAGTTCCAATACATTATGGGTGAAAATATCATGTCGGGGATGTTTTACACGTGACGTTTAAGCTTGGTAGTACAAGTCTTACAATTCACACTCAATTTCATCATTTCTCTAGCCATTTTTTTGGGAGATCCATAACTAAAAGTTATATATTCTATGAAGTACCCTGTTTTAGGTTAAGGGTGATTTCAAAGCCCTAAACATTAAATCTTGAATTTAATAATATTTATTGTTTCTTTTATTCCCATATATCAAATTACTTATGTTCTTCTATGCTTATTTCATGATTATTATTTCTTTCTTGTTTAGAATGCCCCTAAATAGGATTTTTCTTTGATCTATTACCTTCTTAAAATTTCTATTCACCTAATCGTTTATGATTCAAAGTATTTTTTTGTAAATTTTATTATAGAATGATGTCAAAGTTGTTTTTTATTATGATGAAGAACATAACCTAGGTTGGTAATTTGATGGGGAATATAGATTAATGTTGTTATTAAGAGCTTGAATGGATGTTTAGAGTACAAACACTTGTTTTCATTGTTATATCGAAACCCATTACAAACAATGGCTGGATTAAACTTCTTATGCCATTTTTAGTACTTCTTTTAAAGCATATAATGATTTAAAAAGCTTGACCTTATGCTCTTTTTTTTTTACTTAAAACTAAGCCTTCTAGTTTTCTATATGGACCTTCTCGTAGAGGTTTTCATTTAGGAATGCTGACTTGACATTCATTAGATAAACATAAAGGTCATATATTGATGATAGTGCAAATGGAACTCTTATTGAGGTTGTCCTAGCAACCGATGCATAAATGTCAAAGTAATCTATTACTTCCTTTTGTCTAAAACCTTTGGCTACTAATCTAGCCTTGAAGGTTTGTAATGTGCCATCGGTGTGGTACTTCTTTTGAAATACCCACTTGCACCCAATTGGTTTAGAACCTTGTGGAAGATCAGTAAATTACCAAATATGGTTAGCCATTATTGAATTCATTTCATCGCTTATTGTCTCTGTCCAAAATGCGGAGTCTCTTGAAGACATAGCTTATTGGTATGTCTTTGGATCATCATCAACTTGAAGAACCATAGGAATTTTCCTAAGGACTTTTTTAAGGTTTCCTACTAGGTAGAAAGAATACACTTGAAAGAAAGCCTCACTTGATCCTAACTCTTTAGGTTGTTGGCTTCATCTAGGAAATATGGGTTACTCAACAACCCTTCAAGATGTCTTTCTTGGAGATTCTTCTATCATTATGAGTTCTTGATAATTATTATCTCCATGTAACAAATTCTCAAATAATTTCACCTCTCTAGATTTAATCATTACATTAAACTATAGGTCCAACAATCTATAGGCTTTGCTATCAGAAGCATAGCCAATAAATATATATTTTATGGCTCATGGACCCAACTTGGTCTTTTTAGGATCCATGCTCTTGTAATAAGGAAGGCACCCACACACTTTGAAATAATCAATGTTTGATTTTCTACCTTTTCATATCTCATATGGAGAGATATTATTCATCTTCATAGGATTTCAATTAAGCATATGACATGCCACAAGTAATACTTTACCCCACAAATTATAATTAAACATAGAATGAAATAGCTCTATATTAACCATTTCAAGGAAAATTATGTACATTCTTTTATCTATACCATTTTGTTGTGGAGTGTGTAGAGCAATAAATTCATGAATAATTCTATGTTCCTCATAAAACATATTAAATTCATCTGAGAAATATTCACTGCCCCTGTCACTTGAATTTTCTTGTCTAATTGATTTTCTATTTAGGATTTGTATATCTTAAATACATTAAAAGTTTCATCCTTACTCTTAAGTAGATATAAATAAGTGAACCTAGAACAATCAAGTATGAGAGTCAAGAAAAACCTAATTTTACCTATAGTTAACATGTTATTTATTTCACATAAATAATTTTGAATCAAGTCAAGCAAGTTTGCACTTCTATCAACACTAGTGTAAGGTTTCTTAACAATTTTAGATTTGATGCATAATTCACATTTATCAAGATTGCTAACATTACAATTTAACATGCCACACCTAACAATTCTTCTAATAGTTTTATAGCCTATATGTGCAAGTGTAGTATGCCACAATGTAATAGAACTAGAATCAATAAAATTATAAGAGCTAGAAGCCATATTATCATTGTCATTATATGTAACTCCCCACTTTCATGAGGCATTAACTGACCCATTTAATAAATAAATTAAAAAACAAGTCTTAAATTGTTTGACTAAAACTTCATTCATTAAAAGAATATCGAACCTAACTAACAACCCTTTGAAAAGAAAAGAAACTCTGGAGTCTCATATTTAACAATAAACAATAATAAACATTTTTACCCAAAACATAAAACTTAAGTATAAAACCCAAACTCATGAACACTAAGTAAAAGAGGTCTTCAAAACTAAACAATAATATATTCCAGATAGGCCCGACACTTAACGATCGTTAAGTCCTGGATATGTATGCCCTCTGCCAACGCTCTCCAACTCATTGCAATGTAACCACCTCTTTACCTTTACATGCAGCATAGAGTATCTGTGAGCCAAAGCTCACCCAGAAGGTCTGTGTAGGACACAACCACTTATTCTTAACCAGGTAACATAACTAATAGCAACATAATAAAAATTACAAAATTTAATATCATAGATGGATAAACATCACTCTAAAGAACATAGATTAGAATAAATGGCTAGTTGTGCAACTAAGCATGCAATTTTAATATATCTTAAGCTTGCAATTTTCGTAACGTAGACATGCATTTGATAACGTAAGCAAGTCAAGCAAACACATCATTCAAAAATTTAACATATACATGCAACACATTCATACATAGAACATAATAAAACAAATTCTACCGTAAGAGAGTATGTGGAGCGTATACCTTGTGTACAGGTGTCCACTATTCTTACCTCGATAGTAGTATCGATTATGTGTCCACTATTCTTACCTCGATAGCGAAATCGATTATGTGTCCACTATTCTTACCTCGATAGTAGCAGTGTTCCACCACACTAACATGTGTGAGCCTTGAAAAATGGAAAGAGAAGCCAAATAAGAGGCAAGTGTCCAAGACGTGCTTCGAGAAGATAGGAAAAAACTCGAAGAACAATCCCACACCCACCAGGACCCCCAGAGGTGAGCTCAGGGGGTGACCTGGGGGGCGACCTCAAAAGGAGGGGGCAAGCTCAGGGAGCGAGCTCAAGCCCCCCTGAAGCTCTCACCTTCAACACTTAGCGATCTTAGTCACATCATATACCAAAACCTTTAGTTTTGATGGCAAACCAATAGAGTAATAATAAGACACCCAATCCCATACAAAGGTCAACTCATACAAAAAATACTCTTAAGAAAGTCCAAAACCATGTTATACAAAACCCCTAACCATAGATACTAAATCATAATCAAAATGAAAATAAAAATCAAACTTCTCCTTTTTGGGCAAGTAGCGCAGTCGTACCCAAAGATAGTATACACTTTTTGGATGAGTAGCGCGGTCGCGCCACTAGCTAGGATTGGTCGTGCTCATCGAAATCCCAAATACGATTTTAACCCAATTTTTCATCCAAAATTGTAAAGTTTTGACTTAAATCACATACCCAAGCAACCTACCATGTTTTTAACACTTATAATGCAAATAAAATCAATCCTAGATGTCTAATTAACATTAATTTACCAATTAACACAATCATTAACCTTTTTCATCAGCAAAACCTAAATCTACCCTAAAACTTAATTAACATAGTTTAAAGAACTTACAGATAAATGTTTCAGCCACCAATTGGCTGCTAACACTTGAAGGAACACTTGTGCGATCGAACTGAAAGGTCCATCACATAAATAGTTCATAAGAATCATGTATAACATGTCACATATCACATTAAAAACAAAAAATTTATCATATTTCTCTTGACCTAAGCTAGATTACCAAAATACCCATTACTAAAGGAAACGTATATTACATTATCAAGAGTACAAATTTTGATCATCCCATCACATGAGTAACCGTTTCCCATAAAAATGTCCATCTTAGTCAAAATGAGTTTACCAGATTCAATTTCAATTTAGATATCGGGTTTACTCAATAAACCTTTCCTTATTAAACATCTATTCATTTTGGGAACATAGAAAATATTAGTTAGGGTCACTTTTTTTTTTCCATTTGTGAAGAATAAATCAATGCAATCCCTTCCAAATATCTTGGATCTCTTTTCATTTCCCATTTGGACTTCATGTCCATCCTTTGCAACTTCAAAGGATTGAAAAAGGGTCATATCATAGATTACATGAATGTGGCACAAGTAATATACCACCACCCTTGTACCTTTCCTTGGGTTATATTAATTTCACTCGGGGGTGCAATGATCTCAATATCAAATGCAATAGCATTTGTAACATTAATTAGATTTGCAATGATCTCATTATCAAATGCATTGACCTTAGTGTCTTCACTTATCTTTGCAATGATATTATAATTGATTGCATTGACATGTTATTGTTCTTAAGGTTGCAATAGTCTCATCACTTATTGCATTGACCCTATTAAAGTTATTTAAAGATGCAATAATCTCATCATCAATTGCATTAATCATGTCAATTTCATTTAGGATTACAATGCATTTCACATTAAATGCATTAATAACAATCACAGTTACAATGTGCTCCTCAATGATTGTATTAATTTTAATTAGGGTTACAATGATTTCATTATCAATTAGAATAACCTAATTAAATTCATTTAACAGTACAATGATCTCAATATCAATGACTTTAACCCTCATCTCATTATGATTCATTTTAAAATTACCACATCTTATATGATGATCAACAATTTATAAACAAAACAAGCATAATAAAAACCCTTCAATTATTCATTAATATTGTTGTACCTTGAAATTTGAGCTAAGTATACATTAGCTCTGAGTACATAATTTTAGCTCACATATGCTATAAAGCCTGCAAAAATTGTAGAGTATTATTTAATGAACACTTAGTGAAAATGAAAGGCAAGCTTTGGGAAACTACGAATTGGAGGAATGATGGACATTTCACTGAAATAGACATTGGTATGTGCGACCCAATTCAACTATTAACCTCCTATGTAACTTAGCTCATATAATTTTCGTAAGAAAGATGACAAAGTGCCATTATTAATTCGAAGGTCGGTCACAAGATTTAGCACGTGACCATCAAGCAAGATAAACACATTCCTCATGTACTCTTTAATCTGAATCCATCTGAATCCCTTGGATTAAGGGTTATTTTCTATTTGGTACTTTTGATCAAATCAGAGACATAATAGATAATATTATGCATTAAATGTATATATATTGACCAATATTTGTATTTATTCTTAATACTTTTAAATATCCTGTCTTGGGTAATTTCTATATCTAATTTTGGGAAACCCTACACACCAACCTCCTCTATAATTAGAAAGGGATTGATTAGTTGTGAAAGCCTTGAAAAAAAAACAAATACTGAAACTCTGGTAAAATTACTTCATACGATTTATACCAAGAGAATAATACAAACTTGTGGACTCGGAGGATTTTAACTAGTGAACCACATAAAAAACTGATGTGTTTATCCATTTCTATTTTCTACACTTCAAACCACAGTGCTAAAAAGTACCTAGTTTTCTTCTTAGATTAAGTTGACGAAATTCTGTGTCAACAGTTTGGTGCTTTCATTGACAGCATTAGGCTTCTTTCCCATTTTATTTATTTTCTTCCTAGAAATACTTTTCTAGAAAAATGGTGAACTCCAGGAGATATCATCGTGATGGAGAAGAAATCATTCTAGCTATTCAAGAGGAGTACGAGCTCACAATAACTGTTGGAGAGGGTACTTCTCGGCATTACGAAAAATGACCTCAACTCAATGCCAGAAATAACATCTGGGAGGACAAAGGAAGTTCATATTCTCTTACTAGGCAATATGCTCGAGGTCACGCTTCCTCCTATTATGTCAATCTCGTTGAATAAGAAAATGCACTACAGCTTGCACATTTTACGATCTTCCCCTTTCTGCACAAGCCCTTCTGGTTATACCATATAGATATGTCGGGCAACATTTAATGAAGCCTTCTTTAGCTCAAGGGAGATGGAGCTAATTTCAAAATACTTAGGTCGGTCTTAGCATGGGTTGTCGAGGAATTGAGAAGGCCGTTTAGCCAGGCCTTGAGATTGCCTAAACATAGCTTGTGCAACCTGATATGTAGATCGAACTATCATTGAGCGATTGAGCTCGTGTTGTAAGTCTTTAGCTCGCGATTGACAAGTTGGAGGCACATAAACAAATCCTTGAAGACTCGAGATTACATCTGTATAAAGAATATTTCAATTTTGCATAATCAATGTAATAAAGGAAAGTAACCCATTCTTGTAAGTTTCCCAAACATGTCCATTAATCCCCTATAAATAGAGAGGAAATTGATAGGAAAAGGGATGCAACTTTTTGTATACTAAAACTCTGGAGAAATTTTCTTAACAATTCTCTTGAGAAAAATACAACAATAACATTGACTCGTGGACTAGGTGGATTTTAACCACTGAACTACATAAAAGTGTGTGTGAAATATTTACATTTTATTACAAGCCTAATTCTCTCCTTTTAAGTTTCTTAATTCTCTGTTGGCAAAAAATCGTGTCAAGAGTTTGGTGCTTTCACTGAGAGCAATATTAGGCTTGAGATTCTCATTCAATTTTTTTTCTTCTAAAAAGATGATGATGGCCAGAATATTAGTGTGTGAGGATGAGTCAATCATGCCTGCTGACCAAAGGGACTATCAGATGCCAATCCCAACTAGAGAATGCACCTCTGGCTATGCTGGGAAACATTGTTGGGATTAGTGACCTTTAAAGCATATGTGTAGAACAATGTTTAATTGAATAAATAATGTAAATGAATTTTTTCTTATATTGATTGTTTATTATTATTACTATTAGAATAATATTATATGAATATCATAAAATTCCCAAATTCGTTATTGCGACTACAATCTTGTATTGGTACAAGAGGATTAAGATTGTAGGGAACTAATTTAAATAGTTCGCAGTGAAACAAAGTCATATGGAATCTTTGGATTAGATACTGTAAGTATGATTCACTAGTATTATGAATACATGTAATCTAGATCCCGATTACTGAAGTAGTAGGACATCTTAGTAGAGGTACTTTGTATAAAGTGGTTATACATGAACGGGACCCAATATACTATTGATACTTAATAATATCGTCCACTTTATAAATATTAATTAAACATATCAATAAGATGATCATATACAAATTGGTCTTAATCCTGAAATTATTATGAATTTCTGTTTATGTCATATGAATTCTTTGATTCACTCGTTATGGTTTGTCAAGACGATCAGTCTAAAATCTTTTGTTCTGGGAATTCATTGATGTAAATGGTTGGGGACATAATATACAGATATGGAATCTATACCTTTCCTATAGGAATTGAATAATGTTTCTCTTAAGGGTTTGCTTTTGGAACTGAAAGGTTATTGAGCTCAAATTCATTAATCAGTTTATGAATTGACCTTCACTAGTAAAGTTAACGATACTTAAGGAAACAAGATATAATTAAAGAGGTTAAATGGTAATGAATTCCTACTTTAATTATGAAGCATTAATAGAAGATTGAATTGTATATAGTGATTAAGTCGATTGATACTTCTTATACTTAAAAGTACCCAATAAATAAATGTCTATAATTACAAGACTGCAGTCTCATATTTTTAGTGAAATAATATTGAGATTAATAAATTAAGGTTATTATACTAAAGAGTTAATTAATAATCTAAATTTATTGGAGCTTGAAATTATAGGTCCATAGGTCCCCGAGATGGCTCTATCAACACTATTCAAGGTAAGAGTTTAAATTAGGAAAAATTAGGGAAATGACATATTTGGAAAAAAAATTGTTCTTCGGGATAAAATATGTAATTGAGACAAATTATTTAATTAATATTGCAATTTTCAAACTTGGTATTTTAATTAAAAAGGAATTTTTGAAATTATATTATTAAATTAATTTGCAATTTCAAAAATGACTTTTAAATAATTAAGATAATTAATTTTGAATTAATTAGTTTTATTTATTTAAATTTTTTGAAATTTTATTTATGAATTTAAATTGGTTCTGAATTTGAAATAATATTTATTCTTTAATTAATTTGATAAGATAAGTTATCAGGTTTAGATATTTTTGAATAAATAATTATAAATAATAATTAAAAGAAAGTGGTGGAACACATCCCTAAAATCAGGAATGTGTTACACACCAACAATAATACATGCATTGTAGTTGGTGTGTAACAAGGTCCAATAATGGATCTTGATATTTCTTTAATGTATTTAATAATTGGTTTATAATTTAAAATTTGAATTTAATTAATTTTTTTATAAATCAACCAGATAAAATTGTTTCATAATACGCTTAAGAGAGATAATATTCTAGAGAGAAAATTTTAAGCTTTTCATAGAGAGAAAAATATAACGTAATATTTTTCATATTCCTGATAACGGTCTTACACCTATTATTCCAAGATCTCATGAGTTGAGTACATCTTGTGAATCAGAAATTTTTCCACCATTACTTTATGTTCCCACACACTTCTTGACGAGTAGAGATACATCTTGGAAGATCTTGGTCTGAGTATTCAAAAGGTTGTTTTGGATTGGATGTTCATTGGAGGTACTAAAAATAGCATATTCTTGAATGTTCAACAACTAGTAAATTCTCATTATCTTTTTATTTCTCTATGGTTAATGTTTTGCATATTAATGGATCTGGTTATTTAAATATTATTTTAATAAATTTTTTGAAATTTTTGGGCCCACCATCCCACTCTTTCTGCTGCGCATATTGTAAACAAGTTCCCGACAAACGTCCCAAAGGAATGCTGGAAACAACAAGGATACATGCATATCATTCACATGTTCCATGGGGGAAACTCACTACTCCTCATATTACGTGGGATTGGTTGAGCGAGAGAATGGGGTGCTTAAGAATTGGCTTGTCCACGCCAATAGACGTATTGACGAGATCATGTCCCTACAAACCCCTATCACAGATCCAAATGTTGGGAGGAGAGCTAGTAGCTCTCAAAGGACCAGGTCATGCGAATGTAACCGCACAAATATTCGTTCGGTTAGAACTGCTACTCCCATCTCCTTTCTTTCGAGGCGAGCTCCTAGAAATGAGCAACCTGCTCAGCGAGCTAAAAATAATTATGTGCGAGCGAACACAGACATGATTCCCCTAAATCCACTATCTCAAGTCCCATCCAACAACAAAATCAGGAGGGAATACCACCAGTTGAAAAAGAGACTGGGGTGGATGAAAGGCATCCAAGTTTTAACATCCCGCAATTTCTACACATGGAATTTTAAAGGAAAAATTTTAATTAAAAAAATGATATAATTGGGAAATTATAAAAATTAAATCAGTATTGGTTTTATCATATATTGGGATAGTAAATGAATTTTTATGTCCCAAATTATGTATTATTCTTTGGAATAAATAATAAATGATATTAAAGTTTATAATTGGAAAATAATCAGAATTTAAAGAGTTTTAACTTATTATTGTTATTATCATTTATTGTGAAATAAATAATAAGAAATCTTTAAATTGATAAATAAAGTTTATCAACATTTGAAGATATATGTTTTAAATTAAATGAAATTTTGATCACTCAGTTATTGTATTAATCATGGTAATAAATATCAAGATCTTTTTAATAAAAAAAATAGAGAATTGCATTTACTAATTATGATAAATTGATCAAAATGTCCTTTAATTATATTATGGGGTTCAAGAATAATTAAGATAAGTATTAGTCCAATTTTTAAAGTTAATTTAGCAATTAAGTAGTAGCTTAATAAAAAGGAATTAATTAATTAAGTAGTTAATAATTAAATAAACTAATATATTAAAAATCATATTTTACTTTAATAAATTAAATAAATAAGTTTTATTTTAAAAATAAGTTTTTAATTGTTATTAAATAAAAAAAATTGAAACCCTAAAGTCCCTTTTCTCTTCCTTCTCACTTTTGGTTTCTCACTCCCCAGCCCGTTACCCTCTATCTCATTCTCTCCACAGCATCTCGACTAGGGAGTGTGTAGCGCACCAATTTTATTTTTTTTTATTCAAATTTTGTGCTTTATTTTATTTAATTGTTAAGGGTTGTGAATTATTTTATTTATTTGTTTAAATTAATTGTTAGGATTGTTTGGTAGAATTTTGTGAATTTAATTTTTAATTTTTTAATTATCTATTTTTTATTTTATTTTTAATATGTGAATAATTGAGTTTTGGTTGAATGTACCAAGGTGCATGGTAAGTAGTGATACACCCTAGTTATTGAGTGTGTGCATGTGAATGGTTGCATGGTGCACTTGTGTAGAATTTTCTACACACTTTATTATTTCCTTTTATTAGATTTATTTAGATTATTTAATTTAAAAAAATAAAAGAAAGGGTAACAAGAAGTAGTGTGGACGGCAAGTGGGACAGGAGGGAATGAGAGTTGTCCATTTATATTTTTTTTCTTCAATAAAATAAATTAGAATTAAAAGAAAATAAGCACAATTAGGAAACTTACCAATTCTTTTCCTTAGGCTATTATGGATAGATTAGAATAAAGAGGGAAGGAAAAACAAAGAGAACATTATGCTCATTTGGGACCGTCATCCTAGAGGGAAGGAGAGAGAGAGAGAGTAGGTGTTTTCTAGAGAGAGAAGAAGAAAGAAGAGAGGACCAAATCTCTCTATAGGTAAGGATTATCTTGGTTTGGTTGATTCTTGAGTTTAGATCTTCTCCATGTTTTCTAACTATTTGATTTTCTCTTCTCATGTTCTTGTGGTGTTCTAAAATCCCTAAGATTTGAGCAAGGTGGTGACCATAGTTGGTTCTTGTGTTCTCTCAAGGAAGGTATTAGATTCCTCCATCAACCTTGTGTTGATTTTGTTTTGTTGGGGAGATTAAGGATTTATGAATTGTAATAATATGTTGTTTTATTTTCCTTTTATTTTGTTGGTGGTATGTTATTTTGATCATGCATGAATGGTTTTGTGGTTTAATGCATGAAGGGATTCAGTTTTGAATTGCTAAGTATGATAATTGATGATATTTTATGTTTGTGTATATGTGAGTTTCGACCTATGCATGTCTAGGGATCCCCTTTATATTTTGATATTTTTATTGTGTTTTTATGTTAGATCCATGTTCTAGGACCCTATATAATTTTTGGTAGAATAAATAATTTGGACTCTTGTTATTGAATCCAAGAAATTTGATGAATATGTTTATGAGATTATGTATCAACAGGTTATTGTATCCATGAATGATGATAGAAACATGCTAGGATGCATGTGAATGTAAATGATAATTTTGTTTTATATTTATGATTAATTCATGAGGGTTTTGGCTAAAAGGGTATAATGCATGATGAGTTGTTTGATTTTGTGTCACCCATGCATATTAGGAACATGCTAGGGTTTGTGAATTAATTTTATAGATTTAAACATGTATGGTAATGATGTATTTTTGTGAAGCATGATGTAAAAGATGGATTTTTGATTTGTTAAGCTTGCTGATTTTGGTGATTAAATGGTTTAGAATATGATGACAATAATGTTTTTGCATGCTTAAATAATTTTGCAAGTACTATGATGTTTTTAAGAAATTAAATGGAAATTTAATATACATTAAAATGATATTTTTACTCAAATAAATACCTACAGATTTTTCTATATTTTTAGAGAAAATATGAGGTTTTAAATTCAATATGGTGATTTTTTAGAGTCGAATTTTTGATAAAATATTGGAAAGTTTCTTTTTTTGTCTTTATGAAATGAAAATTTGTGTATTTGTGAAATAATATAACCCTAAACTATGTCAATATTAAAAATTATATTTTTAAATGTAACCATGAGTGTTCATTTTAATAGATATGATTTTTTTTTATTTTAATTAAGAAAAATATTGAGATTAATTCACTTATGTTTTTTTAAATAAATTAAATAGTGGCTGCATGTTTAGTTTAATAGTTTAAAATTAATTATTGGATTATCACTTATGAATTTATTTTACTTAAAATTAAGTCTTAAAATAATACAAATAAAATGTATTTTTCTCACACCAAGTTTGTAATTTTATTAATTTAAATTAAATTGTTATTTTCTAAGGAAACATGATAATTATAAGTATTTCACATAATTTCTAGCCTTTATTATTTTTATGTAATTTAAAAATAAATAATGAAATTATTATATTTTTAGATGGCTAAATAAATTACTTTATGAAATAAAAATAATGTTTTAGAGGTTTAATCAACTTAGTGATTTTTAAAGAGATAAATAATTGTAATAAAAGTATGTTACTAAATCATTGTTTTGAAAAAGATGGAAATAAGCGCGTATGAATTATCATTTTTAACGTCACTTTTTAAATACGTTCCCACGTATGCATATCGCATGCAAATACACTTTTACGTTCGAAAATATGTCTAATATTCAACCATATGATTTTTATTCAAAAATAATGCATGTAACATATTTATAATTTCCATCATTCTATTTGTGATTTTATGTGTAATTATGCCTATTTGGAAATTATTAGTAGTTTTCACCATGTATGGGATATATGAGTTGGACACAAGAAAGTTATATGTGATGCTAAAGAATGTTATTTTATTATGGTATAGGCTCGTTGTGAAGTTTGTCAGTTTTGCTTTTCTTGGACCTGAGGTAAGGAAGTTAGATAGAATTTTGTTTGTTTATGGTATGAATAGTAAGATTGGCTTGTTTAAGGATAAATGATATATATGAAAATGTACCATGTGATATGATGTGTGAAATGTTGTTATGATTTGATGATGAATGTAAGGAATCATGTATCTTTCCATAGCTTTGATATGACTAAATTGAATGTATTTCTGTTTGTTGTATGATATGTAATGGTTGTTAGCGTGATGAACGCGACAGAACAAAGGGGTTACTAAGGATGTGAAGACGTAACTTGAGTTACTAAGGATATAAAGACGCAACTCATAGGGCGAACGCGCCGAGGTTATTCAAGGACCAAAGATCCTGTTTACCTTAAGATATGTTCACAAGTATATGTTGATGATGCTTATGATGATAATGTTATGATGATTATGTATATGATGATGATGTTTATGATGATAATGCTTATAATGGTTATGTTTATGATGATTATGCTTATGATGATGGTGGTTATGATAAGAATGTTTATGATGTGTAACAATGTATGAATTTGAATATGTTTTGTGTGTATACTTGTGTGTTATTTGTACTTCCTTACTGGGCTTTTAGCTCACCCCCTTACTTTCCCTTCTAGGTAGAAAATAGGATTTCTCTGTGGCTCATGTGGTGATGTGGGAAGTTCCAACGTCGGGGTGTGTATGGCGTGGGGGCATCCTATGGATGAGAAAACAATCAGTTTAATGCCAATTTCTAAACAATACTGTTATGTTTATTTTTAACTTTTAGAACTTATCAGTGAGACTTGAACTTTAATTATTTTTAAAACGTTGCATTAAAACTATTATTTTCTTTTTAAACTATTAGGCCCAACTTGCATGTTTTTAGCATGGCCCCACTGAGACTTTTATAATAAGTGGATTTTCTTCTATAAACTTATGAGCATGAAAATAGTTTACACGGTATTAGACTAGGGCGTTTTACAGAGTGGTACCACTGAACTAAGAAGATAGAGAGGAACAATACCCCACCAAAGGATCGTCCTCAACCGTGGCTGGAGAAAATGCGGATAGTTCATGGAGGTCTGAGACTTTTTGGCTCCAATTCGACCATTTTGGACCACTCCACGAAGAACCACCACCACCATGATGCTCCCCGAGTCTTTATCTTCGAAGCCTAGTCCCTGTTTTCCAGTACCACCATCGTGGAGTGGTGGCGCCACCACCATTGCTAGAGCTCTGATAGAGGGTCTCAGCTATCCACTATTTGTGGTGTTCCGGAGTTCATTTTTGAACTCTAAAGCTCACCATCAAACCTATTTTTGAACACCTGAGCGTGTCGGTATAATTTCTAACCAAACTTTTGAATTTTTGAGTTTTTAGAAATTAATTGCGATTTAGGAAATTAAATGAAATTATGTATGTTTCTAGTATGTTATGAGTTAATTAGCATAATGACTTGCTCTGTGATTTTCTGGACTGTCTGAGAATGTTATATGTTGTGTTTGCAGGTTTTTAAAATTTGGAGAATGTCCAATTTGCAGCCGTTATGCTGCTCGATTTTCTAGAAAGTTAACGAACTTGTATTTACTAATTTTTATAAAATCACTTGATATTTTAGAATCAATTAGAATAGAGATTTCTAAAGATTATCGATTTATGAATATAATTTATGGGTTATATTCTAATATCGCTCGAGGCTAGAGTAATATTTTATTAAGAATTATTATGAGCGACATAGTATTATGAGCAATTAGTGCGACTTTCATAATAGTGTCAAGTTGATATACCAAGAAAACTATTGTAACGATCTACTTCCTTAGAGCTCTTACTAAGGGAGTTTAAAATGTACTAATCACTCGCTAATCGAGGTTTTAGGTTAAAAGTGTAGCTAACTATGTTGAAGGTCATTTTAAGACATTAAATATAAAAATGACATCATTCATTGAAAATACTAAAGGTTAGACATTTGGGATCCAAAAATACTGTTTAGAAAATATTTACAACTCCAAATACATTAATTTTCAACTAGGCGACAAAATTCAAGTTAATACACAATATTTCCCAAAAATACCCCTGGTCGTGGCCGCCAAGTAGGTCAAGCATGTACACGTCGCTTCACGCACTCCGTACTCAAGGTTGGTCAACCTTATCTTTGCCCTTACTTGCACCATAGAGAACTCGTGAGCCAATGCCCAGCAAGAAAACTCAACACAAAACAATTAAAATATGCATATCTATCAATCAACATATAACAAAAAAGCCAACAGGCTAAACATATAGCGACCATGCTGTCCCAGGTGCTTTACCAAGACCAGGGTTTGTGGTCTTCACTGTGAGGATGACTCCAACATCCTAAGAGGGTCTCGCCCTAACAACTTGCACTCTGCGTGCTCAACGCCACCCTCGTCCCTTGCCGTACTCGGCTTTGCACTCTACGTGCTTAACGATGTTCCTGGCACCTTGCTGTACTCAGCTTCCTGTCGTTATCGGCCTTCGCCGTTCATTCACAAATATGCAATACATAGCATATAATCAACAAATACGTAAACAAATACAAAACATAAACAATAGGGTTATGCCCTGCAATTCAATCAGTTAGGGCCATGCCCGGCAATGAAAATTATAGGGCCATGCTCTGCTCTTGGGTACAAAAGTTTTCTTACCTGTGTCCCAAGCTTCCTGAGCATCAGTACACATCCCAAACCCTATCTGGAAGCATCACAATAAATCATAAACTTCTCATTGTCTGACAGCAGACTCAATACTGGAGCAGTGATCAGCCGCTGCTTCAATTCCCTAAAATTATTCTCACACCTATCTGTCCACACATACTTAGTCTTCTTTTGTGTCAATTCAGTCAATGGTGTGGCTATCCTGGAGAATCCCTCGATGAACCGCCGATAATACCCTGCCAATCCCAGAAAGCTCCTAACTTCTGGTACACTACTTGGTCTAGGCCAATCTCTCACTGCCTTAATCTTGCTTGGGTAAACCAGAATCCCCTCCTTACTGACAATATGACCTAGAAATGTTACTTATGGTAACCTAAACTCACACTTGCTGAACTTAGCATATAGCCTATGCTCCCTCAACCACTGTAATACCAGGCACAAATGCTGCTCGTGCTCTGTCTTTGACTACGAATACACCGGAATATCATCAATAAACACAATCAAAAACTTGTCCATATAGTCCTTGGAGACCTTATTCATCAAATCCATAAAGGCTGCTTGGGCGTTGGTTAATCCAAAGGACATAACTAGGAATTCATAGTGTCCATATCTCGTGCGGAAAGCGGTCTTTGGTAGGTCATCCTCTTTAATCCTTAACTGGTGGTAACCTGACCGAAGGTCAATTATAGAGAACATTGTCTTCCCCTGTAAATGGTCAAACAAGTCGTCGATCCTAGGTAGTGGGTACTTGTTCTTAATGGTCAACTTGTTTAACTCCCTGTAATCAATACACATCCTTAAAGATCCATCCTTCTTCTTGACGAACAACACTAGAGCACCCCATGGCGAGAAACTCGGTCTGAATCTTCAGTTCCTTCAACTGTGTCGAAGCCATTCTATAAGGTGTCCTAGATACTGGCTCCGCCCCTGGCGCCAACTCTATAACAAACTCAATCTCTTGCTATGGTGGCAACCCTGGCAAGTTTGCGGGAAACAGATCTGGAAACTCACATACCAATCTCGTCTCACTCGACCCAACCGGCACATCTCTAGATGTATCCACAATGTTCTCTAGGAATTCAATGTAACCTTACTGAGTCAGGTCTCTAGCCTTCAGTGCCGAAATCATAGGTACTAGCGGTCCACTCACTGTCCCCACAAATACAAAGGGTACCTCCCCTTCTAGTTCAAAAGTCACCATCTTGCGCTTGCAATCAATCGTCGCCCCGTACTTTGATAACAAATGCATTCTTAAGATCATATCAAAGTCATCCATCGCTAACTCAATCAGATCAACAGACAACTCTCTAGTGTCTATCTCTACTAGCAATGCTCTAACCCATCTCCTAGAAACTACTAGTTCCCCAGTTGGCAACAAAGTTTGAAATCCCCTAGCATACCAATCACTAGGTCTACACACCTGATCTATCACTCTAGCAGACACAAATGAATGACTAGCCCCAAAATCAATCAATGCAGTAAAGGAAGAACCAGCACTAGAAATCTAACCTGTCACGACTGAGGGGCTAGCCTCAACCTTAGTTTGGGTCATGGTGAATACTTTGACAAGAGCGAGACTATCGCTCTGCTTTGGCTCCTCTTTCCTGGCTTGTGGACAGTCCTTCTTCAAATGGTTGATACTCCCACAAATAAAGCAGACCCTGATCTTTCACTCTCTCTGATGTCATTGTTTACATCAAGGACACACTGGGAAACTCCTCCAGTTGTCACCCCCGCCCTGACAGCCACTGAAAGCACCCCGTGCCCTCCTATATGAGCTGGGAGGAACGAAAGAGTCTAGGGCCTTTCTCTTCTTCTCACTGGGGCCACTACCCCGACTGGCTCCGGTAAAAGGAGGTACAGTCCTCCAAGCATCGCGCCTAGCAGAGCCTTCTCTCCATATCTGATCCTCAGCCCCCTCAGCTGTATGGGCCTTGTCCACTACGTGAGCATAAGTGGTAGTACTCAGATCCAAAGTTATCTTAACATTATGGCCGATCATAACATTCAATCCCTGCATAAACCGGTCTCTTCGTGCCATATCAGTCAGCACCAAATCCGGCGTGAACTTCGCAAACCGGTCAAATCTCAAGGCATACTGAGTAACTGTCATCCGGTTTGGAGTCATATTTGTAAACTCATTAACCTTCGCAGCTCAAACTGCGACACTGTAGTACTTCTCGTTGAAATTTTTTCTAAATTCTTCCCAGGTCATAGCTGCAACATTCCATCTCCAAGTCACCACATCCCACCAGATGCAGGCATCCTCTCTAAACATGTAGCTGGCACAAGCTACCCTCTCATTCCCTTCTACCCTCATGACATCCAGGATGGAAGAAATCATGTTCATCCACTGCTCTGCCCACAGTGGGTCTGGTCCACCATCGAAGTTGGGAGGATGCTGCTTCCTGAACCTCTTGTACAAAGTTTCCCACCTATTCTCCATAACATGATGAACTGGCACTGGCGCCACAACCTGTGGAACCTGCAACCCAATGCCCTGAGGAGGGGCCTGTTGTCTTAACTATCGAAGCTCTTCTTCTATTCGATGAAGTCTACCTTCCATCTCGGCAAATAACTGTCACCAATTCTATGGGGCAGGTGGAGGGTCCTGACCCTGGTTGTCATCCTCGACCCTATTGTCGTGGAGTCTGATTGATCGCCGAGGCATCTCAACAAAATGCCTGTAATCAACGATGGCGCTTATCAGGCATGATAACAGCATCCAAAACCACCTCCCAATTCACATCAATCAACCAAAAACAATAATCCACAAAACACAGATAACATACAACAATCAAAGGGCCATGCCCTAACATCATGCATATGTTAACACATTCATCATGCTCTATATAAAATAATCAAGCAAAGAAGACATTTAGCATGCAATCAAGCATATAATTCAATCACTACCAACCAACCCTGAGTCGAGCTTGTCACTGGCAGCGAGCATACATGTTCGTTCAATCTCCAGGAACCATAAACCTTGGCTCGCTCTGATATCTAGTTGTAACACCCTACTTCCTTAGAGTCGTTACTAAGGGACTTTAAAATGTGCTAATCACTCGCTAATCGAGGTTTTAGGTTAAAAGTGTAGCTAATTGTGTTGAAGGTCATTTTAAGACATTAAATATAAAAATGATGTCATTCATTGAAAATACTATAGGTTAGACATTTGGGATCCCAAAATACTGTTTAGAAAATATTTATAACTCAAAAGACATTAAGGGTCGACTAGGCGACAAAATTTAGGTTAATACACAACATTTCCCAAAAATACCCCTGGCTGTGGCCGCCAGATAGGCCGAACATGTACACGTCGCTTCATGCTCTCTGTACTCATGGTTGGTCGACCTTTCCTTTGCCCTTACCTACCCCATAAAGAACCCGTGAGCCGAAGCCCAGCAAGAAAACTCAACACCAAACAATTAACATATGCATATCTATCAATCAACATATAACAAAACAGCCAACAGGCTAAATACATAGCCGCCATGCCGTCCCAAGCGCTTTACCAGACCCTAGATTTGCGGTCTTCACCGTGAGGATGACTCCAGCATCCTAAGAGGGTCTTGCCCTAACGGCTTGCAATTCGCGTATTCAATGCTGCCCCCGGCTCCTTGCCATACTTGGCTTTGCACTCCACGTGCTTAACGTCGTACCTGGCCCCTTGTTGTACCCGACTTCTTGTTGTTCTCGGCCTTCACCGTTCATTCACAAATATGCAATACATAGCATATAATCAAAAAATACTTAAACAAATAAAAAACATAAACAATAAGGTTATGCCCTCCAATTCAATCACATAGGGCCATGCCTTGCAATGCAAATTATAGGGCCATGCCCTGCACTACGGGTACAACAGTTTTCTTACCTGTGTCCCAAGCTTCCTGAGCACCGAAATCCCGAGCACAGTCCTCTAACCCGAGCCTCGGTAAAAACCTAGCCATAATGCATGAACAATAGCCATCCCTCAAGCTCTAATCCATTAAACAACTTTGGAATATAATTCTAGTCTCCGGGACCTTAGATTCTACCAATCTGGGTGGTAAAATCCTTCGGCAACCTTAACTTTTGGGTTCTCGAGCCAAAAACCTTCAAATAGCCAAAACATTGAATTAGGGTCGCGGCCCAGCCCCTTAAGGGCAACGACCCGCCCTAAAACAGAGGCAAAATGCCGCCCTACTAGGAGACACAGGCCGCGACATTCCCCACCTTGGGCCGCGCCGCGCCTCAAGAACAAAGGCCTCCCCAGGCCTTCACGAACACAAGGGTCGTTGCCTTTGATGAACAAGGCCGTGGCGCAAGTCCCAGAAACCCAAAAACCAGCCTATTTGTCAAGTTTTTCCCTGAGCTTAAGCCTATAATTCACACCCCAAACTTCAACCAACCTCAAAATTAAGCCCAGAATTCATACACATATAGCGTAAACATTCTAACAAACTCATAAACAAATTCTTACACCCGTCAAACATCCAAAACCAATCTTAGAAACCAAATCCATGCAAGCCTAAGTTCTAGCAACAAAATAGTAGAATTAACCTTAATCATTAGATTTAAGAGCTTACCTTTGAACTTAATTAAGCCTCTGAACTAATCCCATGAGTTCCCAGTTGCTAGCCTACCAAATTCCAACCTTGAACCTCAGAATTTCTGATCTAAAATCTTCCAAAACCAAGCACCAAGGGGAGAAGAGATGAACCGAATGAGAGAGAGACTTGAGAACTTTGACTTGTTTTTTTTTTCTGAGTTCCAGTGTTTTCCTCAAGCCTCTAAGTGTATATCCACTTGCCAAAAAGACTAAATTGCCCCCTTAAGTCTACCCTCAACCCTTTAATGCCACCAAGGGCATTTAAGTCATTTGCCAATTCCCGTTAAGTCCCCGAGTGTTCCTATAAATCCCCATTTAATTCTGACATGTCCAAATGATTTCCAAACTACTACTCGTTACTCGATAAATTTTGAACACATATTATATACCCAAAATACCCCTAGGCTCCTCCCGAGTCGGGTATTTGACCCCATTGTGACTTTCTAGCCAATCTGCTCCCAAGGACTGTCTCGGATCGTGCATCACAAATATATCACCACTCACACGTGGTATCAATCAAAATATACACAAATATATCATTTATGACCTCAACAGGCTAAAATTACAAACATGTCCCTAATAACCAAATGGGGCCAACATGCATATTTAATTCACCTAAACATGCATTTCTAATCACATGCTCATCAAATTCACATATTAACATAATAAATCAATTATTTCCATCCAGGCACGCTAATCAAGGCCCCAAGTCTTATTAGCAAATTTGAGACGCCACAACAATGGTCTTGGATTTTAAAAGAGAATGTAATTTACGATTTTGAAATTAGTGATAGAATTTTTATAACAAGGTTGTTATTTTACTAAAATGAGTTTCAATTTCTAACTATTATAAATTATGAATTAATAAGCATTCAATTCTAAAAAAATTAATGATTTAAGAACTCGAGAACTTTGATGGAAAATCATCTAGAGTCTAAGAGGAAAATAATGAAGGAAAAATATGTAATTGAAAATAAATTTGCATCTAGATGGATTTTTTGTACAAAGAATTTATGAATGGAATTTACTATTGTGAGTATAATTATTGTTGTTAACACTTATATTATTAAGAGTTTCTTATGCTTATGTAATATTTTATTATAATTTTATCAATATGATTTTCATGAGAATAATTAAATTATTATAAAATAAAAATTATTATTTTATGAATTGGTGGATTAGAAAGAAAGAAGCAAAGTGACTTTTAAATTATTTAATTCCAATTTTACAAGCTTAAGGTCTTGGACTATTTTAATGATAATAATTTTCTATAGAGGAAACCAATGAACGATATTATTATGACAATTTGATTATTCTGACTTTTATAATAAAGTCAAGAGTTTCCTGTTAAAAGAAAAATTTATTTTGACTTATTATGGATTTCTAAAAGAACAAGTAAGTTGTTTCCGAACAAATCAATTCAAGATTTATAAAACTTGAGATTTAAGTTATTTGTTTATAATCACTTCAAACTAAGTTAATGTATTATGTTCATAGAGAATTTATCTATAACCAAGGACCCCGTGTTAAGTTATCTATACTATTACCGCATTGATATTTTACATGAGCTATTTTATCATTGTTTTTATCATAATGGATATTAGTATGACTTGGGTCAGTACTAATAATAATAAGGGTTTTGTGGTTATGTTTATTAAATGCTTACAACTTTGAGGTCAAAGAGGTCAAAACTATTATTAGATGAGAATTAATATTATCATTTCATTAATTTTATTGCCCTTGGTATGCACTAGATTTGAAAGTGTATATTTTTGTGAGTTAGGGATTAACTCAATTTTGATCCTTGAATATGATGAAAGGTTATAAGAAAAGTATGGGTGATAGCTCTTGCTGAGAAATTTTAATTATTTAAGGACTTGAGGTAACTTGATCTCACGTTATGTGAATTACTTGCTCATATGTTTCGAATTATTGATCTAGTGACTGCATATGAATTGTTTGATTTTGTGTGTCTTGAATATGGCTATGAATATGCATGGCTTGCCTGAGTGTGTTGTTTGTTATATTCTGAATGGTTGACTCTATGCCTGAGATTATTTGATATTATGAATGTGTAGTTAATGATGGAATTTGTATATTGTGATTTGATATGCTATAAGTAAGTCTATGATTTATATGTTTGCAACATGAATTAACTAGTGTATTGCTTGCTAGAAATTGGGCTTATATGCTAGTTAGAGAGAGAGAGAGGGCGCTCAGTTAGAGACAATGACTAGGCAATGCTTACACTCCATATGAGATGTGATTTATTTGTGGTGCGGGTCGCGCCCGTGACATTTGGCCAGGGGATAAGCTCGCTGGGTAAACTTAGGAGTACTGATGATCCTAAGGGGTTCTTATGCTCCAATTGAGAATTTTTTTGGTTTGGTTGAAACCTGTGATATTTGGCCAGGGGATAAGCACGCAGGGTAAACTTAGGACTACTGATGATCCTAAGAAGTGCTTATGCTCCATTTGAGACATTTTATGGTTCGGTTGAAACCATGACATTTGTCTAGGGGATAAGCACGCTGATAAAATTAGGAGAACAGATGATCCTAAGGATTGCTTATGCTCTATTTGAGACATTTTCTGGTCATGTTTAAACTCGTGACATTTGGCAAGAAGATAAGTACATTGGGTAAACTTATGTGTACTAATGACCCTAAGGGGTGCTTTTGCTTCATTTGAGACCTTTTATGGTGTAGTTGAAATCCGTGACATTTGGCCAGGAGGTAAGTTGTTACGAGTAAAACCTAGGAGTCTCGATGAGCCGGTGATAATTCACCTCACCCACGATAGTATTAATTCCCTCGGAAATTTAATAATTTCCCTTGTTGGAATTTATGATTGAGACACTAGTACTGAGACTCGAGTCTCCACTATTGATTTTATGGGTGTGTTTAGAGACACCTGATAGTGCCGAATTATTTTGGAATCTTTCAAATCAACTTCAAGAGTTAACTTTGGTTATTGGTCAGTTACACTGTAGGTGAATATCAATGTTCATTGTGATCTCCATGAGTTGAACTGATGTTGGAATATTAAGATTTGGTGCAAGTGAGGGACTAGTTCGAGTTGTGCTAAAACTGTGAGTAGTAAATATAATTAGTTATTAAGTATTGCTCAATAAACCTTATTTGTGAAATTTTACCAATTATATCCTTTAAGGATTTAGTTATGAGTCATAGTCAGTTATAGTACTCTAGAGAGTACACATAAATTATTATTGTCTAATTAGCCTTGTGGCCTAATTAAGTGTTCCTCTCCCCGACCTCAGGGTTATCATACAAGTCTAACATCCTATATGTTGGGTTTGAATGTTGATTCCCGAGACTTTATATGTGATACATTATATAGAAGAGTTAAAGGCTTTGAACTAGTTCTCATAAGTTATTACAGAAACATAGTTGTGAGTCTAAGGTCATGATATATTAACAAACAACATTAGGACAATTTCACAATAAACGTGTCTTATTAAAGAGTAAATAGAGTTATGAGTTGTCAATTATCTCCATTAGGGATAAAGGAAAAACTCGAATGAGAACAAGATAATTTTTAAAACCAGCCAACACGTGAGCAATTTGAGTGAACCCAAGTGTAAAGTAAAATTGTAGTAAGATTATCGAGAGACCAAAAGTAGGTTTATGATCCTGGTAGAGAGTGTTGAAATTATATTAAAGTCTAGGGTAGGTCTAAGAGAAATGTGAAGCTCAGTGTCACGTGAGAAGCAAAAATTTGTCATCGTACAAGACCGACACCTAATTGTGAATTATTTAAGAATAATGTTTGGATCGGTGCAGTGGAAAGCACAATCAACAAGGCTAGTTATGGAACATTATCGTTATTTGATAACCATAAGATTATTATTGGGGCAAGAAGGTAAATGTTCTCTGTTGAGGGTTTATTTAACTGGGTGATCCGTTGACATGAAATTCTAGGTCGTGTAGTTTTGGAGATTATGATATTACTGTACTTACTAATATTTCTGACATGCCCTAGTGGAAGGTTGTTTAGTAGTTATTTAGTTTAAAGACTAAGTTGTCGTGTGAATGGGTAATTATCTGAGCCAATGGTCACAGACTGTGGACTTTATTGTCGTCCTCTTATTTTTATTATTATGGTTGTATATACTGTCATGCATTAAATTTTGTAATGGATTGAGTATACATTCATGCATTGCATGAGATTTACTCACTAGACATTAGCTCATTATTTAGTTTTTTTTTCCTTTTTAGGGGTGGCTTGATACTTGGACAGCTTGTGAACTCCACAATCAGTACCAAAGACTATATGAATAGGATTTTCAGAAGTCTTGTATTATTGTATAAGTTTAGTTTATATTCTGACATTTTAAATACTCAAGTGTTATTCAACTTAATATTTTAAATTTTCTGCATTTTTATAGATTTTGTTTTGTAGGTTTACAATTAGATGCCTCACATATTTGTAGGGCTTATCATATGAGTGTGCGACAACGTACTCGATGTAGCGGGGCATTACACAAGTGGTCAACCAGCCACTTCCCCCATAAGATATCCTCCATCACCACTTTGTCATCCGTCACCTCCCTGAGCTTTGATTCCTCTAAATCAATCTTGAGGAAATACATCTTTACATAGGAACAACCAAAGAAACTTTACTCAAAGGGAGGTCACTTGTATTACTGGATCTCACGACACCAAGATCTGAGTTCATGTCAATAACCAATCTCACTGACCTCAACAACATATGGTTAGTTTTGCCGAAAGAAGCCACTGGACAAAGAGCCGTTAGGAAAATAGGCTAGAGAGTGTACACAACACTCTATCTCGGAGGCAAGAACTAAGATAGAGATACCACTTGAATTCTAATCCTATTATTCACAACAACTATCAATCTGACCTGAGTGAGCACCTTAACTCACACCGACAGGAAGAAATTCATGATTTCGAGCTGAGTTATACTTTGCCAAGGGACAACCCTACTTTGAGATGTGAAAACAGTAATGTCCCAAATAACTGAGCTCATTCTTGGAGGGATAATAACATAGATAACATGAAACCCGGGGGAGCTAATAATCAACTCCCCATTAACCCAACAACAAGGAATCTAACCCAGAAACAATTCGCATTCATGGAAGAGGAGATGAGGCTCCTTCTAGCAGGGAAAAACAAGGATGATAATGATTTCTATGAAGAGCTTGAATCCTTCGCATCCCATATTGTTCTCTGCCACCTTAATAGGCAATGCAAAGATTTGGTTTGATAAGTTTGAAAGAAAATCTATCATCTTTTGGAGCTAGTTATCCTTGGATTTCAAGAAACAATTCTGAGATGGTAAGGAAAGATGAGTAGAAGCCTACTCCTTGGCGAACATAAAATAGCAACCGGATGAATATCTCAAGGCTTGCATAAACAGATTCACCAATGCTGCAGATTGGGCCAGAGATGCTAGCGATGGTGCCAAGCTTATGGCCATGCAAGCTGGAATCACAATAGGATGAGAGCTTTGAAATCCACTCGTAACACCTCCAGTGGAAGGTGTGGATATGATAACTATAGCAAGTGGACCCCATTTGGCAGGAATGAGCAGTGGCGCTCAGAAGAGATATGTTCAGGAGCTAAAGAACCACGATGACTCACCATACGTTCCCGAGAAGTGTATGACCAAGAACCAGAGGACTATTAAAAATCAACCATATTTATAGAAGAAGACGCCAGCCACATCCAATTTCTGCATAATGATCTTCTTGTGATAGCTGTTCAGCTTGCCAGCAGAGGAGTCCAGAGAATACTAATCGACAATAGAAGCTCATCTAACATGCTATTCAGGTCCACCTTGGAAAAGATTGGATTCTCAGTTAGAGACTTGAAAGCTTATTCAATGACCTTTTTGGATTTTCAGGGAAAGGATTGGTTGCGATTAGAAATATAGAGATCACGGTAATAGTTGGGGATGATGCCCAAACCACATCCAAGATGCTCGAGTTCACCATAATAGACTGCCCAACCATGTATAATTCCATCCTTGGTCAAGAAACTTTGATCTCTTTTGAAGAGATCACTTATATCGAACATTTAAACATGAACCTTCCCACACTGACGAGAAAATGTATGGTTAGAAGAGATCAGTTAGCAGCTCGGTAATGCTATAACATATTGTGAATGCATAAATTTTTCCAAGAGGTATCTAAAGTAGAGCTCACCCTGGAAGGGTCATGCACTTACCCATTTTAAATTGGCTTGCACACCTTCAACGAGGCTAAGCGGGGACATGCCACCATACGAGATGGGTCTACATTCGACACGAAGGCACTGTGTATAGAGGCGTTTAGCTATCCATAGAACTACTTTCTTAGACGTCACCAAAGGAGGCCACTGTGAAAGTAGGGCCTCACATAGTGAAGCCCAACCTGCAAAAAACGTGCATAGTCCCTTCCCAAAGGCGCAAGGCCATGGAGGAGGGCTTCACTATACAATAACATGCGCGCTAACCCCAAAGTGTGTAAGGTCCATATGAACAAGGGCTTCGCTATGCGAGAATAGGCGCAAGCCAGGCACCCTGAGGATTAGCCAAACACCAAGATATGTGAAGGGGCAAGGGCTGAGTGCTGCATGCCTCGAAGGATGTAGGCACCAAGATGCTCCCCCACGGCCACCTGCTGCACACCTCGAAGGAGCGACGACCTCCCATAGCGAGGCCCGACTTGCCCAGGCGCCAAAGTGTGTCCCTGATACAAGTAAGGGCACCCAAGCACTACAACAATATAAGGGTTTTATGACTTTAATTGGGAGACATTAAAATTCTACAATATCTCCCATTGGGGGAGACATCGTAGGTGGGGGCATTATAAGTGCACATCTCACGTCTCCAAATGGGAGAGGTGAGAGACATCCCACGTCTCCCAATGGGAGAGGTTGAAAGGTGTCCAAAAACGTGTACTTTCAACCTCTCCCACTGGGAGACGTGGTACTTTCAACCTCTCACCTCTCCTAGTGGGAGACGTGGGATGTCTCCCACCTCTCTTGTGAGAGACATTGAAAATTCTCTTTTTTTTTTAAAAAAAAATGAAAAAATAAAATTAATTTATAATTAATATTATTTTAATTTGATTTAATAATCAATTCAAATAAAATTGATTTAATAATTAATATAAATTTAAATTTATTTAATAATTAATTACATTGAAATTGATATAATTAATAAAATGAAATTGCAAATCTTAACTAATGGAAATTTATAGATTGTTTTACAAGATAAGAAATATTTTTTACAAAATTAAAAAATATTGCACTATATATGAAGAAAGCGGAAAAAGTTAGAAAACCTAACAATGGGGTCGCTAACTTTGGATTATCGGTAACACATATTTCGCTCATTCTTGTTGCAACTCATCAATTTGTGCATCTGTATATTGCGTACTTGTTACCTGCAAAAAATATAAAGTAATTATATTAATTAATTATTTGATTAAATTTTTATATATGGTTTCAAAAGTAATTTGTAAATTTTAATTAAGAATGTTACACCCAGATTTCGAGACCTGAGATTGTGACCTCGAAAGCTGGACTCGTCAAGTGTGAGCTTGAGATATATAAAGCACTTGTTCGTGGTCCAGATGTCAAAACCTCGGAGCAAGACGGTAACCTCGAAGACATGTAGCCTCGGGGTTCTTTCTGAGCTCGAAATAACATAGCATTGGGATACATCCATTATCGAGTGTCTTTGGATCGAGTAGCCCGAGCTTAAAGAGTGCAAGCTCGAAATATGACAGCCCCGACGGTGTTTATTTGTCCCGAGCAAGTCTTCGAGTAAGACAATCAATTCGTAACCTGTCTATAAACTTTGACTGATGCGATGCTGATTGCTGATCTCGGAGATTTGATGAATCATCTGATGTAACACATTTTATACATTTAAAGATATTTATTTTTGTAACGTCCCGACATTAAAGGGGTATTAACAAGTCTGTTATCCGTTTTCGGTCTTCAGGGGACGTTTCCTTATATATAGGAGTTACATCATTTAATATCATTATTTCAATGAATAAGCAGGAGTATCTTCCCGAAATATGTTGGAATGAACCCTGAAAACTCTCTATAAATAGAGAGGTCATGAACACTTAAAAGGGGACGGATATTTTGCTATCTATAGAGAAACCCCAAGTTCTAATAAAATATACTCGTGGCCTAAGCAGATTTAACTGCTGAACCACGTAAAATCCTTGTTGTTCACTACTACAAAAAGGGTCATTAATGACATTTTTTGTTGGTGATGAAATATTTTTAATGTCCCTACAATGTTGGTCATTATAGCAGGAGACATCAAATGTGCATTTTTAATGACCAACAAAATTGGACATGATAAATTAAGGAGAAAATGCGTTTTTTACTTTTTTTTTTCTTTTCAATTTGATGACGCCCTTTGGGCGACCTTAAATGTGCACCCCTTTTATTTTATCAGTTTTAACTATTATTATTATTATTTAAATAAAACTTAATGTCACCCACCAAGTGACCTTATATACCTCCATTATTATTGTCTTTTTATTCTATATATATATATATTGAAACCAGGTTTTTTTTTTAAACAAATATACTCAAATCATATTATATTAGAAACGTGATTATATATTATTTATATATTTCATAATAATAATTAATTTTTTATTCATAAATAATATATATTTAATAATTACTTAAATTAAAATATTTCATTAAATAGAAAATATTTTTTAGCTAAATGTTAATAGAAAAAACAGTAATTGCAAATATTTTCACATAATCAAAATAACAAATATTGCACTCTATGGCTAGATGTTGACACTTATAATAACAAAATGGGAAAGCTGATCTATTCAACAACAAAAAAAAGCCTAGGGGCCTTAATTTGATGATTTTGGATGAACGGTAGCATATCTTTGGCCCATTCTTCTCGCATCTCATCAATTTTTTATTGTGAATATGTTCTTTTGTTATTGAGCTGCAAAAAAAAAAATTATATATATATATATATTAATTAAAGTGACAAAATGTGTAAGTTTAATATTAATAATATTTGATACATAGTTTCACCTGAAGAGAAAAGAAGAAGAACAAATATTAAAGTTTGTTTTAGCAAAAAAAAAAACACAAGTTGACTTATAAGAAAAGCTTGTTCACGGGTAGAAAACCAAAACCAACAACTAATTAAGAACAAAACAAAACAAAGAATAAATAGTAAATTGACAAAAAGGTTACAGTTTCCCTAGTCAGTCCACTGTAAAAAAAGAATTACACCCTCAATTCTCTCAACAATCTTCACCATCAATCACACACTATATATAATATAGTACATAACATTATCACTCAATGCCCAACAACATCAATCTTTATATATATATATATATAAACCTTTAGCTAAGACGAACTTCTACAAAGGAAAAGGAAGAGATTATCATACCACTTCAAATTGTCTTGATAAAATATCATTTTACCTTCATACTAGAACAGAGTAGTTACAACAGAGCAAATCGCTCCAACCCCAAATCAAGATATTGAAAAACTATAAGGCAAAATCAATAGTTTGCTAATACCCATGAAAAATCATAAACACAAACACAAAATCTCAACAATAATAAACAATGCAATCATCTATTTCTTCCTCCCACCAAACAACAATGAAAAGTAGTGTTCTTTTAACCAAAGATATTGACCAAGCTAGATGTATATATATATATATACTCAAAATGACTTATTTGATTTTGAAACCATTAACGAAACAACCAATTGCATTTAGTATGTTAACATAAAGAAAACTAGTTTCATTTTCCATATTTATATATTTTCCTGCAGATTAAGCAGAAAAGAAGCTCTTGAGTGAAACAGTATCTTAGAGCTGCTCAATTCAGTAAATAGAGAATCGACTCCCATCTTACAAGTGACTCTGCTACTACTGCAAAACAATCGAATCAATAGCCTTGGCGATAATAAGAAACCAAGTTTCTTTCAGTGATAGCTTTTACTTATTACATAAACAAATAGAGACATAACAAAAAAAAAAAATTTAAATAACCATTCAAGTTGCATCATATGCACATATTAATAGATATCAAATAGCTTGTTCATTCAAAATTCTCGAACCATTATCAGCCACTAAATCATCAAATCAATAAATATGTAAAATATAAATTTAACATACATATATGTATATATGAATATGCAAATAGGGATTGAGCCATAACTAAAAGGTACATGCATAAAGGCTTCCAATGGTCACCATCTTCACACACACCTTCAGCCTCTCTCTCACACCTTGCCCGACCCCATGGTTCAACAGCAAGGCAATCATGGCTTCTCCTCTACACCACCACAACCATCTTCTCGGCCATCACAACCAACCCATCACCACCACCGACCTTAACTCTTCTTCCACGTCAACCATGGAGCCAACTTCCATGTCCGCATCTACCATTCATCACCCATCACCAAAACATCACAAACTTCAAGCCTTATCATATTAAACCATTTCTAACCCCTTAATGATGATTTCTAGTCCCAAAACACTGATTAAATCCATATAAAATGCCCCACAAATTCATAGCCATCCTAGGAAATAAAAATATAAAATCGGAACCGTAAACTACGAAGGAAATCTATGAATATATACCTCTTACTGTGGCCGGTTCTTGGTGTGTTCTTTCTTTTCTGCAACTTATTACACAACACTATGAACACAACAAAACCATTTTACATGAATTTGGTACGCAGAATCTAAGAGAAAAATCAATGCAAAGGTATGTTCGGACTTACGGTTTTCTTTTGACTATTCTTGTACCGAACTCCCAAGATCATTCTCTCCTTTCCTTTGCTTTCTTCTACAAGGGATTAAGAGACTAAATAAACGTGTTCAAGGTCTGTATCTTCAATGGAAACCCAAGAAAAAAGACTCACCTTGCTCTTAACACCTTGGACCTGATCGTACCCTCAAGAACACCAAGTGTTCTTCGTTTGTTTCTCTCTCGGTTTCCCTTTCAAGTTCTAACATGGCTGAAGCAAAATGAGATAAACATGGCACCCCCTCACAACCAAGCTCTAATAACTGAGCCAACTTCCATGGAGCCAATTTCCATGTCCGCCTCTACCATTCATCACCCATCACCAAAACATCACAAACTTCAAGCCCTATCATATTAAACCATTTCTAACCCCTTAATGACGGTTTCTAGTCCCAAAACACAGATTAAATCCATATAAAATGCCCCACAAATTCATAGCCATCCGAGGAAATAAAAATATAAAATCGGAACCGTAAACTACGAAGGAAATCTATGAATATATACCTCTTACGGTGGCCGGTTCTTGGTGTGTTCTTTCTTTTCCGCAACTTATTACACAACACTATGAACACAACAAAACCATTTTACATGAATTTGGTACGCAGAATCTAAGAGAAAAATCAATGCAAAGGTATGTTCGGACTTACGTTTTTCTTTTGACTATTCTTGTACCGAACTCCCAAGATCATTCTCTCCTTTCCTTTGCTTTCTTCTACAAGGGATTAAGAGACTAAATAAACGTGTTCAAGGTCTGTATCTTCAATGGAAACCCAAGAAAAAAGACTCACCTTGCTCTTAACTCCTTGGACCTGATCGTACCCTCAAGAACACCAAGTGTTCTTCGTTTGTTTCTCTCTCGGTTTCCCTTTCAAGTTCTAACATGGCTGAAGCAAAATGAGATAAACATGGCACCCCCTCACAACCAAGCTCTAATAACTGAGCCAACTTCCATGGAGCCAACTTCCATGTCCGCCTCTACCATTCATCACCCATCACCAAAACATCACAAACTTCAAGCCCTATCATATTAAACCATTTCTAACCCCTTAATGACGGTTTATAGTCCCAAAACACAGATTAAATCCATATAAAATGCCCCACAAATTCATAGCCATCCTAGGAAATAAAAATATAAAATCGGAACCGTAAACTACGAAGGAAATCTATGAATATATACCTCTTACTGTGGCCGGTTCTTGGTGTGTTCTTTCTTTTCCGCAACTTATTACACAACACTATGAACACAACAAAACCATTTTACATGAATTTGGTACGCAGAATCTAAGAGAAAAATCAATGCAAAGGTATGTTCGGACTTACGTTTTTCTTTTGACTATTCTTGTACCGAACTCCCAAGATCATTCTCTCCTTTCCTTTGCTTTCTTCTACAAGGGATTAAGAGACTAAATAAACGTGTTCAAGGTCTGTATCTTCAATGGAAACCCAAGAAAAAAGACTCACCTTGCTCTTAACACCTTGGACCTGATCGTACCCTCAAGAACACCAAGTGTTCTTCGTTTGTTTCTCTCTCGGTTTCCCTTTCAAGTTCTAACATGGCTGAAGCAAAATGAGATAAACATGGCACCCCCTCACAACCAAGCTCTAATAACTGAGCCAACTTCCATGGAGCCAACTTCCATGTCCGCCTTTACCATTCATCACCCATCACCAAAACATCACAAACTTCAAGCCCTATCATATTAAACCATTTCTAACCCCTTAATGACGGTTTCTAGTCCCAAAACACAGATTAAATCCATATAAAATGCCCCACAAATTCATAGCCATCCTAGGAAATAAAAATATAAAATCGGAACCGTAAACTACGAAGGAAATCTATGAATATATACCTCTTACTGTGGCCGGTTCTTGGTGTGTTCTTTCTTTTCCGCAACTTATTACACAACACTATGAACACAACAAAACCATTTTACATGAATTTGGTACGCAGAATCTAAGAGAAAAATCAATGCAAAGGTATGTTCGGACTTACGTTTTTCTTTTGTCTATTCTTGTACCGAACTCCCAAGATCATTCTCTCCTTTCCTTTGCTTTCTTCTACAAGGGATTAAGAGACTAAATAAACGTGTTCAAGGTCTGTATCTTCAATGGAAACCCAAGAAAAAAGACTCACCTTGCTCTTAACACCTTGGACCTGATCGTACCCTCAAGAACACCAAGTGTTCTTCGTTTGTTTCTCTCTCGGTTTCCCTTTCAAGTTCTAACATGGCTGAAGCAAAATGAGATAAACATGGCACCCCCTCACAACCAAGCTCTAATAACTGAGCCAACTTCCATGGAGCCAATTTCCATGTCCGCCTCTACCATTCATCACCCATCACCAAAACATCACAAACTTCAAGCCCTATCATATTAAACCATTTCTAACCCCTTAATGACGGTTTCTAGTCCCAAAACACAGATTAAATCCATATAAAATGCCCCACAAATTCATTGCCATCCGAGGAAATAAAAATATAAAATCGGAACCGTAAACTACGAAGGAAATCTATGAATATATACCTCTTACGGTGGCCGGTTCTTGGTGTGTTCTTTCTTTTCCGCAACTTATTACACAACACTATGAACACAACAAAACCATTTTACATGAATTTGGTACGCAGAATCTAAGAGAAAAATCAATGCAAAGGTATGTTCGGACTTACGTTTTTCTTTTGACTATTCTTGTACCGAACTCCCAAGATCATTCTCTCCTTTCCTTTGCTTTCTTCTACAAGGGATTAAGAGACTAAATAAACGTGTTCAAGGTCTGTATCTTCAATGGAAACCCAAGAAAAAAGACTCACCTTGCTCTTAACTCCTTGGACCTGATCGTACCCTCAAGAACACCAAGTGTTCTTCGTTTGTTTCTCTCTCGGTTTCCCTTTCAAGTTCTAACATGGCTGAAGCAAAATGAGATAAACATGGCACCCCCTCACAACCAAGCTCTAATAACTGAGCCAACTTCCATGGAGCCAACTTCCATGTCCGCCTCTACCATTCATCACCCATCACCAAAACATCACAAACTTCAAGCCCTATCATATTAAACCATTTCTAACCCCTTAATGACGGTTTATAGTCCCAAAACACAGATTAAATCCATATAAAATGCCCCACAAATTCATAGCCATCCTAGGAAATAAAAATATAAAATCGGAACCGTAAACTACGAAGGAAATCTATGAATATATACCTCTTACTGTGGCCGGTTCTTGGTGTGTTCTTTCTTTTCCGCAACTTATTACACAACACTATGAACACAACAAAACCATTTTACATGAATTTGGTACGCAGAATCTAAGAGAAAAATCAATGCAAAGGTATGTTCGGACTTACGTTTTTCTTTTGACTATTCTTGTACCGAACTCCCAAGATCATTCTCTCCTTTCCTTTGCTTTCTTCTACAAGGGATTAAGAGACTAAATAAACGTGTTCAAGGTCTGTATCTTCAATGGAAACCCAAGAAAAAAGACTCACCTTGCTCTTAACACCTTGGACCTGATCGTACCCTCAAGAACACCAAGTGTTCTTCGTTTGTTTCTCTCTCGGTTTCCCTTTCAAGTTCTAACATGGCTGAAGCAAAATGAGATAAACATGGCACCCCCTCACAACCAAGCTCTAATAACTGAGCCAACTTCCATGGAGCCAACTTCCATGTCCGCCTTTACCATTCATCACCCATCACCAAAACATCACAAACTTCAAGCCCTATCATATTAAACCATTTCTAACCCCTTAATGACGGTTTCTAGTCCCAAAACACAGATTAAATCCATATAAAATGCCCCACAAATTCATAGCCATCCTAGGAAATAAAAATATAAAATCGGAACCGTAAACTACGAAGGAAATCTATGAATATATACCTCTTACTGTGGCCGGTTCTTGGTGTGTTCTTTCTTTTCCGCAACTTATTACACAACACTATGAACACAACAAAACCATTTTACATGAATTTGGTACGCAGAATCTAAGAGAAAAATCAATGCAAAGGTATGTTCGGACTTACGTTTTTCTTTTGTCTATTCTTGTACCGAACTCCCAAGATCATTCTCTCCTTTCCTTTGCTTTCTTCTACAAGGGATTAAGAGACTAAATAAACGTGTTCAAGGTCTGTATCTTCAATGGAAACCCAAGAAAAAAGACTCACCTTGCTCTTAACACCTTGGACCTGATCGTACCCTCAAGAACACCAAGTGTTCTTCGTTTGTTTCTCTCTCGGTTTCCCTTTCAAGTTCTAACATGGCTGAAGCAAAATGAGATAAACATGGCACCCCCTCACAACCAAGCTCTAATAACTGAGCCAACTTCCATGGAGCCAATTTCCATGTCCGCCTCTACCATTCATCACCCATCACCAAAACATCACAAACTTCAAGCCCTATCATATTAAACCATTTCTAACCCCTTAATGACGGTTTCTAGTCCCAAAACACAGATTAAATCCATATAAAATGCCCCACAAATTCATAGCCATCCGAGGAAATAAAAATATAAAATCGGAACCGTAAACTACGAAGGAAATCTATGAATATATACCTCTTACGGTGGCCGGTTCTTGGTGTGTTCTTTCTTTTCCGCAACTTATTACACAACACTATGAACACAACAAAACCATTTTACATGAATTTGGTACGCAGAATCTAAGAGAAAAATCAATGCAAAGGTATGTTCGGACTTACGTTTTTCTTTTGACTATTCTTGTACCGAACTCCCAAGATCATTCTCTCCTTTCCTTTGCTTTCTTCTACAAGGGATTAAGAGACTAAATAAACGTGTTCAAGGTCTGTATCTTCAATGGAAACCCAAGAAAAAAGACTCACCTTGCTCTTAACTCCTTGGACCTGATCGTACCCTCAAGAACACCAAGTGTTCTTCGTTTGTTTCTCTCTCGGTTTCCCTTTCAAGTTCTAACATGGCTGAAGCAAAATGAGATAAACATGGCACCCCCTCACAACCAAGCTCTAATAACTGAGCCAACTTCCATGGAGCCAACTTCCATGTCCGCCTCTACCATTCATCACCCATCACCAAAACATCACAAACTTCAAGCCCTATCATATTAAACCATTTCTAACCCCTTAATGACGGTTTATAGTCCCAAAACACAGATTAAATCCATATAAAATGCCCCACAAATTCATAGCCATCCTAGGAAATAAAAATATAAAATCGGAACCGTAAACTACGAAGGAAATCTATGAATATATACCTCTTACTGTGGCCGGTTCTTGGTGTGTTCTTTCTTTTCCGCAACTTATTACACAACACTATGAACACAACAAAACCATTTTACATGAATTTGGTACGCAGAATCTAAGAGAAAAATCAATGCAAAGGTATGTTCGGACTTACGTTTTTCTTTTGACTATTCTTGTACCGAACTCCCAAGATCATTCTCTCCTTTCCTTTGCTTTCTTCTACAAGGGATTAAGAGACTAAATAAACGTGTTCAAGGTCTGTATCTTCAATGGAAACCCAAGAAAAAAGACTCACCTTGCTCTTAACACCTTGGACCTGATCGTACCCTCAAGAACACCAAGTGTTCTTCGTTTGTTTCTCTCTCGGTTTCCCTTTCAAGTTCTAACATGGCTGAAGCAAAATGAGATAAACATGGCACCCCCTCACAACCAAGCTCTAATAACTGAGCCAACTTCCATGGAGCCAACTTCCATGTCCGCCTTTACCATTCATCACCCATCACCAAAACATCACAAACTTCAAGCCCTATCATATTAAACCATTTCTAACCCCTTAATGACGGTTTCTAGTCCCAAAACACAGATTAAATCCATATAAAATGCCCCACAAATTCATAGCCATCCTAGGAAATAAAAATATAAAATCGGAACCGTAAACTACGAAGGAAATCTATGAATATATACCTCTTACTGTGGCCGGTTCTTGGTGTGTTCTTTCTTTTCCGCAACTTATTACACAACACTATGAACACAACAAAACCATTTTACATGAATTTGGTACGCAGAATCTAAGAGAAAAATCAATGCAAAGGTATGTTCGGACTTACGTTTTTCTTTTGTCTATTCTTGTACCGAACTCCCAAGATCATTCTCTCCTTTCCTTTGCTTTCTTCTACAAGGGATTAAGAGACTAAATAAACGTGTTCAAGGTCTGTATCTTCAATGGAAACCCAAGAAAAAAGACTCACCTTGCTCTTAACACCTTGGACCTGATCGTACCCTCAAGAACACCAAGTGTTCTTCGTTTGTTTCTCTCTCGGTTTCCCTTTCAAGTTCTAACATGGCTGAAGCAAAATGAGATAAACATGGCACCCCCTCACAACCAAGCTCTAATAACTGAGCCAACTTCCATGGAGCCAACTTCCATGTCCGCCTCAACCATTCATCACCCATCACCAAAACATCACAAACTTCAAGCCCTATCATATTAAACCATTTCTAACCCCTTAATGACGGTTTCTAGTCCCAAAACACAGATTAAATCCATATAAAATGCCCCACAAATTCATAGCCATCCTAGGAAATGAAAATATAAAATCGGAATCGTAAACTACGAAGTAAATCTATGAATATATACCTCTTACTTTGGCCGGTTATTGGTGTGTTCTTTCTTTTCCTTAACTTATTACACAACACTATGAACACAACAAAACCATTTTACATGAATTTGGTACTCAGAATCTAAGAGAAAAATCAACGCAAAGGTATGTTCGGACTTACGTTTTTCTTTTGCTTCCGATGAAGGAATGTTGTGCTCCGCGTGGGGAGATGAAGATGTTGTTGAATCCGAAAACGGGAGGTCTTCGAATGGTGATCGTGGGGACTTCTATTGCAGAGGCGAAGAGGGTACAAAGATGAGGACAGGCAGAGGTATCTATGGAGATTTCAAAGCCAGAAAAAAATGGCTCTTTGCCATTTCAAAGATAGAAAGAAAGAGCAATATGGTGTAGCGGGAAAGAAGAACAAAAATTTCAGAAAATGGTAGGGTAGGGGAAAGGGCGCGCGGGCACAGGAATTATTTCATGTTGCTCTTTGGCATATTTTTTTTTTAAAAAAAAGTACACAGAAATGTAAAATATAAAATATAAAATTTAAAAATTATATATAATGACCCGTAAAGGGGGACATGATAAAGAGAAATGTAAAATATAAAATTTAAAATTTAAAAATTATATATAATGACCCACATTACATTATATCTCTTGTAAAGGGGGACATGATATATAATATTTCATGACCCTCATTAACGGACATGAAATATGCTCTACAAATTTTCATGACCTTCACCACAAGTGTAGGTCATTAAAAAGAGTCATTAAATAGTTAGATTGTTGTAGTGGTTCTACCATATTAATCATCCGCGCTATAGTTCCTATTGTTTGATTGCTCTACATTTTAAGTTGACGAAGAACGGCGTCAATAGTTTTGTGCTTTCATTGAGAGCCTTAATCAGTACAATCCGTTATTAGGTATGACCCAAATGATCCGAATATTCCTGAAGAAAACTATCCACGACGCCTTGGGAAACAGCCGATGACGAATCCAGAACCAGAAGATGGAAGTGAGTCCTCTGATTCTCGAGGACCTCCGGCACCACGGCCCCCAGGGACGACGAGGACATGTACTATAACCCTGAGCGATATGTTCCCATTGTGGAACTCGAAAATCGTCAGTTAAGAAAACAGTTGGCTGAGGCCAAGAAGCGTAATGAAGAATTATCTAGACTGGCTACGGAAGCACAGGCGACTCAGCCTCAACCTCCGTCTGAGGCCCATGTCCCTCCTCCACGGGACGTTCATGTTCCTCCTCGTAGACCTTGTGGCCGACCTCGCAAAAATTCTGGCATAAGAAGAACAGAGCAACCTCTGCCACCGGCAGAACAACTTGCCCCTTCGAGGCCCCGGAGAAACACCCGAACTAGAGCTCTGGTTATCTCAACTAGTGAGTTACCAGCTGGAACTGGGAATAACCGAGCCCCTGCAGAGGCTCGGACTAAGAATCCTAGTAACACACAAAATTTTACCGACCTGACACAAGCGAACTTGGGACCATCCAGACCCCGAAATGGGTGGCAGCCACCATCACCCATACGGTACCCACCATCGCCAATAAGATATCCCTCATTGCCTCGGAGAAACACACAACCGACTTAGGGTGATAGGGAAAGGCGAGCTGGATGGAAGCAGGGGAATGGAGAAACTACTAGAGAACAGAGAGGCGCCCAGCCTACGAGAAGCCAAATGTCTCAGTCTTGCACTACAGAGACGAGACAGCCTGAAAGGAATCCATCTCCAAACAATTATGCAACGAGCCTCGCTAGCGACGACTTAGGAGACACCTGATCACTCAGCATGTATGATCAAGGACGTTGAAATACTGAGAACCAAAGGAACCACCCTGACCTGTGGGAACACCTGAATCAAAATCGAGGTGGTGGTAATCCCTCGAACCCAGACCTAAAAGACCGCCTAAATGGACGCAAGGATCCCATGCGAAGGCGCGAGCCTGGAATTGTGATCAATGATAACCAATTTCAGGTGAGACCCCCTGTGGATCCAGTTCAGGAAAGAATTGATCAACTTGGAAGAGCATTTGGGCTCTTACAGAATGAGTGAGGCCGGAATCGGGACGAAGATTCTGATGAGGAGCTCGAACCATTCACTCCCCACATTTCCAACACTCTATTTCCGCAGGGGTTTCGGATTCCTCATGTCCCACCTTTTGAAGGGAAATCCGACCCATACAGTCACTTAAGTACGTTCAACACTATTATGAGGGCAAGTAATGTGGGTTACGAGCTCAAATGCATGTTATTCCCAGCATCACTTATAGGACCAACAAAAAGTTGGTTCGAAAAATATAAGAGGAATTCAATCACTTCTTGGGATCAGCTGTCAAGGGATTTCAAGAAGAAATTTAGAGCCATGATCGGGATAAGGCCTGAGGCATCGACCCTGACCAACATCCGGCAACAACCAAATGAAACGCTGAAAAGCTATCTTACAAGATTGAATCTAGAAGTCGCCCGAGCTCGTGATGTAGACAACAGCGATCATTTAATGGCCGTCCAAGCTGGGGTAATGCCAGGAAGTCCCCTCTGGGAATATATGCAGAGGAAGCCTGTGAGGTCCATAACCGAGTTTAATAGATGAGCTCAGAGGTTTGTCAATGTAGAAGAGGCGAGGTCGACACTGAATATGACCTCTCAGCCCATAACTACAATGAAAAACATAAACTCTACCTCAACCTCAGTGGACCCATCAGCCTCGAAACCCCCTACAGAAAACCCTTCCAAAAGAAAGAAGAATGAAGTAAATAACCCCGAGGCGGAAGGGGGAAAGAAGAAGAAAGGGGAAAGGTATTTCTTTGTGTACAAGGTGTACACTGAGCTCAACGAGTCTCGGGAGAATATTTACCTGGCTAATGAAAACCAGGTCCCTTTCAGGCGTCCAGACCCCATGAGAAACTAAATGTCTAAGAAAGACTCCAGTAAATACTGTCAATTTGACAGAGATACTGGGCACACTACTGATAAGTGCAGGCAACTGAAGGACGAGATTGAAGGTCTGATCGTGAGAGGATACTTCAGGCAGTATGTCAGGAACCAGAACAACAATCAGGCTTCTACCAGCCAGAGGACAGCAGCACTACCACCTGCCCAAAACAACAATTCTCGGGCTAGGGAAGAAGAGAGACCCCCTCTGATTGATGGAGAAGATGTGGTAAACATCTCGGGTGGGCCTCACCTCGCAGGATCGGGCAAGAACGCCCAAAAGCGATATGTGAACGAGCTGAAAACTGGGGACGGGTCCCCTTACGAACTCGAACCCAGAGCTCCAAAGTAAAAAAAAGGTTGAATCTCAACCTATAATCTTTACTGAGGATGATGCGTCCCATGTTCAGTTTCCTCACAACAACCCACTGATCATCACTCTTCAGCTTGCGAACAAGAGGGTTCATCGATTTCTTATTGATAATGGGAGCTCAGTGAACATTCTCTATAAGGCCACCTTAGAAAAGATGGGACTCACGCTTTGTGACTCAAAAGCTTGTGCAACGACCTTGTACGATTTTTCAGGAAAAGGGATTGCCTGTATGGGGTCCATTGAACTCTTTGTGACCTTAGGAGACTACCCAGTGTCAACAACCAAGATGATGGAGTTTGTAGTAGTGGACCTGCCATCGGCCTACAACGTGCTGCTCGGGAGACCCGCCCTAGTAGGGCTGGGGGTAGTCTCGTCTGTAAGGCACTTGGCCATCAAGTTCCCGACTTCTAGTGGCATTGGGACCTTGAAGGGAGACCAATTAGCTGTAAGGGAATGCTATAGCATTTCCATAAGAGGAAAGAAGCAGACGAGTGCACAAGCGCTCGTTGTTATTCATAACAAAGACGGGACAGTCTTTGAGATAGATGAAGAAATCGATCCAATAATAGAGGAAATAGCTGATCTCAAACCATTGGAAGAGCTCGAAGAAAAGGCTCGAAGAAACAGACCCCCCGAAAACAGTAAAGGTCGAGAAAAACCATATAGCAATTAGTTTGTTTTTTGAAGAAGAGCGAGGATGTCTTCGCATGGTCACATTCGGACATGGTAGGGATAAGTCCAAATGTGGTGAGTCATGCGTTGAACATCGAGGAAGTCTACTGGATGAAGATAGGAAGAAGGCCCTTAAAGAGGAAGTCGACAGATTAAAGGCAAACTGATTCATCAGGGATGCTTTTTACCCCGATTGGGTAGCCAACCTGGTATTAGTCCCGAAGCCTAACGGGACATGGTAGACCTGTATTGACTACTCAGAACTCAACAAGGCTTGTCCTAAGGATTACTTCCCTTTACCTCGGATCGACCAGCTCATAGATGCCACGGTAGGGCATGGACTCATGTCGTTCATGGATGCCTATTCTGGATATAACCAGATTGCCATGCATGCCCTTGACCAAGAGCATATGAGTTTCATAACAGACAAAGGGATGTATTATTATAACGTCATGCCATTCGGGCTCAAAAATGCTGGAGCCACCTTCCAGCGACTCATGAACATGATGTTCTCTGAACAAATAGGTAATAACATGGAAGTTTATGTTGACGATATGTTAGTTAAATCTCAACTTAACAATAACCATGTGGATGTCCTCGAAGAATGGTTCGCTGTGTTACAGAGATATAACATGAAACTCAACCCTCTGAAGTGCTCTTTAGGAGTATCTTCAGGAAAATTCCTGGGATTCATTGTAAATGCTCGGGTAATAGAAGCTAATCCAGATAAAATCCAGGCTCTAATTGATATGCCCTCACCTCGGAAGCATAAGGATGTCAAAAGTTTGACAGGTAGGATGGCGGTGCTAAGTAGGTTTATCTCGAAGTCTACGGACCATTGTCTTCAATTTTTCAACCTTTTAAGGGGAGGCAAGAAATTTGAATGGATGGAGGAATGCGAGTTGGATTTTCAAGAGCTCAAAAAACACCTCGCAGAACCCCCCATATTGACAAAACCCCTTACGGGAGAAGTCTTGTACCTGTACCTTGCCACGACCGAGCACGCGATAAGCGCGGTACTCGTGCGGGAAGAAGAAAAGGTGCAAAGACCTGTATATTATGTCAGTAAAAGGTTACTGGGGGCAGAATATGGATATCCCTTAATGGAGATGTTAGCTGTCAGCCTAATTCACTCATCTCGAAAGCTTCGACCCTATTTTCAGGCGCACCCCATCCATGTACTTACCAATCAACCACTAAGACAAGTCCTGTCCAAGCCAGAAGCCTCAGGTCGACTGCTCAAATGGGCCGTTGAACTCGGACAATTCGAGATCACTTATATTCCAAGGACGACCATAAAAGGACAGGCCTTGGCAGACTTCATAGTAGAGTGCACTGGCGTCGCCAACGACAAAGTTATAACCCCGGCCCGTGAGTTGTGGAAACTTTATGTTGACGGGTCTTCTAATTAAAATGGATCGAGAGAAGGAGTAATTTTGATCACCCCAGCAGGAAGCCGATTTCATTATGCCTTGAGATTTGACTTCGACGCGTCGAATAACGAAGCCGAATATGAGGCTTTACTAGCAGGACTCCGTATAGCCAAGGAACTCAAAGCCAAAGCGATACATTGCTACAATGACTCCCAGTTGGTGGTTAATAAAATTTTAGGAGAATACCAGGCTCGTGGTACGAGAATGGCAACATATTTAGAAAAGGCAAAATCAGCACTGCGGCACTTCGAGTCTATGCGATAGAACAGGTCCCCCGAGAGCAGAACTCGACTGCGGACACCTTAGCCAGGCTTGCGGCCTCCACCGAGACTGACGAGCTGAATGTCGTGCCAATCGAACATCTCGCGATGCCCAGCATTCACGAGCCTGAGCAGGAGGATATTTGCATGATCAACTTTGAGCCAACCTGAATGACTCCGATAGTTGAATACCTTGAGACTGGCATTCTCCCAGAAGAACAGACCAAGGCCCGAAAATTAATGTATCAAATCCCAAGGTATACCATTATTGATGGAAAGCTGTATAGAAGAGGATATTCCATGCCACTACTTTGATGTGTGTCCCCACCCTAAGCTAAGAAAATCTTAGAGGAAATTCACGAAGGGTTCTGTGGAGACCATACTGGGGGGCATAGCCTATCCAAGAAGATCATACGATAGGGGTACTTCTGGCCTACCATCAAAGCAGATTCGTTCGACTACGTCGAGAGGTGTGATAAGTGTCAGCGGTTTGCCACAATTCCTTGAGCTCCACCCTCCGAGCTAACTATGATGACCTCCCCGTGGCCATTTGTGGTCTGGGGAATCGACCTCATAGGCTCACTACCGACTGGCAAGGGCGGAGTAAAATACAGAGTAGTCGCCGTAGATTACTTCAGGAAGTGAATTGAAGCTGAACCTTTGGCAACAATAACCTCGAAGAAATTCCTTGACTTCGTAGTGAAAAACATCATATCGTGATATGGGATGCCAAGGAAGATTGTGTCTGATAACGGTACTCAATTCAACAGCGATCTATTTACCAACTTTTGCGAAAAAATGGGATAATAAAGAGCTTTTCATCGGTGGCCTATCTCCAGGCAAATGGCCAGGTTGAAGCTGTAAATAAGACCCTGAAGAGTTCTCTAAAGAAAAAGTTGGAAGAAGCTAAAGGAAGATGGCCCGAAGAATTGCCCCAAGTTCTATGGGCATATAGAACCACGACCCGTACATCAACAAGACATACCCCATCTTCTCTAACATATGGTTGTGAGGTTATGTTGCCAATCAAGGTCAAAGTTCCCACAATTCAAACCCTCGCTTATGACCAAACCTCGAACCACTCTCAGCTCGAAGAAACTCTGGACCTGATCGAAGAAAGAAGGAACGAAGATCAATTAAAAAATTCTGCATACCAACAACGAGCTACCCGGTACTTCAACAAAAGAGTTCGAAATAGAAAATTCGGCGTAGGAGATTTGGTGCTGAGGCATGTATTCTTGGCAACACGGGATCCTGCAGCTGATGTACTCGAGCCAAATTAGGAAGGACCTTGTTAGATAGAATCAGTCATCTGACCCGGCGTGTATAAGTTGGCAAGATTGAATGGAAGTTTGGTCCCACGAGCATGGAATGGCGAACACCTACGACCTTACTATCAATAGTATAGGAAAGATGTCGCCTATAACGATGCTTGTTTGTTTGTACTATATTTCTATTTTTGGATTATTCAAATAAAGTTTGATTTCTTTTTAATATGCTGTATTTTTTGCAATCTCTCTTAATTGAATAACCTATGATCACAATCATAGGATATTAAGGGGGCATTAGTGGTACATATACCATCAGCTTGAAAAAATTAAAAAGCATATATAAAAAATATACAAGTTTTTGGATATAACCAAATGCACGAGCTAAGATAGTTTGGATACAACCAAACTATCAAAAATGTACAAGTGTTTGAATATAACCAAATGCGCGAGCTAAGATAGTTTGGATATAACCAAACTATCAAAAACATACAAGTATTTGGACGTAACCAAATTATCAAAAATTAAAAATGTTTGGATATAACCAAATATGTAAACTAAATAATATAAGTGTACGGATTACAAACCAAGCACGACCTTAATAGTTTTGGAACAAACCAGCTAAAACTAATCGACGGTAAGTTGGAGCATAAACCCACTTCGCATTAAGTAGAGATCAAGGCTGGAGTATCTTGCAAAATGATAGTTTCGATCTCATAACCTCGGGGAGCTACCCGAGGACGAGAAAAAGAAACTAAAAAAGTAAGATATAACAAAACCATTTGCATTACACACCATATAAGTACTTTCAGGTGCATGGTAAAAGTAATCGCCGACCTTGATAAAATAACGAGATCGGAAACAGATATTTTGAGCAAACTGTGCATGAATGCATTGAACCTCAAGCTTAAATCCAAAATATGTTTGTATGAATAAACAGGCATATATGACACTTTAATATAAAATGCGCAAAATATTTCAACCCAAGAAATGTAAAGAAAATGTATTAAAATAAAGTCAAAAAATGATATCTCAAATATCATAAAAGGCAGCTCTTTCATGAGCTGTAAAATTGTCTTGGCCCCAGGGGCATAAAAAATGAAAAATAAATCATAAAAAACCTTTAAAATAAATTCAGAGGGACACAGCCCCGAGGCAAGATTTAAGAAGAAGAAGCGACCTCCTTGGCCTTCTCAGCATCTTCCTTGGCCTTTTCAGCATCGGCATCACCCTTGGCTCCTTCTGCCTCATCCCGAGCAGTCTCCTCCTCATCAAGTCGATCTTGCCATTTAGCCACGAACTTTGCTTCAAGAGGGCCTAAGAAGCTGGTGTCGAGGTCGACATTATTGGCCCAAATTCTGTACATGTCCATGTCGACTGCCCGGTCCTTCTTCTCCTTAAACTCTTCAAGAAGGCAAGCCTTTTCACCCTCCATGATCTCGAAAGTGACGACCTTCTCTTCTTCAAGCTTGGCATTGATCTCCTTGACCCGAGCATTCTCCTTCTTAACCTTCGCGAGCTGGGTATTCAGCTTTTCAAGCTCGGATGTCTTCGCCTTTAGCTCCTCAGCTCCTGCCTCCACCTTTGCTTTTGTTGCCTTGAGCTCGTCACTCAGTTTGAGCTGAAGATCCTTCGCCTCCTGAGCAAGAGACATGCTCAAATGGACCTCGTTGTTCAACTTATAATTAAGCTGAGCACAGACATCAAGAGTCTGGCATACAAAGAAATCAAATTAGCATATGGATCAAGTGTAAATATAGCTAATAGCGAGAGAAGAAAGGTTATCGCAGCATGGAGTTCGATGCTCTTCTCGTAAAGAGTATGGTAGTCCTGGGCATTGTTTAGAAACTGCCAGTGAGGAGCGTCAAAGCTGCCTAAACTCTGACCAACTCGAGACAGAATGTCCGAGCCAAGCATAGCCTAGTGGGGTCCAGCTGCGTTGTCGATCACATACTCATCAACGTGAGTAGAAATCAAGAGCAGCGATGTCTTCGAGTACGAGGGTTTCTTCGGAGGTGGGCCACCTATGGGATTGACCTGGGGTGCAGGAGGAACACGAGGCAAGGTTGAGGAGGAAGTCTTAGCCTGAGCAGGTGGACTCAAAGCTGTGCTTGGAGCAACCAGAGCCGAGGGAGGTAGCGTTTTCTCAGTCCTCTTAAGGACCTTAGCAGGCTGGTATGTTTTTCGCGACCCCCTCGGGCGCTTACTCCTCTTGGCTCTGCCACTGACCTGAATGTTGTCAAGGTCGGAGTTCATCTCAACTGCACATTTACACCACATTATGAGTTATCCCAAAACAAAATAAATTAACATGATGCAGATAGACAAGGGATAAAAAGACAAGTGAAGAGAAACCTAACTAGAACTCTCCCCCGAGCTTGTGCTCGGCGACCACGAAATTCCCCCATCTTCAGAAGAGGCAGGGGGAGTACCTTCCCTATAGGTGGATGTCAACCTCAAAAGGTCCCTATAGTCGTTAGTCCCATATTGGACCTCGTTCAGGCTATACATGGTGTCATATTTCCCGAGCCAGCTATCGAATCTATGTACCCTCTCATCTACCCAAGACCATACATAGAAATGGCTCTTGTCGTCCTCGCACAATATTAACCTATCAGTTTTATGTTTTAGTAATGAGGGAGACCACAAATCCGAGCTAAGGATGATTGTACCTTGTTCATCCGAGCCCGAGCTCGAGGCCGTGGCCTCATTCCCTGATTGCGAACTCCTGTGGCGTTGGGCTGGAGATAGAGGCCTCTCATTTCTCCTTGGGGTAAGGTTTCCGGTTGGCAGAGGCACGAGCGCCCACTGGTCATAGTTCTTATTGGACTAGTCAGATGTAGACTGATCCTCCCCCAAGAGACCGCACGCCCGGAGCTTGTCTTCGTGTAGGAGATAAGAGAGGGATCTCCTGCCATAGGGAAGTTGGAGCAAAGTCTCTCTGTGCTCCATCATCTCCTTGGTGGGAGTAGGGTGATGGTAATTGGCTGGAAGATCAAACATATTTCAGCTAAGCACGAGCCTAAACAAAGTTCGAGCACAAAAAAGAGGGAAGTTGAGATACTTACGAATCTGTCTAAATGAGTTGAATCTAGACTGGGCTAGGCCATCGGTCCAGAAGAAGGCCTTCTTGAAATAAGGAGGATGGTTGGGAAGATCCTCAAACACCTTCTTCTCCTTGGGATAGCTCGAGAAATAATAGAAGCCATCTTCTCCCCGAGCTCAGAAGGGATTGCTTTTCAAGCAAAAGATATATAAGATCTCTTCATGCTAAGGTCCTTTCCACTTCAGCTCGTGGTAAAGCGACCTCAGGGCAAACATGACCCTGTAAGAATTGGTGTTGAGCTGGAAGGGAGCCTGCCCAACGAAGTCCGTGAAGTCTTTGAAAAAAGACTTCAAGGGTAGTACTGCCCCTGCCTTCATATGTTCCTGGCTCAAAGCTGCGTATCTTAGCTTGCTGTCAGGATTTCCATCTCCCAGAGCGCGGCAACTCCACTCATGGGAGGTCGGAGCTTGACACCTCAGCGAGCCCGATAGTCCTATACCATGAAAGGCCATAATATCAGTTATCTGACCTAGCGATGTAATTGAGCTCCAGTAATGCTCGGCCTCGAAGAATTCTCTCCTCAGTTGTGAGGTAGAAGGTTCCCCCATCAGCGAGAATTGAAGAACACTCGGCTTAAAGGCGATTGCTACTTTGAGCGTAGGGTCGAGAGGAATCAGTCTAGGCTCGATGTCCGGATCTAGATAAAGGGCGACCCTTAGTCTTTTCCTTTTCCCTTCTTCGACCTCATCTATCTGACGTTGGAAGTGGTCTCGAGCGTCCTCTTGCTCACGCCTTAGTTTGTGCTACCGAATTAAATGCTGGTTCCGAGTAAAAGGAGACTCTGGGCTCGGAGATACTGGTGAGTAAGGAATCGCGAGCTTTGACTCCCACCACTTTCCCGAATTCTGCAGCATCTAACAAGAAAGCAAAAGGGTGAGGGCTAAGCAAGCAAGAAATAATGAGATAAATAGTACCTAAGGTCGAATGATCAAAGCTGCAAGGCAAGCTCGATCCAAAGGGTAAGCCAATCTCAGTACGTGTATTCCACCAAAAGGAAAGAAGGTGGACATGTTATGCGAAATCACGAAATATCAGGTAAAAAAGGAGGCAGTTATTAAAAAGGTGATATTTTTGGGAATCGTGCATTCTTTAGAAGAAGAAAATAAACCCTGATTTTATACTCGATATCTTGGTGTGCAAGATATGCTCTCTGAAATTTGAAAACTCAAAAAAGAGGAACCATATTTGAGTCTTTTTGCACAGAAACTAGGTTTGAGTCTAATATCTATCAGTCGAAGCATCCTAGTGCATTAAACTAATATATGGACCAAAAAGAATTCTAGTGCCCACGGTGCAACAAAAGCATTAATATACATGGAAAAAATAATGCAAAGAAGCCATGAACAGAAAACTTACACAATGTGATTGACGGAAACAATGAAATGGACAATTGTATAAGCGGTTGTAAGTGCGATCTCACAGAGTCAAAAAGTCCAACGTGGATTTGTCTTCTCAGGATGGAGAACATGCAAGATGTGGGCAAGAAGGTTTCTGGTTTTTACTTTCCTTTTTTTTCTCTGATAAACGTGAAAATAAAAGAGGAAGAAGACGACTTGAGGCCTATTTATAAGCCCATGGGAATACAAAGGGTCGGATTAATCTGAGCCATTGGCCATATTCTGTATCAGATCAAATGGCTAGGAACCCGTGAAGTGATAATACCTAAAAGAATGGCAGGCGGATAGACGTGGGAAGCTTTCCAAGGTACTCAAGTACCTTGAGTGAGCAATACCCAACTGACGCGTGTCCATACTCGAGTATGTTGATTGAATGGTTCCCGAAGGAAGTAGTTCAAAAGTTTCCTTCTCGTAGGACTCGAACTAATACTTTTGAGGGGGAAAAATATTACACCCGGATTTGGAGACTTGAGATTGTGACCTCAAAAGCTGGACTCGTCAAGTGTGAGCTCGAGATATATAATGCACATGTTCTTGGTCCAGATGTCAAAACCTCGGAGCAAGACGACAACCTCAAAGACATGTAGCCTCAGGGTTCTTTCTGTGCTCGAAATAACATAGCATTAGGATACATCCGTTATCGAGTGTCTTCGGATCGAGTAGCCCGAGCTTAAAGAGTGCAAGCTCAAAAAATGATAGCCCCGACGGTGTTTATCTGTCCCGAGCAGGTCTTGGAGTAAGACAGTCAGTTCGTAACCTATCTATAAACCTTGACTGATACGATGTTGATTGCTGATCTCAGAGATTTGATGAATGATATGATGTAACACGTTTTATACATTTAAAGATATTTATTATTGTAACGTCCCAACATTGAAGGGATATTAAAAAGTCTCTTATCCATTTTCCTAGTCTTCAGGGGATGTTTCCTTGTATATAGGAGTTACATCATTTAATATCATTATTTCAATTAATAAGCAGGAGTATCTTCCCAAAATATGTGGGAATGAACCCTGAAAACTCTATATAAATAGAGAGGTCATGAACACTTAAAAGGGGATGGATCTTTTGCTATCTAGAGAGAAAACTCCAAGTTATAATAAATAGACTCGTGGACTAGACAGATTTAACTGCTGAACCACGTAAAATCCTTCTACAATATTAATCATCTCTGCCATAGTTCCTATTGTTTAATTGCTCTACATTTTAAGTTGATGAAAAACCGAATCAACAAAGAATATCATTCTCAAGTAATGTCCTGGACTTGCATGTTCAATCAAATCATTCAACATCCTCATTATGTAGTATACACATGCCACATTGTCTGATTCCTATTTCCACACTTAAGATATGGACAAAAAGTAACTTTGGGTCATTCACATTTTTTGAACAAAACCTTAAGAGCAAATCGACCTCGTTCATATATTCTGCAGATAACATATTCGCTGAAATCCACTTTCTTTCCATATATTCTCCTATGGCTACAAAAAATAGAAGAATCAGCACTAAATAAGCGAGTTGGATGTCTATATAAAGATAATTGTTTATAATCCTAGATAAATTCGGGTAGCATTTCCCCTATAATAGTAACCTAGCCATCTGCATGTGAATAGAAAAATAAACAATTCAAACAACATACAATAAGTTTCTTCCTTATACCTCTACCGCACACATCCAAATTTCTCAGAACCTACTTCACTAAAACACACAAGTTCTCAACCATCCGTTACCACCGTACCACATAATTTTAATCTTAGAACCTAATTATCTATGGATGAGTATTTAAGATATTCAAACTCCTCCAACATTTGTTTAATAGTATTAAAATTAGAAGTAAGAGAATATATATGTAAATCTTGCAATTAATAATCCAAAATCAATCAAAATTACTTCGCGTAGCAATCGAATTTGCTATTAAATCCACAAACCAACAAAATTAAATTAATAATGAATAAATAAAATATCACTAAATATCTAGCAATATATAAATTATTATTGTAATTTTAGAAACTCAATTACCTCAAATGTGTGCTTGAAATAGAAATGTTGATGCAAAAAATACCCTAAAATCTCACCAACAAAATCACACCATATAAAATTAAATTAATTAATATATAAAAGATTACTAAACACATATCACTAAATATCTAATAAATAAATTATTGCTAAACAAATAAAAAAATTCCAATGAGCCACTAATTAATGTAAACAAAAAATCAATAAAACTTTTCATAACCTAAAAACTCAATATTCAACAAAAAGATAAAACTTTCATATATTTATATTTTAAAAATTATTTAATAAATTTATTTTAACATAACTATATATAATCAAAATAGCTAGAATTTTAATAATTTTTTTTTAAATATATATACAAATATAGCTAAATATTGAAATAAATAATAATAATAATGAAAAATTATCATAAACATATATATTTAATGAAATCTACACAATCTAATTTGTAAAATTAAAACAAAAATTCTACATTGTCAACAAAGTAAAAAATTTCTTAGAAACCTACTATGGAAAATCCAAGAAAATCCTACAATCTATGGAAAAAGCTCATAATAATGTGTGGATACCAAAAATCTACATTTTAAAAAAATAATAAATAAAATACAAACACAATCCCGCATTGAGATGAGTAAGGGTTTGCGAACATGAAAAAATTGACCCAACGAGCAACACAAGCTAAGTTATAGAGATCGGGCAAGCCTAGAGCCTAAGGCCTAAATGCTCACATGAGGATAGGCCACGTTGCGCAAAATGACCTTTGTGGAAGCCAAAAGAAAACAAACCCAAGGTAGTCCCAAGAGGCCTCGGGTCAAATGATGGAACCTTCGATCCCTACAATATTGGCTACATCCTAGACATGCCCTTCTCGTGCAAATGAACCACGCCTCGCGAAACTGCCCACGGACCTACTGGCCTCGCGTGGGTGCCATCTCACGCAGGTCCACCCACAGCCTCGTACCACACACAGCCGCGGCCCCTGCCATGCCCAGGCACCGTCTCGCACGCCTAGGGGCCTCACCTGGGTGACGTCTCGCGCAAGCACTCCAACAGGCCTCGCGCCCCAACATAGATGCGGCCCCTGCCTCGCCCAGGCGCCGTCTCGTGCGCCTAGGGGCCTCGTGTGGGTGACGTCTTGCGCAGGCGCTCCAACAGGCCTCGCGCCCCACACAGTCGCGGCCTCTGCCTCGCCCAGGCGCCGTCTCGCGCGCCTTCGGGCCTCGCATGGGTGACGCCTCGCAGAGGCGCTCCAATAGGCCTCGCACCCCACGCAGCCACGACCTCTGCCTCGCTTGGCGGACGTCAAATGCTGGCGCTTCTGCAGGCCTCGCGCTTCACGCAGCCACAGCCCCTGCCTCACCCAGGCGTCGTCTTGCGCACCAGCCATATTAAGGGCCTAGTCGACTCTCCTCGCGCACCAGCAATGCTAAGGACCTAGTGGCCTCACCTCATACACCAGCCACGACTAGGCCTCACCTTGCGCACTACGAGCCGCAGCCTTAAGGGCCTCGCAAGACATAGCCCCCTCAAAGCGTATCGCGCCCTTAAGGGCCTCATAAGACATAGCCCCCTCAAAGTGTCTAGCGCCCTTAAGGGCCTGGCAAGACATAGCCCCCTCAAAGCATCTCGTGCCCTTAAGGGCCTCGCAAGACATAGCCCCCTCAAAGCGTCTCGCACCATTTGGGGCCTTGCGAGACAGAGCCTCCACTAAACACCCCTCGGACACATACCAAGGGCCTCGCGATGTGGGGGCTGCAAAGTGATGGTCTTGCAAGATGAGATCCTAATCTCATTTGTAGGCGTCATGTCTCACCACACAAGCAGCAGGCCTCATTGAAGAGGCCTTACCTCTCTTCCTAAGGTAAGTGCCACCAACGGGGCACCACTCTCCCTATGAGTCACATGAGATGAGGAGTCAAGGTTTCTTGGAAATGCAGTCGAGGAAGGTCAGAAGGGGCCTCACAATGATTTGACATGAAGCCAGGAGAGATACGAAATGAGCCAACAGACCAAGAAGAGTTAGAGTACAGATACAATGTCCATGCCAGACGGGTAGTGGTAGTACAAGAATGGTACATGGTCAGGACTCCCTCAACACACTTATGAGGTCAGTACCCGACAAGTAGTGGAGGCATAATATGGTACCAAGACAGGAGTACTTTGGCAAACCCCTGACATGTACTAGAGCAGACCACCACTCTTCCCACACCACTACCACCTGTGCTATTACCCTAACAGTGTACTCATGTACTATTTTGTCCCAAGGGACCACCATGTATAAGGGGCCATTAGAGCCCAGCTATAAATAGAGCTTAACCCCTTAGAATAGGGGGTTGGAAAATTCATTGTAAGCTGAAGCTATCAAGCAATATATAGTTTTTACTCCATAGTTGATTTGTGTTTATCCATCCATAAGACCATTCTAAGTTCTCATCTAAACATCACCTGACTTACCTTTGAGTTTTCCGATCTAATTTCATTGACGAGATTTCACTGTCAACATAATGTAAAACAAACACAAAATTGCACTTACTAATCATCTTTATGAATAGCGTTAGATTTTTTTTTAAAAAAAAAATATTTAACTAAAACTATGAAAATAAAGAGAAACCTTACCTTTTGAGCCCTAGAAATCGCAGAAAATGCATGTGGTTTGTGCCTCTGTTTGTGCATCTGAGAGGGAAGAAAGAGGGAGTAGACTAAATATCAGTGGGGACATCCAATGTCTCCCACTGGGAGATGTGCCACGTGTCCTACGTCCCCGATGGGAGACATTGGATGCCCCCTTGGACACGTGTTTATAACCCCAATTTTTCAACGTCTTCCTGCACTTTTAATGTGTTACAATTTTAGTAATTAATAAAAAAATTCAATGTCTCCCAACATAAGACATTTAAAATCCCTCCTAATTTTTAATGTCTTACCCCAATGGTGTAAGACACTGTAGGGAGTCATTGAATGTCAAAATTTTTTTAGTGGAGCTCCCGAGCCTAATGTTTCGAGCTCAACACTAGGGTTCCCTACAAACATCTCAATATGGGGAATACGGGGGCTGCATTAAGGAGACCTATGCCACCTGATTGAAGAATTCATAAGTTCACCACTACTTAGCATAAAATAATGAAACTTAGAGCTAAGGAATATTTTGAAGACCAAACAACAACCATAATGTGCAGGGCATACATACGAGTACATATGGTACTGGCTTGAAGAGGTCTGAGGCATGGCCCTAAAATCTGTATCAGACAAAGAGTGGTGGTACTTACTCCATACCCTGACCATGTGCCAGGGCCGATACCATATCCTTCTACACCACTACGATATGTGCCACTACCTTGACAATGTACCTATGTACTATATTGTCCCCCAGGAGCACTATGTATTAGGAGACATTAAGGCTCAACTATAAATAAATCCTTACCTCTCAGATAAAGGGGTTGGAAAATTCATTGTATACTCAAGCTATTAAGCAGTATACACGTCTTTACTCCATTGTCGCTATGCATTGATTCTTTGAATTCTCCATGAGTTCCTTCTAAGTTATTCATTCTCTTATCAAGATTTGAGTTTTCCGAACTAACTTCGTTGACGAGTTCTCACCGTCAACAATTTGGCGCCATCTGCGGGAAGGATAAGTATAAAGCTACTGTTCTTCCATTGTTTCCAACAAGGGAAAATGCCAAGGTGATTAATATGCCTAGGAGAGTTGCAAGATTTTGAGGTCAACATGGATGGAGACCAGCTGAGCGACTCCATGAGAGACCTTCTGTCACCTCACGAAGGAACCGCACCAAAGCGACATCCAACCCTTGGTGGGGAAAGTGAAGTGTCATTCTAGGCCATCCTACCCAATGGGATCCTCCAGCACCGTCAGCCATCCCCGCTGGTGGCCTAGAGACTCATCCTCCTCCTAGACCACCTATTGCACTGTGTTCCAACAACCATGATCCTAGTCCTTCCATGCGTCTGCTCGACAAGAGTCCCCGAGTACACTCGATGAGCTCAAGCTCCCAAACCCATTTTTTTGAGGGCGAGATACAAAAGTTGCACAAGAAAAATCAAAAGCTAGAGACCACGATGGAGAATATGCAAGAAGTACTGAATGATTTGATGCATGGGAAGTCAGATATGCCCTTTCCCAAGAGTAAGGAGAAATAGCAGAGGAGAAGGGAAACAATCGTCTCCATGGACAATGGAAAGACTCGACATTCCACTAGCAACACCCCCTGATCAAAGCGTCATTAGGGCTCCATGCAAACGATGCAACCTCAGGAGCATAGGCAGAGGAAAGATGATAATCGGAGGACCAAAGTCGAGGTTACATCTAAGGAAACACCCCTTGACCTATGCGATAAGCTCAACAGAAGAAGGTCAGACATGAGAACAATAGCCCCCGTGGCTCCTCCAAGGGACACAGGAAAAGGGATAATCTACCCTTCTGTCCTCACGGACTCCTTAAATAAAAGGTGACAAGAACTAGACATTAAAAAGAAGAGCCTTTAGAGCAAGATAACCACGTCCATGTGGGTGATGACGATTTCGACTACAAGTTACCCATCACAAGATTAATTTAGGTTGAGCGACTCCCTGCCAATTTCCAAAAGCCTCACAAGATCCATTTACGAGGGCACTATGGACCCTAAGTACCACCTAGATTGTAACGCCCTGGATAGCCAAGACCGCTACACTGTGTACTTATAAAGGTGCAGGACTCGCTAATCAAATAATTTAATTATAAACGTGTCACTAACCATGAATGTGCTAGGGTCAAAAGGGTTTTGGTTTCAAAAGATACAATTAATAAAATTTAAATAGTTTTACACATGGGATCCCAAAAAGAAACAGTGTTTAAAAATTGGTTTACAGAATCTCCAAAATACAGACAACCATCAGCCATTCTAAGGAGAAACAGACATTTCTGGTTCCCCTGTTCCTGCTTTCCCCTCAATCGTGGCGGCTGAGCAGCTGGTCATGTACATTCAGCTTGCAGGGCTCTCCTAGTCAGGGCTGATCGAGTTTTCCCTTGCCTTTACCTGCACCACGTAGCACCCATGAGCCAAGGCCCAGCAAGAAAAGACAATATGCATCACAAGCAACAATAATAGACAAGTAATCCTTTAAACATGATCAAACACTCAATACTTTTATTAGCCATATAGCATGTATTCAGAATCAAAGATGTAACCAAGCATTAATATCAATCAAATTACATAATAATCAGGGCTGACAACTTAGGCCACACCCTCTGTTTACCCAACTGACTTCAGCCCGCTTAAACCAAGCTCAATGCATAATAAGCTGTCCTCGGCTACCAGTGGCCAAGCTGTGCCTTGTGCGCTAGTGTAACCCTTGGCACTCTTAGGTCGTTGGTTTACTATTTACATGGCATAATACCATCCTTCAAGCATAAATATTAGGGAGCCCTTAGTCCCATTACAAATACACAACCGGGTGCAATTTTCTTACCTTTAATTTCCACATTCACCAACTATGAGCGACATCCCTCGAGCACGATCCTTTTCCCGAGCCCTAGCTTAATCACCTAGTCACAACCAATGTAATGGATTCCATTAATATTCAAACAAAGGTTTCTGGGTACAATTCTAGCTTCCGGGACATCAAATTCCACCAAGCACGGTGGTGAAATCTATTCCAAGCACTCTAGGTTAAGTTCCCGCACTTAGAATCCCCAAAAGATCATAAATGCACCTAAGGGCTGCGGCCCTTGAAACCTAGCCGCAACCCGCCCCTAAAATAGAGCCCAAGCCCCCCAGTAACTAGACACGCGCTGCGACCCTGCCCTATGGCGCCGCGGCGCTCCCCTTTGGCCGAGCCTCCCTGGCTCATTTGCTTCGTAGGGCCGCAGCACTCTAGAACAGAGCCGCGGCCCTACCCTTCGTGCCTAGAAAATCCACCATTTCTAGCATCCTAACCTCATCCAAAACCATCCCAAAGCACCCTAACTCAAAACCCATTAATCTCAAAACCTTTAAGATGTTTCTAACAACATAATCCAACATAAATTCAGCTTAAAAACCTACTAAAATTCCATTTTTATTCCTGAAACCCATTAACTCAAAACACCAAAACCATTCATGCAAAACTCAGATTTTAACCTCTAAATTACGAGTTGAAGCTTACCTCTTTTGCTGAACCACTTCCTTGACAACCTCTGAGCTAAAACCCAAGCACTCAGCTTCAATTCAGCCCTTAAACATCAAAATCATAGACACCTTAATATTCAGCAAAATACTCAGAGTTCTAACACCCAAAAATATAACTCAAATCTTACCTTAATCTTGGTTGAGTGACCCTTAGTCTGAACTAAGCTAAACCTTCATAAATCCAGCTTTAACACATAATTTTCCAGCTGATTTCCTTTAGATTTTCTGTAGTTTTCTTGGGAGAGAAAGGAGAAGAGAGGAGAATAGAAGAGAAGAGAAGAGCTGAGAAGGTCGTTTGTGTCTTTTTGTTCTACTGCTTTCATTAACTTAGTCTAATCTTAGTTTGTTAAGTCGAACCCGATGCTCGGGGTACCGGAAACGTCCTCGAGGGCAAAACGGTAAAATTCCCAAATATTCCCTCCTAAGTCTCCTAACCTCAAATATATCTCCATATATTTATTTCCATAACCCGATAGTCTAAATAACCACCTGATACCTAAAATACCCCTGACTTGTCCAAAGTCAACTATTAAGCCCCGTTGTGACTTTTCCCGCTATCTAGCTCCCTAGGATCGCCTCAAGTCGCACACTGCAAATCTACCCACATAATAATGTGGTTCTCACAGATATAACATTTAACCTCATTTATATTCATATAATCATACAAACATGCTTATCATATAATCATGCATTAAATCAATAAATTCACACCTAAACCAATTATGCCTTCCCATCGGACTAATCAAGGCTCTTAAGCCATATTAGTGATTTTTGGGTCGTTACATAGATGCCTTCAATGATTTAATGAAATCGAGAGGGGTCAATAGTAGAGCAAGGTGTCACTGTTTCACCCTTATGCTAAAAGGAGTTGCATAGAAATGGTTCAAGAGACTAAGGCCAGGAATGGCAGCAATTTTCTGATGATTTTCTCCAGCAGCACCACACAGTTCGCAACTATGCTATGTCGGGTATCATCCTCGCTAACATAATACAAGGAAAAAGCAAAAGCCTAAAAGATATATGCATAGGTTCAATATGGAAGCAGTCAAGGTAGGGAGCCTAGCTCGAGGAGAACTTAAGATGGCCACCATGGTCGGGGTGTGTCTAGGAAGCAAGTTAAGGGACAATATGCTCAAGATAGAGGTCTATGGATCTAGATGACTTCTATGAGAGTCAGACCAGAGCTTTGCTTTAAGACACCACCCATAAACACACACAAACACTGTAGGAAACTAGAGAATGCTGCAACATCTTTCTATGAAGATTCAACAAGTCCTGAAAGCTCGTTATGTCAATGGTTGTGAGGGCGAGGAGACCTACAATGTAACCCAAGTAATTCCCACCAATATACGAACTTGGGAGGGAATATCGGGTAAGGTTTTATGTTTTATATGATTAATCAAAGAGGTTACCCTAGTTAACCTCTAAACGTAGTAGTAAGTCATCCCTGCCTAGGTTGTTATGAATCAAAGAGGTCACCTAGTTACCCTTGTGATGTAGTAGACACATTATTGTCGCACACACCTTTCTATTCTACTCATCGTCAATGAAATATGTTTCTTATTTGCGTATTACATTTCTCATTTATGCAAGCACGTATCTAATTCTTGTGCACCCATTGGTAATTGAAATATTCAAAGTGTATACAAGAGAAAATTGATCAAAGTTCCCGACAAGATAAATCCCACCAACCACCTGGGGGTAGGATACACAGCAAAAGAAAAAAAAAAAAAAACCTTGCAAGGCATCTCTTGAATCCATGAAGGTTAGTTACCCTTTATGGATATTAAGGGGGTCAAAAGGTTCCACAAGGATGACCCCCTAGTAAGGGCTCCTAAATCATAACCTCCTCCATCAGGGATCAGGCCTCAAGATGGACATCCACCGATAAGCCTAGAGCGACCACCAAGCCGTCTAGCCAAAATGGTTCTTAAGAGAGATGGTTGTAAAAATAGTATTATTCCTAATAACGAGATGGATGCTTCTCGAACAAAACTAAAGTGTGCACAAAATTTATAAAAGGATGGAAATAACAAAGAGGGTTAACATGTTCTTACAAAAGAAAATATAGTCAAGGTGCACCAAAAATACTATCGCCATCATGTCAAAGAAGACATGAAGAATTCCTCATAAAAGAAGGGCTTATCAAAGTCCCTTACATACAATATCAAAAGAGGGACAAAGGCTCATGAGGCCAATACATCCTCACAACCACTAAAAAAATAAGAAGGGGTTCCAAGCAAAAAAGTTCAACACGTGATGGTAGACTCAAAAAGTTCCACACATGAAAGTATACTTAAAATGATCCTAAACATAAAAGTTCCACATAGGATAAAGGACTTAAGAAGTCCATACATGAGAAAAAAGTGAAAAGGTCACACGACAACTTTTTACAAGGAGACGGGATATAAACCTCGAAGATGTCCCTATAGATTCCCACATCGACCTCTCCATTCAGAAATCTTCTCAGCGACATAGTAACAAAAGGGAGATAGGTTAACGTCGGGGTTGGTCCTCCAAATAGCATGAAATGTTTGCTCAACTATGATGTTCTTGGCATTCACTAGTTCGAGTTCAAGAATAGAGATTTTCTCATTCAGGGACTTGATTGTAACTTCAAGCCTAGAGTTATATCTGAAGGTTGAGGTAGCCTTAGCTATCGCAGCGACCGTCTTGTTAACAACTTTAGCAAGCTGGCCTTCCTAATCAACAACCTGCGCAATCATCTCATCATTCTCCGACCTAGCCAAGGAAAGGTTCCACATTGCCACGTTAAGCTTGGAATGCAAGTGCTATGTGCGAGGAAGAACTTGAGGCAACAAAGTGATGCCCCCAGATGGAAGCCTAAATAAAACAAAAAAAAAACAAAATGTCAACAATTAAGTGTTGATAAAAAGGAAAGCCTTATAATGAGTACCCCAAAGCATACCTGGGTGGTAGGTTGTAAGTATGCCTTGCCCAAATTAATGTCTAGGATGTCGTACATGTATTTCTATTCTGCCTGGGAATCCACCATATATGATAGCTCATGGACTCTCCATATTGAGCAGCCATAAGATGTCCCCAAGGGGTGGAGAATTAAGCCAAATGAGCCAAAGCACACCCACCCGTAGACGTATTCCTAGACAAAGAAGGAGACCGAGAGGGTCTTGACCCATCGATGGAAGCATGAGGGCAGAAGTGTGAGGAGTCACCTCCTTTGGTAGTGATGTATCTGGGGATCCTCATCCCAAGTACGCCCTTGGGGGTGGGAGAGTATCAACAATAAAGGGAGGGAAAAAGTTCCTCTTCGGGATAGAGGGAAAAGGAGGAGCAACGAAGACAAACTCGTCATTTGTTGCTGATGATGGTATTCGAGAGGCAACATTATCAACACATCCATCATTCCCTGCCTCCTCACCCCTATTAGTCAAGGATCTTAAGCATCATTAGTTCTCTAAATCCACTTCGATCTTGTCCTCCGTATCCATCAAATCGCTCTAAGAATAACGATAGTCTTCATCGTCGTCATCATCAGCTGCACCACCCAGATCAGAAAGAGTAGATAAAACAAAACACAAGGAAATCATATGTTCAGGAGACAACAACCCAAATAAGTGAAGGTTGCCCTCTGTGAAGAGACTACTGGCCTGCTTGCTCGTGGACGACTCGGCCAGAATCCTTAATATACGCTTGGACACCGCGGGACCCAAGTTAGGACCAATAACCCCCTTATGACCTAAAATATAGAGAAAGGAAATAATATAGCAAGACTAAGCCTAGAAAAAGGATAATGATTAATAACGATGAGGAAAGGAGTAAAAGAAAATAACCTTACATGACTATTTAAAATGGGTATATCATGTGGAGACGCTATCTATAAAGAAAAAATCACTCTTCCACGAACCCCTATTGGAGATAGAGCCCTCAACAAGGGGGCACCCAGTGATGGCTACAACCTTTTGGAGCTGGTAGAAGTCGGGGGCCGCTGGGTTCGATCTCAAAGTGAACAGATGATGGACCTCCTTCATCGATGATGCACCCAGTGATGGCTACAACCTTTTGTGCACTTGCTTGTACAAAACATACAGATAACTCAACATCACCCATGAGTTAGGTGCCACCTGAAGAGGCGCCTGGTCGAAGTGGTCGAGTACTTGAAGAAAAGGGTGGAGTGCCAAGGCTCCTCCGAACCTGATCACATAATCACTAAAAGCCAAAAGCCCCTCCCGTAGGCTATGCAAACGGCAGTCAAATGAGTTAAGAATGTTTTGGTGTGAAAAAATGGGTAGAGCCATTGATCTCTTGGAAGTGACTTAGAAGAAATACCACTAGGATAAGAAAGTTTTGGTGTGAAAAATGGGTTCAAGCCTTGAGGTATTTATAGGGAAAGCCGAGACTTCTTAGCCATTGAATCAACCCCAAGGTGAATGGTGGAGATCAAAAGTACATGTGCATTATTGGTAGCCTTGGGCTCTACACTTGAAAATCATTGGAACTCATTCAATTACAAGGATGCATATGGATCAAAACCTTAGCTATTTGGTTTTTGTGACTCTATATACACTACAAAGTAACACACCAATCTTAATCCTTCCATGTTTCTCCACACAAAGATAGACAAAGCACAAATGTCACTCTTATTGCAGAAAGAACACATCAAGGAGTCTACAAGAACACATCAACGTGTACTCATAGACTTTGTAACTTGGCTTTGATATCAACAAGAATCTGCTTCCAGTTCTCTGGAGTTGGCAGCGGGGCCTGACCCTAGTCATTCTCTTCCCTGGCCTGTATCTCTTGGCCAGCCAACCTCTCTGACCTTCGAGGAAGCATACTAATAACTATTCCACCCTGCAACGATCAAATCAGGCGTTAGGTAAGTAATAACTACTCCTATTGCTGTCTAAAGGTCCAAGATCAAATAAACAAACAAATGCGATGCTAATACGCATGCCAACACGTAATACATTCAACAATGGTTCTAATAAGCACTTCCTGATATTCATCAGCAATTAATGATGCAAATAAGCAAGTTCAAGCATTTATACATGTATAACAATGCTAATAAGCATGTTCTTTAATTCCTGCTAGTGTTAACAGTGCTAATAAGCATTTCCTGGCCTATATGCAAATAACAATGCCAATAAGCATGTCATGACCTACATGTCCATATGATAGTGCTAATAAGCTGTTCTTTTGCATTCACAAGCAATAACAATGCTAATAACATGTTCTTTATCATTCATGCAATAATCAAGGGCCAAGCCCTATCAGAGTATCTCATGCTCCCTAGTCAGGCATGCAGATAAGGCATATACATTAATTTAACCATTTAAGCACTTAATCACATAAGTGGTTAACAAACCCTAAGTCGAGCTTGTCTTTACTGGCGAGTGTACATCCTCGGCCAATCTTCAGGAACCCTTAAACCTTGGCAGCTCTGATACCAAGTTGTAAGGTCCTCCCAATCCAGGACCGTTACACTTTGTACTTTAAATAGTGCCAGACTCGCAAAACGAGTCCCTTGGTTAGAAACATGTAACTAAGGTTAATGTCAACGGTTAGGGTTAAAAATTTGGTCAAAGGCACATTGTTTTTTCATTTAAAATTTATGTTTATACATAGGATCCCAAAATGATACAAAAAAATGTTCAAAAGGGGTATACAAGTCAAAAGTTACAACAAGCCAAACTAAGCGGCAAAATAAGCGATGCAACCCTAGTTCTTCCAAGCAAACCCCAGTCGTAGTGGTCGAGCAGGCACATATGTAAACGCCGCCACTGAAGCTTTCCAACTCATGGCCGGTCTAGATTTCCTATCCCCTTACTTGGACCACATAGCACCTGTGAGCCAGGGCTTCACAGAAAAACTTAATACCACGAAGTAATACCATCTATGACATTATACAGATATCGGGAGCACTTAGTCCCATCACAAACACATAACCGGGTGCAGTTTTCTTACCTGTAGATTCGCTAGCTTTGTTCAATTGATCCTCAAGCACGATCCCTCTTGAGCCCTAGCGCACACCTAGTCACAACCATAGATCATAATCATCACCAAACTTCAAGTCCAAAACCTATCCTCAGGACCAATCTCGTGACCTCGGGAAGCTCTAATTCTACCAAACAGGGTAGTGGAATCAAACCCCGAAACCCCGGGCAAAAACCCTTGAGATTAACTCAAAAACCCCTTTCTGGAAACCTTAGATAGATCCACCTTAATTCCATCTACACCAACGATATGTCCAAGAAATGTCACTTCTTGTAGCCCAAATTCACATTTCTTGAACTTGGCATACAACTGATGCTCCCTCAGTCTCTGAAGAACCTGTCGAAGATGAATCTCATGCTCTGCCTCTGAACTAGAGTACACTAAGATGCGTCGAGGAAGACAATAACGAACTGATCCAGAAAGTCCTTGAACACCCTGTTCATTAGGTCCATGAAGGCTGCTAGGGCATTGGTCAAACCAAACAACATGACCAGAAACTCATAGTGCCCGTACCTCGTTCGAAAGGCCATCTTTGGTATGTCCTCGTCCTTGATCCTCAGTTGGTGATAACCAGATCAAAGATCAATCTTCGAGAACACCGTCTTGCCCTGTAGCTGATTGAACAAGTCATCAATCCTTGGTAGGGAATACTTATTCTTGATAGTCAATTTGTTCAATTCTCTATAGTCTATGAACATTCTCAAAGTCCCATCCTTCTTCTTCACAAACAATACTGGAGCACCCCATGGCGAGTAGGAAGGCCTGATAAACCCCAAATCCAGAAGCTCCTGCAACTATATCTTCAATTCTTTCAGTTCAACTGGTGCCATCCTATATAGTGCCCTCGACACTGGCTCTGTCCCCGACGCCAACTCAATGACAAACTGAATCTCTCTACGCAGCGCCAACCCCGGCAAGTCCTCAGGGAACACATTCAAGAACTCGCAAACCAATCTGGTCTCCTCCGGTCCTACTGGTGAAACCCTGGTGGCATCCACCACACTAGCCAGAAAACCTATACACCCTCCTTGTAACAGATCTCTGGCTCTCAGTGCTGATATCCTGGGTACGCGGGGTCCATGCATCACTCCCACGAAAACAAAGGGATCTTCGCCCTCTGGCTCAAAAGTCACCATCTTCTTTCTGCAGTCAATAGTAGCTCCATATCTAACCAGCCAATCCATACCCAAAATCATATCAACGTCCTCCATACTCAGCTCAATGAAATCTACTGACAACTCTCTACCATCAACTATCACTGGCAATGCTCTAATCCATCTCCTAGATACTACCAGTTCCCCTGTAGGAAAAATAGTTCCAAACCTGGAAGTATAATACTCACTAGGTCTACACAGTCTATCAATCACCTTAATAGAAACAAATGAATGGGTAGCACCAGAGTCAATCAATACATTAAAGGAAGTGCTAGCACTAGAAAGCTGACCTTTCACTACCGAAGGACTAGCCTCGGCCTCTGCCTACGTCAGGGTGAACACTTGAGCTGGAGTCAAGCTATCCATTTTCCCCACATCTCCCTTCTTCATTGTTGGGAAATCTTTCTTGAGGTGTCCTACCCCCCCCCCCCCCCCCCACCCCGCCGCACACATAACAAGCCTTAGCCTGACATTTACTCGGATGGCGTCTTCTGCACCTCGTGCACTCAGGATAAGTCCTCCATGTATCACCGCCTCCCTGACAGCCACCCTGAGCACCCCGACCTCTCCTATCAAGACCAGAAACGGTCGAAGCATCAGGGGTCTTCCTTTTCAAATCACTGGGCCTCCGCCCCTACCAGAAACATAATATGGAGGCACCACCCTGCGGCCTTCCCACCTCGCTACACTCTCTCTCCATATCTTATTTTCCGCTTCCTCAGCGGTAAGAGCCTTCTCCACAACCTGGGAATAAGTCGTCCCTCCAGAAATTGTTGTAATCCTCACATCTCGGGCTATCATAGCATTAAGCCCTCTAATAAATCTGTGCTGCCTAGCTGCATCAGTAGGCACAAGATCTGGTACAAATTTTGCAAGTCTATCAAACTTTAGGGCATATTCTGTAACAGTCATACTACCCTGAACCAGCCCTACAAACTCATTTATCTTCGCTGCCTTGATGGCAACATGATAATACTTCTGACTAAATAAGTCCTTGAATCTTTCCCAGGTCAAGGCAGTAACATCTCTAGTCTGTGATGCCACCTCCCACTAGATTCGGGCATCCTCTCTCAGCATATATGTGGCACAGGCTACTCTGTCATGTCCCTCTACCCTCATAAAGTCCAGAATGGTAGTAATTCAGATCTATTCATCTTGGCTCTATAGCCGAGCCTGCATGTCTGCCATAAGCTGTTGCCAGTTCTCAGGGACTGGCGGAGGGGTCTGGCCCTGATCATCATCTCTAGTCTTAGACCTACCGGCTAGTCACGTAGATTTTCTTGGACGCATAATTATCCAAGTCAATTTGCAATCAATGACTTGGCAATCAGACTATGACGACAGGGTAATAATCCTTTCATGATCCATCACTGGAACTCCAAACATTCACAAGCAATCAATTTATAGCAATTTATCCAAATATTCATTCACATGCATAGTAGTGCTGATAGGCACGCCTTAATATCATCATGCAGTAGCCAAGGGCCAAGCCCTATCAGTTCCTCAACCTCCCTATTAGTCAAGCAGATATCAACAATCATATCTCATTCAAATCATTTAAGCACATAGTCATGTATACATAATTTACCAAACCCTGAGTCGAGCTTGGCTTTCGTGACGAATGTACATATCCAGCCAGTCTTCAGGAACCCTTAAACCTAGGACGCTCTGATACCAAGATGTAATGCACTGGATAGCCAAGATCGTTACACTGTGTTTATAAAGGTGCAAGACTTGCTAATCAAGTCATTTAATCAAAACGTGTTACCAGACTATAGTTGAACTAGGGTTAAAAGATTTTGGTCTCAAAAGCACCATTTCTTATAAATAAACATTTTCTATTTACATGGGATTCCAAAAGTAATAAGTTTAAGACTGTCTAGAAAACATTGCAGATTTAAATACAGTGACTAGCCATACTAAGGCAAAACAGACAGTTAAGCCTATCCCGTCCTATTCCACTTCTCGGCCGTGGTGCCCAAACAGCTGACCATGTACATTCAACCCCGTAGCCCTCCAACTCAGGATTGGTCCAACTTTCCTTTGCCTTTACCTGCACGACGAAGCACCCGTGAGCCAAGGCCTAGCAAGAAAACACAATAACAGAGCACAGTCATTCAACAGACAATCAGATAACACATATCGCATAAGCATGTACTAAACAGTTTAAGCATTCATGATTATCAAGTATTCATCATACCAATTATATCACTTCATATCAACAATCAATCCACATATAATAACTAGGGTTAATGCCCTTACGCCGCACCCTCTATTTATCCCACTGACTCCGGCCCACTTAAACCGAGCTCAGTGAATGTTAAGCTGTCGTCGACTACCTGTGGCCGAGCTGCGCCCTATGCACAAGTATTATTTACGGCACCCTTAGCCTGTTTATCACATGTCCCATGGCGTAATACCATCTATGACATTATACAGATATCGAGAGCACTTAGTCCCATCACAAACACATAACTAGGTGCAGTTTTCTTACCTTTAGATTTGCTAGCTTTGTTCAATTGATCCTCAAGCACGATCCCTCTTGATCCCTAACGCACACCTAGTCACAACCATAGATCAGAATCATCACCAAACCTCAAGTCCAAAACCTACCCTCGGGACCAATCCCGAGCTCTCGGGAAGCTCTAATTCCACCAAACGGGGTGGTGGAATCAAACCCCGAACCCCTAGGCAAAAACCCTTGAGATTAACCCAAAAACCCCTTTCTAGAAACAGGGTAGCGCTACAGCGCTCTAAAGAGAGCGCAAAAAATAGAGCCAAAAGGCTCAGAAACTTCAGGGCCTAGTGCTACAGCGCCCATTGACTAGCGTTGTAGCGCTAGTCACAGCACAGCCCTGCACAACATTTTCTCCTTCGAATTTTCCCGAGCCAAACCTACTCAAAACCCAACCAAACATCATAGCAAGCCTTCCAACATCCTCCACTCACCCCAAACATCCGAACCACAGATAACTTAAACACCTGCACCCCAAATCAAGGAAATCACCATGGCTAAACTTAAAGTTCAGAAACTCAACAAAACAGCAACTGAAATCATAGAACTTAAACTAGAATTCCTTACCTTTGCTGGATGAGATTAGCCTAGGTTATCCTCCTCACTAGCTCAGCCTTCACTTCCTCAAAGCTTAGCCAAAATTTCCCTAGAATTCCCACCAAAGCTCAACTCAAAATCCTTGTTTACATAAAACCAGAAACTGAAGAAAAACAACCTTAGACCTTACCTCAAGTGAATGGATTGCCCTTGCTAAACCCTTGCTAATTCTTCAGGCCAGACTAAGGACCTTAGACTCAAGCTTCTACTCTGAATCTCCCTAAGTTTCTTCCCCAAAAGACCTCAAGAACTGATGGAGAAAAGCTTAAACCGAGAGAGAGAAAGATAAACTTCCTATTTCTCTTTTTTTTTCCTCATTTTCCTTCTCTTCTTTCTTTTTCTTTCCGAAACTTCTAGACTTCCCACTAAGGCATAAAGCCAAAACACCACCTAAGTCTTATCCCTTATAAGCCAAATGACCACAATACCCTCCCCTAATTCCTAAGCCTTTTAATCCACCTAGGGACATTTTGGTCACTTCACCCAATTCCCGTTAATCCCTCGAGTGTCTGTAATATCAACTGCCTACTTCCCGACACCTAACTAATCACCAATTATATTCCTCAATATCAAGATAGACCCCAATATATTCTCTAAATTCCCAGAAATACCCCCAGGCTCGCCCCGAGCCAGGTATAAATCCCCGCTGCGACTTTTTCGCTAAACTGCTCACTTGGATCGCCTCGAATCCCAGATTATAATTATATCCACATAATAATGTGGTCTCATCAATTTATCACAAATATATGCAGTTATGCCCTCAACGGGCCAAAATTACGATTATGCCCTTGTAACCTAATCAGGGCCTACATGCATACTAATACACATAGTCATGCATCACAAATATTCAAATAGTCATATAACATGCTTTTAAATCATTAAATCACATATAATCCAATTATGCCTTCCCGGCACACTAATCAAGGCCCTTAACCCTTATTAGTAAACTTGGGTCATTACAGACCGAGCCCTAATAATAGCTATAATCAACCACTCGACCAAGCCCTAATTGCATATATCACATATTGGGCGCAATTTTCTTACCTCAGGTTCGAGTATAGCGTAATAATAAAAATGACCCTTGAGCACGATCCTTTCCCGAGCCCTAGTGGTACCCTAGTCATAACCAAATAAATGATATTCATCCATATCAAGCAGATAAAGGATTATGGTTCAAGTCCTAGTCTCTGAGACCTTGAATTCTACTAAATCGTGTAGTAGAATCAATCGTAAGCCCTTAGGTTTAAGACCCCGTTACTCAAAACCTAACCTGGCCGAATTTTCCCATGCAGGTCTAAACATGACCCTAAGGTTCGCGACGCTCCTTCCAGAACAGAAAGCCCTCTTTCTGGAATTCGATACATGGACCGTGACTTGCGCCTAAGTGTCATGGCGTGCCTCTGAAACAGAAACCCCTCCTGGGACCTGAGTTCACACAGATCGCGGCACCCAAAGAACAGGTTCGTGACGTGACTCTTTGAACCCAAAATTTCCTTTTCCTCAGCCAAATCTTATCAAAACCATCATAAATAATTCCTAGAAGCATAATTCAATCCCCAAAACAACATTAAGGGTATAACAGCAAAAAAACCCAACATTAAGTTCACCAAAAGTCCTACCAAAACACAATATCAACACCTTGAGCCACATAGCTCAAGAACACCTTAAGAACTCTAGAAAATCAAGATAGAATTCAACTAAAATAGGGACTAGAGCTTACTTCATCTATGTTTAATGATCTCCTAGCTGCAACAGATCCAAGTCCTAACCCAAGCCTTCAATTGCCTTAGTTTTCCTCAAGAAATACAGACCAAACTAGGGAGAGAGAGAGAGTTGGGTTGGAGAGAGAGAGAGCTGATGAGAGTGTTGTGTTTGCTAAGTGTTTTGTATTTTGTGTGGTTTACTTAAGGTTCAAGTAACCTTAAGCAAATCTCGAGGCCCGGGGTGTCAAAAACGTTCCCGAGGGAAAAATGGTTAAAATTCCTGATATTCCCTCCTAATCTCACTAACACCAAATATATCATCGAATATTTATTCCCGTTACCCGATAACCCAGAAATGTACTAGATACCCAAAATATCCCTCAACTCACCCCGAGTCGGGTATTGGATCATGTTGTGACTTTCCCGTTAGCTTGCTCCCTATGATTGTCTCGTGTCGAGTAACCCAAATATATCCACATTATAATGTGTTATCACACATATATAACATATATGCACATATATTCCAAATATACCATAACGGGCCAAATTACGAAAATTTCCCTTCTAATAAGAAAGGGGCCACATGCATATTTGATACAACTAAACATGCATATATAGTCATATTATAATATAACTTACATAATCATATAATGAGACACATATATACCACATAAACACACAATTACCATAATTTGCCATCCTGGCGCCCTAATTAAGGCCCTAAGCTTCATTAGGTAATTTGGGACATTACAAAGATCATCGCTTCCACACGACTTGAAGGTTTGGATTTAGCGCTTCAAACACAATGGAGATACCAAAAATTGTTTTTGATGTATCAATGATCTGGATATATTGTGATAATAAAGCCACTTTGATTAGAGCTTACAAGAAGATATACAATGGGAAGTCTAGACATATGACTCTAAGACATGACTACGTGAGAGAATTGATTGATAAGGGAGTCATCTCAATTTTGTATGTCAAATCGTGTGAGAACTTAGTGGATATGTTTACCAAACCTCTGGTGAGAGATTTGGTTAGTTATACAAATAGAGGGATGGGACTAAAATTCCTTGACAAATAGATTCCCCAATGATGGCAACCCAACTCAAACCTCATTTACATCGAGTGTAGAGTTCAATGGGTAAGAACAAGTTGTTGATAAGGGAATAGTTAACAACATTAACGACTTAAAGTCTCATCTAGCGTAGTTAATGTTGGTTGCTACCGGACATGAGGGTTAAGCCATAGGATTTTAATGAAATTTAGTTGAAGAGAAATAGCAAAGTTGTAAGAATTTCACTTATGTGAACCTAAAGGTGGTGCTGCCTCTCAAGAAAGTATGAGTTTTCTCTAAGGAAAGTTCATGAATTGAAAAGCGCAAGGCCATGAAAAGTGTTGAGCACGAAAAGTGGGAAATACATAAGTAATCAGGGAAAGGTGTGTGAGCTATTACCGACTTTTATCACTAGGAATGTTGGGTTCAATATTTTAGTGTTTTCACTAAGATAAGTTCAAACCCGAAAGGTACTTTATTTTATGCACTAATATTGTTTGGGCTAGAGAAAGAGGATGTATTTAACCCAGTGGGGGATTGCAATGATTGGTTAAATACATAGTGAAATAGGTTAGGCATGAATAGGTGCAAAAACCATAGCAATTTCACTAAAGTCAACATGAGCGAGTTGAATTTCGGTATAGGCATCTATAAATTATCTTTTTGGGTCCAAAGTGTTACTTAGTAGTATATAACAGTACCCAAAATGTTTGAAGGTATTTTGATATGTTTTGGGGAAAGTTTAGGGGTTCCAAGTCAGGTGTAGCTACGTTGTGTCGCCTGTAGGTGGCGATCTGTACAGGACCGTTCAATAACATGTTTTGGCTCAAAAACATAGTTTAAAATGCTCTAATATTGTTAGTTGAGACAAATGAGGGTTCATGTATTGAATTTGGTCATTTGAATTCTTGGTGAATTGAACACTCACCACTCTCTCTCTCTCTCTCTAGCTTTCAAGATTACTAGTTTTCTCCAAGATCTTAAACAAGAAAGCTTAACTTGCATAAAGATTCAAGGCTTATAAATCCCAATCTCATTCCATTTGTAGTAGATTCAAGCAATCTCAAAGTGGAGGCTAGAAATAGAGATTTTTGGACAACAAATTCCATTTGTCTCAAGCCTTTGTCACCTCCATTGGTTCACAGAAAATCATAGACTGTATGATTCTATGTAACTAAGGGTTTGTATCCCTAGAAATTCTATTCTATCACTTGTTCTTATTTGTGTTTTTCATTTGAGTCACTTCCTCCATTGTAAATTTAATTATCTTGGGTTTTTTTTATTTGAATTGTAAACATTCAAAGTTTATGTACAACCATATCCCCAACAACAATAACCTCGAAGAGAGTGCTAAACTTCCTGGTGATGAACATCATTTGTCGGTACAGAATCCCAAGAGAAATTTGGTCTGATAATGAGACTTAGTTCGATCACGACATGTTTACGAACTTCTTCAAAAAGCACAGGGATATACAAAGCTTCTCATCGGTGGCATATCCACAGGCTAACAGACAAGTGGAAGCAATATACAAAACTCTAAAGGCGAGATTAAAGAAGAGATTAGAGGACACTAAAAGGTTATGACCTGAACAACTTCCACAGGTACTTGGCGTATAGAATGTCTCACTGCACGTTAACTAGTAACACTCTGTCCTCCTTGATGGACGAAAGTGAGGCTATGCTTCCATTCGAAGCTTTAATAACATCCCATAGGCAAATAACTTTCAACGAAGAGAAAAACCACGACTTATAACGAGCATCTCTGGATTTGCTAGAAGAATGTGGAGAAGCATCACAAATTTAGCTTTTGCAATATTAAAATAAAGTAGCTCAATATTTAAATAGGAAAGCCAAAGAAAGGAAATTTGAGCTAGGGGATTTGGTATTGAGAAGCATATTTGTAGCGAGCAAAGATCCTAAGGATGGCATGTCAGGATGAAACTAGGAAGGACCATACCTGATCGTGGAAATTTTGTGTGAATGAACATTTAAGTTAGCTCGGTTGAACGGAGAAGGAGTTTTGAGAACTTGGAATGGACTTCATGTAAGGAAATATTACAAGTCGACTTAAATTTTTTTTAATTTGATAGTAAGGCTTATTTATACATGTCATTCTTCTATTTTCTTTATAATGAATTAAATTCAATGGTTGTTGTGTAATTTAAACATGGTACCAATTTTAAATTAATTTTTTCTAGTAACCCATTAAAAGTGATCTAGAATATTACTAAATTGTGATTGATTGGAGGGCATATATGTGTGATTTCATATTTAGTATATATTATGTCTTTGAAAAATTGTGGTTAAGTAGGAGTTGGAAATGAATAATTTGGGAGCTTGTTTGAGCCCGAGTTTTCATAATAATTTTGAATAGAACTAAGCTAACAACAAAAATCAAAGAAATAAAACCCTAGACATAAACATGTATAAGGCTTGAATAATAACAGGTAAGCTATTGCACAATAAAACCCTGGACCTAACTAGGTATAAGACCTGAATACTAACATGGTAGCTACTAAGCACAAAATTTGGAAAATAACTCAGTCTAAAATAATTCCTACAACTATACATACACACACACACACACACACACACACACAAATATATATATAATCAAGTGTAAAATAGTTTAAAGGAATATGATAAAAGGCATGAGTATGTGAATTCAGAACGAGGAGATTAACCTCAATGAAGCCAAAATGACATATTGTCTCAGCCTCAAGGGCCTAATTACAAGGGATTTTATAAATCTCCAACAAAAAAAAAAAGAATTCTCTCCTCAACCCTAGGTCTCAGCTCTAGCTCCTCTAGAAGGCACCTCCTCCTCCCCTCCACTAGGAGCGACTCCAGTGGTTTCAGTGGTGTCTGCACGCTCCCGAGACAAGCGATCTTTAAACTTGGTGAAGTAACGGGCCAATAGATCCTCGTCGAGGAAATAGTAATCGACATCCTAATTAAAACATTAAACTTGATAAATCACGTCCTCGAGGGATGAATTCAACTTTGCCTTCAGTTCCTTGACCTTGGATTGATGCCCCTCTAAGGTGTTGACCAGTTTGACAACTCATTCCTTTGAACTCTTCTCATTATCATGGGTTGTGACGAGCTCCTCCTTGAGCTGAATAATCTTCACTTCAAGCTAAGTGCTTTTCTCACCATGCAAAGTTTGCTTCCCCTCGAGCTGGGCCTTCTCTTCCTCGAGTCGAGTCTTCTTTCCCTCGAGCCGAGTCCTCTCGCCCTCGAGATGAACCAACCCAGCATTTATTATGTTCTCAGCTCAGACTTGGGCCTTGAATTCCTAATGAAGAAAACATCACAAAAAGTTACATAAAAATGCAGAGTATGCAAAAAATTTACAAAGTAATTTCTACAACTTATTGTCATATGCATACTTGTCGCTTGGCCAAGTACATCCTCAGAAGCATAGTCTTCAATCCTATCCAGATCATGCTCTGCCAGCTAATTCACATGGCTGACAAGATCATTCAATAGAGCCTGGACAGGAACTATGGCGGTCAGAAAATCTCCCCACCTCCAGATGCCGAGCTAGAAGAGTGGAGGATGGAGCTGGAGGAATCGTGAGAGGAGCATGAGGAGGAACGAGCTAGCTAGTAAGCATGGGGTCTTTGTTTTTGGTTGCGGGCTTCAATGAAGGTACATTCTTGCCCTTGCCTTAGGTCCCAATAGAAGATCCTTTGGCTCCGGAGGTGATGGTCTTCTTAATGACCCAAGATTTTTTTATAGCCGGGCCTGAGGGGGTAAAGGTCGAGGTCAGGTCACTCATGTTCTCGTCTGTAAAAAAAAATAGGAGGATTAGGAAATCTTAATAAAAATTGATAAAACTAGGAATAAAAATTTAATAATTCTACTCTCCGAGCTAGTCGAGGAGTCTATCACTATCAGTTTCCGAACAGGAATTGGGCTAGCAGGATCAGGGCTAGTAAGATCAAAGATAATGGGGTTCAAAGAAGGCATAGGTTGAACATTTTTAGGCACAGGTGGAACATTTTTAGGCACATGAGGAACTTTTTTGGTAACATGGGGTCATATTCCTCGTGCACTGAAAAATGAAATAGGGAGCTAGGAGATAAAATGGTATCAGGACGTATGTAGGTATCATATTGCTGAAACACCCCAGTCCTAAAATTAAAGGTGTTATCTACCACAATAGTTCTTGGGGTAAGACTAAAATTGTATCTAGGAACTAATAGATCTACACACTCCTGTAGGGTAACATTACCATGTGAATCTGCATTCCCCTTCCCAATCTGCTTCAGGTCATGTCGAGTCAGTAAAAAGTAGGCAACTACTCGGTTAATATTATATCTAAGGTTACCATGGCCAGAAGTGCTAGCATTTTCCCCAGACTAAGCGCGAGCTAGATCAACTTCTTGGGCAGGGCACTTACACACCATTGGCGCAACCTCTTCAACCTTCTCAACCTACTCAAATATGAGGAGGATCATTTTCGTAAAAATACCTTGAGGATGAAAGGCTAAAGTATGTCCCTCTCGTATTAATTTACGGAGCCTCATATTGGAATTTTTCATAGTAGCGCGCCATTTTTTCTCCTGAGCTGGAAGATCGACGAGCTAACAATATTAAGATTTCTAGACCTCAAAAACTTCAGACCTCTTGTAAATAGATGCATGAACAATAAACTTAGTCATGTTGGAAATTAATCGTAAAGCAGACAAGGAAACAAAAATAACCGAGGTAAAGAAAACTTACGAGGTCAGTTGAAGTATTGATGTTCGCAGGTCGTGATCACATTTGTCATAAATAATAGATCTTAATAGTCATTCCAGTGACTCGAGACCTCGATGAACAAAACAATCTTTGGAAACCATGTGAGGTAATAAAATGTGTCACAACTGGTCTTCGTGTTGAGGTTAGATTTGAGGCAGAAAAAATACAAAATGTCCTCGAGGGTGGGATCTTCACATCTATTCTTATGGAATGGATAGTTTAACCCCGCAAGGAGGCAATAGGTATTTGGGGGAAGCTGGAAGGGGTGAACTTCATGTAATTCAAAAAATCTGAAAAATTTGCGCTTAACTGAAGGAAGGCCCCAGCCTTCAGATGCTCATCACTCCAGGCTCCAAAATCATCTTGAAAAGGAGTGAAGCATTGCTTCCTTTTATTGGCTGGGTGAGCATACCATTTGGAGGTCGGATTTATGCCATGACTCTCTAGGAAGTCATTTACTTGGGCCAACGAGTCTATCTAAGACTCAATCTGCTCCGCCTCATAAAAGTTGTCCACAGTTGTAACTTCTCTTTCCACCAATGGTCTGAAGTAGGAAATCAATGTCTCCTCAACATTCTAATTTTCAAAGGAGGAACCAGCTATGACTTGGGTTAGACAGCTCATGTCGACCTGGTTTAGAAGAATAAATTAGCTCACATGGGTATGGATCAACATTAATCGTTAGAAGGTGACCTAAGGATATGGTTAAGAGATTTGGTTAAAAGTTTCAAGTAAACTAGTCGTGGTTGATAACCATGAATGAGTTACTGAAAAGCTAGATCTAAGGATTTGAGATTCGGATCTAAGTCCTTCATGCTAAAATTTCATAACCGAGCTGAGATAGGTCTGAAACGTAGGTAAGTAGACTCATTCGTTATGTCCTTGGGAAATACATATCACCACGGAAATCACGTGTCAAAAATCTGGATTTGAAAATCATTTTTGATGCAAAAACCACTTAAACTACATAACCTACTAGCTTCCTAGTTTTTGAACACTAGCCCAAAAGTTTACCCTAAACAATCATCAGATTGTTCTTGACAAAGAACAAATTATCCAGAAAAGATGCCTAAAATTTTCCTACCACATTCTTTCATTATACCCTAAGTTTTCCATGCCTATAGGAAATTCCCAGTATTATGTGTATTCAAAACAAGTTTCTCAAATGAATAGAATGCATAAAGACAGCGTAAACGCACCAGACGCCTCAAAACGTAAAACAAAAAATACAATAGCAGCAAGAATTTCATAAACTTATAGGTGATGAAGAAGATCTTCAATAGAGTTGAAAAAGGAAGAAATACTTCATTAAATCAATAAAATTTATCATCGAGGGTTTTAGAAAAGCCAGACAGAATGTAAGTTCTAAGAAATTTCTTGGAGAAAAGAAGATAGAGTGAAAATGAGAGGAATGGACGGAGGTATATATAGAATAAGCTCACGGAAAATTAGGACCTTTCGATCAAGTAGATTTTAGATCGAATGGTCACGGTTAAATGGGCGAAATAACGAGAAAAAGGTGAAAAGACAACTATCATAGTACTTGGGAACCCGAATAGACACCTATGGGGATGCGACACATGTCAAAGTACTCGAGAGGGTAGGTGAGTACATTTCCCATCGAAAATAGGAAAAGCCTCGACTATGCTTGTTAGAGATAGAAGTGATGTAATCCACTAGCAGAGGCTTGGGGGAAAATGTTGTACCTGAGAAACATGAGTTGACGTGCCTTGTTTGCGGTACAACTACGCATTATTTAAGAAGCCTTCTTTAGCTCCAAGCACATGGATCTGATTTCCAAATACGTAGGTCGGTCTAAGCATAGGTCGTTAAGGAATCAAGGACACTGTTTAGCCAGGCCTTGAGGTCATCCAAACATAGCTCGTATAACTTGATATGAAGAAAAAACTATCAATGAATGAATGAGCTCGTATTGTCAGTCTTCAGCTCGTGATTGACAAGTTGGAGGCACAGAAATGAATCCATGTAGACTCTAGATTTACATTCATATAACAATATTGCGATTTTGAATAATCAATGTAGAATATGAGACATTTAATAAAGGGAAATTATGCATTCATGTAAGTTACCTAAACATGTCCATTAATCCCCTATTAATAAAGATGGAATGGAAAAGAAAAGAGACGAAGCTTTTTGTGTACAAAAACTCTAGAGAAATGGTCTTAATCAATTTTCATGGGAAAAATACAGCAATAACATTGACTCGTGGACTAAATGGATTTCAACCACTAAACCATATAAAAGTTTGCATGAGATATTTACGATTTATTACAAGTGTAATTCTATCTTTTTAAATTTCTTGATTCTCAGTTGATGAAAAACCGCATCAACAAGATACTTTCATCAAGATAGCCATTTAGAAAAGCTATCTTGATGTCCATCTGTCATATCTCAAAGTCATAAGTGGCTGCTATGGATAAAATAATGTGTATGGATTTTCACATGGCTACAGGAGAAAATGTCTCTTCATAATCAACACCCTTTCTCTTTGTATAGCCTTTGGCTATGAGCTTTGCTTTGAAAGTCTCTACTTTCCCATCATCACCTCTTTTCTTATTGAAGAACCATTTGCACCAAATGGGTCTGACTTCTTCAGGTAGGTCTACAGCTTCTGAAAGAAAATTAGAATACATCAATTTTATTTCATGGTTCATGGCATCTTACTATCTCTCCTATTTAGGGTCTTCCATTACCTCTTTATATGTCAATGGATCATCTTTGTCTGTGTCAGAAAGAAAAAGGTATATGTGATTGTAAAGACCCGACTAACTTAAAGACCTTGGATCTTTAAAAACTACTAAGACATACTACTATCTTTTGGATATAAACATAAAATAATAGAATTTATTATAGAAAATCCAAAATACGGGATCTCAATATTATTACATAAAATCATAAAGAAAAAAACAAAACCTTTAATTAATCGTTCAAATATTAAATACAGAAATCATAAATACATAAATAAAAGACTCAAATATCATTGTCATCCTCGATCGATTCCATCGGTCCATTCTTTTAGTCTTCTCCCAATATACTTACCAAAGCCACCTAGAATTCGGCCTACCTTCCATATTCATTTACCTGCACCATCTAAATAAAAATGAATGAGCCTAATGCCCAGTAAGGAAAAACTACTAAAGCAAAATATAAAACATAAGACGTAGAAACATAAAGCATAAAACATAAGACTACAACTTAATGGCCATTAACTCATTACCGTAGTATGTGATAGAAATTATCTAGGTCCACTTGCTTCTATTTAGATGTAGGTTTACACACAACTATAGTCTATGATAATGATAAAAATCTCAGGATTTGCTTATTTTTTGTCTAAGCAACCATATTTCCTAACCGACTACAAACATAAAAACAACATACATACATACATACATACACATAGCATATAAACATAATCATAACTCAAAATGTCTAACTTATTTTCCTTACCAAAACCGAGGTATTGGAGACAAGTGCGGGATCGGAAACTCCTAAAACAAAACCATAAAACTATAAGTTTCCTAAAGAAAAGAGGATGAAAAGAAGATCTAAAGCACCAAGATAAGAACTTACCGAAAACCTAAATTTTCAAAGAAATCAATCACCTAACTAAAATCCATTATAACAAGATAAGATTTGAAGTAAAAGTAAAGAATAAGAGGAACTGTTATGAACTAAACTTAAGAATTGAGAGTACCTTAGACAGCTTAGAATTTTGATCTACACCTCAATATCGAAATCACATTCTTGCTTACTTCCCAAGTGTTTAGAAAAGCTTAGAATTAAAAGCTTTTAACCCCAAAACCCTAGTGTATCTCTCTATAATGAATTTAGCAGCTTGGAGGCTCTGAGAAGTGTTTGATAGATGATGAAAATGGCTAACTGAAGGGTCCTATTTATAGAGTTCAATGAGTGAAACTAACTCCCTTTTAAATGAATAAATATAATAATTGAATTTTCTGCTCAACACATGTCCAGAACTCGGTCAAAATTGTTCACGAGCAAGTCCAAGTTGTTGAGGGCTGTTTCTAGCTCGAATTCCATGTATTTTTAAAAAAGGCTGAGGGAGTCGAGATATCGCCCCCTATAGGAAATATATCGGCTGCCCCATATACCCGAGCCTCCGTGGATTCGTTTGTGTGAAGTCGACGTGTTTCATGTATCAATCATAAGTGATATATCGGCCCCTATACCTGCGATATATCAGCTTACGCTGTTATATTAAACACGTTTTTTGCACACTTTCAGCACACTTGAAGTTGTTTAAACAACTTTGACTGAGTAATACAAGATCCTAACATTTGAGGGAAGGTTCTAGACTTTCTAGGTTTATCCTTGCTTAATTTATTCATCTAAACTCCTTAAATCCTTAATAAACATACATGTGACAAGTGTCACATTCTTAATTATTCTATCTAAACCTTAGGTTATATTAAATAATATTTCTAGGACCAGCTATATTAATCAAACCATATGATAAAATAAATATTTATAAATTATAGGTTAAACTTATATAATCCATAACTCTCTCTATGAGTTTCTAAATAATTCCTAGCTTGAACCAATACCCACAAAAACTAAAATACTACAGCACAAGCTACTACTATCTAGCTAAGTAAAATTCTGAGACGCTACAGTGATGCCCTACTAATCAAAGACCGTCACCTAGTGTGTTTAAAATAGTGCTTATCTTCTTTAACAAGAGGTTTTGACTTAAAAGTATGATTTAAAATAAAAATGGTAATTTAATATGCCAAAACTCGATGAAAAGGTATAAACTGTTTCATTAAGCACTTAAAAAGTTTACATGGAATCCCATTTAGTTATAACAAAAACATATTTACAACTCTTCATCCTCAAAAGGGTTCGATCTAGGCGACAAAATCGCTATTTCTGACTCAAGTCCCTTAGATGGCTCAACTCCACAGGTTAAGCAGGTTGAACATGTACTCGTCCCCGCCAAGATCCCACTCATGATTGATCTATTTTCCCCTTGCCCTTACATGCTCCTTAGAACACCCGTGAGCCAAGGTCGAACATGAAAAGACCAAAAAGACATTAATAATAATCACAATACATATATATTATAAAATTTCACATAATCCATATATATATATTCCTTTAACCACAAGCACATTTACCACGAACTATGCCGAGTGAGTGGATAACTGAGAACGACACTTACAACCTAAGTCGAATGAGTGTATAACTGTACTCTAATATTGTACTTGTCATCTCGGCCTACATTCCACATGATCTTACCTGAATATGGTCAATACTGATCAAATTCACTTATACGGACATAACTTATTTCTAACATAATAGGGTCGATGCTCACTCTATGTGTAAATGTCCATTCTCTTACCCGAAGTCCAGTCACAATGATGAGATGACATCAAGTGTGATCCCCTTTCAAGCCTTTTTGAAACCCTAGTCACAACAAGGATCATATGCCTAATTAGAAACCAAATCTAATTACGTGCCCAAGAATCAAACTCTAACTTTTGGGACCTCTATCCTAATTTAACATACTATTGGAATCTTCCCACGAACCCCCTAACATGTCCTAAAAATAGATTACAAAAATCTTGAATGTCATAAGCAAAATAGAAAATTGGCATTTTAGGGCACCCGGCGTGGTCTCACCAACCCTCGTGCGTCAGCGCACTAGCCGTAAGTTTTCAGAATCTAGGGAACTAGCGCAGTCGTGCCCGTGTCCCAGAAACACTATTGGGAGCCCAGAATTTCCAAATTCCCTGCATTTTTCCATATTCCAACACCAACCAAAACAAAGTTTCTTCAAAAATTGAAGAACTTGGTCCTAGCTTACGGGGCTTTTGGTGAGGTAAGGAACTAGAAGAAGGAGAAGAGGAGGAATAACGTAAAATGAGAGGAAGGGATAGCTAATTTCATATTTTACTATTCTCATGACAAATATACCCTTCCCTTTATTTTCCCATCTATACTAATCCCAGTGGCATTTTGGAAATCTCACCCATATTTCCAATTAATCCACTAATCACTAATAATTCAACCAATATCCATTAAACATAAAAATTTCACCAACTAATTTTATTCAACCAATATCCATAAAGTGTAAAACGTCACTATAGTCGAAATTCCCGCTTTTATCAGAAGAGGGTCTTTAAACACATTTAATGCACATTATCAACATATTAAATTATATAATAACATAATTCATCAATACTTCTATCCATTCCTTACAGGCATGCAATTAAGGCACTTAACCTAATTAGGGGTTTCCAGTGTTAGAACTATCCCCTCCTGATAGAAATTTCATACTCAAAATCTATGTGAAAAGCTCGGGATACTGATCCCGCACACTGACTCTAACTCCCAAGTCGTTTCCTCTACTTTATTGTTCCTCCACAAAACTTTCACTAAAGTACTAATCTTATTCCATAAGACTTTATTTTTTTATCTAGTATCTCTACTAGTTTCTCCTCATAAGATAGATCCCATTGTAACTCCAATGTCTCATAATTCAACAATTGTGTTGTATCCAACACATACTTCCTAAGCATCGATACATGCAACATGTTATGAACTTCTGAAAAGCTGGAGGCTTTGCTAATCGATAAGCTACCTACCCGACCCATTCTTGAATCTCAAAAGGCCTGACAAACTAGGAATTAACATTCCCTTCTTCCCAAAACATTTCACTCCTTTCATAGGTGAAACTCAGAGAAATACATAGTCTCCGACTTGAAACTCCACATTTCTTTGCTTCATATCTGTGTCGCTTTTCTATCTAATTTGAGAAGCAAGCATTCGAGCCCCAATCTTCTCAATAGCCTAAGATACTTCCTCTCACCCATTTCATCCCAGTTGATAGGTGACCTACATTTCCTACAATAAAAAAAAATCTCATATAGAGCTATTCTGATAATTGATTGATAACTATTGTTGTAGGAAATCTTAATCAAGGGAAGATACTTATTCCACGATCCCTTGAATTACAATACACATGCCTAAAGCATGTCCTCTAATATCTGGATTATCCTCTCAGATTTCCCATCTGTTTATGGATAATAACCAGTACTGAATTTCAGCATTGTACCCTTTGCCTTCTACAAGCCTTCCCATTGCCTTTGGTGCCCCATGGAGTCGTACAATCTCCTTCACATACAACTCATCATATTGATCCACAGTATAGTTCGTTCATACAGGCAGAAAGTGCACTAACTTGGTATATTAATCCACGATCACCCATACAAAATCATATTTCTACACAGTCTTAGGCAACCCAACCACAAAATCCATGATTATATCTTCCCATTTCCATTCAGGAATTCCCAAAGGTTGTAGTAACCCCGTTGGCCTATGGTGTTCAGCTTTCACTTGCTGACAAGTTAAGCACTTAGCCACTTATTCAACTACATCTTTCTTCATTACTGGCCACCAACATAGAAATTTCAAATTCTGATAAATCTTCGTGGTGTTTGGGTGTAACGAGTATGGAGTGGTATCAGACTCATCGAAAATCTCTTTCTTGAAACTAGCATCCATCAGGACACATATCTAATCTTTATATCTTAGAATATCAGTCTCAGAAATAGTGAAGTCCTTAGTCACTCTAGCTAAGTCGTCATCTCTATCCTTCGCCATTTGTGGATCATTCATTTGTGCTTCTTTAATTTTCTTAAGGATGGTAGAGTGAAGAGTTATATTTTCCAATTTACCAACCACAAATTCTATACCAGCACTAGTAATTTTTTTAGCTAACTTTGCTTAGATCTGTCTTGAACTATACACCAGGTGTAACACCCTACTAATCCAGGATTGTTACACTGTATGTTTAAAATGGTGCTTAACACGTTAAGCGAGTCATTTAAACTCAAAAGAGTAATTAAGATTAAATGTGATTTAGGTACTAAAAGTTTTGATCACTGAAAGTAAATTTTCATTAAAAGGTTTGAATATGTACAAGGGATCCCAAAAGTTTGAAACCAAAATACAACTGTAACAAAAACTTACAAAAATAGCCAACCTAAGCGGAAAAGCTGGACTTATATCCTAAGTCCCTCAAAATAAATCTCAACCATGGCAGCCGAGCAAACTGACTATGTACACGCCGCCCCTAGAGCAGTCCAATTTATGGCTTTTCTAATTTCCCCTTGCCCTTACCTGCAATAGAAAGAACACATGAGCCAAGGCCCAACAAGAAAGCTCAACAAGGCAAAAAAAAAAGTATTCAAATAAGCATTAACGTCAAATATATGCTTCATAGATAATAAAAAAATTGATATAAACTTTTCAACAAGGATACAACCTATGTTGAATAGGTGCATACCGCACACTCGTAGTGGACATGCCATAACGACCTACATTCCACATTATTTTCACAAATTACGGCCTACTTTCCGATCAATCAAAAACAAATATAAATGACAGAAGCAATGATAGAACAAAGACATTTATAATTCTAATTATAATCAACGCGGTTATAACTGTGTTCAAAATTCAGGCCATTTCCATATTTAAGGTGCATATGTCAGTTTTCTTACCTTGAGTCCTGTATGGAAGATGAAACGACCTTGAGTGCGATCCATTTCCCAAGCATCGCCCAAACCCTAGTCATAACATGAATGATACACTTATTAGGGATTAAGTCCAAATGCCAAGTGATGATCAAAACCTTATCCTTTGACACCATGAATTCCAGTCAACGGGGTAATGAAATCGTCCTCGGAGCCCCCAAGTGGGCCCCCAAAACAAATCCTAGAAACTCAGTCTTTTTCCCGAAATTCAGAAAACTCATGTTTCAAGGCACCTGGTGCGATAGTTCCCACAAAAATATTTGGCTTTCTGGGGCACCAGCGCAACAGCGCTAGAGGCATGGAAACCCACAATCAAACTCAAAATACCCCACTTTCTGGGACACTAGTGTGGTCGCATTAGGTCACCAAAAACCCAAAAGGAACCCATAATTTTTATGTTCTTCCCCAAATCGACTATTGCGATTTTTATGCAATCCCTGACCTCAAATCTTACAAAATATCTTATTCTAAACATATTTTTTACCAAAACCAACCTCAAATACCTTAGATAGGCCACAAAAAACAACAAGATACCATAAAAACACACCAAGACACATGACATTATAAAATTGGACCTTTGAGTCTTAAACTCAAAATTTTTGCTCCCAAATTCCAAAAATCCCAGCTAAAATTCATGAAACAAACAACAATAAAACTTCCAAATAGATTATAAACAATTGTCAATCCTCAAAACATCTAACTAAACATTCCAAAAAAAACAATACACGAATTTTAAAGCCAAAAATCTCTAAAACTCAAGAACACATAAACAACATTAAAAGTTAGGAAGAGAAAGGATTTACTCACAGAATTTAAAGATTCTTGATTGGTTTTGGAGTCTCCAGCACCTTTAAATTCTCCTACAAACATCAAATCTCCTCCAAAATTCCTCAAAGCTAAAGCTTGATTTAGCCTTGAAGGTCTTCAGTCTTGGTGATCAAGAAGAGAACCAACCCAAGAGTAACATAGAGAGAAAATGTGAAGGGAAGGCTGCTTAAAACACATAGCCAAAATTTTCTAGCCCTTTGGCCAACTGGCCATTATACCCCTTCCTAATAATCCTTAACTAAGACCTCACAAGGGCAAAATAGTCGTTATCCTTTATTTCCCACTAAATCTCAAATTTTACCTAAAATTCCCAATTTAATCCTCTAATCCTCCAAACAGAAATATTTTCCCACATAATCATACATACTCAATCATATAATCATATAATTCACGTAAATTAGTTAATTCACACATAATTACTCTACGTGTCATCCCGACACGCTAATAAAAGCACTTAATTCTACTAGAAGTTTCGGGACGCAACACTTGGCCCGGACAGTTCCAACTTAAAGCATCAGCCACCACGTTATCTTTTTCTGTATGATAAAGGATTCTACAATCATAATCCTTCACCAACTCTATCTTATGTTCAATTCTTTCTGGGTAAAGAAATACTTCAAACTCTTATGGTCAATGTATATTTCACACCTTTCCCCATATAAGTAGTACCACCGCACCTCAAGTGCAAATACCACTGCCGCCAGTTCCAGGTCATGAGTAGGATAATATTGTTCATACTCTTTCAACTGTCTTGAGGCATAGGCAATCACCTTCCCATCTTGCATCAAAACACAACCAAACCCATGCCTTGAGGCATCACAATAAACCACAAACTTTTTGTGGTTTGCAGGAAGATTGAGTACTAGGGTAGTGATCAACCACCGTTTCAACTCTTTGAAGTTGGTTACACATCTCTCAGTCCACAGAAACTTCAGATTCTTACGCGTCCGTTCAGTCAAGGGTGTTGCAATCTTCAAGAACCCCTCAACAAAATGCTGATAGTATCCTGCATATCTAGGAAACTTTTAACTTTTGAAGCATTCTTTGGCCTTGGTCAATCTTTCACTACTTCAATCTTGGCTGCATCAACCAAAATCCCATCCTTACTTACTGTTGACTGCGTTTTTAGCCAACGACATGAGCACGTCAATAACGACAAGCCTTCAAGAGAAATCAAAACGACAACAGACGGTATAAACAAGAAAAGTAAATAACACAAGAGATTTTTATAGTGGTTCAGCCCCGATTGTCGGTAATAGCCTAATCCACTTAGAGTTGTGATTTATAAATCTATACTCAAGATCAGATGGATTGTGCCAACTGAGTTTCTTCAGTACAGATTGTGAAAATACAAGAATTCTCTCTAATTTCAGCACTTTCTCTCTCTAGAATAGATAGACCCAATTTTCTCTCTCTAGAAAGATGAAGCAGAAGAAGCCCTTCTCTCATCCCATAAGCTCTCTATTTATAGGCCTGGGATCCTCAACTGATATCCCCTTATAATAGGGATATTTTATTATATTTATTACATTTATATTACAAATAAACATTCAAAATTCGAAATGTAACAAACTCCCCATTTGTGGGAAGAATGAGAGATTCCCGCGTATGTTGTTGAAGTTGTGTCTGACTTAGTCTCCTCTAGCTAGTTGGTCCGCCTCCTACTCACTACCCATGCAAGTGCTGGTTGAACATGCATGGTGGTAGGATATGCATGGTGGTAGGACATGTTTTTGGTGGGTTGAACGTGCATGGTGGTAGGAGATGCACTTCTCTCCTCTAACATGCACTCTCCTCTAGCATGCCATGTTCCTCCTTGAACCAATCTCCTTGGCTTCTCCTCGGACCAAGGTGGTCCGAGGCAACCTCCTTGGCACCTCACCTTGAACAACATTGAGGCAACCTCACCTTGAACAACATTGAGGCAACCTCACCTTGAACAACATTGAGGCAACCTCACCTTGGACAACATTGAGGGAACCTCACCTTGGACAACATTGAGGCAACCTCACCTTGGACAACATTGAGGCAACCTCACCTTGGACAACATTGAGGCAACCTCACCTTGGACAACATTGAGGCAACCTTCTTTAGCATCTCCCAAACATGTCCGATCGAACATTGTATAGACTTTCCTTATGAAAGTCTAAGTCTCCATTCTCTTGCATGAGACTCCTCCTCCTTAGCTATTTACCTTGGACACGTTCGAGCCAACACTTAGAAAATCTTGGGAGGCTTACCTCCTACACACCCTTGGGGTCTCCTAGGACCACACCCTCCTTGGGGTCTCCTAGGACCATTCCCCTTAACTCTCCTAGAATGCACCTTCCTATTTTTTGGGTATAACACTTACAATGTAACCAAGAAACGTTACTTGAAGAAGCCAAAACTCGTACTTCTTTAATTTTGCTTACAATATATTTTCCCTCAACCTCTGTAGTACCAAACACAGATGTTCTTCAAGTTCCATTTCTGACTAGGAATAGAAAAATGTCTCATCAATAAACACAATCAGTAACTTGTCCAAATAATCATTGAACACTATGTTCATTAGATCCATGAAAGTCGTTGGAGCATTGGTTATTCCAAAAGACATAACCAAAAATTTATAACGCATGTACCTCGTGGGTAAGGCAGTCTTTGAAATTTCTTGTTCATTGATCCTCAGCTGGTGATAACTAGATCAAAAATTAATTTTTTAGAACACTATCTTGTCATGCAACTTATTAAACAAGATGTCAAATCTAGGAAACAGATACTTATTCTTAATAGTCATCTTATTCAACTCTCGGCAGTAAATACACATCCTCAATGACCGTCTTTCTTTTTCACAAATATTACTGGTACACCCCACGATGAGAAACTAGGTCTGATGAACCCCAAATCCAGTCATTCTTGTAACTGAACTTTCAATTTTGTTGGTGCCATGCGGTATGGTGCCTTAGATATCAGTTTTGTTCAAGATGCCAACTCTATAAAAAATTCGATCTCTCGATGCGGTGGAAATCTAGGAAAATTGTAACACCTTGGATAACCAAGGCCATTACACAGTGTGATTATAAATGTGTAAGACTTGCTAATCAAGTCATATAGTTGAAAACGTGATTCTAAAGTCATAATGAGGTTAGGGTTAAAAGATTTTGGTCATAAATGGGAAATTTCTCATTTAAATAAACGTTTAGAACATGGGATCCCAAAAACAGGTTTTAAAGGACAATTTAAAAAAATTCAAAGTTATATACTACTACAAGCCACTCTAATGGAAAAATATGCATTTCAGGTTTTCCTGTCCCTGCACTATCCCTCGGTCATGGGAGACGAGCAACTGACTATGTACATTCAGCCCCAGAGCTCTCTAACTCAAGATTGATCCACCTTGCCCTTGCCTTTACTTGCACCACGTAGCACTCGTGAGCCAAGGCCCAGCAAGAAAACCATATTGCAGAGAATAAATAATACAGACAATCAAATAATCCATAAAGTTGTTAACCATGTATTTAGAATGCCATAACAGTCATCTAATCAGAGAGGCCAATCAATTATTCATAAGCCATTCATCTCAGTATTAAACAAACTATAAACAACAGACAACAATGATAACATATCAATATTCATCATACAATACATAGGGTTGACACCCTTAGGGCGCACCCTCTATTTAACCCATTGTCTTCAGCTCAACTAGGTCGAGCCCAATGTTTAACCCACTGACTTCGGCCTGCTTAAGCCGAGCTTAGTGATTATTTAGCTGTCCTCAGCTACCAATGGCCGAGTCGCGTCCTGTGCACAAATATCAATCCTAACACTCTTTGGTCATTTATTTCATGCTCACATGGAATATCACAATCACACAACATATGCATTCAAATATAGGGAATCTCAATCCCAACAATCACATAAGGGTGCAGTTTTCTTACCTTTAATTCCGAGTGCTTTAGTTACTACGGACGACCCTTGAGCATGATCCCATTCTGATCTCTAGTGTATACCTAGTCACAATTCATAAATGGTACTTTGATGAGTTTGAATTCCAAAGTTCAATCTCGGGACCAAACTCGCGCTCTCGAGACCTCTAATTCCACCAAACAAAGTGGTGAAACTGTCCCCCTAGCCCCCAAGCAAAATCCCCAAAAAATTCCCAAAAACAAAGTTTAGAAGGCTGAGTAGTGCTACAATGATACCTGATGGGCACTACAGCACTAGAGTCAGAGACTCCAGCCCCCCAAGAACGCAGCCTAGCGATATAGTGCTCCCAACCTAGCGCTACAACCAGAACATGCAAAATTTTCTTGGTTTCTCCTTTGCCTCTCCAGAGCCAAAGCTCCAAAAATCCTCCCCAAACCTCAACCAAACTCAAAATTGAACCCATAACTCGCTATAGCTCACCCAAACATCCAAATAACACCAAAACTTGGCTAACAACCTCACCAAACACAGAAACCACACTTGAGCTCTGAAGCTCAAGAACACTATCTAAAACCAGAAAACCCAGACAATTAAGGCAAAAAATTGTTACCTCAGATGGATGAATCCGACCCTAGGTTGCCTTCAGTTTCATTCCAAGCTTTAATTCCTCCAATTCTCACGCTTAAGTCCTTAAACTTCCATCCAAAATCCAAACTCAGAAATCAACCTCAACAAAACTCAACAAACTCAAAAACCTTAAGCCTTACCTCAACTTGGGAGCTAAATTCCAGGTAAACTCCTTCAGTTACTCCAAAGATCAAAGCCCCAAAGCCTAGCCTAGACTCTTCTTGAATTATCAACTTCAAAATCCACAAGGGAGAGTGAGAGAGGGAAAAATCATGAGAGGGAGAGATGGGTGAGCTGAGTGTTTTCTATTTCCTTCTTTTCCTTCACTACTTCTACCACTTTCTCTTATAATCTACAGAAAACAGAGTATATCAATTATCTCTTCTAATAACCAAAAGACTCTTTTACCCTCCCAATTAGAACTAAGCCTTTAAATGAATCTAAGGGTATATTGGTCATTTGCTCCCAATTCCCACTAATTCCTCGAGCCTTCCTAATATTTACCACTTAAATCTCATCATCTAATTTATCACCCATTATTTTTCCCCAATCTCTAAAAATCCCCATTATATTTTCTAAATTCCCAAAAATACCCCTAGGCTCCCACAAGCTGGGTATTCGTTACCATTTTGACCTTTTCACTAATTGCTCACTAGAATCGCCTCGTGCCGAATAATCCAAATACATCCACATAATAATGTGGTCTCGCACTAATATCATATATATATTCACATTTATGCCCTCAACGGGCCAAAATTACAAATATGCCCTTATAAGCCAAGTAGGGCCCACATGCATATCTAATACTCATAAACATGCATTTAATGTATCCATATAATCATATAATCATGCCTATCATCTAATCATGCATTTAATCATTAAATTACACATAGACCAATTATGCCCTCCAGGCACGGTAATCAAGGCCCTTAAGCCTGTTAGTGATTTTGGGTCGTTAAATAAATCTTCTGGGAACACATCCAGGAACTCACATACTAATCTGGTTTCCTCTGGTCCAACTGTTACAACCTTAGTGGTAGCTACCATGCTAGCTAGGAATCTTATACATCCTTCTTGTAATATGTCTCTCGCCTTCAACGCTGAAATCATTGGAATGCGTGCTCCATTCATAGTACCCACAAACACAAATCTGTATTCCCCCTCGGGTTCAAAAGTCATTATTTTCCTTTCACAATCTATGGTTTTCCCATACATGGATAACCAATACATGCCTAGTATTATGTCAAAGTCCACCATTTCTAGCAAAATCAGACTTGTAGATAATTCTCTACTATTCACCTCCACTAGTAAATATCTGATCCTCCTCCTAGAGATTACTAATTCCCCTATCGCTAACAAAGTCCCATACACCACAAGAAAAGATCTATCACTTTACTTGACACAAACGAGTGAGTAGCACCACAACCAATCAATACTAAATACATAAAGCCATCATTACAAATCTGATATGTAACTACAGAAAGACTAGCCTCAGCATCTACATGGGCCAGCGTAACTACTCAAAATGGAACCATATTATCACTTTTTTTAGTTCCTTCATAAACTTTCGGCAATATTTCCGAAGATGACCCACCACTCCACACAGGGTACATGCCTTAGCACGACATTCTCCTTACTGAAGTCTTCTGCATCTGTCACACTCATGGTTGTTTCTCCAATTCTCGTTCCCACCGTGACGACTGCCTTGAGTACCCTGAAACCTCTTATTTGAATCGGGGGTGCTAGAAGTGTCAACCATCTTTCTTTTCTGATCAGTGAAGCTACCACCCCTACTAGTTTCGATAAACGGAGGAGCGATCCTCCCAGCATCACGTGTCGCGATACCTTCCTTCCATATTTTGTCCTCTGCCCCCCTCAGCAGTCAGGGCCTTCTGTACTACCTGAGCATAAGTTGTAACTCCAAGTACATAGGTGATTCTTATGTCACTGGCTATCATAGAATTCAAACCCAGAAAAAATATTTCCATCCTAATAACTTTTTTTGGCACTACGTATAACTCCCCAAATATGCTAATAAGGCTTAGTGCCTTGATTAGCGTGTCGGGAGGGCAATAATTTATTTAATTGTATTATTACGTGATTAATTGCGATATATGCGCATTAGTACTTAATTACTTGAGTAATAATATAATGTGAATATATATTCATGTTTAGGTAAATTAAATTTGCATGTGGGCCTATTCTTATTAATAAGGGCATATTTGTAATTTTTGCCTCGTTGAGGGTAAATATATGTTTATGTGTGTGTTATTGTTGAGACCACAGTATTGTGGACATATATTTGAGATGTGTGGTCTGAGGCAGTCCCAGGGAGCGGATTAGCAAAATAGTCACGCGGGGTCAAATACCCGTCTCAGGGTGAGGGTAGCAATTTAGATATTCTTTGGGTATGTTGGGATTAATCTGGGATTTGTAGGAATACTTGAGGAATTAGCAGGTAGGTGGCCAATGACGAATTTTCCCTTGGTGGTATTAAAGGGCTAGGAATTGATACAAGGGCATTTTGGTCATTGTGGTGCCAAGGGATAAACATAGGATTATGGCCTTAGAGTCTAGAACTAAGCATAAGAAACATAGTCTCTGAGCCTCTCACTCTCTCTCACACGTTTCTCTCTCCATCTCTCCCTTAGGCTTGGTTGATCAACTTTCTTTCTGAGTTTCTGGTGGAAAAGGGGCTTGAGAATTTAAGGGAATTGAAGTTTGGAAATGGTTAGTAGCATCTGAGGGTTGAATTCATCATTGAGGTAAGGTTTAGAACATGCTTTTTCCATGAATCTCCCTGGTTAAGATTGAGGTATAGTTGAGTTTTCGACTTAGGTTTGGTTTTGATTTGAACTAGGGGTTTGGATGGTTTTCTGAGGTGTTTATATTGTTTTTAATGTGTTGTTTAGAGTTGTAAACTCAATTGGGACCTTGGTGAAAGTTTTGGGTGTGAATTAGTGAAATTGGCTTGAGCTCTTTGGCTTGAGCTCGAGCCATGGCCCTGTTCTTCAAGCGTCGCAGCCAACATGAATCTAGAACGCCTTAGGGGCCTCTGAAACTATCCAGGTGCCTCAGTGCAGGTTGAGGCGCGCTGTGGCCCGTATCCCCTAGGTGAGAGACTCGAGCTCTCTGACTTGAGAAGGGTCGTAGTGCTTGGAGGCGGACAGTGACTCAAATGGAAAATAGGTTCCAATTAAGGGTTTTGGGCTCGGGAACTCGAACTTAGAGGCTTGGGAATGATCCTACTACTCGATTTAGTAGAATTCGAGATCCCAAAGGATAGTATATTATTTCTTATTGATTTATATTGTGATGGTTATTTATTATTAAGTTGTTATTAGGTTTTACCGCTACAGCTCAGGATTAGGGATTGTGCTCGGGATTGCCTGGTACTATCAGCTCGGGACTCAGGTAAGAAATTTTTTTTTTCCTGTATAACAGGGCATGTCACAATTATTTGTGCTTAGTATTGTATTTGAATGCATGTAATTACTATGTCATGTTTATGTGTCTATGACTGATCGATAAAGGTTGGGATTGGCACAGACCGGGATAGGCGTAGGCTGAGATCAGCAAGGACCGGAAACGACAACAAGTGCGCTGAATGTAGGTCACCATGGCACGACCATCTAGGGTGTTGTATTCACTCGTTCAGTTAAGGCTGTGAACTTGGTGCTTGGTAACATACCTTAATCGAGTTAGGCTGCTATGTGAATTATTTGTTATACCTGTTTAAGTTATGCGTTTATTGAGATAAACTGTTATATGCTATATTTGTGAAGTTTTCTTGCTCGGCCTTGGCTGACAGGTGATATATGGTGCAGGTAAGGGCAAGGGAAAGGCCGACCAAGCATGAGTTGGAGGACATAGAGCGACGCGTACATGTTTGGCCTACCTGGCCACCACCATTGGGGTTATTTTGAGGAACGCGTTATAAACGTTAAATTTTGTTGACTAGGTCGACTGTACTTTAAATTTTGGATTGTAAATACATTTTAAACAATATTTTGGGATCCCAATGTAACACTTTTTTATAATCTTAATGCATGTCCAAACCTTTTCTATTAAAGTTTCATTAAATGAGTATTTAATTTAATTTAATCACATTTTTTTGATCTATCAAATTTCAAGACATATTCCATCACAATCATATTGCTCTGAACTAAACTAGAAAAATCATCCACCTTCGTTGTTCGAACTGCGTTATTATAGTATTTTTCATTAAACAGCTCCCGGAATTCCTCCCAATTCATGGTGGCAACATCTTGTATCCTAGTCTTGAGTGGATATGGTCCTCCCTAAAAAATCAGAGGGTGTTGCTTCTAGAACCCTTTATACAATGGTTCAAATCAATTTTCTACTTCGGGATGCACAAGTAAAGGTATGACTGCAGATGGCACATACTAGCAATCTTCCCCAGAGGAATCTATTTCCTTAGTTGTATAATCTCTTCTTCCTATCTATGAAGTCTAGCTTGCATACCAGCAAGCATTTCCCCCCATCCCTGAGGAGCAGGCAGAGGAATCTGATTGTCGTCATCATTTCTAGCCCCGATACTCTCGCCATGGTGTCTAATTGATAGCCTTGGTGGTATTATCTCCAAATGCTTTTGAAACTAATGACTCATGCTTATCAGGCAAGGATAACAACATCAAAACAATCCCACAATCATAACAGAGGAAAAGCACAATTCCACTTTCAACAATAATGCTTATAAGCATATCTTTCATATCAACATGTTAATCAAGGGGCCATGACCTAAATACAAATCATGCATAGAAGGCAACATACTTCAAATAAATAGTCAATTAGATATTCAACTCATTACCCACGAAAGAATAAGTCTTTAGCAATCAATGTACATGTTCAGCTAGGCTTTGATACCAAGTTTTGACACCCTACTTATCAAGGATTGTCACCAAATGTGTTTAAAATAGTCTTTACCTTGTTAAGAAAAAGGTTGTGTCTTAAAAGTGTGATTTAAAATAAAAACAGTACTTTAATATCCCAAAATTCGATAAAAAGGTATAAACCATTACATTAAGTTCATAAAAAGTTTACATGGGATCCTATTTAGTTTAAGCAAAAATGTATTTACAACCCTTTGTCCTCAAAAGGGGTCGACCTAGGAGACAAAATCGAACTTTTTGACTCAAGTACTTTATATGGCTAACTCCACAGGTTAAGCAGCTTAACATGTACGCGTCACCGCTATGCTCTCCAACTCATGGCTGATCTACTTTCCCCTTGCCCTTGCCTACACCATAAAGCACCCGTGAGGCAAGGACCAGCAAGAAAACACCAACTTGACATTAATAATAATCATAATACATATATATTATAATAATTAACATAATCCATAAATATCCATTTAACCATATACACATTTAACACGACCTAAGTCGAATGAGTGTATAACTGCACTCCAATATTGGCCATGCCATCACAGCCTACAGTCCACTTGATCTTAGCTGAATACGGTCTAAACCGATCAATCATAATCAATTCAATACAATTCAATGTACATAACTCTAGTTCAAATTCACTTATATGGTCATAACTAATTTCAAACATAATAGGGTCGATGCCCGCTCTATGTGCAAATGTCCACTTTTCTAACCTGAAATCCAGTGACAACGATGAGACAACATCAAGTGCGATCCCTTTTCAATCCTTTTGGATATCCTAGTCACAACAAGTATCGTACGCCCAATTAGAAACCAAATCTAATTATGTACCCAAGAATCAAACTCTAACTTTTGGGACCTCTAACCTAATTTAACATACTACTGGAATAAACCCACGAATCCTCGAACGAGTCCTCAAAATAAATTATAGAAAATATGTATGTAGTGAGACAAAAATAGAAAAATGGCATTTCAGGGCACCTAGCCCGGTCGCACCAACCCTCGAGCACGGTCGCACTAGCCGAATGTTTTGAGAAACTAAGGCATTGGTGCAATCGCGCCCGTGTCCCAGAAACACTATCGGGAGCACAAAATTTCAGAATTCCTTGCATTTTTCTTTATTCCAAAATCGACCCAAAAAATTTCTAGACAAATTTGTGCACAAAATACAGTCTCAAACATGTACACAAGCTAACATACACCCAAAACAAAAACCTAACATCAATTTTAAGACTCAAATCACCAATTCAAGAGTTAGGGCCCCAAATTCTCAATTTTCCCCAATTCCAAAAATCAAACCAAAATTTATGGGTTTTAATCAAAATTTAAGGCCTAAAACAGTTGCCTAACATGTTTCTTCCATCAATCTACCCATCTAAGAAACTTAATTTCATCAATTTTTGAAATTCAATTAAAACCCATACTTCTCTCTATGATCTAATTTCTGTGAGAATGATAAACTAGTAGATGCCGAATCCCCTAAGAATTTTGAATTGCACTTAACAACTTAGTATAAATTGAAGAACTTGGTCCTAGCTTAGGGAGCTTTTGTTGAGGATGAGTTGATGATGAAGGAACTAAAAGAAGTAGAAGAGGAGGAATGATGTGAAATGAGAGAAAGGGATAGCTAATATTAGATTTTACTATTCCCATGACCAAAGAACCCTTCCTTTTAATTTCCCATATATGCTAATCCCAAGGGAATTTTTGAAATCTCACCCCTATTTCCTATTACCCACTAATGACTAATAATTCCACAAATATCAATTAAACATAAAAATTTCACTCCTAATTTTATTCCACCAATATCCATAAAGTGTAAAAATTCCATTTAGCGCTTGAAAGTTTCCATTATTTCAAAAAATGATATATATCAAGATAATAATGTGGTCACGTTACACATAGCACATATAATTCACAAATATACCATCAACGGGTAAAAATTATGAATATGCCCGCTTTTATTAAAAGTTGGTCTTTAAACACATTTGATGCACATAATCAACATATTCAATTATATAATAATGTAATTCCTCAATAATCATATCCATGCCTTCCAAGCAAGCAATTAAGGTAATAAACCTAATTTGGAGTTTCAGGGGTTACAGTGTGCTTCGTGTTCATAGCTAACAAGTTATCTCACAACCCTCCCACTGCAACATTGCACCAGGGTTCCCTTTTCAGGAACTGTGTTTTCTATGGGTTTTTATTTATCATTTAATTAGGATGTTGTTGCAATTTGATTAGCAGTGAGTTCCTCCAAAACTTCCTTGCTCTGAGGTTTATAGTTAGTCATATAGCCATGCTTAACGAAGGTTGCATTTGTTGACACAAATACCTATTGGTCCTTGTGACTATAAAAGTAACCAGCTTGTGTTTCTAAAGCATAGCACATGAAAATACACACTGATCAAGTTTCCCAAACTAAGGTCTAAGAACATGAGTGGGACAACTCCAAATGCAGAAATGGCGTAAACTTGGTTTGTTAGCATTCCACAACTCTAGTTGTGTCTTGCTTATTGTCTTAGATATGACTACATTCAAAATGTAAGAGAAAGCGAAGAGTATTTTAACGTAGACCGGACCATGTCCAACAAGGTCATGTTTCTTCTCTTTGAAACACATTTTTCTTTTGCATTCCAAGTGCTGTCATTTGGGATAGAATATCATGCTCCAACATGAAATCTTTGAATTATAAATCCAAAGAGATTTACCTAACTGCTTCTTAGCTTTGGCTTTGAAGTTTTTAAACTTACCAAAAGATACAAAATACTCAGAATCACCTCTAGCTTGTACATTGATTTGACCACACACATTGTTGTGTACAAGAACTAACGGTTCCAACAATTAGTTCTGTCAATGGTCCATATTTTTTTAACTAGTTTATTCTGTCTAGAGTAACTTTTTGTCATAGATATCATAGATATGTGTTATCCTCTTTAGAAACTTTTTGTCATTTGTTACCTTTCAATTTTGCTACTTTAAATAACTTAGAGTTATTAAGTGATCATTCATTTATCAAAGCGTCTACAGTCTGAATGTTTATAATTGCATGACTAAAAGAATAATATATTATTACTAAAATTTATTCAAATGTCACTACATGCAATTAAAGAAAATTAAATTTCTAAAAGAAATAAACTCAAACATTGTTCTAAATAAGAAATCTGGTTTTTCTTTTTTTAAAATAAAAATAAAACTAAATGGATTGTCCCCAACGCTTCTCTGAACAAAATGTGCTCTCCATCCTCATGCTTGTCCATTGGTTGCCATCAGCAAGTTCCCTTGACTGTTAAAGAATCTGTAAAGAAGAACAAACTATGATTAGTGGTGTCTAAATAAATGATTCAGAATGACACATCATGGTCAATTATTCAAGCTTAAGGTATAGGAAAATCATATTAACTGTTGTGATCTTTCTATATATCCTCATAGACAGAATCCCACATGTCACGTGTATATGTTATGCTTTTGTACTTTCTTCTCAGCTTGTCTTCCATGGTACTAATAATATATTATATTTCCATGTGATCTGACCTCATCCAATCAGTATATTTCTCAGGATCCTATTTCCTTGCATCCATTGATGGCATAGGAGGAGGCCGTTTCTCATCAAAAACATTTTTATAGTTTTTAGCGAGAAAAATGAACAAAGTTGCATTTTCCATCCTCCTTCATCTTCATCGAGGAGTTTTATACCACTTATATACTCAACAATCTTTTCATGCATGGATGGACTTGTAATTGAAAAGATATTGTGTGATGAATTTTTCATACTGAAATTAAATAAGAGATTCAAGATTCATTATAATTGAAAATATCTATAACTTTTTGGAAAGTAAACATGATGCATGAATGAAACAATTAAAAAACATAAACGTAACATTTACTATTCCAAGAAAAATCTACCCGACAATTAAAATGTCGCCTCAAGATCGATCAAATTAATTTCAGTCAGCCTATAAGATGATATTATCTTTTTTTTATAATAAAGTGTCACTTGTTTGGTCAAGATACAATTATCCACTACAAAAACATAATTGTATCTTTGTGATTGTACCCCGTTATTTCAGAATTTATGACATAACTTAGAGAGTGTCGTCTTAGGGTTAGTCAAACCTAAAATACATCAATCTCTTATAATCTTCATAAGAAGTCAACCTTGATATTAATATGGCTAGAAACCTTCCTTAGGGGGACGGAAACAAAGCTGCCTTGAGGCCCTAATCATATTTCACGGTGTTGTATTAATAATGGAGACCATAGGTCACATTGAGATGTCAACCTTCTCCCACTCACTATTTTAGAATATATGTTTTTATTAATCTAATAAATTGATTCTAGAATCATTACTAGTTTATTACAACCCAATGAATGTTATTAAATATAAAATCGTACAATTATAAATTTCCATAATTAAAAAGATCTATTAATAATAGCCCATTACATTCATCACACTTTACTGAAACACTTTTTAAATAAAGTTGGTTATCTTAAAAGACCTAACAAAACACTTTATTATGGTGTGAAGTACCAAGTTTTAAATATATTAAGACTTAGTAGATTCCACGGTAGTGGTTTCACTAAAACAATTTACATTAACACATAGGACAATCCCAGATAATCATGTTTCTAATAACGAGAAGCATGATTAATTAAAATTGTGTGGGGTTTCAAGTATGCCATGTAATAGACTAATGCATGATCATGTTATCAATTGTTGTACTTTAAAAGCACGAGCTAATGTATCCTATTCGTGGTACAATTGGGATGTATTTAATGAAGACATTCCTAGTTCCAAGATGATTGTACGAGTTCCATTAGAAGTAGCTCGAGGTAAGCACAAGTCGACGAGGGATCAAGGAGATCGGACATCTAGATCTTTAGATCATGTAGGCATAGCTCTGACTTCTCAATATTTAGTTTAGTATAACCTGGAAACCTCTAGCTCACATAGTGTATATTCATCTCACTGTCGACGCAGGGAATGCACAGATTCGAATTCTTCAAGTCTCTGGATTTTATAAGCATAACTAAAATATTGTAATCTAGCCTAATAAAAGTATAATATCAAGAAATTGATATATTAAATGTTATTATTTGTATAATTGGAAAGTTACCCAAACTTGTCCATTAAACCCCTATAAATAGATAGAGAATGGACAGGAAAAGGAAATGCAATTTGGTATACTAAAACTCTAGAGAAATTGCCATAAACAATTTATTGAGAGATAAATAGCAATAACACAAACTCGTGGACTAAGTAGATTTTAAAAACTAAACCACATAAAACTTCTTTGTCTTATTATTAATCAGTTTAAATTAAGCCTAATTTCGCTCTCGAATTTCTTAATTCCTAGTTGGCGAAAAATCGCGTCAATAGATTGCTTCATTCATTGAGTAAATTAGGCTTGCAAATTTTTCATCTCAAATCTTTCTCTAGAACAATGGTTTTAACCAGATGGTCAGTGTGTGAAGACGATTCGGAAAGGCTTAGTGACCAATGGGATCTTCGAGTGGCTAGCCCTGCTGGAAAGGGCACCTTAGTGCCCAGGCATCCTGGGAAATACCCCCAAGTCCAAACTGAAAAAAATTAGGACACACGCAGTTCATCATCCCGAGCCCACAAGGAAAATTCACATTCTGCATGTAACGTCCCAATTTCTTCAAATCTTAACTGGCTCTTATAATAATTAGTTTTGAAATAAAACACCTTTTAATTGAAAAATCCAACATGAATATCAAATCAAACATTTAAAAGAAAGAAACTCTGGAGTATCGTAGTTATCATAAATAAAGAAAAGTAAGACAAACTTTTAATCCCAACAATAAAACTAAAATACTTCATTCAAAATTCTTAATAAATTCTCCTTGTAGGACCGACCCCTTATGGTTCTTAATTCTTTGACATGTACGCCCTCTGCCAAACCTTTCCATCTTATTTCAGTGTAACCACATCTTTGCATTTACATGCAGCTCAAATTTCCCATGAGCCAATGCCCAACAAGAAGAGTTGTGTAGGACAAAACCCCATAACCTTAACCAAAAATTTGAATAATAACAATAAAGGTGAACATAAAAAAACGTAAGGAAAAAGAATTACATTACTACACAACATAAAATAAAATAAAACATCTTAGCCCAAGTTAAGTTGGACATGTATAGGAACACATTATAACATAAGCATGCAATTTCAACATATCATAAGCATGCAATCTCTTAACGTAGACATACATTTTAAAACGTACCCATGCCACACAATTATCACATATACATATAAAACACATAAACCACAAATAAACGTAAGCTATTAAAACATAATCATACACTAACATGTTCATACATACACATAAATGTTACCATATAATACAAAATCTACCATAAAGAGTATGTCAAGCGTACACCATGCATGCAGGTGTGCACTCTTCTTACCTAAAAAGCAGTAGCGATCCATACACCCTAACACATCTCTTCAAGTATCCTTAGCAAGCCTAAACATGCCACATAACATCAAACTTTCAAAACTTCAAACCAAATCAAACTATATTAAAATACACCTATGTCCTTTTAAAGATATTTCATACCCACCATATCCTTAACAGAGTCTTAAAACTCTACTGCATATAGCTCCAAAAAGGTACCAATTTAAATCTAAAGGGTGCATTAGAATCCCCAAAATACAAGTTTCTGGGCAACTAGCGTGGTCGTGCTCACAGAGGGCCCAGGCTAACTAGCCATGCTGCGCGGTCGCGCTAGGCCATTTTTTCTAGAAATCGCAGATGTGATTTATAAGCCTAGAAATTGACCTAAATCACAAAAATTAAACTTTGTACTCCTTCCAAATCCTTCCTAACATGTTCCTAACCTTATATAACTCATAACAAATCTACTTTAAACATACAAACAACCTAAAATTCCCATTTAACACAACTGATAACCTTTATTTTACTCTAAAACCTAGACCTAACATAAAGCTTAAATAGCAACAGATTGAAAACTTATATATTAAAATCACAGCCAGAAAAACTCAGATCCTTGCTTCATATGAGAGCTCCTGCCTTCAATACTCAAATCAAGGCTCTCCTCCTAATCCATAGGCCTCAATACTCAAATCAAGAACGAGAGAACTATTCTTGGTTTGTTATCCTTTTGTATATTGCAGTCCAGAAGTATGAAAATTCGTACGATATCTAAACCAATATTATTTATTTATTTAATGTGATTGTAATTGTATGAAAACCAAATTGCATAACTATTCCCAACCTTTACACTTTCTAATGTGACCTCCAAAGCCCATACTTGCCTTTTACTTAAGGTAATAGTTTTACTTTTCCTTAATTACACTTTCTATTAGAAAAGCTTATATTTCTACTTTGACCCCCATATCATAACTTTTATTATCATTTGGACCTCTAATACTTGAAGAAACATATGTGTGGACTGACTGTCGGAATACATAATTAAAAATATACCATGATTCATGCATATCATAACTCATATAATTAAACACATAAAAACATATAATTTACCATAATACCCTAACCCAAGCCAGATTACCATAATACCCTTATTAGTAGAAGCGGATATTACAACTATCCCCTCCTAAAAAAAACCATCCTCGAAATTTACCTGAACAACTCTCGGTATTCCTCCATCATATCTGATTCCAGATCCCACGTAGCCTCTTCAACGAAGTTGTTCTTCCTAAGAACCTTGATTACCCAATCGTCTTAATCTATAACGCTCTTTCTTTCTTGTCAATAATTTTTATTGGTTTTTCTTCATAAGATAGGTCTAGTTGCTTATCCAATGCCTCATAACTAAGAATGTGAGACGGGTCTAAAACATACTTGCGTAAAATGGACACATGAAAAACGTTGTGTACTCTTGACAATGCTGGAGGCATGGCTAATCGATACACCACTTGTCCAATTTTCTCTAGAATTTCGAATGGTCAAATGAATCTAGGGCTTAATTTTCATTTCTTCCCAAACCTCTTAATCCCCTTCATTGACGAAACATGGTGGAATGCATAATCTCCAACTTGGAACTCGACATGCCTTTGCTTAGGGATAGTATAGCTCTTTTTTTAATCCTGTGACGCAATCATGCGAGCTCTTATCTTGGAAATAACTTCATTCACTTATCGTACCGCCTCCAGACCTAAATACTTACTTTCACCCATCTCATCCCAATGAATCGGCAATCTATATTTCCTTTTGTAGAGGATCTCATATGGTGCTACCCCAATAGTCGACTAATAACTATTGTTATACGAGAACTCTTTCAATTGAAGGTACTGTTAGGAAACACTTATACAGGATCTTGTTTATTTTTATGTAGAACTTATATTTAACAAATGAATATAAGAAAACCTAAAACATGTTTCTAAAATTGAATTCAAACAGAAATAATGATAAGAATACTTACATTATACGCAGCGGAATGATAGAGTCCTTCCTTCAGTTTTGTTAACCCTTGTATACTTTCAGTCGCAGAGTATTACCAAGAAACTGAACCGTTATTCAATTTTCTTCACAGCCTTCCAAAGCATCCTTAGAATCACCTAGACTGGGATGGGCAATTCTCAACACATGAGATAGATACAGAGAGAAGAAGAGAAAAGAACAATGAGGCTTAGAAAAGGACTTATGCAGTAGAGAGAATCTAAAACCTATCAGATAACTTGTGATTAAAAATTTTGATTTCAACTCTCACTTAACATTCCTTTTATAGGCTCAATTAGGTCCATTATTTAATTAAAAAATCAAGAAAATAATAGTAAATTAATAGCCCTAGGTTTAAATTATTATGGGCTTTAGGCTCGTGAAATTTCTAATTTAATTATAAGCCCGTTGGACTTAAAATAAAGGTCTGTATTATTTTCAATTGATTAATTATTCAAATATTTTATCAAATTAATTATTTATAATTTGAACCTTGATTTGAACTTAATCATTAATTTAAATACCAATTTATCTTAATTAATAAATCTTCCCTAATTTATCTTTTCTTCTCTAAATTGTAAAACTCTGTGAAACTATCCAAAATTGATCTGGTTAACTTTGATAATTCTAATTGATAATTAAATCAATTAATTGAGACTATCTAGATGATTTTATCCAAGATACAGTGGGGACCATGGGACTATGAAATCAAGATCCAATAAGTTACCATAAATATAACAAATAAATTTACTAACTTATTAATTTCTCGTGACACCACTAAAGACTTGGAATTGCATTCTTGAATTCATAGAACGCTATATTAAAAAACATTAATACGTTATTAATTATCCATTGTTACAACCATAATTGTCACTCAATCCTCTATAGACGGTCTACAATGAGATGGGACTAAAATACCATTTTACCCCCTCATTGTATTTTATCCTTAAAACACTTAGTTCCATGTAAAGGATATTTCAGTAAACTAATATTAATGACTTAAATGAGATCTCTATCATTTAGCTCCTTGAACCAAACTAAAAGGAAACCATCGTTTCACTTCTTCATCAGAAGTTATAGATGTTTGTATCTATGATTAACACTCCCACTCAATAATACTATCGAGTTCCCAAGATGTAAGTATGGGCTAGTCCATAGAGTAAGCTGGTAAAGAACAAGTCAAAGAACTCAAATAATACAATTAGTTAGAATACTAGCCACTCAGAATTGAGATTTAATTGACCTATGGTCAACTATATGATATGACTAGAATAGATAATAATGGTATGTTTACTTATCCTGTCTACTGTCAATATCGGTCCAGTATGATGTAACAAATACATCCGATCTTATCTACTTTGCTAATATTCTGGAAAGAACATAACACCATGACGTGTAAGTAGATCATATCATAGATTGGCAAGTCAGTGTAAATCTTTTGCACTGACTAATCTTAGGAATAACTTATTTTGAACATATAATCATATTTATATTCCACTGTGATTACGTCACTATAAATACAATTAGCTATATGCTTAGGATTTAATAGAACTTTATATTAAACAAATAATCATGAAAATAAAATATGTGAGCAAAGTGATTGACCAAGTCAAAAAAAGAATTTCTTTTCTTTTATTGATAATAAAATGAGATTACAAAGAAAATGGGTTTTAATTAGGGCATAAAACCCCAACAGGTACTTGCTCCATGATCCACTGAAGTCCAACACACATGCTCAAAGCATGTCTTCCAGAATCTGTATTGTTCGTTCTGTCTGCCCAACTATCTGATGGTTGAATGTTGTACTGAATTTCAACATTGTTTAACCTTTCCCAGAACATACACGTGAATTTCAGGTCTTTATCTAAAACAATCAAATTTTGAACTCCTTGAAGTCTCACAATTTCTTCCACATAAAACTCTACATATTGTTCTACTGTATACACTATTTTGACAGGTATAAAATATGTCCATTTCATGAATCTATCAATGATCACCCATAATGAATCATGTTGCTTTTGGTCTTAGGTAACCCCACCACAAAGTCCATAGCAATATTTTCCCAATTCCATTTTGGAATATTTAACAGCTGTAACAAACCAGATGGTCTTTGGTGCTCCGCTTTGACTTGTTGGCACATGAGGCACCTTGTGAAAAAATCCACTACGTCCTTCTTCATTCTAGGCGACCAATATAGCATCTTCAAGTCTTGATGCATTTTAGTATTCCCTAGATGTAAATAATAGGTAGTAGTATGCACTTCATCAAGAATCTCCCTCTTAACCTCTAAATCAGCTGGCACACATATTCGTTCCTTATATCTCACTATTCCACAGTTACTAAGAGTAAAATCTTCGTCATTCCAATCTTGGATTCCTTCTTTATACTTTTGTATTTGCGGATCCTTATTATGTCCTTCTTTAATCCTTTCCAACGAAGCTACGTGTAGGGTTAGGTTTGTTATTCCCCCATGATCAACTCTATACCAGCTCGCTCTTTCTCTTCCATCAACTTAGCATAGACATCTCTTATAGCCACTACCTGCACTTGGCTTCTGCAACTTAGGGCATTGGCTACACCATTCGCCTTTCCTAGATGACACAACATTTCACAGTCATAATTTTTTACCAATTCTAACCACCTTCATTGTCTCATATTTAACTTCCCTTATGTAAATAAGTATTTCATGCTCTTATGGTCTATGTAAATCTTACATTTCAACTCATAAAGATAGTGTCACAATATCTTTAGTGCGAACACTACTGCTACCAATTCCAAGTCATGCGTCAGGCTGCATTATTCATACTCTTTTAGGTGTCTACATCCATAGGTCATCATCTTGCCTGCTTGCATCAAAACACAACCTAGTCCTTGTTTCGACGTCTCACACTATACTATGGACTTCTCATTATCTATAGACAGACTTAATATTGGTGTCGTAATAAGCCTATCCTTCAATTTCTAAAAGCTCTACTCACAGTCCTTATTCCATAAAAACTTGATGCCCTTTCTTGTTAATTATGTCAGTGTCGTGGCAATCTTTGAAAATCCTTCTATGAATGCCACTTGTGTTAGCCAAAATTCACACTTTTTGAATTATGTGTACAACTGGTGTTCCATCAACCTTTGCAGTGTCAACCGTAGATGTTCTTCATGGTCCTCTTCAATTCGTGAATAGATTATAATTTCATCTATAAATACTATCATAAACTCATCCAAGTAGTCCTTGAAGACTTTGTCCATGAGATCCATAAATGTCGCAGGGACATTGTTAAGTCCAAAAGACATCACCAGAAATTCATAATTGCCATACCTAGTATGGAATGTTGTCTTCGGGATATCCTCCTCTTTCACCCCTAACTAGTGGTACTCCGATCTCAAGTCTATCTTTGAGAACACCGTCTTTCCTTGGAGTTGATCAAAAAGATTGTCTATCCTTGGTAAAGGGTATTTGTTCTTGATTGTGACCTTGTTAAGTTCTCTATAATCAATGAACATTTTCATTGACCTCTCCTTATTCATTACAAAAAACACTGGTGCTCCCCATGGTGAGTAACACATAATGAAACCTAAGTCAAGTAGTTCTTGCAGCTAAAATTTTAACTCCTTCAGTTTTGTTGGCGCCATTCTATAAGGTGCATTCGAGATTGGCACTATCTTCGATGCCAATTCAATGGTAAACTCAATTTCTCATTGTGGTGGAAATCCAGGTAAATCTTTCAGAAATACATCCAAGTAATCACACACAATCTTCGTGTCTTCTGGTCTCTGCGTTCCAGTTTTTGATGTGTTAAACACGCTAGCCAAAAATCGCATGCATCCATGTTGTAACATCTTCGCAGCTTCTAACGTTGAAAAGATTGGAATTCATAGTCTTGCTGCTGTCCCCACGAACGCAAAATGCTCCTCTCTGTCGGGCTTAAACATTACCATTTTTTTCTTACAATCGATGGTAGCATTGTACTTCGTCAACCAATCCATCCCAAGGATTACATCAAAACCAATCATACCTAGCTCAATCAAATCTATAAATAACTCCCTACCATCTACCCTCAAATCCAAGGCTCTAATCCACTTCCTAGATATTACCACCTCCCCAATCGGTAACATGGTCCCAAACCCCTTAGCATGCATGTCATAAGGTCTATTAAATGTATCCATAATTCTCTTAGAAACAAACGAATGAGTGGCACCAGAATCAATTAAAACATGACAATCAATTCCAGCCATAAAAATTTGTCCTGAGACCACAGAAGTGCTTGCTTTCTGCCTGAGGCTTGGTGAGAGCAAGCACACGTGCTGGAAATAAATTATCATCCTTCATATGTTGTTGTTTAACCCCTTTCTGACTCTTCTATGGGTAGTTCATCTTAGTGTGTCCTTCCTTACCACAACTGTAACACGTGTTTGCCCAACATTCACCTTGGTGGCACTTCTTACACTTCTCGCAATCTGGGTACCATACTGATTCCTTGTTCTCAATGCAATTGTTTCCTTTATTATCGCTGGCCCTTTTATCCTGGCTTGAATACCCCGTGTGATCATTCCCTTTACTCTTCTAATCATTGGTGTTATTACTCCGGGAGACATTCTTTCTTGCTTCACTCTTAGCAGCACCTTCTTTCCAAATTTTGTTTTCCATTCTCTCAGTAGTGAGGGCCCTTTCCAGAACCTAACCATGTGTATTGTTGGCCCATACTGACACAATTTCTACATCTCTTGCTATCATGGGTTTCAAGCCTCAAACAAAATGGTCTGCTTTTGCTGCGTTTATTGACATTTGCAAGAATGTCAAACTTTAATGCGTACTTTGTCATCGTCATATTCCCCTGGGTCAAGGTAGCAAACTTATCCACCTTTGAAGCCCGTACTGCATCATTGTAGTACTTGTCACTAAATGCTTGCTGAAATTCTGCCCAGTTCATTGTAGTAACATCTCTTGTCTAAGAGATCACTTCCCACCAACTCCATGTGTCATCTCTCAACATATGAATTGCAAAGGCTAACCTGTCATTTCCTTTGACTCGCATGAAGTTAAGAATTGACCCCATAATATCATTCATTGTTCAGCCTTCAATGGATCAGTGCTGCCTTCAAACACTTGAGGATGTTGCTTCCTGAATCTTTCATACAGTGGCTCAAAATGATTTCCAGCTTCAGGAATAGTTGCAATTTGTGCTAATGGTTGTTGAATGTCTCTGACTAACGGTGCTGGCTAAGCTTGTTGTTGCCTCAGCTGTCTCAGTTCTCCTAACTCTTCAGCCTATTTTCTCATGTCTTATTGCATGGCAATAAATTGTGCTTCCAACCTTTGATAGTCATTTAGAGGTTCTGCGTCACGCCTATTTCCCTCATTAGTTGGTCGAGGATTACCATTGTGGTTGGCTCGCGTATTAGGCCTTGCACCAGGTTAACTCTAAAGGTTGCGGTTAACCCCAGCATTCCTTCGTACTGATCTCATAGGAAGCATGATTTCTGTGCATTCCTAAAACCCACAACATATCTTAGTGGAACTATTCCAAATTAGGAATCTTAACATGCCTTTATTCCATAAAACAACTAATCTCCATTTATTCATAAAGCCAAAAACAATCATGATATAGCCATTATTCACAAAGTTCACAAACCAAAGCAAAATTAGACTAAAACCAATTCACATATAGAATAACGTCTACAACAACATTTTATGCACAGGAAAATAACTTTTGAGCTTATCTAACAAATCTATAGAAATTCATCGATCAAATGATTCGTTAGCCATCTCGAACCATTATTTTCATGTGAAATCCATAAGTTTACATTTGCATTTAGCGCCTTCCAAAGCCCTATCTTGTACGTGTTTCCATACTACTTGAAGTTCTTTCTGCATCCTTCTTGAAGAAATTGTATCTCTAAAGACTTTGTACTTCTTCATATAGCTTAACAGCCCTCCTTCCCAGACTATGCCGTGAATGCGTTGATTGACTATCACACAATGGTCCACCAACTTTTGGATGCTCCATTCCTCAAAACGATGCATCCTTTTCTTTCGTACATTTCTTATCCTTCTTTTTAGCTTCATTCGTTGATTCTTGTTCAAGAGAACCCTAGGGACTATAAGTTCACAAGCCATGCTAGCTACTCTATACATGCAGATAAAGCACTAAAACACATAAGGCAAATAGTCACATAACCAAAACAAACTCAAATAAAGATTACAGTGCAATAAGTCGAACCTCTCTTCAGCAACAAGAGAAAATGCCAGGATAGTCTACAGGAAACAAAACCATTTTCTCTTATACCAACTATAACGCCCCATTTTCTTGAAATGTTAACTGACTCTTACAAAAATAAGTTTTGGAATAAAAAAAATCTTTAATAGAAAAATCCAACATGAATAACAAACCATACATTTAAAATAAAGAAACTCTAAAGTTTTGTTGTTATCATAAATAAAGTAAGATAAGACAAACTTTTAATCCTGAGAATAAAACTAAAAAATCATTCAAAGTTCTTAATAAATTCCCCTAGTAGGCCCGACCGCTTATGGTCGTTAAATCCTTGACATGTACACCCTTCACCAAAACTCTCCATCTTATTGTGTTGTAACCACATCTTTGCATTTACCTGCAACACAGAGTACCCATGAGCCAAAGCCCATATCCTTAACCAGGAATTTGTATAATAACAATAAATAAGAACACAAAAAAAAAAAAACATAAGGAAAAAAATGACATTATAACACAATGTAAAATAAAAGATGGTAGCCCAACTTAAGTTCAACAATTGCAGCAAGCACATTATAACATAAGCATGCAATTTCAACATATAATAAGCGTCCAATTTCTTTGTGTAGACATACATTTTAAAACGTAAGCATGCCATGCAATTATCACATATACATATAAAACACATAAACCACAAATAAACGTAAGCTATTTAAACATAACCGTAAACTAACATGTTCATACATAAACATAAATATTACCATATAATACAAAATATACCATAAAGAGTATGTCAAGTGTACACCCTAGCAGGTGTCCACTATTCTTACCTCAAAAGCAGCAGTGATCCACACACCCTAACGCGTCTCTTCAGGTATCCTTAGCGAGCCTAAACATGTCACATAACATCAAAGTTTCAAAACTTTAAACCAAACCAAACTATATTGAAATGCACCCATGTCCTTTTAAAGCTAATTCATACCCACCATATCCTTAAGAAATTCTTATAGCTCAACTACATAAAACTCCAAAAAGGTACCAATTTATATCTAAAGGGTGCACTAAAATCCCCAAAATACAAGTTTCTAGGCAACCAGAGCGATCTCTCTCATAGAGCGCCCAGGCTGACTAGCCATGGAAGCACGGTCGCACTAGGCTCTTTTTCTAGAAATCGCAGATGCGAATTTTAAACCTAGAAATCTAACCAAATGGCAAAAATTCAACTTTGAACTCCTACCAAATCCATCCTAACATGTTTCTAACATTAATAACTCGTTTCAACTCAACTCTAAACATGCAATCATCCTAAAATTCCCATTTAGTACAACTGATAACCTTTTTTTACTCTCAAACATAGATCTTACATAAAACTTATATAGTAACAATTTGAAAACTTACCGATCAAAATGACAACAAAAAAAACTTAGATCCTTGCTGCATTTGATATCTCTTACTCTCAAAACATAGATACCCGCTCTTACAAAAAAACTTATATAGTAACAGTTTAAAAACTTATCGATCAAAATCACAGCCACAAAAAGTTAAATCCTTGCTTCATTTGAGATCTTCTACTCTCAAGACATAGATCAACGCTCATCCAAGTCATTAGGCTTCAAGACTCAGATCAAGAACAAGAGAATTTTTCTTATTCAATTATCCTTTCATATATTGCAATCCAGAAGTCTGATAATTTGTATGACATCTAAACCTATTTTATTTATTTAATTATTTTGATTATAATCGTATAAAGACCAAATTACATCACTATTCCCAACCTTTACATTTTCTAACGTGACCTCAATTTTACTTTTGCTTAATTACACTTTCTACCACAAAAGCTTATACTTCTACTTTGACCCCCATATCATAACTATTATTTTCATTTGGCCCTCTAATACTTCAAGAAACATATGTGTGGACTGATTACTGGAATACATTGTTGATGGCAGAATCTCGTCAACGAAAGGTAGATGGAAAACTCAAAGAATTAATCAGAACTTAATGAATGCAAAAGAACTTGTAGAAATTTGGAGAAAAATTGCAAGTGAACAATAGAAGAAAAACTCGTATATGGCTCTTAGAATAGTTGATATTACAAGAATTTTCCAACCCCTTAGCTGGAGAGGTGAAGATCCATTTATAGTGGGGCTCTAATGGCTCCTGATACATTGTGGTCCCAAGGAACAAGATTGTACATATGTGCATTGTTAGGGTTGTGGCACAGGTCATAGTGGAGTAGAAGGTTGTGGTGTCGACTCCAGTACATGGTCAGGGCCTATGGGAGCACCTCCACTTTAGTACTTTAATGTGCCTCCACTACTTGTTTAGTACGAGTGTCAGAGATCGGCTGGTGAGGACCACACCAGGTACCTTACTCGTACGACCACTACTTGGCTGGCATGTATATTAGGATCAGACATCAAGGGTCGTACCCCGTACATGCTTCATACCTGTATGATCTATTTGAGTTATACCTAGGTTTTTACCTTTAAATATTGAAGCCTTTATCGGTCCTCTTAGGAGACACGGTCCCAAGGTGCACGACGCAAGGCGTATCCTGACGGATGCACGAAGCATTGGCATGAGGCGCCCGATGTGAGGTGCATGGTGTGAGGCGAATCCTAATGCGTGCATAAGATGTTGGCGCAAGACGGTGTTATTGGGGCGTTGTGCGAGGGCGTCCTGATGCATGTACAAGTTGTTGGCGCGAGACGGGGGTCTCATGTGGCACACATGCTGGGCGTGCAAGGTGCGAGACGAGGCAGCAATGTGGTACACGAGGCGCGCCTTCTGGGCATGCGAGGCGCAAGACGGGGGTCTTGCATGGCACACCTGCTGGGTGCATGAGGCACGAGATGAGGTAGCAACATGGTGCACGAGGTGCACCTTCTGGGCACGCGAGGCGCAAGATGGGGGTCTCGCGAGGTGCATCTGCTGGGCGCGTGAGGCACTAGGTGGAGGTGTTGTGTGGCTAACGGGGCTTCATTTGGCAAGGCTTCCCAATATGCGTCTAGGGATGTTGGCACATGGATGTACTTAGGCATTTACGGGACCTTAGCACAAGATTTGGATCCTTAACAAGTATTGAATTTTGAGCATCCACACTTGCCCCCCAGTCTAGGAGAGGGCCTTTAGGTGCTTTGGTAGACTCTTCTCTATGGTGTCTTCAAAGCATAGGCGGTGTGTGTGTGTTTCTTTGCTTTTGTTGTATATAAAAACAAACTCTAGAGGTGGTGATCCTCATGATCCCTTGAGATTGAATGTAAGCCTATCATTGTGCTCCGCGAATCCCAAGGCAAGTGTCAGGCCCTCTTTTTTACCATTGATCAAGCAGTGGAACCAATGGCTTAGATGAGTTTGTGGTTCTTATAAATATACCTTCATCTCAAGCATAATATTTACATTTTCTCTTCTTAGCTTGGTGGTATTAGTGTCTTCACTTCCTCAAAGAGATAAGGGGTTCGATTCCTCACAAACTCATTTTGGTTGTCTTTCCTTTTTATTATATGAATTCTTTTCTTTTATGCAAATGTCCATATGGGTGCTTGGAGACTAATACACACTTTCCCTTTATTTTTGCAGGCGCATACTTTTGACCCTCTACATTTCTTCGACCGCAACGATGCTTTTGACCCTTGGCCTTCTTTCGACCATGACAATGTTTTCGACCTTTGGCCTTCTTTTGACCGTGACGGTGCCCAATTTTACTTACTCAAGGTATACTTTCTTTCTTTCTTATGTCCATTGGGTCTAAATTAGCACTACTCGGGATGGGTTGCCTTGGCCACAGCTCCTTGTGAGCTAATCCACACAAATGCCCTTGCTTGCACACCATAGTTGCCCATTTAGAGCGCTTGTGTCTAGAGGTTTTGAGCCCATTCTTTTGTGTTTTGTAGCATCCCCTTCATTTACACGTGCAACCTTATTACCTACGAGAAGAGGTTCCATGGCATGTGAGGGATCGTCTGGCATTCCTCCGAGGGTCGAGCTTGTAGACTTATCTTCAGACTCGGAGTCCCCCAAAAACAACCCTCACCAAGACTATGACACTTTGAGGCAGGCCTGTATATGTCACCTTGAGCACATGGCTGAACTTAGGCGTAAAATTTGGGTGGTGGAGAGCGAAATAGATTCAGTTTTAAGGGGTGATGGAATTCCTTTCTCCTTTGACCTTAGTGATCACATTGCAAACCTTAGAGTGGGCATTTTTTATCTATAGATGGAGTTGGAGTTCATGGAGGGAAACCTCCCACCTGAACCTCCCACCCCGTTCTCCCCTTATAGTTGTCATGTGGTCACTCCGGGTTCCCCTCAACCCTTGTCTTCGATTCACCCTTGCTCAGTGCTTCCACTCTTAGCGACTCGGTGGAAAACTCTTGCCAGAAAGAAAAAATGGAGGGTAAAGTGTCCTGTTTCGACCTCACCTTTTTCTTTGGGTTTTGCAGATAAGTCAAAGAAAGTACGACAACAGGTGGCTCTCGAGAAGCCAGATTCAGCTCCTCTGTTAACATCTTCTATTGTGTCCAACGTGTTGAAGAATTGGCTGTTGGAGTTATCCGAGAAATACCATATTGGCAAGGTGTACAAGCTGTATGTTCCTTCCAACAAGTGTTGGGCCGATAATCCCCCCCAAGGGTACGTGGCCATGAGTGAGCATATCCTGAAGGCGGGTGGGACCATCCCTTATACCCATTCTTCATCATGATCCTTAACCATTTCGACCTTGCTCCGCTTCAGCTGGCGCCTAATAGCTGGCTGACCTTAAGCTACCTATACATGGCATTTATTAAGCTCAACCATCGTGCTCCTATGGATCAAGAGGTGCACTTTATGTACAAACTCATGCCAACCCCTAAATCCAAAGGCTTCTATTTCCTGCAAAAAGCCAATTCCCAGGATTCCCTGATAGAGGGCTCTGTATCCAACCCGGGGTCCTGGAAGGACTTTTTCTTCATGAAAGGTTCCTTTTTTGTACATGAACACTTTCGCTCGTCCCAAGTAAGTACTTCAAGCTTTTCTTCCTTTTACCTTGAATTTGTTATTTTGGAACTTATGCTCATATTGGTAACTGTGTTGATGGTATAGAGAACTTTGGTATCCCCGAGATTCCTGAGTCGAAGGCAGCACCAGTGGACACCTTTCTCGATGTTGACCCCGCTAAAAAAATGGTCGCCTATCTCTTCACCGTGGCTAGCCTTAACCACTATGGTTTATCCACGGTTTTGGATCCCGATTCACTATGGCATATTTCTGAACAAAGGAAGAAGGCAACTTTAGTCGAGCCTCACTCGGACGGGGGTGATGCAGATTGGGTGCCTGAGGAGGTTTCCCCAGAATCTAGATACCCACCCCAGTCATCTCCGTCTCCCAAGGGGTGCCCTCCTTTGGTCCTTATAGACTATGACATGGCCTCTCATTCCCACGGTCCGCAGGCCATGCGGGGGTGCTTCCTCGTGCCCTTTTTATGAGGAATATGATACTCTTCCTCATGCTCGCATCAATCTTGGTCTGCCGGGGCCCCATTTTTCTGGTGCTCTTGCGCCTCCTCCTCCTTCAGTGAGTGCGTCATCTGTCCCTGCTCATTCGGGCGCCCCTGATTTGGAGGGGACACTCTGGGTGGGTCGTATGTTGGCCTCTTATGGGCAAAGGTATACCCGGGTCGCCGAAGGTATTCCTGAGAACGAGTGGAGAGTTCTTGGGAATTTTTCCATGTCGGAGCTTGGGGTGACCCTTGCGCGCTCCACAACGTGAGTGAGTTCAGGCATCTTACATTGGCCTTACTCTTTCTTTTCTTTTCTTTTCTTTTTTTATTTTGAGTTCCTTATTGATGGCAGAATCTCGTCAATGAAATATGGATGGAAAACTCAAAGAATTAATGAGAATTTAATGAATGCAAAAGAACTTGTATAAATTTGGAGAAAAATTGCAAGTGAACAATAGAAGAAAAACTCGTATATGGCTCTTAGAATAGTCTGTTATTACAAGAATTTTCTAACCCCTTAGTTGGAGAGGTGAAGATCCATTTATAGTGGGTCTCTAATGGCTTCTTATACATTGTGGTCCTAGGGGACAAGATTGTACATATGTACATTGTCAGGGTTATGGCACAGGTCATAGTGGAGCAGAAGGTTGTGCTGTCGACTCCAGTACATGATTAGGGTCTGTGGGAGCCCCTCCACTTTAGTACTTGAATGTGCCTCCACTACTTGTTTAGTACGAGTGTCAGAGATTGGCTGGTGAGGTCCACACCAGGTACCTTACTCGTACGACCACTACTTCTCTGGCATGTATATTAGGATCAGACATCAAGAGTCTTAAGGGTCGTACCCTATACTTGTTTTATACTTGTATGATATCTTTGAGTTATACCTAGGTTTTTACCTTTAAATATTGAAGTCTTTATGGGTCCTCTTAGGAGACACAGTCCCAAGGTGCACGACACAAGGCGCCTCCTGGCGGATGCACGGAACACTGGCATGAGGTGCCTTCTACGAGGTGCATGGTGTGTGGTGTGTGGTGCATAGTGCGAGGCATATCCTAGCGCATGCATAGGCTGTTGGGGCGAGACGATGTCCTTGGGGAGTTGCACGAGGGTGTCCTGAAGCATGCACGAGCTATTGCCGCGAGACGGGGGTCTTGCATGGAACACCTGCTGGGCGCGCAAGGCGCGAGATGAGGCAGCAACGTGGTGCGCGAGGTGCGTCTGCTGGGCACGCGAGGAGCAAGACGGGGGTCTTGCATGGCACACATGCTGGCATGCAAGGAACGAGACGAGGCAGCAACGTTGTGCGCGAGGTGCGCCTGCTGGGCACGCGAGGCATGAGACGGGGATCTCGCGAGGTGCACCTTCTGGGCACGTGAGGCGCGAGGTGGAGGTGTCGCGTGGCTAACGGGGTTTCCCTTGGCTAGGCTTCCCAATACGCGTCTAGGGATGTAAGCACATGTATGTACTTAGGCATTTACGGGACCTTAGCACGAGATTTGGGTCCTTAACCTGTATGGAATTTTGAGCAGCCACATACATAATTAAAAATATACCATGATTCATGCATATTATAACTCATATCATTAAACACATAAAAATGAAACAATTTACCATAATACCCTCACCCAAGCCAGATTAACAAAATATGCTTACCACTAGAAGAAAATATTACCTTGCATATTATGTACGATTGGTCGAACATTAGAATGCCAAGCTTAAGAATCAGCTCGCCCATGCCCATAGGTGTATTGACGAGATCTTATCCTGACTACTGCCTCCTACAACCGATACAAATGTCAGAAGGAGAGCAAGTGGGTCTCAAGGGAATAGATTGCGTAGGCACAATCGTGACAATGTAAGTTGTTTAGTTTGAACTGCCACTCCAAGAATTGTTCCATCGGAACAATTTCCCCTGAATAATTGATCTGGGCATACTCCCAGGAATGAGAAACCTGCTCATGTCCCCAGGAATGCACAAACTGCTCATCTATCTAAGAAACAACCTGATCAACTTGAGTGAGGTGGGACCAATTCAAGGCAAACAAACATAGATGGGATTCTCGTAAATCCACCAGATCAAGTCTTGTTTAACAATATGCCCATAAGGATGACCGGTGGCTTCTCCTATGAGATATCCACCATCAGCCGTTTGGCATCCATCACCCCTCAAGCTCTATCACCCCTATGAGCTCAAGGCAATATGTCTCTCCGTGGAAATGACCGAATTTTTTTTACTCACAAATAGGTCACTTTTGCTTCTCGATCTACCAACACCAGGATTCTAGTCCACATTAACAACAAGACTTACCGACCTTATCAACAAGTGGTGAGTTTTGCTAAAGAATGTTATTAGATGGAAAGTTGTTGTGAAGACAGATCAAAGAGTGTTCACAACACCCACTCTTGAATACAAGAGCCTGACCTGAGAGATCATCTCAACTCTGCTCATATTGTCCGCCATAACCGCCAGTCCGACTTGCGTGGGCACTTAAACTCACATTGGAGAAAAGTTGAGAAAACAAGCTGAATTACACTCAGCCAAGGGAAAACCCTCCTACAAAGTTTGATGAGGGGAGCGCCCCAATGAACCAACTCAATCTTGGAGGGACAATAACCCTGATAACACGCAGCCCAGGTTGGAAGTTAGTAATCAGCTCCCAAACAACCCGACAGTGAGGGACTCCTCCTAGCTGATGAGACTCCTCCTAGCTGATAGGAACAAGGATGATTGTGATTTTAATTAGGAGGTCGATCCATTTGCTACTCATATTTACGTAGCTCCCTATCCACAAGGTTTTAAGATGAAACACGTGGTGACCTACGACAAAACCACTGATCCATCTAATCACATTGGGACTTTAAACATCTTGATAAGGGCTAATAATGTGAGCGTCCACTTGTGAAGTGTTATGTTCCAAGGCACTTTGACTGGCATAGCCAAAATGTGGTTCGACATGTTCAAGAGGCATACAATCACTTCTTTGAATCAACTATCATGAGATTTCAAGAAACAGTTTCGAGCTGCCAAGGAGATACAAGTGGAGGCCAATTGCTTGGCAAACATAAAGCAACCAAGTGAGTCTCTCAAGGCTTACATAAACCGATTCACCAACAACGCAACTCGAGCAAGAGATGGTGATGACAACGCCAAACTCATGGCAATGTGTTCTGGAATCACTGTAGAAGGATAATTATGGAAAGAACTCCAAAGAAAGTGGGTTAAGAACACCGATGAATATTTGGCTCGAGCTTAAGAATAGATTAACCTCGAGGAGGTAGAATCCACAATGGCAAGAAAATAGTAGTACTCTCATTCAGTTGTGGCATGAGCTCAACCAATTACCCATAACAATCAGGTGGGTAATAATAATAAGAGGAAGGGGAATAATGAGAGCGACCAGACAGGGTCCAAGAAAAATAAAGTTGGGGATAAATACACCTCAATTTTCAACATAAAGATTATATATGGATAGACATCTTGGTTAAGGTACTGTATATGATAGAGATTATATATGACATGACCGATATGAATTAACTATCTTTATAAACTTATCGTTTTCCATAAAGATTTAATTCTTATAATGATAGATGATCCTTTATAGATCAATCTAAATCCTGAGTAGTCAAGAACTCTTGTTTGTGCTTATTGGATCTTTTGATTCACTCGTTAAGGTTTCTTAGTACAATGAGGCTAGTGACTTTTGTTTTGGTGATTCGATACTATGAATGGCTGGGAACTTGATCTACAATAATGGAATCCATACTTTCCTAATAGATCGAATATAGGTTCCCTTAAGAGTTAATTTTTGAACTGAATAGTTATTGAGCTCAAATCTATAATTCGATTATAGATTAATTATTAGCTAGTAAAGATTATTATATTAAAGAGTTTGATTAATAATCTAGTTTATTGGAGCTTCGTATTATCGGTCCATGGTCCCTAGGTCACCTCTGTCCTATACTATCAAAGATAAGGAAGTCATAAGGAATATTTTTATAGAGAATGACTAACTTGCAAAGGAATTAATTTTTCGGGACAACGAAATAATTATGTGATAATTATGGTCAATTGATTAATTATGAATTCATTAATTATTTAACTGTATAGTTTTTATTTTGAAAAATTATATGTTAAAATAAATATTAATCGTGTTTTGATTAATATAGAGAGAGATTAATAATTATCTTATTACAAGATATTTATAATAAGATAATTATTTATTTAATTAAAACTTATATTTTAAGATAAAGTTAATGTTGAATTAACTGATATTTACTCTGGGATAAATATATTATCTTAAATATTAATTAAATAAAAATAAAAATAAAAATAAAAAATCATGGAGAGCCACTAAGTGGTGCCTACCTAGGATATTTTCTATCACTCGGATTTAAATTTTGAATTTAAAATATATTTGTTTATTTAATTATATTTAATTATTACTTTAAATATAATTAAATTAAATAATTAAAATAGATGTAACTAATCAATTTTATTTAAATAAAAATAAAGATTAATTAAATTAGTTAATTATCTTTATAAACATGAAAAGAAGCAATTCATTTTTTTTAAAAGAATAAGTTTAAAAAAATGTTTTTTATTTTTTACTATCACCCTCTCTCAAGAAAGAAATGACTGAATATCCTAAACCTGAAATTCTAGAAATTTCTATAGCCTCTCTCTGCTCAATCCTCTCTAGATCAGCCTTTGAATCCTATGTGTACACACACGTCCTTGTGTGTTTGAGAATTGACATGGAAGGCTACGGTGTGATCTTTCAGAAAAGATTGGAAGAACATTTATTTTACGAAAAAGATTCAAGGATACTTGATAGGCTACGAGATGTATTCTTTATTCCTTTTATGTGTTATTTAATATATCTATATATGTATGATCCTGGCTAGTATTAATGATATTTTAAAAGATCATATTCCGCTGCGTATTCATATTTTTCTAATTTAATACCAATTGTTGGTAGCAGAGCAACCTACATATATATATATATTAAATGTTGTGTAGGTTTCTTGCATTTTTCATATGTATATTGAATGAATGGATGTATTATTTGAATGTATGATTGAATGATGGATCGTTAATTATATGGTTCTATTGGGTCAGGAATTTGAATTTTATTTTTCTTAGATCTTGTGTAAGCCATAAAAGGCATAGGATTTTTGTAATTTTATTTTTGAAATTTTGAATTTAAAAAATCATAGTAACAAGAGAAGAAGAAGAACAAAAATAAGGAGATGAGGGACCCAAGCCATGCACTAGCCCGAGCCCTAAGGCCCCAGCCACCTGCGCGCGCTAGGCTCTTAGCAAGCCCCTGATTTTGTGTGTGAGGCTCCAAGCGAACCCCTACTCCCACGCGCCTGCTTCTGGCTGAGCTCGTGCAACTGCGCACACCTCTTGGCGAGCTCCTATTCCACGCGCACAGCCTTCTGCGCCCCCTACTCCTGCACGCAGCCTCCATCCAAGCCACATGCCGTGACTAACCTTGCCAGCCTTAAAATCTCACTAGCCACCGTCCCTAAGAGATCTAGGGCACCAATTTTGGTGCCCAAGTTAGATCCTATTTTTGTGCTAAAAATATTTTATTTAATTAATTTTAAATTGTTTGAAGTTAAAAAGATGATTATATTGTTTTATTTTTGTTAGAAAAATAAATATCTTTTAGTTTGTTAAGATCTTATCATAAGTTTAAATAATTATTTGAATTTGATTCTTTTAATGATTTAAATTAAACTAAATTAAAAAGATGAGAAAAATAGTTATTTAATTAAAAGTTAGTTTTAATTATAAATTAATTAGAAAATTTGTTTCAAATTAATTATTTGGGCCTAATAATTTTGTAAGAAATACAAAGATGGGCCAATATGAGAAGATAATCATTCTTGGAGTCATGCAAACAATTAAAAGACATTTTATAATTTTAATTTCTATTTGTTGTAGCCTAAAAACACGAGCTCAACTATCTTGCTCGGGGTACTGCTGGCACGTAATATGTAAATGAGGCAAGACTTTAGAGATTTTCCATTAACTCCAGGCCAAACAGCTTGAGGATGTGTCACTGAGTCCGGGACAGCCCATGATCCTTCAGATCATTTGAAGCATCCATGACAGAGATCAAAGTATCCAATGTCCAGTGTCCAGATTGCCTTCATTAAGCTTGAGTATTATCGAAGTTAATCCTTCCTACTCCAGTTATATCCAAATCAAGAGAGGCATCTATCTCGAGGTGGTTCAAAGATTCATGTGGAAGAATCCCTACAAACTCGGATCCCCAATATGTGCAATAAAGGCACACAATCGTTATATACATTTATTTATTGATGTGTCAGCCATGAGCAGTAAGCTTTGTGAATGATAGTTATGGAGAGCAATCATGGAGGCAGAACTTGGAGTGTACACAACACTCCAAGAGACATGGAGGGACAATAACCCATATAACACATAAGAAAGGATGTGAACTGGTAACCAATTCCCAAATCACCTATAGACAAAGGATCCAACCCTTGAACGGCTGGCCTTGATGGAGGAATAAATGAAGAGACTTCTATCAGGGAAAAATGTAGACGATTGTGTTTCCCATGAGGAGCTCGAGCCTTTCGCATTTCATAACATGGCAAATCCCTATCTCGATGGCTTCCAAATGCACAATATTCCAACATACGACAAAACTAATGACCCGTCCAACAACATTGGGACCTTCTACACTTTGATGATGGCCCATAACGTTAGCATCGACTTGAGGTGTGTCTTGTTCTTGACTTCTTTGACAGGACCAGAGAAGTTATGGTTTAACAAGTATAAGAAACACTTAATCACCTCCTAGAAAAAAACTATCCACCAAGTTCAAGAGGCAGTTCTGGGCTGCAAAGGAATTTTGAGTTGAGGCTGACTCATTGGCCAACATTAAACAATAACCAAGTCAATCCATGAAGGCCTACCTCAAGTGGTTCACCAATATAGAAACATGAGCTAGAGACCTTGACGATAGTACCAAGCTCATGGAAATGAAGACAGTGACAACTATGAGAGGAGAACTATGGATGGAACTCCAAAGGAAAGGAGTGAAGAGTACAGACGAGTTCTTGGCTCAAGCTTAGGAATGGATTAACCTGGAAGAAGCAGAGTCTTCAGTCGCAGGAACCAGCCATACCCTTATTAAGCCTGCTAGATTGGTGACGAATGTTGTAACAACTACTCAACCCATGGCCCATAACAATGAAAAGGGAATGGTGAGGCGACAAGAATAGGTCAAAAAAGAAAAAACCCGAGGAGAAATACACTTCCATCTTCACCGTGTATACCATCCTAGCAGATACATGGGACCATATTTATCTGACCAACTCTACTTGTCTTGCATGGAAGAAAACAGAGCCTCTGAAGCGCCAATGGGGAAAGAAAGAGTTGGGAAACTTTATACAGGTTCTTTATTTTTTTTTATGTAGATCTAATATTAAACAAATTAATATGAGATAACGTAGAAAATGTTTCTAAAATTGAATTCAAAGAGAAACAAAGACAAGAATACTTACTATATATGCAGCGGAATGAAAGAGTCCTTCCTTCAGTTTCTCTAACTCTTGTATCCTCTCGGTCACAGAGTATTATCAAGAAACTAAACTGATCTTCTATTTTCTTCACAGTCTTCCAATGTATCCTTAGAATCACCTAGATTAGTGTGGGCAATTCTCAACACGTGAGATACATATAGAGAGAAGAAGAGAAAATAACAAAGAGGCTTAGAAAATGACTTGTGTTTAGAAAGAATCTAAAACTATCAGAAAACGAGTGATTAAACTTATCTGTCGTCTCAGAAATCTGAACTTGTGACTTCTCTCTAAGCACTCCTTTTATAGACTCAATTAGTCTGTTTAATATAATTAAAAAATCAATAAAATAATAGCCATTTTAAAGCCCTAGGTCGAAATTATCATGGGCTTTAAGCCTGTGAAATTTCTCATTTGATTATAACCCCAATTGACTTAAAATCAAGCCCTATATTATTTTCTATTGATTTAATTAATTAAATAACCATTTAAATCCTTTATCAAATTATTTTCTTATAATTTAAACCTTGATTTAAACTTATTTATTAATTTATATACTGTGAATGCTAAAATTCCACCAAGGGAAAAGATGAGATTTATGCGAGGCCCTCGGGCCATCATCGTCTCGGGAGGTCGTCGCACCATCCCGTCACGAGTTTGGGTCCATGCCTCATGAGATCAATGCCATGTGGCCCTCATTTGCAAGGCATAGATGCAAGGCACCACCCGCCTCGCTCGGCCATGCCCAGCCGTGAAGCATCACCCGCCTCCCTCGGCCACGCCCAGCCGCAAGGCTCCAACCCCGCCTCACTAGGCCATGCCTAGCCGCGAGACACCACCCGTCTCGCTCGGACATGCCCAGCCACGAAGCATCACCCGCCTCGCTAGGCCATGCCCAGCCGCGAGACACCACCTGTCTCGCTCGGACACGCCCAGCCACGAGGCTCCAACCATGCTTTGTTCGTCCACCCAGGCGCGAGACACCATCCGCCCCACTCGACCGCGCCATCAGATGGCCTCGCAAAGGGGCTTGTGCGTGGCTCGGAAGGGGCCACACGACGAAGGCCTCACGAAGGGGCTCGTGCACGGCTCGTAAGGGGCCACACGAAGGAGGCCTCGCAAAGGGGCTCGTGAGTGGCTTGGGGGAGGCCTCGCGACGGGGCTTCGTGAGGACCTTGGGAGAGGCCACGCGAGGGAAGCCTCGCAAAGGGGCGTAGTGGGCAGCTTGGGAGAGGCCACGTGAACGAGGTCTCGCGAAGGGGCTCGTGAGGGAGGCATATCGCCTCACACCGTTAGACATCCAGCGAGACCACGTGTCTATCACCCATGCTCGTAGATGGCTTCAGGGTGCTTCAGGAATCTCGTGCCGAGGACCCGAGAGCCCCCACTTCACACCACGACCATTATATGCACCAAGTGTCCCATTCCCTATACCATGAGACCCCAATGCTTAGAGGCTCCTGAACGAGTTGAATGGAATATACTTGTACGACCTAGTACTGGGTACGGCCTTTAAGATCCTGTATGTTGAGTAAAGACACCCATACCAGTAGGGGAGTGGGACTGTTGGGATAGGAGTTATGGCCCATACGTCTACGGGCAGGAGTCAGAGTCGACACCACTACCACCTGCGCCACTATGTCTGTCACCACTCCTCTGACATGGGTACGGATAAGTAGTGGAGACCTCCTCCTGATGCCTGCCCCTATACTGGATGCAAGACCACAACCTCTGAAACCACTCTCCTGACAGAGTATTTATGTACCACTTGGTCTCCTAGACCACCATGTATCCAAGGCCATTAGAGCCTGCTATAAAAAGAACCTCTTTCCCACATGGGAGGGGGTTGGAAAATTTACGGTAGCAAGTGCTTGAGAGTGAATGAAATACTGATTTCTCCATTGTTGTTCTGCTAGCGTTTTTGAGTTATTACTTAAATTTCTAATGTTTTCTTATTGATAATCTTTACTTTACAATTTTTTCCAACTTAACTTAGTTGACGAGTTCTTACCGTCATCATATACCAATTTATCTTAATTAATAAACCTGCCATAATTTCTCTTCACTTCTAAAAAATACATAACTCTGTGAAACTATTCAAAATTGATCTGGTCAACTTTGATAGTTCGAATTGATAATTAAATCAATTAATTGAGACTATCTAGATGATTTTATCAAAGGTACAATGGGGACCATGGGCCTATGAAATAAAACTGCAATATGTTATCATAAACCTAACAAATAAATTTACTAACTTATTATTTCCTCGTGACTCCACTATAGACTCGGAATCACACTCTTGAATTCATAAAATGCTTTATAACAAATATAGATACGCTATTAATTATCCATCGTTACAACCATAATTGTCACTCAATCCTCTATAGATGATCTATAGTGAGATAGGACTAAAATACCATTTTACCCCTCATTGTATTTTATCATTAAATCACGTAGTTCCTTGCAAATGATATTTTAGTAAACTAATTTAATTACTGAAGCGAGATCTTAATCATTTAACACCTTGAACCAAACTAAAAGGAAACCACCGTTTCACATCTTCATTAAAAGCTATAGATGTTCATATCTATGATCAACACTCCCACTCAATTATACTACCGAGTTTCCAAGATGTAAGTATGGGCTAGTCCGTAGGGTAAGCTAGTAATGAACAAGTCAAAGAACTCAAATAATGCAATCAGTTAGAATACTAACCACTCAGAATTGAGATTGAATTGACCTATGGTCAACTATATGATATGACTAGAATAGATATTAACAGTATGTTTACTTATCTTATCAACTGTCAATATCGGTCCAATCCGATGTAACAAATACATTCGATCTTATCTACTTTGCTAATGTTCCGGAAAGAACATAAAACTACAATGTGTAAGTTGATCATATCGTAGATTGGAAAATCAGTGTAAATCTTGTGTACTAACTAATCTTAGGACTAACTTATTTTGAACATATAATCATATTTATATTCCACTGTGATTACGTCACTATAAATACGATTAGCTATATGCTCGGGATTTAATAGAAGTTTATATTAAACAAATAATCATGAAAATAAAACATATGAGCAAAGTGATTGACCAAGTCAAAAAATGATTTCTATTCTTTTATTGATAATAAAATGAGATTACAAAGAATTTGGGTTTTAATTAGGGCATAAAACCCCAAGAAACTCTCGCTTGCACTAATTGAAACTAACGCCTTAATTCTACTAATCCCATTTCCTTGATATGCTTATCAAATGTAGCTTCTGGTAGTGTCTTTGTAAATGGATCTGGAAGATTATCTTCAGTTGCAATCTTCATAACCTTCACATCTCCCCTGGCCACATATTCTCAAATAATGTGATACTTCCTTTCTATATGCTTACTCCTCTTGTGACTTCAAGGTTCTTTCGATATGGCTATCACTCCTGTATTGACACAAAACAACACAAATGGTTTATCCATTTGTGGAATAATGCCAAGATCCGAATAGAACTTCTTTAGCCAGACTATTTCCTTAGCTGCTTTTGATGTAGCTATGTACTCAGCCTCCATGGTGGAATCTGAGATTGCAGAATGCTTTACACTTCTCCAAATCACAGCTCCACCCCCAAGAGTAAACACAATTCCAGAAGTAGACTTCCTATCATCGACATCAGTCTGAAAATCTGAATCAATGTAGCCTACAGGGTTCAGAACACCACCCTTGTAGACTAACATATAATCCCTAGTCCATCTCAAATACTTCGGGATATGCTTAACTGCTATCCAATGTTCCGGTCCTGGGGTTGACTAATACATGCTCACTACTCCGACTGCATAGCAGATATCTAGTCTATTACAAAATATGGCATACATCAAACTTCCAACTGCAGATGCGTAAGGAACTTTTCTCATTGCATCTTCCTCTTTAGGAGTCTGGGCAAAATGCTTCTTTGAGAGATGAATTCCATGTCGCGACGATAGATGCCCTTTCTTGGAATATGTCATTGAGAAATTTTCAAGCACTTTATCTATGTAAGATGCTTGAGATAGAGCTAAGAGTTTGTTCTTTCTATCCCTGATGATCTCGATACCTAGAACATAACTTGCTTCACCCAAATCCTTCATCTGGAATTGAGTGCTCAACCAATTCTTCACTTCTGATTATTTCTTAACATTGTTTCCAATTAGTAAGATATCATCTACATAAAGAACCAGGAATACCACTATTTTATTTTCCTTCAGTTGGTAAACACTAGGCTCATCAATATTTTGTTCAAAGCCATAGGATTTGATTATTTCATTAAACCTAAGATTCAAGGAACAGGAAGCTTCCTTAAGTCCATAGATGGACCTATTCAACTTGCAAACTTTTCCTTCTTGTCCATCTACTTTAAATCCTTCTGACTGATCCATATAAATGACTTTGTCAAGCTTTCCATTAAGAAAAGTTGTCTTGACCTCCATTTTCCAAATCTCATAGTCGAGAGCGGCTGCTATGGATAGGAGGATGCGGATGGATTTGAGCCTTGCTACCGGACTAAAAGTTTCCTCATAGTCCACGCCTTCTCTTTGGGTATAACATTTTGCCACTAATCGAGCTTTATAAGTCTCGATATTTCCATCAACACCGCGTTTCTTCTTGTAGATCCACTAGCTCCAATGGCCCTAAAGTCACTAGGTGCTTCTACAAGATCCCAGATGGAATGTGAGTACATGGACTCCATTTTCTGTTTCATGGCTTCGAGCCGTAGTTCCTTTTCAGGGCTAGCCATTGCCTGTTTGAAAGAAAATAAATCATCATCACTAGTGTCACCAACAACCATATTGGTTTCACCATCCAAACCATAGCAAACTGGGTTCCTAGAAACCCTCCCACTACAACGAGGCTCCATGACTGTTTTCTTAGGAACAGTGGTACTTCATTTAAATCGACTTGTGTCGGTTGGACATGAAGAGTGGGAATTTCATCAACTCGCATTGATGATGATGGAACATTGGTTGGAGTCAATTCTTTAACCATCTCCTCTAATACTACTTTGCTGCGAGGCTTAAAGTTCTGGACATAGTCATTTTCCATAAAAGTAGCATTTGTAGAAGTAAACACTTTCATTCTGAATGACTATAGAAAAGTCCACCCCGAGTACCTTTAGGATAGCCAACAAACATGCAAAATTCAGTTCGCGATTCTAGCTTTCCCTCCTTTTTCCTCAGGACGTGAGCGGGACAACCCAGATTCTATAATGGCATAATCTAGGTTCACGACCATTCCAGCATTCTAAAGGTGTGTTTGGGGATTGATTTAGACGGCACGACATTGAGAATGTCGTTTGCTGTTTCAATTGCATGTCCCCAGAACAAAGTTGGTAGAGTTGAGTAACTAAGCATGCATCTAACAATTTCCAATAAAGTTTTGTTCCGACGTTTCGCTACACCATTTTGTTGCGGAGTACCTGGGGCAGTAAGTTGTCATAAAATCCCAAGTTCAGTTAAATGTGCTTGGCACTGCACATACAAATAATCTCCACCCCTATCAAATCACAAGATCTTTAACATTTTACCTAATTGGTTCTGAGCCATTGCTAGGAATTCCTTAAACTTTAAAAATGTTTCTGATTTCCTATGCATTAGGTCAAGAAATGAGTATCTAGAGTAATCGTTAATGAAAGTGACGAAATACTCAAAACCACCCCTGGCTTGTACATTCAAGTGGTTCTTTGGCCCTATCACCCTTTGTAGAGAATGGACGCTTGGTCAGTTTGCCTTCTAGACAAGACTCACAGACAGGTCATTAAGGTCCATCCTTTGTAATTCTTTGAATCCTATCATAGCCAATGTGACCTAGTCTTAAGTGCCATAAATACGTCATATTATCGTTATTTGTCTTTTGACGTTTATTGGTCCTAGGTTTAGCTACTTTGAATAAATCATTATTAAGAGCGAGGGGTTCGTTAGGTCGCTGAATATAAAGCCTGTTTTCCAAACATGCAATACACAATTATGATCCATTGAAACAAATAGATATATTAAAACTTGTGAAAGTCATAACAAATCATTCTTATTGCAACATGGAAACTGAAATTAAATTTCTACTACAATCCGGAATAAAAAATACATCTTTTAAAATTAAAATTTATTTCCGAACTTCAGACGAGCTCTTCCTCTAGCTTGGACAGTAACGAACGCTCTGTTCCCAACTTTAAGCTTTAAGCCGCCTTCGTCCACTTCCTCCCATGATTCAAGAAGCTGTAAAGAGTTATAAACATGGTTAGTAGACCCAGAATCAATAATCCAAATGAATTTATCATTCTCTAAAACATGTGTTTCCAAGATAAATGAAATATAATCATTACCTTTGTTTTTAGCTGCTAGAAACTTGGGGCAATCCTGTTTCCAATGCCCCTTCTCTTTGCAGTGAAAACACTTACCTTTACCTTTCTTGTTTTTCTTGTTCTTCCCCTTAGGTGTCTGTACATTTGGTTGTGCACTCATCTTTGCAGCCTTTCCAGGCTTGGGGTTCTTGTTTTGTCCATTCTTCCTCTTGTTTTCAGTTTTCGAAGACGAAGCTTGGTTAGCTTCAGGCTTAGCTGGATCAGCAGCAATAGTAGTACTTGTCTTCTTTTCTCCTCCCATACATGGTCCACCCATGATAGACTCAAAAGTCTGAAGCTCATTCATGAAATGCGTCAGACCATAGTTGAGTTTATTCAACACATAGTTGGTGGTGAATGGCAGGAAAGTTGGAGAGAGACTGTTAAGAATTTAGCCAACTTGAGTTTCCTCATCTATTATGGCTCCATGCAGTTTGGCTTCTTGAAAGTTGTTTTTCATCTTGATCAGGTGATTACGAACATGTTGAGAAGGTTCCATCCGAGCATTGGCATATTTCTTGGTGGCCTCAAAACGAGTCTGTGCTAACTTGGCACCAAACATGTCTTGGAGCTGATCCATGATTTCGTAGGCTGCCTCAACATTCTCCATCTTTGTCTTGAGAGTGTCGACCATACTAGTCAACATGTAGTACCGCGCCTTGTTGTTAGCCGCCTGCCAATGCTCATACTTGTCCCTCACAGACTTGGTAGCTCCTTCAGCTGGAACTTCAGGGGATTCCTGAGTCATGACAAACTTGGAGTTGTCACCAATCAACACAATGTTGATGTTTCGCTTCCATTTAAGGAAGTTTTCTCCAGTGAGTTTCTCCATCGAAATTTGAGAAAGGATGGGAGTATACATAGCGATAATTATACTACAAATTACCAATAAAATAGAAATCAATCACATTTGCTCAATAAAACTTCTATTCACACAAATTTCAAGAAATAGCACAACATATACTAAAATATGTAAGATATGAGAAAAAATACGAAAAACAATCATATCTCTATTTCTGTAGGTTTTTAACTAATCTATGATATCCTTGTCCCGGTTGGCGAGAGTCAAAAAATACCACTAGTTAAATAGAGTTGTAAACTCATTTAATAATGGACACCATTATTAACAACCTACTATTCGATCAAAATAAGAAATCAAAATCGCTTATTTTATGAGCTAGACCCACGATTTCGATAATCATAGATTTAGTCCTAGTAGTCACCGTAGGGTTGAGTCTAGTAGAATTTGACCTATAATTATCTATCTTTCGAAATCTAACCTTGCAAAATAACTAATGAACGCCTTCCGTTGGGGGCGAATCAAAGCGTCTCGAGGCCTCATTAATCTATTGATGTTGTTAAACCAACAGTGGAGATCGAATATAATTCTTAAAATAAGCTCATTATAAAATTAAAAATAGTATTTTTTATTATTTATTTTTAGAAAATTAATGACTATGGTTCTCCAAAATATTTAATTTTTAAAACCAAAGTCCTATAATTTCCTATTAATTCTAAAGTGTCACATTGAAACAAATTCAATTAATTTAGAATTAATTTGTTTCTAATCAATATTTAGGTTTAACTAATATAATGAACCTATACAATTAAGTCCATCTCAGGTAAATGGGCCTTAACAATTGGGCTTGTATGGAGGAGGGCTGGGTCCAGTATATCGTTCCCACTACAAATGCCCCCTATCTTCCATACAAGGTCCAAAATACAGGAATTTAAACCTTTGATTTATTAATTGATTAGGTCCACTATAGTCATGCAAAGAAAATGGACCTTCACAAGTGGAATCACCCACAAGAGAGGAATTTAAACTTTACATTTTCTAATGGGCCCAAATAAAACCTATCATTTTATGAATATTTTATTTGGCAAATTCCATATATCTAACAAACATATAGGCTACTATATGCATCTAAGCCCAATTTTAAAAATACCACATATAGTGCAAACAGACATGTTATAATTGGATGGGCCTTATCATGTTACTATATGAGTAATTTTATGAATTTATGCAAAAGTACCACAATTTATTTCATTTGCAAAAATACCACAATCAATTATGTAGAATTTATAAAAAAAATTCAAATTAATTAATTTTTTACAAAACAAATAAGTCAATTTAAATGAAATTTATCAACAATTAACAATAGTTAATTTAAATTTCATTTATCAACAATCAACTTGGTTTTTGGTTAATTTGAAAAAAAAAATTTAATTTAATTTAAATAGGATTTATCAACAATTAACCAAAGTTAATTTAAATCTCATTTATTAAAAAAAATTATTAATTGGCTGAAAATATGATATTTTTCAAAATTTAACCAATTTTAAATTTAAAAATCAATATCTTAACTCTTTTTCAAAAATATCTTGTGTTGTTACAACTATAAGCAAATATTTTAACCATTTTAAATATATATATATTAATAGTTATAACAACCCTAAAATATCTTAAAACAATTAATTAAATTCAAATATTCATAAAAATATCTAACTCACAATATTCAAATTTCAAATAATTTAAATATTAAAAACTATAGAAAAAATATAAATTTATATTTTCAAATAAAGATTCAATAAAAATATCAAGAATTTAAAGGAAAATATCTGATATCTTAATTCTAATATTTTAATATATTGAAAGATTTAAAATTAAGCTGTTAGTCTATTTTTAAATTTGAATTTGAACATTTGTAGAAAATATCTATTTATTTAAATCTCAACAAACAAAAATAACTTTAAATGATAAAACAAAAAAGATATTTTTTGTTTTGATTATAAATAATTTATTTCCACAAATTTTATTTTTCTTTAATTTTCAAATATTATATATTTTTGGGATGAATAGAGTAACGCCCTAAACTCCAGGGACTGCTACGGTGTGCCTTATAAACAGTGCCAAATTCGCTAATCGAGTCATTTGGCCAAAATCGTGTGTCTAAGTATGATTAGCGGTTTAGGGATTGAAAATTTTGGTTAGGATATAACGTTTCACTAAAACATTTAAGGTATACATTGGGATCCCAAAAATATAATTTAAAGGTCTATTACAAGAAAATATTTACAGCTAGCCGATCTAAGTGGAAAAATAGGGTTTAACCCTAGTTCCTCTTTCAACCCTCGGCCGTGGCGGTCAAGTAGCTGCATATGTACACATCGTCACCTAAGCTCTCCAACTCAAGGATGGTTTAGCTTTCTTTTGCCCTTACCTGCACCACATAGCACCCGTGAGCCGAAGCCCAGCAAGAAAACTCAATATGCTCATGAACAGTAATCACATGTCATCAAATCATAAGGCACATGCCTAACAAATACAGCCCTATTCAAGCAGGCAAATAAGTTCAAACAATGAACGAGTGACTAATTACCAAGTCACTAATAGGGGGTCTGTACCTTTAAACCAGTGACTAATTACCAAGTCACTAACAGGGGGTCTGTACTTTTAAACCAGTGAGTAATTACCAAGTAACTATTAGGGGATCTGTACCTTTAAACCAGTGACTAATTACCATGTCACTAGCAGGGGGTCAATACCTTTTAACAAGTGACTAATTATCATGTCACTAACAGGGGGTCAATACCTTTTAACAAGTGACTAATTATCAAGTCACTAACATGGGATTCCGCTCCCTCAGCCATGTGACAAAACTGTCACCTAGACCTTTGGCCCTGGCTCTGAGTAACTAGTCTTAGACTAGACAAGCGCTTATAATTTTCTTCGACCTTCGGGTCGATCCAGCATTAATACCCCATATGAGTCATTCAATGCTGATATCGATTAGATCTAATCTTTTATCGGCTCTGCATTCTTGACGCTTATGCTGTTTCTGACTCTCAGGTCAGTAATACGCAACCAGTGTCGATCCTGAATAGTTGGTGCCACACACAAGCAAGCAATGCTACCAAACATATATCATATGTCAAATATCCGAATATAGGGCATTCAGCATGCTTACTAAATAATTGCTAGCATCATTAGGACCATCCATAAGCACAGAGGCTCAAGCTCTGAACAATCTCATATTCAATATTCATAACATGCCCTAACCACATGTTTCTCGTGCAACACATGCATCACATTTAATCACTTGTAATGCCTCAACAATAACCATGCATGTCCCATTTAAGCATCCAACATGCATCAAGAATGACCATGCGCGTCATATACATAGTGTGCATTTTTCTTACCTCTGATTCGAGCGAGTATGAATAAAAGAATGACTCTTGAGAGTGGTCAACCTTTAAGTTCCTTAACGGCCACCTAGTCATAAACAAATACGGGACACCATCAATAAAATGAATAACAAAGGTTCCCGAACCAAGATCTAGCCTCCGGGACATCAATCCCCACTAATCTGGGTAGTAGGAACAATCGTGAGGCTTAAAACCAAGTTCCTGAGGTCAAAATACCCAAACGGAATCGAAACCGTGCCTGAGCGGCGGCCCCCAGCTACACCAGGAGCAAGGGCCGTGGCGCCCCTTACCTAGGGCCGCGACGCCCAGCACGCCCTAAACCTCTCCAGCTGCTTCTTCAATCTTGGGCCACGGCGCCCAAGAACAGGGTCGCGACCCCCCACCCAGAACCATCCATGAACCCGATTTCCATCATCCCAAACCTCCCATAAACATACCCAAACACTTCCAAATCCAAAAATCAAATTTCCCCAATGATCCAAAACCATCAAATCCCAAGGCTCAAGCGAACCAAAAACTCAATTATTCACAAAACCCAATTCTAAGCTTAGAAACTCTAAAAATTCCAAACTCAAGACTTAGATTACCTTTTATAGGGTTGTTTCTCGTTAAATCCTTCAGTCAAGATGCTTCTAATCTTTCCTAGGATCGCTATGCCTCGATCCTCACTTAATTCCGACTCCTAGAACTTGAGATTCCTTCAAAATTGCCTCGAACGGTAAAAGGAACTGACGGGAAGAGAGAAAGTATTTTCTAACTTACGGTTCTATCTGACAAGCTTCTTCAAGCTTAAGTAACCTCAAATAAAGCCTAGTGCTCGGGGTCCCGAAAACACCCTCGGGAACATTATAGTTAAAACTTCCTAAGTTTCCTCCTGATATCAATAACTCCCAAATTATCATCAAATGAACATTCCCATTACTCAATATCCCAATAAATGACCATGTTATGGAAAAACCGCTAATTCACAATATAACACCGTCTCATGCCGAATAGCTGGAATATATCTCCATAATAATGGGATCTCATCCATAACTCACAATATGCATCAAAATACACAAATATGCCCTCAATGGGCCAAATTACCAAAACACCCCAATAATCAAATGTGGACCCACATGCATGCATTTAACACCATATTATAATATAATTCACAAAAACATGCATATAATCATTTAATGGAATAATTAAACAGTTATGGCCCTCCCGGCCTACTAATCCAGCTATTAAACTGCATCAGGGATTTCGAGGCATTACAACTATCCCCTTCTTACAGAAATTTCTTCCTCGAAATTTACCTGAACTGTATGGAATATAAATTCCGCACAACTGATTCCAGTTTCCCAAATTGCTTCCTCAACCTCATTGTTTCTGCAACATACCTTAACCTAAGGTAAGACTTTGTTCCTCAGAACCTTATTCTTTTTGTTTCATATCTGGACTGGATATTCCTTACAGGATAACTTAGCCTCAAATCCCTTGATTCTCATAACTCAACTCATGAGTTTCTTTTAACCCATGTCCTCAACATGGAAATACATAATACGTTGTGTACAACTAACAGTGCCAAAGATAAGGTCGATCCAAAGTCAACCTAACCGGTCCTATCCAGGACTCAAACTGTTATACTACTCTAGGACTCAATTTTCCCCTAACTCCTCACCCCTTTTCATGGTGATACTTTTAAGTAAGATATAATAATCTACTTGGAAATCCATGTTCCTGCTTTTCAATTCAGTAACACTTTCCCACTTACTCTGGGAAGTAAGCATCCAAGCTCCAACCTCTAATAATCTCAATAGTCCCCTAAACCACCTCGGGATCCAAATATAACATCTCACCCTTCTCATTCCAATAAATTGGTGATAAATATTCTCTATCATACCTTATCTCATATGGTACCTTTCCAACACTGGGTAACTCTCTTTCTTATCCTCTCTGATTTACCATCAGTCTGAGAATTATAGATTGTACTGAATCCCATCGATATACTTATGGCCTTCCTTAACCCTTCCAAAACCTGGAAGTAGCAATAAAGTCTCCATCTGATAAGATAGACCTTGAATTCCATGAAGGCACACCACTTCTCTCTCACATAGAGATCTGAGTACTGATCAGCTATATTATTTGTCCTTACTGATAGAAATGAACTCACTTGGATTACTGGTTCTCAATGACTCAGTGACAACTCATACTGGCCCACTATCCAGGGCAGCCCCACCGCGAAATCCATCGCGATGCATTCTTATTTCCTTTATAAAATACTCAAAGGCTACAATGGCCCTGCTGATTTTGATACTCTGACTTGACCTACTAACAGGTTAAAAAAAACTTTACCACATATCCCATTATGTCCACTCCATCTCAAGCCATCAATATTAAACTTTCAAACTCTGGAACACTGTCATGATGCATGAATGAAGAGAAAATAATAGTAGCACGAGATTCATCCAGAATCTCCCAAGTAATCCCAGTGCCCATCGGGTCCCAAATCCAATCTTTATACCATAATAAATTCATGCCTGAAGTTGCACAACTCTTAGCTAATCTAGCTAAGACTTTCCACTCAATCTTTCTTATATGTAGTTTACTTAATCATCTTTCCTTCTAATCCTTTTCAAAATGATAATATCAAACATAAAACTGGCCACCTGGCCCACCAGAAACTCTACTCTAGTTCTGGGCAGATACTTTAACCAACATATTGCATAGGCAATCACTTCTCCTGCTACTGAAGTGTCATAACAACCCACAAACTGATTTTGATCTGCAAGAAGACTCAGAACCCTTTCCCAAGGCACCTGTAATATCCTTACCACCCAAGGAAATTCCTGCCTCTAAGGTATTCCTTGATCTTGGCAAATTTCTGCTGAGAATACACCACAAAATCATCGTCCAAGACGATCACAAATCCCATTCAAATAAACCTTTGAATGCTCTGTTCATCTGATTCATAAACACTTGGCATTAAAAAAATTCTCAAGACATACTCAGCACTCCCAGTGCCCTTATCTGCTACAAACAATCTTTTGCATATTCTCTTCCCTGATTTCTAGCTGGTAATTACCAGTTCAAAAATCCACTTTTGAGAATTTCCTCTTACTCCCTGACTGAACCTTTAATTCTTACAATTCTGCTGAGCCATTCAAAACAATGCCCCAAAACCTGTTTCCATTCCTGGCACCAATCCATTTACCATTTTATTTTCTTTATGAATGTAATCTTGACAAATTCCCTGGAAATACATCCAAAAACTCACAGACTAGTCCAGTCTGTCATGTTCCCACTTGCACAATCTAAATAATATCCACCACACTAGCTGAGAGTTCTATGCATCTCTCTGCCATAAAACTCTAGCTCTCACTACAGATGTCATAATCATACAGAATCCATGCACATTGCCAACTATCACAAGGCTTTCCACTCTCATTCTCAAGAGTTTACTATACTTTCCTTGCCATTTAATATTGCCTCACACTTACTTAATTAATCCATATCCAGTATCATCCTAAAGTCGGTCATAACCAACTTTATCATAATCATTGTTGAGTCCTTTTTATCATAACCTAACTCATCTATTAAATCATTAATGCAGTATTACTTTCCCATCACGACATAACCATGTGATCTGCATATCATATTTATGCCCCTCTATATGTAACAAACAAATGAATAGTATGGCACCAAAACCAGTCAACATAACTCAAAAATCAAAACTAGTAAACTGACTTGCCACCCCTGAGGAACTAGTCTCAGTCTCAAATTCTGACTGGATCGGGACGAACACTCGAGCTGGAGTCTAGCTATCCCTCCCCTTTTTCTCATCCCTCCTTATCCTTGGGAAATCCTTCTTACGATGTCCAAACATTTTACATGAGAAATATGCCCTTGCTCGGCATTCTCCTAGATGATGCCTCTTACATCGAGTACATACTGGATATGTCTTCCGACTTTCCTTCTTACTTGATCCAATGAGTGAAGGTGCCACTATCTGATCCTTGCTCTCTGACACTCTTATGCCCACTCTGATGTCCTGCGCTCTCAACAGCAAAAGCCTTCCCTACAACCTGAGCATAGGTAGAGATTTCATGCACTAGGGCAACACTAATGCCCTGAACTATTCTGGGATTCAACCCCTGAATAAACCTTTCCCTCCGAGCTACATCTGTGGGTACCATGTCAAAAGAAAACTTGGCCAAACCATCAAATCTGCAAACATACTCGGTCACTGATGCCTTTCCTTGAATGAGATTCAGACACTCATTCATCTTAGCAGTCTTAGCTACATCACAATAATACTTCTCATTGAACAGCTGCCAAAATTCTTTCCAGTCCATCATAGTTGTGTCTCGTGTCTAGGATACTACTTCCCACCATGTTCGGGCATCATCCCACAGTACATATGTAGCACAAATCACCCTATCGTGACCTACCAGCCCCATACTGTCAAGAATGGAACTGATCATGCCCATCCATTGCTCAACTCTGAATGGATCTAGGCCTCCCTCGAAGACTGAAGGGTAGTACTCCTGGAATCTTCCACAGAGAAATTCCCATATATTCTCAACCCTAGGCTGAGCCAAAGTTGTTGCCACTCCTGACACAACAAATGAAGAGGTATTCCCCAACAGATTCTGTTGTTGCTTCAAACACCTAATCTTTTCCTCATGCCTCTACAATCTTAATTTCCAATCAGTGAACATCTGCTGAAAATTCATAGGAGTAGATGAAGAACTGAAACCCTGGCTGTAACTCCCAGCCTCCGTGTAACCACCACCAGGCCTCAATATCTGCCTTGACTATAAACCGCTAATTGAATCTGCAGTCAATAACTTGACCCATTAAACATGATGAGCATATCAAGAGCTTTCCCCCACAGGAACAATCTTACCACACCACATTCACAAATCACTTGCAGTGCTATAAACATGCCCATGGCATTCATACATCAATCATAATCCCTGCTCTTCCAACATTCACACCATGCCTCCACTCCAGCATGCAATTATCACAATTATTTATATATTCATGGAGCAGGTATTCATATGATCACATTCATATATATATATATTCATGAGCATATAATCATTTAGTCAAGAGCCATGCTCTATTAGAATCTCATGCTCCCTAATACAATGTGCAGGTAAAGAATTTACATTCTATTTAAGCGGCTAAGCACATAACTATAGAAATAGTTACCATTCCCTGAGTGAAGCTATCTTTAGTGACGAGTGTACATGCCCAGCTTGTCTTTAGGAACCATAAACCTTGGCAAGCTCTGATACCAAGTTGTAATGCCCTAAACTCCAGGGACCGTTACGGTGTGTCTTATAAACAGTGCTAAACTCGCTAATCGAGTCATTTGGCCAAAATCGTGTAACTAAGTATGATTAGCGGTTTAGGGATTAAAATTTTTCGTTAGGATATAACGTTTCATTAAAACGTTTACTGTATACATTGGGATCCCAAAAATATAATTTAAAGAACAATTACAAGAAAATATTTACAACTATCCGATCTAAGCGGCAAAATAGAGTTTAACCCTAGTTCCTTTTTCAACCCTCGGCCGTTGCGGTCGAGCAGCCGCATATGTACACATCGTCATCTAAGCTCTCCAACTCAAGGATGGTCCAGCTTTCTTTTGCATTTACCTGCACCACACAGTACCCATGAGCCGAAGCCCAGCAAGAACACTCAATATGATCATGAACAATAATCACATGTCATCAAATCATAAGGCACATGCCTAGCAAATGCAGCCCTATTCAAGCAGGCAATAAGTTCAAACAATGAACGAGTGACTAATTACCAAGTCACTAACAGGGGGTCTGTACCTTTAAACCAGTGACTAATTACCAAGTCACTAACAGGGGGTTTGTACCTTTAAACCAGTGACTAATTACCAAGTCACTAACAGGGGGTCTGTACCTTTAAACTAATGACTAATTACCAAGACACTAACAGGGGGTCTGTACCTTTAAACCAATGACTAATTACCAAGTCACTAACAGGGGGTCTGTACCTTTAAACCAGTGATTAATTACCAAGTCACTAAAAGGGGGTCAATACCTTTTAACAAGTGACTAATTATCAAGTCACTAACAGGGGGTCAATACCTTTTAACAAGTGACTAATTATCAAGTCACTAACATAGGATTCTCCTCCCTCAGCAATGTGACAAAACAGTCACCTAGACCTTTGGCCCTGGCTCTGAGTAACTAGTCTTAGACTAGACAAGCGCTTATAATTTTCTTCGACCTTCAGGTCGGTCCAGCATTAATACCCCATATGAGTCATTCAATGTTGATATCGATTAGATCTAATCTTTTATTAGCTCTGTGTTCTCGATGCTTATGTCGTTTCTGACTCTCAAGTCAGTAATACGCAACCAGTGTTGATCTTGAATAGTTGGTGCCACACACAAGCAAGCAATGCTACCAAACATATATCATATGTCCAATATCTGAATATAGGGCATTCAGAATGCTTACTAAACAATTGCTAGCATCACTAGGACCATGCATAAGCACAGAGGCTCAAGCTCTGAACAATCTCATATTCAATATTCATAACATGCCCTAACCACATGTTTCTCGTGCAACACATGCATCACATTTAATCACTTGACATGCCTCAACAATAACCATGCATGTCCCATTTAAGCATCCAACATGCATGAAGAATAACCGTGCATGTCACATCTACATAGGGTGCAGTTTTCTTACCTCTGATTCGAGCGAGAATGAATATAAGAACGACCCTTGAGAACGGTCAACCTTTAAGTTCCTTAACGACCACCTAGTCATAACCAAATACGTGACACCATCAATAAAATGAATAACAAAGGTTCCCGAACCAAGATCTGGCCTCCGGGACATCGATCCCAACTAATCTGGGTAGTAGGAACAATCCTGAGGCATAAAACCAAGTTCCCGAGGTCAAAACACCCAAACGGACTCAAAACCATGCCTGAGTCACGGCCCTAGCACCTTGAGTCGTGGCCCCCAGCCATACCAGGAGCAAGGGCCGTGGCGCCCCTTACCTAGGGTCGCGGGGCCCAGCACGCCCTAAGCCTCTCCAGCCGCTTCTTCAAGCATGGGCCGCGGTGCCCAAGAACAGGGTTGCAACCCCCCACCTTAAACCAGCCATAAACCCGATTTCCTACATCCCAAACCTCCCAAAAACATACCTAAACACTTCCAAATCCAAAAATCAAAGTTCCCCAATGATCCAAAACCATCAAATCCCGAGGATCAAACGAACCAAAAACTCAACCATTCACAAAACCCAATTCTAAGCATAGAGACTCTAAAAACTCAAAACTTAAGACTTAGATTACCTTTGATTGGATTGTTTCTCATTAAATCCTTCGGTCATGAAGCTTCTAATCTTTCCTAGGATCGCTATGCCTCGATCCTCACTTGATTCTGACTCCTTGAACTTGAGATTCCTTCGAAATTTCCTCGAACGGTAAATGGAACTAACGGAAAGAGAGAAAGTATTTTCTAACGTACGGTTCTATCTGACAAGCTACTTTAAGATTAAGTAACCTCAAATATAGCCTAGTGCCCGGGGTCCCGAAAACTCCCCCGGGAACATTATAGTGAAAACTTCTAGAATTTCCTCCTTATCTCAATAACTTCCAATTTATCATCAAATAAACATTCCCATTACTCAATATCCCAATAAATGACCCCGTTATCACAGAACTGCTAATTCATAATATAAGACCGTCTCATGTCGAATAGCTCGAATATATCTCCATAATAATGGGATCTCATCCATAACTCACAATATGCACCAAAATACACAAATATGCTCTCAACGGGCCAAATTACCAAAACACCCCAATAATCAAATGTGGACCCACATGCATGCATTTAACATCATATTATAATATAATTCACAAAACACATGCATATAATCATTTAATGGCATAATTAAATAGTTATGGCCCTCCCATGTTACTAATCCAGCCATTAAACTGCATCAGGGATTTTGGGCATTACAAATAGTACCCGTGGGTACTATTCACCGTGCTCATGGCTGATGCGCGTACGAGCACATGCAGGTGGCATGCGGGGCACGCGGGAGGCGCGCACGTGTGCGCACGCAATGGCAGCCAGAAGAAGAAAAAATTCAAAAAAAAAATTTGTGCAATTTTTCAAACCAAAACAATTTTCTAATTCATTTTTAACATGCTTTACACAAAATAAAGCATATATAAAAATTAATAGCATAGAAAACACAACAAAATAACCTAAAAATTTCTAATGATCACATAAAATAAATATGCTTCATGAAAACATGAAAACCATCCAATTATTCAAACATATCAAATAATCAAATTTTAAATGTGTTCATGCATGAAAATAAAGACTACCAAAGGCTCTGAGGCCAGTTGTTGGGAAACTTTATACAAGATCTTTATTTATTTTCATGAAGATCTAATATTAAACAAATTAATATGAGATAACCTAGGACATGTATCTAAAATTGAATTCAAAGAGAAAGAAAGACAAGAATACGTACAATATATGCAGCAAAATGAAAAAGTCATTCTTTCAGTTTCTCTAACTCTTGTATCCTCTCTGTCGCAGAGTATTATCAAGAAACTGAACCGATCTTCTATTATCAAGAATCACCTGAATTAGTGTGGGTGATTCTCAACACATGAGATAGATATAGAGAGAAGAAGAGAAAATAACAAAGATGCTTAGAAAATGACTTGTGTTTAGAGAGAATCTAAAGCTATCAGAAAACTAGTGATTAAACTTATCTGTCGTCTCAGAAATCTGAACTTATGACTTCTCTCTAAGCACTCCTTTTATAGACTCAATTAGGCCATTTAATTTAATTAAAAAATCAATAAAATAATAGTCATTTTAAAGCCCTGGGTCGAAATTATCATGGGCTTTATGCCCGTGAAATTTCCCATTTGATTATAAGCCCATTGGACTTAAAATCAATGCCTATATTATTTTCTGTTGATTTAATTAATTAAATAACTATTTAAATCCTTTATCAAATTAATTATTTATAATTTGAACCTTGATCTAACTTATTTATTAATTTAGATACCATTTTATCTTAATTAATAAATCTACTATAATTTCTCTTTTCTTCTAAAAAATACATAACTCTGTGAAACTATCCAAAATTGACCTGGTCCACTTTGATAGCTCTAATTGATAATTAAATGAATTAATTAAGACTATCTAGATGATTTTATCCAAGGTACAATAGGGACCATGGGCCTATGAAATCAAGCTCCAATATGTTATCATAAATCTAACAAATAAATTTACTAACTTATTAATTCCTCGTGACTTCACTATAAGCTCAGAATTGCACTCTTGATTTCATAGAATGCTCTATAACAAATATAGAAATTCTATTAATTATCCATCGTTACAACCATAATTGTCACTCAATCCTCTATAGATGGTCTATAGTGAGATAGGAATAAAATACCGTTTTACCTCTCATTGTATTTTATCCTTAAAACACTTAGTTTCTTGCAAATGATATTTCAGTAAACTAATTTAATTACTGAAATGAGATCTCCATAATTTAACACCTTGAACAAAACTAAAAGAAAACCATCATTTTACTTCTTCATTATAAGCTATAGATGTTCATATCTATGAGTAACACTCCCACTCAATTTTACTACCGAGTTCGCAAGATGTAAGTATGGGCTAATCCGTAGGGTAAGTTGGTAACGAACAAGTCAAAGAACTCAAATAATGCAATCAGTTAGAATACTAACCACTCATAATTGAGATTGAATTGACCTATGGTAAACTATATGATATGACTAGAAAAGATAATAACGGTATGTTTACTTATCTTCTCAATTGTCAATATCGGTCCAGTCCGATGTAACAAATACATCTGATCTTATCTACTTTGCTAATGTTCTGGAAAGAACATAACACTACAATGTGTAAGTAGATCATATCGTAGATCGGCAAGTCAGTGTAAATCCTATGCACTAACTAATCTTAGGACAAACTTATTTTGAACATATAATCATATTTATATTCCACTATGATTATGTCACTATAAATACGATTAGCTATATGCTCAGGATTTAATAGAAGTTTATATTAAACAAATAATCATGAAAATAAAACTTGTGAGCAAAGTGATTAACCGAGTCAAAAAATGATTTCTATTCTTTTATTGATAATAAAATGAGATTACAAAGAATTTGAGTTTAATTAGGGCATAAAACCCCAACAGAAAGATCCGACCAAATTTTGTCACATTTATAACTACATTCGCCATAATATTTATGATTGTCATCAATTAAATGATGAGATCGAGATACTCATCGAAGTTGGACCGTTAGCAAAATATGCTCAGAATCGAGTAGCCCCTAATCAACCAGCAGCGCAAAGTCCACAACTAGCTCAGGGAACACAAATCAATCCACCAGTAGCTCTCCTAGGTCCTGGCAACCAGATCATCCCTTCTCCTATCGAAGGAAGAGACATAGTCACCATTGCATGTGGACCTCACCCAGCAAGTACAAGCAATGGAGCTCAAAAAAGATATATATAGGAGCTAAAGATTCATGAAGGCGCAATATTTACTATGATGCAGAGGTTATCTAAACAACAACGATTGGATAAACAACCAATCATTTTTATCAAAGAAGACACTAGCCATGTCCAATTCCCTCATAATGATCCACAAGTGATAACCATTCATCTCGCTAATCAGAGGGTGGGAAGAATCTTGATTGATAATGGAGCTTAGTGAATGTGTTATTCAGATCCACTCTTGAAAATATGGGATTATTTGTAAACGACCTTAAGGCGACCTCCATGACTCTTTATGGATTTTTAGGAGAAGGAATGACAGCAATATGAATGATTGAGCTTGTTGTAACCTTGAGAGAATAAGCATAGGTTGTTGCTAAACTGCTTGAGTTCGTTGTAATCAACTTCCCAACCGCCTACAACGCAATATTGGGGAGACGAACACTGATGGCATTCGAGGCCATAACTTATGTTCGCCACTTGGCCATTAAGTTCCCTTCGCCCTCGGGGATATGCACTGTAAGAGGGGACCAGCTCGTTGCCAGGGAATGTTACAGCATTGTCATGAAGGGAAAATCACAACCCAGACAGCAGGCCAAGGTGGTAATTTAAGAAAATGAGGGGTCTCGTGCAATGGAAATTGCTGAAGAGGCGGAAGAATATCATGTTAGGACTAATGGCCTAAAAACACATAAAGAAATTTTATTGATTTAAATAAAAATACAATTTGATTATATTTGAATATTATAATTATTGTTTGAATTAATTATATAATAATATCAAGAAAATTCCTTATTCATTCATGTGAATATGATCTTGCATTAGTACGAGAGAATCAAGATCATATATAATGAATAACATAGTTAGTCACAAATTAAAGTAAAGAATCTTTAATAAATGGTTACTAGTACGGTTTACTAAGCATGTGGGATGCAAGTGATCTAGATTCAGATTACTGATAAGGATAGACATCTTAGTAAAGATGTTGTATGTAATTGAAATTATATATGACAGGATCAATGAGAATTAATTAGCTTTATAAACATACTCTTTGACAAAAACATTTAATTCTTATTGTAATAGATGATCATTTTTACATCAGTCTAAATCATGAGTATTTATGAACTCCTGTTTGTGATTATTGGATCTTTTGATCCACTCATTAAGGTTTCTTAGTATAATGAGGCTAATGACTTTTGTTTTGGAGATTCAATATCATGAATGACTGGGAACATGATTTACAATAATGAAATCCATACTTTCCTAACGGATCGAATATTGGTTTCCCTTAAGGGTTAATTCTATAACAAAATATTTATTTAGCTCAAATCTATAATTTGACTATAGATTAATTATTCGCTAGTGAATTGATGGTACACAAGGATCAAGAGGTAATTAGAAGGGTAAAATGGTAATCTTGACCAGCTCTAATTAACAACCAATAAATGGAACACATAACTACATTTATTGACTATATCAATGGACTACAAGAGAAAACTCAACAAATATAATTCTATAAATACTTAGAGTTGAATTCCATATTTATAGTGGAGTAATCATGAAATTAATAAATAAGATTATTAAATAAAGAGTTTAATGAATAATCTAGTTTATTGGAGCTTCGTATTATAGGTCCATGGTCCCTAGATCACCTATGTCCTACACTGACAAGGGTAAAGATTTCAAAAGAAAGATTTGTATATAGAATGGTTAATTTGCAAAGGAATTAATTTTTCAGGGCAAGGAAATAATTATGTGATAGTTATGGGTAATTGATTAATGATGAATGAATTAATTATTTGACTATATATTTTTTATTTTGAAAAAAAATATGTTGAAATTAATATTAATCATGTATGGATTATTATAGAGAGATTAATAATTATCTTATTTATAATAAGAAATATATTTATTTATTTAAAAATGATAATTTAATATAAAGTTAATTTGGAATTGGCTGATATTTATTTTGGGATAAATATATTATCTAGAGTATTAATTAAACAAACAAATGAGAAAATTAGAGATAACCCTAATAGTGGCACACGACACACTCACTGTGCAGTGAGTGTGTGTCACCACTCAGGGATAGAAATATCCCTGGGATTGTGAATTTTAAATTTCAAATTTATTTGTTTATCTGATTATATTTTAAATTATTCTTTTTAAAAATGATTTAAATTAAATAGGTTATAATTAATCAACTTTATTTTAAATAAAATAAAATAAATTAATTAAGTTAATTATCTTTATAAAAATGAAAGAGCAATCCTTTCTGGAAGAAGAATTATTAAGTGATCGAAGTTGTTTGATTGTCAGACTCTCTCTAAGAAAAGAAAGCGACACTACAACAATTTTTACTTTTAATGACTCTCTATAATGACATACACCAATTGTTTAAGTCATTAAAAGTATTCATGGATATTTAAAGTCTAATAGTGTAAGTCATTAAAAGTTCTTGTTGATGACTACCAAGGTAAGTCATTAAAAGTGATGGGAGACGTTAATTTAAAAATATGAATATAAAATTATTTATTTATAAAATATCAGACATGTAAGAGCATCTGACGTCTTCCCAGGGGAGACATTAAATGTTTGGCCTAATATATATATTTAGCCTTTCTTTCTTCTTCCCCGAGCGCACGAACCAGAGGCGGAGAAGGGCGATTTTCTGGGCGATTTTTGGGACATTTTTTGACGATTTTGACCGATTTTAGGCTATAAAATCTCATTTGAGGTCAGTTTTTATTATTTATAAGTGTTGTATAATAGTTAGGATAATTTTCATGCTTATTGTCTCTAGTTATTAAGGAATTGATATTGGGATTTTAGGGTTTATGAGTTGCGGTTTTGGGTGATTTTTGGCTAAACAAAGTGGATTTAAAGAATATTTGAGGTAGGATTTCAAGATTAAACAATGTATTATAGTTAGAATGGTAGAAAAAATTATTTTTGTGCATTTTTTATATGATTTGTGGGTTTTATTAGAAATATTAGTTTAAAGTATGAAAAATAATTTTTTTGTATATTTGAGATACTATATTGTTTAATTTTAAGATGATACCACATTATTTACTATTTTAAAATTTTTATTACTATTTAATCAGAAAATTATACATTTTTCAATGTTTGGTAAGTATATATATGTAAATATGTTTTGCTAAAATGTATTTAATAATTGTCTAAAATAAGAAAAATAATTTAATTTTAATTTTACATACAAAATAGTAATTCAAGTTTATAATGTTTATAATTTTTTTTAATTTATATTATTATTTAATTAGAAAATTATATATATTTGTAATCTTTATTAAAATTTAAGTAGGTTATTTATATAAAGTTATGTTATTTTATTGATTTAGTAATCTTTTATTAATTAATTAATTTAAAATTTTAAGTTGTGGTTTTAACAGAGATTTTTGCCTCAAATTTTCGATTTCAAGCATACATTTGAGATTTTTAAGTTTCTAAAATTTCAATAATAAGTTATTGTTAATCTAATTTTTTAGTGAAGTTTGTTTAGTAATATTTTATTTATTAATTAATTTGGTTTTGTAGGTTGTGAATTTAATAGCAAAGTGCACTCTTTACAAAGTGAAGTAAATTTGCTAGCAAGGACTATTAATTGCAAGTGGTACATACATTATCTTCTTTCTTGTTTTAGTATTATTAAACTTTTGTTAGAGGGGTTTAAATATCTTAAATATTCATCCATAGTGAAGTAGGTTATGAGATTAAAATTGTGTGTTTCGGTGATAACAGAAGGTTGAGAACTGTGTGTTTTAGTGAAGTAGGTTTTGGAAAATTTGTTTGTGTGCTGCGGAGCTATAAGGAAGAAACTTATTGTGTGTTGTTTGAATTTTTTGACTTGTTGTTCACAGATGGTTAGATCACTATTATAAGGGAAATGTTGCTCGATTTTGTCTAGAATTATGTATTTTATTATTCTATTATTATATTTTTATTGTGTTGTGCTTATTCAATTGGAATTGATTAGATTGACATATGGTTAGGTTACTAATATAAGGGAAATGCTGCCTAATTTTTCGTATGCTTATTTAGTTTTTATTTATTTGTATTTTTCATAGACATAGGAGATGATATGGATAGAAAATAGATGTCGGCGAATAGGTTATCTGTGGAATATAAAAACGGGGTCAACCTTTTTCTGACCAGTCTACCAAAACATCCCGAGATTCCAAATAATATAAAAATTGTGCAACCTAAAGTAACTAACTACAACTTCAATTATTTTGAAATCTATAGTTGAATTTTACTAATATTCTTTATATTAAGTATTTTTATTTAGATATTAGTGTCCACACCAACCAGACAATGTGACATTTGGATATTATGTGATGAGAATGTTGAAGGATTACATTGAACATCCACGACCTGGACGTTACTTGAAGAAAGAGGTATGTATATAAATTTATACAAAGTTAACAATTTATTTATTATTTAAGTATGTGTAATTAAATAATAATTAACTAATATATTTTACTTTGTATTTTTTTGTAGCTAAACACTACGCCATATACACCAGCACAGATTAATGAAATGCGACAACACTGGGCGAACCATATGCTACCGATAATTCAAAGTCATCGTCCCACATATTAGGTTTTTTTTTTACTTTTTATTTTTTACTATATGTCTAGCTAGTTAGAGTAATATTTGTTAACTTTGTATGTTTAAACATAAATATTACATTTGTATATATTTAGCTAGCAAAAACATATTATATACACATTTATGTTTTATTAATGAAAATTCACAATTTAAATTTGCATATAATTTGAATTTTTAAATTAATATATTTAATTATATATTTTTTAAAATAATATATTTAATTCTATTTCAAAAAAAATTAATATATTTAATTCAATTAATTAATGTACTAAAAATAATTATTTAATTATTTTTTAAAAATAAATACAAAAGAGAGACGTCATAAGTACCTACAACGTCTCCCTTGGGGAGACTTCATAGGGCCACTTTAGATGGCTCCTGCAACAACGTCTCCCCTAGGGGGAGACATTAAATGTCTATAATGTCTCCCCCATGTAGCCATTAAATGCATATTTTGTTGTAGTGCGATATATTTTTCTAAACCTAAAAATTCTATTCACAACATCCTCTCTCTTATCAAACATCTCTAGATCTCATGTGGTGAGTACATTTAGAGAGTTCTAAATCAACATTTTGAATCCTACGTGCCCACACACGTCCTTGTGTAAGATTACGGTGTAATATTTCAGAATAAGGATAGGAAGATCATTGATTTATACAAAAAGATTTGTGGACTCTTGATAAGCTACAAGAGGTAATCTCTAATCTATTTGTGTTTGATTTAATTTATCAATAAATGTATGATTCTGGCTGGTATTAATATTTTTTAAGAGATCCCATTCCTCTGCGTATCCTGATTTTCATATTTAATATTATCATCTGAAGAGACTGACAATAAGTCGCTCAATCAGATGAAATAGACCCAAGAATAGGTGAAGACTGATCTGAACTCCAGGCTCTAGAGAAGCTCGAAGAAATAATTCTTGACCAAGAGACACCTTCGAGGGTGGTAAAGATTGGGAAGAATCTAGGAGCCGAACGAAAGAATGAGTTGGTCGAGTTTCTAAGGAAAAAGCTTGACGTCTTTGCCTGGTCACACAAAGATATGGTGGGAATCAATCCAAGTGTCATTATTCTCACCCTAAACTTGGACAAAAATGTACCTACGAAACAATATAAACAAAGGTTATTGGGGAAGGAGCGAGGAGAAGCTTTAGAGGAAGAAGTAGCTCTCCTATTTAAATGCGGGTTCATTAGAGAAACAAAATATCTGACCTAGATCGCCAACCCTGTTCTAGTTCCAAAGCCAAACGAAAAATGGAGGACCTGCATTGACTTCTCTGACTTGAATAAGGCATGTCAAAAAGACAGCTTTCCACAGCCAAGAATAGATCAACTGGTTGACGCCACAGCTGACCATGAGCTCATGTCCTTCATGGACGTGTATTCTGGATATAACCAAATCGAGATGAACCCTACAGACCTAGGGCAAACTAGCTTCATGACCAAACATAAAGTATACAGTTACATAGTCAATCCATTCAGGCTAAAGAATGTTGGTGCCACGCATTAGAGGCTAGTAAACAAAATGTTCGTTGATCAAATCAGGAAAAACATGGTAGTGTTTGTCGATGATATGCTTGTCAAGTAAAAAACATCCCATAACCATGTATCCGATCTGGAAGAATTTTTTGGCATACTCAAAAAGTATCATATGAAACTGAACCCCCAGAAGTGCACCTTCGGAGTCTCGTTGGGGAAATCTTTATGCTTTTCAATTAACTCGGGGGGGGGGGGGGGGGGGGGGGAGTCAAACCATGAAAAAAATCAGCTCGTTGGTAGAAATGCCATCACTCAGGATCTGAAGACACATTTAGCTAAAACCCCCGTTTTATCAAAACTATTTTCTGGGAAATGTCTATACTTATACCAAGCAGGGATGGAGAGCACGATTAGCATTGTGTTAGTTCGAGAAGAAAATCGAGCACAAAAACCAATGTACTATACAAGTAAGAGGCTTTGGGGAGTTGAATCCAGAATTCCTCTTATTGAGAGGCTTGCGTTATGGTTAATCTTGGCTTCAAGGAATCTCAAGTCATATTTTTCAGTCCCACACCATACATGTCTTAATTGATCAACCTATAAGGCATGTCTTGCAAAAACCTGAAGCATCGAGATGTTAGTTTAGTTCGAAATATTATACAAGCCACAAACAAAAATAAAGGGCCAGGCGCTTGCTAATTTCGTAGTTGATTGCATTGGGTTTTAGGGCGAGCCTATGAGGGAACAAGTACAAGAATTGTAGAAACTCTTCATTGACGGGTCATCCAATGAAAATGGATCCGAAGCTGACAGAATCCTAATTACACCTAAAGGATATCGCTTCCATACAACTCTAAGATTTGGTTTTGACACATCTATCAACAAAGTGGAGTACGAGGATTTGTTGGCCGGAGTTTAGGTAGCAAAATAATTGACAACAAAGGTGATTCAGTGTTTCAGTGATTATTAATTCGTGGTTAATCAAGTATTGGGGGAATACCAAGCTCGCAGAATCAAAATTTGCAACTTATCTAGCTAAGGTGAAAAGTGAACTATCAAAGTTTGAATTCTACTCCATCAAACAAGTACCATGCGAGCATAATACAAATGCGGATGCTTTAGCCCGAATCACCATCACTAAAGAAGTGGACACATTGAATGTGGACCCCGTAGAATTCTTGGTCAAACAAAGCATAGATGAAGGGCCGAGAGAGGTCGGAATGATTTGCGAAGGACCGACCTGGATTACTCCATTCATTGAATACATCAAGTCCAGGAAACTTCTTGAAGACTGCAAAGATGTGAAAAAATGGCAATACCATGTCCAGAGGTATGTTATAGTCGAGGGGATTTTACACAGACAAGGTCACTCTATGCCTCTTCTAAGATGTGTCTTACCCAAGGAAGCGCAAGATATCCTGAAAGAGATTCATGAAGGGTTTTGTGGAGCCCAGGCTGGGGGGGCAAAGCTTAACCCTAAAGGTATTAAGACAGGGCTATTTTTGGCCCACACTGAAAAAGGACTCAGCCTCATATGTCCTCAACTGTGACAAATGCCAACGCTTTGCCACCATCTCTTGAGTTGCACCCATGGATCTGACCATGATATCCTCACCCTGGCCATTTTCTGTATGGGTGATTGACATAATTGGATCGCTATCAACTAGGCAGGGAGGAGTTCGCTATGCGGTTGTCGTGATTGACTATTTCACAAAGTGTGTTGAGGTCGAACTGCTGGCAACTATAACCTCAAAGAGAATACTAGACTTTGTGGTAAAAAAACATAATATGTCGATTTGGACTCCCAAAGAATATTGTGTAAGATAATGGGACTCAATTTGATAGCAACATGTTAAAAAATTTATGCGAGAAATACGACATAATCAAGAGTTTCTCTTTAGTGGCATACCCTCAGGCCAATGGGCAGGTTGAGGTAGTGAATAAAAACCTTAAGACAAATTTTAAAAAAATGACTAGAGGAAGCTATATGGCTATGGCATGAGCAGCTACCAAAAGTACTTTGGGCCCACTAGACCTCACATCGCACTTCTATCGAGCATACTCATTTCTCCCAATCTTTTGGAAGTAAAGCTATGCTCCTAGTCGAGGCTTTGGTAAAATCACACTGTCAAAAGACCTTTGACCAGGATCAGAATCATTACCTGCTTATTTCATCCTCAGATTTAATTGAAGAGCGATGAGAAGAATCTCAACTACAGCTCACCCATTACCAGCAAAGGGTGACATGCTACTTCAATTCAAAGGTCAAAGAACGGAGACTCGAACAAGGAGATTTAGTGCTCTGGAGGGTGTTCCTAACTAACAAAGATCCTAAAGACGGTGTGCTATGAACAAATTGGGAATGACCCTATCAAATCGTGGAGATCTTATGGGAAGGAACCTTCAAACTAGCTCGATTAAATGAGAGATGGTTCCACGAACTTGGAACGCCTTACATCTAAATAAGTATTACCAGTGATAGGAAATTTTTGTTAGACTCTATTTATTTCACCTTTTGTAAGGCTTAACTATAAAAGTCGTGTCAGGTTTTCTATTGTTTGAATTTGAATAGTATAAGGTTGTTGTGTAATTTAAACACGGTACTAGATTATTTTTTGTTTATTCTTGTTATTTAGCGCAAGTTAATTATGTAAAAGTGATCTAGAATATTTATAAATTCTCATCGATTGGAGGGCCTAAAACTCTTTATAGTCTTTGAAATATTTTGCAAACTTAAGATAAATTTTTGCAACTTAGAATTTGGAAAGCCTACAGATTTTTAAAGCTCGAGTTTTCAAAGCAATTCTAAATGCGAACTAAGTTAAGAAAATTGAAAGCACAAAGAAAAGTCCTAGAATTTAACTAGGGACAAAAATCCTGGAGCCAAACTAGGTTAAAGGCTTGAATCCAAACAGGTATGCGCAAATAGGCGATCAAAACTCTTGGATATAACCATGTCAACAACTAGAATTTAAATGGTCAAGCCATCAGACACATGTCTCCATCTAAAAAGCAATCCCTACAACTATACAAGTGTATAAAATCAAAGAAAGTTTATAAACACGATAATAATCAATAGAAAGGGGGAGCATAAAGATTGAACATAAAAATCCCACACATATAAGGAAAGTGTATAAATTAAACGAGGATAATTGACCTCGAACAGTGCCCTAAGGCAATCATCTTGGTCTAAAAGGCCTCCTTACAAGGGTTTGTAATACCATTAACAAGAAAAAAATAATAAATAAAACATATAGATGGAAGATTCTTGTCATCCCTAAGCTCCGGTAGCTTTCCCTTGGGATGACACCTCTTCCTCACCTCCATCAGCCTCGTCCTTAGAAGCCATCTCCACTGTCTTTGCCAGCTCCTTTGACAACTGTTCCTAAAACTTGGCGAGGTAGTGCCCCCAAAATTCGACATCAAGGAATGAGAAATATTCATCATGATTGTACTCCCAAAATTGATAGAACATCTCCTCAAAGGAGCACTCAATCTGGGCCTCGTGGCCCTTCACCTGAAGTTCAAGCTCCTCTATTCGGGCAGCATCCTCCTCGGCCTTGGACAGGGACTTCTCCTCGACCTCTCGTGACTTCTCAACCTCCTCAACCTTTACCTTAAGTTTCTCGACCTCCTTCAGAAGTTGATCACGACTCTGGATCACCTCCAAAGCTTGTGCCTTATAAATTTTTTTGTTATTTTGGGAGGTTTCCAGGGCTTCCTTGACCTCTTCTATCTCAGCTCGGATCTGAGCAATACCTCGAATAGGAGCCATGTAAGACTACAACCAATGATTAACGAGGGGTTAGTTCATGAAAACATGGAACTAAAGACGGAGGATAAGGATAGGACTTATGGTCAGAGTCATCCCCAATGCAGAGTCGAGGACGGTCACCAAGGGTCTCGCCTCTATAGCCTGCAACTCTTTGGTGTTGACCAGGTTTGCATACTTCATCATATGGTTCATGATCTCCAAGAGTGAACTACATAGGGGTTCTGAATGTTTCTCCACCTCGATGAAGAGGACCTAGGTCGCGGTAGTTTGGGCAGCGACTTGGATGGCCTGCGGGATATACACAGGATCACGAGGAGCTAGGGGGGAGCCTTTTGGGTTGTAACCACGGAGGGCTGGAACTGGTACCCTTAGTTTTGGTTGGAGATCCAGTTCCAAATGTAGCTTTCTTCAATCTTGACGGTAGGGACGGTCCCGAAGATGTCCTGGAGGCTCATATCTTCTTCTACTAGGATGAACAGAAAAGTAAGAATAAAGTTATAATTCTAACTGTGAAAACAACAAAAAGTAACAGAACAAGAACCCTATCCTCTGAGCTAGAGGAGGAAACTACTACTATCAGTCCTGGGTTATGGACTGGGCTAGACACCACCTCTAACTCTTCGATTATTCGGGGAGGGGGGATTCTTACATTACTACTTTGCATGACCTACTAGGTTCAGGTTCCTCATCCAGACTAGGCTCATATTCGGCCTGCCTAATAATTTTGGTAAAGGAACCATGACACAAGGAACGTCATGACAAGAGATTTGTGCCATACTATTCATAAATGGTGGACTAGAAGTGTAAAGTGTTATTTACTACTACGGTGTAATTAGGGTAGGCAAAGTCTTGGCAAACAACCAATTGGTCGATACACTGATGCAAGTTATATCTAGGTTTGGGTCTTTGGGATGTATGCTCATGAGTTGCCTCGCATTGAATCAGGTTAATGCAAAATTTGTTGCTGCCCCCGATTTGGCACGACCCAGTTCTTAATCCTGCCAGCCTTCAGCGATCTTTCTGTTATGTGCCAATGGTGCGACCTCCTCCTCTTCCTCAACCTCCTCAATGATTGGAGTTAGTCTCTTGGGAAGACCTCGAGGCCTGATGGCCAATGTCTAATCTTCCCTGATAAGCTTGGAGGCCACCATGGTGGTGCATTCACCATCATCTTGAATTCCTTCTCCTGGGCAGGAGCGTTGGCCAACGTATTGTATTGACCCCCAAGGGTCTCAGACCATGACGTTCTCTTATAAATAGCTACACATGATAACAACTCGATCAGAATAAATACAACTTAGCAAAAGTAAAGAATTCAGATGGAGTTTAAAATCAAAGATACTTACGAGGTCGGTTGAAATAAAGGTATTTGTTTGACATAATGAACTGGTCTTTGAAGTCATTCGGATTGCTAGGGAGGTCAATGATGTTGGAATATTTGGGAAACCGAGTGAGGTAGTAGAAATAATTGCCTCAGGTTTTAATGGCTGGATTGGCCTTCAGATAGAAAAAATATAAAATATCCTCTGGGGTGAGGACCTCCCACTCATTCTTGAGGAATAGATACTTTAACCCCGAGAGGAGGTGATAAGAATTCGGTGGGAGCTGAAATGGGGCGAGCTTCATGTAGCTCAGGAATTTTGCAAAGTATTGGTCCAGTGGGATGAAGGCACCTACCTTCGGGTGTTCATCACTCCAAGCCCCAAAGTTTTCCTCCAAGGTGGTAAAGCTCCGCTCACCTTCCAATGGAGGTTTAGAGTAGAAGTTAGAATTCATCTTGATCCCGTGACTTAGCATTATTTTATTATCTTTTGGTTGAGAAGTAATTCAAGGCACGATCCTCTCCACCTCAAAGAAATTGTCAAGTCCTACCTAGATCTCCTTCTCCACCACTAGACCAAAGCGAGGAATGGGGGTCCCGAGAGCGACCTGCTTATCCTTACCTAGATAAGAGGAGCATGTCACAGTCTTTTTCTTTTGAGAGGCCATGATGATTGTTTTAATTCGCCTGATTACAAAATGACTCATTATAGGCTTCCTATGGATGTAAACTAGCTCTAAATAATTAGTCAAATAATTAATTAATTCATAAATAATTAATTATATATAATTATCTCCTAATTATCACTTAGCCCTAGAAAATTAATTCCTTAGCAATATAGTCATTATCTCAATTAATCTTTCTTATGACACATTTACCCTTGACAGCATAGTACAGAGGCGACTCGAGGACCATGGACCTATAATACTAAGCTTCAATAAATCAGACTATTAATTAAACTCTTTAATTAAATAATCTTTTTTATTAACTTCATTATTACTCCACTATAAATATGGCACTCTTAGTAATTATAGAATTATATTTACAGAGTTATTTCATGCAGTCCATTGATATAATCAATACATGTAGTTTTGTCCTCAAATCATTGGTTCGTTAATTAGAGCTGGTCAAAGTTTACCATTTTACCCTTATAATTACCTCTTGTTCCTTAAGTACCATTAATTCACTTTTAAATAATTAATCTATAATCAAATTCTTGTTTTGAGCTCAATAACTATTCAGTTCCAGAATTAACCCTCAAGGAAACTAAGCTTGGATTTCATTATTGTAAAGTCATGTTCCCAGCAATTCAAGTTATTGAATCTCCAAAACAAAAGTCACTAGCCTCAATATATTAAGATAACTTAACAAATGTATCAAAAAAATTTAATAGACATGAACAAGAGTTCATGACTACTCAGGATTTAGATTGATTTATAAATGATCATCTTTTAAAATATGAATTAAATCTTTATGGAAAACGGTAAGTTTACGAAGAAATTAATTCACATCGGTCATATCATATATAATCTTAATTATATAAAGTACATTTACCAAGATTTCTATATGTTGGTGTTAATTCAGAATATCAGAGATGTAGTGGAAAGGGTGGGGTTTAAAAATTATTAATACCGAGTCAGGATCAATACAAATATTTATACATTAAATCAATGAATGAAATAAGAACAGAAGAATACATCTTGTAGCCTATCAAGAGTACTTGAGTTTTTTCATATAATCAAACGATCTTCCTATTCACGCAAAGTCTCACATGAAATTCTTACAAGTCGTTCCTCAAACACACAAGGACGTGTGTGGGCATGATTGATTCACTTGTTTGATTATTTAGGCTCTCAACATGTTCTCAACACATTAGATCTAGAAAGTTTATAGAAGATAAGCCTTTAGAGATTTCTAGAAAAATTTTAGGCTTAGAAAATTTCTATCGACATATGCGCCTGATAAAGATCGCTTGTTTTTAAAGATAATAAAAAAAAAATTATTTTATCCATTCAAAACTAATTAGTGATATATTTAATTTTATTATATATTTTAAAAAAATTAAAAATAATTAAATAAACAAATAACATTTGAATTTTAAACAATTTAAAATACAAATCTCAAACATGTGTGGAAGTGACTGTGGTGCCACTCACGTGCATGCACAATGAGTAGCGTGTAGCACACTCTACTGTCCCTAATTTTTCTCGTTTGTTTGATTAAAATTAAGACAATATATTTATTCAAAATTATATAAATATTATTTCAAAAATAAATATCAGTTAATTCAAAATTAATTTTATCTGAAATTATGAGATTTGAATAATTATTTTAAACTAAGATAATATTAAGCTCTCTATAATATTAATCCAAACACTGATTAATATTAATTTCAACTAATATAAAGTTTTTTAAATAAAAACTAATTACTCAAATAATTAATTAATTACATATAATTATTACATAATTATCACCTAGCCTTAGAAAATAAATTCCTTTGCAATTTAGTCTTTTTCTCCATTAATCTCGTCAATAACATCTTTACCCTTGACTGTGTAGTACAGAGGCGACTCGGGGACCATGGACCTATAATACTAAGATGAAATAAACTAAACTTGTTAACGGTAAGAACTCATCAACCAAGTTATGATCGGAAAACTTATGAGAATAAGAGTAAATGAAGAGCAGTAAAATAAGCTTAGAAGAACTCAGGATAGATATATGAACTTAGAGTCAAGTTGCAGAGTAAACATGGGGAGAATATTTTTATTACTCAATAGTCTCTGGTTACAATGCCCAATTTTCTGACCCCCCCCCCCCCCCCCCCCCCCCACCCCTCAATGATGAAGTGAGGTCCTATTTATAGGTGATCTCTAATGGCTTTTAGTACAAAGTGGTCCCAGGGGGACACAATAGCTCACTGACGTGTTGTAGGTGGTTGTGGTGTAGACGATAGTGGTGTCAGGAGAGTGGTGGTCGGCTCTGATGCATGTCAGAGGGGTGGAAGTTGTGTTACCACTCCTCGTACTATCCCTTACCACCACTACTTGTTGGGTACAAGTGTAAGGTATATGCCTTGATCCTTGCAGACCTATACGTACCTACTTAGGGGTACCTTGATCGTACTTCTTGTCTCTTGTGGACTTTCTTGAACGACATACTTGGTTACCCTTTTCAATTCTAACTTGGTACCAAATCATTGCGGGGTCTTTCCTCTTATTTGTGAGTTAGTCCTCCCCTTACATATATTGATGGAGTTCCAGACTTTGTTTCTTGTAAAAGGTCCTAACTGGCTAAATAGCAAGGGTGTGCCTCGTTGGCAACACCTACCTAAGAAGGTGAGGTAGGGCCTCTTCAACGAGAAGGGTGATGCATGTGATGAGGCTACCAAGATGGCATCTCACATGGATGCTTAAGGGCAAGGAAAGGTGTCTCGTGTGAGGTGCCTGATGCATTTGTGAGGCATTTGAGGCACGAGGTGCCTGATGCATTTGCGAGGAAGCTAGGGTGCAAGGGGTCTAATGCACCTGCGAGGCATCTAATGCACATGTGACGCAAGGTGCCTAATGCACCGGAGAAGAAGATGAAGTGCAAGGCGCTTGATGCACATACGAGGTAGCTGGGGCACGAGGCATCTGATGCACTTGTAGTGCGAGGAGCCTGATGCACCTAAGAGGTAGCTAGGGTGCGAGACGTCTGATGCCCCTGTGGTGTGAGGCCCTTGATGCGCCTGCAATGCGGTTGAAGCGCGAGAAGCCTAATGCACTTGCGTGGCGGCTGAAGCACAAGGCGACTGATGCACCTGCGAGACGACTGAAGCGTGAGGCGCCTGATGCACCCATGAAGCAGCTGGGACGTGAGGCACCTGATGCTGCTATGAGGCACCTTTGGCGTGATACGTCGGGCACGTGAGGCATGTCCCTCATAGGCGTTAGGCGCCTTCGCTGGAATGATGTACAATCTTCACAAGATGCGCCCCTTCTGGCGCGCTTGGGTCTTCGGTGAGGCAGTGACCTCATGGGCACTTGGGAGTGTTGCCTAGATTCGTGTCTCGTGAGACCTATAGGCACAAGCCCGATGGAATGACTAAGTGACCCTTAGCCATTTATTTCAATAAGGGACTCGACCATTTTTCCTTGGCGGATTTTTGGCATCCTCAAGACTATTAATTAAACTCTTTAATTAAATAATTTTATTTATTAATTCCATTATTACTCCACTATAGATATGGAATTGCTCTTAGTAATTATAGAATTATATTTACATAGTAATCTCTTGTAGTCCATTGATATAATCAATATATGTAGTATTGTATTCCATTTATTGGTTCGTTAATTAGAGCTGGTCAAGGTTTACCATTTTACCCTTCAAATTACCTCTTGTTCCTTAAGTACCATTAATTCACTTGTAAATAATTAATCTATAATCATATTATATATTTGAGCACAATAACTATTCAGTCCCACAATTAATCCTTAAGGGAACCAATATTCGATCCATTAGGAAAGCATGTATTTCATCATATTGTAAAATCATGTTCCCAGCCATCCAAGTTATTGAATCTCAAAAATAAAAGTCACGAGCCTCATTATGTTAAGATACATTAACGAATGAATCAAAAGATCCAATAACATGAACATGAGTTCATGACTACCCAGGAAGTATATAAAGAAATTAATTCACATCAACTATGTCATATATAATCATAATTATGTAAAGTACATTTACCAAGTTGTCTATGCACATCAATAATATGAATCTAGATTATTTGCATCCAACTATATGCTTAGTAAATCGTACTAGCAACCATTATTTAAAGATTTCATACTTTAATATGTTTTTTACTATTTTATTCATTATGTATGACCTTAATTCTCTAGTACGCATAAAAGGTCATATTCTCATAAATAAATATGAATTTTTTTTTATATTTATGTATAAATTATTCAAGCAATAATTTTGAAAATCAAATATAATAAAATTGTACTTTTATTTAAATCAATAAAAATATGTTTTCACATGCTTTTAGGGCACCAACCCTAACAACCTCCCACTTCCCCTTGAAGAAAGTGAGGCATTTCTCTCAATTCCATATTTTGTACCTGACCCATAAAAGACTTTACAGGCAGTGTCTTGGTAAATGGGTCTGGCAGGTTTTGTTCTGACGCTATCTTCATAACTATCACATCACCTCGTTGAACGATCTCTCTTAAAAAATGGTATTTTCTTTCTATATGATTTCCTCTCTTGTGGCTTCTAGGCTCCTTTGAATAAGCTATAACCCAACTATTGCCATAGTTCATGATTAGGATCTTCTCTATATCTGAAATCACTTCGTGATCAAGCAAGACCTTCCCGAGCAAAACTGCTTCCTTAGCCGCTTCACAAACCATTATATACTCGACTTTCATTATTGAATCTGCAATACTACATTGTTTGATATTTCTCCAGACTATAGCTTCTCCACCAAAAGTGAAAACTGACCAAGACGTCGATTTACGACTGCCTTTGTCTGATTGAAAATCAGAATCAGTGTATCCAGTAGGGTATAACTCACCCATGAATAAATAAGCATATAATCTCTCATTCTCTAAAGATACTTGAGTATGTGATTTACCGCAATCCCGTGTTCTAAAATGAGATTTTATTGATAACGACTTATAATTCTCACTACATAACATATGTTAGGCCTTGTACACAACATAGCATACATCAGACACCCAACTGTTGAAGCATGAAGATAATATCTCATGTCCTCTTCCTCTTGAGGTGTCTTTGGACATTTCTCCTTGGAAAGTGATTCTATGTATGGTCTGTAACTATCCTTTCTTGGAATTCTCCATTGAGAACCTTTCCATCACTTTATCTTTATAATTTTCAAGAGAAAGTACCAAGGGCTTGTTCTTCCTATCCGTTAGGATTTTGATTCCCATAACATAGTTCGCTTTGCCTAGATCTTACATTTGGAACTTTTCAGCTAACCACTACTTTACATTTGACAGTGTCTCTACATCATTGCCAATGAGTAGAATTTCATCCACGTAAATAACTAAGAAAACCACTACTTTCCCTTTGATATATTTATATACACATGTTTTGTCAACATTTTGTTCGAAGCCATATGTTTTAGTTGTCTCATCAAAGGTAATGTTCCAAGATCTGGATGCTTGCTTCAATCCATAAATGGATTTTAGCAATTTACACATCTTATGATCTTTCCATTTCTTCACAAACTCTTATGGTTGTACCATATAGATACTTTCATCAACATAGCCATTTAGAAAAGTTGTCTTGACATCCATCTGGCATATCTCATAGTTATAAGTGTTTGTTATGGATAAAAGAATGTGTATGGATCTTAGCATGGAAATGGGAGAAAATGTATCTTCATAATCGACACCCTCTCTCTGTGTATAGCCTTTTCCTACAAGTCTTTCCTTGAAATTTTCTACTTTCCCATCAGCTCATCTTTTCTTCTTGAAGGTCCATTTACACCCAATGGGCCTGACTTCTTTAGGTGGGTCTACAATGTAATGCCCTGAATTCTCCGATGTATTTAACGGCGTGAATAGTAGGACGGGAGGGCCATACTTGCTTAATTATGTTATTAATTGATAAAATGCATGTATATGCTGATTATATTATGATATGATGTGAAATGCATGCATGTGAGTCCATATTTCTTTATACAGGGGTGTGATGGTAATTTGGCCCGTTAAGGGTAAATTGATTATTTGAACGCATGTTGGTAATATAGATTGAGACCACATTATGATGTGGGTTTGTTCGAGCCATTTGGCATGAGACGATCAAGGAATGTTGATTATCGGTTTGGTCATAACAGGCATAAGCTCGGGGCTCGGGGCTCGGGGTGAGTCTCGGGGTGTTTTAATGATTAGAGTGTTACCGGGCATTAAAGGGTAACAGGATGTGAAATATTGGAGTTTGAGAATATTGAGATTAGCGGGAATTGGGAAGCATTAATTATGATTAACGGTGTAGGTGGAAAGTACCAAAATTGCCCTTGAGTTGGCTTTAGAGACTTTTAAAGACCTAGGGGTATAATGGTCATTTGGGATTTGGATATATATGGTTTAGATGGCTGTAGAGAAAACATAACCAAAACAGAGTTTTGCTTCTTCTCCTTCCCGTAAGTTCATTTCTCTCTTCTTCCTCTTTGGAGTTTTGAGCTCAAGGTGTGGAATTAAGCTAGGGAACTTGGAGGTTGAGGTTGTAGACATAGCTCAGTCATTGAAGAGGGTTTGGTTTCGAATTTGAGGTGAGTTTTATCCATTGTTTTACTGGTTTTGCTCTGTTTTCGTTCATAGTTTTCATCTTTAGATTTTGGTATGGAAAGTTGGAATCAAGGGGAGTTCTTGGGATGTTTTACTTGGGTTATGATGAGGGATAGTTATGGGTGATGTTTGGAGGTTTAAATGGGTGTTTGAGAGATGTTTGGGTGGTGTTTAAATTGGGTTTGAAGGGTTGGTTTCAAGGGAAAACGCAAGGGAGGAAAAACAGGGGTTTTGGCTGAAATGGAGCTTGCGCCGCGGCATGGCAGGGGTGAGCCACGGCCCTTGGGGGCTGCTGGGTTTAGGCGCCTCTGTCTGAGGGGTGGGCCGTGGCATGGCCAAGGAGGGCCGCGACCCTTAAGGCATTTTTGGCCAGAATTAGCTTTTTGGCTCGGGGATGCAAGCCTAAGGCCTCGGGATTGAACCTACTACCCGGTTGAGTAGTGTTTGAGGTCCCGGAGGTTAGGTTTGGGTTTGGGAACCTTTTATTATTCATTTTATTGATGGAATCCCATGATTTGTTTATGACCAAGTAACCGCTAAAGGACCAAAAAGTCGATCGTTCTCAGGGTTGTTCTTTTATTCGTTCTTGCTCGAACCACAGGTAAGAAAACTGCACCCCAAATGTGACATGTGTGGATATTCATGAGGCATGTGATTGTGAGAATATGGACATGGATTGAATACAGAATGCTTAGCATATGTTGCTCATTTGTGCATGGTACTGACTTATTAGTCAGGTTTGGCAAGGGTGCTAGTATCAACTGTGAAGCTGTGACTTATTAGTCAGGTTCGGCGGTGGTACTGGGCACTGATCATGTTGAGCTGACTTATTAGTCAGGACGGCCTTAGCGTGTGTCACGCAAGCCAACAAGATTTGATCAAATCAATTATCAGCATTGAATGGCTCAGAGAGCATTAATGCCAGACCGACCCCGAGGGTCGATGAATGAAATAAGCGCTTGGAGGCTGGTGGCTTACTTAGCAGCCACTCTCCCATCTGAATTAGTGACATGCATGGCAGTCACTCAGTACGGTTACCAGAACCTGTTGAAGGCTGGTGGCTTACCCATCAGCCACTCTTCCATCTGAATTAGTGACTTGCTTGTCAGTCACTCAGTGTGGTTTATCAGGACCTCATGTGGTGTTTACTCATTTGTTTGAAAGCTTTATGCTCAGTGTGATTATAATGATAATCATTTGATAATGTTATATAAAGTGTTATCTTTTCTTGCTGGGCCTTGGCTCATGGGTGCTTTATGGTGCAGGTAAAGGGAAAGAAAAGCTCACCTAGCCTTGAGTGGAGAGCTGATGTGGTGGTGTGTACATATGCAGCCGCTTGACCACCACGGTCAAGGTGTTATGTGTTATCTTATAATATATGTGTTATGATTAACCTATGATTTATGTGATGTTATGTTTGTTTGTAGACTTGGGCATATGACATGTATAACTAACAAGCCCCAACAAATTTATGGGCATATGACTTGCTTAGCTAGCAAGCCCCACAAATCTAATGGGCATATGACTTGTTTGTTTATGGGACCCCAAGTAATAATGGCCATTATAGCATGTATGTAACATATGCTTACGATATGTTTTATGCTACATTATGAATTTTATGTATATGGTTTATGTGTTAGATTTTCCTTGCTGGGCATTAGGCTCACTCCTTTTATGTTTATATGTGCAGGAAAATAGCTTTGGTGGCAGGAAAGGTTCTTGGTAGTTTGGGCATGTGTATTGAGGCGGAATGGAATCGAAGGGCCGAGAGTTCGATTCGAGGATGAAGTTTCTTTACTTATGGTTTATATGTATTTTTCCGCATTTTTCTATGTAATCAATTATGTTATGTTTTTCTTTTAAAACAATGGGATCCCATATCCTACTTAAAATTTTATATAGTTTAACATTTGTTTTTACAAGTTTTTAATGAAGTAATATTTATTTCCCTTGTAAGTTTTATTAAAGATTAGTGTCTATGTATAGTTATCATTAATGGTCCAAAGTCTAGAGTAGTTGGGTCATTACAGTTGGTATCAGAGAAACGGTTCCTTCGCAGGAAGTTCTCCTCGATACACACACTCAAAACTCTGAATCTGACCGCCAAGTAAGTATTTAAGTTATAGTTATTTTGCTTATATGTATAGCTAACGATTGTAGTATTTATGTTTTCAGTTAAGTATGAATGGAGCATTAAGAAATGAGGATATCCGAGCCATTAAGGCTTTAAAAAGAATAAGGGAACCAAGAAACACCGTAGGAGCACTAGAAAGAATCACTCAAAGATTGCTTTTGTTCCACAAAGAAATAGGTCACCTCCAAGAGTCTAAGCAAATCATGATGAGAGCAACGGAACAATATGTATTAGTAATTAAACTGTTTAGAGATTTTCATCCTGTAATAGCAGCCTTAGAGGAAATATGGGAAACAATGGATGATGAAGACGAACTGCCAGTAGCAATACGATATTACTTTCAGTTTTCAAATGAGCAAAAACATAGGACTTTTACAAACCTTCCTAGAGGACATTTTGAGGCACATGATAATGAAGATTATGAAGAACTATATGATGATATGCTAGATGAAGGATCGGATGTAGAAGATCCTGATTTTTAGAATAATTAGTTTTCATTGTTTGTTTTATTTATTTCTTTGTTTTATGGTTGTAATAAGTGAAAAACTATTTTCCAAATTAATATCATGATATTTTGTTATCATGTATGAGTTTGATATTTTTATTGCAATCATAATAAATAATAAATAAAATAAATAATGACTAAGTTCGGTGAGGGTGGATACAAATCAATGAACCAAGTTTCTATATTGAGAGTTAGGGGGCCATAGTAGCGGGAACGATTTTACTGATCCCAGCCCTCCCTCAATATGGTTAACTTTGGGACAAAGATGAGTTTCGAGCCTGAGAATTAAGTCATATAGGATAATTAGAAACAGACTTAGAACTAATAAATATGGCTTGTTTTTCTAAGTATAGAAACCCACTCTAAATAATAAAGAAGACTTATAAAATTTTCATAAGAAGTCATAATCAATAGGTTTCAGATATGTTTGTTTTAGAATAAGTTTTGCCTTAGAGCCTATTAGGTAAAGTTCTAACATGTTTCTTTTAATTGTTAGAACTCTGCTACGATGTCGCTCTGAAGATCTGCACGCACCAACGGAAACGCCTCAAACGTTGTTCCAGTGAGCAATGAAGCCCCTCCAGTTCGCAGAAGGGGAGTGTGTGCTACTGCTAACCGCAACGTACCAGCACCGCCAACTGACAACACTACGGAGATCGCCAGACTGTGACAACAAGTCAAGGAACTTTTACAGCAACAATGACAATAGGCTCAGACCCAAACATAGCCTCTGCCTCCACCGTAGCCGCAGCAACAGTAAATGGCCTCAGCACCCCAACAAGTTGGTCCATATGGAGGATGGCCAGTGGCGAACTACGCGCCAAATCTAGTACAACACATGGAGCCAGTGTATCAGAGGTTCCCCAAACAGCACACTCCAAACTTCGAAGGGACTACAGACCCCTTTGAGGCAGAAGAGTGGCTAAGGAATGTGGAGCCAATTCTGACAAACATGAATCTTAGTAATGCGGACTGTATATTCTGCGTCTCGTCATTGCTCAAGAAGGATGCCAGGATATGGTGGGACTTGGTCCAACAATCGCATGATGTTGCCACCATGACATGGACTCGATTTGTGGAGCTGTTCCACAAGAAGTACTACAATTCGGCTGTACTCGCTTCAAGAGTTGAGGAGTTTTCCAACTTGAAGCAAGGAAATTTATCAGTGGCAGAGTATGCTCATTAGTTCGACCGCTTAGCTAAGTTCGCATCTGAGATGGTTCCAATCGATTTTTCTAAGGGTGAACAAATTTGTTAGAGGACTTCGACCGAAGATCGAGACGGGGGTTAAGCTAGCAAACCAGGGGAATACTACATATGCCGACGTCCTTGAGACGGTAATAGAAGTAGAGAGGTTGCAGGCTAATGTAAGTAAAGAGGAAGCCAGTAAGCCTGAACCTAGATAGCAGAGTGAACCACAGACCAATCGGAACAGCAACTATAATGGCAACAATCAGTCAGGCAACAACGGTAACGGTCAAAAGAGAAGGCATCCTGATAACAAGCAATTTGACAGCGATAAGAGGGCACGAACAAATAATGGGGGAAATCGGCCGGGTTATGTGGAATACCCGCCATGTGCTAAGTGTCAGACGAAACATCCTGGAGAATGCTGTGCAAACACCAAGGAATGTTTTAACTGTGGTCAGGAAGGACACCGGAAAGGAGATTGTCCTCAGCGCAAGCCAGAAGGAAAGAAAGACGACAAGATGGTTCCTGCTAGGGTTTTTACCTTAACCCAAGGAGAGGCAGATGCTAGCAATAAGGTGGTCACAGGTCAGGTTTCTATCCTCAATAACATATGCTCTGTATTATTTGATTCGGGAGCCACTCATTCGTATATCTCGTTAAGAATGATAGAAAAACTAGACAAACCTTGTGAAAAATTTAGAACTAGGTTTGTAACCGAGTTGCCTTCAGGCGAAGTAGTTCTATCATCACGGATAGTACAAGGTGTACCGATCAAGATTGAGGACGTAGAACTAGAAGGAGACCTGATAGAACTGGTGATCAAGGACTTCGATGTAATACTAGGCGTGGATTGGCTAGCACAGCATGGCGAAACCATCGACTGTAAACGCAAGAAGGTGATGTTCGAGACTCCTGACGGCCAGAAACTATGCTTCATGGGATAGGCTTTAGGATTACGCACCCCGTTGGTATCATGTCTCAATGCTCAAAGAATGATGGAAAAAGGATGTCAAGAATTCTTAGCCAGCATCACAGATGTGGTAAAGGAGCACCGCTTAAGGATGGAGATGTCCGTATTGTACAGGAATTCCTAGAGGTATTTCCCGATGACTTGCCAGGATTGCCGTCAACTCGAGAAATTGACTTCACAATAGAATTAGTACCAGGCACCGAGCCTATCTCTAAGGCACCATACCGGATGGCACCTGTTGAGTCTAGTTTTTGTCATTTTTAGGTGATGTTTTTAGTGATCTTTTATTTTGTTTTTCTTTCATTTAGTGCGGGTTTATGCTTTGTTTGTCTGTCTTTGTGAATATCAGGAAGAATTGAGCACATGGAAGAAATTTCAAAGAAAGGGAAGAAATAAACAAGTTTTTCATCATATTTTGAGAAAGAATGGTTCTCAACACAATTTGGAAGTGTTGGTGAATTTTTGGGATGAAAACTTGAAGAATTGAGAAGTCCCTTAAGAGCCACGGCATGAGCAAAGTGGAGCCGCGGCTAGGTGGGAAACAGAAGCAATGTTTTTAAAGAAATCGACGGGCCGCGGCATGGCTAGAGAGAGCCGCGGCATAGATGGGAATTTTGCCCAGAACTCGTCGACACGGGCCGCGGCATGGAAAGAGCTTTTTGCCCAGGAAATTGGACACGGGCCACAGCATAGTGTATGTAGAGCCGCGGCCCGCCTCTTTAAAATTTGAAGTCCTAGGTTTTTAATATGGCGAAAAAGAGAAGAAAAAGACGACGTAGGGACGAGGGAGAGAAGTGCTGGTTTTTGAAGGCTCAAGCTTAGAGTATTTTTACATGTTTTTCTTCTTTTCCTGATGTTATCTTTAATTTTTGTTGTGATTAGCACTATGGCTATGAACGAATTTTCTATTTAGGATGTTTAATTGAATCACTTGAATCCCTGTTATGAACTAATGCAATTTTAATATACTTCTTCTTCAATCTTCTTCAATTCCACATAACCTGTTCTTATAGATTGATTATTGATTGGCCATCTTTAGTCATTTACATATGTTTTTAAGTCAAAATCTGAGAAGTGAGATTTAATTCTGCTGTGGTTCTATTGGACATAATTCTAATTTAGAACGAAAGTATCTGAATTAATTGTGTAACTGTTATTAAGTTGTTGAGATTAATGCTACCTGTGTGGTTCAATTTACCATAGAAATATAGGAAATTGTCACCTAGGTTGAGTTTATAATTCATAGTATGATTATAGGCTACTGTATCAACTTGTTAATTGAATTAGGTAAAAAGAAGAAGAATTCACACTTTGCATAAGGGAATAATAGGGAGGATAGTTGATGAGATTGAATATCATAAGTGTTTCTCAATGATTAAATTAAAAGTTTTTCTATTAGTTGTTATTCCATTCAATTTTCAATTATTGTTTATGCAATTTATAGTTTCTCTTGCTGTATTTACAAAAATCAAGAATTTCAATTCATCAAATAGAACAAGAAATTAATTGACTGGTAATTGATAAATCAGTCCTTGAGGACGATACTTGGTTTTACCATTTTATTACGAATTTGCGACTGTGTGCACTTGCATAGCAAAAATATCGCAACAGCACCCACGGAACTCAAGGAGTTAAAGACGTACCTACAAGAACTCCTAGACTTGGGTTTTATTAGGCCAAGCCATTCGCCATGGGGAGCTCCGGTGCTATTCGTGAAGAAGAAGGACGGAAGTATGCATATGTGTATAGACTATCGCTAGCTGAATAAGGTAACAATTAAGAACAAGTACCCGCTACCCCGGATCTACGACTTGTTTGATCAACTCCGAGGCGTGACTGTATTTTCAAAGATTGATTTACGGTCCGGGTATCATCAGCTCAAGGTAAAGGGAGAAGATATTCCTAAGACAGTCTTTAGAACTCGTTATGGACATTACGAGTTCTTGGTTATTTCCTTTGGTCTTACTAATGCACCAGCTGCGTTTATGGACTTAATGAATAGGGTCTTCAAGGACTACTTAGATAAATTCGTCGTTGTGTAAATCGACGATATCTTAGTATACTCCAAGGATGAAGTAGAGCACGAGGAACATTTGAGGTTGATTTTGACTCGATTGAAGGAGCATCAACTCTACGCCAAGTTCAAGAAATGCGAATTTTGGCTTTCGCAAGTGGCGTTCCTTGGGCACATTATATCAAAAGACGGAATTGCAGTAGACCCATCAAAGGTAGAGGTCGTGAATGACTGGCCAAGACCAAAGAATGCATCTGAAGTAAGAAGCTTTCTAGGGTTAGCAAGTTATTATAAGGGGTTCGTAGAGGGCTTTTCTAAGACAGCCACTCCGCTCACCAACCTGACCTAGAACCAACAAAGATTCAACTGGAATGATAAGTGTAAAGAAAGCTTCCAGTTGCTTAATGATAAGCTTTGATCAGCACCAGTACTCTGTGTACCGACACCCAACGATAAGTTCGTAGTCTACTGCGATGCATCGAAGCAAGGATTGGGTTGCGTGCTGATGCAGAATGACTAGGTGATAGCCACCGCCTCACGATAGTTGAAGGAGTACCAGCAGCGCTATCCAACTCACGATATGGAGTTGGCAGCGGTGATCTGTGCGTTGAAAATCTGACGCCATTATCTTTACGGAGAACGGTGCGAGATTTATATGGACCATAAGAGTTTAAAGTACTTCTTTAGTCAAAAGGAGCTCAATATGAGGCAGTGCAGGTGGTTAGAGTTAGTAAAGGATTACCACTACGAAATCTTATACCACCCAGGGAAGGCAAACATAGTTGCCGATGCGCTTAGTAGGAAAAGTTATGGAAATTTAGCAGCATTAGCCAGAATAGAAAACCCGCTACAGCAGGAGCTGATCAGTGCCGGAATAGTAGTAATTGTGGGCAAGCTGGCTAACTTGTCTATCCAGTCGAATCTGCTAGAAGATATACGGATTGGTCAGAGACATGATGACACACTAACAGCACATATGGATGCATTCAGAGAAGGCAAGGCTACAGATTTCTCAATATTTAGTCAAGGTTTATTGAGATATAAGGATCAGGTATGCGTGCCAAATGATCAAAGGATTAGGAAGACGATTCTAGAAGAAGCGCATAGTACCCCACACTCAGTTCACCCAGGGTCTACCAAGATGACTCATGACATCAAGGCAATCTATTGGTGGCCAGGGATGAAGAAGGACATAGCAAAATTTGTGTCTAAGTGTCTTATATGCCAGCAAGTGAAAGCAGAGCATCAACGGCCTGCGGGCTTATTACAACCGCTTAGCGTACCAGAATGGAAGTGGGACGATATAGCCATGGACTTCGTGACAGGTTTGCCAAGGACAAATAAGCAGCATGATTCCGCTTTGATAATAATAGATAGACTAACCAAGTTGGCTCATTTCCTGCCTGTTAAGACTTCATACACGACAGACCAATATGCATACATCTACGTCCAAGAGATAGTATGGTTGCATGGAATCCCCAAGACAATAGTGTCAGATAGAGGATCGGTGTTTACATCGATATTTTGGGGAAGTTTACAGCAAGCTATGGGTACTAAGTTAAGTCTTAGTACAGCTTTTCATCCTCAGACAGATGTGCAGTCCGAGCATACGATTCACATTCAATCTGTGAAGATGGCACAGAATGAAGGGGATGGCAGGAATGTTCTAATTCCTGGAGTTGTACAAGGGGGTCAGGCTCAGAACAATGCTGAGAGGAGCCTGAGAGATTATGTACTGCCCACTCTGACGGGAGTACAAAATAGTATTCGCCCACCAGCTGTAGAGGCCAACAACTTCGAAATCAAGCCTGCTATTCTACAAATGGTGCAGTCCTTTGTGCAATTCAATGGGTTGCCTTCTGAAGATCCTCACACTCATTTGACCAATTTTCTGGAGTTGTGTGGAACCTTCCGATATAATGGGGTGAGTGATGACGCTATCAAGCTTAGGCTTTTCCCATTTTCTCTGAGGGATAGAGCCAAAAGTTGGCTAAACTCGCTGCAGCCAAATTCTATCGTCACCTGGCAAGATCTAGCTCAGAAATTTTTGTCTAAATTCTTCCCTCCGTCCAAAGCTGCTAAATTGAGGGGAGAGATCAATAACTTTTGCCAGAATGACGGAGAGTCACTTTATGAAGCTTGGGAACAGTTTAAGGAACTCCTGAGAAGATGTCCTCATCATGGCATTGAACAGTGGATGCTAGTACAGAATTTCTACAATGGTTTATGTCCTACAACCAGAACCATTATTGATGCTGCAGTAGGTGGCACTTTTATGAGCAAGAGTGCAACTGGTGCTTATGAGCTGCTAGAGGACATGGCCACAAACAATCATCAGTGGTCTGAGGAAAGATCATCAGGAGCTAGAAAGGTAGCTGGGGTGCATGAGCTGGATGCAATCACTGCTCTAACAACACAAGTAGCCTCTCTGACAAAGCAGTTACAATAGAGCACTGTATCAGCGAATGCGGTTCAGATGGCAGTGAGGTGTGAAATGTGTGGTGGTGCTCATTCTGTCGATCAATGCCCTATCTATATGAATAATAACACCCCAATGGATCATGCTCAAGTTCAAGCGGTGGGAAACTTTCAAAGGTCGCTCAATAATCCATTCTCCAATACTTACAATCCTGGGTGGCGAAATCATCCTAATTTTTTGTGGAATAATAATCAAGGCCAACAACCTCAGTTTCAGGGCCAATTTCAGAATAACATGCCTCAGCCACCTATGCATCAAGCTTTGTCATTGCAACAAACTAGGCCTCAACAATCAATGCCTCAACCTGAGAGGCCTAATGAACTACAAGCTGCATTGTTGACTCTCACTAATACTCAGACTCAATTTATGACTGAGACCAGATCCTCTATTCGAAACCTTGAGACACAAGTTGGGCAGTTGGCTAGTATGCTCAATAACAGACCCCAGGGAAATTTGCCCAGTAATACTGAAGTCTGTTGGAAAAACTTATACATGATCTTTATTTATTTTCATGTATATCTGATATTAAACAAATTAATACGAGATAGCCTAAAACATGTTTCTAAATTGAATTCAAAGAGAAACAAACAATATAATACTTACAGTATACGCAGCGGAATTAAGAGTCCTTCCTTCAGTTTCTCTAACTCTTGTATCCTCTCTGACGCAAAGTATTATCAAGAAACTGAACCGATCTTCTATTTTCTTCACGATCTTCCAATGTATCCTTAGAACCACCTAGACTAGTGTGGGCAATTCTCAACACATGAGATAGATATAGAGAGAAGAAGAGAAAATACAAAGAGGCTTAGAAAAGGACTTGTGTTTAGAGAGAATATAAAACTATCAGAAAATCTGACTTATCAAAAACCCTTTTTTTTTACTTCTCTATAAGCACTCCTTTTATAGACTCAATTAGGCCATTTAATTTAATTAAAAAAATCAATAAAATAACAGCCATTTTGAAGCCCTAGGTCGAAATTATCATGGGCTATAGGCCCGTGAAATTTCCCATTTGATTATAAGCCCATTGGACTTAAAATCAAGGCCTGTATTATTTTCTATTGATTTAATTAATTAAATAATTATTTAAATCCTTTATCAAATTAATTATTTATAACTTGAACCTTGATTTAAACTTATTTATTAATTTAGATACCAATTTATCTTAATTAATAAATCTGCCATAATTTCTCTTTTCTTCTCAAAATTACACAACTCTGTGAAACTATCCAAAATTGACCTGGTCAACTTTGATAATTCTAATTGATGATTAAATCAATTAATTGAGACTATCTAGATGATTTTATCCAAGGTACAATGGGGACCATGGGCCTATGAAATCAAGCTCCAATAAGTTATCATAAATCTAACAAATAAATTTACTAACTTATTAATTCCTCGTGACTCCACTATAGACTTGGAATTGCACTCTTGAATTCATAGAACGCTCTATAACAAATATAGATACGCTATTAATTATCCATTGTTACAACCATAATTGTCACTCAATCCTCTATAGACGGTCTACAATGAGATAGGACTAAAATACCGTTTTACCCCTCATTGTATTTTATCCTTAAAACACTTAGTTCCTTGTAAATGATATTTCAGTAAACTAATTTAATTACTGAAATGAGATCTCTATCATTTAACACCTTCAACCAAACTAAAAGGAAACCACCGTTTCACTTCTTCATCAGAAGCTATAGATGTTCATATCTATGATTAACACTCCCACTCAATTATACTACCGAGTTCCCAAGATGTAAGTATGGGCTAGTCCGTAGGGTAAGCTGGTAACGAACAAGTCAAAGAACTCAAATAATACAATCAGTTAGAATACTAACCACTTAGAATTGAGATTGAATTGACCTATGGTCAACTATATGATATGACTAGAATAGATAATAACGGTATGTTTACTTATCTTATCAACTGTCAATATCGGTCCTGTCCGATGTAACAAATACATCCGATCTTATCTACTTTGCTAATGTTCTGGAAAGAACATAACACTGTAATGTGTAAGTAGATCATATCGTAGATTGGCAAGTCAGTGTAAATCCGGTGCACTGACTAATCTTAGGACTAACTTATTTTTGAACATATAATCATATTTATATTCCACTGTGATTACGTCACTATAAATAAGATTAGCTATATGCTCGGGATTTAATAGAAGTTTATATTAAATAAATAATCATGAAAATAAAACATGTGAGCAAAGTGATTGACCAAGTCAAAAAATGATTTCTATTCTTTTATTGATAATAAAATGAGATTACAAAGAATTTGGGTTTTAATTAGGGCATAAAACCCCAACAAAGTCAACCCCAAAGAGCAAGTTCAATCAATTACTCTGAGGAGTGGAAAGCAAACTGAGCAACCTAGACCTCCACAGGCAGTGGTTCAGAATAAAGAGACGGGTGAACAGTCTGATTCAGAAAGGGTTACTGAAGACCACCAGCAGTCAGAAAAGAGTCCGCCAGTTGTTATTGAGCAGCCAGTTAGAGTTCCATTCCCTCAGAGGCTTAGAAAGACTACACTTGATAAACAGTTTTCTAAGTTTCTTGAGGTGTTTAAAAAGCTGCACATAAACATTCCTTTTGCTGAGGCCTTGGAGAAGATGCCCAGTTATGTTAAGTTCATGAAGAAGATTCTGTCAAAGAAAAGGAGGATGGAGGACTATGAGACTGTAGCACTCACTGAAGAGTGCAGCGCGATTTTACAAAGGAAGTTACCCCAAAAGCTGAGAGATCTGGGGAGTTTCACCATACCTTGCACCATTGGCAAGTTTGAATGTAAGCACGCCTTATGTGATCTGGGGGCAAGTATCAATCTGATGCCCTTATCTGTGTTTAAAAGACTTAGTTTGGGGGAGGCAAAACCAACAACTGTCACTTTACAGCTCGCAGACCGATCGTTAACACATCCACGAGGTATTATTGAGGATGTTCTTGTGAAGGTGGATAAGTTCATATTTCCAGCTGACTTTATCGTTCTGGACATGGAGGAGGACACAGATGTCCCAATTATTCTCGGTAGGCCATTTCTTGCCACAGGCCAAGCTCTTATTTATGTTCACAAAGGAGAGCTTAAGCTTAGACTTCAAGGAGATGAGGTGATCTTTAATGTCTTCAAGTCTATGAAGTATCCGGTGGCTAGTGACAGTTGCTTTAGTGTGGATGTGATAGAAAAGGCAGTCTCCAAGAGAAGGATGAGCAGTGATGCCTTAGAGGTAGTATTATTGGGTGATGAGGGCGATGATGATGATGATGCTGAGATCAAAGAATGTGTAAACTGGATAAACTCCTTCTTACCATATTGGAAGAAGTTTCAAGAATTAGCAGATGCGACTGATAAACCGCTAACCTCCATTCAGCAGCCACTGCCGTTGGAATTAAAGGTCCTCCCAGATCACTTGCGCTATGCTTATTTGGGAGAGAATGAAACTTTACCTGTCATTGTGTCAGTTGACCTGTCAAAGGTAGAATTGGAGAAACTGTTAAGGGTTCTAAGGGAGCATAAATTGGCCATTGGGTGGACCTTGGCAGATATTAGAGGAATCAGCCCATCGACAGTGATGCATAAAATTTTGTTGGAGGAGAATAGCAAGCCATCCATAGAGGCCCAGAGAAGACTCAATCCAGCTATGATGGAAGTAGTATTGGAGCAAATTCTTAAATGGTTGGATGTTGGGGTAATCTACCCAATTTCTGATAGCGCATGGGTGAGCCCTGTGCAAGTGGTACCTAAGAAGGGTGGAATGACTGTGGTGAAAAATGAGAACAATGAACTCATTCCAACAAGGACTGTAACGGGGTGGCAGATTTGTATAGGCTACCGCAAGCTTAACAAGGCAACAAGGAAGGATCATTTTCCTTTGCCTTTCCTTGATCAGATGCTTGACAGATTGGCAGGCCATAACTACTACTGTTTCTTGGATGGGTATTCTGGGTATCATCAGATCGCTATTGCACCAGAGGATCAAGAGAAAACAAACTTCACATGTCCTTATGGCACATTTGCTTTCAGGAGAATGCCATTTGGACAATGCAATGCACCTGCAACATTTCAATGATGCATGATGGCCATATTTTCAGACATGGTAGACCGGTGTATTGAGATATTCATGGATGATTTCTCTGTTTTTGGTTCATCATTCGACCTATGTTTGGGTAACTTGGAGAACGTGCTGCGTCGTTGTGAGATGGCAAATCTGGTGCTGAATTGGGAGAAATGCCATTTTATGGTGAAAGAAGTGATTGTTCTTGGCCATAAAATTTCAAGTGAGGGAATTGAGGTAGATAGAGCAAAAATTTCTACCATTGAAAAGCTGCCTCCACCAGTTTCAGTCAAAGGAGTTAGAAGTTTTCTTGGTCATGCTGGGTTCTATCGGAGATTCATAAAAGATTTCTCTAAAGTGTCCAAGCCCCTCTCAAATATGCTTATGAACGGAGTTGTCTTTGATTTTAATGATGAATGTTTGAGGGCTTTCAATTTCTTGAAAGAAAAGCTTATTTCTGCTCCAATTGTGATAGCTTCGAATTGGGAATTGCCTTTTGAGTTGATGTGTGATGCCAGTGATTACGCAGTGGGGGCAGTTCTGGGACAGCGAATTAACAAGGTATTCAGGTCTATTTACTATGCTAGTCGGACTCTAAATGATGCACAGCTGAATTATGCCACTACAGAAAAAGAGTTGCTAGCTATTGTGTTTGCTTGTGATAAATTCAGACCATATCTGATTGGTAACAAAGTGATTGTCTACACTGATCACTCTGCCATTAAATACTTGATGTCAAAGAAAGATGCCAAGCCTCGCCTGATTAGATGGATTCTTTTGCTTCAAGAATTTGACATGGAGATTCGTGACAAGAAGGGCAGCGAGAATGTGGTAGTTGATCATCTCTCTAGACTTGAGGTGGGGGAGACTGAAAATAAGAAAGCAGTGCAAATCGATGATCACTTTCCTGATGAGCAGTTGTTTGGGGTAAGTGAGACTTTAGTTGTCCCTTGGTTTGTTGACATAGTGAATTTCTTGGTTGCCAAGATTGTGCCTCCTGAGATGTGAAAGCAGCAATTAAAGAAATTCTTTTCTGAGGTGAAACACTACTATTGGGAGGAACCTATTCTCTATAGGCACTATGTTGACCAGATTATCAGAAGGTGTGTTCCTGAATAAGAGATGCAGTCCATTCTTAATCACTGTCATACTCAACAATGTGGAGGGCACTTTGGAGCATCAAGAACGGCGGCTAAGGTATTACAAAGTGGTTTTTATTGGCCTTCATTATTCAAGGATGCCAATGTTTTTGTCAAGGCTTGTGATAGATGTCAGCGAACCGGTAATATCTCGAGGAGAAATGAAATGCCTCTACAGGGGATTCTTGAAGTGGAACTGTTTGATGTATGGGGCATCGATTTCATGGGGCCTTTTCCACCATCTTACAAAAATGAATATATTCTATTGGCAGTGGATTATGTATCCAAATGGGTGGAGGCTGCAGCAACTAGAGCCAATGACGGTAAAACTGTGCTTAATTTTCTGCATAAACATATTTTTACTAGATTTGGCACTTCCCGAGCTCTGATTAGTGATGAAGGGAAACACTTTGTGAATAAGCAACTGGATGCATTGCTGGCTCGTTATGGAGTTTATCACCGAAAAGCTTTGCCTTACCATCCTCAATCAAATGGGCAAGCTGAAGTTTCAAACAGAGAAATCACAAGCATCCTTGAGAAGACCGTTGACAGTTCACGAAAAAATTGGTCGAAAAAGTTAGATGACGCGATTTGGGCTTACAGAACTGCATTCAAAACACCAATAGGCATGTTTCCTTACAGGTTGGTGTTTGGTAAAGCATGTCATCTACCAATTGAATTAGAACATAGGGCATTCTGGGTTATGAAAAAGTTGAATTTTGATTAGAGTGCCGCTAGTGAACGAAGGCTGTTGCAACTGAATGAACTTGATGAGTTCAAAAATGAGGCTTATGAGAATGCCAAGATTTATAAAGAAAGAACAAAGGCTTGGCATGACAAGAACTTAATCAGAAAAGAGTTCCAACCAGGGCAGTAGGTACTTCTTTTCAATTCAAGACTGCGACTGTTTCCTGGCAAATTAAAGTCAAGATGGTCAGGGCCATTCAGTGTTGTTCAAGTTTTTCCATATGGTTCTATAGAAGTTCGGGGCAACTCAGGTGATTCCTATAAAGTAAATGGTCATAGATTGAAGCCCTACTTGGGTGGTAGTTTTGATCAAGCGAAGTCTATCCTCCTTCTGAAGCCTCTCTGAAGAGGGGTTCAGCGTTCGGCTAAATGACGTTAACGACAGCGCTTGTAGGAGGCACCCTATGTTTTACTTTGTTGACTGCGTGTTTAGCCAACGACGTGAGCACGTCAATAACGACAAGCCTTCAAGAGAAATCAAAACGACGACAAACGGTATAAACAAGAAAAGTAAAGAACATCGGAGATTTTTATAGTGGTTCAGCCCCGATTGTCGGTAATAACCTAATCCACTTAGAGTTGTGATTTATAAATCTATACTCAAGATCAGATGAACTATGCCAACTCAGTTTCTTCAGTATAAATTGTGAAAATACAAGAATTCTCTCTAATTTCAGCACTTTCTCTCTCTAGAATAGACAGTCCCAATTTTCTCTCTCTAGAAAGAAGAAGCAGAAGAAGAACCCTTCTCTCATCCCATAAGCTCTCTATTTATAGGCCTGGGATCCTCAACTGATATCCCCTTATAATAGGGATATTTTATTATATTTATTACATTTATATTACAAATAAACATTCAAAATTCGAAATGTAACAAACTCCCCATTTGTGGGAAGAATGAGAGATTCCCGCGTATGTTGTTGAAGTTGTGTCTGACTTAGTCTCCTCTAGCTAGTTGGTCCACCTCCTACCCACTACCCATGCAAGTGCTGGTTGAACATGCATGGTGGTAGGATATGCTTTTGGTGGGTTGAACGTGCATGGTGGTAGGAGATGCACTTCTCTCCTCTAACATGCACTCTCCTCTAGCATGCCATGTTCCTCCTTGAACCAATCTCCTTGGCTTCTCCTTGAACCAATCTCCTTGAACCAATCTCCTTGGCACCTCACCTTGAACAACATTGAGGGAACCTCACCTTGGACAACATTGAGGGAACCTCACCTTGGACAATATTGAGGGAACCTCACCTTGGACAACATTGAGGGAACCTCACCTTGGACAACATTGAGGGAACCTCACCTTTGACAACATTGAGGGAACCTCACCTTGGACAACATTGAGGGAACCTTCTTTAGCATCTCCCAAACATGTCCGATCGAACATTGTATAGACTTTCCTTATGAAAGTCTAAGTCTCCATTCTCTTGCATGAGACTCCTCCTCCTTAGCTATTTACCTTGGACACGTTCGAGCCAACACTTAGAAAACCTTGGGAGGCTTACCTCCTACACACCCTTGGGGTCTCCTAGGACCACACCCTCCTTGGGGTCTCCTAGGACCATTCCCCTTAACTCTCCTAGAATGCACCTTCCTATTTTTTGGGTATAACATACTTGTTATTTATTTTACTTTTGTATTTGTAAACAATGGATATTTGGTTTATTTTTTGGACTTTTAGAATCGTGAAAAACGTGAAAAATCAAAAAAAAAATTAAATCAAAAAAATAAAAAAAAACAGAAAATCCTTAAGGGCCGCGGCATAGCCATATGATGCTGCGGCATTGGGGGTTCCAGAGGCCCACTAATTTTGAAGTATAGGGGCGGGCTGCGGCATGGATGAGGAGGGCCGCAGCATTGAACCCCAGTTTTTCCCAGAATATCGAGGCGGGCCGCGACATAGGTATCATGATGCCGCGGCATTATACACTGGAGATTTTATGCGGGCCACGGCATGGTCAAAGTAATGCCGCGGCCCGAGTCCGAAATTTGGGGTAAAAAGCCCTAAATTGGCCACATTCTCAGTCATTACCACTTTCAGAATTTGTTCTCCTACTCAAACCTCTTTTTCTCTCTAATTATTGAGACTTCCATCAGCCAAAGAGACAAAAAGAAGAACTTTTGTGCCATTCAAGTAAGTGTCTCCTATCTATTCTAGTGCTTTTGATTGGATAATAGATTGCATTGTGGTATTGTGGATTGCTCTATGCTTTTCTTGTGAGATGTTTAAGGAGTTTGTCAATTATTTTTCTGGGAATTAGTGTTTGGGTTGTTGATTTTGTTAATCAGAAAGTTTTGGGGGAGTGACACCAAAGGGAAATTGTACTCAAGTTCTTGAAAACCTATTTGGGGGTTTAGTTTGTTCTTGTTTTGAAAGACACTATGGATCCTAAGAGAAATCCCCCTAGAGGTACCTCCTCAAAGAAAGCCTCCTCATCCCGCACTCAACCACCACCAACACCACCTGCCCCAGCTGATTATGATACGAAACTATTTGTCAACAAGGAAGCAGCTGAATTGTTTAAAAAGATTCATAAGAGATCTGTGGTAAGGGAATGGGGATTTAAGCTTCATGAGGCCACTGTTGTACAAAACCCTGCCTATGATCTCATCAAAGCTGAAATAGTGCGACGTAATTGGGGTTTCTTTTGGGACTCTACCTATGTGGGATCAGCCAACTACTCTCAGATATATGAATTCTTTGCCAACTTCTCATATCTTGATGCAGAACAGAACAATTTTATCAGGGGTAAATTGGTGCCTACAACATCTTATTCATTTAACCAATTACTGGGCCTCCCTTCATTGTTTGCACAAGAGGATGAACATTGGCAGTTGGCCCATTTTGAGGAGCCAGACTATGATGTTGTGGCTGCAGTTTTGAGTGTGGAAGGTGCACGCTTCAACTATCATAATGGAAAGCCCAAAGAGTTGTACAGGTGGCAGCTCAATCCAATTGTGAAGGCGTGGGTTTATTTTGTGAGTTCACGTTTACTACCGACCTCTCATCTGTCTTCTATTGATAGAGAGCGCTGCTTGTTGGTGTATGCTATCATGACCCAAATGAAAGTTGATGTGGGCCGAATAATTCGCTATAGCATTCGCAACATCAGCAGATTCAATACTACAGCTGGTGTCGCCCATGGTACCTTCCTCTTGACCCTATGCAACACTTATGAGGTACCAGTCTACCCAAGCGATCTAGTCCGGAGGCCAATTGGGGAAATCAATCAGACTATGTTTACGGCTTTCCCTTCAGCCTCTCTTACGCCGCCTGCCTCTAGCTAGCAAAATAAGTGCAGCTGGGCTGATGACACAATTGACATCGATCAAGCTGAGGAGGAGGAAGCAGATGAAGCAGGTCCCAGTAACCCACCTTCGAATTTTGCAATTGGTGGACCGATTGATGAGCACACGCAGCGCACGCATGCTCGATTGGATTACCTTATTCAGCAAAATCAATACTTAATCCAATCGCATCATGCGCAAAATTAGCACTATAATGACTTCATGGTGCAACAAAATGAGTACGGGCGGGTTCACATTGAGGAGTTGAATGCTTTAGTAACAAGGTGGACTATGAGCTCCGCTGATGAGAATTACTTCACTCCTCCGCCCCAGTACACTCCATACTAGTGGCCATCTCCACCACCTCCTCCACCATACTGATGTGGCGTCCGGTAAGTTCTCTTCCCTTGTTCTTTTCTTTATCACCTTGGGGACAATGTACATTTTAAGTTTGGGGGGGAGCTTATTTTGTTTTTTTTTGTTTTGTTTTGTGCGCTGTTTAGTTTAGTTTTTAGTTTGTTGTGTTATTTTCTGTGTTGTTTAGTGTAACTGTTAAGCCATCATTCTTGTCTGTTGTTGCTTTGTCTTTGGTCGTGAAAAGGAAATTGAATTCAACTGTGTGCTTGGTTCAATTGTTTTAGAGTTTAATCTAAAAGTTTTGTGGGAAATTTTTAATATGTTTCGAAAATGCAACATTTTGGATTTTATTATATGAGTTTGACTAGGGTTGGTGGAATGACAATTTGACTTTGATAGAACTTGCATTATTTGGCCTTTGAGGCGAAATCCTTGATGACATGTGTTTAGAAAAGTGATTTAGGCAATTTTATTGGATCGATTGTGCCTTTCAAGCCAACCTTGATTTAATTATCCTTAGTTACCCTTTTTGAGCCTTAAACTTGGTTTTTGTTCTTGATTATACTATTTGAGCCTAAATTTCCTAACTTCATTATTTTTGTTTTCCTTTTCCTTTGTTATCATAAGCATATAATTTGTGGGAAAGAAGAATGAAGAATAGTGAGGAATTGGTATGATTGGAATGTAGTATGATTGTACAAAAAGAAGAGAGAGAGAAGTCTTTGAAAAAAAAAATCACTTTGTCACACTCCTTGATTATATATATATAGAAAATATTAAGTTTGGGGGAGTGTGATTTAAAAAAAAAAAGAAGAAAATGATGAAAAGTGTTCTAATCTCTCTCTCTCTCTAATTGTATAAAAGGGTGATTTTTGGTGTGGTGAAGAGAAATTTGGCTGGTTTCAAGGTTTTTATGCTTATGGTAATGATTGAGCCTAAATGACAATTTAATCTACCCTTGCCTAAGCCTAACGCTATAACCTGTGAAAGTCCTTTTGATTTCAAAACACGTGTTATTGGCATTAGTGGAGAAGGTCAAGTAATGCAAGCAAATTGAAGAGGTGGTTTGTGGAATTGTCTGGAATGAGTTGAGCACATATGATAGAGTCCAAGTGTTGTAGTCATTTTCGTGATATATTATTGATTTCCCTAATTGAGATTCACAAATTGGACTTTAAGGCAATTGAGCTGAAATTCTTGTTATAAATATTGCAATTGAGATTTCATGAGTTTTGGCAAAGCAGTGTAGATGGTAATGATGGTTTAGCTTGTTCGTTTTGTGTTTGTTTCTTTTTGTTAGTTTAACTTGGTCTTTACTCTAGGGCGAGTAAAGGTTAAGTTTGGGGGAGTTTGTTGAGTCTAGTTTTTGTCATTCTTAGGTGATGTTTTTAGTGGTCTTTTATTTTGTTTTTCTTTCATTTAGTGCGGGTTTATGCTTTGTTTGTCTGTCTTTGTGAATATCAGGAAGAATTGAGCACATGGAAGAAATTTCAAAGAAAGGGAAGAAATAACCAAGTTTTTCATCATATTTCGAGAAAGAATGGTTCTCAACATAATTTGGAAGTGTTGGTGAATTTTTGGGATGAAAACTTGAAGAATTGAGACATCCCATAAGAGCCACGGCATGAGCAAAGTGGAGCCGCGGCTAGGTGGGAAACAGAAGCAATGTTTTTAAAGAAATCCACGGGCCACGGCATGGCTAGAGAGAGCCGCGGCATAGATGGGCATTTTGCCCAGAACTCGTCGACACGGGCCGCGGCATGGAAAAAGCTTTTTGCCCAGGAAATTGGACACGGGCCGCGGCATAGTGTATGTAGAGCCACGGCCCGCCTCTTTAAAATTTGAAGTCCTAGGTTTTTAATATGGCGAAAAAGAGAAGAAAAAGACGATGTACGGACGAGGGAGAGAAGTGCTGGTTTTTGAAGGCTCTAGCTTAGAGTATTTTTACATGTTTTTCTTCTTTTCCTGATGTTATCTTTAATTTTTGTTGTGATTAGCACTATGGCTATGAACTAATTTTCTGTTTAGGATGTTTAATTGAATCACTTGAATCCCTATTATGAACTAATGCAATTTTAATATTCTTCTTCTTCAATCTTCTTCAATTCCATATAACCTGTTCTTATAGATTGATTATTGATTGGCCATCTTTAGTCATTTACATATGTTTTTAAGTCAAAATCTGAGAAGTGAGATTTAATTCTGCTGTGGTTCTATTGGACATAATTCTAATTTAGAACGAAAGTATCTGAATTAATTGTGTAACTGTTATTAAGTTGTTGAGATTAATGCTACCTGTGTGGTTCAATTTACCAAAGAAATATAGGAAATTGTCACCTAGGTTGAGTTTATAATTCATAGTATGATTATAGGTTACTGTATCAACTTATTAATTGAATTAGGTAAAAAGAAGAAGAATTCACACTTTGCATAAGGGAATAATAGGGAGGATAGTTGATGAGATTGAATATCATAAGTGTTTCTCAGTGATTAAATTAAAAGTTTTTCTATTAGTTGTTATTCCATTCAATTTTCAATTATTGTTTCTGCAATTTATAGTTTCTCTTGCTGTATTTACAAAAATCAAGAATTTCAATTCATCAAATAGAACAAGAAATTAATTGACTGGTAATTGATAAATCATTCCTTGAAGACGATACTTGGTTTTACCATTTTATTACGAATTTGCGACTGTGTGCACTTGCATAGAAAAAATATCGCAACAGCACCCACGGAACTCAAGGAGTTAAAGACGTAGCAACAAGAACTCCTAGACTTGGGTTTTATTAGGCCAAGCCATTCGCCATGGGGACCTCCGATGCTATTCGTGAAGAAGAAGGACGGAAGTATGCATATGTGTATAGACTATCGCGAGCTGAACAAGGTAACAATTAAGAACAAGTACCCGCTACCCCGGATCTACGACTTGTTTGATCAACTCTGAGGCGTGACTGTATTTTCAAAGATTGATTTACGGTCCGGGTATCATCAGCTCAAGGTAAAGGGAGAAGATATTCCTAAGAAAGCCTTTAGAACTCGTTATGGACATTACGAGTTCTTGGTTATGTCCTTTGGTCTTACTAATGCACCAGCTGCGTTTATGGACTTAATGAATAGGGTCTTCAAGGACTACTTAGATAAATTCGTCGTTGTGTTCATCGACGATATCTTAGTATACTCCAAGGATGAAGTAGAGCAAGAGGAACATTTGAGGTTGATTTTGACACGATTGAAGGAGCATCAACTCTACGCCAAGTTCAAGAAATGCGAATTTTGGCTTTCGCAAGTGGCGTTCCTTGGGCACATTATATCAAAAGACGGAATTGCAGTAGACCCATCAAAGGTAGAGGCCGTGAATGACTGGCCAAGACCAAAGAATGCATCTGAAGTAAGAAGCTTTCTAGGGTTAGCAAGTTATTATAAGGGGTTCGTAGAGGGCTTTTCTAAGACAGCCACTCCGCTCACCAACCTGACCTAGAACCAACAAAGATTCAACTGGAATGATAAGTGTGAAGAAAGCTTCCAATTGCTTAAGGATAAGCTTTGCTCAGCACCAGTACTCTGTGTACCGACACCCAACGATAAGTTCGTAGTCTACTGCGATGCATCGAAGCAAGGAATGGGTTGCGTGCTGATGCAGAATGACTAGGTGATAGGCAACGCCTCACGACAATTGAAGGAGTACCAGCGGCACTATCCAACTCACGATATGGAGTTGGCAGCGGTGGTCTTTGCGTTGAAACTCTGGCGCCATTATCTTTACGGAGAACGGTGCGAGATTTATACGGACCATAAGAGTTTAAAGTACTTCTTTAGTCAAAAGGAGCTCAATATGAGGCAGTGCAGGTGGTTAGAGTTAGTAAAGGATTACGACTGCGAAATCTTATACCACCCAGGGAAGGCAAACATAGTTGCCGATGCGCTTAGTAGGAAAAGTTATGGAAATTTAGCAGCCTTAGCGAGAATAGAAAAACCGCTACAGCAGGAGCTGATCAGTGCTGGAATAGTAGTAATTGTGGGCAAGCTGGCTAACTTGTCTATCCAGTCGAATCTGCTAGAAGATATACGGATTGGTCAGAGACATGATGACACACTAACAGCACATATGGATGCAGTCAGAGAAGGCAAGGCTACAAATTTCTCAATATCTAGTCAAGGTTTATTGAGATATAAGGATTAGGTATGCATGCCAAATGATCAAAGGATTAGGAAGACGATTCTAGAAGAAGCGCACAGTACCCCGTACTCAGTTCACCCAGGGTCTACCAAGATGACTCATGACATCAAGGCAATCTATTGGTGGCCAGGGATGAAGAAGGACATAGCAAAATTTGTGTCTAAGTGTCTTATGTGCCAGCAAGTGAAAGCAGAGCATCAAAGGCCTGCGGGCTTATTACAACCGCTTAGCGTACTAGAATGGAAGTGGGACGATATAGCCATGGACTTCGTGACAGGTTTGCCAAGGACAAATAAGCAGCATGATTCCGCTTGGATAATAATAGATAGACTAACCAAGTTGGCTCATTTCCTGCCTGTTAAGACTTCATACACGACAGACCAATATGCAGACATCTACGTCCAAGAGATAGTATGGTTGCATGGAATCCCCAAGACAATAGTGTCAGATAGAGGATCGGTGTTTACATCGATATTTTGGGGAAGTTTACAGCAAGCTATGGGTACTAAGTTAAGTCTTAGTACAGCTTTTCATCCTTAGACAGATGGGCAGTCCGAGCATACAATTCACATTTTAGAAGATATGCTACGCGCATGTGTACTTGATTTCGAAGGATCATGGAATAATTATTTGCTGCTGATAGAGTTCTCCTACAACAATAGCTACCAGTCAACGATTGGGATGGCACCTTATGAGTTTCTTTATGGAAGAAGGTGTTGATCACCGTTGCACTGGGACGAGGTAGGAGAAAGGCAGCTTCTAGGTCCCAAAGTTGTTAGATAAGCTCAAGAAGTAGTAGCGCTTATTAGACAGCGTATGCTTGCTGCTCAAAGCCGTCAGAAAAGCTATGCGGATGCCAAGAGACGCAATGTGGAATTCCAAATTGGAGATCAAGTCTTCTTGAAGATATCTCCTATGAAAGGTGTAAAGCGGTTTGGGAAGAAAGGCAAGCATAGTCCTCGATTCATAGGTCCTTTTGAGATATTGGACAAAGTGGGAGCAGTTGCGTATAGACTAGCCCTACCGCCAGCACTAGCAGATAGTCACAACGTGTTCCACATCTCGATGCTATGCAAGTATGTGTCAGACCCATCTCACGTCCTCAAGTACGATACTATAGCACTCCAGAAAGACTTTTGTTACGAGGAACGACCGGTTAGCATCCTGGATAGGGGGTGAAGCAGTTACGGTCCAAGAGCATTCCTATAGTCAGAGTCCTATGGATTAATAGTTCTGAACGAGAGGCAACGTGGGAGTTGGAGGATGACATGCAAGGCCGGTATACGGAGTTATTTGGTAAGTGAATTTTGAGGACAAAATTCTTTTCAGTAGGGGAGAATTGTAGAGTCCAAGAACTTTACTTAGCTAGTTAGATAGTAGTATAATAGTAATAGTAGTAGTATTTCTTATGACTATGGATTTTGGTTCAGACCGGAATTATTTGGACACTCATAGTAACACTTGTAGATTTTCTAAGTTTAACCTATATTTTAAGAATATTGATTTTAACCTAAGGTTTGATTAATATGACTGATATTGATGGTAATATTCATTATATTATAAGGTTTAGATAGACCCAATAAGAAAGTAACACTTTCCATGTGTATGTTTAATGATAATTAAGTATTTTTGAGGAATAAGTTTATTAAGAGTAATATTTGAATATCCTAGGGTCTGTCAGTAGCTTTTAAAACGTTAGAGGACTTAGCCAAGGCTGTTTACTCGATTCAAATTAAGCTAAAATTGTTTTATTTCGTATTTAAATATTCAGCGTATGCCAATATATCGCAGCTATAGGGGGCGATATATCGCAGTACGGGGTACGAAAAACACGTAACTTCGCACGAGCACCTCGACGAGCCTCGGGCATGCTAGCCTAGGCGATATATCGCCTACAGGGGGCGATATATCAGCCCCTTCAGTGCATTTTGAAACTTTTTGAAAACGTTCTCATTTTAAATCTTTAACCTCTTGATAAGTCCAGCATCTTTCTGAATGAGTCTTCAGCCTCTGCTGAACAATAATTCAAATATTTTTTACTTAAAAAGCCATTATTTTTATTCAACTTAAATGAAGATCTTTTCATTCTTGAACTCTATAAATAGGACCTAGTACCCAGCCATTTATTCATTCATCAAGATAAGTTCAAAGGCTGCAAATTGCTATGTTATTGTGAGAGTGTAAACACTTGGGTTGGGAATTATAAGCTTATCAAACACTTGGGAAGTAAGGATTATAGCACATTTTGGTTTGAGGTTTAAATCAGTCATATAAGTCTTCAAGGTATTCCAAAACTCTAGTCCATTTCTGTATTATTTTAAGTTGTTATAGTTTTCTACTCAGCATCCTAACCTTATTCTTTATTCTTGGATAGAAAATCTAAGTTCTTAAACATAAGGTTTTTGGTAAGTATATTCTTGATGGTATAGTTCTTTCACCACTTTCATCTCATTCTCTTTAGTATACTCACCCTTCCATTTATGGTTTTTAGGAGTGTTCCAAAGTCCCAAATCTGTTCTCATATCCCGGTATTTTTGGTAAGGAAAATAGGATAGGATTCTATATGTTATGTTATGTGTTATCTTATAATATATTTGTTATGATTAACCTATGATTTATGTGATGTTATGTTTGTTTGTAGACTTGGGCATATGACATGTATAACTAACAAGCCCCAACAAATTTATGGGCATATGACTTGCTTAGCTAGCAAGCCCCACAAATCTAATGGGCATATGACTTGTTTGTTTATGGGACCCCAAGTAATAATGGCCATTATAGTATGTATGTGACATATGCTTATGATATGTTTTATGCTACATTATGAATTTTATGTATATGGTTTATGTGTTAGATTTTCCTTGCTGGGCATTAGGCTCACTCCTTTTATGTTTATATGTGCAGGAAAATAGCTTTGGTGGTGGGAAAGGTTCTCGGTAGTTTGGTCATGTGTATTGATGCGGAATGGAATCGAAGGGCCGAGAGTTCGATTCGAGGATGAAGTTTCTTTACTTATGGTTTATATGTATTTTTCTGCATTTTTCTATGTAATCAATTATGTTATGTTTTTCTTTTAAAACAATGGGATCCCATATCCTACTTAAAGTTTTATATAGTTTAACATATGTTTTTACAAGTTTTTAATGAAGTAATATTTATTTCCCTTGTAAGTTTTATTAAAGATTAGTGTCTATGTATAGTTATCGTTAATGGTCCAAAGTCTAGAGTAGTTGGGTCATTACACAAATCATATTTACCATTGTGATATTTTCTATATATCTTTATAGACAAAATCTCATATTTCACGTGCATATGTAATGCATTCATACTTTCTTCTCAGCTTGTCCACCATGGTACTAAGAATATAATATCTTGCCATGTGATTTGATCTCATCCAATCAGCATATTTCTCATGTTCCTCTTTCCTTGCATCCATTGATGGCATAGGAGGAGTTTGTCTTTCATTAAGAACATTTTTAAGGTTTTTCTAGAGAGAAACGAACAAAGTTGCATTTGTCCATCCTCCTTCATCTTCATTAGTGGGTTTTATTCCTCTTATACGCTCGTCAATATTGGTATGCATGATTGGACTTGTAATAGGAAAGGTATTGGGTGGTAACATTTTTCTTACTGAAAATAAAATATAAAAGATTTATTATAATTGATGAATAAATATCAATAACTTTCTGGAAAGTAAATATGATGCATGAATGCAACAATTTAAACACATAAACTTAGCATTTTCTATTCCACGATAAAACTACCCGACAATTAAAGTGTCACCTTAGGGTCGGTCAAGTTATTTTTAGACAAACTATAATACAAATATCTTTATTATTTAAGACTCAAAATAACTCATATTTTCTCTTTTAAAAATAAAATACCACTAGTTTGTTCAATATACAATTATCCACTGCAGAAGTTTAATTGTATCTTTGTGAGTGTAACCCATTATTTTAGAACTTATGACTTAACTTAGAAAGTGTCTCCTTAGGATCGGTTGTACCTAAACTACACCACTCTTTCCTATCTTCGTAAGAAGTCAACCTTGATATTAATAGGACTAAAAACCATCTTTATAAGGACAAAAATAAAGCTGCCTCGTGGCCCTAATCATATTTCACGGTGTTGTACTAATAATAGAGAACGTAGGTCACATTGAGATATCAATCTTCTCCCACTCACTATTTTAGAATGTATTTTCTTATAAAACTAATCAATTAATTACTATCTCTTTTACAACCAATGAATGTAATTAATTATAAAATCATACAATTATAAAAGAGCGTGTTTCTATAATTCAAGTGATCTAGAATAATTACCCATTACATTCATCAAACTTTACTAAAACATCTTTTTAAATAAAGTTGGTTATCCTAAAAAGGTCTATCTTAACTATTGCCTTTATTATGGTGTGATTTAGCAAGTTTTAACTAGTTTAAGACTTAGTAGTTTACATGTAATTGGTTTCACTAAAACAATTCACATAAACATATAGGACAATCCTAGATAATCATGTTTCCACAAACGAGATGGATGAATAATTAAAAATGTGTGGGGTTTCATGTATGGCATGTAATGGACTAATGCACGATCAAGTTATCAATCAACATTCATTAACATTTATTTAAATAAATACAATAAATAATGAACTGAGTAGCTATTGGGTATTTTTAAATTTACAACTTTTTAAAAAATAGAAACTAAAATTACAAAGCGGGCTTCTTCTCAATTACAAAGCTCTAATTTGTCTCTTCTTCTCTTAGGCCCATCTTTAGGAATTTATAAGGCTCGTTAATTAATTAGAAACTAATTTTATAATTAATTTATTTAATTAAAACTAAATTTTAATTGAATAACCAAACTATTATCTTTTTAATTTAGTTGAATTTAAATAATTAAAAGAATCAAATTCAAATAATTATTTAAAGTTAGATCTTTAAAATCTTAACCAACTAAAAGATATTCTATCTTTTCTAATAATAATAAAATAAGATAAGTAATTTTTCAAATTCAAAAAATTTTAAAAATCAATCAAATAATAGATAATTTACGAAAATACATGGATTTTCTTTACACCTAACTTGGTGCTCAAGCTAGGGTCACTAGTAACAAGGAGGGTCTAGGGCTAGGCGTAGGCACGCATGGCACAGACCAGCATGGCACAGTGGTACCAGGATAGGCAGCCAGACACGCATGGCGCAACCTAGGCGGCACAGTGGCGCACGGAGCTGGGGCACATGGGCTCTGGCTGTGTGCCTATGCGGTGGATGGCTCAGGTCGCTTTCTTTATTTTCTCCTTGTGACCAAATTTTTACAACAATATTTCACAAATATTATTACAAAAATTCCTATGCCTCAAACTTTCTTAAACAAGATCAAAGAAAAAATAAAATTCCATTTCTAACCCAATAGTATCATATAATTAAGGATTCATCATTTAACCACACATTCATAAAACAAAACCATCCATTCAATATAGATATCATCATAGATATAAAAAAAATGCAAGAAACTAACAGAACATTTAAAGTATACATATATGTAGACTGCTCTGGTACCAATTGTTGGTATTAATCTAGAAAATCAGGGACGCAATGGAAAGGGGGTTGTTTTGAAAATCATTAATATTGAGCCAAGATCATTACATATGTTTATACATTAAATCAATGCACAACATAAGAACAGAAGAATACGTCTTGTAGCCTTTCAAGAATCCTTGAGTTTTTTCGTATGATCAAACATCTTCCTATCCACGCGAAGACTCACACTAAAGTCTTCCAAGTCGTTTCTATAACACACAAGGACATGTGTGGGCACGTGTGATTCAGTTTTTGATTATTTAGGCTCTCTAGATGTTCTCAGCACATGAGATATAGAGAGTTCAGAGAAGAGAAAACTTTAGAGAGTTCTAGAAAATTTTCAGGCTTAGAAAATGTCTATCGACTTATGCATTTGATAAAGATCGTATGTTTTTAAAGATAATAAAACAATTTTATTTGTTTTTATTTTATTATGTCAAAACTAGTCAATTAGATATATAATTTAATTTTATATTTTAATTAAATTAAAATAATAATTAAATAAACAAATAACATTTGAATTAAAACAATTCAAATTCAAATCTCAGAGACAAGTGGTAGTGAGTGGCATTGTAACGCCCTAACTTCTCATAATCATAATACCAAGAACCAGCACTGGACCATAAAACATAAATGTTGCTATTTTATTGAAAAATAACATAAAGTAGAGGGATCCCAGTTTTTACAATAGAATGAATTTCTTTAACAAAATTAAATACAACAACATTTAATTTAAATAAATAAAATGATAATAAATAATCCAAAAATATAAACCCTAGATCTTTTCCAGCACCTACATGTAGAGTGCAAGAACTTTACTTAGCTAGTTAGATAGTAGTAGTAGTAGTAGTAGTAGTAATAGCTAGTACTAGTATAGTATGTTTATGACTGTGGATTTCTGTTCAAGCCGGAACTTAGTTGAACACTCGTAGCAACACTTGTAGATTTTATAAGTTTAACCTATAGTTTAAGAATATTAATTATAACATAAGGTTTGATTAATATAGTTGATCATGAAGATGATATTTATTATACTATAAGGTTTAGATAGAACCAATAAGATCATGACACTTGTCGGGTGCATGTTTATTGAGAAATTAAGTATTTTTGACGAATAGTTTTATAAGAGAAATATTTGAAAACTCCAGAATCTGCCAGTAGCTTTAAAATTGTTATATGACTCAGTCAAAGTTGTTTACTCAATTCAAATTAGGTTGAAAAAGTGGAATTATGTGTATAATATTTTAGTGTGTGCTGATATATCGCAGCTCTAAGGGCGATATATCTCCACATGGAGAATACGAAAACACGTAACTTTGCACGAACACTTCGACGAGCCTCGGGAATATAAGCCCAGGCGATATATCGGCCCTAGGGCAAGATTTTCAAACATTTTTGAAACCGAGCTCATTTTATACTTAACCTCTTGGCAAGCCTCAACGAATATTCAAATGATTTTCAATTAAATATTCATTATTTTATTCAAGCTAAAATAAGATTATTTTCATCCTTGAACTCTATAAATAGGACCTAGTACCCAGCCATTTCTTTCATTCTTCAAGCTGAGTTCACAGCCTTCAAGCTGCTAGGTTTACTTTTGAGTGTTAAACACTTGGGTTGGGGTTATAAGCTTTATCATCTTAAGCTTATTAAACACTTGGGAAGTAAGGTTAATAGTGTATTTTTCGATATCAAGGTGTAGTTCGGTTTTAGTGCATTCAAAGGTATTCTTATTCCTAGTTCATCTTTGTATGTTTCAATAGTTTCTTATAGTTTTCTTTACTCAAATCCTAACTCAATATTTTCCATTCTTGGTTAGGCATTTAAGTTCTTTGAACTTGAGGCTTCTTTTCGGTAAGCTCTTCTTCTCGGTGGTTTAGACTCATTTCTTTTTCATTTCCTTCTTTTAGAAATACTCACCTTCTCATTGTTGGTTTTAGGAGTGTTCCAAAATCCCGTCCTTGTTCTCACATCCCGGTATTGGTAACGAAAATAGGATAGTTTCTATATGCTTATGTGTTATGTTATGTATATTATGTTATGATATGTATATGCTATAATACATTATGTTATGTTTTTATCTAGGGCTCATAGTTGCTTAGTTTGCAAGCCCTAGTGTTTATCATTTTCATGTTTAGAGTTATGATATACCCTACCTCAGATATTAGACAGAGGACCTAGATGAGTTATCATATACTATCATGTGATCTAACCTACCTCAAATATTAGACAAGGGGCGTAGATGGTTTGTCACACGTCATAATGGCCATTAATATTGTAGTCCTATATGGTATACGTTTTTATAGTCATATATTTATAGTTTATGTCTTATGCTTTTAGTAGATTTTCCTTGCTGGGCATTAGGCTCATTCCTTTATTTGTTTATATGTGTAGGAAAATAGTTATGGCAGCAGAAAGATTCTTGGCAGCTTGGGATTGTGTATTGAGGAAGAAGGGATTCGGTGGACTGCGTGAACGACTTGAGGACGACGTTGATTTCAATATTTTTATTATGTTTATATGTATTTTCCGCACTTGGTTTTGTAATAAATTTATTTAAGATTTAAGTATTGTTTAATTTTTAAAACAATGGGATCCCATACCCCGCGTTTGTGTATTTCAACTTTTACTTTATGGTTTTTAATAACGTTATGAATGTTTCATATGTATGTTTTCTTAAGAATAGTGTCTATGTATAAGCAGTTTTAATGGTCCAATGTCTAGAATTAGTTGGGTCATTACACTACATGGCCCTCACGAATACACCAACAGCTATTCAGGTCCAACTCGCCAACGGCCATTCTATCCTTTAATTACCTTGATCTGCACATGTATACTATAAGGAGTGAGCCTGTAAGCCTAGTAAGGAAAATGCATATAAAACAATCATACAATCATATATATCATAAACAGTTCATGACATCATAAGTCCATATAATTCCATAATGACACTATTCTATCAAGGATAATTATATCATTTCAAACCATATAATTTTTCTAAATTATACATTGTTGGTCATAATCATAATAGCTCATAAAAAATCAGTCAAGAGAAGGAAAAGTGCTTATAAAAGGGTTGGCATTCAAGCCTGGACATCGCTTAGATCCGTCATATAGAATTTGCATCCGAGCCACCGGACATCACTTAGGTCTGTCATATAGTTTTGGGCATCACTTAGGTCCAGCTACACTTATTTTCTTGTACCTAAAATGTTAGGCTCATACATTCACTTAATATTATAATCTACATCTATCTAATTTTCCTTACCTTGAGCGTGGAGAAAGAGAAAAAGAGAGATTGCTTGAAAGTGTTAGTGGATCTCCCCCAAACCTTATACATAAAATTAAATACTAAATTAGAGTCTATATTAATAACTAAATTCCAAAATCTAAACCTTATAGAAGCCATACCTTCACCCTAGAACAAGATATCACAATTTTCAAAATCCTGAACCTCTACAAACAGCGTCTATCCTCAACACAAATAGAGTTTGATCTTGATAACTTATGGTATTTTCGGCTATAGGCTAATGATTTTGGGCTATGTATGTTTAGGCTATGTGGGGGATTTATAGTAATAATTGTGTTGAGGCTTATAAGAAAATATAAGAAGGATAAGAACTTGAATACTAGTAGTACTATGGAGATTACGACTATATAGGAAATTATTTAGCATAAATGGTAGAACTTTTGAGAGCGAACTTTCGAAAATGAGAAAGTGTTTGAAGCATTGTTTGTGTGTGAAAAATGAAGAGGTATAAGGCCTTTTTTTATAGGCTCTAATCCTCAACTCCCCTCCTTAATCTTCTCCACCAGCCTTCAACAAAACTTTTTAAAATTTTAATCTCTCTCTCCCTTGGTAATTTTGGTCAGCCCCCTTCCTTCTCCTAGTCATTTTCTACAACTCCTTTCTTAATGCCACATAGCCTCTTATGTAAAAACAAAATGGAGTCCAAGTCTCCATTTTCTTCCTTCTTAGTCTCCCACGCACACACCTAAGCCATTCAAATTCAAGTTGAGTCTACAAGCTTACACTAACCACTAGATTCTCTCCTTAGTTTTTTACTCCCATAAGCATAGCTTTCTAGTCTCCACTTAGTAAGCTTTCATTGACACACAGTCACTTCAGACAAACTAGTTCCCACACCACCTATACTTGGTCTTCAACCAACTAAACCTTAACTCCTCAATACAAGCTTTTCATGCCACCTATTATTTAATCATTTTTTTTGTAAAGATTCCAAATAGCTAAACTATAGAGAATTTTGTTCATGCTTAGCAATTCAAATAATTGCGACTTAAATTAATACCACATGCACACAACATCTATCATCAAATAATATGTGTACATATTTATAAATTCTTATTTTCTTAAAGAAAACTATATACTAATTTAATCATACACTTCTAAGGTCCATAAAATAAATAAACCTCCATAAATACAAATCATGATAATTATAATTACCCAAATCATAATTATTTACTAAGTCATAAAATCATATCTTATAATAAAATTCTCAAGCAATCTTTCTAATTTCCACCACTCAAGTATAAAATAATATATATGAAGAATAAAAATAATCTAAGATCATAATTAAGGAGCTTATAAGAAAGTTAATAACCTTGGTTATTACACCCATGTAGCACACTCTACTGGCCCTAATTTTTCGTTGTTTTTTATTTAATTAAAATTAAGACAATATATTTATTCAAAATAATATATATTATTTCAAAAATTAATATCAATTAATTTAAAATTACCTTTATGTTAAATTATGAGATTTGAATAATTATCTTATACTAAGATAATATTAAACTTTCTATCATATTAATCCAAACATTAATTAATATTAATTTCAACTAATATAAAGTTTTTTAAATAAAAAACAATTAGTCAAATAATTAATTAATCACACATAATTATCACTTAGCCCAAGAAAATTAATTCATTTGAAATTTATTCATTTTCTCCATTACTCTTGCCTATGACATCTTTACTCTTGATAGTGTAGTACAGAGGCAACTCGGGGACAATGGACCTATATACTAAGCTTCAATAAATCAGACTATTAATTAAACTCTTTTATTAAATAATACTATTTATTGAATCCATTATTACTCCAGTACAGATATGGAATTGCACACTTAGTAATTATAGAATTATATTTAAAGAATAATCTCTTGTAGTCCGCTTGTGAACGCCAAGAATTTGACATGCGCCTGAGGCAGCCTCCTTGGCACCAAACACCTCATAAGGCCAAAACTTGAGACCCACCTCCTACAACTAAGTACCTAGGCGATACCACATTACAAGGTTCCTCGCAAGATCTGTCTATTACGCTAAGGAAGGGGCCTCACGAAGGAAGGTGTCTCGCACCAAGAGTGGCGCCACGCAAGGAGGAGGCGCCTTGCGCCTGGAGTAGCACCTCGTCCCTGAGTGGCACCTTACGCTAGGAAAGTGCTTCACGCACAGGGAACACCTCGCGCCCAAAAGGTGTCACGTACCAAGAGCAGACCTCGCACCAGGGAAGGCGCCTCACGCACAAATGTGCCTCTCGCTTTAGGTAGCACTTCGCTCCCAAGTGGCGCCTCGCACCAGGAGCACGCCTGGGAAGGCTCCTCACACACGAATGTTGCCTCACGCCTGGGGTAACACATCGTGCCTAAGGTGGCGTGATGCGGGAAGCACGCGCCTCATGCCTAGGAAGCTGCAACCCGACCGCACAAAGTCCCTTACACCTTGCACCCCTGAACCAACTTGCAAGGTGATCATTCCTAAAACCTCTTTAAAATACACCTTTCTGACGAGGCCCTCCTCTATTTTCTTAGGTAGGAGCCACTAGCGGAGCATACTTCAAGTAATGCGATACTTTGCAAAACATAAAGAGGCTTAAGGCACATGGTACAGGTTGAGGTACAGAATGTACATATCAACCAAGAGCATTAATATACTATCGGAAAGACAAGGTACTATGGAATAAGACAATTCCTCTTGTTAAAATACTGTGGAGGAATAGTAGGTTCAAAGAAGCGACCTGGGAGCTTGAGATAGCGATGCGGGATCAGTATCCCGAGTTATTCAAGTAAATTTCGAGGATGAAATTCTCATTAGGAGGGGATAGTTGTAACGACCCAAATTTACTAATAAGGCTTAAGGATCTTGATTAGTGTGCCGGGAGGGTATAATTGGAATATATGTGATTTAATGATTAAAAGTATGTTACATGACTATTTGAAAATCTGAGATGCATGACTATGTGTATTAGTATGCATGTAGGCCCGGATTAGGTTAAAAGGCCATAATCGTAATTTTGGCCCGTTGAGGGTATAATTTTATATATATGTGATAAATTTTTTAGACCACATTATTATGTGGATATATTTGTAATCTGTGACTCAAGGCGATCCTAGTGAGCGGTTTAGCGAAAAAGTCACGGCGGGGATCTATACCCGGCTCGGGGCAAGACTGGGGATATTTCTAGAATTTAGAGAATATATTGGAGTCAATTTTTACATCGAGGAATATAATTGGTGATTGGTTAGGTGTCGGGAAGTAAGCAGAAAATATTAGACACACTCGAGGAATTAGCGGGAATTGGGTGAAATGACCAAGATGCCCCTAGGTGGATTAAAAGGCTTAGGAAACTATGGGAGGGTATTGTGGTCATTTGGTTTATAAATGATAGGTATTATTCAGACTTTATGCCTTAGTGGGAAGTGTAGAAAGGGCTGGAAATTCAGAAGGAAAGAAAAGAAAGGAAAAGAAGGGAAGGAAAAAGGGAAAGAAAAAAACAGGGCTTTTCCAAGTCCGGTTTGGTATTTCTTCACCATTTCTAGGGGTCCTTTGGAGAAAAACCTTAGGAGGATTTTGGGTAAGAGCTAGAGGCTAGGCTCCCTTTTCTAGCTGGAGGAATTGGTAGAACAATCTATCCACTTGAGGTAAGACTTTGAGGTTGATATTTAGTTTTTGGTATTGGTGTTGAGCTGGTTTTTCTATGCAAGGTTCTATGGGAATTCTTGGGAGTTGAAGCTAGGGTTTGAGGAGGTGAAGGCTAAGCAATACTGGGAGATGCCCTAAGCCAAGCTCATCCATCAGAGGTAAGGAACTTTATTTTCAAGCTTTGTGATTTCTGTGGTTTTGCTGAGTTTCTGAGTTTTAGGCTCAGCTATGGTGAAATCTTGGATTAGGGGTGCATGTGCTTAATTTTTGTATGGTTGGGATGCTTGGGATGAGTTAGATATGTTAGTAAGCTTGTTTCTAAGTTTGGTTGGAGTTTGGAGAAGTTTCGGTAAGGTTTGGCTCGGGGAAAATCGAAGGAGGGAAAAAAACAACATTTGTTGTTCTATGACTAGAGCTACAACGCTAGCCTTTGGGCGCTGTAGCGCTAGGCCATATACCTTGGGACAATATTGGGTTCTGTTTGTAGTGCTGTAGCGCCATCCTTAGAGCGCTGTAGCGCTACCCTATTTCCAGAAAGGGGTTTTTGAGTTATTTTCATGGGTTTTTGCCCGGGGGTTCGGGGTTCGATTCCACCACTCCGTTTGGTGGAATTGGGGCTTCCAAAGGGCTCGGGATTGGTCCCGAGGTTAGGTTTTGGACTTGAGGATTGGTGATGATTTTGATCTATTGTTGTGACTAGGTGTGCGCAAGGGCTCAAGAGGGATCGTGCTCAAGGGTCAAGTGAATGAAGCTAGATAATTTAAAGGTAAGAAAACTGCACCCGGTTATGTGTTTGTGATGGGAATAAGTGTTCTTGATATTTGTATAATGTCAAAGATGGTATTATTCCATGGGACATGTGAAAAACAGCCTAAGGGTGCCGTATACAATATTTGCGCACAGGGCGCGGCTTGGCCACTGGTAGCCGACGACAACTTAATATTCACTGAGCTCGGTTTAAGCGGGTCAGAGTCAGCGGGATAAACAGAGGGTGCGGCCTAAGGGCGCTAACCCTAGTTATCATTTGTGAATTTATTATCGATATGTAATGATATTCTTGATATGTTGAGTACTTGATTGTCATGGATGCTTAGTTTGTTGAGAACATGCTTATGTGATATGAAATATTTAACTGTCTATTGATTGATTATGCTCTGTTATTGTGTTTTCTTGCTAGGCCTTGGCTCACAGGTGCTACGTGGTGCAGGTAAAGGCAAAGACAAGTTGGACCAACCCTGAGATGGAGAGCTGCAGGGCTGAATGTACATAGTCAGCTGTTCGGCCACCATGGCCGAGGAGTGGATCAGGACAAGATATTCTTAGTAGTATGTTTTGCCTTAGAATGGCTAATTACTGTATTTAAATCCTAAATCTTTTGTAAACGGTCTTAATCTTTATAAAATATGTTTTAACCCTAGTTCCACTATAGTTTCAGTAACACGTTTTTAATTAAATGACTTGTTTAGCAAGTCTAGCACCTTTACAAACACATAGTGTAATGGTCTTGGCTATCCAGGGCGTTACAACTTGGTATCAGAGCGTCCTAGGTTTAAGGGTTCCTAAAGACTGGCTGGACATGTACATTCGCCACGTAAGCCAAGCTCGACTCAAGGTTTGGTAAATTGTGTATCTATGACTATGTGATTAATGATTTGAATGAAATATGATTGCTGATATCTACTTGATTAATAGGGAGCATGAGATACTAATACGGTCTGGCCCTTGACTATTGCATGATGATATTGAGGCATGCTTATCAGCATTGCTATGCATGTGAATGAATATATGGGTAAATATTTGGATCAATTGCTATAATTTTATTGCTTGTGAATGATTGGAGGTCCAGTGATGGACCATGAAAGGATTATTAACCTGTCATCATAGTCTTATTGTCGAGTCGTTGATTGCAGATTGACTTGGATAATTATGCGTCCAAGAAAATCTACGCGACTAGCCGGCAGGTCTGAGACTAGAGATGATGATCAGGGCCAGACCCCTCCGCCAGTCCCTGAGAACTGGCAGCAGCTTATGGCCGATATGCAGGCTCGGCTACAGAGCCAAGATGAGCAGATCTAAATTCTGCGACAGCAGGCTCCATCAGGGAGTGTTGCCCCTATTGTGCCACCAGCAGTGGTCCCAATTTTATAGCCAGTTGAGGTTGGGAACAAGTGGGAACCGTTGTATGAGCGGTTCAGGAAACAAAAGCCCCCGATCATTGAGGGAGGACCTGATCCACTGAAGGCTGAATAGTGGATGACCATGATTACTACCATTCTAGATTTTATGAGGGTAGAAGGACATGATAGAGTGGCTTGTGCCACATATATGCTAAGAGAGGATGCCCGAATTTGGTGGGAGGTGGCATCACAGACCAGGGATGTTATTGCTTTGACTTGGGAATGATTTAAGGACCTATTCAGTCAGAAGTACTATAACGTTGCCATCAGGGCAGCGAAAGTAAATTAGTTTGTGGGGCAGGTTAAGGGCAGTATGACAGTTACAGAATATGCCCTGAAGTTTGATAGACTTGCGGAATTCGCACCAGATCTTGTGCCTACTGATGCAGCTAGGCAGGACATGTTTATTAGAGGGAAAAATGCTAGGATATCCCGGGATGTGAGAATTACAACAGTACCTGGAGGGATGACTTATGCCCAGGCTGTAGAGAAGGCTCTTACCGCTGAGGAAGCGGAAAATAAGATATGGAGAGAGTGTGCAGTGAGGCTGGAGGGCCGTAGGGCGGTGCCTCCATATTCTGGTTCTAGTAAGGGCGGAGGCCCTACTGATTTGAAGAGGAAGACTCCTGATGCTTTGATCGCTCCTGGTCCTGATAGGAGAGGTCGGAGAACTCAGAGTGGCCGTCAGGGAGGCGGTGATGCATGGAGGACTTATCCTGAGTGCACAAGGTGTAGAAGACGCTATCCGGGTGAGTGTCTGGCCAAGGCCTGTTATGTGTGTTGGGTGGTGGGACACCTCAAGAAAGATTGCCTGGCAGTGGATAAGGGAGATGCGGGGAAGGTGGACAGCTTGACTCCAGCTCAAGTGTTCACCCTAACGCAGGCAGAGGCCGAGGCTAGCCCCTCGGTAGTGACAGGTCAACTTTCTAGCGCTGGCACTCCTTTTATTGTATTGATTGACTTTGGTGCTACACACTCGTTTGTTTTTAGTAAGGTGATTGATAGACTGTGTAGACCTAGTGAGTGTTGTACTTCAGGGTTTGGGACTATTTTGCCTACAAGGGAACTAGTAGTGTCTAGGAGGAGGATTAGAGCACTGCCAGTGATAGTTGATGGTAGGGGCTTATCTGTAGACTTGATTGAGTTAAGTATGAAGGACTTTGATATGATTCTAGTTAGGGATTGGCTAGTTAGATATGGAGCTACCATTGACTGCAGGAAGAAGATGGTGACTTTTGAGCCAGAGGTCGAGGATCCCTTTGTTTTTGTGGGAGCGGTGCATGGACCCCGCGTACCCAGGATATCAGCGTTGAGAGCCAGAGACTTGTTACAGGGTGGATGCATAGGCTTTCAGGCTAGTGTGGTGGATACCACCAGGGTTTCACCATTAAGACCGGAAGAGACCAGATTGGTTTATGAGTTCTTAGATGTGTTTCCTAAGGACTTGCCTGGTTTTCCGCCACGTAGAGAGATTCAGTTTGTCATTGAGTTGGCACCGGGGACAGAGCCAGTGTCGAGGGCACCATATAGGATGGCACCAGTAGAACTAAAAGAATTATAGATACAGTTGCAGGAGCTTCTGGATTTGGGGTTCATCAGGCCTAGCTACTCGCCGTGGGGTGCTCCAGTTTTATTTATGAAGAAGAAGGACGGGACTTTGAGAATGTGTATAGACTACAGAGAATTGAACAAGTTAACTATCAAGAATAAGTACCCCTACGAAGGATTGATGACTTGTTCAATCAGCTGCAAGGTAAGACGGTATTCTCAAAGATTGATCTTTGATCTGGTTATCACCAGCTGAGGATCAAGGACGAGGACATACCGAAGATGGCCTTCCGAACGAGGTACGGGCACTATGAGTTTCTGGTCATGTAGTTTGGTTTGACCAATGTCCCAACAACCTTGATGGACCTGATGAACAGGGTGTTCAAGGACTTTCTGGATCAGTTCGTTATTGTCTTTATCGACAACATCTTAGTGTACTCCAGTTCAGAGGCAGAGCACGAGCTTCATCTTCGACAGGTTCTTCAGAGGTTGAGGGACCATCGGTTGTACGCCAAGTTTAAGAAATGTGAATTTTGGCTACCAGAAGTGACATTCCTTTGACATGTTGTGGGTGCAGATGGGATTAAGGTGGATCCATCTAAGGTAGAGCCAGTTAAGGATTGGCCGAGGCCAAGGAACGCCTCAGAGGTTCGTAGTTTTCTTGGTCTAGCGTGTTACTACAGAGGATTTGTGGAAGGCTTCTCGAAGATAGCGGCACCGATGAAAAAATTGACACAAAAGAATTTTAAGTTTATCTGGTGAAACAAGTGTGAAGACAGTTTTCAAGAACTGAAGCGACGACTTATTACGGCGCCTGTGTTGAGTCTTCCTTCGAGGGAAGGAAAGTTTGTGGTCTACTACGATGCATCAATGTTGGGTTTAGGTTGTGTGTTAATGCAGAATGAGAAGGTCATAGCTTATGTGTCACGACAATTGAAGGAGTATGAGGAACGATATCCTTCCCATGATTTGGAGTTGGCAGCGGTGGTAGTCGCACTGAAGATTTGGCAATATTACTTGTATGGGGAGAAGTGCGAGGTGTACACTGACCATAAGAGCCTGAAGTATTTCTTTACACAGAAGGACCTGAACATGAGACAGAGGCGTTGGCTTGAGTTGGTGAAAGATTATGATTGTGATAATCTTTACCATCCAGGGAAAGCCAATGTGGTAGCAGATGCATTGAGCCGGAGAGGCCCAGGTTAGTTATATAGTTCCATTCAGATCTCAAAGGAGTTAGCTGATGAGATGGTTAGAGCGGGGATAGATTTGGTTGTAGGCCGGTTGGCCAATATTACTCTACAATCAACCCTGCTAGAGCAGATCAGAGAATGACAGTTGGCAGACGCTCAGTTACAGGAGGTAAGAGAGAATGTCTTAGCGCCATTAGCTAAGGACTATTCTATTTCCGAGGTTGGTTTGCTTCGATATCAGGGAGGGATTTTTGTTCCAGCTGATAAGGGGATCAAACGAGAGATACTGGATGAGTCTCATATGATACCGTACTCACTTCATCCGGGTACCACGAAGATGTACCAGGATCTATAGATGTTATATTGGTGGCCCAGGATGAAGAAGGATGTGGTGGACAGTCTGAGAGGATGATTTAGGTGTTGGAAGATATGTTCAGAGCATGCGTGATCGACTTTGAAGGGTCATGGAGTAAGTATCTCCCGTTGATTGAATTTTCGTATAACAATAGTCACCAATCACCAATTGGAGTGGCTCCCTATGAGATGTTATATGGGAGGAAGTGCAAATCACCCATTTATTGGGATGAGATGGGTGAGAGGAAGTATTTGGGGCCAGATATGGTTCAGAGGACAAGTGAAGTTATAGAGAAGATCCAAGCTAGGATGCTCACCTCGCAGAACAGACAGAAAAGCTACGCTGATCCAACTCGTTGGGACGTGGAGTTCCAGGTTGGGGACCACGTGTTTCTCTGAGTTTCGCCATTGTGAGGGGTGAGGAGGTTTAGTAAGAAGGGCAAGCTAAGCCCTAGGTTCGTCAGACCTTTTAAGATCCTGGAAAAGATTGGTCAGGTGGCTTACAGGTTAGCCTTGCCACCATCATTGTCAGGAGTCCATGACGTATTCCATGTTTCTATCCTCTGGAATTACATCTCTGATGCGACTCATGTGTAAAAATATGAAGACTTGGAATTACAGTCAGATTTAGCTTATGAAGATCAACCGATTCAGATTCTGGATCGGAAAGACAAGGTACTACGGAATAAGACAATTCCTCTTGTTAAAGTACTATGGAGGAATAGTAGTGTAACTCCCATTTCTTTTTACAAATTATAACAATTATGAAAGATAAGAGAAGATGTTTTTATTCATACTTTTAAGTGCATTACAATGCTAACCGAAGGCTAGAGCTATTAAGTAAAGTGGAAGAATAACTAATGAATATGCAACTATAGCATTCATGGGCATTTCATTAGTATAATACCCATAGAATGATACTAAATACAAGCAAACAATCACTAAAGTTATGAAAAATAAAGAGAAATTCATGATTTGATGATGAATTTTTATAGAAGGTTAAGAGGTGAAGAAGTTGTGCAAATAAATGGTTGAAGGAACAAGTATTTATAGGACAAAAACTAGCCGTTTATGACCGTTGGTGAATAGTGATCATGACTGTTGGGGGTATAGTTGTTTTCTATTATGGGATTTGAACAATTCTAAGTTGTTGAAGTAATCAACAGGTAGGAATAATTAATTTATGGGTGTTAGAGAAACTTTTTCAGAAAAGTTTGTGAGTCAAAAATGCTGGACTACGTAATATAAGAAGATTGGGAAATTTTCAATTTTTTACTATTCACCTGGTACTATTCATAGTGGGTCCCACAGTGGGGTCCGCAAGGGTCCCACAGTAGGGTCCACATGCGTCCCACAGCGAAGTCCACCCCATGGGTTCCACATGTTGACGCAGTAGTGACACATTGATGACTTAAGAAAATTACTATGCTTGATATTTTGAATATGTTATTATTCCACTATGCTTATTATTTTTAATATTTTATTAGAATAGTATCCCAAGTTTTTCCTATAAATAGCCCTTCCAAAACTCATCTTGAAATCACAAAATCCTCATTTTCCTTTCTCTTACTATACCTAAAAATCTTCTTAACATCCTTCTAAAGTTCTAAACCTCGGAGATCTAGGCGAAGTTCTCTCCGTAACGCTAGCCTACGAAAACCTTTTGGGTAAGCTCTTCCCGAGCCTTTCTTTTCAGTTATTTAGTTATTATATATGTATAGATTATTTTACTATGCCGTTATAATGCCAAAAGTTATATATAGATTATTTTACTATGCCGTTATAATGCAAAAATTTATATATAGATTAATTTACTATGCTATTATAATGCCAAAATTTATATATAGATTATTTTACTATGCCGTTATAATGCCAAAATTTATATATAGATTATTTTACTATGACGTTATAATGCCAAAAGTTATATATAGATTATTTTACTATGCCGTTATAATACAAAAAAATTTATATACAGATTATTTTACTATAATGCCAAATTTATATATGGATTATGTTACCATGCCATTATAATGCCAAAATTTATATAGATTACTTTACTATGCCATTAAAATGCAAAAATTTATATATGGATTATTTTACCATGTCGTCATATTTTACAAATGCCAAAATTGAAATATAAACTATTTTTTTTTATGTATCTTTAAAATACTAAACTTATATAGGCTATGGTCACACTTTGGACTATTTGGACTTTTATTATATGACCTTATTCCCTATTATTATGGACTGATACTATGACCTGGACATTTTCGTATGACCATGACCATGACCACGACTTTTAGACCAGGATCTTGCCATGGACAATTATAGTATGACCATATGCCTAGACATAAAATAAACAATAAAATAAGAAGAAAAGAAAAATAGAATAACAACAATTATAAACTAAAATTACATCATGTAGATTTTATGTAAGTTAATAGTTTGTGTTTTTACCAGGAAGCTAACAATTTCGGTTGTTTTATCAAGACGCAAGGTAAGTAGAATGCTCATCTACAATACAAGTATTTTATGTGTCTTATGTGCATTTATATGCTTTATATGTTAATCTGTCATATTGTTCTTATGCATAAGTTATTTTCAAGAATGTTATATTATGCATAAGCACGCTTAATGTTCACAGACAAGTTATTGAAAACGTTAAAGTAGAGGTGCTGCTTGGGAGACCTAAGTCCCAAAAATGTAAGGAGGGAGATGTACGTCCCTATATGATGAATGTTTATGAGGGAAATTCCCTATTATCATGTTTATGTTCAGGTGGGAATGTGATTCCCTATGTAATGCCGGCAGCAGCATCCTCTAGGGCCCAAAAGAAAGGAAAGTGAAAGAAAGAAAGAGAATACATAGCATGTTGCACGTTTATTTTAATGCATATGAGGTAGTTATTCTGCTTACTGAGCCTTAGCTCATCAGTTAATGTTTTGTATTGTAGGTAAGAGGCCCCAAATATAAATCGTTGATGAGTATACGTGGAGCCAACATGACTGTACATATGGGGCTGACCTGAAGGGAGTGGAGTTCTGCTATGCTATTTTATAAATAAACAAGAAACCTGGATTTATTATATTTCATTAAAAGTATTTTGTGAACTTTATCATTTACTTAAAGCTTTAAAAGTATTTCATGAACTTTGTAATTTACATAAAGCTTTTCAATTTATCAGTTGGATACATTTTCATTTCTACGTTAAGGTGTAGTAACGCCACGAAAATGATTTATAAAAGTATTAAGATTTGTATGTAAGATAAAGTTTTTATTTAGTTGTGAGTATTGTGTGGTTTAAGGTTGTAAACATTATTTATGTATTGTTTAATAAAGATTTTGTAAATTCAGAATTTCAGTATTGTCGTATTTAGGTTAAAATTTGTTTTTACACTATATATGTATGTTAAGAAAGGAGGTCGTTACAGAGTGGTATCAGAGCAGTTCGGTTTTGAAGACAATCCCATATGTACAAGCATGATGGTAAGCGTGTTACTCATCAAGTAAGTCCTTAAATTTAATCCCTTAGCAAAGTTATATCTAACGCTACTTGACGTGTAAATAAGTAATATGGTGATTTACTTTCAAGAAAGTTTTATTCATGGTAATCATCCCAACTCATGACCTTTTAGAGTTGAAGAATGGAAGGACATGCAACTGGAGAGCATACTGCAGAGCAAACTACTCCAAATGTTGCTGAGTTAATGCGGCAATTTCAAGAAGAAAGGGAGAAAAACCAACAGTTAGAAGATTTACTAGCACAATACATAAGTCAACAAAGAAATGAAGGAGGACCACAGGGTAATGAAGAATCACCACATGATAGCACAGACCACCCACCAACAAATGGAGCACAGCAACGCGCACCACCTCCGACTCCTTCAGTAGAAGTCAGGAATGCAACAGCCAATTACTCTCCGGAGGCCTTTATGAAATTCCACCCCCCGGAATTTTATGGAAGCATTGATTCGAAAGTAACAGAGAATTGGATTCGCACGATGGAAAGACTTTTTGATCTAGCTCGAGTACCCCAAGTTGACAAAGTACGGCTAGCAATATACTTGTTGAGGGAGGATGCTAGCTATTGGTGGGATACTATGGCGGCCATCCATGGAGTAGACACAATGACTTGGGAACATTTTCGAAACTTGTTCGAAGAAAGATACCTTACGACTGCCTTAAAAGATGAAAAAGCAAGAGAATTCACTTATCTGAGGCAGAAAAAGATGCTGATGGAAGAGTTTATTCGAAAATTTAATGAACTCTCAAGATACGCCCCCCACATGGTCTGTACGGATGAATTAAAAATCAAGCATTTCAAAAATGCTATTCATCCTGACATTCGCAAAGACCTTGAAGTAGCAGACTTGGAGGGAGCTTCTTTTTCCAAAGTAGCTGACAAAGCCTTGAAGATTGAAAGGGCAATACTGATGCAAGAACGGGAGAAAGAAGCTGAATTCAGAAGACAGGGCGCAAGGAACTTCCGAAATCCGCAAAATAACCATTTCATGAAAGGTGGTCCAAGTCAGAAAAGTAGTGACAAGAAGCAGCCCAACCAGTGGAGTTACAACAACAACAACAACAACAACAACAACAACAACAACAACAACAACAACAACAACAAGAAGAGAGGAAGGGAGCAGTCCCAAGAAAAGCCAGGATTTCCTCAATGCCCCAAATGTAACAGATATCATCCTGGTGAATGTCGGGTTGGTACTAACACTTGCTACATATGCGGGAAGCCGGGACACTTTGCAAGGGAATGTTCCAACCGTAATGAACAATATAAAGGAGAAGAGGAAAAGAAAACAAATGGCAGAGTCTTTGCCTTGACTCAAGAAGAAGCGGAAGCAAGTCCATCCACAGTAATCTCAGGTCAGCTCTTTTTCAATAACATCCCTGCATCAGTATTAGTTGATTCTGGAGCTACACAGTCATTCGCATCAGTGCATTTAGTTGGTAGAATGAATGGATTACCTGTTGAGATGGATACAATTTTTAGTGTAGCACTGCCCTCCGGGGAAGTGCTATACTCAACTCATTGGTATAAGACTATACAAATTACAATCAATGACAGGGAACTATATGTTAACCTGATCATTATCGACATGAAGGACTATGACGTCATTTTAGGAATGGATTTCCTAACAACGTATAACGCTAGAATCGACTGTAGTAAGAAAGAAGTCGTTTTTGCACCGGTTGGAGAAGAAGAAGTTCATTTTCAAGGGAAGGAGAAGCGAACCCCTTCACCAATGATTTCTGTAGCAAAGGCCAGGAGATTATTAGCAAACGGATGCACCGGATATCTAGCAACTATTTGTGACGTCTCGAAAGAGAAGCTTGCGCGACCTGAAGACATTCATATTGTACGAGAATTCATGGAAGTATTTCCAGAAGATCTTCCTGGAATTCCTCCCAATCGTGAAATTGAGTTTGAGATCGAGTTGTCACCGGGTACAACTCCGATTTCAAAGGCCCCTTATCGTATGGCACCTGCCGAGCTGAAGGAACTAAAGACTCAACTGGAGGAACTTTTGGAAAAGAAGTTTATAAGACCCAGTCATTCACCGTGGGGAGCTCCAGTATTATTCATGAAGAAGAAGGATGGCACAATGAGAATGTGCATTGATTACAGGGAGCTCAACAAAGTGACAATTAAAAATAAGTACCCGCTACCCAGGATTGATGATTTATTCGACCAACTACAAGGAGCGGCAGTATTTTCAAAGATAGACCTTCGTTCGGGATACCACCAGCTCAAGGTGAAGGAACATGATATTCCCAAAACGGCGTTTCGAACTCGTTATGGACATTACGAATTCCTGGTGATGCCATTTGGACTAACTAATGCTCCTGCAGCTTTCATGGACCTCATGAATAGGGTATTTAAGGATTTCTTCGATAAATTTGTCGTTGTTTTTATCGATGATATCCTTATATACACAAAGTCGGAAAAAGAACATGAGGACCATCTAAGACGTACGCTGGAAACTCTCAAAAAGGAACAACTGTATGCCAAATTCAAGAAGTGTGAATTTTGGCTCGACAAGATTAACTTTTTGGGACATGTTGTATCAAAAAGTAGGATTTTGGTGGATCCAGCTAAGGTGGAAGCAGTAAAAGAATGGTCCCAACCAAGGAATGCAACTGAAATAAGAAGTTTTCTGGGCTTAGCTGGATATTATCGACGATTCATAGAAGGGTTTTCCAAAATTTCAACCCCACTTACGGCGCTCACTAGAATGAAAAGTCGATTCATATGGACGGAAGCTTGTGAGAAGAGTTTTATGGAATTAAAGAATCGACTAACTAATGCCCCAGTCCTCACCATCCCGAATGGTACAGACGAGTTTGAAATTTTCTGTGACGCTTCAAAGATGGGATTAGGAGCGGTGTTGATGCAAGAAGAGAGAGTAGTAGCTTACGCCTCCAGACAAATAAAGGATTATGAGAAGAACTACCCCACACATGATCTAGAGTTAGCTGCGGTAGTTTTTGCCTTGAAAATTTGGAGACATTATCTCTATGGAGTAAGATGTAAAAATTTTACCGATCACAAAAGTCTAAAGTACTTCTTTACCCAGAAAGAACTTAATATGAGACAAAGAAGGTGGTTGGAATTAGTCAAAGACTACGACTGTAAAATTTTATACCACCCTGGGAAAGCCAACAAAGTAGCGGATGCATTGAGTAGAAAGACGTCGACAAGCTTGATGTTCCTTCAAGCCTTGTCCAAACTGCTACAAGAGGAAGTAGTAAGATCGGGCATAGAAGTAGTAATCGGAGGATTGTCCAATCTGACGTTGCAGTCGACTCTGCTGGAGGAAATAAAAGAAGGTCAAGAATCAGATCCTTACCTAACCGAGGTCAGAGCAGAAGTCAAAGAAGAAAAAGTGAAGAATTTTAATGTTTCTGACTCAGGAATGTTAAAATTTAATGAAAGAATTTGCGTACCTGCAAGAGAGGACATTAAGAAAAAGATTATGAATGAAGCCCATAATACTCCATACACGGTACACCCAGGCTCAACAAAGATGTACAGAAGTTTGAAGGAACACTTTTGGTGGCCTGGCATGAAGAAAGATGTAGCCCAATATGTAGCTCGATGCCTTACTTGCCAGAGGATTAAGGCAGAACATCAACGACCTGGAGGAGAACTGCAGCCTTTGGAAATACCAGAATGGAAATGGGAGCAGATTGCAATGGACTTCGTTATTGGACTTCCACGAACAAGCAAAGGATATGATTCAATATGGGTCATCATCGACCGATTAACAAAGTTGGCTCATTTCCTTCCGGTAAAGGTGACGTACACAGGGGACCAGTTAGCAGAAGCTTATGTGCAAGAGATAGTACGATTGCATGGAATTCCAATTTCCATAGTGTCAGATAGAGACTCAAAATTTACCTCGAAGTTCTGGCAAAGCTTGCACAAGGCTATGGGGACAAGATTGAAGTTTAGTACAGCTTTCCACCCACAAACAGATGGTCAAACAGAAAGGACTATACAGACTCTTGAAGATATGCTAAGAGCGTGTGTCTTGGACTTTGAAGGATCGTGGAGTAAATATTTACCGCTGATTGAATTTGCCTATAACAACAGTTATCAGGAAACCATAGGGATGGCACCCTATGAAGCGTTATATGGGCGGAAGTGTCGATCTCCTATCCATTGGCATGAAGTGGGTGAAAGAAAGTACATAGAGCAACAAACTGGACCAGATATGGTGACGTCGACAACGGAAGCCGTTCGAAAAATTCAACAGAGGATAGCAACAGCCCAAAGTCGACAAAAGTGCTATGAAGACAAACGAAGAAGACCATTAGAGTTCCAAGTCGGAGAAAAAGTATTTCTGCGGATAACGCCAATGAAAGGTATTATGAGATTTGGACAAAAAGGGAAATTGAACCCAAGGTTCATTGGACCTTTTGAAATACTAGACCGAATTGGAAAAGTGGCCTATAAATTGGCACCGCCACTAGAGTTGTCGGATGTACATGATGTATTCCATGTGTCTATGTTGAAGAAAAACATTCCTGATTCCAGTCACGTGTTGAAACATGAAGTTATCCAGGTGGACAAAGACCTTACTTATGAGGAAAAGCCTGTCCAAATTTTGGATCGAAAGAATAAGGTCTTAAGAAATAAAGAAATACCTTTGGTCAAAGTATTGTGGAGAAGCCAGGCAATAGAAGAGGCTACGTGGGAGCGTGAGGATGAGATGAAAGCTAAATATCCCGATTTATTCTAGATTTTCGAGGACGAAAATTTATAAGGAGGGTAGATTGTAACTCCCATTTCTTTTTACAAATTATAACAATTATGAAAGATAAGAGAAGATGTTTTTATTCATACTTTTAAGTGCATTACAATGCTAACCGAAGGCTAGAGCTATTAAGTAAAGTGGAAGAATAACTAATGAATGTGCAACTATAACATTCATGGGCATTTCATTAGTATAATACCCATAGAATGATGCTAAATACAAGCAAACAATCACTAAAGTTATGAAAAATAAAGAGAAATTCATGATTTGATGATGAATTTTTATAGAAGGTTAAGAGGTGAAGAAGTTGTGCAAATAAATGGTTGAAGGAACAAGTATTTATAGGACAAAAACTAGCCGTTTATGACCGTTGGTGAATAGTGATCATGACTGTTGGGGGTATAGTTGTTTTCTATTATGGGATTTTAACAATTCTAAGTTGTTGAAGTAACCAACAGGTAGGAATAATTAATTTATGGGTGTTAGAGAAACTTTTTCAAAAAAGTTTGTGAGTCAAAAATGCCGGACTAAGTAATATAAGAAGATTGGGAAATTTTCATTTTTTTACTATTCACCTGGTACTATTCATAGTGGGTCCCACAGTGGGGTCCGCAAGGGTCCCACAGTAGGGTCCACATGCGTCCCACAGCGGGGTCCACCCCATGGGTTCCACATGTTGACGCAGTAGTGACACATTGATGACTTAAGCAAATTACTATGCTTGATATTTTGAATATGTTATTATTCCACTATGCTTATTATTTTTAATATTTTATTAGAATAGTATCCCAAGTTTTTCCTATAAATAGCCCTTCCAAAACTCATCTTGAAATCACAAAAACCTCATTTTCCTTTCTCTTACTATACCTAAAAATATTCTTAACATCCTTCTAAAGTTCTAAACCTCGAAGATCTAGGCGAAGTTATGTCCGTAACGCTAGCCTACGAAAACGTTTTAGGTAAGCTCTTCCCGAGCCTTGCTTTTCAGTTATTTAGTTATTATATATGTATAGATTATTTTACTATGCCGTTATAATGCCAAAAGTTATATATAGATTATTTTACTATGCTGTTATAATGCAAAAATTTATATATAGATTAATTTACTATGCCGTTATAATGCCAAAATTTATATATAGATTATTTTACTATGCCGTTATAATGCCAAAATTTATATATAGATTATTTTACTATGACGTTATAATGCCAAAAGTTATATATAGATTATTTTACTATGCCGTTATAATACAAAAAAAATTATATATAGATTATTTTACTATAATGCCAAATTTATATATGGATTATGTTACCATGCCATTATAATGCCAAAATTTATATAGATTACTTTACTATGCCATTAAAATGAAAAAATTTATATATGGATTATTTTACCATGTCGTCATATTTTACAAATGCCAAAATTGAAATATAAACTATTTTTTTTTATGTATCTGTATAATACTAAACTTATATAGGCTATGGTCACACTTTGGACTATTTGGACTTTTATTATATGACCTTATTCCCTATTATTATGGACTGATACTATGACCTGGACATTTCCGTATGACCATGACCATGACCACGACTTTTAGACCAGGATCTTGCCATGGACAATTATAGTATGACCATATGCCTGGACATAAAATAAACAATAAAATAAGAAGAAAAGAAAAATAGAATAACAACAATTATAAACTAAAATTACATCATGTAGATTTTATGTAAGTTAATAGTTTGTGTTTTTACCAGGAAGCTAACAATTTCGGTTGTTTTATCAAGACGCAAGGTAAGTAGAATCCTCATCTACAATACAAGTATTTTATGTGTCTTATGTGCATTTATATGCTTTATATGTTAATCTGTCATATTGTTCTTATGCATAAGTTATTTTCAAGAATGTTATATTATGCATAAGCACGCTTAATGTTCACAGACAAGTTATTGAAAACGTTAAAGTAGAGGTGCTGCTTGGGAGACCTAAGTCCCAAAAATGTAAGGAGGGAGATGTACGTCCCTATATGATGAATGTTTATGAGGGAAATTCCCTATTATCATGTTTATGTTCAGGTGGGAATGTGATTCCCTATGTAATGCCGGCAGCAGCATCCTCTAGGGCCCAAAAGAAAGGAAAGTGAAAGAAAGAAAGAGAATACATAGCGTGTTGCACGTTTATTTTAATGCATATGAGGTAGTTATTCTGCTTACTGAGCCTTAGCTCATCAGTTAATGTTTTGTATTGTAGGTAAGAGGCCCCAAATATAAATCATTGATGAGTATACGTGGAGCCAACATGACTGTACATATGGGGCTGACCTAAAGGGAGTGGAGTTCTGCTATGCTATTTTATAAATAAACAAGAAACTTGGTTTTATTATATTTCATTAAAAGTATTTTGTGAACTTTATCATTTACTTAAAGCTTTAAAAGTATTTCATGAACTTTGTAATTTACATAAAGCTTTTCAATTTATCAGTTGGATACATTTTCATTTCTACGTTAAGGTGTAGTAACGCCACGAAAATGATTTATAAAAGTATTAAGATTTGTATGTAAGATAAAGTTTTTATTTAGTTGTGAGTATTGTGTGGTTTAAGGTTATAGACATTATTTATGTATTGTTTAATAAAATTTTTGTAAATTCAGAATTTCAGTATTGTCGGATTTAGGTTAAAATTTGTTTTTACACTATATATGTATGTTAAGAAAGGAGGTCGTTACAAGTAGGGTCAAAGAAGCGACCTGGGAGCTTGAGATATCGATGCGAGATCATTAGGAAGGGATAGTTGTAATGACCCAAATTTACTAATAAGGCCTAAGGGTCTTGATTAGTGTGTTGGGAGGGCATAATTGGAATATATTTGATTTAATGATTAAAAGTATGTTATATGATTATTTGAATATCTAAGATGCATGACTATGTGTATTAGTATGCATGTAGGCCCTGATTAGGTTAGAAGGGCATAATCTTAATTTTGGCCCGTTGAGGGCATAATTGTATATATATTTGATAAATTGTTGAGACCGCATTATTATGTGGAAATATTTGTAATCTGTGACTCAAGGCGATCCTAGTGAGCGGTTTAGCAAAAAAGTCACAGCGGGGATCTATACCCGGCTCGGGGCAAGCCTAGGGATATTCCTGGAATTTATAGAATATATTGGAGTCAATTTTGACATTGAGGAATATAATTGGTGATTGGTTAGGTGTCGAGAAGTAAGCGGAAAATATTAGACACACTCGAGGAATTAGCGGGAATTGGGTGAAATGACCAAGATGCCCCTAGGTTGATTAAAAGGCTTAGGAAACTATGGGAGGGTATTGTGGTCATTTGGTTTATAAAGGATAGGTATTATTCAGACTTTATGCCTTAGTGGGAAGTGTAGAAAGGGCTGGAAATTCAGAAGGAAAGAAAGGAAAGAAAAGAAAGGAAAAGAAGGGAAGGAAAAAGGGAAAGAAAAAAATAGGGCATTTTCAAGGTCGGTTTGGGATTTCTTCACCATTTCTTGGGGTCCTTTGGAGCAAAAACTCAGGAGGAGTTTGGGTAAGAGCTAGAGGCTAGGCTCCCTATTCTAGCGGGAGGTATTGGTAGAGCAATCCATCCACTTGAGGTAAGACTTTGAGGTTGATATTCAGTTTTTGGTATTGGTATTGAGCTAGTTTTTCTAAACAAGGTTCTGTGGGAATTCTCGGGAGTTGAAGCTAGGGTTTGAGGAGGTGAAGGCTAAGCAAAAGTGGGAGATACCCTAAGCCATGCTCATTCATCAGAGGTAAGGAACTTTAGTTTCAAGCTTTGTGATTTCTGTGGTTTTGCTGAGTTTCTGAGTTTTAGGTTCAGCTATGGTGAAATCTTGGATTAGGGGTGCATGTGCTTAATTTTTGTATGGTTGGGATGCTAGGGATGAGTTAGATATGTTAGTAAGCTTGTTTCTAAGTTTGGTTGGAGTTTGGAGAATTTTTGGTAAGGTTTGGCTCGGGGAAAATCGAAGGAGGGAAAAAAAACAGCATTTGCTGTTCTGTGACTAGCGCTATAGCGCTACCCTTTGGTCGCTGTAGCGCTAGGCCATATATCCTGGGATGATTTTGGGCTCTATTTTTAGCGTTGTAGCGCCATCCTTAGATCGTTGTAGCACTACCCTGTTTCCAGAAAGGGGTTTTTGAGTTATTTTCATGGGTTTTTGCCCGGCGGTTCGGGGTTCGATTCCACCACCTCGTTGGTGGAATTAGGGCTCGAGATTGGTCCCGAGGTTAGGTTTTGGACTTGATGTTTGGTGATTATTTTGATCTATGGTTGTGACTAGGTGTACGCTAGGGCTCAAGAGGGATCGTGCTCAAGGGTCAAAGTGAAAGAAGCTAGCGAATTTTAAGGTAAGAAAACTGCACCCGGTTATGTGTTTGTGATGGGACTAAGTGTTCCCGATATCTGTATAATGTCAAAGATGGTATTATGCCATGGGACATGTGGTAAACGACCTAAGGGTGCCGTATAAAGTATTTGTGCACAGGGCGCGGCTTGGCCCCTGGTAACCGAGGACAGCTTAATATTCACTGAGCTCGGTTTAAGTGGGTCGGAGTCAGTGGGATAAACAGAGGGTGCGACCTAAGGGCGCTAACCCTAGTTATCATTTCAGTATTGATTATCGATATGTAATGATATGCTTGGTATGTTGAGTACTTGATTGTCATGGATGCTTAGTCTGTTGATAACATGCTTATGTGATATGAGATATTTGACTGTCTATTGATTGATTATGCTCTATTATTGTGTTTTCTTGCTGGGCCAACGCTCACGGGTGCTACGTGGTGCAGGTAAAGGCAAAGGCAAGTTGGACCAACCCTGAGATGGAGAGCTGCAGGGCTGAATGTACATAGTCAGTTGTTTGGCCGCCAAGGCCAAGGAGTGGAACAGGACAAGAAATGCTTTGTAGTCTATTTTGGATTAGAAGGGCTAATTACTGTATTTTAAATCCTGAATCTTTTGTAAACAGTCTTAATCTTATTATTTTTGGGATCCCATGTTTTAACGTTAATGTTTACTTATAAAATATTACGCTTTTGAGACAAAAATCATTTGACCCTAGTTCCACTATAGTTTCAGTAACACGTTTTTAATTGAATGACTTATTTAGCAAGTCTAGCACCTTTACAAACACACAGTGCAATGGTCTTGGCTATCCAGGGCGTTACATAGTCTGTATTGAATATCTATCATTTATTATCCGAGATAGCAGGTGTCTATTATAGTATGTTATCAAATCATGTCCCAATGTAAATGGAAATAATCTATATTAAATGTATACATTATTTATTCACGCAGTTACCTAAACCTATCTAGGAAATTCCCTTATAAATATCAGGAATAATGGACAAGGAAGGGGACAGCCATTTTTGTATTACTAAAACTCTACAGAAATTGAGAGAGAAAAGGCATAACATTGTCTCGTGGACTAGGTGGATTTTAACGACTAAACCACGTAAAAGTTTTGTGTGTTCAAGATAATTTTTATTCTTTCATTACGGTTTATAATTTAGCACTAATCTCCCTATTCTATTTATTAGTTCATTAATTAGAGCTGGTCAAGGTTTACCGTTTTACCCTTCTAATTACCTCTTGTTCCTTAAGTACTATTCATTCACTAGTGATTAAATAATCTATAATCATATTATAAATTTTAGCTCAATAACTATTCAGTCCCAGAATTAACCCTTAAGAGAACCAATATTCGATCTGTGAGGAAAGCATGATTTCCATATATTGCCCCTAATTGCCTATCTTTATTCAAATACTAATTTTAATAATAACTTAAAATATTTCAAACTGAAAACTCAATGGGTCCTTATTGAAAATACTTTAGTGTTTGGATCCAATGTTAAAAAACAAAAGAGAATTTGATGCAACCTTAAAATAAATAAATACATCCCACTGATAAATTAACATAAGGAAGGACTCTAAGGCACTATGGTGTTCCAGATCATTTCCTCGTTCATTGGCTCCTGCAACATACATACATACTTATAGAAAACTACCTCAGCTAACCATGCGTGCCAAAAAAGTCAACCTAGTGTTTATCTACAAGGGAGAAAGTAATGGGTGAGCTAAAAGCCCAATAAGGAAGTACAAGTACGACATACAAGCATAAGTGACATATCTCATACATTCTTAACATACTTTTCTTGTAGCAAGCACTATCAACATAAGTCATAATCATAAAGATGAGATTATTTACGACATACGCATAACGTACATTATAAGATCATAACCATAATATAAGATCAATTGCAACATAAGCATAAAGATACTGCATAAGATCATGGCACCCCTATTATCCAACGGTCAATATAAGCACACAACATAAGATCATGACTCCCCTATTGTCTAATGATCAGCAACATAGGCATACAACATAACATCATGGCTCACCTATTGTCCAATGATCACATGTGACTCTCCTTTTGGTCACTTACATGGCACCCCTATTGTCCATGTTTTACCTAGCACCCTTATCCAGAATCTTAGGCACGCCCGCCTTTAATAATGTTGTAGCACTAGGTTAAGCAAACACAAATAAATCCATACATATTTCATAGCTAGAATCCTTTGAGAAACAAAACAGAAATCTAGCTAACTTCCTTACATTCATAAAACATTCATGACACCCTTTTGGTCACTCTTGAGGCATGTCTGCCCTTTATGTTGTAGCATTAGCACCAGTCACACAAACATATACATTATCATTAAACATTAGCAACAGTATAGCAATATCCAAGATGAAGTACTAACTAACTTCCTTGCCTCAAGTCGAAGCACAAAACTCAAACAACACAGGACCACTTCCTCAAAAGCCTAAACATAGCAAGTACAATTTGGTCGCAGTCACAATTCATACTCACACAAGCATATCACAAAAGTTTGCATGAGCTTTATACACTTTCTAAATTCCTATGGTGAAACAAATAGGTTACAAAGAATTTCATAAAACTCATAATATATGAAATACCACTTATCATGCTATATTTGCATATAAAATCATAGATTTAATCACATAAGAATTTTAAACAAATCCAAACTTGAAATTCTAGACTTGGCCGAAATGTACAAAAAAATGTGACAATTTATTTTACAAATTTTGACCAAAACTCATATTTCACATTACCTAAAACTCATAACATGTTTGAAACAAATTTCAAAAAAGAATCTCTAAGGATCTAAAAGTTGATAAAAATGACTATCAATACTCACATTTTTAATAAACCAATTTCTAAGCATCTTTTTTTAAAAAATAGTTTTTCTCAATCTTTAAACCATAAAAAAATCTGCATGTATTTTATTGAAGAAAATACATTATTAAAATGTGAAAATCACATTTTACTTATGTTAATTCTAAAATGTGAATTTTTAAGACATAAAGTGTGCTTTTTTAAAACTATTGCTACATTACCATAAAATATAAACAAAAAAATCAGCATGCATTATTCTATTTAAGTATGCCCATATTCATGTTTAACCATTAACCTAACATGTTCTTATATTTCATGCATTTAAAAATACAATTATCATGCATCAAAGAGTTAAATCATTCCAAAAACATAAAACTCCCAAAACAACTAAATCATGAATTTTTTTTACAATGTCAACCTATCATGCTTATAAATAAATAATTAAATAAAAGAAACAAACGAACTATAGGCCTAAAACATGTCATGGCTGAAGCATACATCCAACAATACACTCTTGTTTTCCTAGATTTGATTAAAACCAAAATCATGCTTCTAATCAAGAAATCATCACCATACATGTATTCATCATAGTAATAATGCAACATATATATTATACTTATGAAAACTAAATGATCAAACATAGACATATTTTCTCAAGACATCAAACAATAATCCATGGCCATAAACAAGAATCAAATCAATAAAAGGTTAGAAAATCTCATTACCTCCTTAGTAGTGTTCAAGAACACAAAAGCAAAACAATCTTGGGCACTTAGGGATTTCGAAATACACCACCAAAAGAAAAGAGGAACAAACTTCTTAGAATTGAGAAGAAGATTCTTAGACTTAAGGATTCAAAAACTGAAACCAAAATAAGAACACATACCTAAATATCGTGGAATCCCACACCACTTGTCCTTCTTTCTCTCTTTATTTCTTTATTTCTCTCTTTCGCGTGCACTCCCTCTCTTGCTTTTTCTCTCAATTTTGGCAGCCACAAAAAGGGTTTCCAAGGCTCACATTCTTCCCTTTTTATAAATCCTAGTGACCTAACCCTAGTGAAAAGAACCCAAGTGTGAAAGCTCCCACCAATTAAGCCTAAATCTCACCACTTCATATCTTTACACCCAACCTAAACCTTATCAAAATGTGAACAAAATCAAATGGATAATCTGTAACGACCCAAATTTGCTAATAAGGCATAGGGCCTTGATTAGTGTGCCTGGAGGGCAATAAGTGAATTATTGTTATAATATGTGAATTTATGCGAATATGTGATAGAGATGCATGTTTAGTCGAATTAAATATGCATGTGGGCTCCGTTTATATTAGGGGCATGTTTGTAATTTTAGCCTGTTGAGGGCATAAATGTGATAAATGTGATATTTTCTGTGTAGCACGATCCAAGACAGTTCTAGGGATCCGTTAGTCAGAAAGTCACAACGGGGTTGAGAATTCGAGTCGGGGCGAGTCGAGGGGTATAATGGGTATGTGATATTTTACAGGGTTATCGGGTTATGCAAATAAATATATGGAGATATATTTGAGGTTAGAATGTCTAGGAGGGAATATTGGGAAAATTTACCGTTTTGCCCTCGGGGGACGTTTTTGGTACCCTGAGCTTTGAGGTAACCTTATAGACTTAAGTTAAATAAAACAAAAAATAAGAAACTCCCATAATTCTCTAAACCGACTCTATCTCTTCCTTCACCTCTCTTGGGAAGACTTTCTCTCCATTTGAAGCTTGGGGAAAACTCTTGGTGAATCAAGCTAAAGACTAAGAAGTGGAGCCAGAATTTTGGGGAGATTAAAGCTTGGAACCTAGAGGATTAGCTCAAAACTTAATTAAGCAAAGGTAAGTTTCTTAATATGTTTATTTATGTTAATTTGCAGCTGGTTTTAGGTTGAATATTAGAGTTTTGCATGTTGGAGAGATGAAGATTCAACTTTGATTTTTATAAGGGTTTTGGCTTGAGTTTCTGTTGGGTTTTGTTGTTGAATCAATAGTATAGTCTTTGTGATAATTAGTTTGGAATGTTGGCTTGATTCTGGGGATAAGTGGACTGGTTTTTGAAGTGAAAATGGTGAGTTTTTCTAGGCTCGAGGGATCGAGCCGCGGCACTGTTCCTGCTGAGCCGCGGCCCCTTAGAAGTTGGGGCGCCTGGAAATGAAGGCGCGCCGCGGCGCCCTTTAGTAAGGGCCACGGCGCGTGTGGGCTATTTTGAGGCAAGGCCTCGGGTTGAGCTGGGGGCCACGGCATGAGTCCCTAGGGCCACGACGCTTAAGGTACTTTTGGGTTTTTTAAAAGGTTTTAGGCTCGGGAATTCACTAGTTAAGGCTCGGGATGGATTTGACCACCTGGAATGATAGAATTCAATGCCCTGGAGATTATAATAATGGCTTGAAGTTGTTTAATGGATTAGAGCTTAATGGGTGGATATTGTTAATGCGTTGTGATTAGGGCTTCGACGAGGCTCAGACTAAGGAACTGTGCTCGGGATATCGACGCTTAGAAAGCTCGGGACACAGGTAAGAAAACTACTATTTCCATAGAGCTTGTGTTGCAGGGCTCGACCCTATATGACTGTGTTGTGGGGCATGGCCCTTTGATTGAATTTATAATTGTTTAGATTTCTACTTAGCTTTATCATATATGTATGTAAATGATGGAACGGCAAAGGCTGAGAACGGCAAGGGGTCGGGAGCAGCGTTTAGCATGCGGAGTGCGAGTTGCCAGGGTGAGACCCCAAGGGATACCTGGGATATCCTTACGGTTTAAACCACGAACCCAGGGCCTGGTAAAGCGCCTGGGGCGGCATGGCCGTACTTGTATGACCTGGTGTAGGTTTGATTTTACCTTAAGTGTTTGATATGCGTTTATCATCTATTTGTGAAAGTTTTCTTGCTGGGCTTCGGCTCACGGGTGCTCTATGGTACAGGTAAAGGCAAAAGGAGGGTCGATCAACCTTGAGTATGGTGAGCGGGACGAGCAGCGCGTACATGTCCGGGTTGTCTAGCTGCCACAGCCAGGGGTGTTTTTGGGAGATGTTTGTACAAAACCTAAATTTTGTCGTTAGTTGACTTTGGTTATATTTTGAGTTGTAAACACTTCTAAACAATGTTTTGGGATCCCAAATGTTAAATGTTTTACAATTTTTCAATAAAAGGTTTATTCTCAAGTTTATGACTCTGATTATGATTTAATTACACTTTTGTCCTAAAACATCGATTAACAAGTTAGTTGCACATTTTAAACTCACTTAGTAACGGCTCTAAGGTAGTAGGGCGTTACATAATCTTTGTCATCTTATCCCTAAACATGACAACTAATAAGCTTTTTCGTTCTTATTTTTTAATTTAAACTAAACAAAATTCACACACACACACACATATTTCGACACACACACTAAATAAATAAATAATAAATAACAAAAATGTAACCTATGCTAATCACATAATTTTTCACACCAAATAAAATGTAACACTAATAATTAAACAGACATTACACAATTATTCCAAATAAATCCTAATAGACAGAACAATTCATTCAAATTATTTTCTATCAATCAAACAATTAAAATAAAACATAACAATTAAAAAAAATAACAAAAAAAAATTTTTTGATCACTATATTCCATTATTGTAAAAACATGTTCTCAGCCATCCAAGTTATTGAATCTCCAAAACAATAGTCACTAGCCTCATCATGTTAAGAAAACTTAACGAATAAATCAAAATATCCAATAAAATGAAGACGAGTTCATGACTACCCTGATTTAGAATGATCATCTTTTTGTTGGGTTTTATGCCCTTATAAAACCATGTCGGTCATGTAACACAATTTTATATTTTCAATAAAAGTAGTAGAAATCATATAGTTTGACAACTATATAGCTTGCTTGTTTTATTACATGATTATTGAAATAATACAAACACTTAGAAAATCTCGGACAGATGTATAGTTACAATTATAGTGACTAGGTCACAATGGATTATAGTTGTAATTATATGTTCAAAAGAATGAGACCTAAGATTAGATCAGTGCATTGGATTTTCACCGATTATGCAATCTACAATATGATCTACTTAGACATTCAGGGTGTGATGTCTTGTCCAAGGCATTGACCAAGTAGATAAGATTAGATGTATTTGGTTACATCGAACCAAGACCGATATTGATTATTGATTGATAAATAAATATCATTGTTATCGAATCTAATCAATGTAACAGCGTTGACCATTGGTTAAGTCGATCTTAACTCTGAGTGATGATATTCTGCTAATTATATTATTTAAATCTTTTGACGTGTTCGTTACCAGCTTACCCTACGCCCTAGCCCATACTTACATCTTGGAGATTTAATAGTGTAATTAAGTGGGAGTATTATTCATAGATATGAAATCTACAACTTCTGTATGAGAAGTGAAAAGATGATTTCCTTAATTGCTTTGTTCAAAAAGATAAATGATTGAGATCTCATTTCTGTGATTAAGTTAACAGAAATATCATTTATAAGGACCTTAGTGGGAGTTAAGGATAAAACACTAATGAGGGGTAAAACGGTAAATTGCACCCAGCTCGTTATTAAGTCATCGATAGAGGATTGACTAACTATAATGATTATAACAATGGATAATGTATTTGTGGTTTAGAAAATACGTTCTATGAATTCAAGATTTCAATTTTGAGTCTATAGTGGAGTCACAAGGAACAAATAAGGAAGTGAAATTCTTCGTAAATAAATATACGGTAACTTATTGGAACTTGATTTCATGGATCTATGTTCCCCGCATCACCTTTGAGTGGATTCATGGTCCCTGCATCACCTTTGATTAAATCATCTAGAATGTCTCAATTAATTGATTTAATTATCAATTAGGATTTTTAAAGTTGACTAGGTCAATTTTGGAAAATTTTACAAAAATATGATATTTAGAGAATTAAAGAGAATCTTTGGGAAAATTTATTAATATTGAAAAATTGGTGTAAATATAAATACATAAAATTAAATCAAGTTTAAAATTATAATAAGTTATTCTTTTGTTGACGCGGTTTTTCGCCAACAGTGAATTAAGAAAATAACAAGGTTGAATTAGTACTTGATGATAAACCGAAATAAGAAATTAACTCTCAAGAACACTAATATTTTTGCGTGGTTTAGTGGTTAAAATCCACCTAGTCCACGAGTCTATATTATTACTGCTTTTCTCTCTCTCTCTCTTTTGGCAGAGTTTCAGTATTTATAGAGAAATTCCTTGGACAGGTTTGGGTAACCGCGTAAGTTAATCACGGAATTACATATTTATTACATTTAATATGAAATATTCTCATTTATACTAGGATGTGATCTTATCCCGAAATAAATAGTCTCCTAATATCTGGGACATTAAATATCACAGGCTCACCATAAATGATCGTACAAAATATTCGGGTCTTCGGGGACCCGTGGAGCCGCCATATATCCAAGTTACCACGGCATGGAATGCCTTCGAGCTCGTACTATGGAGGTCGTGCCTTATAAATATTATAAGCTCGCGCTTATCAATTTATGCATCCCTAGCTCGTACAATTGTCATGAAAATCGTGTTGTCTATGTGGAAAATCTTCCATGCATTTATTTGCCAGCTGTACATGAGCTGAGTGAAAGACTCGTGCTGAAATTAGGGTACACAATTTCAATAAGGATTTAATTAATTAATTAAAAGATAAATAAATAAATAAAGTTTTGAATATAGGCCCAATTGGGATATAAATTCAAAACAAAGAGATAGGGTCCATGTCCATTTGTGGGAGCCCAAGGCTTTTATCTTTTTGTTTATTAATTTAATTAATTTAAATTTAAATTTAAATAAAGCCATTAAGTTTCCTATATAAGGAATATGATGTCTAGGGTTTGTTGGCAAAAATTATATATGATCTTTATTTATTTTCATGAAGATCTAATATTAAACAAGTTAATATGAGACAACCTAGAACATGTTTCTAAAATTGAATTCAAAGAGAAATAATTATAAGAACACTAACATTATACGCAGCGGAATGAATGAGGCATTCCTTCAGTTTCTCTAACTCTTGTATCCTTTCTGTCGCAGAGTATTACTAAGAAACTGAACCGATCTTCAATTTTCTTCACAACCTTCCTAAGTATCCATAGGATCACCTATACTAGAGTGGGCAATTATCAATACATGAGATAGACACAAAGAGAAAAAGAGAAAAGAACAATAAGGCTTAGAAAAAGACTTAAGTTTAGAGAGAATTTAAAACCTATTAGAAAATCACTTTTCATCATCTGATTTAAACTCTCACTTAACATTCCTTTTATAGACTCATTTAGGTCATTTATTTAATTACAACATCAATAAAATAATAGCCAATTAAAAGCTCTAGGTCAAAATTATCATGAGCTTTAGGCCCTTGAAATTTTCCATTTGATTATAAGCCCGTTGGACTTAAAATCAAGGCTTCTGTTATTTTCTATTGATATAATTAATTAAATAATTATTAAGATCCTTTATACAATTAATTATTTATAATTTGAACATTGATTTAAACTTATTTATTAATTAAGATACAAATTTACCTTAATTAATAAATCTGCCCTAATTTCTCTTTTCTTCTCTAAATTACATAACTATGTTAAACTATCCAAAATTGACCTTGTCAACTTTGATAATTCTAATAGATAATTAAATCAATTAATTGAGACTATCTAGATGATTTCACCCAAGGTACTGTGGGGACCATGGGCTTATGAAATCAAGCTTCAATAAGTTATCATAAATCTAACAAATAAATTTACTAACTTATTAATTCCTTGTGACTCCACTAAATACTAGGAATCGCACTCTTGAATTCATAGAACGCTCTATAACAAATATAGATACGCTATTAATTATCCATGTTACAACCATCATTGTCACTCAATCCTCTATAGACGGTCTACAATGAGATGGGACTAAAATACAGTTTTACCCATAATTGTATTTTATCCTTAAAACACTTAGTTTCTTGTAAATGATATTTCAGTAAACTAATATTAATTATGAAAATGAGATCTCTATCATTTAGCACCTTGAACCAAACTAAAAGGAAACCATCATTTCACTTCTTCATCAGAATCTATAGATGTTCATATCAATGATCAACACTCCCACTCAATTATACTACCGAGTTCTCAAGATGTACGTATAGGCTGGTCCATAGGATAAGCTGGTTACGAACAAGTCAAAGAACTAAAATAATACAATCAATTAGAATGTTAACCACTCAGAATTGAGATTGAATTCACCTATGGTGAACTATATGATATGACTAGAATAGATAATAACAGTATGTTTATTTATCCTATCAACTGCCAATATCGGTCCAATCCGATGTAACAAATATATCTGATATTGTCTACTTTCCTCATGTTCTGGAAAGAACATAGCACTACAATGTGTAAGTAGATCACATCGTAGATTGGTAAGTCAGTATAAATCATGTGCACTTACTAATCTTAGGACTAACTTATTTTGAACATATAATCATATTTATATTCCACTGTGATTACGTCACTATAAATACGATTAACTATATGCTCGGGATTTAATAGAAGTTTATATCAAACAAATAATCATGAAAATAAAACATGTGAGCAAAGTGATTGACCAAGTCAACAAATGATTTCTATTCTTTTATTGATAATAAATGAGATTACAAAGAAATTGGGTTTTAATTAGGGCATAAAACCCTAACAAACTCCCACTTGCACTAATTGAAACTAATGCCTTAATTCTATTAATCTCATTTCCTTGATATGCTTATCAAATGTAGTTTCTGGTAGTGTCTTTGTAAATAAAACTGCAAGATTGCTTTCAGATGCAATCTTCAAAACCTTCACATCTCCCATGGGCACATATTCTTGAATAATGTGATACTTTCTTTCTATATGCTTACTCCTCTTGTGACTACGAGGTTCTTTCGAGTTGGATATCGCTCATGTATTGTCACAAAACAACACAAGCAGTTTATACATTTCTGGAATAACACCAAGATCTTAATAGAACTTCTTTAGCCTGACTGTTTCCTTAGGTGCTTCTGACGTGGATATGTACTCAGCCTCCATGGTGGAATCTGAGATTGCATAATGTTTTATGCTTCTCCACATCACAGCTCCACCCCCAAGAGTAAACACCATTCCAGAAGTAGACTTCCTGTCAACGACATCAGTCTAAAAATCTGAATCGGTGTAGCCTACAGGGTTCAGAACATGACCCTTATAGACTAACATATAATCCCTAGTCCGTCTCAAATACTTCTGGATATGCTAAACTGTTATCCAATGTTCTGGTCCTGGGTTTGACTGATGCATGTTCACTACTCCAACTCCATAGCAGATATCTAGTCCAGTACACAACATAGCATATATCAGATTTCCAACTGCAAATGCATAAGGAACTTTTCTCATTGCATCTTCCTCTTCAGGAGTCTGGGGAGACTGGTTCTTTGAAAGATGAATTCCATGGTGGGACGGTAAACGTCGTTTCTTGGAATTTTTCGTTGAGAATCATTCAAGCACTTTATCTATGTAAACTGCTTGAGATAGAGCTAAGGGTCTTTTATTTCTATCCCTAATGATCTGGATACCTAGAACATAACTTGATTCACCCAAATCCTTCATCTGGAATTGATTGCTTAGCCAAATCTTCACATCTGACAATTTCTTAACATTATTTCCAATGAGTACACTATTTGATTTGCCTTCAGTTGGTAAACACAAGGCTCATCAATATTTTGTTCAAAGCCATAGGTTTTGATTATTTCATTAAACCTAAGATTCCAGGAACGAGTAGCCTGCTTAAGTCCATAGAAGCACCTATTCAACTTGCAAACTTTTCCTTCTTGTCTAGCTATTTTAAATCCTTCTGGCTGATCCATATAAATGACTTCGTCAAGCTTTCCATTAAGAAAAGTTGTCTTGACGTCCATTTTCTAGATCTCATAGTCAAGAGCGGATGCTATGGATAGGAGGATGCGAATGGACTTGAGCATGGCTACCAGACTAAAAGAATCCTCATAGTCGATGCCTTCTCTTTGGTTATAACCCTTTGCCCCTAATCGAGATTTATAAGTCTCGATATTTCCATCAACACCTCGTTTCTTCTTGTAGATACACTAGCACCTAGTGGCCCAAAAGTCACTAGGTGTTTCCACAAAGTCTCAGACGAAATTTGAGTACATGGACTCCATTTCCTATTTCATGGCTTCGACCCAGAGTTCCTTTTCAGGGATTTCCATTTATTATTTGAAAGACAACGGATCATCATCACTAATGTCACCCACAACCATATTGGTGTCACAATCCAAACCATAGCGAACTGGATTCCTAGAAACCCTCCAACTACGACGAGGCTCAGTGACTGTTTGCTCAGAAACAGTCGTACTCTCTTCATTTAAATCAACTTGCATCGTTTGGACATGAAGAGTGAGAATTTCATCATCAACTCGCATTGATGATGACGGAACATTGGTTTTAGTCAATTATTTAACCATCTCCTCTAAAACTATTTCGTTGCGTGGTTTGAAGGTTTGGACATAGTCATTTTCCAGAAAAGTAGCATTCGTAGAAGTAAACACTTTTTTTTTTGAATGACTGTAGAAAATTCCACCCTAAGTGCCTTTAGGATAGCCAACAAACATGCAAACTTTAGTTCGTGGTTCTATCTTTCCTTCCTTTTTCCACAGGATGTGGGCGGGACACCCTTAGATTCTATAATGGTGTATACTAGGTTCACGACCATTCCAGCGTTCTAAAGGTGTTTTGCGGATTGATTTAGAAGCCACAACATTGAGAATGTCATTCACGATTTCAATTGCATGTCCCCATAACGAAGTTGGTAGAGTTGAGTAACTAAGCATGCATTTAACCATTTCCAATAAAGTTCTGTTCCGGCGTTCCGCTACACGATTTTGTTGCGGAGTACCTGGGGCAGTAAGTTGTTATAAAATCTAAAGTTCAGTTAAATGATCTTGGAACTGCATATCCAAATATTCTCCACCCCTATCAGATCGATAGATCTTTAACATTGTACCTAATTGGTACTGAGTTATAGTTAGGAATTCCTGAAACTTTGAAAATGTTTATGATTTCCTATGTCTTAGGTAAAGACATGAGTATTTAGAGTAATGTCGCCGCTAATAGTCACCACTAATAGTTTTTTAAAAGATGTGGCAACTATTTGCAGTGACACGTGTCACAACTAATTGTCTTAAATATAAACGTTGGAGGGAAATTTCCCATATTTTTTCTGGGTATTTTTTAATTTATCCGCTAATAGTGAAAAATTCGCCGCTAATAATATTCTTAATAATCAAAATTTAACTGGTCTGATATTAGCGACATTTAGGGTTTGTCGCCGTTAATATTGGTATTATATCCAATTGTTAGGAAACTTATACAGGATCTTTATTTATTTTCATGTATATCTAATATTAAACAAATTAATATGAGAAAACCTAGAGCATATTTCTAAAATTGAATTCAAAGAGAAATAATGATAAGAATACTTTCATTATACGTAGTGAAACGAATGAGTAATTCCTTCAGTTTCTCTAACCCTTGTATCCTTTCTGTCGCAGAGTATTTCCAAGAAACTGAACCGATCTTCAATTTTCTTCACAGCCTTCCTAAGTATCCTTAAGATCACCTGGACTAGAGTGAGCAATTCTCAACACATGAGATAGATACATAGAGAAGAAGAGAACAGAACAATAAGGCTTAGAAAAGGAGTTATGTTTAGAGAGAATCTAAAACCTATTAGAAAACCAGTGTTCGTCATCTGATTTATACTCTCACTTAACATTCCTTTTATAGACTCATTTAGGTCATTTATTTTATTAAAACATCAATAAAATAATAGCCAAGTAACAGCCCTAGGTCGAAATTATCATGGGCTTTAGGCCCGTGAAATTTTTCATTTGATTATAAGCCCATTGGACTTAAAATCAAGGCATGTATTATTTTCTATTGATTTGATTAATTAAATAATTATTTAAATCCTTTCTCAAATTAATTATTTATAATTTTAACCTTGATTTTAACATAATAATTAATTTAGATACCAATTTCTCTTAATTATTAAATCTGCCCTCATTTCTCTTTTCTTCTCGAAATTACATAACTCTGTGAAACTATCCAAAATTGACCTTGTCAACTTTGATAATTCTAATAGATAATTAAATCAATTAATTGAGACTATCTAGTTGATTTTATCCAAGGTACAGTGGGTACTATGGGCCTATGAAATCAAGCTTCAATAAGTTATCATAAATCTAACAAATGAATTCACTAACTTATTAATTCCTTATGACTCCACTAAAGACTAGGAATCGCACTCTTGAATTCACAAAATGCTCTATAACAAATATAGATACGCTATTAATTATCCATTGTTACAACCATAATTTTCACTCAATCCTCTATAGACGGTCTAAAATATCGTTTTACCCCTCATTGTATTTTATCCGTAAAACACTTAGTTTATTGTATATGATATTTCAGAACACTAATATTAATTACTGACATGAGATCTCTATCATTTAAAACCTTGAACCAAACTAAAAGGAAACCATCATTTAACTTCTTTATCATAAGCTATAGATGTTCATTTCTATGATTAACACACCCACTCTACTATACTACCGAGTTCCTAAGATGTAAGTATCAGCTAGTCCATAGGGTAATCTGATAACGAACAAGTCAAAGAACTCAAATAATACAATCAGTTAGAATACTAACCACCCATAATTGAGATTGAATTGACCTATGGTCAACTATATGATTGGGTTTTATATAGGGCATAAAACCCTAACAAACTCCCACTTGCATTAATTGAAACTAATGCCATAATTCTACTAATCACATTTCATTGATATGCTTATCAAATGTAGCTTCTAGTAGTGTCTTTGTAAACGGATCTGCAAGATTGTCTTCAGATGCAATCTTCATAACCTTCACATCTCCCCTGGCCACATATTCTCAAATAATGTGATACTTCCTTTCTATATGCTTACTCCTTTTGTGGCTACGAGGTTATTTTGAGTTGGCCATCGCTCCTGTATTGTGAGAAAACAACGTAAGCGGTTTATCCATTTCTATGACACCAAGATCCGAATAGAACTTCTTTAGCAAGACTCTTTCCTTAGCTCATTCTGACGCGACTATGTACTCAAACTCCATGGTGGAATATGAGATTACAGACTGCTTTACGCTTCTCCATATCACAGCTCCACCCCCAAGTGTAAACACCATTCCCGAAGTAGACTTCTTGTCATCGACATAAGTTTGAAAATCGGAGTCGATGTCGCCTATAGGGTTATGAACACCACCCGTGTAAACTAACATATAATCCCTAGTTTCCCTTAAGTACTTTAGGATATGCTTAATGCTATCCAATGTTCTGATCCTAGGTTTGACTAATACCATCTCACTACGCCCACTGCATAGTGGATATCTGGTCTAGTACACAACATAGCATACATTAGACTTCCAACTGCAGATGCGTAAGGAAATTTTCTCATTGCATCTTCCTCTTCAGGAGTCTTGGGAGACTGCTTCTTTGAAGGATGAATTCCATGGCGGGACAGTAAATGTCCTTTCTTGGATTTTGTCATTGAGAATCGTTCATGCACTTTACCTATGTAAGTTGCATGAGATAGTGCTAAGAGTCTGTTCTTTCTATCCCTAATGATCTGGATACCTAGAACATAACTTGATTCACCCAAATCCTTCATCTGGAATAGAGTGCTCTGCCAATTCATCACATCTGACAATTTCTTAACATTGTTTCCAATGAGTAAGATATCATCTGCATAAAGAACCAGGAATACCACTATTTGATTTGTCCAGTTACTCAACTTGCCATAGTTGCACCTCTTCAACTTGCCAACTTTTCCTTCTTGTCCAGCTACTTTAAATCCTTCTGGTTGATCCATATAAATGACTTCCTCATGCTTTCCATTAAGAAAAGTTGTATTGACGTCCATTTGACATATCTCATAGTCGAGGGCAGCTGCTATGGATAGGAGGATGTGAGTGTACTTGAGCATGGCTACCGGACTAAAAGTTTCCTCATAGTCCACCTCTTCTCATTGGGTATAACCCTTTGACACTAATCAAGCTTTTTAAGTCTCGATACTTCCATCAACACCTCATTTCTTCTTGTAGATCCACTTGCACCCAGTGGCCCTAAAGTCACTAGGTGCTTCCACAAGATCCCAGACGGAATTTGAGTACATGGACTCCATTTCTTGTTTCGTGACTTCGAGCCAAAGTTCCTTTTCTAGGATAGCCATTTCTTGTTTGAAAGACAACGGTTCATCGTCACCTGTGTCACCAACAACCATATTGTTTACACCATCCAAACCATAGCAAACTAGGTTCCTAGAGACCGTCCCACTACGACAAGGCTCTGTGGCTGTTTGCTCAGGAACAACAGTACTTTCTTCATTTAAATCGACTTGCATCGGTTGGACATGAAGAGTGGGAATTTCATCATCAACTCACGTTGATGATGATGGAACATTGGTTGGAGTCAATTCTTTGACCATCTCCTCGAAAACTACTTTGCAGCATAGTTTGAAGTTTTGGATAAAGTCCTTTTCCAGAAAAGTAGCATTTGTAGAAGTAAACAGTTTCTTTTTAAATGACTAGAAAATTCCACACCGAGTACCTTTAGGATGGCCAACAAACATGCAAACTTCAGTTCGCGGTTCTACCTTTCCTTCCTTTTTCCTCAAGACGTGGGCGGGACACCCCAGTTTATATAATGGCGTAAACTAGGTTCACGACCATTCCAGTGTTCTAAAGGTGTTTTGGGGATTGATATAGATGGCACGACATTGAGAATGTCATTCGCAGTTTCAATGGCATGTCCCCATAACAAAGTTAGTAGAGTTAAGTAAATAAGTATGCATCTAACCATTTCCAATAAAGTTTTGTTCCAACGTTCCTCTACACCATTTTGTTGCGTAGTACTTGGGGTAGTAAGTTGTGATAAAATCCTAAGTTCAGTTAAATGATCTTGGATCTGCATATCCAAATATTTTCCACCCCTATCAGATCGTAAGATCTTTAACATTTTACCTAATTGGTTATGTGCAATCACTAGGAATTTCTAAAATTTTGAAAATGTTTTTAATTTCCTATGCATTAGGTAAAGACATGAGTATCTAGAGTAATATTCAATGAAAGTGATGAAATACTCAAAACCACCCCTGTCTTTTACATTCAAAGGTCCACATACATATGATGCACAAGTCCAAGTGGGTTTTTGGCACTATCACCCTTGCAGAGAATGGACACTTGGTCATTTTTCCTTCTAGACAAGATTCACAAATAGGTAATTCACCTAAAGTGAGTCCCCTCAAAGGCCGATCCTTTGTAAATCTTTGAATCCTATCATCGCCAATGTGACCTAGTCTCAAGTGCCATAAATACGTCATATTATCGTTATCGGTCTTTTGACGTTTATTGGTCCTAGGTTTATCTACTTTGAATAAATCATTGTTATGAGCGAGGGGTTCGTTAGGTCGCCGAATATAAAGATCGTTTTCCAAACATGCAATACACAATTGTGATCCATTGAAATAAAGAGATAAATTTGAACTTGTGAAAGTCACAACAAATTTTTCTAATTGAAACATGGAAACTGAAATTAAATTTCTACTAAAATCCTGAATAAAATATACATCATTTAAAATTAAAAATTAATTTCCAAACTTCAGACGAGCTCTTCCTCTAGCTTGGACCGCAACGAATGCTCTGTTCCTAACTCTAATCTTTAAGCCGCCTTTGTCCACTTCCTCCCACGATTCAAGAAGTTGTAAAGAGTTACAAACATGGTTAGTAGATCCAGAATCAATAATCCAAACAAATTTATCATTCCCTAAAACACATGTTTCTAAGATATATGAACTATAATCATTACCTTTGTTTTTCCCTGTTAGAAACTTGGGGCAATCCTGTTTCCAATGCCCCTTCTCTTTGCTGTGAAAACACTTACCTTTACCTTTCTTGTTTTTCTTATTCTTTCCCTTAGACGTCTGCGCATTTGCTTGCGCACTCATCTTTGCAGCTTTTGCAGGCTTGGGGTTGTTGTTTTGTCCACCTTTCCTCTTGTTTCCAGCTTTTGAAGATGAAGCTTGGTTAGCTTCAACCTTAGCTAGATCAACAGCAGTAGTAGTAGTTGTCTTCTTTTTTTCCTCCCTTACTTGGTTCACCTATGACATTTCAAAAGTCTAAAGCTCGTTCATGAGCTACGTCAGACCATAGTTGAGTTTATTCAACCTATAGTTGGTGGTGAACGACAGGAAACCTGGAGAAAGACTGTTAAGGATTAAGCCAACTTTAATTTCCTCTTCTGTTGTTGCTTCGTGCAGTACAGGTTCTTGTCATTTTTATCAGATGATCGCGGACATTTGAGAAGGTGCCATCTTAGCAATGGCATATTTCTTAGTGGCCTCAAAATGAGTCTGCGCTGACTTGGCACCAAACATGTCTTGGAGCAGATCCATGATTTCGTAGGTCATCTCATCATTCTCCATCTTTGTCTTGAGAGTGTCAACCATGCTAGTCAACATGTAGTACCGCGTCTTGTTGTTAGCCGCCTACCAACACTCATACTTATCCCTCACAGACTTGGTAGCTCGTTCAGCTAGAATTTCTGAGGATTGCTCAATCATGAAAAACTTGGAGCTCTCACCAATCAACACAATGTTGAGGTTTTGCTTCCACTTAAGGAAGTTTTCTCCAGTGAATTTCTCCATCGAAAGTTGAGAAAAGATGGGAGTAGACATAGCCATACTTAAAACTAAAAATTATCAATAAAATATAAATCAATCACATTTGCTCAATAAAACTCATATTCGCCAAATTTTAAGAAATAGCACAACATATACCAAAATTATGTAAGATATGAGAACCATACCAAAATAATCTTATCTCTATTTCTTTAGGGTTTCAACTAGTCTATGATATCCTTGTCCCAGTTGGCGAGAGTCAAAAATACCACTAGTTAAAGAAAGTTGTAAACTTATTTAATAATGGACACCATTATTGGCAACCTACTATTTGATCAAAATAAGAAAACAAAATCTCTTATTTTATGAGTTAGACCAGCAGTTTCGATAATCAATAGATTTAGTCCTAGTAATCACCGTAGAGGTGGGTCTAGTAGAATTTGACCTAAAATTATCTATCTTTCGAAATCTAACCTTGTCAAAATAACTAATGAACACCTTCCATAGGGGGCGAATCAAAGCGTCTCAAGGCCTCATTAAGCTATTGACGTTGGTAAACCAACGGTGGAGATCGAATATAATTCTTGAAATAAGTTCATTATAAAATTAAGGCTATTTAGGATTTTTACCCCCCGAACTATTACCACTACCGTATCATGCCCCCTAATATTTTCAGGTCGTTAAAAATTCCCCCTGAAATATTCACAGTAATGTAAAGAAGGACTTCCGTTAACTTTCAACACATGTGGCTAATAGAAGGCTGACATGGCTCTTTATATGATGATGTGTCTTGGCCATGTCAGCGCCATGTGTGTAATTTTAAAATTAAAAAATCTATAATCATATTAAAAATTAATGAATTAAACACTAAAAAATAGAATTAATAAATTAAACCATTTTTTATACATTAAAAAAAAATAAAAACCATATTAAAAAACAATAAAATTACACACATGGCGCTGGCATGGCCAAGACACATCAGCATGTAAAGAGCCATGTCAGCATTCTGTGTTGAAAGTTAACGAAAGTCCTTCTTTACATTACTGTGAATATTTCGGAGGGAATTTTTAACGCCCTGAAAAAATTAGGGGGCATGATACGGTAGTGGTAATAGTTCGGGGGGTAAAAATCCTAAATAGCCTAAAATTAAAAATAGTATTTTTTTTATTATTTATTTTTAGAAAATTAATGACTATGGTTCTCCAAAAAATTGAAAAAATTAAAATTTTAAAACTAAAGTCCTGTAATTTCCTATTAATTCTAAAGTGTCACATTGAAACAAATTCAATTAATTTAGAATTAATTTGTTACTAATCAATATTTAAGTTTAACTAATATAATGAACCTATGCAATTAAGTCCAACTCAGGTAAATGGGCCTTAACAATTGGGCTTGTATGGAGGAAGGTTTGGCCAGTATGTCGATCCCACTACAAAGACCCCCATACTTCCATACAAGGTCCAAAAGACTCGAATTTAAAACTTCGTTTTATTAATTATGTTTAATTGATTGGGCCCACTATAGTCATGAAAAGAAAATGGGGCTTCACAAGTGGAATCACCCTCAAGAGATGAATTTATACTTTACATTTTTTAATAGGCCCAAATAAAAACTATCATTTTATGAATATTTTATTTGGCAAAATCCATATATCTAGCAAACATATGGGCCACTATATGCATCTAAGTCCAATTACAAAAATATCACATATAGTGCAAACAAACATGTTATAATTGGATGGGCATAATCATGTTACTATACGAGCAAGTCTATGAATTTAAGCAAAAATACCATATTTTATTTCATTTGCAAAAATACTACAATTAATTGTCTAGAATTTATCAAAAAATTCGAATTAATTAATTTTTTATTAAAAAAAAAGTCAATTTAAATGAAATTTATCAACAATTAACAAAAGTTAATTTAAATTTCATTTATCAACAATAAACTTGGTTTAGGTTAATTTGAAAATTATTAATTAAATTTAAATAGGATTTATCAACAATTAACCAAAGTTAATTTAAATCCCATTTATTAAAAAATATATTTTATTAATTGTTTGAAAAAATATCTTAACTGTTTTACAAAAAATATTTTGTGTTGTTACAACAATAAGCTAATATTTTAACCATTTAAAAAATATATATATTAATAGTTCAAACTATCCTAAAATATCTCAAAAGATTTAATCAAATTCAAAAATCCATAAAAATATCTAACTAAAAACTTTCAAATTTTAAATAATTTAAATATTAAAAACTATAGAATAAACATATATTTATATTTTCAAATAAAGATTTAATAAAAATAACAATTATTAAAAAGAAAATATCTTCAATATCTGATATCTTAATTCTAATATTTTAATATATTAAAATATTTAAAATTAAGTTGTTAGTCTATTTTTAGATATGAATTTGAATTTTCGTAAAATTATCTAATTATTTAAATCTCAACCCACAAAAATATCTTATTTTAAAAAACATTTTTAAACGATAAAACAAATCTGATATTTTTTGCTTTGATAATAAATAGTTGAACTCTAACCCTTGTATCCTTTCTCTCGCAGAGTATTACCAAGAAACAGAACCAATCTTCAATTTTCTTCAAATCCTTATAAAGTATCCTTAGTATCACATAGACTAGAGTGGGAAATTCTCAACACATGAGATAGATATCGAGAGAAGAAAAGAATAGAACAATAATGCTTATAAAATGACTTATGTTTAGAGAGAATCTAAAACATATCAGAAAATCAGTGTCTGTCATCTGATTTCAACTCTCACTTAACATTCCTTTTATAGACTTATTTAGGTCATATATTTAATTAAAAAATCAATAAAATAATAGCCAATTGAAAGTCCTAGGTCGAAATTATCATGGGCTTTAGGCCCGTCAAATTTTCTATTTGATGATAAGCTCGTTGGACTTAAAATCAAGGCTTGTATTATTTTCTATTAATTTAATTAATTAAATAATTATTTAAATTCTTTATCAAATTAATTATTTATAATTTGAACCTTGATTTAAACTTATTTATTAATTTAGTTAACAATTTATCTTAATTAATAAATCTGTCCTAATTTCTCATTTCTTCTCTAAATTACATAACTCTGTGAAACTATCCGAAATTGACTTGGTCAACTTTGATAATTCTAATTGATAATTAGATCAATTAATTGAGACTATCTAGATGGTTTTATCCAAGGTACAGTAGGGACCATGGGCCTATGAAATCAAGCTCCAATAAGTTATCAAAATCTAACAAATAAATTTAATAACTTATTAATTCCTCGTGACTCCACTAAAGACTCGGAATTGCACTCTTGAATTCATAGAACGCTTTATAACAAATATAGATATGCTATTAATTATCCATTGTTACAACCATAATTGCCACTCAATCCTCTATAGGCAATCTACATTGAGATGGGACTAAGATATTGTTTTACCGCTCAGTGTATTTTATCCATAAAGCACTTAGTTCCATGTAAATGTTATTTCAGTAAACTAATATTTATTACTGAAATGAGATCTCTATCATTTAACTCCTTGAACCAAACTAGAAGGAAACAATTGTTTCACTTCTTCATGAGAAGTTATATATATTCATATCTATGATTAACACTCCCACCCAATTATACTACCGAGTTCCCAAGATGTAAGTATGGGCTAGTTCGTAGGGTAAGCTGGTAACAAACAAGTCAAAGAACTCAAATAATAGAATCAGTTAGAATAATAACCACTCATAATTGAGATTGAATTGACCTATGGTCAACTATATGATAGGACTAGAATAGATAATAAAGGTATGTTATCCTATCTATTGTCAATATCGGTCCAGTTCGATATAAGAAATACATCTGATCTTATCTACTTTGCTAAAGTTCTGGAAAGAGCATAACACTACAATGTGTAAGTATATCATATCGTAGATTGGCAAGTTAGTGTAAATCTTGTACATTGACTATTCTTAGGACTAACTTACTTTGAACATATAATCATATTTATATTCTATTGTGAGTATGTCACTATAAAGACAATGAGCTATATGCTCAGGATTTAATAGAAGTTTATATTCAATAAATAATTATGAAAAAAAAAACATGTGAGCAAAGTGATTGACCAAGTCAAAAAATAATTTCTATTCTTTTATTGATAATAGATGAAATTACAAAGAAATTGGGTTTTAATTAGGGCATAAAACCCCAACAAGCTCCCACTTGCACTAATTGAAACTAATGCCTTAATTCTACGAATCCCATTTCCTTGATATGCTTATCAAATGCTTCTTCTGGAAGTCTCTTTGTAAATGGATATGCAAGATTGTCCTCATATGTAATCTTCATAACCTTCACATCTCCCCTGGCCACAAATTCTTGAATAATTAGATACTTCCTTTCTATATGCTTACTCCTCTTGTGTCTACGACGTTCTTTCGAGTTGGCTATCACTCCTTTATTGTCACAAAACAACACCAGCGATTTATCCATTTCTGGAATAACACCAAGATCTGAATATAACTTCTTTAGCCAGACTGTTTCCTTAGGTGCTTTTGACATAGATATGTACTCAGCCTCCATGGTGGAATCTGAGATTGCAGAATGATTTACGCTTCTCCACATTACAGCTCCACCCCCAAGAGTAAACACCATTCCAGAAGTAGACTTCCTGTCAACAACATCAGTCTGAAAATCTGAATCGGTGTAGCCTACAGGGTTCAGAACACGACCCTTATAGACTAACATATAATCCCTAGTCCATCTCAAATACTTCAGGATATGCTTAACTGTTATTTAATGTTCTTGTCCTGGGTTTGACTGATACATGTTCACTACTCAAACTCCATAGCAGATATCTAGTCTAGTACAAAACATAGCATACATCAGACTTCCAACTGCAGATGTGTAAGGAGCTTTTCTCATTTCATCTTCCTCTTCAGGAGTCTGGGGAGACTGGTTCTTTGAAAGATGAATTCCATGATGGGACTGTAAACGTCCTTTCTTTGAATTTTTTGTTGAGAATTGGTCAAGCACTTTATCTATGTATGATGCTTGAGATAGAGCTAAGAGTCTTTTCTTTCTATCCCTATTGATCTGGATACCTAGAACATAACTTGCTTCACCCAAATCCTTCATCTGGAATTGAGTGCTCAGCCAATTCTTCACATCTGACAATTTCTTTACATGGTTTCCAATGAGTAAGATATCATCTACATAGAGAACCAGGAATACCACTATTTGATCCGCCTTTAGTTGGTAAATACAAGGCTCATCAATATTTTGGTCAGAGCAATAGGTTTTTGATTATTTCATCAAACCTATGATTCTAGGAACGAGTAGCTTGCTTAAGTCCATAGATGGACCTATTCAGCTTGCAAACTTTTCCTTCTTATCCAGCTACTTTAAATCCTTCTGCCTAATCCATATAAATGACTTCGTCAAGCTTTCCATTAAGAAAACTTATCTTGACATCCATTTGTTAGATCTCATAGTCGAGAGCAGCTGCTATTGATAAGAGGATGCGAATGGACTTGAGCATGGCCATTGGACTGAAAGATTCCTCATAGTCCACGCCTTCTCTTTGGGTATAACCATTTTCCACTAATCGAGCTTTATTAGTCCCGATATTTCCATCAACTCCTCATTTCTTCTTATAGATCCACTTGCACCCAATGGCCCTTAAGTCACTAGGTGCTTCAACAAGATCCCTGATGGAATTTGAGTACATGGACTCCATTTCCTATTTCTGGGCTTCGAGCCATTGTTCCTTTTCAGGGCTAGCCATTGTCTGTTTGAAAGGCAATGGATCATCATCACTAGTGTCACCAACAACCATATTTGTTTTACCATCCATACCATAGCGATCTGGGTTCCTAGAAGCCCTCCCACTATGACGAGGCTTTGTGACTATTTGCTCAAGAACAGTGGTACTCTCTTTATTTAAATTGACTTACGTCAGTTGGACATGAAGAGTGGTAATTTCATCATCAACTTGTGTTGATGATGATGGAACATTGGTTGGAGTTAATTCTTTAACCATCTCCTCTAAAACTACTTTGCGGCGTGGATTGAAGTTTAGGACATTGTCATTTTCTAGAAAAGTAGCATTCGTAGAAGTAAACTCTTTCTTTTTTCTGAATGACTATAGAAAAGTCAAAGCCGAGTACCTTTAGGGTTGCCAATAAACATACAAGCTTAAGTTCGCGGTTCTAGCTTTCCTTCCTTTTTCCTCAAGATGTGGGCGGGACACCCCCAGATTCTGTAATGGCGTAAACTAGGTTCACGACCATTCCAGCATTCTGTAGGTGTTTTGGGGATTGGTTTTGATGGCACGACATTGAGAATGTCGTTCGCGGATTCAATTAAATGTCCCCATAATGAAGTTGGCAGGGTTGAGTAGCTAAGCATCTAACCTTTTCCAATAAAGTTCTGTTTCGGCGTTCCGCTACACCATTTTGTTGCGGAGTACCTAGGGCAGTAAGTTGTGATAAAATCCCAAGTTCAGTTAAATGATTTTGGAATTGCATACCCAAATATTTCTTCACCCTTATCAGATCTCAAGATCTTTAACGTTTTACCTAATTGGTTCTAAGCCATCGCTAGGAATTCCTGAAACTTTGAAATGTTTCTGATTTCCTATGCATTAGGTAAAGACATGAGTAACTAGAGTAATTAGAGGCGACACGTGTCGCCGCTAATACATACGTCATATTATCATTATCGGTCTTTTGACGTTTATTGGTCCTAGGTTTAGCTACTTTGAATAAATCATTGTTAAGATTGAGGGGTTAGTCAGGTCGCAGAATATAAAGACTATTTTCCAAACATGCAATAGACAATTGTGATCCATTGATGGAAATAGATATATGAGAACTTGTGAAAGTCATAACAAATTGTTCTAATTGCAACATGGAAACTGAAATTAAATTTCTACTAAAATCTAGAAAATAAAATACTTCATTTAAAATTAAGTATTTATTTCTGAACTTCAAACGAGCTCTTCCTCTAGCTTGGATTTCAACGAACACTTCTTTCCTAACTCTAAGCTTTAAGCCGCCTTCGTCAACTTCCTCCCACGATTCAAGTAGTTGTAATGAGTTACAAACATTGTTAGTAGATCCAGAATCAATAATCCAAATAGATTTATCATTCTTTAAAATACATGTTTATAAGGTAAATGAACTATAATCATTACCTTTGTTTTTCGCTGCTAGAAACTTTGGGCGATCCTGTTTCCAATGCCCCTTCTCTTTGCAGTGAAAACACTTACCTTTACCTTTCTTGTTTTTCTTGTTCTTCCCCTTAGGCGTCTGTGCATTTTTTTGTGCACTCATCTTTGTAGCCTTTGCAGGCTTGGGGTTGTTGTTTTGTCCACCTTTCCTCTTGTTTCCAACTTTCAAAGACAAAGCTTGGTTAGCTTCAGCCTTGGCTGCATCAACAGCAACAACAATAGTCTTATTTTCTCCTCCTTGACTAGGTCCACCCATGATAGGCTCAAAAATCAGAAGCTTGTTCATGAGTTGTGTCAGTCCGTAGTTGAGTTGATCACGAACATGCAGACACAGTGCCATCTGAGCATTTACGGTGCTCGTTTTGGGGATTTTTCAGTCATGACGAACTCAGATTTGTCACAAATCAACATAATGTTGATGTTTTGTTTCCATTTACAGAAGTTTTCTCCAGTGAGTTTCTCCATAGAAAGTTGAGAAAGGATGGGAGTAGACACAACCCAACTTAAAACTACCAAATATCAATAAGATAGAATTCAATCACTTTTCTCAATAAAACTCCTATTCACACAAATTTCAAGAAATAACACAACATATACCAAAAATATGTAAGATATGAAAAAAAATACCAAAATAATCATATCTCTATTTCTTTAGGGTTTTAACACATCTATGATATCCTTGTCCCGGTTGGCGAGAGTCAAAAATACCACTAGTTAAATAAGTTGTAAACTTATTTAATAATGCACACCATTATTGTAATGCCCTAATTTCTCATAGATTACCGAGAACATAGTGTTGGGTCATAATCATAAATATTTCTCTTTTCTTGAATAAAAACTTAAAAATAAATACATGGATCCATGGTTTTGCAAAAATAAAATAATTGTCTTTAACATAAAAATGAGCAACATTTAAATAAAGATTTAAAAGAAAACATTCTTTAATGAAAATAAATAAATAGGCCCGCTTGATCTTCCTCGACTATAGGGTCCCCACGAGTACATCATGAAGCTCTTAGGTCCCCACTCGCCACCGTCCTTTCTATCCTTAATTGCCTGAAATAACAACATCATAAGGAGTGAGCTTCTAAGCCCAGTAAGGAAAATACAAACAAAAGTTAGTCATATAATCAAACATAACATAAACTCACAAGAGTCATTCAAAAACAAAACTGTAGGTCATATCATAGCTTAAGTCATAATTCTACATCTTAATCTAAGTCATAAATCATAAATCATACTCTAAGTCATAAGTCATAGGTTATAAGTCATAAGTCATAGATCATAAATCATAAGTCATAAGTCAAACTCGTAATCATAACTATGGGTCATAAGTCATTATCATAATCGTATCTATGGGTCATAATAACAAGTCAGATATAATAAAAAGATAAGTGTTTATACAAGGGTGGCAATTAAGCCCCAGACATCACTTAGGTCCGTCATAAAGTTTTGTCAATCGAGCCTACCGGACAAAGTCCGTCATACATCATTGGACACCTTAGGTCCAGACACACTTACCCCTTTATTGTACCTAAAATGTTAGGTCATACAAACATAAACTATATCATAAACTACATAAACTAAGTCATAATACTAAACTACCTAATTTTCCTTACAAAAAACTGGAATATTCGAGACAAGAGGGGGATTGGGAACTCCTAAAACCAAACATAAGAAAACCATAAGTTTCTAAAGAAATGAAGTTGAAGAGAAGATCTAAACCATCGATATAAGAACTTGCCGAAAACTTTATGTTTCAAAGGAAATGAACACCTAACCAAAAGTCACATCGCATGTTAGGATTTGAAGAAAAATGAAAGAATAATAGAAACTATAGTGAACTAAACCTGAAGATAATGAATACCTTGGATAGCTTAGAACCTCGATCTATACCTCGAACACCGAAAATCACACAAAAACTTACTTCCCAAGTGTTTATAAAAGATTTAGATTTGAAAGCTTTTGTAGAATCTCAGAACGTTTACTTAGTTAGCTAGCTAGTAGTAGTTATAGTATTTTAGATTTCGTGGATTTTGGTTCAAACCAGGACTTAATTGGAAATCCCTAGCAATAGTTATGGATTTTATAAGTTTAACCTATAGTTTAATAATATTAATTATAACATAAGGTTTGATTAATATTGCTGGTTATAAATATGATAATTATTATAACCTAAGGTTTAGATAGAGCCAATAAGAATATGACACTTGTCATGAGCACGGTTATTCCTAAGGTTTAGATAGAGCCAATAGGATTATGACACTTGTCATATGCATGATTATTAAGGAATTATTTTTTTAATGATAAAATAAGGGAATATAAGACTTATTCTTCACAAGAATCTGTTAGGGTCGTAATTTGACTCAGTCAAAGTGGTTATCCAACCTTAATTATGCTGAAAAAGTGCAATTAAGTGTTTAAAATAATCACGTATGCCGATATATCGCCTGACGTTGAATATGGAAAACACATTGACGTTGCACGATCGTACGAACGGAGGCTTGGCATTAGGGTCAAGCCGATATATTGCCACATAGGGGCGATATATCGCCCATATTTATTTTTTATTTTTTTATTTTTAAAAACCACCTTTGACTCCTTAGACCTACCTCTGTTAGTTTTGACCAAGTCTTCAGCCTCTGATTGACAAAAAATCAATTATCTTCAATTAAATTAATTATATTTATTCAAATCAAAATGGGGTTAGTTTCACTCCTTACCTCTATACATAGGACCTAGTACCCAGCCCTTTTCACTTACTCTTCAACTGTGATCAGACTCCAAGGTGCTAGTGAGACCATAAGAGTGATACACTTGGGTGGGAAAGAAAAAAAGCTTTATCATTCTTAAGCTTTATCAAACACTTAGGAAGTAAGGATTAGAGTATTTCAGTATTGGAGTTAGGCCAATCTATAAGGTCAACAAAGGTACCCTTATTCTTAAGTTCAATTCAGTTTGATTCCTTAGTCTCTTTAGTTTTCATTCAGGTTCTAACTTTTGTTAAAGTTTTGTCGTTATGTTTTTTATTTTTTTGAACTTAAGGTGTCTTTTCGGTAAGTTTTCTCTTGGTGGTTTTGTTCTATTCTTTTCATCTCTTTCCTTTAGAAATACTCACTATTCTACTGCTGTTTTTAGGAGTGTTCCACATCCCGCATTTGTTCTCATATCCCAGCTTTGGTAAGGAAAATAGGCTAGATCATGTATGTTTGATGATATGTTATGTTATGTATAATATGTTATGATAAGTTTATATTTTAATATGTTATGTTATGATTTACCCTACCTCAAATATTAGACAGGGGACGTAGATGGGTTATCATACACTACATGTGATCTAACCTACCTCAAATATTAGACATGGGACGTAGATGGTTTATCACATGTCATAATGGCCATTACTAGTATAGTCTTATATGGAATATGTTATAATATGTTTATAGTATATGTTATAATATGTTTATAGTATATGTTATAATATGTTTATAGTATATGTTATGATATGTTTATAGTATATGTTATAATATGTTTATAGTATATGTTATGATATGTTTATAGTATATGTTATGATATGATGGGTATGTTTATGTTGTTAGTTTTTCCTTGCTGGCCATTAGGCTCACTCCTTTTCTTTTAGTGTGATGCAGGAAAATAGATGCAGAGGCGGAAGGATTCATGGAAGCTTGGTGTGTGTATGGAGGTGAATGGACTGGATGGGTTGCGTGTCGATTCAAGGACAACGTTTTTTTTAGTCCCTTTAAATTACATTTTTATGTATTTTTCCCCATTTAGCTTTTTAAACAATTTTATTTAAAGTTATGTTTTATTTTAAAACAATGAGCTCATTTATGTATTACAAATATTATTCTCAAAGTTTTCAATAAAGTTATGAATTTTCTTATGTATGTTTCTTCAAGGTTGTAGTTATGTCTAGTAGGTTTAATGACCTAAGTCTCATAGATAGTTGAGTCGCTACAGTTGGTATCAGAGCAACGGTTCATTTTTCACGAAATTCTCCTTGATACACACGCTCAAGCTCCGAATTTAACCGCCAATGTAAGTTTTTATGTTTTAGTTATTATGTTTATATGTTATAGCTAACGTTTTAGTCCTATGTTTTCAATTAAGATATGGATGAAGCTTTATCATATAACGATATTCGAGCCATTAAAGCCTTAAAAAGGATTAGAGAACCAAGAAATACCATAGGAATATTGGAGAGAATCACTCGGAGATTTCTTTTATTCCATAATCAAATTGTTCATCTCCAAGAAACTAAGCAAATAATGATGAGAGCTACGAAGCAATATATTTTAGTAATTAGGCTTTTTAGAGATTTTCCTGTTGTAATTGCTGCTTTGGAAGAAATATGGGAGACAATAGATGTTGAGGATGAAGTACCACCAGCTATGAGATATTACTTTCTCACAATTAGATTTACATCTAAGATGGAATTCCAATTCACACAAGAACAAAAGAATAGAATCTTTACCAATCTTCCAAGACGAATTTTTGAGGCTCACGAAAATGATGATTATGAAGAGATAGATGATGGCATGTTAGATGAAGGATCTGATGTAGAAGATCCCGATTTTTAGAATAGATTAGTTTATTTATTTATTTTATTTATTATTTTGCTTTATGATTCTACTTAGTGAAAACTGTTTTTCCAAATTAATATCATTGTTATTTTGATGGCGTGTGTGAGTTTGGTTTTATTTTTGCAATCATAATAAATAATGACTAAGTTCGGTGAGGGTGGATACAAATCAATGAACTGGGTTCTCTATATTGAGAGATAGGGGGCCATAGTACTGGGAACAATTTTACTGATCCCAGCCTTCCCTCAATATGGTTAACTTTGGAACAACGATGAGTTTCGAGCCTGAGAATTATGTCAAATAGGATAATTAGAAACACACTTAGAAAATAATAAAGATGGCTTATTTTTCTAAGTTTAGAAACACACCCTAATTATAAAGAAGGCTTATATAATTTTTTTCATAAGAAGTTATAATTAATAGGTCTGAGTTATGTTTGCTTAGATTTAGTTTTGACCTTAGAGCCTATTAAGGAAAGTTCTAACATGTTTTTCTCAACTCTTAGAACTCTGCTAAAGATGTCACTCCGAAGATCTGCTCGCACCAATGGCAATGTCCCCAACGCCGCCCCTGAGATGAATGAAGCCCCTCTAGTTCGCAGAAGCGGAAGGCATGCAAATTCCAACCGGAATACACCGCCGCCGCCGTCAGTTGATAACACTGCGGAAGTTTCCAGACTATGATGACATGTTGAGGAATTACTGCAGCAACAATGACAACAGGCTTAGCCTCAGCCTCCACCTCCACTGCAACCACAGCCCCAGCAAATGGCTTCAGCACCCCAAGAAGTTGGTCCTTATAGGGGATGGCCAATGGCGAACTATGTGCCATACCCAGCTCAACATATGGAGCCTATCTATGAGCAGTTTTGTAAGCATCACACTTTAAATTTTGAAGGGACAACTGGCCCCTTCGAGGCAGAAGAGTGGCTCAGAAATGTGGAGCCGATCCTTGTGCACATGAATCGTTTCCATTGTTTCGTCTCTACTCAAGAAGGATGCAAGAATATAGTGGGACCTAGTACAGCAGACTCACGATGTCGCCACTATGACTTGGACCAGATTTGTGGAGCTGTTCCACAAAAAGTACTACAATTCAGCTGTCATTGCTTCAAGGGTCGAGGAATTCGCTAGTCTAAAGCAAGGCAATTTGACAGTAGCAGAGTATACTTGGTAGTTCGACCGATTAGCTAAGTTTGCATCTGAGATAGTTCCAACTGATTTTCTGAGGGTGAACAAGTTCATTAGAGGACTTCGACCAAAGTTCGAGCTAGGGGTTAAGCTAGCAAACCCAGGGAATACTACTTATGCCGATGTTATAGAAACGACAATAGAAGTGGAAAGGCTTCAAGCAAACATTAGTAAAGAGGCGGCTAGTAAGCCTGAGCCTAAGCACCAGGGTCAACCCCAGAATGGTCGGAACAACCACAACAACAACAACCAACATTCCAATAACAATAACGATCAGAAAAGAAGGCATCTTGACAACAAGCAGTCCGACAACGATAAAAGGGCACAGACGAACAATGGAGGAAATAGGTCGGGTTATGTAGAGTACCCGCAATGTGCTAAATGCCAAAAGAAACATCCTGGTGAGTGTTGCGCAAACATCAAGGGATGCTACAAATGTGGTCAGGAAGGGCACCGGAAGAAAGACTGTCCCCAGCTCAAGTCAGAAGGGAAAAAGGATGATAAGATGGTTCCTGCCAGGGTTTTTGCTCTCACCCAAGGAGAAGTTGACGCTAGCAATAAAGAAGTTACAGGTCAGGTTTCTATTCTCCATAATAAATGTTATGTATTATTTGATTTGGGAGCCACTCATTCGTATATCTCATTAAGAATGATAGAGGAATTAGACAAACCTTGTGAAAGATTTAGAACTAGGTTTGTAACAGAATTACCTTCGGGTGAAGTAGTCTTATCATCACCGATAGTACGAGGCGTACTGATTAAGACAGAGGACGTAGAGCTAGAAGGAGACCTGATTGAACTAGAGATTAAAGACTTCGACGTGATACTGGGAATGGACTGGCTAGCAAGGCATGGTGAAACCATCTACTGCAAACGTAAGCAAGTGATTTCGAGACTCCTGACGGCCAGAGGCTATGTTTTATGGGAAAGGTTTCAGGTCTACGCACACTGCTTATTTCGTCACTTAAAGCTCAGAAGATGATAGAAAAAGGATGTTAAGCATTCTTAGCTAGTGTTATGGATGTGGCTTCAGCACCGATTTTGTTTGTGAAGAAAAAGGACGGTAGTATGCGGATGTGCATAGATTACCAAGAGCTGAATAAGGTGACGATTAAGAACAAGTACCCACTACCGCAGATTGATGATTTGTTTGATCAATTCCAAGGAGTGATCGTGTTCTCAAAGATTAACTTACAGTCCGGGTATCATCAACTCAAGGTACGGGAAGAAGACATTCCTAAGACAACTTTTAGAACTCGTTATGGGCATTACGAGTTTCTAGTCATGTCTTTCAGTCTTACCAATGCACCAGCCGCATTCATGGATTTAATGAATAGGGTCTTTAAGGACTACTTTGATAAATTCGTTGTAGTATTCATTGACGATATCTTGGTGTACTCAAAGGACGAAGTCGAGCACGAGAAACATTTAAGGTTAATCTTGTTGCGACTAAAGGAGCATCAGCTTTACGCCAAGTTCAAGAAGTGCGAATTTTGGCTTTCACAAGTAGCATTTCTCGGCCACATAGTATCCAAGGACGGGATTGCTGTAGATCCATCTAAAGTAGAAGTTGTGACGAATTGGCCAAGACCAAAGAATGCATCAGAAGTAAGAAGCTTTCTGGGACTAGCAGGCTATTATCGGAGGTTTGTAGAAGGCTTTTCTAGGATAGCCACTCTGCTCACCAACCTGACCCGAAACTAGCAGAGGTTCAACTAGAATGATAAGTGTGAAGAGAGTTTCTAATTGCTTAAGGATAAGTTATGCTCAGCACCAGTACTATGTGTACTGACACCCAATGATAAGTTTGTAGTCTACTGTGATACGTCGAAGCAAGGGTTGGGTTGTGTGCTGATGCAGAATGACAAGGTAATAGCCTATGCCTCAAGGCTATTGAAGGATTACGAACAACGCTACCCAACACACGATATGGAGCTGGCAGCGGTGGTCTTTGCATTAAAAATCTGGTGCCACTATCTTTATGGAGAACGGTGTGAGATCTATACGGAACACAAAAGCCTAAAGTATCTCTTCACTCAGAAGGAGCTCAACATAAGGCAGCGCAGGTGGTTAGAACTAGTAAAGGATTATGACTGCGAAATTTTATATCACCCAGGAAAGGAAAACGTAGTTGCTGATGCGCTAAGTAGGAAATATTATAGAAGTCTAGCAGCGTTAGCTAAAATAGAAAAGTCGCTACAGCAATAGCTGATCAATGCTGGAATAGAAGTAGTCATTGGTAAACTGGCTAACTTGTCCATTCAGTCAAGTCAGTTAGAAGATATATGGAATGGGCAAGTGCATGATGACACATTAGTAACACATATGGATGCAGTTAGAGAAGGGAATGCCACGTATTTCTCAATATCAAGTCAAGGGTTATTAAGATATAAGGATCGGGTATGCGTGCCAAATGATCAAGGGATTAAGATGACAATTTTAGAAGAAGCGCACAATACCCCATACTCAGGTCACCCAGGGTCGACCAAGATGACTGACGACATTAAGGCAATGTATTGGTGGCCAGGAATGAAGAAAGATATGGCTGAGTACGTGTCTAAATGTTTAGTATGCCAGCAAGTGAAAGTAGAACATCAGCGGCCTGCAGGCATATTGCAACCACTCAGCATTCCAGAATGGAAATGGGATGACATAGCAATGGATTTCGTGACGGGTTTTCCTCGAACAAATAAGCAACACGACTTGGCTTGGGTAGTAACAGATAGATTAGCCAAGTCAGCTCATTTTCTACCTGTCAAGACTTCATACACGGCTGAGCAATACACATATATTTATGTTCAAGGGATAGTAAGACTACATGGAATCCCCAAGACAATAGTGTCCAATAGAGGATCGGTGTTTACATCAAGATTTATGACAAGCTTGCAGCAAGCTCTGGGTACCAAGTTAAGTCTTAGTACAACATTTCACCTCAGACAGACGGTCAGTCCAAGAATACCATACAAATTTTAGAAGACATGTTGAGCGCTTGTGTACTTGATTTTGGAGGATCATGGAGTAAGTATTTGCCACGTATAGAGTTCTCCTACAACAATAGCTACCATTCAATGATCGGGATGGCACCTTACGAGCTACTTTATGGAAGGAGGTGTTGATCGCCGCTACATTGGGATGATGTAAGAGAAAGGCAACTACTTGGACCCGAAGCTATTAGAGAAGCTCAGGATGCAATAGCGTTGATTAGACAATGTATGCTCGCTGCTCAGAGTCGTCAGAAAAGTTATGCGGATGCCAAGTGACGTGATGTGGAATTCAAAGTCGGAGATCAAGTTTTCTTAAGAATATCTCCTATGAAAGGTATGAAGCGATTCGAGAAGAAAGGCAAGCTTAGTCCCAGGTTTATAGGTCCTTTTGAGATATTGGACAAAGTGGGAGCAGTTGCATATAGATTAGCCCTATCGCCAGCATTAGCAGATTGTCACAAGGTTTTCCACATCTCAATGTTGAGTAGATATGTGTCAGACCCATCCCACGTCCTCAAGTATGATACGATACCACTCCAGAAATTCTTGAGTTACGAGGAACAGTCGGTTAGCATCCTAGATAGAGGGATGAAAGAATTATGGCCTAAGAGTATTCCGATAGTCAAGGTCCTATGGAGAAATAGTTCTGAACAGGAGGCAATGTGGGAGTTGGAGGAGGACATGCAAGCTCGGCATCCAGAATTGTTTGGTAAGTAAATTTCGGAGACAAAATTCTTTGTAGTAAGGGAGAATTGTAGAATTCCATAATGTTTACTTAGTTAGCTAGCTAGTAGTAGTTGTAGTATTTTAGATTTCTTGGATTTTGGATCAAACCGAGACTTAGTTGGAAACTCCTAGCAATAGTTATGGTTTTTATAAGTCTAACCTATAGTTTAAGAATATTAATTATAACATAAGGTTTGATTAATATTGCTGGTTATAAATATGATAATTATTATAACCTAAGGTTTAGAAAGAGCCAATAAGAATATGACACTTGTAATGAGCATGGTTATTCCTAAGGTTTAGATAGAGCCAATAGGATTATGACACTTGTCATATGCATGATTATTAAGGAATTATTATTTTAATGATAAAATAAGAGAATATAAGACTTAGTCTTCACCAGAATCTGTTAGGGTTGTAATTCAACTTAGTCAAAGTAGTTATCCAACCTTAATTATGCTGAAAAAGTGCAATTACGTGTTTAAAATAATCACGTATGCCAATATATCGCAGCACTAGAGCCGATATATCGCCTAACGCTGAATACGAAAAACACGTTGACGTTGCACGATTGTACGAATGGAGGCTCAGGATTAGGGCCTAGCCGATATATCGCCACATAGGGGCGATATATCGCCCATATTTAATTTTTTTTTTAATTTTTGTTTTAATTTTTAAAAACCACCTTTGACTCCTTAGACCTACCTCTGTTAGTTTTGACCAAGTCTTCAGCCTCTGATTGACAAAAAATCAATTATCTTCAATTAAATTAATTATATTTATTCAAATCAAAATGGGGTTAGTTTCACTCCTTACCTCTATACATAGGACCTAGTACCCAGCCCTTTTCACTTACTCTTCAACTGTGATCAGACTCCAAGGTGCTAGTGAGACCATAAGAGTGATACACGTGGGTGGGAAAGAAAAAAAGCTTTATCATTCTTAAGCTTTATCAAACACTTGGGAAGTAAGGATTAGAGTATTTCGGTATTGGAGTTAGGCCAATCTATAAGGTCAACAAAGGTACCCATATTCTTAAGTTCAATTTAGTTTGATTCCTTAGTCTCTTTAGTTTTCATTCAGGTTCTAACTTTTGTTATGGTTTTGTGGTTTTGTTTTTGAGTTTTTTGAACTTAAGGTGTCTTTTCGGTAAGTTTTCTCTTGGTGGTTTTGTTCTATTCTTTTCATCTCTTTCCTTTAGAAATACTCACTATTCTATTGCTGGTTTTAGGAGTGTTCCACATCCCGCATTTGTTCTCATATCCCGGCTTTGGTAAGGAAAATAGGCTAGATCTTGTATGTTTGTATGATATGTTATGCTTTTATGTTATGTTATGTATAATATGTTATGATTAGTTTATGTTTTAATATGTTCTGTTATGATTTACCCTACCTCAAATATTAGACAGGGGGCGTAGATGGGTTATCATACACTACATGTGATCTAACCTACCTCAAATATTAGACAGGGGACATAGATGGTTTATCACATGTCTTAATGGCCATTATTAGTATAGTCTTATATGGAATATGTTATAATATGTTTATAGTATATGTTATGATATTATGGGTATGTTTATGTTGTTAGTTTTTCCTTGCTGGGCATTAGGCTCACTCCTTTCCTTTTAGTGTGATCCAGGAAAATAGATGCAGAGGCGAAAGGATTCATGGAAGCTTGGTGTGTGTATGGAGGTGAATGGAGTGGATGGGCTGCGTGTCGATTCGAGGACAACGCTTTTTTTTAGTCTCTTTATATTACATTTTTATGTATTTTTCCACATTTAGCTTTTTAAACAATTTTAATAAAGTTATGTTTTATTTTAAAACAATGAGCTCAATTATGTATTACAAATATTATTCTTAAAGTTTTCAATAAAGTTATGAATTTTCTTATGTATGTTTCTTCAAGGTTGTAGTTATGTCTAGTTGGTTTAATGATCTAAGTCTCATAGATAGTTGGGTTGTTACAGCTTTAACCTCAAAACCCTAGTGGTTCTCTCTAGAATGAACTTAGTAGCTTGGAGGCTCTAAACTGTGCTTGAGAGATGAATAGTGTAACGCCCTGGATAGCCAAGACCGCTACACTGTGTACTTATAAAAGTCATTTAATTAAAAACGTGTCACTGAAACCATTAATGTGTTAGGGTTAAAGGATTTTGGTCTCAAAAGATACATTTCTTATAACTAAACATTTTACACGTGGGATCCCAAAAAGGAACTGCGTTTAAAAAGTCAGTTTACTAAATTTCTAGAGTTCAAACAACCACTAGCTACTCTAAGGGAAAAACAGACGTATATAATTCCCTTGTTCTTGTCTGCCCCTCAACCATGGCGGCTGAGCAGCTGATCATGTACATTCTACTCTCAAAGCTCTTCGAATCAGGGCTGATCAAGGTTGCCCTTGCCTTTACATGTACCACGTAACACCCATGAGCCAAGGCCCATCAAGAAAACATAACATTATATAACAATTGAATAACCCTTTAAGCATGATCATACACTTAAAATACCACACTAATCACATAGCACATAGATATAACCAAAGATTCAACCAATCAACACTTAGCTATTCAGCATGACAAATCCACCAATCAAAAATAACAATCAATTCACATGATAATTAGGGTCAACATCTTAAGTCGCACCCTCTATTTACCCCACTGACTCTGGCCTGCTTAAACCGAGCTCAGTGCATAATAAGCTGTCCTCAGCTACCAGTGGCCAAGTCGCGCCCTGTGCGCTAGTGTAAACTTCGACACTGTTAGGTCGTTTGTCTACTTTTTATGTGGCATAATACCCCCCTTAGCAAAGCATACAAATTAGGGAACCCTTAGTCCCATAATAAATCAACAACCGGGTGCATTTTTCTTACCTTTAGTTTCCAAATATACTGGTTACATGAGATGCCTCTTGAGCACAATCCGTTTCTCGAGCCCCTAGCTTAAACCTAGTCACAACCAAGATAAGGGTACCATTAATAATTGTAAAAGGGCTTCTAAATAAGGTTCTAGTCTCTGGAACATCGAAATCCACCAAGCACGGTGGTAGATTCGATCCCGAGCACCCTAGGTTGAATTCCCATGCTTAAAATCCAAAAACCCCTAATTTCCTTAAGGGTCGCAGCTCAAGCCTCCCATGTCGCGGCATAGCCCCCAAACAGAGCACATCTAGGCTCAGAACTAGACACGGGCCACGGTCCTACATAGACCATGCCGTGGCCCGCCCTCCATCTCCAGTATCCATTAGCTTCAGAGGGTTGCAGCTCACCAAGAACTATGCCGCAGCCTAACCCCTTAGAACCCAGCAAAACCTCCATTTTTGACTCTCAAACCTCACTCAAAACCATCCAAAACTATCCTAATTCCACAACTCAATTATCACAAAACTTCTAACATGATTCCAGCAACATAATCCAACGAAAACCCAGCCTAGAAACTCATCAAAATTCCACTTTAATCTCTTAAATCCAAAAGCTTAAAAACAACAAAACCAGTCATAAAAACTCAGAATTCAAACACTAAATCATGAATTGGAGCTTACCTTCTTTGATGAACAAACTTTCTTAAAGATTTATGAGCTAACTTCCAAGTTTCAGCTTCAATTCAATCCTTCAATATCAAAATCCATGAACACCCCAAAACCCAGCCATAAACTCAGAATTAATCACCATGCACAAAGATTATGACTTACCTTAATCCTGGTTGAACCCCTTAGCTGAACACTAGATTAATCCTTCAAAACTCCAGTTCAATCCATTGAATTCCAACTGAGTTTTCCTTAAGTTTTCTGCAGTGTTCTTTGAGAGAGAAAGGGAGAAAGAGTGAAGGTCGGTTCCTTTGTTTCCACCAAGTTCTAATTTTTTTACTTAGTCTATCCTTAGGTAATTAAGTTAATCCCGAGTCTCGGGGTGCCAGAAACGTCCCCGAGGGCAAAATGGTAAAATTCCCCAATATTCCCACCTAGGCTTCCTAACCTCAAATATATCTCCAATTATTTATTTCCATAACCCGATAACCTAAATAACCATCCAACACCTGAAATACCCCTTGACTTGCCCCAAGTCAAATATTAGGCCCCGTTGTGACTTTCCCGCTAAGTAGCTCCTAGGATCGCCTCAAATCGCATGCTGCAGATTTACCCACATAATAATGTGGTTCTCACAAATATAACATATAATCACATTTACATTCATATAACCATAAAAGCATGCTTATCATAAAATCATGCATTAAACTAATAAATTCACGCATAAACCAATTATGTCCTCCTAACACACTAATCAAGGCCCTTAAGCATTATTAGTGATTTTGGGTCATTACAAATAGAATGGCTGAGTGAAGGGTCCTATTTATAGAGTTTAAGGAGTGAAACTAACTCCTTTAAAATGAATAATTAAATGATTAAAAATGAATAAATTTGAATTATCTGTTCAACAGATGCCCAGAACTCATTCAAAAATGTTTAGGAATGAGTCAAGGTTGTTGAGGGTTGTTTTTAGTTTAGAATTCTACAAAAATTCAAAAATTGGCCACTGCAGCCAATATATCGCCTAGGATAGGGGATATATCGCCCTTACCATGATCCCGAGGGTCCATGGTTTCGTTCGTGTGAAATCGACGTGTTTTCTGTATCAATTATAGGCGATATATCAGCATACGCTGATAATTTAAACATGTTTTAGCACATTTCAGGATAATATGAAATTGATTAAAAACTACTTTGACTAAGTAAAACGTGATCCTAACAGATAATGGAAGGTTCTAGAGCATCTAGATCTTTCTTTTAATTAAACTATTCATCAAAATACTTAAATCCTTAATAAACATGCTTGTGACAAGTGTTACACTCTTATTTAATCTATCTAAACCCTAGGTTATAATAAATAATATTCTAGGACAATATTCATTAATCAAACCTTATGATAAAATTAATATTTCTAAACCATAGGTTAAAATTATAAAATCTGTAACTATTTCTACGAGTTTCTAACTAAATCCCGGGTTTGACCAATATCCATGAAAACTAAAACTCTACAGCTACTAATACTATTACTACTACCATCTAGCTAAGTAAAATTCAGGGACGCTACAATTATTAACAACCCACTATTCAATCAAAATAAGAAAACAAAGTCTCTTATTTTATGAGCTAGACCCACGGTTTTGATAATCAATAGATTTAGTCCAAGTAGTCACCGTAGGAGTGAGTCTAGTAGAATTTGACCTATAATTATCTATCTTTTGAAATCGAACCTTGTCACAATAACTAATGAACACCTTTCGTAGGGGGGCGAATCAAAGCGTCTCAAGGCCCCATTAAGCTATTGACGTTGTTAAACCAACCGTGGAGATCAAATATAATTCTTAAAATAAGCTCATTATAAAATTAAAAAATAGTATTTTTATTTATTTATTTTTAGAAAATTAATGACTATGGTTCTCCAAAAAAAATTAAAAAGAATAAATTTTTAACACCAAAGTCCTATAATTTCCTATTAATTCTAAAGTGTCACATTGAAACAAATTCAATTAATTTAGAATTAATATTTTGCTAATCAATATTTAGGTTTAACTAATATAATGAGCCTATACAATTAAGTCCAACTCAGGTAAATGGGCCTTAACAATTGGGCTTGTATGGAGGAGGGCTGGGTCTAGTATGTCGTTCCCACTACAAAGGCCCCCATAATTCCATACAAGGTCCAAAAGACTGGAATTTAAACCTTTGTTTTATTAATTGTTATAAATTGATTAGGCCCACTATATTCATGTAAAGCAAATGGACCTTCACAAGTAAAACCACCCACAATAAAGGAATTTAAACTTTATATTTTCTAATGGGCCCAAATAAAACCTACCATTTTATTTGGCAAAATCCATATATCTAACAAACATATGGGTCACTATATGCATCTAAATTCAATTATAAAAATACCACATATAGTGCAAACAGATATGTTATAATTGGATGGGCCTAATCATGTTACTATACGAGCAAGTGTATGAATTTATGCTAAAATACCACAATTTATTTCATTTGCAAAAATATCACAATTAATTATCTAGAATTTATCAAAAATTAGAATGAATTAAATTTTTACAAAAATAATTCAATTTAAATGAAATTTATCAACAATTAACAATAGTTAATTTAAATTTCATTTATCAACAATCAACTTGGTTTAGGTTAATTTGAAAAAAATATCAATTTATTTTAAATAGGATTTATCAACAATTAGCCAAAGTTAATTTAAATCTCATTTGATAAAAAAAATATTTTATTAATGGGTTGAAAAAATATCTTAATTTTTTCAAAAAATATCTTGTGTTGTTACAACAATAAGCTAATATTTTAACCATTTAAAAAAAATATTAAAAGTTATAACAATCCTAAAATATCTCAAAAGAGTTAAACAAATTTAAATGTCCATGAAAATATCTAACTAACAAATTTCAAATAATTTAAATATTAAAAACTATAGAATAAACATATATTTATATTTTCAAAAAAAAATATTTAATAAAAATAACAAATATTCAAAAGACAATATCTTAAATATCTAATATCTTAATTCTAATATTTTAATATATTGAAATATTTAAAGTTAATTTGTTAGTCTATTTTTAAATTTGAATTTTAATGTTTGGAAAAATATCTAATTTTTTAAATCCCAACCAACAAAAATATCTTATTTTAAAAAATATTTTCAAATGATAAAACAAATCTGATATTTTTGGCTTTGATTATAAATAATTAATTTTAACATTTTTATTTTTTTTAAATTAAAAGAAATTGGGATGAACACTGTTCACCGTGGCCTAGCTGCAGGTGTGCGCGTAAGGGGATTCGCACTGGCTGCCCCAAAAAAATTTCTAGAAAAATTTTTATGCAATTTTTCAAACTGAAACTATTTTCTAATTAATTTTTTACATGTTTTACACAAAATAAAGCATATATGAAAATTAATGGCATAGAAAATACAACAAAATAACCTAAAAATTGCTAATAATCACATAAAATTGATATGCTTCATAAAAACATGAAAATCCATCCAATTATACAAACACATCAAATAATTCAATTTCTAACATGTTCATGCATGAAAATAAAGATTACCAAAGACTCTGAGGCCAGTTGTTGGAAAAACTTATACAGGATCTTTACTTATTTTCATGTAGATCTAATATTAAACAAGTTAATATGAGATGTCCTAGAACATGTTTCTAAAATTGAATTCAAAGAGAAATAATGATAAGAATACTTACATTATACGCAGCGGAATGAATGAGTCCTTCATTCAGTTTCTCTAACACTTGTATCCTTTCTGTCGCAAAGTATTACCAAGAAACTCAACCGATCTTCAATTTTCTTCACAACCTTCCAAAGTATCCTTAAGATCACCTAGACTAGAGTGGGAAATTCTCAACACATGAGATAGATACAGAGAGAAGAAGAGAAAAGAAGAATATGGCTTAGAAAAGGACTTATGTTTAGAGAGAATCTAAAATCTATCAGAAAACCAATGTATGTCAACTGATTTCAACTCTCACTTAACATTCCTTTTATACACTCATTTAGGTCATTTATTTAATTAAAAAATCAATAAAATAATAGTCAATTAAAAGCCCAAGGTCGAAATTGTCATGGGCTTTAGCCCCTGGAAATTTTCTATTTGATTATAAGCCTGTTGGACGTAAAATCAAGGCCTGTATTATTTTCTATTGATTTAATTATTTAAATTCTTAATCAAATTAATTATTTATAATTTGAGCCATGATTTAAACTTATTTATTAATTTAGATACGAATTTATCTTAATTAATAAATATGCCCTAATTTCTCTTTTCTTCTCTAAATTACATGAACTCTATGAAACTATCCAAAATTGACCTGCTCAACTTTGATAATTCTAATTGATAATTAAATCAATTAAATGAGACTTCTAGATGATTTTATCCAAGGTACAATGGGAACCATGGGCCTATGAAATCAAGCTCAATAAGTTATCATAAATCTAATAAATATATTTACTAACTTATTAATTCCTTGTGACTCCACTAAAAACTCGGAATTGCACTCTTGAATTCATAGAACGCTCTATAACAAATATACATACGCTATTAATTATCCATTGTTACAACCATAATTGTCACTCAATCCTCTATGGATGGTCTACAATGATATGGGACTAAAATGTTGTTTTACCCTTCATTGTATTTTTATCCTTAAAACACTTAGTTCCTTGTAAATGATATTTCAGTAAACTAATATTAATTACTAAAATGAGATCTCTATCATTTAGCACCTTGAACCAAACTAAAAGGAAACCATTATTTCACTTCTTCATGAGAAGTTATATATGTTCATATCTATGATTAACACTCCCACTCAATTATACTACCGAGTTCTCAAGATGTAAGTATGGGCTAGTCCTTAGGGTAAGCTGGTAACGAACAAGTCAAAGAACTCAAATAATACAATCAATTAGAATTCTAACCACTCAGAATTGAGTGAATTGACCTATGGTCAACTATATGATATGACTAGAATAGATAATAGCGGTATTTTTGCTTATCCTATCAATTGTCAATATTGTTCAAGTTCGATGTAGCAAACACATCCAATATTTTCTACTTTGCTAATGTTCTGGAAAGAACATAACACTACAATGTGTAAGTAGATCATATCATAGATTGGCAAGTCAGTGTAAATCCTGTGCACTGACTAATCTTAGGACTAACTTATTTTTGAACATATAATCATATTTATATTCCACTGTGATTACGTTACTATAAATATAATTAGTTATATGCTCGGGATTTAATAGAAGTTTGTATTAAACAAATAATCATGAAAATAAAACATGTGAGCAAAGTGATTGACCATGTCAAAAAATGATTTCTATTCTTTTATTGATAATAAATGATATTACAAAGAAATTGGGTTTTAATTAGGGCATAAAACCCTAATAGGGTTTTCATAAGTTAGTCTCATTTGATTCATTGGCTAAGTGAAAACCTAGACAATCTAATCATTTCTTGGCCACTCACTCTCAGCTTCTGTTCTAGATCTCAATCTCATGTGTTGAGAATCAGCCCACACTAGTTCTAGGTTGATCAAAGGCTTGGTGAGGAAGACTGTGTTGCTGATCTAACTCAATATCTTGATAATACTCTACTACATAAAGGAATCAAGGGTTAGAGAGGTTGAACGAAGGAGTTGTTTCAATTCCACTGTGTAATGTAAGTTTGTTTACTTTCCTCTGTTTTGTATCCATGTCATAGGAGTATGTTCTAGGAATTCACATGTTTGATTGATAATATATAAATTACATGAAAATAAATAAAGATCTTGTATTATGCAATTTCCCACAATTGGCCTCAGAGCCATAGGTTACTAGTTTAATTTCATGGATGAACATGTATGAAATTGATTGATACGTTAATGCATGTTTATTTTTTTTAATGTAAATTTAGCAATAATTTGGTTGTTTTTTGCTTGTGTTTAGGATTGAAAAACTGCACAGTTTTTATATTTTTCAAAAAAAAAAAAAATTGGACTGATTGGGCAGTATGGGTGTTGGGCACGCATGAAAAAGTCGTTGGGACCCTGGGGTAGTATAGCATTCATACAACGGCTCTGCGCGATCACGTAACAGGCTTTTTCAAAAAAAAAATTAAATTGGATATTTTGTGCAGTTAAGTTTAAAATATTTAAAATTGATTGTTTGATTATTTTAGGGTCTGATTGGTTCGCGATTGGAAAACTGTATTTTTGAAAAGTGAGATTCTGAAATGAAAATCTGAATTTAGTGACTAAAAACATGTTTCTGAAAATGTGATTGGTTCAATATCTGTAAACTGTTTTTGAGTTTTAAAAAATTGAATCTGTGATTGGTATTAAATTTGAATGTGTAATTGGTTCAACTGAATCTGAATATTATTTTAATTTTATATATTATATATACATAGGTTGTATAATATTAAATTTTGATTTATCAATAAATTTAATTAAGTAAAATTTAATAATATTGATAAAATAAAATTTAATAATAGTGCATTGATTTTAATCTAATAATATTAAAGTAATCATCCATATATAGTAATCATTAAAAATACACTCACATATATATAAATATATATTATATATACTAACACACACTAGTAAGCCACAGTAAAAAATTGAAAAATAAAGAAAACAATGTTTTGGTGTTTTCAATTATATAGGCAAAAGTTTAAAATCATATTCAGATTTTGTTTTAGGAAATAACTAACCAATCATGAATTATTGTGGGTCCACTTATTTTTAGTTTTTGGAAACATAAAATTGAATCCTAATCACATACCAATCACACTCTTAGAGATTTTAGCATTTTAAAATATTTTGAATTTGTTATCTAATAATTAGGATATTTTAAGATTCCTTTTATATTGTTATAATTGAAATGTTAAGATTGGTTATATGATTATTCAATATATTTTTATTGTTTGAAATATTTGAAATCGGTTATCTGATAATTCTAGATATTTTAGATATTTTAAATTTGGGTAAAAGATATTTTGATATTTAAAATTGGTTAAAATATTTTATCTTGTCATTATTACAACTTAACAACCTAGTTTAAATTATTTATTTGAAATTGAATTTTGTTTTATAAATTCTATTTTAATTAATTTAATATTTTGCAACTTGTTTAATTAATTATATTAAATTTTTTCTGATTTAGCATAAAAACGACATAATCGAAGGTAATATAAGCTTTAAATTTCTGAGTTTCTGTTTCCTTAAGTTTTCTAAGCTTTGATTGGACTTTTACGATTTGATGAGTTTGTGTATGGTTTGAAATTTAGGTTTTGATGTTCTTTGGCTGCTGAGTCGATTGGGAACTTTGTTTTTGGGATTTGGCTATGTTTGGAGAGGTTTATGGAGGGATTTGGCATGACAAAAACGAAGGAAAAACAGAGTTTGCAGGTTGAGCCGTGACCCTAATCTTGGGGCGTCGCGGCTCTCATAGTCGAGGGAGAAACTGGTGTTGTTGGAACTTTTGAGCCGCGATTCTTGTTAGGGCGCGCCACGGCGCAGATGCAGGCAGAGATGAGGCTAAGGCCTCTGACTTGAGCAGGCGTGGCTCAAATGCTACAGGGCGGTCGCGACGCTTAAGAGATTTTGGGCCTTTGGGGGGTTTTGAGTGCGGGAACTCAAACCTAAGGGCTCGGTATCAATTCTTCAACGCGGTTTGGTAGAATTTGAGGTACCAAAGGCTAGGACTCAGTCCGGAAGCCTTTATTTACTCATTATTGATGGGATTATATATTATAGTTGTGACTAGGCTATCGCTAGGGGCTCGGAACTGGGATCGTGCTCGAGGGTCATTCATTCGTAACATGTACTTGGACCGAAGGTAAGAAAATTGCATCTGGTATGTGATACATGTGATTATGGCTTGGCCCGATTTTTGAACAGGAATATGAATAAGGCATGAACACCTAAGAATGTACATGATTATGATTATGCTTGTAATTGTTGATTAAGCATGTTGAATGCTCTGTATCTGGATAATTATTATATGATGAATGCATGTTAGCATTATATAATTGAGAAAAGCTTTGACTTATGAGTCAAGGTCGACAATAGAGCCAAGCACTGGTCGAAAAGCATTGACTTATGAGTCAAGGTCGAAAATAGCGCTGAGCGCTGGTCGAAAAGCACTGACTTATGAGTCAAGGATGAAAATGATAAACGAGTTTTAGGCTCGTTTATGGGCTAGTTTTTAGGGTGTTTTTCGTTAGTTTAGGATTACTTTATTTCGGAATTATGTTCGTTTGTTCATGTTTCAGGTTTTCCATGCTAAATTGGTAAAAAAAGTGAAAATGAGGGAAAGTGGAACAAAAATCAGGTTTTTCAAGATTGATATGTGCAATTTTGGGTGTTGTTAACAGCGCTATCAAGGGAGCGTCGTAGCGCTACAAAGGACTTTGATGTAGGAATGCTTCTGACTTTAGCGCCACAGTGCTATAAATGCAGTGCCACAGCGTATCATGAACAATTAAGCAGCGCTACAACGCCACAACAAGAGTGCTACAGCGCTAGCAAGCAAATTTTCCAGTTCTTTCAGTTCTGACTTTAGCGCTACAACGCTACAATAAGAGCGCTACAGTGCTAGTACACTAAATTTTGAGGAATTTTTTCACTGACAATAGCGCTACAGCGCTGGTGATGCATTTTTCAGATTTTAGACGACTTTTTGAAGGGTAATTTGGTCTTTTTACTCGAGAACTTTGGAGGGCTATTTAAGGAACATGATGTTGTGAATTTAGGAGGAGTCTCAGTTTGAAAAACCCTAGATAAAAAGAGGTTGCTGTAATTATTTTCTCTATTTTTCATCTAAATTCTTAGGTTAATTTTATGAACAATTTTTGCAGTTTATTTTCATCATGGTATTTATGAACTAATTTCTTTTGTCTAGAAATTAATGTAGTCACTGAGATTCTATTTAATTTTATTATGATTTTCTATTGATACTTCTTTTTTATTCTAATCTATATGATGTGTGTTTAATGCTAGTAAATACTTGATCACTATTTGCTTGATTTAATGGTTTTGATTCAAAATTCAAAAGTTGAGAATTGAATATGCTATCATTCTAAAGACATACGGTGCATATTGGACGAAAGTACCTGTATGACTTGTGTAGTAATTTGGTTTCCATGTTTAATGTCTTTTATATATTCAAGTTTATCATAGAAATGTAGAAAACCTGCATATAGATTGAGATCTTATATCTTGAAAAATAATAGGAATCGATTATATTTTAAAGGAGACTCGAAATTGGAACAAGATTGTCTTGTACTCAAGGAATGTGGAACCCAAGATAATGAAATTTGTCTTGGATGCATGTGATTTTAGTGGATGATTCTTCAGCTTTGGATCGCTGAATCAAGATCTATTAAACATGCATGTATTTTTATTATACCATTTTAGCATTGGGAAAGCCATGAAGGCTAAAAAGCCAAGGCTAGGAATCCATCAAGGGTTGTTCGTATCAAAGAAGGCAAAATGATAAGCTTGAATGAATTTTGGAAATAAATATGTTGTTTTAAGACAATGTTTATTTTTATTTTTATTTTTATTTCAGTTTTTCTTATTACATCCACAACAATTTACTTTCATAAGCAATAAAATCCTATTTCTTTAAATGGAAGTTGTTTACCCAAAAAAGATTCACTTGATGATGTGGCAAGATTAGTACACACATGAGGTGCGCATGGCTTTTTGAGTAGTTACGATATGGTCGACCATCAACCAGAGGAGAAATCGTATGGTATTGGACGTATTTCTTAGGCGACCAGGGCTAGTTGCAATATATCGGATATTTTCTAGAGATATTTGATCTTGCATTTATGTAAAAAGTGTAATTTCCATTATTATTCAGATATGTTTGTATTAAATGTAATCAAGATCCATCAGCCCATAGGTAGATCCTTGAGCCTATAAATAAGACTCAAAGGGCTCATGAGAAGGATCTTTAGAGACTAAGAGAGAAAATAATTATTCTTACATAATTCTTTGTATATATTACTGAGTAGATGAAACTTAGTAAACCCTTGTTTACTGATCGCAGGTTCCCTTTACATTAATAAGAACACTACGTGGACGTAGGTCATGACCATCACTTGGGGCCGAACCACTATAAATCCTTATGTCATTTATCTTCTTGACTTGAATTCATCTAATTTCTATCGTTTTATTTGACTCCGTGTTGTTGACCAAATCAAGGGTCAACATTTTGGAGCTTTCATTGAGAGCTGAACTCAAGACCTCTGTAACACCATACTACCCGGGGACCGTTACGTTGTGCATTTTAAACAGTGCTAAACTCACTAACCGAGTCATTTGGCAATAATCGTGTAACTAACGTTTCACTAAAACGTTAGGTTTAAAAATTTTGGTTAAAGATACAACGTTTAAAATTTTTGGTTAAAGATACAACGTTTCACTAAAAAGTTTACTGTATACATTGGGATCCCGAAAATATATTTTAAAGGATAATTATAATAAAATATTTACAACCAGCCGACCTATGTAGCAAAATAGGGTTTATCCCTAGTTCCTCTTTAAGCCCTCGACCGTGGCGATCGAGCAACCGCATATGTACACATCGTCACCTAAGCTCTCCAACTCAAGGATAATCTAGCATTCTTTTGCCTTTACCTACACCACATAGTACCTGTGAGCAGAGGCTCAGCAAGAAAACTCAATATGCTCATGAACAGGTAATAACATGTCGCTGAATCATAATAGGCATGTCTAGCAGTAATAACCCTACTCATGCATCCAAGCAGGTACAAATAAATATTTGTGGAGTCCTGTGCTTTGAGTAGATGACTAATAAGTCTCTCGCTCTGAGGTAGATGACTAATAAGTCTCTTTGTATAGATGACTAATAAGTCTCTCGCTCTGAGGTAGATGCCTAATAAGTCTCTCTGAGGTATATGACTAATAAGTCTCTCTGTATAGATGACTGATAAGTCTATCGCTATGTAGATGACTGATAAGTCTATCTCTGTGTAGATGACTGATAAGTCTATCTCTGAGGTCCCATACCCTCCTATCCATGTGACGTGTAGGTCACCTCAGCCTTTTGGCTCTAGCTCTAAATAACTAGCCTTTAGACTAGACAAGCGCTTTTGTTTTTTATCGAACTTAAGGTCGAACAAGCAATTCATGCTTCTGTTGATAATGCTTATGTTGATTAGATCTAATATTTTCGGCTTGCGTTAAACACGCTAATATCATTCTTGACTCATAAGCCAATATTATACGACCAGTGCTCAGTACTACTACTGAACTTGACTAATAAGTCGTAGCTTCACAATCAATACTGACACCATTGCCGATTCTAACTAACAAATCAGTACAATTCACAGATAAGCAAGCATGCTAAGCATTTAATATGCAATCAATGTCCACATATAGAGCACTCAACATGCCTCATTAATAACCATGCATGTCACATACTGGACGCAGTTTTCTTACCTCTGGTTCGAGCGTGAAGTAATAAAAGAACAACCTTTGAGAATTATCAATCTTTTGGTCCCGTAGCGGTCACATAGTCATAACCAAATATGGAATCCCACTAATAAAATAACTCAATAAAAGGTTCATGATCTAAAACCTCACTCTAGGGGCCTCGATTCGTACCAAAATGGTTAGTAGATTTGATCCCGAGCCTTAGGAATTGAACCCCCAAGCCTAAGCCCCTGAAAACTCCTCCCTGGCACAAAAGGAAGGGGCAAGTCACGACTTGGCCTAGCAAGTCGTGGCGCGCCCCAAGTCAGAGAGCACACTCAGCCTGCGCACTAGGATAGGTCGCGACTTGCCCAGCCAAGTCATGACTTGACCCCACTAACAAAGCCTCCTTTCCATCCAATTTAACACAAATCCTTAGGTCAAATGACCAAATTGCCCCCAAGCTTAATTTATTTCCTTAACAGCCCCAAGGGAAAAATCGTCATTTCTTGTCTAATCCCGTTAATTATAATTAACGTCCTCCAATTCCTGTTATTCCCAATATTCTCAAATAATTAATAAATCATATCCCATTACCCTATAATTCTCGGTAAATTACTAATCATCAAATTACCTTGAGACTCATCCCGAGCCCAGAAATTAACCCCGTTATGACCAAATCGCTAACTTGCATTCAAAGATTGTCTCATCCCGAATAGCTCAAACAAATCTACATTATAATGTGGCCACATTCATAATTCACCAACATGCATGAAAATATTCAAATATGCCCTCAACGGGCAAAATTACCAAAATGACCTTATAATGAAAAGTGGACCCATATGCATGCATTTATCTTCATATAATAATATAACTCACATAATCATGCATATAATTATTTAATGGCATAATAAATCAATTATGGCCCTCCCGGCCTCCTAATCAAGGTCCTAAGCCTTATTGGGAAATTTGGGTCATTACAATTATCCACTCCTTACAAAAATTTCGTCCTCGAAATTTATCTGAACAGCCCGAAATATAAATTTTGCATATCTAATTCAAGTTCCTATGTCACTCCCTCGACCTCACTGTTTCTGTATCATACCTTAACTAAAGGTATAGCTTTTCTTCTCAAAACCTTGTTCTTTCTGTTAAAATCTGAACTAGCTATTCCTCACAGGATAACTTAGCCTCAATCTCCAGATTCTCATAACTCAACACATGAGTCTCATCTAACACATGTTTCCTCAACATGAAAATACAAAATACATTGTATACTCCTAGCAATGCCATAGATAAGGCCAATCCAATGGAAATCTGACCGGTCCTAACCAGGATTCAAATGGTCTTACTAATCTAGGGCTCAACTTGCCCTTATTTCCTCACCCTTTTTTCCTTGGTGATATTCTAAGGAAGATACAGTCTTCCACTTGGAACTCCATGTTCCTGCATTTCAGATTATTATAACTTTTCCTTATACTCAGAAAAGCGAGCATCCAAGCTCAAATCTTTTCAATAGCCTCAATGGTCCCCTGAACTACATCAGGATCTAAATATAACATCTCACCCATTTCATCCAAATAAATGGGCGACAAACTTTCTCTATCTTATAGCATCTCATAAAGTGCCCTTCCAATAACTAGATAACTCTCTCTCTCTCTCTAATTTACCATCAGTCTGAGGATAATCAACTATACTAAACTCCAATTGTATACTCATCGCCTTCTGTAACCTTTCCAAAGACTTGGAAATAATAGTAGTGTCCTTATCTGATAAGACAGACCTTGAATTCCATGAGGGCGTACTACCTCTCTCACATAGAGGTCTGTATACTGATCAACTGTATTACTTGTCCTTATTGATAGAAATGAGCTGACTTAAATACTGGTCCATAATGACCCAATCCAAATCACGCTGGCCCATTATCCTGGGCAGCCCCACTGCGAACCCATCGTGATGTTTTCTTACTTCCACTATGGACTACACAAAGGTTGTAATGGCCCTACTAGTTTCTGATGCTTTTTCTTAACCTGCTAACAGGTTAAGAACTTTGTCATGTATTCCATTATGTCCCTCTCCATCCCAGGCCACCACTATAAAGCTTTCATATCCTAATACATCTTTCATGATGTCTGGATGAATAGAATAAGAGAGTAGTATGAGATTCATCCAGAATCTCCCATTTAATCCCAGTGTCCATCGAATTCCAAATCCGATCCTTATACAACAATAAGCCCATACCTGACACTGTATAATCCTTAGCTAATCCAGCTAAGACATTCCCCTAAATTCTTCCATTTGTGGTCCACTTAACTGTTTTCCTTTAATCCTTTCTACAAGAGTAACTCAAACATAATGTTGGCAATCTGGCCCACCAGTAACTCTGCTCTAGTTCTGGTCATATCCTTCAAATAACATGATGCATAGGCAATCACTTTTCTCTATCACTGAGGGGTCATAACAACCTACAAACTGATTATGATATGTAAGAACACTCAGAACTTTTCCATAAAACACATATAATATCTTGCCCGTCCAAGGAAACTCCTATCCTCTGAGGCATTCCTTGACCTTGGAAATTATCCAACTGAAAGTATACCATAATAACGTCGATCAAAACGATCACAAATCCAATTCAGATAATCTTTGAATACTCTATTCATCTAATTCATCAAAACAACTCAGCACTCTTAGTGCCCTTATCTAATATAAGAAGAAAACCTTTGCATATCCTTCTTCCTAATCTTTAGCTGGTAATAACCAGATCAAAGATCCACCTTGGAGAATACCATCTTACTCAATAACTAAGCCTTTAGTTCTTACAGCTTTGCTGAAACTGTTCAATACAATGCCCTAGACCTGATTCCTTCTCTTGCACCAATACAATCACCATTTATCTCTTTGTGTAAAGGTAACCCTGACTATTCCCCTGGAGATAAATCCAGAATTCATAGACTAATCTAGTCTGTCCTGGTCCCACTGGCACGACCTAAGTGGTATCCACCACGCTAGATAAAAGTTCTATGCATCCTCCTGCAATAGATCTCTAGCTCTGAATACAAACGTCATATGCACAGTGCCAACTATCACAAGGGTTTCCCATTCTCAAGCCCAAGAGTTACTATCATTTCCTTGCAATCTAGCTTTGCCCCACACTTGGTTAACCAATCCATATCCAGGATCATACGAAGTCAATCATAACCAACTTTATCAAAACAACTGATGAGTCATTTCCACCATAATCTAACTCATCACAACATAACCATGCAATCTTCCACCACTGAGGAACCAGCCTCAATTTCAGTCTTAGTCTTCGACTCTGACTGCATCGAAATGAACACTCGAGTTGGAGTCAATCTGTCCACCCTCTTTTGCTCATCTGTCCTCCGTCCTGGGCAATCCTTCATGAAGTGCCCTGAAGAAGAAAGTTAGAAAATATAGTGGGATTTCTGGGAAGAGGATGTAATGGAGGATAAACGGTAGTTTAGGGTGTTGGAAGAGAGAAAAGACGGAATGGGAGAAGAAATGAGGGTTTAAGAGAATAAGACATTCGAAATGAGGGTATTTAAAAAAAATATGAGTCTAAGGGCGCTGTAGCGCTACTTAATAGCGTTGTAGCGCTACCTGGAAATTCTGGGCAAGTTCGGGTCTGGAAAGAGCGTTGTAGCACCACTGGAGCAGCGTTGTAGCGCTATTTGGCTATTCAAGCATCATTTTGTCCCTGAAAGTAGCATTGTAGCGCTACCTTAATGGCGCTGTAGCGCTACACGATCTTGCACAACTTTCAAGCCCTCTGGAAATAGCGTTGTAGCGCTTCTTTAAAAGCATTGTAGCGCTACAACTTTTAACAATAAATTTTGTTTACGTCTTTTCTTGTAGAACCCTTGCGTTTTTCACATTTTTCACGGTTTATAAATTACATCAAAAAAATTCCTAATTAAACTAAAAATAACTAAAACAAAAATCTCTAAAAACATTGTTCTAAACAAAATAAAAATAAATAATATAAATTTAAAATATAAATAAACATAGGAATGCCTCCTAAGAGCGCTGTCTTTAACGTCTTTTAGCCGGACTCTTGTTTTCATTCGAATCAGAGTGGTTCCATAATCACCACAGACTTGCATTTTTCCACCGGGCCCTCCAAATAATGCTTCAATCTCTGACCATTCACCTTTAAAGTGTCCCGTCTTCTCACTATGAATTTGCACCGCTCCATATGGAAATGAAGAAACTACTGTGTATGGTCCTGACCATCTTGACTTCAATTTACCAGGAAAGAGCTTAAGTCTAGAATTGAATACCAGTACTTTGTCTCCTTGTTGAAAATCCTTCCTAAGTATCCGCTTATCATGAAAGGCCTTCGACTTATCTTTATAAATCCTCGCATTCTCATAAGCTTCATTTCAAAATTCATCGAGCTCGTTCAACTCCATAAGCCTATTTTGTCCCACCATAAAGAGGTCAATGTTTAACTTTTTCATAGCCCAGTAAGCTTTGTGGTCAAGTTCCACTAGTAAATGACACGCCTTACCAAACACCAATCGATATGGTGACATACCTATTAGAGTCTTGAATGCTGTGCAATAAGCCCAAAGTGAATCATCAAGCTTTTTCGACCAATCCTTCCTTGATGTATTTACAGTCTTTTCCAAGATGCTTTTAATCTCCTGATTGGACAATTCTTCTTGGCCATTTGCAAGTGGATGGTAGAATAATGACTTTCGATGATGAACTCCATAACGAGCACATAGAGCAGTAAAGGACTTGTTGCAAAAATGCCTCCCTCTATCACTAATAATTGCTCTTGGAGTACCGAACCGGGTAAAAATATTTTTGTGAAGGAATTTAAGTACCTTTTTACCATCACAATTAGGAGTTGCTGCAGCTTCTACCCATTTAGAAACATAGTCCACCACAAGTAGAATGTACTTGTTATTATAAGATGATGGGAAAGGTCCCATAAAGTCTATTCCCCACACGTCAAATAACTCAAATTCTAGAATACCAGTCATTAGCATTTGATATCTTCTTGATATATTACCGGTTCTTTGACAACGATCACAACTCTTGACAAAGACATTAGCATCTTTAAATAATGTAGGCCAATAAAACCCACAATGCAAAACTTTTGTTGTAGTTCTTGTTCCTCCGAAATGACCGCCACAATGCAAAGTATGACAATGAGTAAGAATGGACAGCATTTCTTCTTCTAGGACGCATCTTCTAATTACTTGGTCAGCACAATGACGAAAAAGAATGGGCTCATCCCAATAATAATGCTTAACTTCCGAATAGAACTTTTTAAGTTGCTGCCTTGGCATGTCAGAAGGCACAACCTTTGCTACCAAATAATTAACATAATCCGCGAACTACAGTATCTTTTCTTCTTTATCAATCAAAAATAATTATTCATCCGGAAAGTTGTCATCAATTTATACATTTTTCTTATTAGGATCTTCTTCTAATTCCAATCTAGATAGATGGTTTGCAACTAAATTTTTTGTTCCCTTTTTATCACGAATTTCCATGTCAAACTCTTGCAATAAAAGAACCCATCGAATCAAATGAGGTTTTGCATCCTTCTTGGTCATAAGGTACTTAATTGCAGAATGGTCTATGTAGACAATAACCTAATTACCAATTAAGTATTGCCTGAATTTATCAAACGCAAAAACAATTGCAAGTAGTTCCTTCTCAGTAGTTGCATAGTTTAATTGAGCATCATTCAAGGTCCTACTAACATAATAAATTATTCGAAAAACCTTGTCAACTCACTGCCCCAAAACTGCCCCAACTGCATAATCACTTGCATTGCACATCAATTCAAAAGGAAATTCCCAATTTGGTGGTACCACAATCGGTGCAGTGATCAATTTCTCTTTCAAAGTATTGAAGGCTCTTTGACAATTAGCATCAAAATTAAACTGTACTCCATTCATTAATAGAGCAGACATGGGTTTATAAATCTTGGAGAAATCTTTAATAAATATCTTATAAAATCCAGCGTGGCTAAGAAAACTCTGAACACCCTTAACTAAAATTGGAGGAGGCAAGTTCTCAATAGTTGAAACCTTCACACGATTTACTTCTATTCCTTTGCTTAAAATATTACAGGCCAAAACAATTCCTTCACTCACCATAAAGTGACATTTTTCCCAATTCAGGACCAAATTAGATTCTTCGCATCTCGTTAACACCTTCTCCAAATTATGTAGACATATATCAAACGAAGGGCCAAAGACCGAGAAATCATCCATAAATATGTCAATGCTCTTCTCCACCATATCCGAAAATAATGACATCATACATCTCTGAAACGTAGCAAGAGCATTGCATAATCCAAATGGCATTCTACGAAAAGCAAACATACCATAAGGACAAGTAAAAGTTGTTTTCTCTTGATCTTCGGGAGCAATAGGTATTTGGTGATAACTAGAATACCCATCTAAAAAATAATAGATTTGATGGCCCGACAGTCTATCAAGCATTTGATCAACAAAAGGCAGTGGGAAGTGGTCTTTCCTTGTTGCCTTATTTAGCTTTCTGTAGTCAATACAAATTCTCCACCATGTCACTGTACGAGTTGGAATTAACTCATTATTCTTATTTTTTACTACTATCATTCCTCCTTTTTTCGGAACCACTTGTACTGGGCTAATCCGCGAACTATCTGATAATGGATAAATAACTCCAGCATCTAACCACTTCAAAATTTATTTTCAAACCACCTCCTTCATAGCTGGATTCAGCCTCATTTGAGCATCAATACTAGCCTTACTATCCTCCTCCATGAGAATACGGTGCATAACAGTAGATGGGCTAATTCCTTTTATATCAGCTAAAGTCCAGCCAATGGCCAATTTATGAGCTCGAAGTACTGTTAATAATTTTTCCTCTTCAACAGTAGATAATGAAGCAGAAATAATAACATGAAGAGTATCATTCTTACCCAAATAGGCGTATTTAAGATGGTCTGGTAAAGTTTTCAATTCAAGGACAAGTGGTTTCTTTATAGAAGGTAGTGGTCTCTCGGGTCCTTGTCCAAGTTCCTTATATTTCTTCTTATAAATAGGTCCAGCGGAGTTTAGCCAATTTACATATTCAATAACCTCAATGCCATCACAGTCTTCCCCACCTTGCGCAATAAGGATCATCTCAGGCAGATCTTTAACAAGTTGTCTAGTTGACAATTGTTCCTCAATTACATTTACACTAAAGCAACTATCACTTGCTCTAGGATACTTTAAAGCCTTGAACAAATTAAATACAACCTCATCACCTTGCACCCTCAACCTTAACTCTCCTTTTTTAACATCTATCAAGGCTTGACCAGTGGCTAAAAACGGTCTTCCCAAAATAGTTGGAACATCTTCATCTTCCTCCATATCAAGAACAATAAAATCAGCAAGAAAGATAAATTTGTCCACTTTAACAAGAACATCATCAATAATACCTCGGGGGTGTGTCAATGAACGGTCAGCCAGTTGTAGAGTAACCACAGTGGGTCTAGCTTCCCCCAAATCGAGTCTTCAAAATACAGACAGTGGCATTAGATTAATGCTTGCACCTAGATCACATAAAGCCCTCTCACAATGAAAATTCCCTATGGTGCAAGGTATAGTGAAACTTCCCAGATCTCTCAACTTTTAAGGAAGTTTCTTTTGAATTATGGCACTACACTCTTCAGTCAAAGCCATGGTTTCATAATTCTCCATTTTTCTTTTATTAGACAAAATGTCCTTCATAAACTTCACATAACTAGGCATTTGTTCAAGATTTTCCACAAATGGAATGTTAATGTGAATTTTCTTAAATACTTCAAGAAATTTGGAGAATTGCTTGTCAAGATTTTTCTTTCGGAACAGCTGAGGATAAGGAATCTTGGGTGTTGACTCAGTGTATATTGGCATTTCTTTCTTTGGAAGATCTTCAGTAACCTCCTCTTGTGCTGGATTAGGTACAGGTTGATCTTCAATCTTTTTACCCTTGTTTTCTATTGTATTGAGGCCTCATACTTAGTCCCACACCTCAAAGTGACTGCATGACATTGCTCTTTTAAATTCACCACAGTTTAGCTAGGTAAAGCCCCTTGATTACGATCTGCCATTAACTTTGCAAGTTGGCCAACTTGTGTTTCTAAACTCCAAATGGAGGATCTAGTTTCTTTCATAAATTGGTTCAATGCATCAGTAGATACCTATGGTTTAGTCATGTGAGGCGGTGGTTGTTGATGTTGTGGCAATGGTGGCCTTTGAGTATCATAAAAGGGCCTTGGGTTTAGCCCATAAGATGGTCTATGTGGAGGATATTGAGGTGGTTTTGGATGATACTGTGGTTGGTGCCCTTGATTATTACTCCATGACAAATTCGGATGGTTCTTGTATGCTGGAGTATAGTTGTTAGGGTATGGGTTATTATTAGGCTGCCTTGGGAAATTTCCAATGGCTTGAACCTATTCAAGTGGAATATCATCAACTGAATAAGAACTCGTCAATGGACATTGTTGAAAATGATGAAGGCCTCCACATGTCTCACAACTGATAGGAGCAGGTTGTAGTTGCATCACTTGAGCTAAACTATTGTTTTGTTGTTGTATTTGTTTTATTAGCGAAGCAATTTGAGCAGTGAGCATAGCAATTGGATCAACTTTTAGAACTCCTACCACCTTCTTATTTTCTCGCTCATATGGCCAATTATAATTATTCATGGCCATTTCCTCTAAAAGCTCGTAAGCTTCATTAGCGCTTTTTCTCATTAATGCTCCACATGTTGCTACATCTATAATAGTCCTTGTGTTTCCCCTCAGTCCATTATAGAAAGTGTGCACCAACATCCATTTCACTATACCATGATGTGGACATTTTTACAGCAGCTCTTTAAACCTCTCCCAAGCGTCATATAGCGATTCCCCCTCAAATTGACAGAAATTATTTATTTCACCTCTAATCCGTGCTGATTTATCGAGAAGAAAATACTTAGTAATAAATTTTTGAGCAAGATCTTCCCATGTTAGAATGGAATTGGCTTGTAGCGATATCAACCAACTTTTAGCCCTATCTCTCAATGAAAACGGAAATAGCCTCAAACGGATTGCATCATTACTAACTCTGTTCATTTTGAAATTATCGCATAACCCCAAAAAGTTGGTAATATGGAGGTTCGGATCCTCATTAGGTAGCCCCCCAAACTAAACACAACTTTGAACCATTTGAATTATTGAGAGCTTGATTTCAAAATTGTTCGCTTCCACAGTAGGTGGACGAATACTAGAATGTACCCCTGTAACAGTAGGGAGTACATAGTCCCTCAAAGATAAATCTGCCTCAGCTGCAGCATTCCCCGCATTACCCTGATTCAGAATGTTATTAGCGACATTATTGACATTCTGGGCCATCTTTTCAAGTCTTTTCTGTTTTCTTTCTCTTTTGCTGGTTTTATCAATCTCAGGATCAACAAGTACTAGTATTTTCGACCCCTTACATCGCTTAAAAATAAGTCACCTGAAATTGAGAAATTTAAAAGCAACTCGATTTAGAAAACGTTAAATGAAAACCAAAGTAGATTGAAAAATGACTATATTTGATATTGATTATTAGTCCCCGGCAACGGTGCCAAAAACTTGATCTGTAAAATCTGTATGCAAGTATACGTAGTAGTGTCAAGTAATAAAGTCTGTAAAAAAAACAGAGATCGCCCCACAAAGACTATTAACCAATTACCAATAATTGTTTTTCACTTTCTATTTGGTGATTAAAATTAAGATGAATAATTCTAAACTATAAACTTAATTTAAATAACTAGGAATAGAATAATAAATTAACGAATTAAAATCAATAATAAAAAGCCTAGGAATTAATATCATCAACTTTTCATTCTATTAATTTTACTAATCAATTCCAAATCTCTTCTTCCTATTCCAATAGCAGGTTAACATAATCGATTTCTATTCTTTTTCAAGATATAAGATCTCAGCCTATTTGCAGGTTTTCTACATCTCTGTGATAAACTTAAACATATAGAAGGCATTAAGCAAGGAAACCTAATTACTACACAAGTCATAAAGTTACTTTCGTCCAATATACAACCTATGTCTATATAATGACAGCATATTCAATTCTCATTTTCGAATTTTGAATCAAAACAATTAAATCAAGTAAATAGTGATCAAGTATTTACTAGCATTAAAAAAAACATCATATAGATAAGAATAGAGAAGAAGTATCAATAGAACATCATAATAAAATTAAATTGAAATTAAAGTGACTACATTAATCCCTAGATAAAAGATTTAGTTCATAGATAACATAATGAAAATAAACTTCAAATAATTGTTCATAGAAAATAACCTAAAGAATTCAGATGAAAAAGAAATCTAATTACAGCAGCCTTTTCTAAATCTAGGGTTTATAAAACTAAAAATGCCTCCAAAATTCGTAGAATAATGTCCCTTAAATAGTTTTCCAAGGCTCCCAAGTGAAAATACTGTTTTGTCCTTCAAAAATTGGCTAAAAATCTCAAAACCGCGTCAATAGCGCTGTAACGCTAGGTTTTGGGTGTTGTAGCGCTATTGACAGAGTCGAATTGCCTCAAAATTTAATGCACTAGCGTTGTAGCGCTGTTGCGCTACTCTTCAGTTCTTGATAGCGTTGTAGCGCTTGTGTTGTAGCACTGTAGCGCTACTTACAGATTCAACAGTTTCAATTTTCCCTTTTTTAGCGTTGTAACGCTACTTTCTCAGCGTTGTAGCGCTATTTACAGAATCATTACTCGAACATCTTGCTCCTAAAAGACGCAATTTCTCCAAAATAACTCCATTTTCTTCCACTTTCACTTCATTCCACTCTTTTCACCATCTTAGCATGAAAAACCTTAAACATGAACAAGCGATCGTAATTCTACAATAAAATAGCCCTAAACTAATGGAAACCTTCATAAAAACTAAACCCTAAACGAGCCTAAAACTCGTTTATCATGCCCAACCATTCCACATAAGAAACATGCCCTTGCTCGGAATTCTCCCAGATGACGCCTCTTGCATCGAGCGCATTTTGGATAAGTCCTCCAGTTCTTATTTTTTCTTGAAAAAATAAACAAAGGTATCACTGTCTGAACTTTGTATACTCTGGCACTCTCTTTCATAATCTCATTTCTTGTGCTCTCAACAACAAGAGCCTTCCCTACCACCTGAGAGTAGGTAGAGATTTCATGCACTAGGGCAACTCTAATGCCCTGAGCTACACTAGGATTCAATCCCTGGATAAACCTTTCCTTCCATGCTACTTCCGTGGGTACCATATCAAAAGCAAACTTGGTCAACCCATCGAATCTATTAACATACTCTGTCACTATTGCATTTTCCTGAACTAGGTTCAGAAACTCATTCATCTTAGCAGTCTTGATTGCATCATAGTAATATCTTTCATTAAACAGCTGTCTAAATTATTTCCAGTCCATCACAGTTGTATCTCGTGTCTGGGATACTACTTCCCCCCATGTCCGGGCATCATCTCGCAATACATATATAGCACAAATCACCCTATCGTGACCTACCACCCTCATACTATCGAGAATGGAACCGATCATGCCCATCCATTTCTCAGTTCTAAATGGATCTAGGCCTCCCTCAAAGACTGGAGGGTAATACTCTTGGAATTTTCCGCAAAGAAATTCCCACCTGTTCTCAACCATAGGCTGAGCCAAAACTGATGCCACTCCTGGCATAACAAAGGAAGAGGTGTTCCCTAATAGATTCTGATGTTGTTTCAAACACCTAATCTCTTCCTCTTGCCTCTGCAATCTTAATTGCGTATCTGTAACCACCTACTGGAAATTCTGAGGGGCAGGTGAAGAACTCAAACCCTAGCTATAATCCCCAACCTCGGTATAACCACCACCAGGTCTCATTATCTGCCTTGGATACATACCTGCTGATTGAATCTGCAGTTAATAACTTGACCCATTAAACATGATGAACATATTCAAAATCCTTCCCTATGGGAATAATCATACCACACTACATTCACAAACCACTGTAGTGCTAAAACATGCCCATAACAGTTGTTCATTAATCATAATCCATGTTCTTCCAACACACACACCATGCTTCCAACTCCAACATGCAATTATCACATTCAAATATATATTCACAGAGCATGTAATCATATAATCATATTAATAGTCAAGAGCCAGGCTCAATCAGAATCTCATGCTCCCTCGTACAATATGCAAGTAAAGCATTTACATTTTATTTAAGAAGTTAATCACATAACCACATAAATATTTACCATATCCTGAGTGAAGCTATCTCTAGTGATGAGTGTACATGCTCATCTTGTATTCAGGAACCCTTAACCTTGGCTCGCTCTGATACCAAGTTGTAACGCCTTTGTAACAACCTAAAATCACTAATAAGGCTTAAGGGCCTTGATTAGGGTTTCGGGATGGCACGAATGGTTTATGTATGAATTAAATAGTTTAATGTATGATTCTGTGTTAAACACGCTTGTATGATTATATGAATATATGAAATGCATGTGGGCCCCATTTGGTTGCTAGGGGCATATTTGCAATTTTAGCCCGTTGAGGGCATAAATGTGATATTTGTATATACAGTGATTGATACCACGTGTGAGTGGTGATATAATTGTGATGCACGACCAGAGATGGTCTTAGGAAGTTGTCTAGCTAGAAAGTCACAATGGGGTCAAATACCCTGCACGGGAGGAGCTTAGGGGTATCTTGGGAATATTATAAAGTGCTCAGGAATTATAGGGTTGCAGTTAGTAATTGAGTAATGGTTTGGACATGTTAGGATTAAATGTGGATTTATAGGAATACTTGAGGATTTAGCGGGATTTAGGTGCAATGACGAAAGTGCCCTTGAGATTGTATAAGACTCTTATTTAGGGGAATGGGCGAAGTGGTAATCTGGCTTTAGGATAGGATAACCTTGGCTGAGAGGAAGTCATTTACATTTCTTTTTTCTACACTTAGGCCTAATTTAGTTCTGTTGGAAGTTTAGAGAACCAAGAAGCTAGAAGGAGAGGAGGAGCTAGTTATCCTTGAGATCAAGGTAGGAATTTAGGGCTGAGATTAGGTCAAGCATAAGCCAAGAATAATTCAGAGGTAAGGCTTCATCTTCTCATTGAGTCTCCTTGCATGTTTTAGAGTTTGGGTTGAGTGCTTGAAATTGGATGTGTAGCTTAAAGATTGAGAGGTTCAACTTGGGAATCAAAAGAATTAAGTTTGGAATTGGATTTGAAGGTGGCTCAAGGTCGAATCCCTGGTTGAGGTAAGAATTTCGTATATCTCTGAAGCTTATTTTCTAGTGTGGTTTAAATATTCTGAAGGGTGGTTTGAGTTTTATAAAGGGTGGAATAAGTTTTTGTGAAATTGAAGCCACTAGGTGAATCTTTGGTTTGATTGTATGATTGGTCTTGTGGTTGTTATTTCTGAGTTGCCATACTGTTTATTTGGAGTTTTAGGTTGAGTTGGGACTTTGGTGTACCTTGGAGTTGATTTGGAAGAGTTTTGGCTCGGGAAAAATGCTGGGAAAAACCTAGTTTTTTGGGTTTGCATATGAGCGTCGCGACCCTGTTCTTTCGTGTCGCGGCACTAGGTTGAAGCAGGAGTTGGGGACCATTCTGGGCACCGCGGCCCCCATAAGGTTGTGCCGCAGTGCTAGGCTAAATTCAGGAAAGGGGAATTTGAGTTTTATGGTTTTGGCTCAGGGGGCTCGGGGGACGCTTCTGCTACCTTATGTCGGGAAACGAGAGGTCACGAGAGCACGAGATTAGTTCTGGGAGATTATTACGAATTGGTTATTTATGAGAGTGCAATGTATGTGTGTTGTGACTAGGTTTTCGGCGAGGTCCCGGTTAGAGGACCGCACTCGGGATTTCTATGCTCAAGAAGCTCGGTAGATAGGTAAGAAAACTGCACCTGGTTGTGAATTCATAATTGGACTAAGGGTTCCCTATTTTAAATGCTTTATGAAGGATGGTATTATACCATGTAAATAATAAACGAACAGCGTAAGAGTGCCAGAATTTACGTTGGCGCACAGGGTGCGGCTCAGCCACTGGTAGTTGAGGATAGCTTATTATTCACTGAGCTCGGTTTAAGCAGATCGGAGTCAGTGGGGTAAACAGAGTGTGCGACCTAAGGGCGTCGACCCTGATTATCATGTGATTTGATTAATATTATTGACTGATGAATTTGTTATGTTGAATAGCTGAGTGTTGGTTTGTTGATTCTCTGGTTATATTTTTTGACTATGTGATTAATGTGGTATGCTAAGTATATGAAAATGCTCTAAGGGTTATTTAATTGTTATCATTGTTTGTGCTATAATGTTATATTTTCTTGATGGGCCTTGGCTCACGGGTCCTACATGGCACAAGTAAAGGCAAGGGGAAGCTTGATCAGCCCTGAATCGGAGAGCTCTGAGGGCAGAATGTACATGATCAGCTGCTCACCCGCGACGGTTGAGGAAGAGACAGGAACGGGAGGACCATAAATGTATGTTTTTCCCTTAGAGTGGCAAGCAATTGTTTGTACTCTGGAAATTTTGTAAACTGACTTTCAAAAACTGTTTCATTTGGGATCCCTTAATCTATTTAAAAAGTATTTTTTATGACCAAAATCTTTTAACCTTAGTTCATTAGTGATGTCTGTGACACATTTTTAACTGAATGACTTGATTTGCAAGCCTCGAACCTTTATAAATACACAGTGTAATGGTCTTGGCTATCCAGGGCGTTACAACCTTACTACCGAGGGATCGTTACATTGTGCATTTTAAACAGTGCTAAACTCGCTAACTAAGTCATTTGGCCATAATCATGTAACTAAGTATGATTAATGGTTTAGGTTTAAAAATTTTGGTTAAAAATACAATGTTTCACTAAAACGTTTACTGTATACATTGGGATCCCGAAAATGTATTTTAAAGGATAATTATAATAAAATATTTACAACCAGCCGACCTAAGGGGCGAAATAGGGTTTATCCCTAGTTCCTCTTTAAACCCTCAGCCGTGGTGGTCGAGCAACCGCATATGTACACATCGTCACCTAAGCTCTCCAACTCAAGGATGGTCCAGCATTCTTTTGCCTTTACCTACACCACATAGTACCTGTGAGCAGAGGCTCAGCAAGAAAACTCAATATGCTCATGAACAGGTAATAACATGTCGCTGAATCATAATAGGCATGCCTAGGAGTAATAACCCTACTCATGCATGCAAGCAGGTACAAATAAATGTTTGTGGAGTCCTGCGCTCTGAATAAATGACTAATAAGTCTCTCGCACTAAGGAAGATGACTAATAAGTCTCTCTGAGGTAGATGACTAATAAGTCTCTCTGTATAGATGACTAATAAGTCTCTCGCTCTAAGGTAGATGACTAATAAGTCTCTCTGAGGTAGATGACTAATAAATCACTTTGTATAGATGACTAATAAGTCTCTCCCTGTGTAGATGACTGATAAGTCTATCTCTATGTAGATGACTGATAAGTCTATATCTGTGTAGATGACTGATAAGTCTGTCTCTGAGGTCCCATACCCTCCTAGCATGTGGTGTGTAGGTCACCTTAGCCTTTTGGCTCTAGCTCTAAACAACTAGCCTTTAGACTAGACAAGCGCTTTTGTTTTTCATCGAACATAAGGTCGAACAAGCATTTCATGCTTCTGTTGATAATGCTTATGTTGATTAGATATAATATTTTCGGCTTGCGTTAAACATGCTAATACCATTCTTGACTCATAAGCCAATACTATACGACCAGTGATCAGTACTACTACTGAACATGACTAATAAGTCGTAGCTTCACAATCAATACTGACACCAGCAAATCAGTAAGAAAACTGAGTCGTAGCTGATTCTAACTAACAAATCAGTACAATTCAGAGATAAGCAAGACTGCTAAGCATTTAATATGCAATCAATGTCCACATATAGAGCACTCAACATGCCTCATTAATAACCATGCATGTCACATACTAGGTGCAGTTTTCTTACCTCTGGTTCGAGCGTGAAGTAATAAAAGAACAACCTTTGAGAACAATCAATCTTTTGGTCCCTTAGTGGTCACCTAGTCATAACCAAATATGGAATCCCATTAATAAAATAACTCAATAAAAGGTTCATGATCTAAATCCTCGCTCTGGGGACATCGAATCGTACCAAAACAGTTAGTTGATTCGATCCCGAGCCTTAGGAATTGAACCCCCAAGCCTAAGCCCTTGAAAACTCGTCCCTGCACAAAAGGAATGGGCAAGTCGCGACTTGGCCTAGCAAGTCGTGGTGTGCCCCAAGTCAGAGAGTACACTCAGCCTGGGCACTAGGGCAGGTCGCGACTTGCCTGGTCAAGTTGCTACTTGAACCCACGAACAGAGCCCCATTTTCATCCAATTTAACATATATCCTTAGGTCAAATGACCAAATTGCCCTCAAGCTTAATTTATTTCCTTAACAGTCCCCAAGGGCAAAATCATCATTTCTTGTCTAATCCCGTTAATTATAATTAACGTCCTCCAACTCCCATTATCCCCAATATTCTCAAATAATTAATAAATCATATCCCATTACCCTATAATTCCCGGTAGTGTACTAATCATCAAATTACCCCGAGACTCACTCCGAGCCCGGAAATTAACCACGTTATGACCAAATCGCTAACTTGCATTCAAAGTTTGTCTCATGCCGAATAGCTCAAAAAAATCCACATTTTAATGTGGCCTCATTCATAATTCACCAACATGCATGAATATATACAAATATGCCCTCAACGGGCCAAATTACCAAAATGCCCTTATAATGAAAAGTGGACCCATATGCATGCATTTATCTTCATATAATAATATAACTTACATAATCATGCATATAATCATTTATGGCCCTCCTGGCCTCCTAATCAAGGTCTTATGCCTTGTTAGGAAATTTGGGTCATTACAACCTCCAAGAAGATCGAATGGCGAAAACAACTAGGAAAACTGGGCAAGCCTCTGGGAATGTGCCAAACCAACCTCCTCCAAAAGGTGTAGCTGAGGATGAGCCACGGGTGGAATTGGAAGAGGAGGAGATGGATTCTGAAACTTTAAGGATGACTTTGATTGTGTTGCTAGAAGATTAGCTAATTTGAGAGTTATTCAAGAGAAAGTGGCTAAAACTATGGTGTTGCACAAAGGGAGATTGATCAGCAACGCCAAGAACTGAATGAGCGGCAGGTTGACATGGACTACCAGCAAAGGGATGCCACTGCAACCTTGGAGGCAACCATTCAATTGGCACGAGGATAGCCTGCACCTGCCTCCCAACCAGACCAGCCACCTAGTACTCACCCACAACAAAATTCACATTCATAACATCCCCAACATCACCACAATCCGCCACAACCAATGAATCCTCAGAGGCCAGAGCAACCCCCAGCTACTCAACAGGAGATGCATTTCTAGGATCCTAAGCAGCAACCACCCTCTTGTGCTGATCGAGAAAACACCCAGCAGCCAAGGCAGAATAGGGGCGGACAAAATCCTAGATGCCCTAAATGCCCGACGACTAAGGAACAAAACCCCCCGAGCAGAGGACAACATCCTTCGGGGGGTAGAAGGCAGGTGGAGTCAGGCTCTGCGGTCAGGGGTCCCCCACAACATAATAATGCTAGGGGACCTACCGACCAATGCATACCTCCACCTATCTATCGAGATGTTCCAGCTGGGAGAGAGGGAAATAGTGCGAACAGCAGGTCGCATCATCATAGGTCACAATTTAGGATAGGCAACAAGAGGATAGGGGTGAAAGACAGAACCCCCTGCCAATGGAGAACTGACCAATAAGCTAGAATGCTGGGGGGCAATCTAAACAACCCAATGTCTTTGACCGACTAAGTGTGAGCGAGCAAAGGCGTAGGGATTAAGATCTAAGGGATGTTCTCAATTGTAATGCCCCAAACTCCAGGGACCATTACAGTGTGCCTTGTAAACAGTGCTAAACTCGCTAATCGAGTCATTTGGCCAAAATCGTGTAACTAAGTATGATTAGCGATTTAGGGATTAAAAATTTTGGTTAAGATATAACATTTCATTAGAACATTTACTGTATACATTGGGATCCCAAAAATATAATTTAAAGGTCTATTAAAAGAAAATATTTACAACAGGACAATCTAAGCGGCAAAATAGGGTTTAACCCTAGTTCCTCTTTCAAACTCTCGGCCATGGCAGTCGAGCAGCTACATATGTACACGTCGTCACCTAAGCTCTCCAACTCAAGGATGGTCTAGCTTTCTTTTTCCTTTACCTGCACCACATAGCACCCGTGAGCCGAAGCCCAGCAAGAAAACTCAACATGCTCATGAACAGTAATAACTTGTCATCGAAACATAATGTGCATGCTTAGCAATAATAGCTTCCATCATGCATGCAAATAAGTTCAAATAAATGATTATGGGGTCCTGCATCAGAATAGAAGACTAATGAGTCATTCTCTAAGGACCTGCTTCTTGGATAGATGACTAGTAAGTCAATCTCGGAGTGGGTGACTAATAAGTCACACCCTGCATAAGTGTCTTATGAGTCACACTCTGTATAGATGACTAATAAGTCATACCCTATGTAGATGACTAGTGAGTCCATTTCTGTCTAGGTGACTAATGAGTCACACTCTGTATAGGTGACTTATAAGCCACACTGTGTATAGGTGACTTATAAGCCACACTCTGTATAGATGACTAATAAGTATGTCTCTATGTGGATGACTAATGAGTCATACCCTGTATAGGTGACTAATGAGTCACACTCTGTATTAGTGACTAATAAGTCACACTTGGTATAGATGGCTAATAAGTCAATCTCTGTGTGGATGACTAATGAGTCACACTCTGGAGGTCCCATACCCTCCTAGCCATGTGACATGTAGGTATCCTTAGCCTTTCTGGCTATGGCTCTAATTAAATAGCCCTTAGACTAGACAAGCACTTTTAATTTTCATCGAACTTGAGGCCGGTCCGGCATTAATGCTCATTTGAGTCATTCAATATAGATGTGGATTAGATCTAATCTTTGTTGGCTTGCGTTTAACACGCTATGGCTGTTCCTGACTTATAAGTTAGCACTATGTGATCAGTGCCCAATACCACTGCCGAACTTGACTAATAAGTCACAGCTTCACAGTTGATACTGACACTATTGCCAATCCCTAACTAATAAGTCAGTGCTTCCTCATTAAGGTAATAAAAACATACATATATCATATGTCAAATATTCAAATATAAGGCATTTAGCATGCTCATTCAGTAATCAAAAGCATAATTATAATCATGCACAATTACAGAGACTCAAGCTCTGATCAATCTCATAATCAACATTCATGCCATGCCCTAATCTCATGTATCTTATGCATTTTCAATGCAATCAATGTCCACATATAGAGCACTCAACATGCCTCATGAATAACCATGCATGTCACATATGGGGTGCAGTTTTCTTACCTCTGGTTTGAGCAAGAATTAGAACAAGAACAACTCTTGAGAATGATCAATCCTTTAGTGATCACCTAGTCATAACCAAATACCAGCTCCGATTAATGAAAATCAACAATAATAGGGTCTTGATCTAAACCCCACTCTCGAGACCCCAAAATGTACCCACACGGTGAGTAGATTCGATCCTGGGCCTTAAGGATTGAAACCCCGAGCCAAAAACCCATAAAAACACTCAAAACGGGATTCTGGAGGAACAAAGCAGCGCTATAGCACTGCTCCCTAGCGCCCCAGTGCTATACTCAGAACTCCCAAACCGCCCAAACAAATCCTGTGTAGCGCTATAGCGCCCTCTAATGGGCGCTGTAGCGCTACCCCCAGACTGATGCTCCCCTGAAACCTCCTTCTTCAACTCCTTCAATTCTAACTCGATTCCAATGCTTCCAAACCCAAATTTTGATGCCAAATGAACCCAAAAACCATCCTCACATGCCCCAAGCATCACAACCACAAGAACCCTAGCCAAAACTCCAATCAATTCCCAACTTTCTGACTCAAAAACCAACTGAAACATAACTAAGAAAACAGAGCAAAAGCAAGAGTTCTAATGGCTAAAAACTCACCTCAATCTCAGCAACACACCCTCTTCAATGGTGGAGCATAACCCTAGCTTATCCCAGCTTGGTTCCTTGGCTTGGTTCCTCAAGAAGAGCTTGAAAATTCAAAGAGAAAAAGAAGGAAAAAGAGGTACGGGAGAAGAGGAAGAGATGCTCTTTTTTAACAAGCTTCTACAGCCTTAATGGCTGATATCTATCCTAGGGGTTAAATGACCAAAATACCCCTAGGTCAATTAAGGGTTTCTAAAGGCTCCCAAGGGAAAAATTGGTATTTCCCACTTATCTCGTTAATCATAATTAACGCTCTCCAATTCCCGCTATTCTCGATATTCTCAAACACCAATAATTCATATCCTATTACCCTTTAATTCCCGGAAACGCTCTAGTCATTAAAAACACCCCGAGACTCATCCCGAGCCCCAAACTTAAACCTGTTATGACTAGACCGCTAATTAATATTCCATGATCATCTCATGTCGAATAGCTTGAACAAATCTACATTATAATGTGCTCTCAACAATATGTCACTGACATGCATACAAATATACAATTACGCCCTCAACGGGCCAAATTACCAAAACACCCCTGTAACGAAATGTGGACCCACATGCATGCGTTTAACATCATATTATAATATAGTTCACATAAACATGCATATGATCACTTAATAACGTAATAAATCAATTATGGCCCTCCCGGCCTCCTAATCAAGGTCCTAAACCTTATTAGGGATTTTGGGGCATTACATCAATGATCGAAGGGAAAGGTACGACATGTATTTCCCCCCAACACAGGTCGCTCCAGCAATACCAGATGTTGTACAGGCCCAGTTAGATGCCTTAAATCAGGTCGTCTAGAATTTGATCAGAGAAAGGGCACCCCATTTGTGCATAGAATCGTTGTGGCAGAGACTCCAAGGAAATTTAAAATGTCGGTCTTACCCAACTTCACTGGATTGGAGGATCCTGTATCTCACGTTAACAAATTCAAGATATAGATGGACATCCAAAAGATGTCAGATGATGCTCGGTGCAGAATTTTTCTGACCGCCTTATCTGAAACTGCTCAGGAGTGGTATTTCAAATTCCCTCCGGCCAGTATAGTTTCTTGGGAAATGTTCATAAAAGAGTTTTATGGACAGTTCTATGCTATTCGAGTACATCCGACCGAGGCCAACCAGCTGGTCAAAATACGCCAAAAGGAAGGAGAGACCCTGAAGGGGTATATTCAACGATTCATGTGAACAGCTACTGGGACCAAGACGGTTGGGGATGAGGGAAAGATGATGGCTCTCACTGTTGGGGTACGATGTCACTCATCCCTTTGGAACAGTTTACGAAAGAATGGAGTCAATAGCACTCAGGAATTTCTAGATCGAGCAGACAAGTACATCAAGCTCGAGGAGGCTATCACTAATGAAGGAAACTCTCCTACAAACGACTAGGGCCAGAAAGAAGATCCCACCAAATCCGCCAATGGATCAAGGAAAACCAATGGCAATGGCAAAAATAATGGGAAGAATGGGGGGAAAAGGGAGAACCACGAGCCGACAACGTCTGATAACAAGTGCCCAAAAAGAATAGATACGAGCCAAGGTTCACCAATTATGCAGCCCTAGTCAGTAGTCGAACGGAAGTATACCAAGCTAGTCATACTACCATTCCCTTTAGGCGACCAGCCCCAATCAGGAAAGATATATCCAAGAGAGATACTACCAAGTTTTGTCGTTTTCATAACGACTATGTCCATGACACCAACGAGTGCAACGTGCTCAAGGATGAAATTGAGTTCCTTATCAAACAAGGAGATCTGAATAGGTATGTGCGAGCGGCTTGAGATTCCCAGGAAGTGGCTCAAGGAGGAAATGAGCAGGCACCTGTACGCCAACGTTCGCTTCCTTTACATCCAGCTCCAGTTGTTGGTACATTATTGACCATCTGTGGAGGACCAAATACAGCAGGTGACAGTGGGAAGGCAAGAGAAAGGTATGCCAGAATCTTACGTCCCGATCAGGATATTAAAATGCTGAACGTCGAGGAGAGAACTCCCAAAAAAGCTCGAACAGAGGAAGAATAAATAAATTTCTCCGAGCTAAACACTCAGCATGTTCACTTTCCCCACTCAGATCCTCGGGTCGTGGATGTTCATATCACCAACATGATGGTCAAGCGAGTGTTGGTGGATATAGGAGGCTCAGTCAACATTTTGCATAAATCTTCACTGGAAAGGGTGAAATTATCTGTGCAAGATTTGGAACCATGCAACCAAACCATTTATGGTTTTTTTGGCGAAGGACTCGCGCCAACTGGATCAATCAGGCTTCCAGTCATAGTAGAGGTTGCACCTGTGAATAGGACATTACTCGCTACTTTCATAGTAGTTGATTGTCCTTCCGCATATAGCATTGTGATTGGAAGCCCATTCTCGTTGATTTGAGAGTAGTGACCTCAGTATGGCATTTGACCAAGAAGTTTCCAACCTACACAGGAATTGGATGCATGTTGGGAAACTATCGAGAAGCATGAGAATGTTATAACTCCTCGATCACAAAAGCAAAAAGAGGTGGATCTGGAGATAAAGCCGAGAAAAGGTTGCTGGTGACAAATGAAATACAAGCCCAATCAGGTGAACAGGTCACCAAATAGGATGTTGCCCAAAGAGAGGAGAGGGATTTAGATCTTCGCTTTGGGGATTTTGAAGAGAATGTTGGACCTGTGGAAGACCTCAAGGAGGTCCAATTAGAAGAAGCAGATCCGACCAGGGTTGTGAAAGTCAGTAAAAGTTTAGAGACAACAACAAAAAACAAACTGGTGGAATTTTTGAAAGAGCACCAGGAGGTGTTCACCTGGTCGCATAAAGATATGGTTGGGATAGACCCAGCGGTGTTCAACCATGTCTTAAATATAGACAAAAAATTTCCACCTGTGCAACAAAAAAAAGGTTGCTCGACAAAGACAGATCGAAGGCCCTAAAAGAAGAAGTCGATAAGCTGAAAGAAAATGGATTCATCAGGGTAGCGTTTTATCCATCTTGGGTCTCTAATCATGTACTAGTTCCCAAGCCGAATGGCAAGTGGAGGACGTGCTTGGGTTTCACAGACCTTAATAAAGCCTGCCCGAAGGATTGTTTCCCACTTCCAAGAATCGACCAGCTACTCGATGCTAAATCAGGGCATGAAATTTTATCGTTCATGGATGCATACTCTGAATACAATCAAATCAGTATGCATCCACCTAATGAGGATCACGCTAGCTTTTGAATAGATACGGGACTTTACTGTTATAAAGTAATGCCCTTCGGTTGGAAAAATGCTGGTGCGACTTACCAGGGACTGGTCAACCATATGTTCAAAGAGCTGATCAGCAATAACATGGAAGTATATGTCAATGACAAGCTAGTTAATTCAAAGAAGGTCGAAGAACACATCAAGGACCTGCTATAATGCTTCAACATCTTGAACAAATATCAGATAAAGTTGAACCCTCTCAAGTGTTCCTTTGGTGTTGGATCAGGAAAATTTTTGGGATTCATAGTAAATTCATGAGGAATCGAAGCTAACCCCAAAAAACTTCAAGCAATGATCGAGATGCAGTCTCCTACCAAAATTAAAGATGTTCAAAGCCTAACCGGAAGAATTGTCGCCCTAAGTAGATTCATATCTAAGTCAACAGACAAGTGTGTTCCATTTTTTAATCTACTCAGAGGAAACAAGATGTTTGAATGGACAGAAGAGTGCGAGCAGGCCTTCCAAGCGCTAAAATCCCACATGTCGCAACCACCGATTTTGTCCAAACCGGTCGAAAAGGAAACTTTGTTCATCTACTTGGCAATCACGGAGTATGCTGCTAGCGCTGTTTTAATCAGAGAAGAAGACAACATTCAGAAAGCAGTATACTTTGTAAGCAAGAGGCTAGTGGGAGCAGAATTACGGTATCCGCCCATAGAAAAGTTGGCCTATTGCTTGATTTTGGCCTCTAGGAAGCTTCGATCCTACTTTCAAGCTCATCCCATCATGGTGCTCACCGACCAGCCATTACAGCAAGTCTTACAAAAACCAGAAGTCGTTGGTCGGTTATTAAAATGGGCAGTTGAAATAGGGCAATTTGAAATCTCTTATTCTCCATGAGCAGCAGTGAAAGGATAAGCCCTAGAAGATTTCGTCTCAGAATTCGCCATAATCCCAATTAGCGAACTGATAGTAGAAACTGAAAGTCAAAATCAATCTCTTGCCTGGAAGTTATTCGTAGACGGCTCTTCCAATGAGCACAATGCAGGAGCAGGTTTGATTTTGATCACGCCTGAAGGACATCAGATTTAACTTTACAACGTCCAACAATGAAGTCGAGTACGAAGCTCTGCTCGCAGGATTAAGACTAACTAAGGATATGGGTATAAAATCACTAGAAATATATAGCGATTCCCAGCTAGTAGTTAATCAATTTATGGGAGAGTACCAAGCTAGGGGTCTCAGGATGGTTGCTTATTTGAATAAAGCAAAGGACTTGTTGGCATAATTTGAAAAGTATACTCTCCAACAAGTGCCTCACGATTAGAATTCAAATGTTGATGCATTGACCAAGTTAGCAAGTGTGAAAGATGTCGACGCCTTGAGAATAGTACCAGTTGAAAATTTGTTGGCACCGAGCATTCAAATACAAGAATCCTCACTAGTAATTCAAGCGACAGACACGTGGATGATGCCCATCATCGAGTATCTCGAACAGGGATTGCTGTCAGTGGAAAGAAACAAGGAAAGGACGCTTCAAAGAAAATCGGCTTGATATATTCTGGTCGACGGAATTTTGTATAGAAAAGGATACTCAATTCCTTTGTTGTGGTGTGTTTCTAAGGAGAAAGCCAAGGAACTGATGCAAGAGGTCCACAAAGGTTTCTATGGAGATCACGCTGGGGGGCAGAGTTTGTCGAAAAAGATTCTAAGGCAAGGGTATTTCTGGCCTACCATGAATGAGGACTCTATGGATTTCGTTAGAAAATGTGACAAGTGCCAGAGATTCTCCAAGATACCGCGAGTAGCCCCAAATGAGCTCAGAAAAATGCAAATCCCGTGGCCATTCGCGGTGTGAGAATTTATCTGGTTGGGTCATTACCTGCAGGAAAAGGGAATGTCAAGTATGCAGTAGTTGTTGTTGGCTACTTTAAAAAGTGGGCCGAAGCTGAGCCACTAGAAACAATAAGGACCAAGAAAGTATTGGACTTTGTTGTCAAGAACATTGTATGTCGATATGGGTTGCCAAGGAAAATTGTCTCAGATAATGGCACACATTTTGACAGTGATCTTTCCACTGATTTCTGCAAACGGGATGGGATTATAAAAAAAAATTACTCAGTAGCTCATCCTTAGTCAAATGGACAAGTTGAGGCCATCAACAAGACTCTGAAGGACACACTAAAGAAAAGGCTCGAATAAGCAAAATGGGTGTGACCATAACAATTACCATAAGTACTCTGGTCGTATAGGACATCCCACCAAACAGCAACAAGCCACACACCATTTTCCTTGGCTTATGGGTATGAGGTCATGTTGCCTGTTGAGCTAAATCCACCATCACATAGAAGGCTAACATACGACCAGGGCACTAACAATCAATTATTTATGGAGTCTTTGGACTTAGCCAGTGAAAGGCGGGAGCAATCCCAACTTCGGGTAGAAGCTTACCATCAAAAGGTTGCTTGATATTTTAACTCTAAAGTATGTGAAAGAAATTTTAACGTGGGGGATTTGGTAAGAGTTTTTCTCAACACTCGCGATCAGGTTGCCGAAGTGCTTGGACCAAACTGGAAGGTTCGTATCACATTGAAGAAATCCTTCAACCAGGCACATATAAACTTGCTCACTTAAATGGAGATCTCATTCCTCACTATTGGAAAAGAAAACACCTATGCAAGTATTATCAATAAACAATTCTTTTTAAATAATTGGCTTGTATTAATTTTACTTTTTACATGTTTATGAATAAGGGCTAGTCAATTATATGGCTGGTCTCTTACAAGTGTAAGATCAGTTTTTGATCACTCGTAAAGACACGATTTTTGTCCATTTATTACGAGAAATAAAAGGAATTGTGCGTAGCCAGTTATTCTTGCCAATTATTGTATTTATTACAAGTATTTGCTCATTACGTGTGTTGTTTTGCTATAATGTCATTAATTGTTTATAAGTAAGCGAGCAATAATGTTCGAACAGGACTTAGTCATGGCAAGTGACCGAGGACCTTAAGCTTCTCGATCACTTGGGGGGTATATAAGATACTAAGTAAGAAAAGCATATCAACAAGCATATGTAAACACACAAGCAAAATAAGGGAAAGGATACTGCGACACTTAGAGTATTTTTAAAAAAAAAATAGTTAAATTTTGTAAAATCTAGATAAAGTGTTATGCTAAGTTCGTTCATACGAGCAGATGTTATAATAGTAATAAAGATATTATAATATCATAATGAAATGTCTTTACACCACGAGCAGTTGCTGCTCAGATGTAATTAAAATTAAAAGAAAAGCTATATTATGCAGCAAAATTGTCTCAACATTACGAACAAATGTTCGCATATTTTTACAAAGTAAAGAAAAAAAAATTAATTATAAATCATTGTGCAGCTGGAGGAGGATCTGGCTAAGATTTTTGGTCGACTGTTGTCCCCGCATCTTCTTCATCACCATCAATGCCGTCGCCAAGGAAATTTCAGGAGATTCCTGAGCTTTCTTTTCCTCTTCTAGGCAAGCAGCGCACTTCCCCAGTTCGACTTGCCTCATCTACTCGGGAAGGTAGTCAAAGTTTGACCCTGGGTTGTTCTTCCAGAATAGATAGAAATAGTTGAAGGTCGCTCCTTTAAACTTCTCCAAGTTCTGTGAATTGGTTTCCTCGAGCAGCTTGACCCACTCCTCCAGCTCAGTGGCCTCCTTCATGATGCCCGCCAGGTCCTCTTGGAGTTCGGTCGCTTCTTTGAAGTTATTCTCCAAAGCCACCTTGAACTTTTCTTTGGCAGCAACAGCTTTGGCCAGCACCTCTTGGCTCCCCTTCAACTCCTTGGTTAGACTGGCAACTTTGTGTTCAGCTGACTTAACCTTCTCCTCACACACCTTGGTCTCCTCGGCATGTTTGGCCTCAATCTCCTCAACACGACGCCAACTATGGCTCATGGTCAAGATACCCTGTGTAGAGTCCCAGAATGTTTACTTAGCTAGCTAGATAGTTAGTAGTAGTTTGTAGTATTTTAGATTTCGTGGATTTTGGTTCAAATCGGGACTTAGTAGGACACTCGTAGCAATAGTTATGGATTTTATAAGTTTAACCTATAGTTTAGAAATATTAATTAAAACATAAGGCTTGATTAATATTTTTTGTTCATAGAAATATTTTAATTATAATCTAAGGTTTATATAGAATTTTAAGAGCATGACACTTGTCACAATCTTGTTTATTTGAGGATTTAAGCATTTTAAATGGCTAATCAATAATAGAAGTATCTAAAAGCTCTAGAACCTTCCAAAATGTGCTGGAATCACGTATTACTCAGTCAAATCTGATTAATCAACTCTAATTATCCTAAATTTGAGCAAAAACGCGTTTAAAATATCTACGTATGCTGACAATCGCAGCTTTAGAGGCAATATATCGCCAAACGGGAGATACGGAAAACACGTTGACTTCGCACGAACGAAACCACGAACACTTGGGATAAAGGTTCAGGCGATATATCGCCTAGGGTGGGCGATATATCGACCCTAGGAGTGGTTTTTCAAACTTCGAGGAATTCAAGCTTGATTCATCCCTTAACTTCTTGACTTGCCTCTGAACGTTTTTGACTGAGTCCTAAGCATTTGTTGATCGAATATTCAAATATATTTCATTTAATATTCATTATTTTATTCAAGCCAAAAAGGAGATATTTTCATTCCTTGAACTCTATAAATAGGACCTAGTACTCAGCCATTTTTCTTCATTCTTCAAGCTGTGTTCAGAGCCTTCAAGCTGCTAGGATTTCTATAGAGAGACACACTTGGGTTTTGGGGATAAAAGCTTTATCATCTTAAGCTTTATAAACACTTGGGTAGTGAGATAAAGTGTGTTTTCGATATTAAAGTCTAGATCGGTTCTAGTTCATCCAAGGTAATATTATTCATCAGTTCTATTCTTTATGGTTCCTTAGTTTTCCTTAAGTTTCTTTCAGATCCTAACTTCTATTTATGGTTTTTTGGTTAGGTGTTTAAGTTCTTTGATTTAAGGCTCTTCTCGGTAATTTTCTTCTTTGATGGTTTAGTTTTATTTTCATCTCTTTTCTTTAGAAACTCACCATTCTTACTTTTGGTTTTAGGAGTGTTCTAATCACGCTCTTGTTCTCAAATATCCCGGTTTTGGTAAGGAAAATAGGATAGATTTTATATGCTTATATGTTATGTTTATGTTTATGTTATGTTATGATATGTATATGTATAGTATGTTTTATAGCCTTGGGCATATGACTTGTCTAGCTAGCAAGCCCCAATAATTTATGGGCATATGACTTGCTTAGATAGCAAGCCCCACAAATCTATGGGCATATGACTTGCTTAGTTAACAAGCCCCAAGAAGTATTATGGCCATTGTAGTCCTATATGATATATGTTTTATAGTATATTTTTATGATATAGCCTTATGTTTATGATTTATGTTATATGTTGTTAGTAGATTTTCCTTGCTGGGCATTAGGCTCACTCCTTTATTTTTATTTTTTTAGTGTGATGCAGGAAAATAGATACGAAGGCGGAAGGATTCTTGGTGGCTTGCCTTGTGTGTTGAGGATGAATGGAATGAATGGACTGCGTGTCGATCACGGATGACATTTATTTTAGTCTTTTGAATTATGTTTCTTTTGTAATTCCACGTTTAGTTTTTGAACAATTGATTTAAAGCTATGTTTTTTTGTTTTATTAAAAAATGGGTACCCATACCACATTTTATATTTTATTTTGTAATTTGCACAACATTTATTTTGGAGTTTTAATAAAGTTATGATTATTTCTTATGTATGTTTTCTTCAAAGTAGTAGCTATGTCTAGTAGTTTTAATGCTCCAAGGTCTTAGAGATAGTTGGGCCATTACACTCTGCAAACAGAAAAAAAAAAAAAAAAAAAAGTGAAATGGTTAGAGGCAATTAGAGAAAATGTTGCTCGACTGAAACTAAAAAAAACACTTACACTAAGGACTCAGAAAGCCCGCGGCTCATGACCTTGCTATTCTTCAGCTGAGGAAGGTGAAAAAAGGCTTCCTAGCTACAATGGTACCTGGACATTCTTTGCAGCTTCTCGTGGGTGGCATTAAATGCGTTGTTTAGCAAATCAGTGGCCAGGGATCTACCTGCCTGCTCAGAGGAAGATCCATTGCGAGGAGGAGGAGGGGGCATTGTAGTTCTATAAGGAGTTGGAGTCAAAGGATCTTCTATTCGACCCCTTTTTCTGGAGGGATCACTACTGCTCTCCCCAGGATGCCTCCTGCTCAATTTCTTTTTGCTCGCAAAAGCTTCAACATTGGCATACATATCAAAAGCGTCTTCAGAAGGCATGACTGCAAAATAAAAATAAATGATCAAATAAAGTGATTTGAAGAAGTAATGGAATAATGGAAAGGGAAATTCTAAGTGGTATACTCGAACTATTATTGGTTGATATATTATTTATAGAACTACAGCTACACTCATTATCTGCCTCGAAGAAGTCCGAATTAAAATTACTGGTCGTAAATTTAAAGTTGTCGTCCATGTCAAATAAGTGACAGAGGATGGGCAAGCTATTTAAGAGTGAGAAGTCTATATCGTTCTCTTCAGGGGACTCAAGTATAGGGCTGGTATACTTTGGTAGTTTTTGTTTTCCCCTCCCATTGTGGGCAGGGGCAGCAGCAGCCCGGGGGCTGTTGGGTGGTTCTCGGATGGTCACTCCCGTTGGTCGTTGCCTCTGGGGTTGTGACACATCTTGTTTTTGCTCAGGGATTTCCTCTCCAGTAGCACTCCCCGCGATGGATTCCCTTACTTCTTGGTGAGGTTCCAAAAGGCCGACCAGCCTTAGATTGCTTTCAGTCACCAGTTCCTTGATGATTTTCTCTATGTTCGTCATGCTGGCTAAGGTTGTGGCCCTTATCGCCATTTCTAGAGTGGGATCTGGTCGGTGCCATGGACCTAGGCGCAACACCAATTTGCTAAGGATAATGAAAGGAAAAATCGACATAAATAAATGACCAGAAGGTCCGACCAAAGATCATAAACTTTACCTCCTTGAGTAAAGGCCAGGTTTTCGGCGACCAGGTCTGTCATAAGGAAGTACTCCTAGAAGTACTTTCCTACATTGGATTTGTAGGTAACATCACGCAAGAATATGCGGGCAGATTCTTGGTGGCAGAAGTGGGAAAACTCTGTGTTGTTTTGGTTGGGGTTGGATTTGAGAACGAACAGATAGTTGATCTCGTGTGGTGTAGGCACAGGCCATTTTTTGTGGTTATAAAGAATATAGAGCGCTGATAGTACTCTACATCCATTGGGTGCTATTTAAAAAGGGGCAACCTCAAAATTATTGGCCACCCCTTGGAAAAATCCATGCAAGGGCAAGATTGTCCCTGCCTCGATGTGAAACCTCAATCAGGCGCCTCCAGGCAAGTTTGCCCTTTGGTCGGGTGTGGGCTTGTGTAAAGTAACTCCAGAAAGCCCATACTTCTTGGAATACTTAGCCACCGTCCTGGTTGATATGACACTAGGAGGGGGGACGTACCAGTCTGTTTCTGCTCGGGGGCCATCGTGAGGACGGGCTTTTGGCTGAATGTCTAGCGGTGCAAAATTTAGGGGTTGGTTAGAAGGAGAATTGTTAGTTTTATTTTTCTTACGAGCTGTGTATTTGACATGACCCATGTGTGGCTGACGGTTTGAAGGACTGGATGTGGGATTGTAATGTGAAAATGGAGGCTCAAGGAAAGGAAAGGAAGGTTGTTCTTGATCCTCGAACGACAATGCAATAAGATTGTCGTCTATTGGTCTCTCACCTCCCTAAGGATCGTTCATGAATATCTGAGAAGGCAAAGGGGAAGTGAGAATCTACGACCAATAGATAGAAGAAGAAAAATATAAGGATAACGTTGCTCGTGTATAAGAGTTAAGCTTTTATACGACCAGCAGCATCCTAATATAAACACTACAAACATGCGAGCAGTTTGAAAAGACAAATCAAAAAGCGAATGTAAAAGGTTTTTTCAAGAAAACTTTTTGACTCCGAATACAGGCGGGAAAAGCCCAGTTTTTCTTAAAACAGTAAAATCAAATTTTCACTTCGATTTTGGGCCCTAAATCAATACCCCTATGTCCCACATTAATTTCTAAACCTCACCTAGTGTTTTATACTACCTAAAATCCCTATTCTAGCATGTTTCTATATATATTTGTATGAACCCGATTACCCGAATAGTTTTTTCTCAAGAACAATGGAGGCACAATCAGAAAAACTCATGAAATTTATTCTAGATTTCATAAAAGAGAAGGTGGGTTTGAAACTTACTTGGATTCCAATTTGCAGAGGAATCACGAAGATTGTTGCTCGAAGCTAGTCGAAGGCGTCTCGGATCACAGAGGTTTTCTGGGTTTTTTCGTGAAAATTTTTTTGAGTTCTTGAAGAGAGAGAAAGCTTCGGTAAAAAGTGAAAATTGGAAAGGGGATATATTTTTGCTGGTCGTGGTGCAGTTGAAAAGGTAATGATGGGAGTGGGATTACGATGTATGAGAAATCACAATAACTGTCAAAATATTTTTGAGAAACTGTAAAAGTCATGATTGCTTACTTTTGCAAAAAGGTGCTGACAGATGTGACAAGTCAGACAAATAGTTGGTCGAGTAAGTTTATTAAATGATTGTCGCAATAAAATAAACTTGGGGGGAAATGTTTACCGAAAAAAGATTCACTTCATGATGTGGCAAGATTGGTACGCACGTGAGGTGCGCGTGACTATTTGAGTAGTTACGATCTGGTCGACCATCGACTAGAGGAGAATTCGTACGGTAGAGGGTGTATTTCTTAGGCGACCAGGGCTGGTCGCAATATATCACATATTTTCTAGAGATATTTGATCTGGCATTTGTGTAAAAAGGGTAATTTTCCATTATTATTCAGATATGTTTTTGTTAAATGTAACCAAGGCCCATCGGCCCATACGTAGATCCTTGAGCCTATAAATAAGACTCAAAGAGATCATGAGAGGGATCTTTAGAGACTAAGAGAGAATATAATTGTTCTTACATAATTCTTTGTATCTATTACTGAGCTGCTGAAACTCAGTAAACCCTTGTTTACTGATCGCAGGTTCCCTTTACATTAATAAGAACACTAAGTGGACGTAGGTCATGACCATCACTTGAGGTCGAACCAAATGAAATCTATGTACTAAATGATTAATTGTTTGAGATAGCACAATCTCGGAACGTTAAATGAAAAAAGGTCAATAATGTTATAAATGACGTATCTTTGGCATCTTTTCTTTGGTCATATTTGTTATGAAAGGATTCAAAGACTAACAAAGGTTGGGCCTTTGAGGGAACTCACCTAGGGTGACCTACTTGATTGTGAATCTAGTCCAGAGGGCAAAAAGACAAAGCATCCATTCTCTGTGTTAAGATAAAGGGCCAAAGAACCACTAGGTCTAGTATATTTAAATTTCTGGGGACAAATGAATTTTCAAGCGAGGGGTGGTTATGAGTGTTTTGTCACATTCATTGATGATTGCTCTAGAGACTCATGTAAGTACCTAAAGCATAGGAATTCTTAGAATTTGTGAAGAAGTTCAAAGAATTCATTGCTATGGCTTTAAAACCATATAAGGTAAAACAGTATAGATCTTGCGATCTGATTAGGGTGGAGGATATTTGGATAATCAGAAACAAGATCATTTAATTGAAGTTGGAGAATTGTCTAAAGCAACTGCCCCAAGGACTCCACAATAGAACGGTGTTCCTGAGTGGCGTGAATCGCGCGGTTATTCTAGAAATGGATAAACTACTTATTTTTTCTAGTGACAATAATGAGGCAATAGCGATTTCGAAAGAACCTCAAAGCCACAAAAGAGAAAAGCATATAAAGATAAAGTACCACATTATCGAGGATGTGTGGCGAAGGCGTGATGAAGATAGCATTGGAAGGCAGTCATTCATATCCCTTTGCAAAGATATAAGCAGAGAGCATAATTGTGAAGCATGTAGAATGAGTAGTTTTGGGAAACATTTCCCATTTGTTTTAAAAGGGAAATTTGGAGTTTGTTGGGTTTTATGCCCTTATAAAACAATGTCGGGCATGTAATGCGATTTTATATTGTCAATAAAAGTAGTAGAAATCATTTAGTTTCACAACAGTGTTGCCTGCTTGTTTTATTACATGATTATTGAAATAATACGAACATTTATGAAATCTCGAACATATGGACAGTTACAATTATAGTGACTATATCACAGTAGATTATAGTTGTAATTATGTATTCAAAAGAATGAATCCTAAGATTAGATCAGTTCATTAGATTTTTACTGATTAGGCAATCTACGATGTGATCTACGTAGACATTCGGGGTGTGATGCCTTGTCCAAGGCATTGACCAAGTAGATAAGATCAAATGTATTTGGTTACATCAGACCAAGACCGATATTGATTATTTATTGATAAATAAGTATCGTTGTTATCGAATCTAATCAATGTCACAATGTTGACCATAGGTTAAGTCGATCTTAATTCTGAGTGATAATATTCTGTTAACTATATTGTTTAAATCTTTTGACTTGTTCGTTACTAGCTTACCCTACGGTCTAGCCCATACTTACATCTTGGAGATTTAGTAGTGTAATCGAGTGGGAGTATTATTCATAGATATGAAATCTATAACTTCTCTATGAGAAGTGAAAATATGATTTCCTTAATTGCTTTGTTCAAAAGGTTAAATGATTGAGATCTCATTTCTGTGATTAAGTTGACAGAAATATCAATTATAAAGAACTTAGTAGGAGTTAAGGATAAAATACTAATGATGGGTAAAACACCCAGCTCGTTAGTAAGTCATCGATAGAAGATTGACTGGCCGTAATGGTTATAACAATGAAAAATGTATTTGTGGTTTGGAGAATATGTTCTATGAATTCAAGAGTTCAATTCTGAGTCTATAGTGGAGTCACAAGGAATTAATAAGGTAGTGAAATTATTTGTAAATAAATTCACGGTAACTTATTGAAGCTTGATTTTATGGATCTGTAGTCATCACATCACCTTTGAGTAAATCATCTAGAATATCTCAATTAATTGATTAAATTATCAATTAGGATTTTTAAAGTTGGCTAGGTCAATTTTAGAAATTTTTACAGAGATGTGAGATTTAGATAATAAAAGAGAATCTTTGGGCAAATTTATTAATATTGATAAAATGGTGTCAATATAAATAAATAATATTAAATCAAGTTTCAAATTATATTAAGTTAATTTGAATAAGGATTTCATTAATTAATTGATTAATTAAAAAATAAATAAATAAAAAGGTTTTGAATTTAGGCCCAATCGGGATTTAACTTCAAAACAAAGAAATTAGGCTCAAGTCCATTTGTGGGAGTGCTTTTATCTTTTTGTTTATTATTTTAATTCATTTAAATGCAAAATGTAAGTTTCTTTACTTTACTCTGTTTTGTGTCAATTTCATAGGAGTTTGTTCTAGGAATTTATATGTTTGTTTGATAATATGTAAATTACATGAAAATAAATAAAGATCATGTAATATGTCATTTCCTACACTTTTAAGATATGGATTAAATCTTTATAACAAACGGTAAGTTTATAATGAAATCAATTTACATTGCTACTGTCATATATAATCATAATTATATAAAGTACATTTACCAATATGTCTATCTACATTAGTAATCTAAATCTATATTACTTACATCCAACCATATGCTTTGTAAACCGTACTAGCAACCATTGATTAAAGATTTCATATATTAATATGTTGCTTACTATTTTATTCATTATATATGATCGTAATTCTCTCATACGCATACAAGATCATATTTTCATCAATGAATATGGAATTTTTTTTATATTTATGTATGAATTATTCAAACAATAATTACGTTAATCAAATATAATAAAATTTTACTTTTACTCAATTCAATAAAATTGTTTTTTCACACCAACCCTAACAATATGTGTGACCGGGTTCAGCTATTAAACTCGCATGTAACTTAGCTAAGGATAATTGCCGCAAGAAATATGCCAGAGCTCCCTAATTAATTCAGAGGTCAGACTTTAGATTTAGCTTGTGACCATTAAGATAGATAAACATGTTCCTGAGATACACTCTCATCAGAGTCCCATGGATTATGGGATTCTTTCCCATTTTGGTACTTTTGATCAAATTAATAAGAGAGATTGTTGACGCGGTTCTTCGCCAATAGGTAATTAAGAAACTAAGAGAATGGGATTAGTGCTAAGTAATGAACCGAAACAGATGAATGATCTAAAAATGAACTGAAGATACCAATACTTTTTTAGGTGGTTCAAAGGTTAAAATCCTTCTACTCCACCAGCCAATATTATTGTTATATTTCTGGTATTCTTTACAGGGTATGTCTTTACACAATCGAATACAACCCTTTGCAACTCCCAGGGCCTCCATATTTATAGAAGAGGACACCTGGGGGTTGGCAAGGGAGGTCATCCCGTGACCTTCTTACCCATCATGTCATTTCTGTGACATTAATGATTAATTCCTAAAACCTGACAAATGAAGTGTGGTCTAATTAGTAGGTAAGGGGGATGATGGGCGTCACGGCCCAACCTAGTCGTGGGTGCCTGAACACGCACGTTTATGCTGCATGTCCGAGAATTCAGGGATATATCAGACACGTGATGTCTGATATATGCACGTTTACATTGCGTGGTTGACTTTATAAAGGGTCACGGCTTCCAACTCAAGCTCAGCCTCGAGCTGGATGCCTTCTTAACTCGTGATCTTCATACCTCTGACTCGGATCCTTAGTGATCTTAATAAACCTTTGGTTACCTCGAGCTAAAGAGGTAGGACCTGACAACAACAGCTCCTGGCATGTGGCCTCCACGTGGCTGATATAATTATGCCATATCTTAGCTCGCTAATAGACCGTGGAAAATTAGGGCGTACATTTGCCCCCCAAGCCTCTGCTCGTGGCATATGACGTCATCTGGGGCCACAGTGGGGGCTTTTAGGCTTCATTATGGACTCTTCATATTCCGTCCATTACGCAGGTGTCGACTACGTGGAGCATCATGGTTGGTGACGGTACGTCTTCCGAGAACCGCATTAAATGGCCTAGCCTATACTCTGTCGTTGTTGACGGTGAAATCTCGTCAACGAAATTAGATTAGAAAACTCAAAGATATGTATGGAGATATTTAGATACGAACTTAGAATCAATTATAAGGAAAAGTAAGAACAAATCAACAATGGAGTAAGTCTTTGTAAATTGCACAATAGCCTGTGTGTACAATCAATTTTCCAACCCCATATTTTGAGGGGTCAAGCTATATTTATAGATGGGTTCTAATGGCCCCCTTATACATGGTGGTCCCTCAGGACAAAATAGTACATGAGTACGCTGCTAAAGTTAACACCACAGGTGGTAGTGGTGCTGGTAGAGTGGTGGTCTGCCCCAGTACGTGTCAGAGGTCTGCAAAAGTGCTCCTATCTTTGTGCCTTATTATGCCTCCACTAATTGTCTGGTACGGACCTCATAAGCATGCTGAGGGAGTCCTGACCATGTACCATTCTTGTACTGCCACTACCTGTCTAGCAAGGACACCGTATCCGTACTCTGACTCTTCTTGGTCTGTAGGCTCACTCCGTGTCTCTCCTGACTTCATGCCGAATTGTTATGAGGCCCTTTCTGAATTTACATCTCATGGGACTCACAGGGAGAGTGGTGCCCCATTGGTGGCGCTTTCCTTAGGAAAGGAGGTAAGGCCTCTTCAATGGGGCCTACTGCGTGTGTGGTGCGGCATGACGCTTATGAATGTGATTAGGATCTCACCTTACGAGACCATTGCTTTGCAGCCTTCATGTGCGAGACCCTTGGTGGGAGGCCATGGGGTGCTTGGTGCGAGACCCATGCCGTAAGGCTCTAGGTGCATGGCCAGGGGCTGCTTGGCGCGAGACCCACCCTTCGGCTGCGTGAGGCCATGGGAATGTCTATGTGAGGCACACCTGGGCGAGGCCCTGAGAACGCCTACATGAGGCGGACCTGGGCGAGGCCCTTAGGCGCGCGAGACAGCTTTGCGAGACGGAGGATACGGCTGCGTGAGGCGCAAGGACATGGGGATGCCTACACAAGACGCGCCTAGGCGAGGCCACGGGAATGCCCATGCAAGACGCACCTGGGCGAGGCCCTTAGGCGCGCGAGACGGCCTCGCAAGACGCATGGCCTCACCGTGCGAGGCTTGGGGGCGAGACGCCAGGCGCAAGGCGCATGGCCTCGTTGTGAGATGCTTGGGGGCGAGATACCAGGCACGAGGCTTGGGGGCGAGATGCCAGGTGCATGGCCTCGCTGGGCGAGGCTTGGGGACGAGACGCCAAGCACGAGGCTTAGGGGCGAGACGCCATGCGTGAGGCTTGGGGGCGAGGCACGAGGCGCATGGCCTCGCTGTGTGAGGCTTGGGGGCGAGACACCAGGTGCGAGGCGCGCCTCTTGCGCGAGACACATGGGTGGGTGACACCCTTGGCGCGCGGCGTGTCTCCAGATGCGAGACTATTCCTCGCGACGTGTCATGGGCGCGAGACACCCGTAGCACCCCAAGTGCCTCTTCGTGAAATGCGGGTGATAGGCTCACGAGACGGGGGGTCTCGTGAGGTGCCTGGGTACTTGGTGCCCTTTGCATGCAGTTAGGTGTATGTCCCAGGTGTCTTTGGCAGCGTTTACGCGTGTGAGTGCATCTTGACCCATGAGCCCGTCAACCTCGTGCGGGCATGTCGGACCTCACTATGTGAGGGCCTTGTGTACCTATCCTCTTGCAGTATTCATTGTGGCCCCTTAGCTTAGCAGGGCCAAACCTTATGGCTCATAACATGTTGTTTCTTGTGAGGCAATCTCCTATATTCAATAAGGCCTACAGGCTCGAGCCCAATAGCATGACTAAGTGACCTTTATCCCTGTGTTCCAACCAGGGACTAGAGATTTTTTATTTGGTGGATTTTTGGCATCCACAGTCGTCCTTTCTCCTTTCGAGTAGAGAGCCTCGTATCCCACATCAGGGCAATCCAACGGCTCTCCTCACTTGGCCTCCTACATATATAAAAGGGGTGGCCACCTTGCGCATGGGCCACCCGTTTATTTGAAAATTTTCTAAATTTCCCATCTTCTTCTTCCTTCTCATTCTCAAAAAACCCTCTTTTTCTTCCGGTTATTGTTCCTAGCGTTCCAGAAGTTCAAGCGCAAGAGCTCCTTTGAGGCTTTGGCACCAGCTATTCCGACGAGGCTCCAACCCAGAGGACCCCTTCATCCTCCCCACAGCAAAACACTCTGTAAGTTTTCTGCTTATTCATGCTTTAAATTTCCTCTTCACTGTAGCTTAGGTAAATTGCTCCTGTAGCTGCATGCAACATTCTGCTGGTTTTTTGTGGGTATGATAGGCGTAGGTTTTTATTTTAGGGCATCGATCGTGGAAAAAACCATTTAGGAGCATGGCTCATAGGGTACGCTTTCTGGGGAAATTTTCTGGGTAGGATTTTTGGTATGCCTGTTTGAAATATCCAGTCTTTTGGGTGCAAAACCGGGTAGCTTAGGGGACATGCTTCACAGGCGGTTTTTGCACTGTTTGCCTACTGAAACTTTCCTTCCAAGGCAAACTTTTATCCTGACCCTCCTGACACACGAATTCTGAGTAATCGGGGATCCGTTGGGAGCACAGGCGCGTGTTCATAGAACCGCGTGCTCTCACTCTCCACGGGCTGAGATTACCTCAGCCCGTGCAAAGGAAACACTTCGCTCCAGATTCTTTTTTATGCTTAGGTCGCCTTTTCTAAAATTTTCTTCCTTTGTTCGCTAGGCGACCCGATGGGACCCAAGAAGAACGCCCCTAAGAATACCGCTGGCAGCTCGTCTTCTCAACAATCCAAAGGAAAGGAGGTGGTGACGGACTCTCCAATCCCCGTTTTCGGGCCGGTCGTGGAGCAGGATCTCGAGGTGGCGCCCGAAGCTTTCTTCGAGGCCGAGAGGATCGTCTCGAAGATCACCAACCAGGGGAAAGTGAATAAAATATTCCTTTCCCACAATATCGAGATTGGGAGGGGCGCCCTGATCGCTCGACCTCCCCTAGAAGGTGAGCGGAGCTGCGCGCTGCTCGATGAAGAATACACGACCTGGAGAGATGAGCACTTCAAGGCTGGGGCCTTCCTCCCACTGGACCAATATTTTGCTGACTTCCTTAATTACATGAAGTTGGCCCCTTTCCAGCTCCCCCCTAACTTGTACCGTTTATTAGCGGGGTTGAAATATTTATTCCTAAAGCAGGAATGGGAGGTCCCCACCCCTGCGGATATCTTATATTTTTTCTGCCTCAAGGCTAGCCCGGAGCAGCGGGGGCAAGACGATGGGTTCTACTACTTGACACGTTTTCCAAATACGGCTATGGTCATGGAGCTACCCAGTCACCCCAACAACTTCAAAGACCAGTTCTTTATGTCCAAGGGGTTTCGCAACTGCGAACTTCATTACTTCAACCGTCCTCGTAAGTATCTTTTACTCTTAGCTCGTGAGTTGACTATTGAATAGTTCCCCTCATTTGTTCCTGACTTAGAAACAATCATGCAGCCATTTTCGCGAGGACAGCCAAGTCTATGACCCTCGGGGGTTAATACGAGACCTTGGTGGGGCTGCCCCCCAATGAAAAGGACTATCGCCAGCTCGTGTCAGACGAGACAATGCTGGCGTGCAAGCTGATCTCTCCCGGCCAAACTTTGGCCTTGAGGAGACCTCGGGGCCTCCCTCCAGCACGCGAGATAGCACCTATCCCCGAGGAGGAGGTTGTGGGGGAAGGAGAGGACTAAGAGGACGAGGAGGACGAGGTGCCCCTCGTGAGGTGGAAGCGGGCGCTGGAGGTCGCCTAAGAAATAGACGAGGAGAGGGTCCAGTCTGGAGCAGCCGCCGGTCCCTCTGGGCAAGGTAATCCTTATATGTTTAGGGACTTAGATAGGGCCACCGTAGACCCTCGATTAGCTAGGTTCAATCCCAACCAGCCCGTTCAACGTCATCGAAGTGACCCAGACCGCGATATAACCTTACTCCAGTGCATCGACCAGCTCGTGCTGGATTACAAAAGTAGCCGCCCTAGGGGCACTGTAGTCGTAGATAACACCATAGCATTCAGGTCGGTCTTTTTCGAGGAGTATGGGACCAATCTTCGGTCGTGGCCCTCCCTTCGGGAGGGTACCGTAGCTCCGGGCGTTAGGCAATATGTAGAAGAGTCTAGTCCCGAGCCAGATTCGGACCCGGAACCTCTTCCAGCCCGAGAAGTCATTATCCTAGATTCACCCGCTGCAGCTCCGGGGACGATGGTCGTAACCATAGATTCCTCCTCTAACTCGGAGGGTAGGATCCCTTTCAATATACTTGAGATCTATTTTCCCTGTAACTTTTGTTGTCTTGCATAAATATTTCTACTTGTATATTAATACTTTGCCTTTGCTTTCTCAGAGGAGATGTCTCAGCCTGGAGGCAATGACCTGTGAGCCATGTTCCCTGGAGTGAACCCTTCCGGGACCTCTGGGCCCTCGGTGAAAAAGCTCTGACTGGCAAAGAAGGCCATCGGGAGTACTTCTAAGTCTCCTGCAAAGGGGAAAAATCAGGCTTCGGCAGCTCCGAAGAAACTGCCTCCGCCTCCTCCTGTTATGAAGATGCCCCATCCTCCCCCGCAAATTCCCGACCCAGCTCGGGATACCGATGTGTCCCCCGGGACCCTGGCGGCCACAACCCCCGAGGTGCGCGTCCCGGTAAATCCCCGGGCTCTGGAGAAGATCCTCGACGTCTTTCGGGGAACGGTCTACGAGACGGCGAGCTACACCGTGGACCATTATTACAATGCCACCGAGAGGGACCTGAGGGCAATCGAGACAAGGAGCCTGGAGAATGTGATGGATTCTTCGCTTGGGATGGCTCTCACGGTAAGTTGACCTCGCCTTTGGTATTCCTTTCTCGCTATGCATCATATGTTTATTATTTACTATCTAAGGCAGTTGCCTTATCATCTTTTTGGCTTTTTGCAGGGTGGCCTGGCTCTCCACCGAAGCATATCCCAATCTTGGGCCAGGCTTGATGACATGAGGGGGGAACACCAGACTGACCTGGCCGGCCTTGAGACCGCCAAGAAATAGGTGCAGGAGGCTAAGGATGCCCTGGCAACCGTGCAGGCCAAGCTGGACGCGTCCCGGCCTAAGCTGCAGGAGGCCGAGGCTACCAAGGCCGTGCTAGCTGCTGCGAGGACTGAGCTCGAGGAGGCCAGGGCTGCTCGGGCCGCATTGGACACCGTGAAAGCCGAGGCCGAGGAGGCCAAGGCCGCCCTGGAGATGGAGAGGGCATCGTCCAACTCCTCCGTGGAGGCTATGATGTACCATTGCTGGGTCTATAACCTAGATGGTGACTTCTCCTTCATGGGGGCGGATGCGTGGGAGAGCTTCTTGGAGAAATTCAAAGCTCGCCTTCAGCACGAGGCGCCCTCCAAGACCAGGGAGAACTCCACAGCCGCCGAGCAAGAGGGCGAGGTGGTGACCTCATCGGAGCAGCCTGGCGGGGCCTAGGACTTCTTTTCCTTTTATCCTTTGTATACATTTTTTTTTGTAACTTTGTATGAGGTTAATAAACCTCGAGACAATTGGTTTTACCAAATTTTTGCTTCTAATTGATTTTCATCATGTTACCTTTATGCGTTTTGGCAATAGTCTTAGTTTTTGTTGGTGCTGCGATTGATATTTTATGCTTTTCTAGGAAAAAACATAATCAATTTTGAGTCAACTTCTAATATAAGTCATGGTTGCATCCCGGACATTGCTTTAAAATCTTAGTTCGCGTTAATTTTTTATTAATATCTCATGCTTTTTAAGAAAAACAACGATCAATCAATTTGAATCAACGTCTAAGTTTTAGGACCTGGTTATATCCAGGACGTTAATTTGAAAACTTAGTTCGTGTAAATTCTTGATTAATATCTTGTGCTTTTTAAGAAAAACACTGATCAACCAATTTGAATCAACTTCTATGTTTTTAGGACCTGGTTATATCCAAGATGTTAATTTGAAAACTTAGTTCGTGTTAATTCTTGATTAATATCTTGTGCTTTTTAAGAAAAACACCGATCAACCAATTTGAATCAACTTCTAAGCTTTAAGACCTGGTTATATCCAGGATAGGACTTAGTTCGCGTTAATCCTTTATCAATATCTCGTGTTTTTTAAGAAAAGCATCGATCAATCAATTTGAATCAACTTCTAAGCCATTAAGGCGACCTGGTTATATCCAGGCACCATATGCCCCCCAAGTAATTAGGAAAGGGTCTTTCGTGGTTACTTGAGATTACATTCGCAAATATACACAATAATGAAAAAAGATTTAATTCTCATTGCTTGATAAACAAAAAATGGCCTTTCTGAATAAGCCTTACAAGGGTGTTACTGATAATATTTCTTCAAATGAATGGCATTCCAAGTTCGTGGGACCGCTTCTCCATTAAGCCGAGATAACTTGTAGGTTCCTTCCCTGTAAGGACCCAACTACTCTAGACTTTGGACCATTAACAAAAACTATACATAGACCCTAATCTTTAATAGAACTTACAAGTGAAAAAGATCATACTTTATTAAAAACTTGTAAAAACCAATGTTTAAACTTACATAAACTCAAAGCAGGATATGGGATCCCATTGTTTTAAAAAAAAAAGCATATCTTAATTGAAATGAAAAGAGATTACATAAATAGGTGCGAAAAAATACACATAAACCATAAATAAAGACTACATCCTCGAAATCGAACTCTCGACTCCTTGAATCCATTCATCACCGATACACATTCCCCAAGCATCCACGAACCTTACCCGCCACTATAGCTATTTTCCTGCACATATAAACAAAAAGGAATAAGCCTAATGCCCAGCAAGGAAAATCTAACACATAGTTGATATACATAAATTTCATAAGAAACATAAAAACATAACATAACTCTTATATCATACACATACTATAATGGCCATTATTACTTGGGGTCCCATAGACTAAACAAGTCATATGCTCATTAGATTAGTGGGGTCCTACTAGCTAAGCAAGTCATGTGCCCATAATCTATTTGGGGCTTGTTAGTCATATGGGTCATATGCCCAAGCCTACATACATACATAACATAACACATTACATAACATAAAAAAACATAAGATAACATATAAAACATATAACATATGAATTTTATCCTATTTTCCTTACCAAAATACCGGGATAAGAGGACAGAGTTGGGACTTTGGAACACTCCTAAGGACCATTTGAAAAAGAGTGAGTATAGTGAAGAAGAGAAATGAAAGGAATGGAAGGACTAAACCATTGAGAAAATACTTACCAAAAACTTATGTGCAAGTTCTTAGATTTCCTAACCAAAATAAGAAACGGTTAGAAGGCTGAGTAGAAGACTATGAGAACTTAAAATAAAATAATACCAATGAACTAAGGTGTGGAAATAACTTGAAGACTTGTAAGACCAATCTAAACCTCAAACTGAAATACTATAAAACCTTACTTCCCCAAGTGTTTGATAAGCTTATGATGATCAAGCTTATGATTCCCAACCCAAGTGTTTACACTCTCACACTCACCTAGCAACTTGCAGCCTCTGAACTTAGAGCAAAAGATGAATAATGGCTAGGTACTAGGTCCTATTTATAGAGTTTAGGAATGAAAGGATCTTAATTTAACTTGAATAAAAATAATGGCTTTTTAAGTGAAAATAATTTGAATTATCGTTCAGCAGAGGCTAAAGACTTATTCAGAAAGGTGTTGGACTTATCAAGAGGTTGAAGGGTTGAATGGAAAATGATTTCAAAAACATTCAAAATATGCTGAAGGAGGCAATATATCACCCCCTATAGGCGATATATCGCCTGGACCATTATGCCCGAGGCAAATGTGCATCGTTTCGTGTTTTCCGTATCTACGTGCTGCAATATATCGCCCCCTATAGCTGCGATATATCGACATACGCGGATTATTTAAACACGAAATTACACATTTTTAGCTTAATTTGAATTAAGTAAACAGCCTTGACTAAGCCCTTAAACGTTTTCAAAGCTGCTGACTGACCTTAGAGCATTCAAATTTTACCCTTATTAAATTAAATCCTCAAAATACTTAATCATTAATAACCCATACATAACATGTGCTAAAATCCCATTGGTTCTTATCTAAACCTTATAGTATAATAAATATTATCCTCAATATCAGTCATATTAATCAGACCTTAGGTTAAAATTAATATTCTTAAACTATTGGTTAAACTTAAAAAATCTACAAGTACTACTATGAGTGTCCAAATAATCCCGGTCTGAACCAAAAATCCACAGTTATAAAGATAATACTATAATTACTATAATACTACTATCTAACTTAGCTAAGTAAAGTTCTTGGACTCTACATTCCCTTATGACCTCGGTTATTTGATATGGCCCTTCCCAGTTTGGTCCCAATACTCCATCTTTGGGATCCTTACCAGCTAAGAAGACTCTTCTGAGGACCAAGTCACCAATGCTAAAGGCATGTTTTTTGACCTTCGATTTGAAGTAACGATTGATTTTTTGCTGGTAATGCGCGAGCTGGAGCTGCGAATCTTCTTTTCTTTCATCAATCAGGTCGAGGGATGCGCATAGTAGTTCGTGGTTGTGGTCCTGGTCATACGCCTGGACTCTATGCGAAGTACCTTTATCTCGACAGGAAGGACTGCCTCACTCCCAAAAGCCAGGGAGAAAGGAGTGTGACCCGTAGGAGTCCGATGCGAGGTCCGGTATGCCCACAGTACCTGGGGGACCTGTTCTGGCCAGACCCCCTTGGCTTCGTCCAGCCTCTTCTTAAGGCTCGCCTTTAGCATCTTATTGACGGCTTCGACCTGCCCATTAGCCTGGGAGTAGGCCACAAAGGAGAAACTTTTTTCAATGCCGTACCTTTCACAGAATTCGGTGAAGAGGTCGCTGTCGAACTGAGTCCCATTGTCGGATACAATTTTCTTTGGCAGCCCGAACCAGCAGATAATGCTTTTGACCACGAATTCAAGGACTTTCTTGGAAGTGATTGTTGCCAAAGGTTCTGCCTCAGACCACTTTGTGAAGTAGTCGATAGCCACCACAGCGTAGCGGACCCCGCCCTTTCCAGTAGGGAGGGCGCCAACCAGATCAATTGCCCAGACCGCGAATGGCCACGAGGACGAGATCATCTTCAGCTCGACTGGGGGAGCTCGGGCAACAGTGGCGAATCTCTGGCACTTGTCACATCTCTTAACGTACGAGAATGAGTCCTTCGACAGAGTGGGCCAGTAATACCCCTGCCTTAAGACTTTCAGGGCCAAGCTTTGCCCCCTAGTGTGGTCCCCGCAAAAACCCTCATGCACTTCCTGCAAGATGGTCTTTGCTTCGCCTGGCAGAACACATCGTAGGAGGGGTAGGGAGTGCCCACGCCAGTATAACACCCCGTCTACCATGGTATACCTTGGAGACTGGTACAGTATCCGTTGTGCGTCATTACGCCCCTCGAGTAACTTTCCTTCAGTGAGATACTCGAGGATGGGGATCACCCAGGTCGGTTTGGCGTCAATCATCTCGACCTCTGCCCTGACTTCTTCTATACTTGGTTTCTCCAAGAACTCTACCAGTACTAACCCCAAAGCCTCCGTCTCCCCGGAGGTAGAGAGCTTGGCGAGGGCATCTGCGTTAGCGTTCTGCTCTCGAGGTATCTGCTCGATTGAGCCCCATTCAAATGCGGACAGCTCAACTTTTACCTTGGCAAGGTAAGCAGCCATCTTGGTCCCCCGTGCTTGATATTTACCTAACACCTGGTTTACCACGAGCTAGGAATCGCTGAAGCATTGAACGAAGCTAGCCTTCAGCTCCTGGGCTACCCTTAGCCCGGCCAGCAAAGCTTCGTATTCAACCTCATTGTTGGATGCCTTGAATCTGAATTTCAGCGCTGAGTGGAATCTATGCCCTTCTAGGGATATCAAAATGATTCCAGCCCCGGAGCTGTTCTCATTAGATGAGCCGTCCATGAAGATCTTCCATGACGCCTGGGCCGAGGTGACCTGGGGTGAATCTTCCACAAAATCTTCTCTGAATCCTGTGCATTCCGCCACAAAATTAGCCAGGGCCTGGCTTTTTATTGTAGTTCGTGGGGTGTACAAAATCTCGAACTAACTAAGCTCAATAGCCCACTTCAACAGGTGTCCCGATGCTTCAGCTTTTTGCAAAACCTACCTAAAAGGTTGATCGGTTATGACGTGTATTGAGTGGGATTGGAAATATGGCCTGAGCTTTCGGAAGGCCGTGATAAGACAGAATGCCATCTTTTCCATCAACGGGTATCGGGACTCGGCCCCGAGAAGTCTCTTGCTGATGTAATAGACTGGTTTTTGAACCCGGTCTTCTTCTCAGACCAATACGGCACTAGCTGCATCTTCTGTGACAGCTAGGTAAAGGAAAATAGGCTCCCCTGTCGTTGGTTTGGACAATACAGGTGGCTCGGCCAGATGCGCTTTCAGGTCGAGGAAGGCACTTTCGCACTCCTTTGTCCACTCGAACTTCTTTTTTTCCCGGAGCAGGTTGTAGAATGGCAGGCACTTGTCGGTGGATTTAGAAATAAATCGATTAAGGGCTGCCACCCTTCCTGTCAGACCTTGGACGTCCTTTCATGACCTAGGTGATGGAAGCTCGAGCAATGACTTGATCTTATCGGGGTTTGCCACGATTCCTCTAGTGTTGACAATAAAACCCAGGAATTTTCCAGACGCGACCCCAAAAGTGCACTTCTGTGGGTTAAGCCTCATGCCGTACTTTCTTAGTATCTTGAAGCATTCCTCCAGGTCGGAGACATGGTTATTGGCAGTCTTCGATTTGACCAGTATGTCATCCACGTATACTTCCATGTTCTTCCCGATCTGGTTGGCGAACATCCTATTCACCAATCTCTGGTATGTAGCACCGGCGTTCTTCAGTCCGAACAGCATGACCTTGTAACAATAGACGTTAGTTGGGGTCATGAAGCTAGTGTGCTCCTGGTCCACCGAATTCATGGCAATCTGATTATAGCCTGAGTACGCGTCCATAAAGGACATGAGCTCGTGCCTCGCCGTGACGTCCGCCAATTGGTCGATCCTTGGCAAGGGAAAATATTCTTTGGGGCAGGCTTTATTCAGATCGGAGAAGTCGATGCAGGTTCGCCATTTCCCGTTGGACTTCGGGACCAGCACAGGATTGGCAACCCAAATCAGAAACTTGGCTTCATGGATAAAGCCGCATTTCTTGAGCCAGGCTACTTCTTCTTCTAGGGCTTCAACTCGAGTTGTTCCCAGGCACCTCTGTTTCTGGGACTTTGCATGAACGCTCTTATCCAAATGAAGGGTGTGCATGATGACATTTGGACTGATTCCAACCATGTCCTCGTGTGACCATGCGAACACATCCAGGTTCTCCTGCATGAACTTGATCTGCTTTGCCTTCCTCTTGCCACAGAGGTTTTTCCCGAGCTTAACCATCCATGAGGGATTCTATGGATCGATATTTACTTCCTCGAGCTCTTCAATAGCTTGGAGCTCGGACTTATACTCGCCTATTCGGGGGTCAATATCCTCACTTAGGACGATATTTTCCCCTTCGGCGCTCTGAGGTTTTTCAATCTCAGGATTAGGCAAAGGTTCTTGAGATTCCTCTTCTCCACCTTGGACGGCCATTGTTAACTGCCCGGGTTTCAATTTTCCCTTCATGGAAATGTTGTAGCATTCCCTGGCAGCAAGCTGATCGCCACGGACTGTGCATATCCCTGTGGAAGAAGGGAATTTCAGCGCGAGGTGGCGGACAGAGGTGATGGCTTCAAAAGCTATAAGTGTAGGTCGACCCAAAATGGCATTGTATGCGGCGGGACAGTTGATGACCACGAATTCAAGGAGTTTTGAGACTGTCCAAGGTCCCTCTCCTAAGGTGATCACCAGCTCGATTGTCCCTATAGCCGCTGATCCCTCTCCAGAGAAACCATAAAGCATCATGGAGGTCGCCTTCAGCTCGGCGATAGACAAACCCATCTTCTCCAGCATGGATCAAAATAGAAGGTTTACCGAGCTCCCATTATCGATCAGCACTCTCCTAACCCTCCGATTAGTGAGCTGCACTGCTACGACCAGAGGGTCGTTATGAGGGAACTGAACGTGGTTGGCATCTTCTTCAGTAAAAATGATTGGTTGCCTTTCCAATCGTTGCTGCTTTGGTACATGCTGCTCAGGGACAAACTCTACTCCATTATGAGCCTTAAGTTCGTTGACATACCTCTTTTGGGCACCTCTGCTCGTGCAAGCCAAATGAGGACCTCCAGAGATCGTGGAGATCTCTCCTCCTATCACTGGAGGAGGGACGTCCTGATCTACCCAAGACCCGGGCTGAGTGACAAGGACTTCCAGAGCTAGACGGGCTGCGGGAACTCTGTTCCACGCATATTGAGCCAAGGGGCCGGCTCAGATGAGAGTCTCGATCTCATCCTTCAGGTTTCTGCAGTCATCGGTAGTGTGGCCAACGTCATTGTGGAAACGGAAAAACTTGGAGGGGTCTCGCTTCCCCTTCTGGTGCTTTAACGACTTCGGCTTCTTCCAGGGGAGGCGAGCAGAGTTTGCTAGGAAGATTTTCTCCCTAGAGTGGGTGAGCTCCATATAAGTCGCGTAGACCGGCTTTAATTTTTCTACATACTTATTCTTCTTTTGGCCATACTGGTTGCCCTTGCCGTTCCCCTTTCTCTTGCCTCCACCAAACTGGTTATTCTGTGTAACATTCTGGTTCGTTGTCACGACCTCCGTTCCTACTTCAGCGGGCTGCTCAGGGACCTGGCTAGTTCCTACAGCTGAGGCTTGGGCCTCCTCCAAGTTGATCCACCCCTGGGCTCTATTTAGGAATTCGGTTACGGAGCTGACTCCCTTCCTTTGTATCTCATTCCAGAGTCCCCCTCCGACGAGGATTCCAGTTCTCAAAGCCATGAGCTTGGAGCTGTCATCTGCGTCTCTAGCCCGAGCAGCGACGTTCGTGAACCTGCTTAGGTAAGCCTTCAGAGGCTCGTCGGGTTGTTGCCTCGCGTTGGCCAGGGAGTCGGCCTTGACGCGGGCAGCCTGGGAAGCTCGGACTGCTCTCTTGAAGTCAGTAGAGAAAGTTTTCCACGAGCTGATTGATTGTTTTTTATTCTGTTTGAACCACTGTCTAGTCGACCCAGTCAATGTGGAGGGAAATATTTAACACCTCAGCTCGGGGCCAATGTTGTGGGCCATCATCAGGGTATTGAACATACCCAGATGATCTGACGGATCTCCGTCTCCGTTGAATTTGGACAGGTGCGGCATACAGAAACCGGGCGGGTATGTCGTTGTTGCTATGCTGGGGGCGAAGAGCTCAAGTTCGTCCCCCGAATCATATTCGTCTTTTTCTTTTTCTGACAGGAGCTTCCTCATTAGCTCCTCCCTCTGAGGTAGGCACTCAAGAGTTTTGTCCTGATTTCCTTGGTTGTTCCGGGGCTGTTCAACAGCTCCGGATCCATTGTATAAGTTTGGCGAGTTATTGTCCCTTCTATCTTGAGATAGGTTATATGGGACATTCTCGTTGTCGCGTACCTCGGACGGGTCTTCCCTGGGGCGAGCACGGCTTCCATTTCTTACTGGGTTTCCCCTTTGAGAGTTTAGATGATCTCGGAGCTCGTCCCTCGGGGTGGCTTGAGGACTCTGCGCTGAGCTCAGGCGTTAGCGCAGGTCTCCGCCAGAAAGGTCACTACGGCGGCTTCCGGTCCAATAGCTCTCGTTTGAGAAGCTCGGAGCCCGCCTCTGGGGATGAGGATCTGGGACTTCTCTGGGCGCCCTGCTACGATGGGAAGGTCCTACGGAAGGTGGGTTTCTCCTACTGCTCCCATAAGCTGGAATATCTCGAACTGGCCAAGGAGGAGACGGATATCTTATCGGTGAAGGAGGATGTCTGACCGGGGATGCAATCCCGGTCCCGTCAGGGCGGATAAGGTTAGGTAAGGGCCTCTCGGCCCTGCCAACCTGCAGGTCTTGTGCTTGGCGGTCTGAGCGAGGCGCAGGACGGCTGGCCGGGACGGGCTGTCGCTGTGAGCCCTCCCCGAATCTCCTTCTAGAATTCCCTCGAGCCCTCCTAGGTGCGCTCGAGGGTGGTTGTGAACTGGGAGTTGAAGTTCGAACCGAGCGGCTATACTGTTGCTTGGCCCTGGGTAGTTCTTCGAAGGTTGTCTCTCGGTGGTGCGATGAGGGAGTAGAGTTGGATGTCGGGGGTCTGGCTGACCGGCTAGGCCTGGACCGATTACCCCGGCAGGACTTATGAGTCTCACCTTGCCTCTTTCCAACGTAAGCATCGGTTGTAAGAGGGGGTAGTCGGGCCAACACCTCCTTAATCTGCTGGTTAGCTTTCGTCAACTGACTCCTTAGCTGAACATTCTCCATTTCTACTGCCGTGTAAAAATCCGGGTTCGGATTAGGTGGTCGGGGCGCCGAACTTCCAATGTCATCTTGGCCTATTGGCTGCTTGCCCGGCCGCTGCTGAACTTCAAGGTTTTGCTCACCGGAGATGGCGGCATGATGGGCCTCCTGCCCATCATGTTGGTCTGCCACGTTACCGTGTCTTGAGCGAGTGATCACCATGGTTGGGTATTTGCGATAGCACCAATCTAACAAGCTCTCAATGAAAGCACCAAACTGTTGACGCGGTTCTTCGCCAACAGGTAATTAAGAAACTAAGAGAATAGGATTAGTGCTAAGTAATGAACAGAAACAGATGAATGATCTTAAAATGAACTGAAGATACCAATACTTTTTTAGGTGGTTCAAAGGTTAAAATCCTTCTACTCCACCAGCCAATATTATTGCTAAATTTCTGGTATTCTTTACAGAGTATTTCTTTACACAATCGAATCCAACCCTTTGCAACTCCCAGTGTCTCCATATTTATAGGAGAGGACACCTGGGGGTTGGCAAGGGGGGTCATCCCGTGACCTTCTTACCCATCATGTCATTTCTGTGACATTCATGATTAATTCCTAAAACCTGACAAATGAAGTGTGATCTAATCAGTAGGTAAGGGGGATAATGGGCCGCACGGCCCAACCCAGTCGTGGGTGCCTGAACACGCACGTTTATGCTGCGTGTCCGAGAATTCAGGGATATATCAGACACGTGATGTCTGATATATGCCCGTTTACATTGCGTGGTTGACTTTATAAAGGGTCACGGCTTCCAACTCAAGCTCGGCCTCAAGCTGGATGCCTTCTTAACTCGCGATCTTCATACCTCTAACTCGGATCCTTAATGATCTTAATAAACATTTGGTTACCTCGAGCTAAAGAGGTAGGACCTGACAACAGCAGCTCCGGGCATGTGGCCTCCACGTGGCTGATATAATTATGCCATATCTCAGCTCGCTAATAGCCCATGGAAAATTAGGGCGTACAGAGATAATAGAGAATATTATGCATTAAATATATATTTATTGACCAATATTTGTATTTATTGTATAATATTTTATAATATTCTGTCTTGGGTAATTTCCATATATAATTTTGGAATACTCTGTACGCCAACCTCCTCTATAAATAGAGAGGGAATGGCTCATTGTAAAATCCTCGAAAAAAAGAGAAACAATAACTTTAGTGAAATTTCTTCTTAAGCTTTATACTAATAGAGTAATACAAACTTGTGGACTAGGTAGATTGTAACCAAAGAACCACATAAAAGCTTGTATGGTTATCCATTTAATGTTCATACACTTCAAATCCTAGTGCTAAAAGAACCTAATTCTCTTTTTAGATTAAGTTTACGAAATTCTGTGTCAACAAATTCTCTTAAAAGTACTCTCAACATAGACATAATCTCAAACTCATAAAAATGTGGCAGCAAACACACTACAACATGGTTCTTGAAATTCATACATTGAGAGATGTGGAATTTCAAAATATATTTCACCATATGTGTGTAATCCCATAGAGTAGTGATCTCATGCCATATTGATGAAGACCTTGAATCCATATCTGCATCCATGTTGCGCGTATTGAAAAATAATTCGCTCTTGTCTCACAAGGTTTTGTGATCAATACAAACCAAATCTTGAATCAATAATTTGACAGCTGTAGAGGATGAAGACATCTCATCCATTAAAAATTATGGAAAACACTAAGAAATGAAGGATTAGAGATCACAATATAAGGATAATAATGTTTTTGATTGTTGGGGGTAAAGGATTATCTCAAACAACAATGGAGGAAACAATCTATGAATCAAAACACAAATTAAATGAGCAATAAACACAAAAGACTTGCCAAGATTAAGGAAATCTCTGTTCGAAACCTTTATTCCAAACCACTACAAATGAAGCTTGAGGTTTCTACACTTGGAATCAGGAGTGGAATATAACAAGCCTTTGATCTTCACACTTGCAAGCTTTTCTTGATGAAGATCTTGAAAAAAAATTGAGTGTCTTGGAGAGCTAGAGAGAGAGAGGAGAAAGTAGTGATCAAGTCCCAAAAACTCTTTAAATAGGTTAGGCACCTTCATTAGGTCCAACCAATAGGATCAAACATTTGTCAAATATATTTTGGAGGCAAAACACATAAGGTGATGCATCACCTGTTGTATAGCCGCAATCCATGTTGCGCACGCGACACGTCACCAACGAGGGGGTGATGCATCCTTTCAAAGTTTGTCCAACTTGTCCAAAAGAAGCTTAAACAACTCCAAATATTCCCAAACTTTTGGGCATGCTTAGATACTTCATTGTATCACATTAAGCCCCAAATTAATTTTAAATGCCTACAACAAAAAGTCAAATTTCTCATCACTATTATGTGAAATCATTAAGTGTTTTGCACTACTTTGTGAAAACATACTTAGCCATATATTTAACCAATCTTAACAATATATGTGTCGACATGTCGCAACATATCGCATGAAATCCCATTAAAGAAAATGGAAATGTGACATGCCACCACAATGAATGATGACATGTCGCCTACCATGAGCAATAAAATACTAAACTTTTGTTTTTGCTCCAAAATGATGTGTATCAAAACTCTAATCCTATTGGTTTGACTTAATTGACGATGCTTAACATATTTAAAGGGTTTATGAGAGCATTTGGGACTTGATCACATATTTCTCTCTCTCTCTCTCCAAGATTCAATTTTTTTCTAAAGATCTTAATCAACAAAAACTTGATTAAAGGCTTGTTATATCCTACTCCTTATTCTAAGTGTTGAAACCTCAAGCTTCATTAATAGTGGTTTGAAATAAATATTTTGGATAGAGATTTCCGTAATATTGGCACGCCTTTTGTGTTATTTGTTCATTAATTTATGAATTTGGTTCTTAGATTATTTCCTCATTTGTTACTTGTGATAACCACTTACCCCAGCACGAGGTTGGAAACTGGGCAAAAAAAATTCTCTATTTTAGAGATATTTTTAAAACTAAAATTTTGTTTTAAGTTGTTTTTACTCTAACAAAAATTTTAAAATCCATTAAGAAATCATGTTTTAAATATTTTTTGAGTTAAGAAATGTGGGAAAAGGATGTTGAAATGAAGCTTGATGTCCAAATTTTTCATCTTTGGTGTTGTGGAATTCCGACTAAGTCGAACTAACCCAGCTGGAGATTGAAGATGATTGAAACAACATGTTATTGTGGGTTGATTTTATTTTTGCTTAGATGCTGTTTGATTGATATTATTTTATTTTTTGCTATTTTGCTTTTAAAGGTTGTGTTATTATTAGATGTTGATGTAGTATCGATTTTGATTGGACTTTTTTTCCTGCAAAATTTTTTTATTGGAAAAGTTAAACCTCAACGATATCAATTATAATATAGAAAAAATATCAACTTTGCTTCGGTAACATCAACTTTTCACAGTCAAACTGTAAAATTGAAAGAAAAAAAATTATGAAGACCATATTTTAATTTTGAAAAAACAAAGTTATAATTTTGAGTGTTAAAAAATCATAAACAACACATATTTATGAAGAAGAAAAAAACCTATACTACATTTACTAAAATGAAAATATGAGTAAACTTCCCGTTTGTTTTGTTTTTTATTAATGAAAAAATATGTATCATTTTGCCTTCACGCTTCAATGTCACATTATGAAGTAAAATGAAAAAATAAAATATAATAAATCCAAAATAAATTAAATCAGTAAGCAAGAAAAATATAGGGGCAAATAAGTAATTTAACCAACTCAAATATAAGAGAAGTTATACTAGGTGTAAACAATATGCAATACATATTTGCTTAGTTTTAATTAGTTTTATAATGTTTGTTATTATTTAATATGAATACATTCAGTTACAATAAGTAACAAAACATATGTGTTCTTTATAAATATAAATAGTAAAAAATTTAATAAAAATAAAGATTATGTATTATATATTATAATAAATATAAATGGTAATTATATTAAATATTATTATAATAATTATATTTATAATATTTGAATTTATATTAATATAATTAATAAATATCTATTTTTAATAATTTTTAAAAGTGTATTTCGTTTAATATTTGTAATATTCCGTTAAAGTTAACAAAAAAAATCATTAAAATAAAAAATTTATGTTATCTATACATTTTTATATAGAAGAGATCACCAAACTAAATACACTTAATTCCATAAAGTAAAAATATATTAATCATAAAATTTTATAGGGAAAGTCTCCGATAGAATAAGTTGTTTTACCCTATCAATATGCACTACCCTATTTTAGCACGCAAGTAAGTTATGACATTTTTTTTTTATATCATAGTGTTCATTATAGACATCGCCAACCTCCTGCAAATTTTTTAGAAAATCATAATAATTTATTGTGTCGAAAACATAGTAACAATTTTTTTTCGTATTGGTACGACACTATTAAGAGTTTTTATTGAAACTATATTTTGGATACAATAATAAATTATTCAGATTTTCTCGAAAACTTACATGAGGTTCGTTGTGACTACAACGAATACCGTCATGTAAAAAAATCGGAATTATAATCAGGGACGGAGCTGGAAAAAAATATTAAGGGTGAAAAATATAAATAAAAATTTTGGGGGGCTTGATTGCTAATTCAAAAAAAAATATATTAAAATGCATTTTTTTACTAATTTAATATATAAATACATCCAGAATCAAAAAAAAAAAAAATTGGAGGGCTTGAGCCCCAATTTCTATTACTACCTCCGTCTCTCATTATAACTTATCCACACCTGTAAAAAGCATAGTAGTGATGTACCAACAAAGTTAGCTTACCCTACCACTTACCCTACCACAAACTCTCTCAATTTTTTAAATAAAATTATATATTTTTGAAATCATATATTTTAATCATTTCACTTAGATATATTTATAGGAAGTTTCTATGATAGGGGCTCCAAAAAGAGCCCGGTGGGGCTTTTTTATGTTATTAACCTGTGAATAATTTTTGACACAATTTTTTTTATGACTGTGTATATTGTAGTTATTTAGATTATCCTGCAAATTTTCAGAAAATTTTGAATAATTTACCGTGCTGAAAAATAATTTAAAAATAGGTTGTTGCATATGGAAAATAGCATATTTGAACCTAGTTTTCAGCATTGTAAATTATTCTGAAAATTTGCAGGATATTTTATAAATAACTACAATATACACGATCATAAAAAAAATCACACCGAAAATTATTCACGGGTCGGAAATACAAAAGAGCCCCACCGGTGGAACTCTTTTTTAAACCCCTATCCTAAAATCCTCCTCTCTCTCTCTCTCTCTCTCTCTCTCTCTCTCTCTCTCTATATATATATATATATATATATATGAAAATTCTCCTATAGGGGCTTAACTTTAAGCCCTACCGGTAGGGCTCTCAGTGTTCTCGACCCGTGAACATTTTTCGGCATGATTTTTTTTATGACCGTGTATATTGTAGCTATTTAGAGGATCCTGCAAATTTTCAGAAAATTTCGAATAGTTTACAGTATCAAAAACTAAGTTCAAGCATGTTGTTGCACGCGTGACTAATTTTTTGTATGCACGTGGACGGCAACAAGTTTGAACCTACTTTTCGGTACTGAAAATTATTCACAATTTTCTAAAAATTTGCATGATGCTCTAAATAGCTATAATATACAAGGTCAAAAAACAAATCGCGCTGAAAAATATTAACGAGTCGAGAACACTAAAAGCCCCACTGATAGGGCTTATATATAAATATATATATAGGACAATTCTTCTATAAGGACTCCACTTTAAGCCCTACCGGTGGGACTCTCAGTGCTTCTCGACCCATAAACAGTTTTCTGCATGATTTTTTTTTTTATGACTGTGTATATTGTAGCTATTTAGAGCATCCTGCAAATTTTCAGAAAAATTTGAATAGTTTACAGTACCGAAAACTAGGTTCAAACATGTTGTTTTCCACGCGTATAAAAAAAATTAGTCACGCGTGCAACAACATGTTTGAACCTAGTTTTCGGTACTGTAAACTATTCAGAATTTTCTGAAAATTTGCAGGATGCTCTAAATTGCTACAATATACACGGTCATAAAAAAAATCGCGCCGAAAACTATTTACGGGTCGAGAACACTGAGAGTCCCACCGGTAGGGCTTAAAGTGAAACTCATACAGGAGAATTCTCCTATATATATATATATATATCTTCTATATAATAAGTGTGTAGATAACATAAATTCTTTGTTTTAACGGTTTTTTATTTTTTTAATATTAACTTTAACAGAATATTCTTATATTTAACATAATATTCTTATATTTAAGGGTAATTTGTAAATACTTAAACTTAAATAAAATAAAATGAATAATTAAAAAAATTAAAATAGGATATTTTTTAGATATTTTACAATGATAATTATTTAAGAATAACAAATAATTAAACAAATTAAAATATGATATTTTTGAGATATTTTACCATGATAATTATTTAAAAATAATAAAATCATACATTTTATAACTTACATAAAATTTATTTAAACTTAAACTCACTAATAATATCATATTAAACATACAATATAATATACTGTCAATTAGCAACAGATTGCTTTTTTAGAAAGAAAAAAACTAGCAAGAAACTTAAATTTAAAATCAAGTATAATATTTAATATTACATTAAACATATAATATATGATCTCTTGTTGTCACTCTAAAATTCAAAAACTAGAGCAAACATAAACTTAAACATAAATAAATCAATTATTTAATTAAAATAAGATATTTATTTGAAATTTATATAACATTAATATAAATTTAATAAAAATAATGAATAAAGTATAAATAAAACTAAGCAAACGTACATATTGCACGTTGGTTGCATCTAGTATATATAATAAGTATGTAGATAACGAAAATAATTGGTTTTAACAGTTTTTTATTTTTTTAAGGTTAACTTTAACATAATATTCTTATATTCAACAGAATATTCTCATATTTAACGGTAGTTTGTAAATACTTAAACTTAATTAAAATAAAATAAATAATTTAAAAAATTAAAATAGGATATTTTTTAGACATTTTACAATGATAATTATTTTAAAATAATAAATAATTAAAAAAATTAAAATATGATATTTTTTAGATATTTTACAATGATAATTATTTTTAAATAATAAATAATTAAACAAATTAAAATATGATATTTTTAGATATTTTACAATGATAATTATTTAAAAATAATAAAATCATACATTTTATAACTTAAATCAAATTTAATTAAACTTAAACTCACTTATTAAAATAATATTATATTAAACATATGAAATAATTTACTGTGAATTAGCAACAAATTATTTTTAAAAAAAAACTAGCAAAAAACTTAAATTTAAAATCAAGTATAATATTTAATATTACATTAAATATATAATATTTAATCTTTTGTTGTCAGTCCCAAATTCAAAACTTAAAACAAAAATAAATAAATTATTTAATTAAAATATAATATTTATATTAAAATTTATATAAATTTAATAAATTTTATAAATAAAACTAAACAACTTGTTCGTATCTAGTATATATATATATATAATAAAGAAATACTTATCTTTCTATAATTTTTCCACAAAAATATAAATCTCAATTTTATAATAATATATTGAATAGGTGTGCTGCCAAGTTACATGCCTTTCCTTGTCGTCCCTGGCCAGCCATTTCAAAATTTAAAATATTTAAATATTTTTTTTTCGACAAATATTTAAATATATCTTTTGCCACCCATTGAATAAATAATAACTTTCTTTAACCATCTTCAACTGAACATTATTATAGTGAGATTTTAAATTTTCCATTTCAATTTGGTCCTATAATTGGAAATGTACATTTTACTATTTTAGTATATTATTATTATAATAACTATTATTATTATAACAATAATAATAATAATGACATAAGTGTAACTATATTATTTTGCACTTTTTTTTCTTTTTATATGCCCACTACTAAGGTGCAAGCTTAACCAATAATACTAAAATAGTCTGTCTTACGTGGCTGTCTTTGGGTCATATCATGTGGCCTATATTTAATAGTAAGTAGGTGTCACAATATACTATACTTCCAAAGAATTAAAATTTATTAGCTCAATGAATAAAAAATGTCAATTAAACTTATAAATTATTAAGTTTATTATATAATTAATTAATATTAATACTTTCGAAATATTAATTAAGAGTATTATTAAACTTGCAAACTAAGTACTTATTCTTAATGTAAATTATAATATAGATGGTAAATTTGTGACATATTTTGAGTGAGACTATATATTACATGATTAATTAATTAATAAATAAATTATATATTTTTTATTTGAGCAAATGAAATTACAAATAGAGAAGTAAAACATAAATTAAAAAAAAATCATTTTCAAATAAATTAATGAGTTTTGCAATGACTTTATGCATGATATTTTTGGCATGAAAAATTTGGAAGGGGATACTATTTTACCATAGAAAAATGCATAGCGCGATGGGAATAACTATTCGTGACAAAGAAAATTAACTAAATAATGAAAATGAATGGTATATAGTATATTCTATTCCTTTGTCCATTAATTGAAGTTGAACCGCAAACATATATCATAGCATAGTAAAACCTATTTCCTGTTAAAAAAAATGTAGTAAAATAAATAAATATATAATCTGATCACAAAATCAATCTCAACCATACATTGTGGATAAATATATATCATAAAAACATCTTGCTGTGTATCTTCGTTTTCGATCGCAATCTTTGGAAGGATTCTTTATTACTCTCTCAGCTCACAAAATATCTTTGAAGTTTTCTTTAATTTATTATAAAGAAATTTCCCATAAAGCTCTTAGATATTTTCATCATAGGGTCCACCTGTTATATATGCCCACCCCACTCCCCTAACATAATCACATTTTAGATTACACTTTGGAAGAAGTCAATATTTGACCATTAATAAGGAAATGTTGGTTAAGCTATTTATCAAATTAATTAGTATATTTTAAAAAATTAATTCTGGGAAGAAGGAAAAATAGCTAATAAAAAAGAGTACATTTGTGCTTAATATTTAACATAAATGATACGTAAACAAAATGTTAATGGTTTTTGCCGGAGAAAAATATATTAATGGTTTAATCTATCAAAAAAAGAAAAAAAGTTAGTGGTTTAATTTTTTAAAATATATTAATGAAACGCAAGAAGATGATTATGCATATTAATTAACCTATAGATATAAAATACATATAGCGCGTCATGTGATTTGATAAAGACAGAGACGTAGTATTTTAATAGTTTACCAGGAAAAATATCAACATTTTCAAAGAAAATATCTTACGAAAAAAGAATTATTATTATTATTATTATTTTGGGTACAAAAACACTTACTTTAATTGGAATAAAGCCCAGATACTTGTGTAGACCTAACACGGCGAATACATGCACCGACCCTAGCTAGCTCTTCCACAACCAATATCACCGTTTACAAGCTCTCTCTCTATATATACATATATTCATATATGTATGTGTATTTATATAAAAATAAAAGGCTGTACAAAACTCACAAAATCCATCGGAATTTGAAAGGTTCGAGCGGTGGTGGCCGGTGGCGAATATCGTGATCTAAATGGAGGAGTCCGGCAACGACGCATGGACCGATGAGAAACACCTCCGATACTTGAACTCCATGGAAGCCTCATTCGTCCGTACAATGATCGAAACTAATAATTATAAAAGTCGTCTTCTTCGTCTCGATCGCCACCTCCCTGATACCTCCGATTCCACCTTAGATCTCAAATCTCAAAGAACATCCAAGCTTAAGCCCCGCATTACTTCTTCTTCAGGTAAAAATTATATTAAAATATATAATATATATTACTGTTTATATGTATATATATGTATGGTTGGTATAATAATAATATATGTTGCGTCTATTAAAATGTTAGTTAATGGTCTATGTTTGATGTTATAGCAGTTGTGATCGATTAATTAATATCTTTGTTTTGTTGGTGATCAATATTCACTTTATAACAAATTTTAAATAAATAATTGCATTTTTCATACAATCAAAATTTAAGCTTAACAAAGATGTTCTTTGGAATTTTGTGTTCTTTAAATTGTTTCATTTTTTTAAAGTAATTTTACATGCTTGTAGATACTTATTTTTTATTTTTTTTTGGTTTTTCATTTATTATGTTTTTACTAATTAAATTACGTATTCTACATAATTAGAACGAAGAATGGATGGCCGAGTTGAGAAGAGATATAAAATATCAAATTCATCGCAAGATCAGGTCAGTTTTAAAAAGAAAACTTTTATTGCGATGATTTGATTCTAATAATTAATAAATATTTATATATACGTTTCATGCTAGTAATATAAAGTCCCATATTATCTTACGAATAATTACAATTTCTTAAAACAAAAAAATCTCATTCATTTGATGAGATATAAAAATTTCCGCATTTATATTATGTATGAGCTATGAATATCCTATATATATATATATATATATGATAAATATCCCATATCATATGGGAAAAAATATTTTTTTATGATGTCAATACTCTTTTTCTTTTTTTGTCAAAAAAATTGTAGATCTCAATTTAGAGGCCTAAAATATCTTTCTTTTAAAAAATTAAAGTTTAATTAGAATGATACTAACTCAATGATTTAGATATATAGTCTTAAATAAGTAAGATGGCTGTATTATTACACTTGGAATAAGAGTGGATTTTAAGAGAATGAACTATATCGATCTTTTTATATCTAAAAATTCACACCATCTGATTATGATCAAAGGATTTGCATATTTTATCATACGTTTCAAATTATCAACTTAATATTTTATCATACTTTCAAATTATCAAACAATTTCGGTAAAAGGCCATTTTTTTCCAATTTAATTTACAATATTTATGATTTGATAATATTTTGTAAAATGATATTCGGCACCCTGCATACCTCTATTAAAAATTCCAAACAAATATAATTTTACAAAAAATTATCAAAACAAACCAACAAAATGAAAGTCTATTTCTTATCAACTTAGTTTATATCTTTATCTCTTTAAATCAAGGCATTGATGGACTGACGGTACATATGCTTTGAATGGAGATTGATTCTTATCTGTATTAAAAATGAAGCATGTGAGTTGATCTCTATGCAAAAAAGCCGATTTTGGGGGGTTTTTGAATGACATAATTCTTGACACAGGTGGTCCCACAATTGGAATACAGAAGAACAACAATTGGTGATAAAGATGAGAATGATGACCGAACTAAAATGTAGTTTGGACACATACCGTCAACTGAGAAACATTATTTTGGAGTTTGTGGTAAGTTTTTTTTAACAAAAATAAAATAAAAAAATAATATATTTTCGTAATTTTTTTTAAATACTCAACATTATAATTTTTTTGTCAGGACTTAACATTATAATTTAATCAAACATTGGTAATTAATATATCATCATATTATTACAGGAGGAATGGTGATTTTGAGGAAGTGATGATGATTTATAGAGACAATCGAGCAAGTTGATTTTTATAGCAAAGGCTAGAAAACCAATTTGTACTTTGTTAATAAATCTAATCCACTTAGGTGGTAATATGGTCTGGTTTTGGTAGATTATTATAATTATTATTTTGTTGAGACTTTTGTAAGACTATTATTATTATTATTAAATGCAGATAGATTATAATAATAGCACATCATTGTTAATTTATTTGCACTTAAGTACCATATTTTTCTACTTGTGCCAATAATACTAAATATCTACTAATTTTAAAAAATAATTGTTCTCCAAAGTATTGCATAAATAATTTTTAAAATGAATAAAAAATTGAATTTATATTTTAGGGTAATTATCAATAGATATTTCTGCAAATATTTCTTAAATAGTTTTTTAAATATATAAAATTATCTAAAAAAAATTGGTACTATTAAGTGCATTATTAGCAAATATTTAGTATTAATTGATACTTAAGTATAACTATTAACAAAAATTTGATACACTACTCTCAAAATAAAAATAAAAAATTGTTATTTAAGTACAACTATTAGTAAATATTTAATATTATTACTGTAACTATCCTATAAAATTATTTAATATTAGTTAATAATATTAATTTCTAAATTTTCAATAACAATGGCAATGAGGATGAAGAGATGATGGTGTTCAATCAATTAAGTTCAGCTGGGCAGTCTTATCTGTACTACGATCATTGGTTGCTTTGTATCATATCTTAATTTTTGAGATATTTTAATTGATTTAGTGGCAACAATTGTTGAGAAATGGACGTATTAATGGGAACAAATAAATAAAGCTTAGAAGATGTCTTAAGAACTTTTATAATGTAGTTATATTTGATGTGATCATATTTACTCATATTCATTATTTATAGTACTGTGGAGACTGAAGTTGCCATCAAAAAATCACTTTAGATAATTCGGTAAAAAAAAATATTTCTTTTAGTCAAATGCAATCAGTCAAATGCATGTTATCATTAAATATTTAAAATAATGATATTTATCATTACTCTACCGTACGTGAATTCTAAATAAAATATCTCCTCTGTATAAAAAAATGTCTAGAAAATGAAAATTATTGATTTTAACTATTGTCTTATTTTTTTTCATTAACCTAAATAGAATATTCTTATATTTAACTAAATATTTTTGTATTTAACAGTAGATTGTAAACATGACTTAAAGTTAGATCAAATTAAATAAATAATTAATAAAACAAATTAAAATAAGATATTTTTTAGATATTTTATAATAATAATTATTTAAAAATAATAAAATCATACTTTTTATAACTTAAATAAAATTGAATTAATTCAAGTATTAGAATAATATCGTATTAAATATATAATATAATCTACTATCAATTAGGGACAAACTTAAATTTAAAATCTACGTATAATATTAATATATCTTCTATATAAAAAGTGTGTAGATAATGGAAATTTTTAGTTTTAACAATTTTTTTTTTTTTTTTTTAACTTTAATGGAATGTTCTTATATTGAACAGAATATTCTTGTATTTACGATAGATTGTAAACATGACTTAAACTTAAATAAAATTAAATAAATAACTAATTAAACAAATTAAAATAAGATATTTTTTAGATATTTTACTATAATAATTATTTAAAAATAATAAAACCATATATTTTATAACTTAAATAAATTTTAATTAAACATAAACTTAATATTATATTAAACATATCTTCTATATAATAAATGTATAGATAACATAAATTATTAGTTTTAACGGTTTTTTTTTTTTGTTTTGTTAATTTTAATGGAATAATCTTATATATAACAGAATATTCTTATATTTAATGGTAGATTGTAAACATGATTTAAACTTAAATCAAATTAAATAAATAAATAATTAAACAAATTAAAATAAGATATTTTACAATGACAATTATTTAAAAATAATAAAAATCATACGTTTTATAACTTAAATAAAATTTAATTAAACTTAAACTTCACTTATTAGAATAATATCATATTAAACATATAACATAATATAATCTACTATCAACTAGAAAATAACTTTTTTTTTTTCAAAAAAAAAAAAAAAAAAAACTAGCAACAAACTTAAATTTAAAATCTATGTATAATATATAATCTATTATTGTCACTACCAAATTCAAAAACTAGAACAAACATAAACTTAAATAAAAATTAATTAATTAATTAAAATATGATATTTTTAACATATATTATGATAATTTAAATAATTAAATCATATTTATTTAAAAATAATAAAGTCATACATATCATTTTTTATCTTATAAATTTGTGTGGTAGTTTATTTTTTATCAAGTGATTGGAGCTCTTTTTCTTCATCAAATTCACCAAAGGGAATTGCGAGTTACATTAGAAACTAAAAATAGTTTATGCATGTATACTATTCTACACTATGACTTTTTTTATTCTTATTCTTATTTTATTATTAATTTCTTTTAAATATTATTGTAATTTATATATATGTCATGTAGCCATGTAAATATATATATACGTCAATATTGTGTTTAGATGTCATATATGTAGAGATTATTGATATAAATATTTATATATACTATAGAATTGTAATTCATTCTATTATATATTGAAGAAAAAAATGAATCAGTTTTTATTAAAATTACAGACAATGTTTTGTCATAATTTTTTAATACATTTATGTCATACATTATAAACATATTTTATTTATTTTTATGATATTTTTTATTTATTTAAAATTCATATGATAATTAAAAAATAATAAAAATAAATACATATTTGAATAAGCATGTTTTTATAACTTTAAAACTAAGCAAACGTGCATTGCACGTTATTTTTACCTAGTAATATATATAATCTTTTGTTGTCACTGTCAAATTCAAAAACTAAAACAAACATAAATTTAAACAAAAATAAATTAATTAATTAATTAAAATATGATATTTTAAAGATAATTTATGATAATTTAAATAATTAAAACATATTTATTTAAAAATAATAAAATCATACATATCAATTTTTCATCTTATAAATTTATGTGATAGTTTGTTTTTATCAAGTGATTGAAGCTCTTTTTATTCATCAAATTCACCAAAGGACATTGTGAGATACATTAGAAACTAAAAATAATTGATGCATGTATACTACTGTTTACACTGTGTAATGTCTCAAATTCCCTAATATGGCTTAATGCCTGGATTAGGGAGCCAGGAGGGCCATAAATTACTTATTATGTTATTATATGCATGATTATGTGAGTTATATTATTATATGATGATAATTGCATGCATGTATGTGATATATGGGTGAGACCACATTATTATGTGGATATGTTTGAGCTATTCGGCATGAGACGATCCTAGGATGCAAGTTAGCGGTTTGGTCATAACATGATTAATTACCGGGCTCGGGGCGAGTCTGGGAGTAATTTGATGCTTAGTACATTACCGAAATGAGTAGGTAATGGGATATGATTTAATAATTAATTGAGGATATTGAGATTAGCAGGAATTGGAGGACGTTAATTTTGATTAACGGGATAGGTGGGAAGTGACCATTTTTCCCTTGGTGGATTTGAAGGCTTTAGAAGGCCCTAGGGGTAATTTGGTCATTTTGACCATTATATAACTTTAAGTTTAGAAGGTTGTGGAATTAACTAAGGCTTGAAAAAACAGAGATCTCTACTCACTCTCTCTCGATTTGGAGTTTTGAAGCAAGCTAGAGAATTGAAGCTCAAGGATTTGAGAATTGAGGGTTTAGGATCGTGATCAGCAACTGAATGTGTTTATTCGGGGATTGGGGTAAGGATTTTAAGCTTTAATTTTTAATTTATACTCTGTTTTAATGTTATGTTTAAGCTTGATATTTTGATTGTGTAGTTGGGTGTTTGATGATGTTTTAAGTGGTTCTAGGCTTGGGTTTTGTTGTTAAAGTAGTGATAATGTTGTGGTGATGTTTGGTGCTGATTTTGGGGTTGGTTTGTTGAAGATTTGGCTGGGTTTAGATTTGAGAAAATGCAAAGGAGCTGGGTTCGCAGGTCAAGTCGCGACCGAGTTCATGCAAGTCGTGACTTGAATGCATCTCAGAGCCTCCCCTGGGTTCTGTCTAGCAGGCACGCCGCAACCCCCACGGACAAGTCGCGGCTGGCCCCTGACACCCAGACAGGGGGGATTCCTGTCTTGGGGGTGCGCCGTGGCCCTTGGGGGCAGGTCACAGCCCGTTTGTCTTCCTTGTGCCAGTTTGGGTTTTAATGAGTTTTAAGCGTGTGTTTTTTATTCTCAAGGCTCGGGATCGAATCTACTAACCGTTTCAGTAGGATTCGAGGTCCCGAGACTGGGTTTTAGTCCATGAACATTTTATTACTTATTTTATTGATGGGATTTTATATTTGTTTATGATTAGCTGACCACTAAGGGCATAATTACAGGATCATTCTCAAGGGTCATTCTTTATTTATTTTACGCTCAAGTCTGAGGTAAGAAGACTGCACCCAGTATGTGACATACATGATTATTGATGAGGCATGTTGAGTGCTCTATATATGGAGATTGGTTGCATTGTGAATGCCTGGCAGGGTTGCTTATTTGTGAATGGCACTGACTTATTAGTCAGAAAGGGCAATGGTGTTTAGTACTGGTCGGAAAGTTCTGACTTATTAGTCATGATCGACAATAGTACTGAGCGTTGGCCGTATAGAATTGACTTATGAGTCAAAAGCGGCATTAGCGTTCTGACCGCAGGTCGAAATTATTAGATTTAATCAACATGAGCATGAAATGCTTGACCAACCTATTGGTCGAAGAAAAACTAAAGCGTTTGGCTAGCCTAAGGCTAGTTACTCAGAGCTAGGGTAAAAGGCTCAGGTGACTGACACGTCACATGGCTTAGGGCGCAGGTCCCCAGAGAGACTTATTAGTCATTTATTCAGGGTGCAGGACCCCCTAAAGACTTATTAGTCATCCATTTAGGGCGCAAGACCCAAGAGAGACTCATTAGTCATCTAATCAGGGTGCATAACCCCAGGATTGACTTACTAGTCATCATCTGATTAGGGCCAAAGCCCCAGAATGATTACATGATCATTTATTGACATTTAATACATGCAGTAATAAGTTTTCTTGCTCAGCCTTGGCTCACGGGTGTTATGTGGTGCAGGTAAAGGGAAAGAAAAGCTCACCCAGCCTTGAGTGGAGAGCTTAGGTGGCGATGTGTACATATGCGGCCGTTTGACCACCACGGCCAATGTGTTTCTCACAAGAACTAGGGTTTAACCTTATTTTTGACGCCTAGGTCGACGGATTGTAACTTTTGAACTGTAATGACCATTTTGGATTGTAAATAACTTTGTAAACACTTTTATGGGATCCCATGTACAGTTTAGCGTTTTAAATAAAATATATCCATTCCTTGTGACCGAGATTTTCACCATGGCCTATTAATAACACTTAGATGCACGTTTATAACCTAATGACTCATTTAGCGAGTTATGCACTATTTAAAGTACACAATGTGACGGTCTTGGGTTATCTAGGGCGTTACACTATGATTTTTTCTATTATTATTTAATTTCTATTATTAATTTCTTTTAAAATATCATTGTATTTTATATATATGTCATGTAGTCATGTAAATATATATCTATACATTGTGTTTAGATGCATATATGTAGAAATTATTAATATAAATATTTATATATACTATAGAATTATTGAAACGCCCTAAACTCCAGGGATTGTTACGGTGTGCATTTTAAACAGTGCTAAACTCGCTAATCGAGTCATTTGGCCATAATCGTGTAACTAAGTATGATTAGCAGTTTATGGTTAAATTTTTTGGTTAAGATACAAAGTTTCACTAAAATGCTTACTGTATACATTGGGATCCCAAAAATATAATTTAAAGGCTAATTACAACAAAATATTTACAACCAGCCAACCTAAGCGGCAAAATAGGGTTTAACCCCAGTTCCTCTTTCAACCCTCGACGATGGCGGTTGAGCAGCCGCATATGTACACATTGTCACCTAAGCTCTCCAACTCAAGGATGGTGCAACTTTCTTTTGCATTTACCTGCACCACATAGCACCCGTGAGCCGAAGCCCAGCAAGAAAACTTAATATGCTCATGAATAGTAATACACATGTTACAAAATCATATTAGACATGCCTAGCAATAATAGCCCTATTCATGCATGCAAATAAGTTTAGATAATGATGGGGGATCCTGCCCTCCTGAATGGATGACTATTAAGTCAATCCTAATCAGATGAGTGATTTAACATTTTGAGGTTCTATTAACCATGATGGGGCGTATAGCCCTAATCAGATGAGTGATTTAACACTTGAGGTTCTGTTAACCATGATGGGGGCGTATAGCCCTAATCAGATGAGTGATTTAACACTTGAGGTTCTGCTAACCATGCTGGGGTGTATATCCCTAATCAGATGAGCGATTTAACACTTCGAGGTTCTGTTAACCATGTTGGGGCTTATAGCCCTAATCAGATGAGTGACTGATGAGTAAGTCACTAACTTAAACTAGATCTGTGACTGATGAGTGAGTCACTACGTGGGCTCAGCACCCATAGCCATGTGACAATGCAGTCACCTGGGCCTTCTGGCCCTAGCTCTAAGTGACTAGCCATAGGCTAGACAAGCGCTTTTAGTTTTCATCGAACTTGAGGTCGGTCCGACATTAATGCTCATGATGAGTCATTCAATGCTGATTTCGATTAGATCTAATCTTTTTGGCTTGCGTTAAACACGCTAAGACCGTTCTTGACTCTTAAGCCAATACCATATGACCAGTGCTCAGTATACTGCCGAACTTGACTAGTGAGTCACAGCTTCATAGTTAATACCGACACCATTGCTGATTTCTGACTCATGGGTCAATACCATACACAAGTAAGAAATGCAACCAGGCATATACCATATGTCAAATATCGAAATGTAGGGCATTCAGCATGCTTACTTAACAATCACTAGCATAATTATGATCATGCACAAACACAAAGACTCAAGCTCTGATCAATCTCATATTCAATATTCATGTCATGCCTTAATCACATGTTTCTCATGCATCACATGCATCACATACTAGGTGAAGTGTTCTTACCTCTAGTTCGAGTGAGAAATAATAATTGAACGACCCTTGAGAACGATCAATCATTTGATCCCTTAGCGGTCACCTAGTCATAACAAAATATAACCTCCAATTAATGAAATCAACAATGAAAGGGTCTTGACCTAAACCTCACTCCCGGGACCTTGAATTGTACCCAAACGGTGAGTAGATTCGATCCCGAGCCTTAGGAATTGAAACCCCGAGCCAAAAACCCTCAAAAGTGCCCAAAATATGCATCAGGAAAAATAGGGTAGCGCTGCCCCCCTAGGGCCCAGCGCTACAACCAAGATTGATTTGCCCTGGCTAGCGCTCTAGTGCCCTCCCTTGGCGCTGTAGTGCTAGGACCAGGCTGATCAACCCTAGTTTTTCCCTCCTTCAAGTTTTCCATTTCCAACTTGAAAAACAAGCTTCCAAACCTCAATTAAACTCCCAAATGAACCAAAAAACCATATACACAAGTCATAGGCATCATAACCCAAGTAACCCTTGCCAAAAACTCCCATCAATTTCCATTATCCAACTTGAAAATCCAGCTGAAAAACCAAAATGAAAACAAGGCAAGAACTAGAGTTTAATGGTTAAAAACTCACCTCAATCTCAAAATCACACCTTCTTTAATGGTAGAACATAACCCAAAACCCTCAAGGCTTGGTTCCTCAAAAAAACTTCAAAATCCAAGGAGAAATGAAGGGAAGAAGATGATCGGGAGAAGGTGAAGGAATGATGCTTTGTTTTGCTAATTCTACAGCCTTCTAATGGCTAAATATAACCTTAGGGTGAAAAGACCATATTGCCCCTAAGCCTAATTTGAACCCTAAACATCCACCAAGGGCAAAATCATCATTTCCCTCCTATTTCGTTAATCATAATTAACACCATCCAAATTCTTGTTATTCTCAATATTCTCAAATGCTAATAAATCATATCCCATTACCCTTTAATTCCTAGCAATGTTCTAATTCTCAAATCACCCCAAGACTCACCCCGAACCCCGAAATTAACCTCGTTATGACCAGACCGATAACTTGCATTCAAAGATCGTCTCATGTCGAATGGCTTGAAAAAATCCACATATAATGTGATATTATTCAAAATTCATCAACATGCATGAAAATACACAATTACGCCATCAACGGGCCAAATTAACAAAATGCTCTTATAATTAAAAAATGGACCTATATGCATGCATTTATCATCATATAATAATATAATTCACATAAACATGCATATAATTATTTAATAACATAATAAATCAATTATGGCCATCCCCGCCTCATAATCAAGGTCCTAAACCTTATTAGGGATTTTGGGGCATTACAATTATAATTCATTCTATTATATATATTTTTAAATAATTTCGAACCATTTTTTATTAAAATTATAGACAATGTTTACAACTTTAAAACTAAGCAAACGTACATTGCACGTTGCTTCTCCCTAGTAAATATTATATATCTCTTCTATATAAACAGTGTGTAGAAAACGGAAATTCTTGGTTTTAACGGTTTGTTTTGTTAACTTTAACAAAATATTCTAAATATGTAGCGGAATATACCTTTACAACTAATTAAAAATAGATATTTATTAATTATATTAATATAAATTTTAATTCAAATTCAAATGTTATAAAATATCATTATTATAATATTATTTAATATAAGACTACAAATATAATAAATATATTAATATAAATTCAAATTCAAATTCAAATGTTATAAAATATTATTATTATAATAATATATAATACAAGACTAGATATTTAATAATTATATTAATATGAATTAAAATATTACTTTAAAAGACTAGATATTTAATACTTATATTAATATAAATTTAAATATTATAAACTATTATAATAATAATAATAATAATACATAATCTTAATTTTTATTGAAAAAAATTATCATTTATATTTAAAAATGTTATCATATTATATATATATATATATTTAAAAAAAAATTATAAGTAGTGTTTTGGTTTAATTTTTCTTTTGATATGTTTATATCATTCTTTTATATATAATATTGTTTATTTATTTAAAATTTATATAACAATAATACAAATTTACTAAAAATAATTAATAAATTCTATAAATAAAACTAAGCAAACGTGTATTGCATGTTGCTTGTATATAGTTATATTAAACATATAATATATAATGTCTTGTTGTCACTGTCAAGTTCAAAAAGTAGAAGAAACACAAACTTTAACAAAAATGAATTGGATATTTTAAAGATATTTTATGACAATTTAAATAATTAAATGATATTTATTTAAAAATAATAAATGTGTTGACCCTCAAATTAGCTAACGATACGGAGTCAAATATATGACAGGATATAGAACGACACTTGAAAAGATAATCTAATGGAAAGGAAAAAACACCAAGAATTATAGTGGTTCGGCCCCAGTGATTGGTAATGACCTACGTCCACTTTGTGATATTGTTATTATAGAATCCTAAAGTTGTGATCAAAGAATTAGGGTTCTTGAGTTTCACAAACCTTAGGCGTAATACAATCAGATGGTAATAACTTACCTTAGCTCTTTTTCTTTCAATCTTAAGCAAAAAAGCTAAATGAATCCAAAAGTCCCTTCCTTGAGCTATTTCATGCATATTTATAGGCTCAAGGAGGGTTACATATGATAACGTGTCATATCTTATCCTTAATAACCGCGTATCAAGAATAATTATGAAGAGATATTCAAATACAGTTAATATTAGATTACAACCTAAGAATGAAATAAATCGGGCTTCACGACCAGCCTGGTCGTGACAAACATTAACACCGACAAGGAGGCACGCCTCTGGTCGATAGCCGAACAGCACCTCTGCCTTTTAATTCCGCCACGTGTCAATCCATGTGTATGTAATCCTTGCCACGTCATCAATGACCTTTTTTGGGTAAACAAAATGCATACATATCATTTTTTTTATCTTATAAATTTGTATGATAGTTTGTTTTTTATCAAGTGATTTGAGCTATTTTTCTTCATCAAATTCACCAAAGAACATTGCAAGATACATTAAAAACTAAAAATAGTTTATGCTTGTATACTACTGTATAGACTATGACTTTTTCTATTCCTGTTTTATTTCTATTTATTAATTTCTTTTTAAATATTATTGTAATATATATAAATATATATCATGTAGTCATGTAAATATATATCAATGTTAATGTTGTGTTTAGATGTCATATATGTAGAGATTATTGATATAAATATTTATATATACTATAGAACTATAACACACTATTATGTATTACATATATATTAAAAAATAGTAAACGAGTTTTTATTAAAATTATAGACAATATTTACAACTTTAAAACTAAGCGAACGTGCATTGCACGTTGCTTCTAGCTAGTATATATATATTTATATATATATATATATTAGATGCGAGCAATGTGTTGCACGTTTGCTTAGTTTTATTTAGAAAATTTATTAATTATTTTTATTAAGTTTTTATGATTGTCATATAAATTTCAAATAAATAAACATATTAAAAGAAAAATTATATCCAATATATTTTTTTGGGTTTTTTTCAAATATATATATAATATAATAACATTTTAGATCATAAATTAGTCTATTTAAAGTACAAAATATTCATTATATTATTCAAATTACACGTTAATGATTGGAGAAAAAACTTGTTTATTTTTAATAGAAGATATATATTATTCTAATTTCTTATGTAGTTACATAGTCATATTATTTATATACACACGACACCTATATATAATATATTTTTGATGCTTATTGTTATTCTATATGATAAGTTAGATTAAATAAAAAAAATAACATGATTTTTTTTAAATATAAATGATAATTTTTTTAATAAAATTGAGATTATGTATTATATATTATTATAATGATATTTTATAATATTTAAATTTATATTAATATTTTTATGATTGTCATATAAATTTCAAATAAATAAATAATATTATATATAAAAGAATGACATAAACATATTAAAAGAAAAATTAAACCAAAACATTGTTTATGGTTTTTTTAAATATATATATATATAACACGATAACATTTTAGATCACAAACTACCCTATTTAAGGTACAAAACATTCATAATATTATTTGTTGATGCGGTTTTTCGCCAACAGTGTATTACGAAATTAGCTGGAATAATTTAGTGCTCAAGGATAAACCGTAATAATGATAATAACACTTAAGGATGGTCAGAATTAAATATTAAGGACACTCGTTCCCTTTTATGGATACTCTGCCAAAATATAGAGGCAGAAATATAGAGAGAGATACTCTGCCAACATATAGAAAGAGATACAGTAATAATATTAAGGACACTCATTCCCTTTTACGTGGTTCGAAGGGAACGAGTGTCCTTAATATTATTACTGTATCTCTCTCTATATTTTGGCAGAGTATTTGCCTTATAGAGAAAAAACCCATAGTCCACGAGTCGATATTATTACTGTATCTCTCTCTATATTCTGACAGAGTATTTTCCTTATAGAGAAAAAACCCAACCCTTTCCCTATCCAAGGTCTTGGTATTTATAGAAGAACCATTCCCAGGATAGGGGTCGGGGTCATCATGTGAATACAAATCCTTCCTGTCCTTTGTCTTACACAAATGATGAATATTATAATTTACACTAAGGCATGGTCTAATCATTAGGTAAAAATGATCATGGGTCGTCTGGCATAATCGGACATGTGATGTCTGATCATGCACATTTATATTATGTGTCCGAAAATTCAGGGATAAACAGACATGTGATGTCTAATTACGCGCGTTTATATATAACGTATTCAGGTTTATAAAGATTCCTGAAAATGGCAGATCTGTAGCGTACTACCCCGACCTGAACATAATTTTAGCTCGCGTTAAGGACGTTGTGCTTCATATGTGTCTCCAGCTCGTGTCCTAATGCTTCGTATTCCTCAACTCGTGTTATTACCTGGGGAGTTGCACTGCCTTCGCAGAGGAGATATCAGCTTGTAGTTCCTTTAGTACTGTTCTTAGCTAGGCAGCTGTACTCGAGCTACCTGAAAGACCCGGGTTGAATACCAGGACGTACATTTGCCCCCCAAGTCCCTGCCCGTGTTTTATGACGTCACTCTGACTGATACGGTGGGGACTTTTAAACTTCTGCTGCGATTTCCCAAGTTTGGCACTACTTGAGTATGGGACACGCGGAACGCCGTGATTGGTGTCTGTTCGGGTTTCGAGGATTGCATTAAATGGCCTGGCCACCTTTTTTCGTCGTTTGATCTTTCGAAACATGACCCTCATATCTCGTATTAGCTTGATCGTACAATCCACGTTTCTTTATGCCTATTACGTATAAATAGGGCTGGCAATTTTCAGTGTTCATCACCTTTCATTCGAAACTTTTCCTCATTTTCTCTCTTCTGCACTTCAAAACCCTTCTTCCTTTTCTGATAAAATCTCAAAAATCCCCAAAACCCTCGGAAATCCAGTCACCAAGGATTTTTCCGGGACTTCTTCTTCTACGCTGCTTACTTCTTTTGTCAAAGAATACACTGTAAGTTTTATGTTTTGCCGAAACTTTTCTTTTACTGGTTTTCGTGTGTTTCTCTTCTTTTTTTTTATCATGCTAATCTGCACTTCACTGTCATTAACGTTAGGTTGTTCCCAAACATTTTTGGTACATAGGTTTCAATTTAGGTTTATTGAGTAGGTCCTAAAATATATCTAGGATTGTGATGTTCATAAACTGGGAAATTTTTTGGGTGATCCTTGGGTAATTTTTAGAAAATACTCATTCGACATGTAGAAGATGAAAGGTTTTTAGGGCTCCACATTAGTTTGTTTAGGGGCTACGCTTCTAGGGTGATTTTTCTCTAAACTGCTTCCCAAGGAGGGTAGGGGCCTCACTTTCTGACACGTGAATCCCTAAACACCAGGGGTCTATTGGGAAACCTAGGCGCATAGCATAGGTAGCGCGTGGCACCACATCGCGGGCTGAGCTTGAATCAGCTCGTGTGTTAGAATCCTCAGCCCTTTGTTATTTCTTGCCTGTATTAAAAATTCTAGGTCACCCACTAAGAGTTCCATCATTCTTGTTTGATAGGCGAGCTGATGGCACCCAAGAAAGGCGCGCCCAAGAAGAACGTAGTTGGCTCATCGTCTCAACGAGCCAACAAGGGAAAATAGGTTTCCTCTGAATCCCCCATTCCCCAGTTCGGTCCCGTGGTGGAAGAGGAGGTTGTAGTCGGACCTGATGCCTTCTTTGAGGCAGAGAGGATAACCTCCAAGATCACGACCCAAGAAAGGGTCAACAAGATTATGCTGTCTCACAATATCGAGGTTGGGACTGGCATCCTAATCGCCCAGCCTCCACTTGAAGAGGAATGGAGCTGCGCCCCCCTCCAGGATGACTTTGCGGCCTGGAGTGATGAGCACCTCAAGGCAGGGGCCTTCCTTCCCCTCGATCAATATTTTGCCGACTTCCTCAACTACGTGCAGTTGGTGTCGTTCCAGCTCCCCCCAAACTCTTATCAGCTGTTGGCGGGGCTGAAGTACCTTTTCTTGACGCATGAGTGGGAGGTCCTACTCCTGCGGACATTCTCTACTTCTTCTGCCTCAAGGCCAGCCCAGATCAACGGGGACGAGGCGACGGGTTCTACTATCTGACCCGATTCTCGAACTCACTCGCAGGCATCGAGCTTCCTAGCCACCCTGATGACTTTAAAGATTACTTCTTTATGTCGAATGGGTTTCGCAATTGCGAACACCGATATTTGAACCATCCTCGTAAGTCTTCTTTCCTTTCTTAGCTCGCATAATTATTCTCTTTGTACTTAGAGTCTTCTCGCGTGTATACTGACTGAAGTGTCTTTGTGCAGCCATTTTTGCGAGGACGGCCAAATCAGGGGGTTAATACGACACTTTGGCCGGTCTTCCATCCAAAGAGAAGGATTACCGCCAGATCGTGTTTGATGACACGATGTTGGCGTGTAAGCTGATTACTGAAGGCCAGACTCTAGCCTTGAGGAGGACTCGGGCTAACCACCCGGCCGTCCGCGAGATAGCGTCCATCCCCGAAAGGGGTGTTGAGGCCGATGAAGATGAAGAGAAAGAAAAGGCTGAGGTGCCGCTCGTGCGAAAGAGGCAAGCTCCTAAGGCCGCTCGGGACCCAGACGTGGAACGAGCTTCGTCGGGGGCAGCAGTCGGCCCCTCCGGCCAAGGTAACCCGTACCCCTTCAGGGACTTAGACAGGGTTGTTGCTGACCTTAGGTTAGTTAGGTTTAACCCAAACCAGCTCGTGCACCGTCACCCTAATGACCCCGATCGTAATATCACCCTGCTCCAGTGTGTGGATCACTTAGTGGTTCGCCACGACATGGGCCATCCTAAGGGAACTATAGTCGTAGATAACACCCTCTCTTTTAGGTCGACCCTTTTTGAAGAGTATGAGACCAACCTTAGGTCATGGCCCTCCCTTCTCCAAGGTGTCTTTGCCCCTGGACTTAGGCAATATGTGGAGGAATCCAGCCTCGAGGTTGAACCTGAGCCCAAACCTCCCCTAATCCAAGAAGTTATAAACTTAGGTTCCCCTTCTCCTATAGCGGTTCCAAGGCTGGAGGTCGTGGCAATAGACTCCTCCTTTAGCTTGGAGGGTAGGACTTCTTGTTATATTGTATATACGTTATTATGTAAACTGAGGAATTTGTACGCATACTTACATACTTCCCATTCTTTTTCAGGTGAGGAGATGGCACAACAAGGGGTTCCCGACATCCGCGCGATGTTCCAGGAGGGGAAATCCAGCTTGGAGCCGACTGTAAAGAAACCTTGGTTCTCATCCAAGAAGGTGCCACCTGTGGCAGGAATGGCCTCCAAATCCCCAGCTAAGGGGAAAGGTCAGAGCTCGACAGCTCCAGCTACCGCTGCTCAAGACAAAAGGGGTCCGCCTCCACCTCCCCCCTAGTTTCCTTCTAGTCCTGCTCGGGATCCGGCAACACCGGTTGATCCCCCAGCTCCGACTATCCCTGCCACCATATCCCGGTCAATGTTCAGGACCTAGAGAAGATTCCAGACACCTTTCGGGGGACCATCTATGAGACCGCGAACCACACGGTGGAGCATTTTTACAAAGCCAACCCTAAGGATTTGAGGGTGATTGAGGAGAGGAGCCTGGAGAACATCATGGAGTCAGCTCTGGGAATGAACCTTATACTAAGCCCACTTTTCTTAGTCGAACACACTCTTTCGATTATATTCTAGTATGCGTCTAACTTGTTTTCTTACTCCTTGAGGCGGCATTGGCTCAACACCGTAGCATAGCTTGGACCAGGGCAAGGAATGAAGAGCTTAAGGCCGAGCTCCAGACCACTCAGGCCGCCCTGTCTGCTACCCAAGCTGCCCTCGCAGCTACTCACAAGGTGAACTAAGCGCCAAAGCTGCCCTAACGGCAGCCCAAGAAGGTGAGCAGGCTGCAAAGGCTGCCTTAACAGCGGCCCAGGAGGGCGAGTAGGCTGCGAAGGCTGCCTTGACAGCGGCCCAAGAGGACAAGCAGGCTGCGAAGGCTTCCTTGGCTGCCCTGCAAGCCGAGCTCACGGACGTTAAGGCCAAGCAGTTGGAGGCGGAGGCTGCTACTAAGGAGGAAAAGGCGGCCTCAATATCCTCCATGGAGAGTATGCTATATCATTTCTGGGCCTTCAACTAAGAAGGAAACTTCTCCTTTTTTCCCTTTGATGTGTGGGATCTCTACCTTGAGAAGTTCAAGGCCCGAGCATAGCAAGAGCAGTCCGAGACTAGGGAAACTTCCATCGCTGACGGGCAGGAGACCGAGGAGGTGACGTCCTCTGAGCGCCCAGGAGGGGCTTAATTTTCTTTTGCCTTTGTTTATTTTTACACTTTTTTTTTGTAAACATTTGCCATTTTTGGCTAGGTGCGAGGTTATTTTCCTCGAGACAGTTTATTTATAATTCCAATATCTACTTTTTATCTATTCCCTGATTTTTTTTTTCTTATGGTCATGACTTGTACATTCAGAATCTTAAGAAATGACTCTTAGGTCGAGGTAGATATTTTATTTTTGGTTGTGACCAAAATTATTGTTGATTTATATCCTACCTGTTAGGTATCAGGCCTTGGACCCGGTTGTATCCGAGATTTTGAATGTTCCAAACTTAGTTTTCGTTAGGTTTTATCGTTATCTTGAGCTTCTGAGGAAGCCACTGGATCTTTTAATTTTCCTAACTTCCAAGTTTCGGACCTGGTTGTATCTAGGATATTAAATTAAAACTTAGTTCGTGTTAGTTTTTTGACACCTCATGTTTTTTAGAAAAAACACTGGTTAATCAATTTTACTAACTTCTAAGTTTTAATCCCCTTCTCGGGTTATATGCCCCCCAAGTAATCAGAAAGTGAACTTTCTGGGTTGCTTTGGACCAATACAATCAACCGAACTAACACGCAGATGAAACCATATAAAGACATAAAAAATACACAATGACTTTTATTTCTTAAATTAAATGGCTTTTATAACTGAGCCTTACATAGACAGGTGGTATGCTCATTGGTAATACTTTTTTAGGTGCATAGCATTCCAGGTCCGTGGAACTGTTTCTCCATTAAGTCGAGCCAACTTGAAGGTTCCCTTTTGTATGACTTCCACTATTTGATAGGGCCCTTCCCAGCTCGGACTCAAAGCACCATCTTTGGGGTCCTTGCCCGCCAAAAAGACCCTTCGGAGTACCAGGTCACCTAAACCAAAGATACGCCTCTTGACCTTTGAATTAAAATAATGAGTAATTTTTTGCTGGTAATGCATGAGCTGTAGCTGTGAATCTTCTCGTTTTTCATCAATTAGGTCAAGGGACGCACTGAGCAACTCATCATTTCGTTCCTGGCTAAAGGTCTGGAGCCTATGCGTGGTTATCTTTGTTTCGACGAGAAGGACGACCTCACTTACGAAAGTCAGAGAGAACGGGGTGTGCTCTGTAGAAGTTCAGTGGGAGGTCCGGTACACCCAAAGTACCTGTGGGAGCTGCTCGGGCCAGACTCCCTTGGCCTCGTTTAACCTCTTCTTAAGGCTTGCTTTAAGGGTTTTATTTACGGCCTCGACCTGCCCGTTGGCTTGCGGGTAGGCCACCGAAGAGAAACTCTTAATTATGCCATGCCTTTCACGAAATTCGGTGAAGAGGTCGGTATCGAACTGGGTTCCATTGTCTGATACAATCTTTCTTGGCTGTCCAAACCGGCAAACAATGTTTTTGACTACAAAGTCAAGGAATCTTTTTGAGGTGATTGTTGCCAGGGACTCTGCTTCCGCCCACTTTTTGAAATAATCAATGGCCACCACAGCACAGCGAACTCCTCCTCCCGTGGGCAGGGCTCTAATTAAATCGATTCCCCACACCGCGAATGGCCATGGGGATGATATCATTTTTAGATCGACTAGTGGAGCTCGGGCGATTGTGGCAAACTGCTGGCACTTGTCACACTTTTGGATATAGGAGATGGAGTCCTTTGATAAAGTGGGCCAATAATATCCCTGCCTTAATATTTTTAAGGCCAGGTTTTGCCCCCCAGCGTGATCCCCACAGAAACCTTCATGCACCTCCTACAAAATAGTTTTGGCCTCCTCTGGCAGAACACATTGTAGAAGAGGCAAGGAATGGCCATGTCGGTACAACATCCCATCCACGATTGTATACCTTGGAGCTTGATAGAGTATCCTCCTCGCATCTTTTCTCTCATCAGGTAACTTTCTTGTCGTAAGATACTCTATTATGGGAGTCATCCAGGTCGGTCTGGTATCGATCATCTCGACCTCCATCGTACTTTCTGCCATGCTCAGATTCTCCAAGAATTCTACCTGTACTATGCTCAGAGTTTCGGCTTCCTTGGAGGTAGCGAGTCTAGCTAAAGCGTCGGCATTGGCGTTTTGCTCGCGAGGGATCTGCTCGACTAAGCCATATTCAAACTCAGACAGCTCCTTCTTCACTTTGGCTAGGTAAGCCACCATCTTGGTCCCTCGCACTTGGTATTCTCCAGACACTTGGTTTACCACAAGCTGGGAATCGCTGTAGCATTGGATGACCCTGGCCTTCAACTCCTTCGCCACTCTAAGCCCAGCCAATAAGGCTTCATATTCAGCTTCATTGTTGGATGCTACGAACCCAAACCGTAGCGCTGAGTGGAAATGATGCCCTTCTGGAGATATCAAAATGATCCCAGCTCCGGACCCGTTCTCGTTGGATGATCCGTCCATGAAGATTGCCCATAATTCCTGCACTGGTTCTCTCAAGGGCTCCTCCTAGAATCCAGTGCATTCAGCCATGAAATCAGCCAGGGCTTGGCTTTTGATCGTAGTTCGGGGTACGTATAGTATTTCAAACTAGCTGAGCTCGACCGCCCATTTCAAAAGATGCCCCGATGCCTCAGGTTTCTGTAGTACCTGCCTTAAAGGCTGATCGGTCATGACGTGGATTGAATGGGATTGGAAATACGGCCTAAGCTTCCTGGAGGCCGTAATAAGGCAGAACGCCATGTTTTCCATTAGGGGATACTGAGATTTAGCTCCGAGAAGTCTTTTGCTTATATAATATACTGACTTTTGAACTCGGCCCTCTTCCCAGACCAGCACGGCGCTGGCTGCATTTTCTGTCATAGCTAAATAAAGAAAAATGGGCTCTACTGCCGTTGGTTTAGACAATACTAGTAGCTCGGCCAAATGTGTCTTTAGATCGAGGAAAGCCTGCTCGCACTCCTCAGTCCATTCAAACTTTTTGTTTCCCCGAAGCAAGTTATAGAATGGCAAACACTTGTCAGTGGACTTAGAAATAAACCGATTAAGGGCTGCCACTCTTCCTGTTAGACTCTGGACATCTTTATGCAACCTGGGCGAAGGCATTTCTAGCAGCGATATGATTTTGTTGGGGTTTGAATCTATCCCCCTGGTGTTGACTATGAACCCCAGAAATTTTCCCGACGCCACTCCGAAAGTACACTTTTGGGGGTTTAACCTCATACTATACCTCCTTAGGATCCCAAGACATTCCTTCAGATTGGAGACATGGTTATCGGCAGTTTTTGACTTGATCAGCATATCATCAACATACACTTCCATGTTTTTCCTGATTTGATCAGAGAACATTTTGTTGACCAATCTCTGGTAGGTCACCCCAGCGTTCTTCAGCCCGAAGGACATGGCCTTATAAAAGTAAACGTTGGTTGGAGTCATAAAGCTAGTATGCTCCTAGTCCGTGGGGTTCATAGCTATCTGGTTATATCCAGAGTATGCATCCATGAAGGACATGAGCTCGTGCCCCGCAGTGGCATCCACCAATTGGTCAATCCTTGGCAAGGGGAAACAATCCTTGGGATAGGCTTTGTTCAAATAAGAGAAATCGACACAGGTCCACAATTTTCCATTTGGCTTCGAGACTAGGACAGGATTGGCGCCCAGATCGGGTGTTTGGCCTCATGAATAAAACTGCATTTTAAAAGTCGAGCTACTTCTTCTTCAAGGGCCTCAGCTCGGGTTGTATCCAAATGCCTCTGTTTCTGGGATTTCGCAGGCATGCTTTTGTCCAAGTTAAGGGTATGCATGATGACACTCGGGCTGATCCCTACCATGTCTTCATGGGACCAAGCAAAAACATCTAGATTTTCTTGTAAAAATTTTACTAGCTCGACCTTTCTCTCAGCATCAAGATTTTTCCCAAGCTTAACCACTCTCGAAGCATCTTTGGGGTCGATGTTTACCTCTTCGAGTTCTTTAATAGCTTGGAGCTCAGATCTATCTTCGCCTATTCGTGGATCAATATCATCGCTCGGGGTGGTACCCCTGCCACTGTCTTGCTGAGGTTCTTCCGTCCCAGGATAGGTTCTCACTTCTTGGGATTCCTTACCCCAGTCCTGTATGGCCATCATCTGCTGCCCGAATTATGATTTTCCCTTCATGGAAATGCTATAGCATTCCCTGGCAGCGATCTGATTTCCTCGGACAGTACAAATTCTCGTAGAAGAGGGGAATTTAAGCACGAGGTGGCGGACAGATGTTATGGCTTTGAATGCCATCAGCGTGGGTCTACCCAAGATTGCATTGTACGCAGTTGGACAATCGATGACCACGAATTCGAGCAGCTTGGAAATAGTCTGTGGTCCCTCACCCAAGGTTATCACTAACTCGATCGTTCTGATAGCTGCCGATCCTTCGCCAGAAAACCCATACAGCGTCATGGAGGTTGCCTTCAGCTCGGTCACAGATAATCCCATTTTCTCCAGTGTGGACCTGAATAGCAGGTTCACAGAACTCCCATTATCCACTAGTGTCCTCCTAACTCTCCGATTGGCGAGCTGGACGGTTATGACAAGAGGATCGTTATGCGAGAACTGGACATGACTAGCGTCTTCTTCAGTAAAACTTATTGGTTGTTTCTCCAATCATTGTTGTTTAGATAAACGTTGCTCTGGGATGAACTCATCTCCATTGTGAGATCTTAGCTCATTGATATACCTCTTCTGGGCACCTTTGCTCGTGCTTGCTAGATGGGGGCCTCCAGAGATGGTAGTTATCTCTCCCTCTGTTATCAGAGGAGGGGTATCCTGATTCACCTGAGCTCTGGTCTGACTTGCGGGGGCTTCCGAAGCTGCTTGAATGTTTTTCCCAGCGAGCTGATTATGAGTGATTCGATTTTGGGCATACTAAGCCAGAGGCCTGACCCTGATGAGTGTCTCGATCTCATCTTTCAAGTGCCTGCAATCATCGGTATTGTGACCAATGTCATTGTGGAATCGACAAAACTTTGAAGGGTCTCTCTTTGCCCTTTGATTTTTTAGAGGCTCCGACTTCTTCCATGGAAGGCGGGCAAAATTTGCCAAGAAGATGTGCTCTCTGGTATCCGTGAGGTCGGCGTAAGTCGCATAGATTGGTTTGAACTTCTCCACGGGCTTATTTTTCTTTGGACCATTCTGGCCGCCCCTCACCACTTCCCTTCCTCTTGCTTCCTCCCCCTTGGTTATTTTGGGTAACGGTTTGAGCCATAGCTGCAACGTCCGTTACCGCTCAAACGGGCTGGGCAAGGAATTGGCTGGTTCCTGCGACCGAAGCCCGCGCCTCTTCCAAGTTGATCCACCTTTGAGCCCTGTTCAAGAACTCATCCATGGTGTTGACGCCCTTTCTCTGGATTTCTTTCCATAGGTCGCCCCCAACCAGGATTCCTGTTCTCATCGCCATAAGCCTAGAACTTTCATCCGTGTCTCTAGCTCACACAACAATATTGGCAAACCTACTCAAAAAAGCTTTCAAAGGTTCCCCGGGCTGCTGCTTTACATTCGCAAGAGAGTCTGCCTTGATACGAGCTGCTTGAGAAGCCCGGAACGCCCTCTTGAAGTCAGCAAAGAAGCTCTTCCATGAGCTGATAGAATGCTTTTTGTATTGCTTGAACAACTGCCTAGCTGGTCCAACTAGAGTCAAGGGGAACACCACGCACCTCAACTCAGGTCCGATATTATGGGCCATCATCAGAGTATTGAACATTCCCAAGTGGTTGGATGGATCTCCATCTTCATCAAATTTTGATAAATGGGGCATCCTGAAACCCGGCGGGTATAGTTTTGCTGCGATGTTGGGGGCGAAGAGCTCGAGCTCGTCCCCTGAGTCATATTTGTCTTTTTCCTTCTTTGATAGGAGTCTTTTCATCAGCTCCTCCATCTGGGATAACCTCTCGAGGGTTTGGTCCTTGGCTCCCTAGGGCTGTTCAACAGCTCCCATTTAGTCATACACGTTTGGCAGGTTATTGTCCCTCCAAGCTCAAGCCTGGTTTTGTGGGACATTCCTGTTATCACGCACTTCAGAAGGACTTCCCTCGTGGTGAGTGCCACTGACTCTATCGTGAGCTAGATTTATCCTCTACGAATTTAGGCGATCTCCCAGATCAGTCTGCGGATCAACTTGAGGATTCTGAGCTGAACTCAGCTGATTCCTCAAATCTGTGTTGGTCCTATCACTTCGATGGCCCTCCGTCCAATATCTTCCATTAGAGAAGCTCAGAGCTTGTGGTGGAGGATGAGGATCTGGGATATTCCCGCGTGCTCGCGGGACATGAGTAAGGGCAGCAGGAGGAGGATTCCTCCTGTTGTTTCCGTAGGTAGGAACGTTTCGAGTTGAACGAGGTGGAGATGGACGCCTTATCAGCGACAGAGGATGTCTAATCGTTGAGGCAATTCTCGTTTCATCAGGTCGGACCAAACTAGCCCGGAGTCGCTTTGCTCCACCATTTTTGAATCCCTGTGTTTGGTGATTTGATCGCGGTACAGGGAGGTCAGTTGGGACATACCGTCTTTGCGATTTTATCCTTGACCTTCTATGTGGGTTGCCATGGGCGCTCCTGGGTGCATTTGACAGTGGCGCTGAACTCGGAGTCAAGGTTCTGACCAACCGACTGACTCATTGATGATCCCTGGGAAAGCCACCAAATGGGGGTTCTTGGTGAATGTGCGACACTGGCGCAGAACTTGGAGTTGAGGTTCTAACCGATCGACTTGGCCTGGGTCAGCTATCTTGGCGAGATTTACGAGTCCCGCCTTGCCTCTTTCTAACATTAATGTCGGTTGCAAGAGGGGGTAACTGAGCCAAGACCTCCTCGATTTGCTTGTTTGCTTTGGCTAGATGGCTACTTAACTGCATGTTCTCCAACTCCACCGCAGTCAAGTAATCTGGGTTTGAATTCGGTGGTAGAGGCGCTTATTTTCCAGTGTCGTCATGGCCCATCGGTTGCTTTCCCGACCGCTGCTGAATCTCTGGGTTTTGTTCGTCGGAAACAGCGGTATGGTGAGCCTCCTGCCCACCATGCTGATCTGTTTCATTACCGTGCCTTGAACGAGTGACCACCATGATGAACTTTGTTCTAAATCTTTTTCAATAGCACTAAATAGTGTATTACGAAATTAGCTGGAATAAATTAGTGCTTAAGAATAAACCGTAATAAGGATAATAACACATAAGGATACTCAGAATGAAATATTAAGAACATTCGTTCCCTTTTACGTGGTTCGGAGACTAAAATCCCCTAGTCCACGAGTCGATATTATTACTGTATCTCTCTCTATATTTTGGCTGAGTATTTGCCTTACAGAGAAAAAACCTAACCCTTTCTCTATCGAAGGTCTTGGTATTTATAGAAGAACCATTCCTAGGATAGGGGTCTGGGTCATCACATGAATACAAATCCTTCTTGTCCTTTGTCTTACACAAATGAGGAATATTATAATTTACACTAAGGCATGGTCTAATTTTTAGGTAAAAATGATCATGGGTCGTCTGGCATAATCGAACATGTGATGTCTGATCATGCACATTTATATTACGTGTCCGGGAATTCAGGGATAAATGGACATGTGATGTCTGACTACACACGTTTATATATAACGTATTCAGGTTTATAAAGGTTCCTGGAAATGGCAGATTTGTAGCGTACCCTGACCTGAACATAACTTTAGCTCGCGTTAAGGACGTTGTGCTTCATATGTGTCTCCAGCTTGTGTCTTAATGCTTCGTATTCCTCAGCTCGTGTTATTACCTGGGGAGTCGCACTGCCTTTGCAGAGGAGATATCATCTTGTAGATCCTTTAGTATTGTTCTTAGCTAGGCAGCTATACTCGAGCTGCGTGAAAGACCCGGGCTGAATACCAGGACGTTCATTATTCAAATTATACCTTAATTATTGGAGAATAAGCATGTTTATTATAGATAATCGATAAATGTTATTCTAATTTCATATGTAGTTACACAATCATACTATTTATATACACACGATACCTATATATAATACTTATTGTTATTCAATATGACATATATATATAGATATGAGTAAGATCAATTAAAAAATAGGGTTTATACCTTTTTAGATCTTGTGTTTTGTCTTATTACTTGTTTGAATCTTGTGTTTTGACAAATTCCTTTTTGGACCCTATGCTTTATAAAATGGTTCAAATATAGACCGCTAAACTCAATTTTGATGAAAGATAAATTGAATATTACAACACAGTTGTTAAGAAAAATGATTTTGTTTTCGTTTTAAATTGTTAGTTTGATGAATTATTTGTAATTTTAGCTCTGAAAACTTTGACCAAAATCGAGTTTAGGGTTCTATTTGAACTATTTTACAAAACACATGGTCCAAAACGTCATTTGTCAAAACACATGGTCCAAATAGGTAATTGGACAAAACACACGATTCAAAAAAGTATAAAAAAAAAATAACATGTTTTCTTTTTAAATATAAATGATAATTTTTTTAATAAAAATTAAGATTATTTATTATATATACATAATATAATATACACATGGCACCTATATATATAATATTTAAGTGTATATTAATATAAGTATTAAATATCTAATGTATTAAATATTATTATAATAATAATATTTTATAATATTCAAATTCATATTAATATAAATGAGAAACAAATTATAGGATTATAATAATTTTTGATAACATTTGAATTTACATTAATATAATTATTAAATATTTTGTATAATATATTATTATAATAATGATATTTTATAACATTTGAATGTATATTAATATAATTATTAATTATGTAACTTTATATTAAATATTTTTATAGTAATGATATTTTATAATATTGTAATTAATAAATATCTATTTTAAATTAATTTTAAAAATATATTCCGTTAAATAAACAATATATAAACAATGTCTCTGCCAACTCATGATAACTAGTCGAATTAAATTTAAATTGATGTTTGAAATATAAACAATGTCTCTGCCAACTCATGTACACGTGAACTTCAAAGATATTTATTTAATTTTCTTCTTGTAATTAAAATTTGAAAGAAAAATGTGATAAAACTCATGGGTATTTATATTGAGTTTAAATCGATTAGATTAATAAATAAGCAGTGTCACTAAATCATTCTCAAATACGAAAATAATATATCGTGTGTTTTTTTTCTTCCCAAAAGTGGGCGATGTTCTGAAAGAGAACCAGCATAAATATTTATTCATATATACACATATTTATTTATATAGCGATTTGTCCATTTGTTTTGAATATGGCCTACCAGCCATATTCATATTATTCCCATGCTGGCCTGCAGAGCACACGTTGTAAAAGCATCATATAAATGTACAAAGAAGCTAGGTAGCTCTTTGTTCTTTCAAAAGTAGATTTTCGACCTTTCATTGTGAGTTGTTTGTAATAAGATTATGTTTGGAGAGACTTCATCCACGATTATCAATTGAGTACTGCTCAAAGGTCATCAGTGGGACATTTATGTCGCCACCTCACTTTTGTGGACCATTCAGCCATAATTATGAAAGAATTTAAGTATCCAAACATCAAAAAATCAACTCAAATGTTGATAATGACAGAGATATTTTTCTTCCTAGTATACATACATACATACAGTTCTTATCTATATATAAAGCTAGCTAGGTCTTACGGAATTGATGTATGATTATAAAATTTCTCCAATTCACTGGTATATTTATTTTCTCATTTTTTTTTTATTTTACTTATCTATTTTCCTTTTTTTTTTTACTCTACTTTTTCTAATTTATAGTTATTAGTTTACTAAGAGAAAAAAAAAATTATAATAAAAATTACCATAGGTATCAATTAAAAATCTCTCTAATAATAATTTGTTATCTATATATAAAACTAGGTCTCAAGAAATTGATGTATCATTCTAAATTTTTTTCAAACCATTATATCTATTTTCTCATTTTATTTATTTATTTATTTATTCTACTTTTTCTATTTTATAGTTATTAGTTTATTAAGAGAAAAAAATATTTATAATAATTATAATAGATATTAATTAAAAATATCTCTAATAATAATTATAATATCTATGACAATCATTTTGAAAAAATATATCTATAAGAATAATTATAATAGATATCTGCTAAAATATCTAATTTATATCTTCTCTTTTCTTTTTATTTTACTTCTTTATTTTCTGATTTTTTTATTGTCCTTTTTCTAATTTATAGTTATTAATTAATTAAGAGAAAAAAATATCTCTAATAATAATAATAATAAAATTAATTAAAAAAATATCTATAAGAATAATTAGAGGTTTTACTTTTTGGACCATGTGATTTGTCTCATTACCTGTTTGGACCTTGTGTTTCGATAAATTATTTTTTAGATCCCGTGTTTTGTAAAAATGTTCAAATAGACCCATAAACTAAATTTTGATGAACAAAAAATTGAATACAATAACACAACTATTAGGTAGAACGATTGTGCTTTTGTTTTGAGTTGTTAGTTTGGTAAATTATTTGTGATTTCATTTTAAATTTTTTTTATCAAAATCAGGTTTAGGGGTTTATTTAAACATTTTTACAAAACACAGGGTCTGAAAAATAATTTGTCAAAACATATGACCAAATAAGTAATGACACAAAACACAAAGTCCAACAATGTATAATCTCAAATAATTATAATAGATTTCAATTAAAAAGATCTAATTTAGGGTTATTAATTAATTAATGAAAAATATATCATTAATAAAATTATATATCTATATATTTATATAAAAGAGAGTTTTGAGGAAATGAGGTGTACCCTCTCCTTCTATTCTTCTATTTTCTCTAAATTGTGATTTTTCGAATTTTTTATTTAACATTTATTTAAAAAAAAAATACGTATTTAACAATTATAAAAACATTTCTATAGTCTTACATAGTTTACAAACCATTATAAGTGTTATACTACTTTTCATTCACATTGATTTGTCCAAATATTAGTATTTTTTTTCTTGCATTTGATTGATTTAACTCAATATTGTCAAAGTAGTTATATTTTTTTTGAGTTTGAAAAATTTATATTAATATTCAATATATTATTTATATATTTAATTTGTGTAGTATATATTTTTATATAATTAAAAATTGTAAAATTTATATTATATATTAAATTTTTTTCATAATTTATCTATATTTATATATAAATTTATATATATATATCTATGTATCTATATCTATTTTTATATATTTATATAAAGGAGAGCATCAAGGAGGTGATGTGACACTCTAACATTTCTCAAAATCACTCTTTTTGTTTTCTGATTTTTAAATTCTTCTTTTTCAAATTTATGATTATTAATTAATAATTAAAGAAAAAAAACTAAAATATCTAATTATAAAATTTATAATATATCTGTACAACATATATAATTTAAATTTGATTTATTTAAATGATATATAATTTGAATTCAAATTTGATTAGATATTTAATCTACATATATATTTATATAAAAGCGAGCATCAAGGAGGTGATGTGTCACTTTAAAATTGTTTCAAATCACTCTTGTTATTTTCTCATTTTTTTTACATTTTTTAATTATTCTTTTTCAAATTTATGATTATTAATTAATAATTAAAGAAAAAAAAATAAAATCTCTAATTATAAATTTATAATATATCTTTATAACATATATAATTTAAATTTGATTTACTTAAACGATATATAATTTGAATTCAAATTTGATTAGATATTTAATTATGAAATCTGTTTAATTAAATTATAAATATAAATATAATAATAAACGTCATTTTTTTCTCATTTAATATTTTACTTTTCTAAAGAAGAGCACTAAGAAGGTGATGTTGCACTTTAAAATTGGCCTGAAACACTCTTTCTATTTTCTCATTTTTTTACATTTTCTAATTCTTCTTTTTCAAATGTATGATTATTAATTAATTAGAAAACATAACCGCACTTTGCGCAGTCTTTTGTAATAATTAAAAAATATATATATTTTTTATTTTTCTTGAGATTGTATAGTAGAGATTCTTTTTTAACCTACCCGTACAACATGTATCTTACATGGACATGTGAGGATGTCTTACATAGTGTTTTAATGTTGGTGTTCATTGTATAGAAAATCTCATATAGGTTTTCGAAAAAATCTGAATAATAAGGATTATTTTGGCTGATTACCTATTTGGATCTTTTATTTTTAAAAATTAACGTTTAGACCTCGTATTTTGTCAAAATGTTAAAAAAAATAGAAAAATCGATTATTTGAACACTTTATATTGGCTGATTACCCATTTTGACACTTTATTTTTAAAAATTAACATTTGGATAATATATTTATTCAAAAAGTTAATTTTTTTTTTCTAAATATCAAATTATATAAATTTATATTTTCTGTAAGAGTTCACACTATTTTGAACTTTGTATTTGACCTGATTACCCGTTTTGACCCTTTATTTTTAAAAATTAACTTACGGACATTGTGTTTTGTAAAAATGTTAAAAATATGAATAAATAGATACATTGTTTGAACCACGTGTATTATTGTCGATTACCTGTTTAGTCCCTTTATTATTAAAAACTAACTTTAGGACTAGGTGTTTTATCAAAATGATAAAAATAAAAATGGATAGATTATTTAGTATTATTATTATATATATTTTTAATTGACATATATTATAATCATTATTAAAATATAATAGAGAAAATAAATAGAATTTTTTTGTTGATTAATTAATAGCCATAAATTAGAAAAGTAGAATAAAAAATGTGAAAAAATGATAAATAATTTATAATTTATAAATTATATATGTTGTTAACATATATTTTTATAATGTGTATGGTAATTTATTAGTGTAACTAATTTTTTTCTAATTTTATTTTATTAAAATGCTAAATAGGAAAAGGAGAAAACACTTTTTTCTCAAAAAAAAAAAAAGAAAAGAAAAAAAGGGCAAAACGTACATAAAAAAAATAACATGTGAATACTTTTTTATTTTAGATATTTATATAGTTTAGATAATATAGTTTTTTCTATTTTAATAGTTAACTAATATTCATAAATTTGAAAATTGCTTTTTCTCAAAAAAAGAAAAAACGTACGCCAAAAAAATAATTTATGAAGAGTTTTTAATTTTAGATATTTAGATAGTTTAGATATTATAATTTTTTTAATAATTAACTAATAATTAGAAAATAAAAAGAGTGATTTCGAGCAATTTTAGAGTGTCACGTCATCTTCTTGATGCTCTACTTTATCTAAATACATAAATTTAGATTTATAGATATTTAAACAGTTTAGATACTATTGTTTTTTCTTCTTTTAATGATTAAAAAATAATCATAAATTTGAAAAAATATTTTTTCTCAAAAAAAGAGAAAACGTACGTCAAAAAAATAAAGTGTGGAGAGTTTTTAATTTTAGATATTTATATAGTTTAGATATTATAGTTTCTTTTAATAATTAATTAGTAATGATAAATTTGAAAAAGAAGAATTAAAAAATGTGAAAAATTTAGAAAATAGAAAGAGTGTTTTAGAGCAATTTTAGAGTATCACATCATTTCTTTGATGCTATCATTTATATAAATATATGAATTAAGTGATAATTAGAAAATAGAAAGAGTGCTTTGGAGCAATTTTAGAGTGTCACACCATCTCCTTGATGCTCTACTTTATATAAATATATAGATATGGATACGTAAGTGCATCTTGATCGTAATTTTTTTTTCATGATAATGTTCATTATATAGTGAACCTCATGTAATTTTCGAGAAATTCTGAATAATTAAAGTACAAAAAATAAAATTCAAACTACTTGTTATAGGTGTGTTTTTATTTAATATTAGTATTATTTTATATATATAGATTCACAAAGAGATATTTATCTATATTAAAATAATAGTATCTTATAAATATCTCATTTAAATTTAAAAAATTACATTTATTATTATTATAATCTATAAAATGAATAAAAAAGTAAATTAAAAGAAAATATAGAAAGAGTGCTTTGAAGAGATTTTAGAGTATCACATCATCTCCTTGGAGCTCTCCTTTATATATATATATATATATAAATATATATAGATTGTAGGTGTGTTTTTATTTAATATTAGTATTATTTTATATATAGATTCACAAAGAGATATTTATCTATATTAAAATAATAATATCTTATAAATATCTCATTTAAATTTAAAAAATTATATTTATTATTATTATAATCTATAAAATGAATAAAAAAAGTAAATTAAAGGAGAAAATAGAAAGAGTGATTCGAAGAGATTTTAGAGTGCCACATCATCTCATTGAAACTCTCCTTTATATATATATATACACAGACAATTAAAGAAAAAAAATTAAAATATCTAATTATAAATTTATAAATATATCTTTACAACATATATAATTTAATTAGATAATATATAATAAAAACTTTTTAATTAAATTATAAATATAAATATAATAATAAACATCATTTTTTCCCATATTTTATTTTACTTTTCTAAAGGAGAGCACCAGTGAGGTGATGTGACATTCTAAAATTGATTCAAAACACTCTTTCTATTTTTTTATTTTTCACATTTTTTAATTATTCTTTTTCAAATTTATGATTATTATTTAATAATTAAAGAAAAAACTAAAACACCTAATTATAAATATAATTCCCCTAATTGCCTATCCTTATTAAAATACTAGTTTTAATAATAGTTCAAAAGATTTCATAACTTTGTCTGAAAACATAGTGAGACTTTATTGGAAATACACGCAGAGTTTGGATCCAATCTTCAAAACAAAAGAAAGTTTAATGCAGTCTAAAAAATAACTAAAAATATATCCCACTGATAAATTAACATAAGAAAGACTCTAAGACACTATGGCGTTCCAGATCGTTTCCTCGTTCGTTGGCTCCCCGCAACATACATACACACTTATGGAAAACTGACTCAGCTCACCATGCGTGCCAAACAAGTCTACCTAGTGTTTACCTGCAAGGGGGAAAATGAAGGGGTGAGCTAAAAGCCTATTAAGGAAGTACAAACAAGACATACAAGCATAAGCGACGTATCTCATACATTCTCAACACACTTTTCTTATAGCAATTATTACCATTATAAGTCATAATCATAAACATGAGACTATTTGCGGCATAAGCATAATCGTACAACATAAGATCGTAATCATAACCATAATATCATTTGCATCATGAGCATAAACATACAATGTAACGTCATAAGCAACATAATCATAAGCATACAACATAAGATCACGACACTCCTATTGTCCAATGATCACATATGACTCTCTTTTGGTCACTTCTATGACGCATTTTTGGCCATAACTCACCTGGCACCCTTTTGGCCAGAATATTAGGCACATTTGCCTTTAATAATGCTGCATCACTAGGTTAAGCAAACACAAACAAATCCATACATATCCATGTTAGGGTTTTATGCTATAATTAAAACCCAAATTTCTTTGTAATCTCATTTATTATCAATAAAAGAATATAAATCATTTTTTGACTTGGTCAATTACATTGCTCACATGTTTTATTTTCATGATTATTTGTGTTATCCCCAAAATTTAAGTTCGATGACATGACAATCAGAAGTGACAAGTGGCAATGCGTGGTCAGTAAATGACACATTAATAGTTAATAAATGTATTGGCCAAGGACGGAAAGGTTTGAGATGAATCTTCGGAGTTGTGATATTACTGGTCATGAAAATTATTTATTTGGTTTGGAAGTGATTTGACCGACCAGGTAGAATTTTTTTCCGACCGGTAAAGATTTTTGACCGACCAGTAAAGTGTTTTGCTAGACCAGTCAGTCGTTTTGGCTGACCAGTCTCACTTCAAGGAGTGAAGTTGGCCGACCAGATAGATCATCGTTATGCAGCAAAATTTCAGTAACGACTTCAGCTAGAATTAGTCATACCCACAGTGGGAATCTCTCAGATTATCCCAAAGAAATCACATATTGTTGTATTTTAGATTTGATTATTAATTAAATATTGGTTAGAGCAACTGGATTATCCCGATTATGAGGGATTTCGATTTGTACGATCCTGAGCCTATAAATAAAGAGCTCATGGCATCATTAAAGGGATCCGGATTCTGATTTTTCTGAGAGAGCATTTGTATTCTAAGAGAAATCTTGTATTTTCTTGTATTTACACTTAAGAAACTCAGTTGACACAAGTTCATTTGATCTTGAGTGAGATCTATATATCACAACTCTAAGTGGATTAGGCTATTATCAACATACTGGGGCTGAACCACTATAAAATTATTAGTGTCATATTTTCTCTTGAAGGTTTATTGTAGTTTTGACGTCTACTCGTCGTTGGCCAAAATCGTGGTTAACATTTTGGTGCTTTCATTGAGAGCCTGAAGAGAAAAACACACGACTATCATATCAAGATGGTGCCCAAGAATACCAATGTGACATCCAAAAAGTCAGGCACATGAAAAGAGCCTGCTAGATCAGAAGGTCCTGGACCGCAGAACCCAGAGACTGAGCCCAGGGTCTTTCTCGAGGAGACCACTCTAGAAGTTGAACAACTCTAGGAAGCTATAGGCGCTTTCCAAGAGGAGATGATGCAATTCAATGCTCGGTAGGAGTCTTTCACTGAAGAGATGGCCAGGCAGAGAGCTGCGTTAGAGCAGCAAAGGCGCGATATGGAGGCCAGAAGCGAAGAGATCAGACAACGACAGGAGGAAGTCGACTGGAGACATTGTGAAGCAACAATTGCTCTAGAAGCGGCTATCCAATTGGCCCAAGCCAATGCTCAAGCCGCGGCACAAGCAGCCACTCAGGGAGCAAGAAATAGTAATGTTGGTCGAAGGACCACTGACAGAGCCAATTCTCGGGGACCGGACAGAAGCAGGAGTAACCCCCCTGATCGGGAAGATGATAGGGTCTGATCCGGAACTGCCTTGACGTAAAGGGAGAACTCTAGAACCCCCTCTAGGAGCCACCGATCAGAAACTTCAAGATCAGGAAGTCACCGATCGGGCAGTAAGAAGACCCCACCCAGGCAGGATCATACCAGAACTCCTCGAGAAAAGGAAACTTCACAGTTCAAAGATGGACATGGTCGTGATGAGGCTGATAGTCATCACACCGACTAGTCAAAGGAAAAGGAGGGCAACGAACAACAAGGAGGAAAAGACTGCCTAGCACATACCGAGAAGCCTCCACTACATCCTGGCCAGCAGCGTAGTGGGAGAGAAGAAGTCACGCGCAGTAAGCCATCTGAAAAATCTAAGAGCACAGTGTTTGATCGGTTGGGAAGACGCACTTCTCGAAAGGATCTAAGGGACGTTGTTAGTGACAAGAGGAGGACTGTCCCGGTCGAAGGGCAAGATCTGAACCGCCCTGTCAGTCAAGTAGAAATACTTGATGACAGTGCACCAGACAGAAATGCCCGACCAGGCAGTCAAAACCTTGAGACCTCGATGGTAGCCCCAGTCATCCAAGCCCAGCTTGACGTGTTAACGACTGCGGTGCAAGGTTTATCAAAACGACCTTTCGGAATGGATGCCGTAGACCACAGGAGTGGCAGTCCATTTTGTGCCCGGATTAGAGCAGCCCAGCTGCCGGCAAAATATAAAGCACCGGTGCTGCCGGTATATACAGAAAAGGCGGATCTCATCAGACATGTTGGGAAATTTGAGGACCAGATGGAATTGCTCGGGGTAAGTAACGATTATTAGTGTAGAGTTTTCCCAAATACATTGTCAGATACTGCTCAGGAGTGGTATTGGAAGTTTAAGCCGAATTTCATCACCTCTTGGGAAACATTCAGGAAGGAGTTTTGTAGACAATTCAACGCTGCTCGGACTCCACCAGTTTATGCCAACCACTTGGCAGATATCAAACAAGGAAAAGATGAGTCTTTAAAAAATTATATACAGAGATTCATGAGAGAAGCCAATAGAGCAACTGCTGTAGGAGACGAGGGCAAGATGGTTGCCATATTCGCTGGGATAACTTATCGGAGCCCTTTGTGGGATAGTATTAGAAATCCAATTTCAACACTTCAACAATTTCTTGACTGAGCAGACAAGTATATGAAATTGGATGATGCAATCGAGAAAGAGGAGAATGGCATAAACAATCCGGGCGGATCAACTGACCCTTCTAAGAATAGTGGAAAGAAACGTGGAAATAACGGGTCTGACCACCATGAAGAAAAGAAGGCAAAGTCGAGTTCAAACGAAAAGCCAACCAAGTATGAGCCTCAGTTCACTAATTACACCACACTATCGGCCAACCGGGTGGAAATATATCTTGCTAGTCATGAAGAGGTTCCCTCAAGAAACCTCCACCCATCAGGAAGGAGATGAGTAAGAGAGACATGAATAAGTTTTGTCATTTTCATGGAGATTATGGTCACGACAAAAATGAATGCAATCACCTCAAAGACGAGATATAATTTCTTCTCCGGTCGGGTCAGTTGAAAAAGTATTGGGCAGAGACACCCCAAGGAGAAGGAGGCAGCAACAATCCTGGGTTCAAACCACAAAGATCTCCACCCTTGCGACCCGAGCCTATGGACATTACCTTAGACACTATATGTGGAGGTCCACACTTGGTTGAGGATAGCAACAAAGCAAGGGAGAGGTATGCCCAGACACTTCGACATGAGCGGGAGTGCTAGGATCAGATTTGGTGAACGGAGCCTGATCAAGAACCATTGGAATGGCGGGCATCTGAGGATATATTATCACTAAAATGCCGCTTTTCAGAGTGGTAGCTTAATTTCAAGTTATTTAACTTGTTGTTTGAGTTTGGTTTATGAGCTGGTTATTTACTAACCAGTCATTTATTTATTTTTGAAATTTTGTTGTTGTTTAAGACTCGTTATTAGACACGTTTTGTCCTCTTTTTTACAAGTAATAAAAGAGATTACACGCAGTGTGGTCGATTCTTGCTACAAATGTGCATGTGTGTTAATTATCTGAACAGTGTTCAACTGGTCGGTACGTTCAAGCAGTGTTCAACTGCTCGAATATTTTCAATATATTCTATGTGTTTCACGAGCAATCGACTGCTCGAACAGATTCAGTCAAGTAGCAAGTGACCAAGGATCTTTCAACCCTCGATCGCTTGGGGGGCACATGGGGTATACTGGTATATAATTTAACACAGGCAATAAGAGCACAAGTTAAGATATCTGGCTTTAGGCTGACTTGTAAATTTTTGAAGTAAAAAAAGGCCATTAAGCTAACTTGTTTGACAAAGCTTAAGTAACTTGGAATTTTTTAAAAAACAAAAAAAATTCAAGTTAGAAGCAGATATTCGTGTGACAATAAACATTATGCTCATAAAATGTTAGAGCAATAAGAGTGTGAGAAAGTATACTTAGTAGGGACTTATGAAATGTCTAGAATTTCTAAGTTAGAAAACTAAGTACTCATGCGAAAATATAAGGCATACATCAGAGTGACTTTACTATTCACAAAAAACTTATAATGTTTTAAGTCTAAAAAGACTTAGAATGTTTCAAGTTAGCAAAGAAAAGTAAAGTATAAATGCCAACAACTCGGCTGTACGAGAAAAATATCAAAGCTGTTAAGCAACAATTGTCTTCACAAGAAAAAAGAGTAAACTACTGGCCAGGTACAAAGTTTAGCTGATCAGGTGCAAAGTTTCCCTGGTCGGGAGAGCAGATACAACTTCCCTGGTCGGCTGAGCATCTATCACTGGTCGAGTAGGAAACTCTGTTGTTGAGCATGAATAATAGCGATGAGTCCTTGGAGTGAACCAAACAAACACGAACAAATGAATGCAAAGTAAAAATTGTCTTCACAAGAAAAAAGAGTAAACTACTGGCCAGGTACAAAGTTTAGCTGATCAGGTGCAAAGTTTTCCTGGTCGGGAGAGCAGATACAACTTCCCTGGTCGGCTGAGCATCTATCACTGGTCGAGTAGGAAACTCTGTTGTTGAGCATGAATAACAACGATGAGTCCTTGGAGTGAACCAAACAAACACAAACAAATGAATGAAAAGTAAAAATATTTACTACACAGTAAATTTTTTTTTTTGAGAAGAGAAATCAATTTTCCCCAAGATTGATTGAGAGAAATCAATCTCTCAAAATACTTTTGAGAGATTTGAACAAGGTGTTTTAATTGTGTTCGGAGGGATAAGTTTTAGGCATATGCCCAAGCGGCTGTGCCGCATGTCCGAGGCTACATGTCTGAATGACTCAACAGACACGCAGAGGAGATGCTGGCGCGCACGCATCCGAGGAGCTCCATGTCCGAGCAGCTGCGTGCGTCCGAGCGGTTGAGTGCATCTGAGCGGTTGCGTGCGTCCGAGCGGTTGCGTGTGTCCGAGCAGTTGAGTGCGCGTTCGAGTGGGAAGGTGTGCATTCGAGGAGACAGGCGCACTGAGAGGAGCTTGGCACATTCGAGGCTCCATGTCCGAGAGGCTGGCATGTCCGAGTGGATGGGGTGCGTCCGAGGAGCAGCATGTTCAAATAGGCATGGGTGTCCGAGCGGCTGGGGTAGTGTCCGAGGGGATGGGGTGCGTCCGAGGAGTAACATGTTCGAATGGGCATGGGTGTCTGATCGGCTGGGAGCTGGTCTGAGTGGGTGGCATGCGTCTGAGCTGTTCTTGTGGTGTCTGAACGGATGGAAGAGTGTCCAATCGGCTAGGCTTTGGTCCGAGTGGATGGTGTGGTCCAAGCAGATGGTGTGGTACCCGAGCGGATGCCTAGTGTCCGAGTGATAGTGGCCTGGTATCCGACTGATGGTGCCATTACATCCAAGCAGACGGTGGCATACCCGAGTAGCTTGGGGGGCATGTTTATGCTGCCCTTGGTGATTCTCAAAGAAGATGACCGATCAGCCATATACATGCTTTCCACAAATCTCAAGGGCATGGGACACAAACATGTTTTTCTTACTCATGGGGTGCTACAACAAGATCAAAAAAATGGAATTTGAAGAATTCAAAAGAAAAGTTCAATCATGGGTTTACTACAAAAGTGAAAGTTACTGTCCGGATGGAAGCTTTTGGATGATCTCAAAAACATTTTGCTAGAGAAAACGTTTATCATACGAGTAAATCATATAAAAAACTTGGGGGGCAAATGTTATCCCCAAAATTTAAGTTCGATGACATGGCAATCAGAAGTGACAAGTGGCAATGCGTGGTCAGTAAATGACCCATTAATAGTCAATAAATGTATTGGCCAAGGAGGGAAAGGTTTGAGATGAATCTTCGGAGTTGTGATATTACTGGTCATGAAAATTATTTATCTGGTTTGGAAGTAATTTGACCGACCATGTAAAATTTTTTTCCGACCGGTAAAGATTTTTGACCGACCAGTAAAGTGTTTTGCTAGACCAGTCAATGGTTTTGGTCGACCAGTCTTACTTCAAGGAGTGAAGTTGGCCGACCAGACAGATCATCATTATGCAGCGAAATTTCAGTAACGACTTCAGCTAGAATTAGTCATACCCACAGTGGGAATCTCTCAGATTATCCCAAAGAAATCACATATTGTTGTATTTTAGATTTGATTATTAATTAAATATTGGTTAGAGCAACTGGATTATCCCGATTATGAGGGATTTCGATTTGTACGATCATGAGCCTATAAATAAAGAGCTCATGGCATCATTAAAGGGATCCGAATTTTGATTTTTCTGAGAGAGCATTTGTATTCTAAGAGAAATCTTGTATTTTCTTGCATTCACACTTAAGAAACTCAGTTGACACATATTCATCTGATCTTGAGTGTAGATCTATATATCACAACTCTAAGTGGATTAGGCTATTACCAACATACTGGGGCTGAACCACTATAAAATTATGAGTGTCGTATTTTCTCTTGAAGGTTTATTGTAGTTTTGACGTCTACTCGTCGTTGGCCAAAATCGTGGTCAATAAGTTGTTCAATATAAACTTCTATTAAATCCCGAGCATTTAGCTAATCGTATTTATAGTGACGTAATCACAGTGGAATATAAATATGATTATATGTTCAAAATAAGTTAGTCCTAAGATTATCCAGTGCACAAGATTTACACTGACTTGCCAATCTATGATATGATCTACTTACACATTGTAGTGTTATGTTCTTTCCAGAACATTAGCAAAGTAGATAAGATCGGATGTATTTGTTACATCAGACTGGACCGATATTGACAGTTGATATGATAAGTAAACATACCATTATTATCTATTCTAGTCATATCATATAGTTGACCATAGGTCAATTCAATCTCAATTCTCAGTGGTTAGTATTCTAACTGATTGTATTATTTGAGTTCTTTAACTTGTTCATTACTAGCTTACCCTACGGACTAGCCCATACTTACATCTTGGGAACTCGGTAGTATAATTGAGTGGGAGTGTTAATCATAGATATGAACATCTATAGCTTCTGATGAATAAGTGAAACGATGGTTTCCTTTTAGTTTGGTTCAAGGTGTTAAATGATAGAGATCTCATTTCAGTAATTAAATTAGTTTACTGAAATATCATTTACAAGGAACTAAGTGTTTTAAGAATAAAATACAATGATGGGTAAAACGTTATTTTAGTCTCATCTCATTGTAGACTGTCTATAAAGGATTGAGTGACAATTATGGTTGTAACAATGAATAATTAATAACATATCTATATTGCTTATAGAGCATTCTATGAATTCAAGAGTGCGATTTCGAATCTTTAGTGGAGTTACGAGGAATTAATAAGTTAATAAATTTATTTGTTAGATTTATGATAACTTATTGGAGCTTGATTTCATAGACCCATGGTCCCCACTGTACCTTGGATAAAATCATCTAGATAGTCTCAATTAATTGATTTAATTTTCGATTAGAATTATCAAAGTTGACCATGTCAATTTTGGATAGTTTTAGAGAGTTATACAAATTTGAGAAGAAAAGAGAAATAAATGCAGATTTATTAATTAAGATAAATTGGTATCTAAATTAATAAATAAATTTAAATCAAGGTTTAAATTATAAATAATTAATTTGATAAATGATTTAAATAATTATTTAATTAATTAAATCAATAGAAAATAATACAGGCCTTGATTTTGAGTCCAATGGACTTATTTCAAATGGGAAATTTCACGGGCCTAAAGCCCATGATAATTTCGACCTAGGGCTGATTATTTACTATTATTTTATTGATTTTTTAATTAAATAAATAACCTAATTGAGTTTATAAAAGGAATGTTAAGAGAGAGTTGAAAACAGAAGTCAAGTCACAAGTTGAAACACAAGTTTCTGATAGGTTTTAGATTCTCTCTAAACATAAGTCCTTTCTAAGCCTCAAATTTTCTCTTCTATTCTTCTTCTCTCTGTATCTATCTCATGTGTTGAGAATTGCCCATTCTAGTCTAGGTGATTCTAAGGATACTTTGGAAGGTTGTGAAGAAAATTGAAGATCGGTTCAGTTTCTTGGTAATACTCTGCGACAGAAAGGATACAAGAGTTAGAGAAACTGAAGGAATGACTCATTCATTCCACTGCGTATAATGTAAGTATTCTTATCATTATTTCTCATTGAATTCAATTTTAGAAACATGTTCCAGGTTATCTCATATTAATTTGTTTAATATTAGATCTACATGAAAATAAATAAAGATCCTGTATAATTTTTCCTAACAACTGGCCTCAGAGCCTTTGGTAATCTTTATTTTCATGCATGAACATTTTAAAAATTGAATTATTTGATATGTTTGAATAATTGGATGAGTTTTCATGTTCTTATGAAGTATATTGATTTTATGTGATTATTAGTAATTTTTAGGTTATTTTGTTGTGTTTTCTATGCCATTAACTTTTATATATGCTTTTGTGTGTGTAAAACATGGTAAAAATTAATTAGAAAACGTTTTTGGTTTGAAAAATTGTACACATTTTTTTTCCGCAATGCGTGCACCAGCGCGCGCCACTGTTCATCCAAGAATTTTTTTTTCTTCAATTTTTTTTAAATAAAAATATGAAATTGATTATTTATAACAAAACCAAAAATATCACATTTATTTTATCATTTAAAATTGTTTTTTAAAATAAGATATTTTTGTTAGTTGAGATTTAAATAATTAGATATTTTCCACAGGGATTCAAATTCAAATTTAAAAACAAATTAATAACTTAATTTTAAATCTTTTAAAATATTGAAATATTAAAATTAAGATATCAGATATTTAAGATATTTTATTTTAAATACTTGATATTTTTTTATTAAATCTTTACTTAAAAATACAAATATCTTTTTATTCTATAGTTTTTAATATTTAAATTATTAGTGTTTGCTTGTGGAAATCTTCTATCGAGAAGCGAGCCTTCCCGCTTAGATAACATTGTAGTAAAACCACACGGTGACTCGGATTAATTATGGCAATTATCTAAGATTTTTCATTCATAATTTGGGCATTGAAAGTCTAATACTTAATTCTTATCGTTTCCAAAACTTTACATTCACTATTTAATTTTAAGTGATAAAGTCTCCTTTTTTTTTTCTTTTTAAATTCTGCCCTAAGTAGAATTTTTGGAAAAAACCCTTAAACTATTGCTCCTGTATTCTGTGTCATAAGAACGAGAACTAGGAAAAATTCTCATGTCAAAACTTGTTTTAGGTTAAGAGAACTAACCTCTCAAAAATCACTTTTCGTTAAGGTTCGAAATTGCTACCTTTCAGTTTTTAGGGAAAATTTAGAAAAATCATTTCCCTTAAACCTTAACACATTTTTCTCTAAAATCTTACTGGAGTCCTTGTACACATCTTAACTAATTCCCTTCAAAATTTTATAATTTTTGGGATGAAAAAAACCATTCAAATTTTTAAAGTAATCTGGGCAGTGCCTGCTGCCCAGAAGTTTTTCCCAGATTTTATGGTAACTTTGAAAATTTATTTCTCTTACACCGTATCCCAATTCTTTCTGAAATTTTACAGGGATATTTTTACATGTATATATTATCTTCCTGAAAAATTTCATAACTTTTGGAATAATAAAACTCATCCAAGTATTTAAAGCAATCTGTGAAGTGTTTGCTACCCAGAAGTTTTGTTTCCAGATTCTTGGGAAAATTTTGAAAATTCATATCTCTTATATCTTAACACATTTTCCTCTAAAATTTTACAGTGACCCTTATAAATGTTTGATCTAATACCTTACCAGATTTCGTAGCTTTTTGATTGGTAAAACCCGTTTAAAAGTCAAAACAATCTGGGCAGTGCATGCTGCCCATAATTTTTCCAGATTTACATCACAATGCCAAAACATTCATAACTTGGGTTTAAAAATACCTTTTTATGATTTTATAAAGCCTATCATCAAGTACTCACAAATAAATATGCAATGAAACCAATATTTTTTTACAAACAGAAGCAGTGGTGTGTGATCTTACCCATTGGAAGCCAGACCACGAAATTTTGGCAGCATGCATTTTCACTCACACTCAACAACAACAAGCTTTCTAGCATAAACTCTAACTACATGCATGCATGAAAATTATCATACCACACAAAAATATCAACCTTGAGCATAAAATAAGCACAAAAACTATTGAAATACCTTATACAACCATATTTACAAGAATCACCACAAAACATAAAGAACTCAACCATAGATTCTACCTTTCGAAGCCCTAGCTTGGAGATGTGTTCCTTAGCTCTTCAAAACCTTCCCTTGGTGCTATAAACTCTCAAAACCGAGCCCCAAGTCCCACATGTATATTTTTAAGAAAATGATTTGGGTAGAAAAACTTAGAAGAGGGAGAAAACATGCAACTACCAAAATCTCTTACCTTGCGTTCACTTGATCACCAAAGTGCTAAATCCTTGAGATCCTACCCGTACAAGCCTCTCTTGAACCCTAGAACACAAGATCAAAGCCATGCATGGCTATTAGATCACATGAATGCAACATAAACTCTTAGGGTTTCGGGTTTGAAGAGGAAAAGAGGAGAAAAATGAAGTAGGTTTCAAAACTTACTCTACCCCAAGTGTGCATTTGAGCTTCTCCCTCCTTCAATGGGGAAATGAGTGCTCTTGGCTCAAGGAGAATTTTTTTTTAGAAATTTAGAGTAGAGAGACTTAGGGTTTCATTTTTTGGGGGAGAGGAAATGGAAGAGAGTATTTTTCTTGAGGGAAAAAGATTTAAAAAAAAAAAAAAAATGTTTAGAAGTGTAAGAGAGAAATGATTAGGGTTTAGCCAATGAGTGGGGTAAGACTCTTACTCTTCCCTAGGGTAGATGTCCTAGGCTTTTGAGAGCCCTAGGCATAGTCTTACCACCCACTACACCCTCTATCCTCCCTTGGAAAAGACCTTTATGCCATTGCTCATTTTACCTCTCTCCTTAGACACTCAAGGGCCCTTTGGTAATTATACTTATCTAAAATTTCCTAAAATTTTACCCTATAGTTTTTCAATATTTCCAAGCTTAATTAATTAAATTAAATGTGACCCAAAAATAAAATTTTCACATATCACATAATTTTTGTAATTTTATCAAATTGACCAAAATGCCCTTAGAGGCCCGAGCAAGAAATTCTCATTCTTAAGTCCGGTTGATTGAAATTCAAACCTCAATCAATTTTTCTTAAACTTATTGCCTCGACTATAAAGTCCTAGTTGCCAGAAAAAATTAAATATTTTTATGCCATAGTATTTCCTAGTTAATTAATCCGATATTTTTACCTGGTTAGGGTTTTTGACTTGGTCCACGACCAAAGGTCTCGGTTTCTGAAAAAAACTGCACTTACCATAATATGGCCAGCATTCAAACATCATGAACTTCTTGTCACATAAAATTTTCCCCTAAAATAGTACATATTACAGGAAATTAAAATACCTGAAACTAAGGTTTACCCGGTGCCCTAAACGCGGGGTGTTACAATACCTACAATTTATACAAGTTTCTTCCTTGAAACTTAGAATAATTTGTGGGTATAACTCTTTCATCCGATCTTCGGGTTCCCATGTTTCTTCTTCTACCTCATGGTTACATCACTACACCTTAACCAAAGGTATAGTCTTATTACGCAGCACCTTATCCTTACGATCCAAAATCCTCACTAGTTTCTCCTCGTAACACAGTTTCGGATCCACCTCCAACTGTTCGTAACTAAGTACATGGCTCGGGTCTTCCACATATTTTTTCAGCATAGATACATGGAATACATAATGTACTCAAGCCAAAGAAGGTGGGAGACCTAATTGGTCTCCACTATCTCAAAAAGTCTGATATACCTTGGACTTAATTTTCCTTTCTTACCAAAACGCAGAGCTCCCTTCAACAGAGCCACCTTCAGGAGCACCTTATCTCTATCTTCAAATGCCAAGGGTCTTTGGTGTCAGTCTGCATATTTGTGCTGTCGATCCATTGAAGTTTGTAGCCTCTCCTGAATCTTCTCGATATATTCGGTTACTTTGTCCTCTTCCTCTATACCCAAGAATTTTCTTTCACCGGCTTTGTGCCAATGAATCTGGAATCAACATTTTCGCCCATACAGGGCTTCATACGACACCATCTTAATAGAGTTGTGGTAGCTATTGTTGTAAGTAAATTCCATCAGTGGACGTTTTCTACTCTACGACCCCTGGAAGTCGAGTACACATGCTCTTAGCATGTCTTCCAGGGTTTGGATCATTCGCTCACTCTGGCTGCTTGTTTGGGGATGGAAAGCAGTGCCAAACTTAAGTTGAGTCCCCAAATCTTTTTGCATCCTTTTCCAAAATGCCGAGGTGAAGCGTCCATCTCGGTCTGAAATGACGGACTTAGGTACTCCATGTAGTCGTACAATCTATGCTATGTTTAAGTCTGCTAACTTATCCACATAATAAGTTATCTTAATGGGTAAGAAATGTGCTGACTTGGTCAATCTATCAATAATAACCCATATCGTATCTTGACCCTTAGGAGTATTAGGCAATCCAGTGACAAAATCTATTGTGATCATCTCCCACTTCCCATTCTGGAATCTCTAGCGGTTGCAGCAACCCGACTAGTCGCTGGTGCTCCGCCTTGGTTTGCTGGAAAGTGAGGCAATGAGTCACGTATTCTGCTACTTCCTTTTTCATCTTCGGCCACCAAAAATACTTCCTTAAATTCTGGTACATTTTTGTAGCGCCAGAGTGCATTGCGCAAGGGGCATTGTGCCTCGTAGAAGATTTGATTCTTAATCTCTGCATCGACGGGAAGACAAATCCTACCTTTAAGTCCTAACATCCCATCTTTCGATATGTGGAATCCCGGTCGCATATCCTTCCTCACCTCGTGTTTGATCTACTCATACCATGGTTCCAAAAGTTGTCCTCCATGTATGGCTTCCATAATGGTGGGTTGCACCAAAAGATTTGCTAATTTTCCAATAACTACCTTGAGATCCAATGTAGAGATGTCACCTTACAGTTCCAAGGGAATTTCCCGCACCGTCATCACGTACACCATCGGCTGCCGACTCAGAGCATCTGCCACCTTATTGGCCTTTCCGGGATGTTATAGAATATCTTAATCATAATCGTTAAACAATTCTAACCACCAATGCTGCCTCATGTTCAATTCCTTCTGGGTGAAGAAGTACTTGAGGCTCTTGTGGTCGGTGTAAATGTCACAAGTATGTCATAGAGATAATGCCTCCTGATTTTTTAAGCGAACACTACTGTAACCAACTCTAAGTCATAGGTCAGGTAGTTCTTTTAGTAATTCTTTAGCTACTGGGACGCATAAGCTATCACCTTCCCATGTTGCATTAGTATCGCCCCCAGTCCTTGTTGTGAGGCATCGCTGTAGATTGTGTCTCCCTCTGTCCCATTGGGGATAGTCAGCTCTGGGGTGGTGATCAACCTCATCTTTAGTTCTAGGAAACTCCTCTCACACTGTTTGGTCCATACAAACTTAGCATTTTTACGGGTAAGAGTGGTCATTGGTGTAGCTATTTTCAAGAAACCTTCTACAAATCGCCTATAATACCCTGCTAATCCGAGAAAACTTCTCACTTCCTGAGCATTTTTTCGGAGGTTTCCACTGACTTATTGTCTCTATCTTGGTAGGATCCATGCATATCCCCTCTCTTGACACCACTTGGCCCAAGAAACTCACTTTTTCCAGCCAAAATTCACACTTGGAGAATTTGGGATAAAGTTTATGTTCCTTCAAATGCTGAAGAACCACCTCCAAATGCACCGCATGTTCCTCCTGGTTCCTCGAGTATATCAAAATATCGTCAATAAACACGATGAAAAATTTATCCAGAAACTCGCTAAACACTCGATTCATAAGTTCCATGAATGCAGTAGGTGCATTGATGAGTCCGAAGGACATCACTACAAACTTGTAGTGCCCATACTGCGTTCGAAACACTGTCTTAGGTATGTCTTACTCCTAACTTTAAGATGATGGTAACCTAATTAGATATCTATCTTGGAGAATACCAATGCTCCCTGGAGTTGATTAAATAAATCGTCGATCCTGGGAAGCGAATACCAGTTCTTAATCGTCAACTTGGTCAACTCCCGATAGTCTATACACATTCTCATGGAGCCGTCTTTCTTCTTTACGAACAAAGCCGGGGCTCCCCACAGAGAATGACTTAGTATTATGAACTTTTTATCCAAAAGCTCCTGTATTTGAGCCTGTAGCTCCTTCAATTCTGCTGGCGCCATCCAATACGGAGCTTTCAAAATGGGCGCCGTCCCCAGAATAAGTTCTATTTCAAACACCACTTCTCGCTCTGGCGGTAGACTGGGAAGGTCATCAGGAAATACTTCATGATATTTGCATATGATGGGTACTTTGGCTGGTTGTAACATGCCCTCTTTATCCTTATCCACGACATGGGCCAGATATCCAATGCAACCGTCCCCTGACATCTTCCTCGCCTTCATAGTGGAGATCACCACGAATTTCTTTTCCCTGGCTGCGCCTTGGAACGTAAACGACTCCTCTCCTACCAATTTGAAAACCACTCTCCTCTTCTTACAGTTCACTAAGACGCAATACTTAGATAACCAGTCCATCCCTAATATTACATCATATTCATGTAGGTCTATAATCAACAGGTCCACTGTCAATTCTCATCCCTCTACCTAAACTGATACAACTTTTACCCATGACCACACCAACATTTATTCGCCTATAGGCAACGACACCCCACAAACTCTAAGCATAGGTTCAGGCATTCTATTAATTTTTTCGACAAAAGAGGCAGCTACAAAAGAATGTGATACACCAGTATCCATTAATGCATATGTTAAGGTTTGGTCAACAGATATTTGGCCTGACACCATCTCAGATGGTTCGACTTCTTGGTTGCCTTGAGTAAGATCGTTGACCCATGGCGGGACTCCTATATGCTTTTGTTGGTTGTTTCTGCCCTCCTAGTCCGGACTTGGGTAATTCTTAGCGAGATTCCCTGGTTTTCCGCAGGCATATCATGCCCCCTCCTTACACTCACCCAAATATCGTTGGCCACACTTATCACAACATAGGCCAGTACTCGAAATCGCGCATGGGTTGTTTGTTGTAACCTCCAGTCCGACTGTCAGACAGTCCCCCTTTTCTCATGTTATTCCCATTGCTACCCGGCCTAGAGCCTCCTTGTGCTCCAAAATTCCCTTTATTGTAGTTGGTCCTGGGGAAGAATCTTCCCTTGGAGCCACTCTGATTAGCTTGGATTTGACCCGAATTTCCAGAGGTAAACTTTTTTTCTTCAAACATCTGGGATTCCTTCATTTCCAGCCCAGACCATGACTCTTGGCGAAGAGCTCGCTCCACTACTTCTACATATGTTTCCGGGCTGGTCTTCCCGATGTGCACGAGTTTTCCAATCTTTCCTCGAAGTCCTCTCATAAACCTCCATAGTTTAGTTGATTCAGTAATAACCAGATCTGGTGAGAATCTGAATAACTGATCAAACTTCCTAGTATATTCCTGGATGCTTGAATTTCCTTGCCTTAGAGTCATAAAATCTACCACCTTATGGTCAATCACGGTATGACTATAGTATTTGGAGTTGACCAAGACTAGGAATTATGTCCATTCCATTTCGACCACATTATGTGTAACGACCCAACTTATTCTAGACTTTGGACCATTAATAACTATTATACTTAGACACTAATCCTTAAGAAAACATACATATGAAATAACCATAACTTTATTATAAACTATAAAGCAAAGGTTAAATACATGAAAATTCATTTAGGATATGGGATCCCATTGTTTTAAAAATATTAAAATAATCATAACTTTAAATCTTAAAATTCGTTACAAAACAAAGTGCGGAAAATACATGTAAAACATAATTTTAAATGACTAGAAACAACCTCATCCTTGAATCGTTCACGCAGTCCACTGATTACATTCTCCCTAAATACACATTCCCAAGCTGCCAAGAACCTTCCCGCCGCCATAACTATTTTCCTGAACATATAAAACATAAAGGAATGAGCCTAATGCCCAGCAAGGAAAATCTACTACAAGCATGAAACATAATCATACACATAAACTATGAACATATATCATATACTATAACACATATATCATAATTCTAACCCATGTACATGGTAACTATTGGGGTTTGCTAACTAAGCAACTATAAGCCTCAAACTACCATGAGGTTTGCTAGTTAAGCAACTATAAGCCCTAAAAACATAAAAATGTTGGGGTTTTCTATATAACAACTATAAGCCCAAAACAAAAAAGTGTTAGGGTTTGTTATATAACAACTATAAGCCCCAAAACATGCATATATCATAACACATAAAATCATACTATAGCATAATCATAACACTTTTATATAAACATAGCACATATCACATAAGAACTATCCTATTTTCCTTACCAAAATACCGGGATGATGAGAACAAAGTCGGGATTTTGGAACACTCCTAAAAACCATTAATAGAGAGGTGAGTTTTCTAAAAGAAAAGAGATGAAAAGAATGAACTAAACCATCGAGAAGATACTTACCAACAAGAACCTCAAGTTCAAAGAACTTAGATGCCTAACCAAGAATAAAGAATACTGAGTTAGGATTTGAGTAGAGAAAAACTATAAGAACTAATGAAACAATACATAAAGGAACTAGAATTAGGAATACCTTTGAAATTTCTATACCCAAACTATACCTCGAAATCGAAATACACACTATGAACCTTACTTCCCAAGTGTTTGATAAGCTTATAATGATAAAGCTTATAACCTCAACCTAAGTGTTTAGCACTCCAAAGTAAACCTAGCAGCTTGTAGACTCTGAACTCAGCTTGATGAATGAATAAATGGCTGGGTACTAGGTCCTATTTATAGAATTCAAGAATGAAAAGATCTTCATTTAGCTTGAATAAAATAATGGCTTTTTAATTGAAAAACATTTGAATAATCGTTCAGCAGAGGCTGAAGACTCGGTCAAAAAGATTATGGACTTATCAAGAGGTTAAGGATTAAAATGAGCTCAATTTCAAAATTATTTGAAAATACAGCCCTAGAGGCAATATATCGCCTGGGCTCATATTCCCGAGGCTCGTCGAAATGTTTGTGCGAAGTTACGTGTTTTTTGTATCCTCGTGTGGCGATATATCGCCCCCTAGAGCTGCGATATATCGGCACACGCTGAAATATTATACATGTAATTACACTTTTTCAGCCTAATTTGAATTGAGTAAACAACCTTGACTAAGTCCTATAATGATTTCAAAGCTGCTAGCAGACTCTAGGATTTTCAAATATTATTATTAATAAACTATTCCTCAAAAATACTTAATTTCTCATTAAACATACATATGACAAGTGTTATTATCTTATTGGGTCTATCTAAACCTTATAGTATAATAAATATCATCTCCATAATCAGTCATATTAATAAAACCTTAGGTTATAATTAATATTCTTAAACTATAGGTTAAACTTATAAAATCTACAAGTGTTGCTATGAGTGTCCAACTAAGTCTCGACTTGAACCAAAATCCACAGTAATAAACATACTACAACTACTACTAGTTATTACTTTTACTACTACTATCTAACTAGCTAAGTAAAGTTCTTGGACTCTACATTATGACCCTTCTTTGTAGCATCCCACTAGATGCATGCATATTTTCTCAACATATAAATTGCACAAACCACCTTTTCATGTTCAGTAACTTTGATGAAATCGAAGATCCTTTCTAGTATGTTGATCCACTCTTCTTCCACCACAGGGTCAGCAGTACCTTCAAAGGTGGGTGGATCTGGCGACCAAGCCGTTTAGAGATGGGTTTATGTTGGGCCACCCTCAGTGCCTCAATTTGTGGTTTAACCCATGCCCCACCAACCGGTGGATCCTAATTAACTACTTCAGTCGCAACTACTTCTGATTCATTCTGGTTGTTAGTTGGTGCTGCTGGGAGGCGTTGAAGTAACGTTGAAACATCTCTGTTTGGCGGGCATCAGAGTCCACCTACCTTTTATGGCCCCGCTTTATGCGAGCATTTTGAGCTTCCATATCACTACGGAGCTACTCCATCTAAGAAACAAGATTAGTTCCTTGATCCGCCCCTGACCTCGGCCTTGGCCACTCAATCGGCCTCGACCTTTACCTCGACCTCGACCTGTTGGAACTTGCAGATTCATAGCCGGTTTCTCTACTGGATCTTGCACATTATTGGCTTGAGGACCTGCCCTGGCTCTAGTATTATGAGCCACGAAGAGTTCCTATGTATATAGAAAACAACGAGTGATTACTAAAAGTAACAAGCTAGTAGCAGCAAACGCATGATACTCTTGCACAAGTGATCATCATCCAATCATAGAACTCAACCATTAGATGAAGATTGCATTTAAACATATCAAACCATAACATAAATAGTCAATGCAAAGTCTGAAAGGGTTTACAAAAGTTAATAGGAAAGGAATATAACCCTAGTCGGGGCTTAGTGTTTCTAACATATGACCCTCAATAAAAAAGAAATACGAAACATTGAAATTTGAAAACCATAGTGTTTTTCACAAAAGATAATAAAACGAACGATCACTATCCTAATAGACACAGATGTCCCAATCCAAATTCTCATTTGAAATCTCAGGTACTTCCCAAACAATGCCATTCCCAGCTGCCTTGTGTCCTGGCCCTCAGCTGAATCCTCCTCTGGATCTTCTTCAGGATTTTCTTCTAGCTCTACCACTCTGCCTCAAGGTATGCTATCAACCATGGAGATAGGCCAATCCATGGCCTAACCACTAGCTTGATCTTCCTACAGAAATCATCCCATATCTCGTGAACCAGCCGCCTACGTCTATGACGGAACCATATTTGTGCAGAGCCTCTCAGAAAAGTGCTGGCATATCAAACTCTCAGTCGCTCGAGTGTGTTGGCCCTATCAAGTCATGTAATGCATCCATTGCCAAAGGACATGCCAACATCTTTGATTGTACTCGAAGCGTCGAGGATTTTCATCATTAAAGAGTCTATAATAATAGATCCTAGGCATAAGGATCATGGGTAGCTTCCCTATCACAGGGCCACCTATCTCAGGTATATCATCCATAACCTGCAATTTATTAAATTGAGGTAAATAAAAGAAAACAAGGAAACAAATATGAAAAGACAATTCTTACAGTGAGTGCCGGTCTATCTTTGCGAATGTACATGTGGGTTTGTCTACAGAACTGGTTTAGCCTAGTGCTCTGATACCAATTGTAATGTTCTGTAAAATTCCTTAACATAATTTGCGGAAAAACATAACAATTTGCTAAAAATAAGGTAACCGAAAAACCATATAAAAAAAAACTTTTCAAAACATGCAATAGTTTGGAAGTATGCACATACTTAAAAGTGAATTACAGTGTCATAATTCAAAAACATTCCAGAAGTCCAAAATAAATTCTTAATTATCGTATGGGTTCTAGTCTCCAAAACATAAACTCCCAAAAGGTCGGTCCACATGTACATGCTCGCAGATAAAATTTAGCGCTCACTGATCCATTTTGCCTTTGGGCTAACCTACAACACGAAACAACTAGGTATGCAAAACGCTTAGCAAGAACAACTTAACAAACATAACCACATAAACAGAGCAAGAACCTAACCAACTGTAACTAGGCAGATAACTAACCAAGAATAGTATTCTCATGAAACTGAACCCTAGCATACAATTTAATAACGTGCGAAAGTTCTGGTAAACTTATGGTCATGCCTCATAACCAAAATTCATGCCTCATGCCTCGTGCTGAAGAGGTTAGGCCGCACGTGCCTAACATCCACGCGAAGCCTAAATTGACACGGTCGCGACGCTTGAATAGCTGGGCTATGGTCCGCATTTCTCCTAAAGAAAACAAAATTAGGTTTTAAACCAAATTTTGAGAGGAGAGAAGGGGACGGAGAGGGGGATGAATTTTGAAGTGAAGTAATACATCTCCATTCACTTACTGGAGTTCTTTTTCTTTTACCTTAGAATACTATGTTATTTTTCATTGTTGTTCATGTTTAGAATGAAGATTATGAACTAAATTTGTTTCTAGGATTCTTAATGTAATCCCTTGGATCTTGTTATTTTCTATGAGGATTTCATGATTCTTTCTTCACTTCTATTCTAAATTATTTGATATGTTCTTAATGCTTGTGAATGCTTGATCCCCATTTTCATGATTTATGATTTTGATTCAAAATTTGGAAAGTGAGAATTGATTATGCTATGATTGAATAATCACAATTTTCGTATTGGATGAAAATACCTATATGAATTGTGTAGTTTTAGGATTATTGTGTTCAATGCCTTTTATGTGTTGGAATTTATCACATGAATTTTGAAAATCCACATGTAAATTGAGTTCTTTGTTTCTAGAAAAATAGTAAGAATCGTTTTTGTTAATTCACTATTAGTTTAGGAAGAAGAATTGTGAAGTCTGATTAGCGAAATAATAAAGTGAATAGATGATGAAATTAAAATCCCTAGTTCTTTATTTTTGAAATTTTTACAATTATTTGCTTTCTTTCATAGTGTTATATTATGTTTATTGCTTTTGTTATTTTAATATTTTTAAACCAATTTATTGTTGACCAAATAGAAATAGAAAATTAATTTGTTGATAATTAGTAAATCAATCTCCGTGGGAACGATCTTTATTTATCATTGTATTAATTGTGTCGATTACGTATACTTGCGTATCGATTTTAGTGAACAAGTTTTTGGCGCTGTTGCTGGGGATTGATTTTTATTAATATCAATACAATTAATTTTTATTCTAATTTCATTTTTTGGTATTAATTGTCTCTAACTGTTGTGTTTGAGAATCTTAATTTCATGTGCCAATTTGTATATGCGACGTCAAGGGACTGGCAATCTTTTTCCCATTAATATTGAAATTGAGAGGAATTGCAAACAGAACAGAAAGTAGAAACAGTTAGCAGAAATGGCCCAACATCAAGGCAATGGGTTGAATGGAGACGCTGGTGAGCCAGCAGTTTGCACACTCAAAGACTATGTACTCCCCACGGTTACTAGAGTACAATCATTCATCCAACTGCCAGAAATTGCAGCCAATAATTTTGAAATTAAGCCGAAGATTCTGCAAATGGTCTAGTCTACTATCTAGTTTGGTGGAATCCTACTGAGGATCCCAATACACACATAGCCAATTTCCTGGAGTTGTGTGGAACTTTTAAATATAATGGGGTCACCGACGATGTTATTAGACTGAGATTGTGCCCGTTCTCACTGCGGGATAGAGCTAAAAGTTGGATGAACTCTTTTCAAGCCAATTCAATCACTACATGGAAGGCATTAGCTCTGAAATTTATTGCTAAATTTTTCCCTCCATCCAAGGCCACAAAGTAAAGAAGGGAAATTAATAACTTCTCTCAATTTTATGGAGAGTCTCTTTATGATGCATGGGAGAGGTTTAAGGAGCTTTTGTGGAAGTGTCCTCATCATGGGATTGAAAATTGGATGATAGTCCATAATTTTTACAACGGTTTGTGTGGGATGACTCACACCATTATTGACGCTGCAGTAGGTGGTGCTTTCAAGAGAAAGAGTGCTAATGAGGCTTATGAATTGCTTGAAGAAATGGCCATGAATAACTATCAGTGGCCTAGTGAACGAGATAAAAATAAGAAGGTAGCAGGTATGCATGAGTTGGATGCTATTACTGCTCTCATTGCTCATGTTGCTTCATTGACCAAGAAACTGCAGCAAAATTCTATGGCCACTCAAGTCATGCAAATCCAAGCGGTATGTCATAATTATGGTGGTCCTCACCCATTTGAGCAGTGCATGGTAGTTGAGATGAACAACTCCATTCCCATTGAATGGGTGAATATGATGGGAAATTTCAATAGGCAAACTAATAATCCATTCTCCAACCCGTTCAATCAAGGGTGGAGAAATCAGCCTAATTTTGCATGGAGAAATAATCATGGTCCTCAACAAATTCAGCAGTCTATGCTTCAAGCTCCACCTTAGGCACCGTTACAACCACCAGTACTACCTATTGCGAAAGAGAAGACAAATGAGTTACAAGTTTCACTGTTAACTCTGACCAACTCTCACTCTCAATTTATGATAGAAACTCGCTCATCCATCAGAAATCTTGAGATGCAAGTTGGTTAGTTGGAAAATATGTTACAAAGTAGGCCTTAAGGAAATTTTCCAAGTAATAAAAAGGTGAATCCTAAAGAGCAGTGTAATGCAATCTCTTTGAGGAATGGGAAGAAGTTGGAAGAGCCAATCAAGAAGTCTAAACCTGCACCAAAAGTTGATGTTGAGAATGAGGGTAAGGTAGAAGAAGAGGTTATTGAAGACATTGAGAAGAAGTAGCCACCAGTGAGTTATGAGCACCACATCAAGATTCCATATCTCAGTGACTTCAAAAGAAGACACTTGACAAGAAGTTTTTGAAGTTTCTAGACATTTTTTCAAAACTTCACATTAACATACCTTTTGCCGAGGCACTTGAACAAATGCCAAGTTATGTGAAGTTTATGAAGGAAATCATGTCAAAAAAAAAAAAAAAAGAAGTTGGAGGATTATGAAGTAGTGGTGCTTACTGAGGAGTGCAGTGCTATTTTACAGAAGAAACTACCTCCCAAGCTTAAAGATCTAGGTAGTTTCGCGATTCCTTGCTCAATAGGAGATACTGTTATGACCAAGGCCTTATATGATTTAGGTGCTAGTGTAAATATAATGCCCTTATCTATGTTTTGGAGGCTGAAATTGGGAGAAGCTTGCTCCACTACTGTGTTCTTTCAAATGGCAGACCACTCTGTTAAGTAACCTCGTGGAGTAATTGAGGATGTCTTAGTTACGGTTGGCAAATTTATATTCCATGATGATTTTATTATTCTAGATATGGAGGAAGATGCAAACATTCCCATTATTTTGGGAAGACCATACTTAGCCACATGGAGAGCACTAATTGATGTACAAAATGGGGAGTTGAAGATGCGAGTGCAAAATGAAGAGGTAACATTTAATGTTTTTGCAACAACTGATATTCCAACTTGTTGTAAAGTGAATGTGGTAGGAATTTGGAAACCACCAAGAGAAAAACCAATGTTGAAATTGGTAGTCGAGCAGTTCGTCATTGTTTGACACGGTTCATATGGGGTTTTCTTTGGAAATTGTTTGGGTGAATTATTGGTTTGTAAGTTCATATTCTTATTATTGAGTAATTTTTGTGGTTATGGTTGAATAGGCATTTTTGGATTAAATCAGGTTGTCAGTGTGGTTTAACTGAAATTCTGGATTGTTTCTACAAATCAGGATTTTGGACTTTTGTGTGAGATTTTCTAAAATTGTGGCTAATTCAGTGTTGTTGACTTGATTCATAAGTTTGTGTCGTCCGTGTTTTTGAGTTTTCTAGTTTTGTGAGTTTAGTGTGAGTCTTTACTCGAGGGCAAGTAAAGGTTAATTTTGGGGGAGTTTGTTGAGTCTAGTTTTGTGTTGTGTTTAGGTTGTGCTTTAGGTAGTTTTTACTAATCTTTTAGTTGTTTAGTGAAGTATTATGCTTTTTTTTTGCTTGTTTTCAGGTTTTAGCTTATAAATAAAGGAAAAAAACAATTGGAGAAAATTGTCATAAAACTGATGAAATTTTTTCTTTTTGGTGTTTATTCTGTGAAAAGATGAATCCTCAAGAAATTTTATGGCTTCGGTGAATTTTCGGTACCAAAATCACAAAAATTGAAGAAATTGTTAAGGGCCACGGCACTATGGTGTTGACCCGCGGCTCGGTCCAAGGCAGAAAGCCTATTTTTTGAGGATAGACAATGGGCCGCGGCGCCGGAACAGAGGGCCGCGATGCACCTAGCTTTGTCTGCCTAGAAAATTGACATTGGCCGCGACGCTGAAGAGGTTGGGCCGCGACGTGTCTAACGTCCATGTGAAGCCTAAATTGGCACATGCCGTGGCGCTTGAATAGCTGGGCCGTGGCCCACATTTCTTCTGAAGAAAAAAAATTAGGTTTTAAACCAAATTTTGAGAGGAGAGAAGAGGATGGAGGGGGGGACGAATTTTGAAGTGAAGGAATACATCGTGGAGCATCTTCATTCACTCTCTAGAGTTCTTTTTCTTTTACCTTTGAATTGTATGTTATTTTTCATTGTTGTTCATGTTTAGAATGATGATTATGAACTAAATTATTTTCTAGGGTTCTTAATGTAATCCCTTGGATCTTTGTTGTTTTCTATGAGGATTTCATGATTCTTTCTTCACTTCTATTCTAAATTATTTGATATGTTCTTAATGCTTGTGATAGCTTGATCCCCATTTTCATGATTTATGATTTTGATTCAAAATCTGGAAAGTGAGAATTGATTATGTTATGATTGAATAATCACAATTTTCGTATTGGATGAAAATACCTATATGAATTGTGTAGTTTTAGGATTATTGTGTTCAATGCCTTTTATGTGTTGGAATTTATCACATGAATTTAGAAAATCCACATGTATATTGAGTTCTTTGTTTCTAGAAAAAGAGTAAGAATTGTTTTTGTTAATCCACTATTAGTTTAGGAAGAAGAATTGTGAAGTCTGATTAGCGAAATAATAAAGTGAATAGATGATGAAATTAAAATCCCTAGTTCTTTATTTTTGAAGTTTTTACAATTATTTGCTTTCTTTCATAGTGTTATTTTATGTTTATTGCTTTTGTTATTTTAATATTTTTTAAACCAATTTATTGTTGACCAAATAGAAATAGAAAATTAATTTGTTGGTAATTAGTAAATCAATCTCCCTGGGAACGATCTTTATTTATCATTGTATTACTTGTGTCGATTACGTATACTTGCGTATCAATTTTAGCAAACAATACTTACTGACTCGTTCATCTTAACATACATACTTAGTGTTTCGGAGGAACAATCAAACATAACTTCACATATCTTAACATATCTTACCATAGCATCGACGGGTGTAAATTGGTTACACCGATTACCTAGACTTCTAGAAGAATTTGACATACTTTCTTAGTCATAGAGATTTGATTCTAGAATCAACTTACTTATGTGTCACAAAGTTTAACCGCACTCTATTGTTACGGGTGTTATACCAAACTTCTTACATATTGCGGAATCAACTTACTTATGTGTCATGGAGTTTAACTAAACTCTTATGTCATGGGTGTTAAACCGGACTTCTTACATATTGCGGTGGCCAACCGACCTTAGTTACATAGTTATCGATGGCGAACCGGTTTCTTACTTAGTTCCTGGTGGCTAGCTGGAGTTCATAGTCGTCACCGTAGTTAGCTAGAATACTTACCTTAGTCACGAGTATGCGAATCCTCTAGGACCACGGTCTTGAGTAAAACTTCTAAGACTAGTTCTAATTTTTAGCTTATATCTTAGTTGTCTAAACTAGTCATAATTGTGTTGTAGCCAAACAAATCATAAGTTGTCTTACCCGGATTCCTTAGTACTTGCTTGTGGAAATCTTCTGTAACACCCTGGGTAACCAAGACTGTTACACTGTGTGTTTAAAATAGTGCAAGACTTGCTAATCAAGTCGTTTGAACATGAATGTGATTCTAAAGTCAACTGACAAGTTAGGGTTAAAAGATTTTAATCATAAAATAGGTGACTTTCATTAAAATAAAAGTTTGATACATGGGATCCCAAAAATAATGTTTACATGGTGGTTACAACCCTCAAAAGTAAATACAACTGCAGATAGCCTAAATGGAAAAATAATTTTTTTGGCTCTAGTCCCTATAAATCCCTCGGCCATGGCGGTCGAGCAGCTGCTGATGTACACACTGCCCCCAAAGCTCTCAACCTCATGGCTGGTCCAACATTCCCTTGCCTTTACCTGAATCACGTAGAACCCGTGAGCCAAGGCTCAACAAGAAACTAAATTCAACAAGCATAGATAACAAGAGAGTGTGCATAGTAAACTTTAGATCAACCAGTTCAAACAACAACAAAATAAAAGTACTAAGCTAGGCAACAATAACAATTTAATTTAAACATATAATTCAATCTTACTACAATTAATTAGGTGACAACGCCCTTAGGCCGAGCCCTCTAGTTATTTAGCTAATCCCGGCTTAGGCCGAGATGAATTCAGTATGCCTAACATCAGCTCCGACTCCCTTAGGCCAGACTTTCACATCAACATGGCATACATACAAGTTGCGAAGCACACAATCGAAAGCAGCACGAGCTAACCTTCCTATCCAAATATTTCTAATCATAAATACATTTATAATCTTACATATGTTCATTTACAGGGGATCTCAGACCTAATCACAAATCGGGTGCAGTATTCTACCTCGGATCCCGAGCTAAAGATGTATAGCGGTCCCGAGCACGATACTCAATTTTGAGCCTTAATGGTAACCCTAGTCATAGGAGAAAATGGATAACTATTAAAATCTAATCAAATTGAATGCTTTGGAATAAAATACTAGCCTCTAGGACCTCAAATTCTACTAAACCGGGCAGTAGAATTCGTCCCGAGCGCTTAGGTTTTAGTCCTCGAGCCTAAAACCCTATTTTGGCAAAGGCTGCCTATGCGGGCCGCGACCAAGACCTAAGGGTCGCAGTGCGCCCCCAAGTCAGAGGCACCAGCCCCAACTCCTAAGGGTATGCAGGCCGCGACTTGCCTCTCTAGGCCGCGGCGCGCCTAAAAAATAGCTAGCCCCTAAAGCTTCTGGGTTCATGTGAGCCACGACGCCCATGAACTGGGTCGCGGTGCGCCCCCGCGAACCCATAAATCCTAGCTTCTTTTCTGCATTTTTCCCCCAAATCAAAGCTACAAAATTCCATTTAAACATACACCTAAGCCAATACTATGTCCAAAACTCTCAATATCACCTCACAAACAACACATATGGCCTAAAACACTAGCTCAAACTTCCTTAAATCCCAAATTCAAACACTAACTCAAGTATCCCTAAGCCTGCCCAAAACCCAACCAGAAATTCAACATATTAGAGAATGTAATCTTACCTCAGTGGTAACTTTAATCCTCAACTGTCCCCTTGTATGCTCCTGGCTTAATTCCTCAATTTTCCCAGCTCAATTCCTGAGATTTTCCTTCAACAACTTCCCTAAGCCTCCAAGCACAAGAGAGGGTGAGAGAGAGAACGTGAGAGTGAGAAAAAGAGAGTGTTGAGAAGTGTTTCTAATGGGTTCTGGTTGTTTCCTGAAGCCTACTCTACTATATCCTTAATCATAAAAACCAAAATACCCTTAATGATTACTCAACCCCTTTGTTGCCCATAAGGGAAAAACGGTCATTTGCCCCGTATCCCGCTAATTCCAAAGTCATCTTACAAATTTCCAATTAATCCCGACATACCCAAATAATTACCAAATGTTTACCCGCTACTCAATAAGTCCCAAATATAGGTTAAATTTCCTAGAATACCCCTAGGCTCACCTTGAGCCGGGTATTAAACCCTACAGTGACTATTTCACTAATCTGCTCACTAGGATCGCCTCGAGCCGAATACTACGAATATATCCACATAATAATGTGGTCTCAATCACTTAGCACATATAATCACATTTATCCACGCAATGGGCCAAAAATTACAAATATGCCCTTATAAACAAGAACAGCCCACATGCATATTTAATACACATAAACATGCATATAAATATACTCATATTATCATATAAATCATGCATGCCATGTAGTCGCGCATCTAATCGATTAATCACACATATGTCCAATTATGCCCTCCTAGCACGCTTATCAAGGCACTAAACCCTATTAGCATTTTTGGGACATTACAACTATCTCCTCCTATTGAAAATTTCGTCCTCGAAATTTACCTAAATAATTCGGGATATTGATCCCGCATAGCCGAATCTAGCTCCCAAGCCGCTTCCTCGATCTTGCTATTTCTCCATAAGACTTTGACTAGAGGAATCATCTTTTTCCTCATAAACTTATCCTTCATGTCTAGGGTCTGGATTGGTCACTCCTTATACGAAAAATGTGTCCGTAGTTCCAGATCCTCATATTCCAATACATGGGTCGTATCTCATATGTACTTTCGAAGCATTGAGATGTTGAACACATCATGAACTCCTGATAATGACGGGGGAAATTCCAATCTGTAGGCTACAAGCCCGATCCTCTCCAGGACCTTAAAATTTCCTACGAATCTAGGGCTCAACTTGCCTTTTTTTTTTTCCCAAATCTCCTTACCCCTCCCAATGGTGAAACTAGCAGAAATACATGGTCCCCGACCTAGGACTCCACGTCCCTACACTGAGGACCATCATAGATTTTCTGTCTACTCTATGAAGTGAGCATCCAAGCTCGGATCTTCACAATAGATTCATTAGTTTTTTGAACCATCTCCAGCCCCAGGTACATCCTCTCCCCCATCTCATCCCAATGAATGGGCGATCTACACTTCCTTCCATAGAACATCTCATATGGAGCTACTCCAATCGTTGACTGATAACTATTGTTATATGAGAACTCAATCAACGGGAGGTACTTGCTCCAAGACCCCTCAAAGTCAAGCACACATGCTCTAAGCATGTCCTCCAATATCTGAATTGTCCTCTCAGACTGCCTGTCTGTCTGAGGATGAAAGGTTGTACTGAACTTCAACTGAGTTCCCATAGCCTTATGCAAATCACCCAAAAACTTGGAGGTGAATATGGGATCTCGTTCCGATACTTTAGACTTAGGAACCCCATGGAGACGTACAATCTCCCTGACATACAACTCCATATACTGATCCACACTATAGGTCGTCCTCACTGGCAGAAAGTGAGCTAACTTGGTGTACCTGTCTAATATCACCCACACCGAGTCATATTGCCCCACCATCCTAGGCAACCCTCCTAAAAAATCCATGGTAATATCTTCCCACTTCCACTTGGGAATACCCAAAGGCTATAACAACCCCGCTGGTCACTGGTGTTCAACGTTTACCTGCTGACAGGTTAAACACTTGGCTACGTACTCAACCATGTCCTTCTTCATCCCAGGCCGCCAATACAAAGTCTGTAGATCATGATACATCTTCATGGTGCCTGAATGGAGTGAGTATGGTATAGTATGGGATTCATCAAGAATGTCTCATCTAATACCCATATCCATCGGAACACATATCCGATCCTTATACCTTAGCAAACCTATCTCTGAAATGGAATAACCGTTAGCCACTCCAGCTAGGACATCCCTCCTAACCTCCTGCAACTGCGTATCACCCATTTGGCCCTATCTTATTCTCTCTAGGAGAGTAGACTGTAAAGTAATATTGGCCAACTGGCCCACAACCATTTCTATCCTCGCTCTATTCATTTCCTCTGCCAATTCCTTCGATATCTGCTTCGAGCTAAAAAATTGTCCTGGGCTCCTCTGGCTCAAAGCATCTGCCCTTGCATTGGCTTTTCCTAGGTGATAAAGGATGTCACATTCATAATCTTTCAACAACTCTAGCCAACATCTCTGTCTCATATTTAGGTCATTCTGGATGAAGAAATACTTTAAACTCTTATGATCGGAGTATATCTCACACTTTTCTCCATAAAAATAATGCCGCCGTACTTTTAGCGCAAATACCACCGCTGCTAGCTCCAAATCATGGGTAGGGTATTGTTGCTCATATTCCTTCAGCTATCGCGACACATAGACAATAACTTTCCCACTCTGTATCAACACACATCCTAATCCCAGTCTTGATGCATTGCAGTACACCACAAACTTGTCCCCATCTGAAGGAAGACTCAGCATCGGAGCAGTAATCAATAGTCGCTTCAATTCCTGGAAACTACCCTCGCTTTTGTCCGACCATATGAACTTCAGATTCTTCTACGTTAACTCAGTCAACAGTGTGGAAATCTTCGAAAACCCTTCCACGAACTGTCTGTAATGTCCAACTAATCAAAGGAAACTCCTAACCTCCGAGGCATTCCTTGGCCTCGGCCAATCCCTAACTGCTTCCACCTTGGCCGGATCCACCTTAATCCCATCTCCACTGACAATATGTCCAAGGAATGTTACCTCCAGTAACTAGAACTCACACTTCTTAAATTTAGCGTACAACCAATGCTTCGTCAATTTCTGCAATGCCAGTCGGAGATGTTGCTCATGCTCTGCCTCTGAAAAAGAGTAAACTAGGATGTCGTCGATGAGGACAATCACAAATTGATCTAAGAAATCCTTGAACACCCTGTTCATCATATCCATAAATGCTGCTGGGGCATTGGTCAATCCAAACAACATGAACAAGAACTCATAATGCCCGTACCTTGTACGGAAGGGCGTCTTCGAAATATCCTCGTCCTTGATCCTCAGCTGGTGATAACTAGATCGAAGATCAATCTTTGAGAATATCGTCTTACCCTACAATTAATCGAACAGGTCATCTATCCTTGGTAGTGGGTACTTGTTCTTTATGGTCAACTTATTCTACTCCTTGTAGTCTATACACATCCGTAGAGTCCTGTCCTTCTTCTTCACAAATAAAACCAGAGCACCCCATGGCGAGAAGCTAGGTATGATAAATCCCAAATCTAGTAGCACCTACAACTGTATCTTCAACTCCTTTAGCTCTGCTGGAGCAATCATGTATGGTGCCCTCGACACTATTTCTGTACCTGGTGCTAACTCAATGACGAACTAAATCTCCCTGTGCGGTGGCATTCTTGGTAAGTCCTCAAGAAACACATCCAAAAACTCGCATACCAGTCTAGTCTCTCCTAGCCCCACCGGCATGACTCTAGTGGTATCCACCACACTGGCTAGAAAACCTATACAACCTCCTTGTAATAGGTCCCTAGCTCTCAATGCTGATATCATAAGAATGCAGGATCCATAAATAGTACCCACGAAAACAAAAAGGTCCTCACCCTCTGGCTCGAAAGTCACCATCTTCTTCTTGCAGTCTATAATGACCCCATACCTGACTAGCCAATCCACCCCTAAAATCATGTCGAAATCATCCATACCCAACTCAATCAAATCTACTGATAGTTCCTTATTGTCCACCATCACTAGCAGTGCTCTAATCCATCTCCTATAAACTACTAGTTCCTCTGTAGGCACTATAGTCCCAAACCTTGCAGTATAATACTCACTAGGCCTACACAATCTATCAAAAACTTTACTAGAAATAAATGAATATGTAACACCAGAGTCAATCAATACAGTATATGAAGAGCCAGCGCTAGAAAGTTGACCTGTCACTACCGAGGGACTAACCTCATCCTTTGCCTGTGTCAAGGTGAACACTCGAGCTGGAGTCAAGCTGTCCGCTTTCTTAGGTTCCTCTTTCTTCAAAGTCAAGAAATCTTTCTTGAGGTGTCCAACCACCCCGCACAAGTAATGGGCCTTTTCCCAGCATTCGTCTAGATGTCGCTTCCTGCATCTAGCACACTCTTGGTAACTTCTCCATGTCTCACCGCCTCCCTGGCAACCACCTTGGACACCTCGACCCCTCCTATTAGGACAAACAGAGGTCGAGGTGTCATGGTCTTCCTCTTCTGATCATTGGGGCCTCCGTCTCTACCATACCCTGTAAGTGGAGGCACTGTCCTGCGAACATCCCGTCTCGCAGCGTTCTCCCTCCAAATCTTGTTCTCTGCCTCCTCAACAGTGAGGGCCTTCTCAATTGCCTGGGCATAAGTTGTTTCCCCAGGTACTGATGTGATCCTCACATCTCAGGCTATCATAACATTAAGCCCTCAAATAAACCTGTCTTGCCTAGCTGCATGTATGAACTCTAGGACAAGTGCAAATTTCTCTAGCCTGTCAAACTTCAAGGCATAATCAGTAACTGTCATGCTGCCCAGTGCTAATCCAGTGAACTCATTCACCTTTGCCGCCCTGACGGCAATACTGTAGTATTTCTGGTGCAACAAGTCTGTAAACCCTAGATCCTAATTTTGTGCAAAATATATTTTATTTAATTAATTTTAAATTGTTTGAATTTGAAAGTTTAATTATCTTATTTTATTTTATTAGAAAATAAAATATCTTTTAGTTGATTAAGATTTTAAATCTTAAGTTTAAATAATTATTTGAATTTGATTCTTTAATCATTTAAACTCAAATAAATTAAAAAGATGAAAAAATGGTTATTTATTTAAAAGTTAGTTTTAATTAAATTAATTAATTAGAAATTTGTTTCTAATTAAGATTAGCAAGAAAGCCTAAAAGAGAGAAGATGCATTCTTGGAGAGTCTTGCAAGCTACAAAGGCTATTTTTGTATTTTTATTTATATTTTTCAAGGGTTGTAAATTTAGGAATACGTAATAGTACTCAGTTCATCATTTATTGTTTATTTATTTATTGTATTTATTTAAATAAATGTTCATTAATGTTTGATTGATAACATGATCATGCATTAGTCTATTACATGCCATTCATGAAACCCCACACAGTTTTTCGTTAATCATGCATCTTTTAGAAACATGGTTATTTAGGATTGTCCTATTTGTTTATATGAATTGTTTTGGAGAAAACAATTGCATGTAAATGACTAAGTATTAAATTAGTTAAAACTTGGTAACTCACATCATAATAAAAGCAATAGATTTTATAGGTCTTTAAGATAACCAACTTTATTTAAAAAGTATTTTAGTAAAGTTAGATGAATGTAATGGGTAATTGTCTAGATAACTTAATCATAGAAACGAACTCTTTTATAGTTTTGAATGTATTTTGTAATTAATTACATTCATAGGGTTATTAATAAACTAGTAATTAATTTGGAATTAATTGATTAGTTTTAATAAACACATTTTAAATCTAATATAGTAAATGGGAGAAGGTGAACATCTCAATGTGACCTATGGTCTCTATTATTAGTACAACACCGTGATATATGAATAGGGCCTCGAGGTGGCTTTGTTTCCGTCCACCTAAGGAAGGTTTCTAGACATATTAATATGAATGTTGGCTTCTTACAAAGATAGTAATGAGTGATGTATTTTAGGCTTGACCGAACCTAAGGCGACATTCTCTATGTTAAGTCATGAATTCCAAAATAATGGGTTACACTTACAAAGATGAAATTAAAATTTTGCGGTGGATATTTGCTTCTTGACCAAACTAGCGGTACTTTATGTTTAAATGAGAAAATAAAGAGTTATTTTAAGTTTTAAATTTTAAAGATAAGATTGTCTTATAAGCTATCTGACCCTAAGGCGACACTTTATTTGTTGGGTAGTTTTATCGTCGAATAATAAATGTTTATTTATGTGTTTTAATTGTTGCATTCATGCATCATGTTTACTTTCCAAATAATTGATATTTTTAAAATGATAATATTATTGTATTTTATTTATTTTCAATTAAAATGTCTGAAAACAACTGCAATATAGTAGCCGAACTTAATGGTGAAAATATAGTAATTTGGAGACATGATATTGATATATTATTATTAAGAGAGAATTTGATGGAGGCTGTTAAAAACCACCAATTGATGAACCACCAATAGATGCTTCAGTGAATGATCAGTTTGAGTATGCCAAGTGGTTAAGAATAAAACATATGGCTAAGTATTCTATGCTCCAATCAGTAAATATAGAGACCAAAATTACTCTACAAAGCCTTAAATCTGCATATGATATAAGAGAGGTCATCCATGCTACGTATGGATACATATATGATAAGTGGTTTTATGAGAATGAAATCTTATCAGCCAAGTGTGAAATAATTGTTGAATTTATGAAGAATAAGAAAGGTAAATATGATTTATATGTTCTTATAACCAAGTGGAAAGAGATTTGTCATTCTGAGTTTTTAACTCAGGGTCCACTAACGATGTTTATTCTTTTGTGTAGATGGATGAATATAATGGTTCAAGGAAAGTTGCTAATGAAGTTCATGAAGTGAAAGAGAGGAAAAGAGTCTAGTTCAAGAAAGCGTTGAAGAAAGTCCTTTTATTTTAAAATTCTTTAGTTTTATTAAAAGAAAACTTTATTATTGTTTAAACAATGTTTAGTTTATTTTTCCTTTTAGTTATTTTGAATTGTATTGCATGCAATGACTTTAGAATATTTTATTTATAATTTAATTATTCTTAATTTTTCTTTAGACATGCAATTGATATTCAGATTTTAATGCTTTCATTAAAATGAACGAACGCTTAATAATTCAAAATTATTTAAAGTAGTAAAACCGAGAGGTAACAAAAGACAAAAAGTTTTGAATGAGGATGACACATATCTTTCACATCTTAGACTTGGTCATATAAGTCTAGATAGGATAAACCGGTTAACAAAAGATGGACCTTTGAGAAAACTAAGAGTTGGAACTCTTCCGGTTTGTGAATCTTGTCTAGAAGGTAAAATGACCAAACGTTCTTTCTCAGCGAAAGGCAATAGAGCTAAAGAACCTTTGGAGCTTACATCTGTGGTCTAATAAATGTACAAGCAAGAGGTGGGTATGAGTACTTCGTCACTTTTATTGAAGATTACTCAAGATATGGTCATACTTACTTAATGCTTAGGAAATCTGAAACCTTTGGAAGTTTCAAGAATTCAAAGCTGAGGTTGAGAAGCAGTTAGGTAAGAATCTTAAGACACTTAGATCTAATCGAGGTGGAGAATATTTGGATTTAGAATTCAAAGATTTCTTGCCGGTGCATGGTATCCTATCCCAACTCACAGCGCCAGGAACGCCACGGCAAAATGGTGTTTCTGAAAGAAGAAACAGGACCTTGTAATGGTCAGGTCTATGTTAAGCTACTCTTCACTTCCTCTCTCATTCTAGGGATATGCATTTCAAACGACGACTTACATTTTGAGTGTAGTCCCATCTAAGACCATAAGCAAAACACCATTGGAACTGTGGAATGGAAACAAACCCAGTTTGCACCATTTCCACATTTTCGGCTGGCTTACTCATGCTCTTAGACCTAAATCAGGGAAACTTGATTCGAGGTCTGAAGTGTGCATTTTGTGTGCTATGCTCCACAAACAAGAGGCGGTTATTTCTATAGTCCCAAGGATCAAAAGGTATTTGTTTCCACAAATGCAACCTTCCTTGCACACGACTATATGAATAACTATAAACCTTGGAGCAAGGTAGTTTTGGAGGAACTCACATCTAATAAAATTCCATCACAATCATCTTCATCATTAAATGATAAATGATAAACTGAGGAAACCACTATTCCTGAAAAGGAAATCTCGGTGCAACGTCGTAGTAGGGGGATTGTGAGACAACTTGTTCGCTACGAACATGAGGCACTTATCCTTGTTTCTAATACAAACAAGGACGATCCATAAACCTTTAATATAAGAAATGGATGATCCTGAAAAAGGAGAAATGGCAAGATGCCTTGAACAAAGAAATGTAATCTATGTATTCCAATACTGTTTCGGAACTTGTGAATCCACCTGAAGATGTCAGGCCCATTAGGTGCAAATGGATATACAAGAAGAAAATAGGTGTAGTTGGGAAAGTAGAGACTTTCAAAGCAAGGCTAGTAGCCAAAGGTTATACTAAGAGAGAAGGGGTTGATTATGAAGAAACATTTTCTGTTGTGGCCATGCTTAAATTCATTTGCATCCTCTTATCCATAGCTGCTACCTATGACTATGAGATATGGAAAATGGACATCATTTTTGAATGGATATCATGATGAAAGTATCTATATGGAACAAACAGAAGGGTTCATCAAGAATGGGGTAGATCAAAAGGTGTGAAAGTTGTTGAAATCTATTTATGGATTAAAGCAAGCATCTAGATCTTGGAATATCACCTTTGATGAAACAATTAAAACATATGGCTTCGAATAGAATGTCGACGAAGCATTTATGTATAAATACATCAAAGGAAAAGTGGTGGTTTTCTTAGTTCTTTATGTTGATCTCATTTTTCTCATTGGAAACAATGTAGAGACATTGTCAAACGTGAAGAAGTGGTTAGCTAAAAAGCTCCAAATGAAAGATTTGGGCGAGGCGAGCTATGTTATGGGAATCCAAATCCTAAGGGCTCAGGCTAATTATATAGATAAGGTGCTTGAAAGATTCTCTATGGAGAATTCCAAGAAAGGTCACTTACCGACAAGACATGGAATTTCTCTTTCCAAGGAACAAAGTCCTAAGACACCTCAGGAGGAAGAGGATTTGAGAAAGTATCCATATGCTTCAAAAAATGGGAGTCTAATGTATGCTATGTTGTGTACTATGGCTGACATATGTTATACAATAGCGATTGTAAGTCCTTATCAATCAAATCCTGGTTTTGAACACTGGATTGCAGTAAAGCACATTGTCAAGTGTCTTAGGAGAATGAGAGATGAACCCTATAGGATACACTGATTCTGATTTCCAATTAGACAAAGACAGTCGAAATTCGACGTCTGGGTCAGTGTTCACTCTTGGTGGAGGAGCTGTGGTCTGGAGGAGTATTAAACAATCCAGCATAGCAGATTCAACCATGGAAGCCGAATACATAGCGGCTTGTGAAGCAGCTAAGGAGGCAGTTTGGTTGAGAAAGTTCTACTCTGATCTGGAAGTAGTTCCAGATATGGATAAGCCACTAATCTGATACTGTGACAATAGTGGAGCAGTAGCTAACTCCAAGGAACCAAGAAGCCATAAGAGAGGAAAGCATATAGAAAGGAAATACCATATGGTAAGAGAGATTGTACACCGAGTTGATGTGACTGTTATGATGATAGTGTCGGAACAGAACCTGGCTGACCTGTTTACAAAGACACTTCCTGCAAAGTCGTTCATGGGTCATGTGCGCAATATGGGATTAAGGGAGATGCCTCACTTGATTTGAGGGCAAGTGGGATATTGTTAGGATTTATGTCCTAAAAGCATGTAAATGCATTTTATTGAATTTAATTAAAAGGATGATTTCATTATATTTGAATGTTATAATTATTAATTGAATTATAAATATTATAATATCAAGAAAATTCCTTAATCATTCATGAGAATATTATCTTGTATTAGTACGAGAGAGTTAAGATCATATATAATGAATAAAATAGTCAGTAACATATTAAAGTTTGGAATCTTTAATGAATGGTTACTAGTACGGTTTGCTAAGCATACAATATGTGAGTAATCTAGATTCAGATTACTAATGTGGATATACATCTTAGTAAATGTGTTGTATATAATAGAGATTATATATGACAGGACCGATGAGAATTAATTATCTTTATAAAACTGTCGTTTGGCTTAAAGATTCAATTCTTAACATAATAGAAGATCATTTATAGATTAGTCTAAATTATGAGTATTCATGAACTCCTGTTTGTGTTTATTGGATCTTTTGATTCACTCGTTAAGATATCTTAGTATAATGAGGCTAATGACTTTTGTTTTGGAGATTCAATATTATGGATGGCTGGGAACATGAATTCAAATAATGGAATCCATAATTTCCTAACAGATCGAATGTTTGCTCCCTTAAGGGTTAATTCTGGAAGTGAATGGTTATTGAGCTCAAATCTATAATTTGATTATAGAATAATTATTTGCTAGTGGCTTAATGGTACTAAAGGATCAATATGTAATTAGAATGGTAAAATGGTATTTTTGACGAGCTCTAATTAACAAACCAGTAAATGGAAGACAGAACTACATTTATTGATTATATCAATGGACTACAAGAGAAAACTCTGCAAATATAATTCTATAAATACCTAGAGTGCAATTCCATATTTATAGTGGAGTAATCATGGAATTAATAAATAATATTATTAAATTAAAGAGTTTAATTAATAATCTTGTTTATTGGAGCTTCGTATTATAGGTCCATGGTCCCCATATCACACCTGTCCTACACTATTAAGGGTAAGGATGTCAAAAGAAAGATTTTTAGAGAGAAGGACTTAATTGCAAAGGAATTAATTTTCTAGGACAAGGAAATAATTATGTGATAGTTAAGGGTAATTGATTAATAATGAATTAATCCATTATTTAACTATATAGCTTTTCTTTTGAAAAAACTATAGGTTGAAATTATAATATTAATCTTGTTTGAATTAATATATATAGAGAGAATAATAAATATCTTATTTAGAATATGATATTTATTTATTTAATTTAAAACTGCTATTTTAAGATGAATTTAATTTTGAATTAAGTGATATTTAGATTGGGATAAATATATTTCCTTAAAAGTTGATTAAACAATCAAATGAGAAAAATTAGGGAAATCCTAATTGATGTGGGAGACACACTCATTGTACAGTGAGTGTGGCACCACACTCATGGATTCCCCATCTCTGGATTTGAATTTTGAATTTAAAATTATTTGTTTAATCAGTTATTTAATTGTTCTTTTTTAAATATGATTTAAATAAATAATTAAATATAAATATCTGATCAGTTTTAATTTGAATTTTATTTTTAATAAAATAATGATTAATTATTTTTATAAATCTTATAGTACGATACTTTCAGATAAGGGTTTTTGATTAAGGAATTTTTAAGCGATTAACATTAGATTCTCTCTCTCTATGAAAAGCGATAGTTTTCCTAAACCTGAAAACTATTCAACTCCTCTTCTCTCAGTCAAACCTCTCTAGAGCTCATGTGTTGAGTAAATCTAGATAGTCATATAAATCAATATTTTGAATCCTACGTACCCACACACATCCTTGTGTGTTTGAGGAGTGGTTTGGAAGATCAAGGTGTGAGCTTTCATAACACCGGATAGGAAGATCATTGATTTTATACAAAAAGATTCAAGGACACTTGATAGGCTACAATAGGTAATCCCTGATATGTTTTGTATGTGATTTAATATTTATATATGTGTATGATTCTGGCTTGTATTAATAACTATTAAAAGGGTCCATATATTCCGCTGCGTACTTCTAATTTGATCATTTAATACCCTAAAGTTGATTATTCTAGGCTCGTTGTGAAGTTATCTCACCATTTTAATAGCGTAGACTTGAGGTAAGGAAGTTAGCTAGGATTTTTATGAGTTTATGTTGACTATATGAGATGTAATGTTATGAGATGAGTTGCTTGTATGTTGTATGAAAAATAGAGGTTGTTGGCGTGCTAAACACGACACAACAAATGAGTTACTAAGGTATGACGTAACTCATAGGGCAGATGCGCCGAGATTATTCTAGGACCAGAGCTTCTGAATAGCTCACAGAGGAGGATTTTCTGGTTTATGCTTTACTGGTTACCTCATATAATTGTTTGCCTTATTTGTTATAATGAAATATTCAGATAAAGTGTATGAGATTATGATATGATTATGATATACTATGTTGTAAGCTTATGTACGATGAGAATAGTCTTGTATTGTGCTTATGTGAATTGTTGTTTCTTGTTTGTACTTGCTTCCTGGGCTTTTAGCTCACCCCTTACTTTCCCTCTTTAAGGTAGGAAATAGGGTCTCTCAATTGGCACACATGGTGATGTGGGGCGATCCTGGGTCTGAGTATGTATGTCATGGGGCTCTGATGGACAGAAATCAATCTAGTTAATGCCAATAACATTTTATGGAGTTTATCTATGTTTTCTTACAATTAAAGTGAGACTTTAAACTTTTATTTTAAATTTTCAGAAAAGACATTATACTTTTATTTTTAAATAAATTGGTCCATATTGCATGTTTTGTTAAGACCCCACTCAACCTTTTTCATAAATATGATACTTTTCTTAATAGTTACCAAGTAATCAATGTTTGAAAGATAGTAGTAAAGGGCGTTGTTACAAGATTCCAAGATCTAGAAGCTTGTTTGAGTCCATAAATTGACCTAAGAAGCTTGCAAAACTTTTCCTCTTGACCTTTTATTTTCAATCCTTCTAGTTGAGACATAGAAATGGTCTCGTCAAGATATCCATTCAGAAATGTTGTCTTAACGTCTATTTTCCATATCTCATCATCCATGCAAGCAGCTATGGGAAAGAGTATGCGAATGGTTTTAAGCATGGCCATAGGAGGAAATGTTTCTTCATAATCAAACCATTCTCTTTGAGTGTAACCCTTGGCTACAAGCCTAGCTTTGAAAGTGTCCACTTTCCCATCCGTTCATCATTTCTTCTTGAATATCCATCTACAACCAACATGTTTAACATTTTCAGGAAGATCTTCAAGAGTCAAGACAGAATTGGAATACATTGATTTCATTTCCAGGTTCATGGAAACTTGCCATTTTTCTTTGTCAAGATGTTTCATTGCATCTTGATATGTCAATGGATCATCTTTGTTTGTGTTAGACACAAGCATTCCCACTTTGTGTTCATAAACATGCAGGATTTTTTAAACGACCTTCTGCAAGGAATGTCGAGCATACCCTTTCCAAAGCATAAGGAGAAATAGCGTGAAAGAGAGGAAAGCACTATCCCCGTAGACGATGGGAGATCCTGACTTTCCACTAGCAACACTCCCTAAATAAAGTACCATGAAGGACCTAGGCCGGCGAAATACCCCCAGGAGCAATGGCGGAAGGACGATGCTGGTCGTAAGAATGAAGTTGAAGTCCCCTCTAAGGAGGCGCCCCCTGAACTAATAGAAAAGCTCAATGGGAGGAGGTCAGAAGTAAGGATGACACCTTCTATGGCCCCTTCGAAGGGAAGGGAGAAGAGAAAGGCCAACCCTACTGTAACACCCTACTTCCTTAGAGCCATTACTAAGTGAGTTTAAAATGTGCAGTTAACTCGCTAATCGAGGTTTTAAGACAAAAGTGTAGCTAAACCATAAACAAAGTCACATAATTTGAGAATATATCCATTCATTGAAAACTATAAAGCGTTTAACATTTGGGATCCCAAAATACTGTTTAGCAATATTTACAACTCAAAAATATAATTAAAGTCGACTAAACGACAAAATTAGGTTTAATACAAGCATCTCCCAAATAGCCTTGGCCATGGCAGCCAGGCAGGCCAAACATGTACGCGTCGCCTCACGCTCTCCGTACTCATGGTTGGCCAACTTTCCCCTTGCCCTTACCTGCACCATAGAGCACTCGTGAGCCGAAGCCCAGCAAGAAAACTCAGACAAGCAAATAACATATGCATAGCTATCATTCAGCATTCAATTAAACCGCTTACGGGCTAAACACATACTGTAACGCCCTGGATATCCAAGACCGTTACACTGTGTGTTTATAAAGGTGCTAGACGTGCTAATCAAGTCATTTAATTAAAAACGTGTAATTGAAACTATAGTGGAACTAGGGTTTAAAGATTTTGGTCTCAAAAGCCGCATTTCTTATAAATAACATTTTCTATTTACACGGGATCCCAAAAATAATAAGATTAGAACCATTTACAAAGATTCAAGATTTAAATACAGTAATTAGCCATTCTAAGGCAAAACAGACTGTTAGGTATTCCATTTCCTGATCCACTCCTCAGCCATGGCGGCCGAACAGCTGGTTATGTACATTCAGCCCCGCAGCTCTCCATCTCAGGATTGGTCCAACTTGCCTTTGTCTTTACCTGCACCACATAGCACCCGTGAGCCAAGGCTTAGCAAGAAAACACAACAGCAGAGCATAATCAATCAACAGACAATCCAATATCTCATATCACATAAACATGTTCTCAACAGTCTAAGCATCCATGGTAATCAATTATTCAGCATACAAAACATATCATTTCATATCAATAGTCAATTCACAGATGATAACTAGGGTTAGCGCCCTTAGGCCGCACCCTTTGTTTATCCCACTGACTCCAACCCACTTAAACCGAGCTCAGTGAATATTAAGCTGTCCTCGGCTACCAGTCGCCAAGCCGCTCCCTGTGCACAAATATTGTATACGACACCCTTAGGCCGTTTATCACATGTCTCATGGCATAATACCATCTATGACATTATATGTATTTCAGGAGCACTTAGTCCCATCACAAACACATAACTGGGTGCAGTTTTCTTACCTTTAGATTCGCTAGCTTCGTTCGCTTTGATCCTCAAGCACGATCCCTCTTGATCCCTAGCGTATACCTAATCACAACCATAGATCAGAATCATCACCAAACCTCAAGTCCAAAACCTAACCTCGGGACCAATCCCGAGCCCTCGGGAAGCCCTAATTCCACCAAACGGGTGGTGGAATCGAACCCCGAACCCCCGGGCAAAAACCCATGAAAATAACTCAAAAACCCCTTTCTAGAAACATGGTAGCGCTACAGTGCTCTAAGGAGGGTGCTACAGTGCTAAAAACAGAGCCCAAAATCATCCCAGGGTAAATGGCCTAGCGCTACAGCGTCCAAAGGCTAGCGCTGTTGCGCTAGTCACAGAACAACAAATGCTGTTTTTCCCTCCTTTGACTTTCCCCGAGCCAAACCTTACCAAAAATTCTCCAAACTTCAACCAAACTTAGAATCAAGATTACTAAAATGTCTAACTCATCCCAAGCACCCCAACCATACAAAACTTAAGCACATGCACCCCTAATCAAAGATTTCACCAGAGCTGAACCTAGAATTCAAAAACTCAGCAAAACAGCCACTGAAACCACAAAGTTCAAACTAGAATCCCTTACCTTTCCTGGATGAGTTTAGCCTAGGTTTTCCTCCTCACAAGTTTGATCTTATCCTCCTCAAACCCTCAGCCTCAACTCCTAGGATTCCCACAGAACTTTGCTTAGAAAAACAACTTAAAACAAATACCAAAAACTGAGTGTTAACCTTAAAATCTTACCTCAGGTGGATGGTTTGTTCTTGCTAAATCCCCACCAATTCTTCCAGCTAGATCAAAGACCTTAACCTCAAGCTTCTACTCTGATTCTCCTTATGTTTCTGCCCCAAAAGTCCTCAAGAGATGGTGAAGAAAACTTGAACCGAGAGAGGGAAGGGTAGACTTCCAATTCCCTTTCTTTCCTTCCTTTTCTTTCTTTTTCTTTTCTTCAGAATTCCAGCCCTTTCTACAAATTCCACTAAGTATAAAGCCTGATAATACTTATCCCTTATAAGCCAAATGACCCATTTGCCCTCCCCTTTATTTCTAACTCTTTTAATCCACCTAGGGGCATTTTGGTCATTTCACCCAATTCCCACTAATTCCTCGAGTGTCTCTAATATTTACCGCTTACTTCCCGACACCTAACCAAACACCAACTATATTCTCCAATATCAAAATAGACCCCAATATATTCTCTAAATTCTCATTTGTACCCCCAAGCTCGCCTCGAGCCAGGTATAAATCCCCGCCGTGACTTTTCGATAAACCACTCACTAGGATCGTCTCGAATCACAGATCACAAATATATCCACATAATAATGTGGTCTCGACAATTTATCACATATATATACAATTATGCCCTCAACGGGCCAAAACTTACGATTATGCCCTTCTAACCTAATCAGGGCTTACATGCATACTAATACACATAGTCATGCATCTCAGATATTCAAATAGTCATATAACACACTTTTAATCATTAAATCACATAGATTCCAATTATGCCCTCCCGACACACTAATCAAGGCCCTTAAGCCTTATTAGTAAATTTGGGTCATTACACATATGACCATGCCGTCCCAGATGCTTTACCAGGCCCTGGGTTCGTGGTCTACACTGTGAAGATATCCCAGGTATCCTATAGGGTCTTGCCCTGGAAACTCGCACCTCGTGTGCTAAACGCTGCTCCTGGCCCCTTGCCTTACTCGGCCTTCGCCGTTCCCAGCTCTTGCAGTTTATTCACATATATGCACACATAGCATAACTAAAAAAATACTTAATCACGTGTAAACATAATCAATGGGGCTACGCCCTGCAACACAATCATATAGGGCCGTGCCATGCAATACAAACTATAGGGCCTCGCCTTGCTCTACGGGCACAACAATTTTCTTACCTGTGTCCCAAGATTTCCAAGAAGCGATGTCCCGAGCACAGTCCCTAGTCTGACCCTCGCTGAAACCCTCAATTTGATAACTTGGCCCTGAGCTAATCCTCAATCACAGCCAGCTTCAATTCTAAGCTTGATCTTCAAAGTTCCCCCCTAAGTATGGTTTAGAGAAAGAGAGAGAAAAGAGGATGCTTGGGTCGGTTTCCCTTAGTTTATGAACACATCTTTTGTTTGTTTTTTCTTAACTTAAGTCTCTAAGGTTACCTCAAAGGCTCGAGGTACCAAAACGTCCCCGAGGGCAAAATGGTAAGTTTCCCCAATATTCCCTCCTAAACGTTCTAACTTCAAATATATCTCCAAATATTTATTTTCATAACCCGATAACCCAATAAAACGTCTAATGCCTGAAATGCCCCTCGACTCGCCCCGAGTCGGGTATTCGACCTCGTTGCGATTTTCTAGCTAACCGCTCCCTAGGACTGTCTCGGATTGTGCAACACAGATATATCACAAATATATCACATTATTCACAAGTATTACATTTATTACATTTATGCCCTCAATGGGCTAAAATTACAAACATGCCCCTAATAACCAAACGGGCCCCACATGCACATTTAATTCACCTAAACATGCATCTTTAATCACATACTCACCAAAATTTCACATATTGTAATAACAAATCACTTATTGCCCTCCAGGCATGCTAATCAAGGCCCTAAGCCTCATTAGCAAATTTGGGACGCTACACCTACTGAGCTGAAGGACTCCTTGAATAGGAGGCGATAGGAGCTAGACACCGAGATGAGGAGCTTTCGGAGCAAGATCGCACAACGTCTGGGGGGAACATTACCAATGAAGAGTTCGACTACACGACACCCTTCACGCGAGAAATCTAGTTTGAACGACTCCCGACTATCTTTAAAGAACCTCATATGATCACATATGAGGGAACCTCGGACCCCAAGTACCACTTGGACACTTTCAACGATTTAATGAAGCTGAGATGGATTAATGGTATAGCAAGGTGTCACTGTTTCGTTGTCACGCTGAAAGGGCCTGCATACAAGTGGTTCAAAAGGTTGAGGCCGGGGACCATTAGGTCATGGCAACAATTTTCCGGCGAGTTTCTCCAGGAACATCACGCTGTGCGTGATTACACCTTGCCAGGCCCCAGCCTCGCTAATGTGAAACAAGGAGAAGAAGAAAGCTTGAAGATCTATATCCATAGGTTCAATATAGAGGTAGCCAAAGTAGGAAGCCTAACTCGTGGGGAGTTAAAAATGGTCGTTACAACCGAGGTACGCCCGGGTAGTAAGTTGTGGGATAACATGAATGACTTAGATGATTTCTAGGAATGGGCACAAAAGTAAATTCGTGTTGAAGATGGCCACGAGAACCTGAAGGCATCACTTATCAAGCCCTCAGCCCCTAAAGGATCGAATGACGCAAAAAATAAAAGAGTGTACGAAGGGCCAGGAGATGACCACCAGAGGAAGCACAAACATGGAGGTAATCCTAGGAAAACATCCCACACCTTCTACACTGACCTACATATACTAGGGAGCATATCTTCGTAGCGAATGAGAATCAGGTCCCCTTTAGGAGACCCCCACCAATGAAGAGAGATCGGTCAAAGAGAGATCCCGGAAAATACTGTCAGTACTATAAAGACATTGGCCAGACAACGACAGAATGCACTCATTTAAAGGTGGAAATTGAAGAACTCATACGCAGGGGGCACTTGGGTAGATATGTCCGAAGAGAAAATGAAAGACCAAATGATCGACCACCCTCGCCACGAGCACAAGAAGTAGCCCCAGAAGTGCAAGGAGAGGTGAGGATGATCTTCAGAGGACCCGAATTTAGAGGAGAATCGAGAAAGGGGTGAGATAGATACGCCAAGGAAGCTAGACAAAATCCACCCCCTTGCATGCTAAGCTTAGAGCAACGACCCCCAAAAAACTTTAATGGGGAAAATGACTCAATAACCTTCACCGAAGAAGATGTACGGGGTGTGCATTTTCCGCACAATGACCCCTTAGTATTAAGTGTATAGCTGGCTAACATGAAGGTGCATCGGGTTTTGTTAGAGAATGGGAGCTCCGTAGACATCCTATATCACCCGACCTTAGAGAAGATGGGACTGGGCATCAGGAACCTAAAACCCTGCAACACCTCCCTGTATAGGTTTACAAGAGACTCGATATAGCCCCTAGGCACAATCGAGTTAGCCATCACCATGGGAGAGTCGCCCAGACAAACAACTATAATGATGAACTTTGTCATAGTAAGCTGTTCCTTGGCCTTCAACGCGATATTAGGGAGACCCTCCCTGAGAGAATTGAAGACGATAACCTCAGTATACCACTTGACCATAAAATTGCCAACTCCTGGGGGTTAGCGAGCGTGAAAGGGGAACAGAAAGAAGCAAGGGAATGTTATAACACGTCCCTCCGCATAGTCATGAGATCACTAGAACCTATGGCGATGGTAGTGCATGGGAGCACGAACCCACGTGAGTTCAACCCCAAAGTTACTGAGGAGATTAGAATCGATGGTTGTGCATACACGCTTGAGAGGGAACATCGGGTAAAGCTCCACTTTTAGTATGATAAATCAAAAGGGTTACCATAGTTAGCCTCCCAACATAGTTATGAGTCCTCCCCTTAAAAACAACTATGAATTAGAAGGGTAACGTAGATGACATGATATGTAGTAAGAACAATGTTGCCATAGATACCTATGTACTCTACTCATTTTTAATGAATATGTTTTTTATTGGCATGTCACACTCCTCATTTACGTGAGCACGTATCTAACTCTCGTGTACCTATCACCGATTGGAATTATCAAAGTGCATGAGCAAAATGATCAAAGTGCCCGACGAGATAAATCCTGCCAACCACTTGGGGGCAGAGTATACAGCCAAAGGGTCCTTATAAAATAAAAGAGAGGAAATAAGGAAGAAAACCTTGCAAGGCATCTCTTGAGTTCGCAAGGATTAACTACCCTTTTTAACATCAAGAGGGTCAAAAGGTCCTACAGGAAGAGCCTCCTAGTAAAGGCTGATACCTCCAAGAGAGGAAGGGCCTTTGGAAGAGCATCCACCAATAAGCCTAGAGTGGCCACCAAGCCGTCTAGCCAAAAAGGGTCCTAAAAGAGATCCTTGTAAAAATAGTACTATGCATAATGACGAGAAGGACGCTTGTCGCAAGAAATAACAAGTGCACACAAAAATATATAAAAGGATGGATAGAACTCAAAGGGTTAACATATCCTTACAAATACAATCAAGGTGCACCAAAGAGACCATCACTACCAGTCCAAATAAAGTATCAACGAGTTATTAGAAAAAAGAGAGACCTATTGAACCCCTTTGGCTCCTGCATACAGGAGTGGGCTCAAAAGGACCTCAAGCATAAAGAAATGAAAACAAATGATCACACACACACACACACACACACACACACACACATATATATATATATAAGAAGAAAGTTGTGATAATGTTGTAGGATAAAGTTGGCATCAACCACAACAGGACTTAAAAAAGTTCCTGAAAAAGAAAAAAAATACAGGAGAAACCTCTCCGGTATAATAAGGCTCGAGTGAGCATACAACCAAATCGAAGTGAAAGAAAAAAACTGCAGAAATGAAATCTCAAGGCCTCCTTCCACGAGCATTCCACTCAGCCACCTTGGCAACGACATGGTCACCAAAGGAGGAGAAGTCGAAACTAGGATTCTGCCTCCACATTCCATAAAGGGTGCGCTCTACGGACTTATATTCGACCTCCACAAAATTAGCCTCTAGGAGAGTGACCCTCTCCTGCAATGCCTCAACCTTAGCTTCCGCTCTCTTCTTCTTTTTGGACGACGAAGAGGCTTTCGCCAGGGCTTTCTCTAGCTTGAGGTTGACATCGACAAGCTGTCCCTCATGCTCTTGAACTCTGATCGCTAGATGATCCCTTTCATCGTTGGATGAAGATAGGCCCTGTGCCGAGTCGACAAAGCGTTGAGCCACTAGAGAAGATTGGAAGGAAGAAAAAAGTGAGCAAATATGGAACCCAAAACACAAAAAAGACCAATGTAAGACGCATGGACTCACCCAAGTTGTGGAGTGCACAAGAGTCTCCCCAAGCTCCGCCATGGTAAAATTCTCGAGACCTTTTCACTCGGTCTCGGGGATACCCTCGGCAACTCGGGCATACCTTTGCACATAAGGGGCTGACGTGAGACCCATCTAGGACGTCCCCTCCAAATCAGGAGTGCCTGGGTGAGCAGGGATAGATGACCCACTCATCGAGCGAGGACGAGGTGCTAGAACATTAGAAAAAGGGTTCCTCGAATGGCCATGACTAGCGAGAGCATAAGGAAGATTATCAAATTCATCGGAGAAAGGCAGAACAAAGTGCCCTTGCATGGTCTGTGGACCATGGGAATGAGCGGTCGTGTCGCGGTCCATAGGAGCAGAAGAGAGGCACCCCTGAAGGATGGAGATAATCGAGCTAGACGTTTAGATTCGAGGGAAACCTCCTCAGGCACCCATTTGACATCACCCTCGTCCGAGTGAGGTTCTGTCAGAGTTCTCTTCTTCTTTCGCTCAGAAATGTGCCAAAGCAGGTCGGGCTCTGAAACCCTGGATAGACCATAGTGATTGAGGTTAGCCACAGTAAAGAGGTGGGCAGTCATTTTCATTGCAGGGTCTGCATCAAGGAAGACATCTACTGGCACCGTCTCCGGCTCAGGAACGTTGGGGGTACTGAAGCTCTCTGAACAATCAACTTAGTTATCAATATGAGTATAAGTTCCAAAATAGCATACTCAACATAAAAGGAAATACATGAAGTACTTACTTGGAGATGAGCGGAAATTTCCACGGACGGAAAAGGGACCTTTCACAAAGAAAAAGTACTGCTTCCATGAACCCGGGTTAGAAACGGAACCCTCTATCAAGGAGACCCGAGAATTGGCTTTTTGTAAAATATAGAAGCCTTTAGATTTAGGGGTGGGCATGAGATTGTACATAAAATGCACCTCCTAGGCTGTGAGAGCGCGACCGTTAAGCTTCAAGAACGCCATATACAGGCAGCTTAAGATCAACTAGCTATTGGGTGCCAGCTGAAGCGGAGCAAGGTTGAAGTGATTCAGGACCATGAAGAAGAATGGGTGTAAGGGAATGGTGCCACCCGCCTTCAAAATATGTTCGCTCATAGTGACATAGCCCTGGGGGGATGGGGGGGCGGGGGGGGGGGGGGGGGGGGGGGGGGGGGGGAGGTTATAAGCCCGACACTTGTTGGAGGGTACATACAACTTGTACTCTTTGCTAATGTGGTATTTCTCGGACAAATCTAGCAGCCTGTTTTCTGAAATGTGGGAAATGATGATGGACGCCAATAAAGGACTGGAGTCCGGCTTCTCAGGAGCGACCTGTCGTCTCATTCTCTTTGACATGTCTATAAAACCAAGGGAAAAATGTGAGGTTAAAACAGAGCACTTTACCCTACATTTTCTTCTTCTTGCGTGAGTTTTCCACCGGGACATTGGGTGTGGAAGCATCAAACACGGGTGGATTAAGGACAAGGGTTGAGGGGAACCAAGGGTGACCTTGGGGCTACTACAGGGAGAATACGGGGCTGAGGGTCCCGGAGGGACGTTTCCCTCCATGAACTCTAGCTCCATTCATAGGTCAAAGAGGTTCACTCTAAGGCTTGTAATGTGATCATTAAGATCAAAGGAGAAAGGGACTCCATCACCCCTCAAAGCTGAATCTATCTCACTCTCCACCACCCAAATTTTATGCCTAAGCTCGGCCATGTGTTCAAGGTGACATATACGGGCCCTCCTCAAGGTGTCATAGTTTTGGTAAGGGTTGTTTTCGGGGGACTCTGAGTCTGAGGACAAGTCTACAAACTCGACCCCCAGAGGAACGCTAGACGACCCCTCACATGCCATAAAGTCGCGTCTCGCTGGTGATATGGGTGCAAGTGTATGTGGAAAGTGTACTGCAAAACACAAATGAATAAACTCAAAACCTCTAGACACAAGTGCTCGAAATAACCAATTCCGGGGTGCAAAGGTGGGTATATGTGAAATGGGTGCATATACATAAATTAGCTCATGAGGAACTCCGGCTGAGACACCCCTTCCTAAGTAACGCTAATTTAGACCCATTAAGCACAAAAAAGGGTGAAGGCGTACCTTGAGCGGGTAAAGTCACGCACCATCGCAGCTGCAGAAATACCAGGGGTCGAAAGTACACGCCTCCAAAAAGAAAGGAGATAGATGTTTTAGTCTCCTAGCACATATACAAACATTTATATATATATAAAAAAAAAGAGAGAAAAGAAAGACAATGTGCCCTTGTGAGGGATACAAACACTCACCTCTTGGAAGCTTTGATAACAAAAGCACGACCAAGCTAAGAGGAGTAAGTGTAGAAATTATCCTTGAGAAGAAGACCTATTTATAGGAAACTCAAACTCATCTTAACCAGTGAATTCAATATTTGATGTATGGTTATGAATGACGTCAAATAACTGCATTGGGATTCGTGAAGCCAAATGATAGGTTTACATTTATCCTTAAGGAATCACGAGGATCACCATCCCAAAGTGTGTTACTTAACACCACCAAGGCAAAGAAACACACTAACACCATAAGGGGCTCGAAGGCTCCATTACAAAAAGTTTACCTGAGCACCTAAACGCCCTCCCCATAGACTGGGGGGGCAAGTGTGGATGCCAAAATTCTGCTTGAATGAGACCCCCACCTCGTGGCCCTCAAAGTATAGGCTTGGGATGGAAATAACCCTTTATACCCTTGCGTCTCGCGCCAGGGTCTCGCGAACACTGCCTTTGCCATGCCCATGCATCTTGCGCCAGGGCCTCACAGACACCGCCTCGGCCACGCCCCTATGTCTCATGCCAGGGTCTCACGGACACTGCCTCTGCCACGCCCATGCATCTCGCGCCAGGGTCTCGCAAACACCGCCTTAGCCATACCCCTGCATCTCGCGCCAAGGCCTCGCAGACACCACCTCGGCCACGTCCCTACGTCTCACGTTAGGGCCTCATGGAAACTGCCTCAGACACACCCCTACTTCTCGCGCCAGGGCCTCACGGACACCGCCTCAGCCACGCCCCTGCGTCTCGCGCCAGGGCCTCGCGGACACCACCTCGGCCATGCCCCAGGGTCTCGTGCCAGGGCCTCCCGGACACTTCCTTGGCCATGCCCCTGCATCTTGCGCTAGGGCCTCGCGTACACTGCCTCGACCACGCAGCAGTGTCTCGCGCCCTATAGGTGCCTCGAGAGGTCATCGTGCCTTGGCAACTCGGGAGGCGCCTTGTACACCTGCCTTACCCATCTACCTAGACACAAGGGCCTCGCCGCCCATCTCGCCTGTCTACCGTGATGTCGCTCACGTATAGGGCCATATGCCATTTGCCAGAATGTACCTAGCTAAAGGCATGCCTTGCCATAGGCCCATAAGCCTCGCTATGCGAGACGTCGCGCCTTGCGCTCAAGGGTCCATGTGAGACCCCACATCTTGCCGGGATGAAGACCCACGAAAGGCGCCTTGCCTCGTCATATACGACCTATGCATCGCATAAGAAGCCCTACTTATCCCCCCTAGAGTAGATGCCACCAGCGAGGCACATCTTCAATGCGACTTCTCATAAAACGTAAAGTCTAAAACTTCCCGAGTATACATATGAGGAGAACTAGTAAGGGCCCAACCATCATTTGGTACGAAGCTAGAATTGCAGAAGGTGGCTATTTATGTTACTCATGATGGCTTGGAAACTTTCCCACACATAGCAAAATACAAGGAAGCTTGGAGAAAAGAAGTGTCTTGGAAATGTAAGAAGGACCATCAGGTACGAGGCACGCATACGGGTACGAGATGTACGATCCTTAGGAAGACAAAGGCGTGACTCTAACATCCATATCCAACAAGTAGTGGTGGTACGAATTAGTACGAGATGTGGTGGCATGACCTGCATGCCTCTGACCATCTATCAACATCGACACCACAACCCCCTGCTCCATCATGACCCGTGCCACTACCATGACAGTGTACCCAAGTACCTTTTTGTCCCCTGGGACCACCTTGTAGTCGAGGCCATTAGAGCCAAGTTGTAAATAAACTTCCACCCCTCAAACTAAGGGGTTGGAAAATTCTTGTAATGCCAGGATATTCGAAGAGAGATATACGTGTTTTGTTTCATTACTCTCCTGTCATTGTTCTCTGAGTCCCCATTAGTTTCCTAAGATTATAAGTTCTTGGTTAAGTCTTTGAATTTCCTGACCTTAATTCGTTGACGAGTTCTCACCATCAACATAGTCATATTCAAGAAAAGTAGCATTTGTTGATACAAATATTTTATTTTCTTTAGGACTATAGTATATACCACCTCTAGTCTCTTTGGAATATCCCACAAACATGCACAATTCAGTGCGAGATTCCATCTTTCCAGTTTTTCCTTTTAGCACGTGTGCTGGACACTACTAAATGCGAAATGGTGTAAACTAGGTTTAATACCATTCCATACATCTAACTGTGTCTTTTTGATAGACTTGGATGGAAAAACATTCAATATGTACATTGCAAATTGAATTGCATGGCCCTAGAATGATAGTGGCAATGATGAATAGTTCATTATTGATTTAACCATGTCTAATAACGTCCTGTTCCTCCTTTGTGAAACACCATTTGCTGTGGCATTCCAGGTACAGTGAGTTGGGATTGAATTCCAATCTCATGCAAGTGATCCTTGAATTCATAATCCAAGTACTCTCCTCCTCGATCAGATTCAAGAACTTTCAGTGATTTACCTAATTGATTTTCAAATTCAGCCTGGAATTCTTTAAACTCTCCAAAAGTTTCTGATTTATTTTGCATCAAATATAGGTAACAATATCTTGAATAATCGTCAATGAAGGTGACGAAATATTCAAAACCTCTTCTCGCTTGGACATTAAGTGTTCCACACACATCAGGGTGTACGAGTTGGAGTGGTTCTATGGCTGTTGAACCTTTTTCAGAGATAGGTCTTTTGGTCATCTTGCCTTCCAAACAAGATTCACAAAGTGTAAGAGAACCAACATTTAGTTTTCTTAAAGGTCCCTCCTTTGCTAGTCTGTTAATTTTATCCAAACCAATATGCCCCGATCTCAAATTCCATATATATATGTTTCACTGTCAGAATCAGTCTTTTGACGTTTAATAGACCTTGGGTTTGAAACTTGAAATATTTCAGAGTTGTATACAGATCTCTCCTTTGCCTTAAGTTTATACAACCCATCATTAGATAACAATCAAATTATTATTGAAAGAAATATTAAAACCTTGTTCATGCAATTTAGAAATAATAAAGTTCCCAATTAATAATCACATTACTGATCATAAACTAATTTTTTTTAAAAGTTAGTTTTCTTGTACTAAATAGAAATAAAACATATCTAAAACACAATTAAAGAAATAATATTGTTCAAAATAACAATAAATTTCTAAAACTAATGACAAGCCTTCCGCTTCTTATTTGATGTCGATGCCTTCCCTTTAGAAGTTGACTCTTTTGGAGGAAGAGCCATCATTTCTTCAAGGAACATAATTTTTTTTTAGAATCATGCATTATAACATTTATAATGTTAATAAAACACCAATCACATTAGTGTAAAAGTAAAGACAAATCTGAATTAATCTTCTGTGTCCTTTTTCACTAACTCCATTATATTTGGAGATCTAATATCTTTATGAATCGTATGCCACAACTCATACGATGTCTTGATGTGTTCGTACTTGTCTTTGTACTATTTTGGCAGGCTTTTGAATATACAAAACTGTCCCATGTGATTATCCTTTAACCATTTGGTATATTTTTCATGCATGTTATAGATATGATCTATATGTGGCTCTTCAAGTGGTGGTTGACACACAATATAAGATATCCCAATTTCTCTTAGAATGTACAAGACACAGACGTGCCAAATGTAAATTCTTTTGGGATCAAAATCAGCATTTTCTAGAGTATAGTCAATTTGTTGAGAGAGATAATGAGACATTATTTCTTAAATAAATAAATAATATCACAAAATGGATTCAACATATATTATGAATATCAGTATGTTTTTGGAATAGTACATATGATGCATGAATGCAACAATTTTAAATAACACATAAAAAAAAAATTACTAACTTCACAATAAATTAATTTGAAAATTAATGGACCAACTTCAGGGTAGGTCAGACTAATCTCAAATTAAATTTGAGCCAATTCTCAAATCCATAAGTGAAAACTTAAAATCAACTATTTTCTCTTTTGACTTACGAACAACCTCTAGTTTGGTTAAGATTAACTAGTCTGCTCGAAAACCTAGTTAACCTTTGTTAGTGTAACCCATTATTTTAGATTAATGACTTAATTTAAGAGTGTGTCTTAGGGTCGGTCAAACTTCAAATACACCATTTGATCCGGTTATTTAAAGAAGTTAACCTTGAATAATAACACATTCAGAAACCTTCCTTAGGGGGATGCAAACAGAGGTGCCTCGAGGCCCATTCCATGAAACATCGGTGTTAACTAATAATGGTGACCATAAAAGTTATTGTTATGACTCCTGCTCCTACTCACTATTTTAGAATATGTGTTTTCTCGAAAAAACCCTATGCTTTTTAATCAATAATTAATCAAATTAATTTACCAAATGATATTAATATAATTACTAATCTCATTAGGCATATTATCATTAAACAAGATTTAATCAAACTAGTAAATAGGTCATTTAACTATCTAATCAATAAATGCTCTAATTATTAAGAAAATCATTTGCCTATCTAATAAAATTAATTATAAAATAGGTCTTCAAATTAACACTTAAAATAAATTTACCACTTTGTTCTAGATTAATCTAGATTAATTATATGATTCATTAAGTGCATATAATCAAATTGGGTGTTCCTAATCAAAACATGTTTCCACTATGAGATGTTTGCTTTAATTAGACACTGTGTGGGTAATATGTATGGTATGTTATAATGTTATGACAATGTTATTAAACATATTTAATACATTCAAACATTTAACTAAATAAATAAATGTGAGCCGGGTGTTTTGGGTATTTCTAGAAAATTACAACATTTGCAAAACATACAAAATAAAACCAAAGTTTCATGTAGAATTTTCATCTCCATCTTTTGGGCCTTCTATTATTTTTATGCCATCAAGCCCAATTTTGAATTATAAATATATTTTTAAACAATATTTTAAAAATATTGAACTTGGCTAATTAAATCCCAATATATCATTTAGGTCCGTTTTGAAGTTGGGGCACTTAATTCAAAATGTAATTTGAATTTTAAAATTCCCATTAACATTCTTGGTCCAAGCCGACAAATTCAAGGACTCGGGTAAGGAGCAAAGTGATTAGGGTTTGCAATTTGGGGCTCGGTTTGGTGGGGCGGCTCAAAAGAGCCCCCATCACACCAAGCCGAAAAGGTTAGGGGAAAGCAAGGCAGCAGGGTGTGTCTAGGCACACAAGGCAGCAAGGGTGCATAGGTGGCATGCAAGGGTGCGGATAGACAAGAAGGCACGCTGGTGCGTCTGGGTAGGAGGCACCAAGCGGTGCAGATAGGCAAGCAGTCGCGCTAGGTCGAGAAAGGCGCTCGGGTGCACCTAGTGCGTCTGATGCACCCAGGCAACAAGTATCAAGAAGGAACCTAGCAGCTCGGGGCTGGATTTACCCTTTTACGAATAATGTTAAATGAAGAAAATAAAATTATAGAAAATCCTATGCCCCATATGGCATACAATTTTGTACATCCAGAAAAAATAAGAACAATTCCTACACTCAAAACACCATATAATTAACGACTCTTAAGAACAAACATTCATTAAAATAAACATCCGTCTTTCTTCACATATTACAATTATATAAGAATGCATATTATACCCACACAACATTTAATGTATCCAGAGATTAATGACTGATCTGGTACCAATTGTTGGTAACTTGTTTACCATATGCGCAATGGAAAGCAAAAGGTGGTGGGCTAGAGATTTAAAAAAAGTTTTATTTAAACAATCTTTAAATAATTAGAATCATTAATATGCAAAACATTAACCATAGAGAAAGAAAAAGATGTGGATTTTCCAGTTGTAGAACAATAAAGAATCCTTGCTATCTTTTAGTACCTCCAACGAACATCCAATCCAAAGCAGCCTCTTGAATACTCAGGCTAAGATCTTCCAAGGTGTATCTCTATACCTCAATATGTGTGTGGGCACGTAGAGTAATGGTGGGAAAATTTGTGATTCACAAGATGTACTCAACTCATGAGATCTTAGAATATTAGGTTTGAGATAGTTTTTAAGGATAGGAAAAGTATTACGTTATATTTTTCTCTTTGTGAAAAACTTAGGACTTTCTCTCTGTTAAGCGTATATCATGAAATAATTTCTATCTGATGGATTTATACAAGAATTAATAAAATTCAAAATTCAAATTACAAACCAATTATTAAATAAAAAAAAGAAATATCCAAGACCCAGTCTTGGACCTACTCACACGCCAATCACAGTGCTTGCATTGTGAATGGCGTGCAACATATTCGAATTTAAGAGATATGTGTCTTAACCACTTTTATTTAATTATTATTTAATAATAATTTATTCAAAAATATTTAAACCTGATAACTTATCTTATCATATTAATTAAAGAATAAGTATCATTTCAAAGTCAAATCAAATTTGAATTATCTAAAATATAATTTCACATTATTTAAATAAATGAAATTATTTAATTAAAATTAATTATCTTAATTATTTAAATCCCATTTTCGAAAATGCCAATCTTATTTAAAAAAAATAAAATTTATTAATTCCAAAAATTAATATATTAATTAATTATTTTTTTCTCAATTACATATTTGACCCTAAAGAACAAATTTCTGCCATTTTCCTTATTTTTCCCAATTTCATCTCTTACCTTGAATAGCACTGATAGAGCCATCTCGGGGACCTATGGACCTATAATTTCAAGCTCTAATAAATTTAGATTATTAATTTAAATTGTTTAATATAATAACCTTAATTTATTAATCTCAATATTGTTTCACTAAAAATATGAGGTTGTACTCATGTAATTATAAGCATTTATTTATTGAGTTCTGTTATGTATAAAAAGTGTCCATCGATTTAATCACTACATAAAATTCAATACTCATTAATTGTTCATAATTAAAGTAAGAATTAATTACCGTTTAACCTCTTTAATTATATCTTATTTTCTTAAGTTCCATTAACTTTACTAGTGAAGGTTAATTCATAAATTGATTTATAAATTTGAGCTCTATAACCTTTGAGTTCCAAAAGCTAGCCCTTAAGAGAACCATTATTCAATTCCTCTCGGAAAGGTATAGATTACATATCTATATATTATGTCCCCAACCATTTACATGAATGATTTCTCAAAACAAAAGTTTTTAGCCTGATCATTCTGACAAATCATAATGAGTAAATGAAAGAACACATATAACATAAACACGATTTTATAATAACTTCAGGAATAAGATCAATTTGTATATGATCATCTAATTGATATATTTATTTAATACTTATAGAGTAAATGACATTTAAAAGTGTTAATAACATATCGGGTCTTGTTCATGTATACCCATTTTATAGTAAGTAACTCCACTAAGATGTCCTACTACATTAGTAATCCAGATCTACTAAGATGTCCTCCACCAAGGGAAGTTGCTCCAGTGGCGAAGAGGCCATTGCGAGGCAGAAACTCCTTCCTCAAGGAGGAGGCAAATCGAGGCCCGTTACCTCACCCTACTAAAAAATACAAGACCTCGTGATTCGAGTCAGAGGAGCTTCCGAGAAAGCTAATGTTAGGGTTTATGCCCTAAAAGCATGTACAAAAATTATTTTATTGATTTAAATAAAAGTAAAATTTGATTATATTTGGATGTTATAATTATTATTTGAATAATTTATATAAATAACAAAAAAAAAATCCATATTCATTTATGAGGATATGATCTAGTATTAGTACAAGAGAATTAATATAATATACAATGAATAAAATATTCTGTAACATATTAAAGTATGAAATCTTTAATGAATGATTGGTAGTACGGTTTACTAAGCATACTAGATGCAAGCAGTCCAGATTCAGATTACTAATGTGGATATACATCTTTGTAAATGTGATGTATATAATAGTGATTATATATGACAGGACTGATCTATAATGAATAAATTTGTCGTTGTAATAAAGATTTAATTCTTCTCATAATAGATGATTATTTGTAGATCAGTCTAAATCCTTAGTGATCATGAACTCTTGTTCATGTCTATTGGATTTTTTATTTATTTATTCGTTAAAGTCTCTTAATATAATGAGGCTAGTGACTTTTGTTTCGAAGAATCAATATCATGAATGGTTTGGCATATGATTTTACAATAATGGAATACATGCTTTCCTAACAAATCGAATATTGGTTCCATTAAGGGATGATTCTAGAACTGAATAGTTATTGAGCTCAAATCTATAATTTGATTATAGATTAATTAGTCACTAGTGAATTAATGGTACTTGAGGAACAAGAGGTAATTAGAAGGGTAAAATGGTAATTTTGACCACCTCTAATTAATGAAATAATAAATGGAGGACATAACTACATTTATTGATTATATCAATGTACTACAAGAGAAAACTCTACAAATATAATTATATAAATATTTAGAGTGCAATCCCATATTTTGAGTGGAGTAATCATGAAATTAATAAATAAGATTATTGAATTAAAGAGTTTATTTAATAGTCTGGTTTATTGGAGTTTCGTAATATAAGTCCATGGTCCCCGGATCGCCTCTGTCCTACACTGTCAAAGGTAAGGATGTGAATTATATGATAATTATGGGCAATTGATTAATTGTGAATTAATTGATTAACTAACTATATAGATTTTATTTGAATTTTTTTATGTTAAAATAAATATTAATCATGTTTAGATTGATATTTCGGAGAGTATAATTATTATTATATTATAAGATAATTTATTTAAAACTGATACTTTTTAAGATAAAGTTAATTTTGAATTAATTGATTTCTATTTTGGGATAAATATCTTGTATTAAAATTAATCAAACAAACAAATGAGAAAATCGGGGAAATACCCTTGTGGCGCCACATGTAGATATTTTATATCCCTGAGATTTGAATTTTGAATTTCAAATTATTATTTTTTAATTATTAATGATTCTTTTTTAATTATGATTTAAATTAAATAATTAAAAAGGTTGTAATAGATTAGTTTTAATTTATGTATGATCCTTGCTAGTATTAATATATTTTTTAAACCCCTTTCCTACACATTTTTCTGCGTATTTTGATATATTTCTAATTTAATACCAACAATTGGTACCAAAGTAGTCTACATTTGTATACATATATATGTATATATTAAATATTATGTGAGTTTCTTGCATTTTTTTTTATATGTATATTGAATGGATGAATATGTTTTTTTTGAATGTATGGTTGAATGATGGATCGTTAATTATATGGTTCTTTGGGTTAGGAATTGATTTTAATTTCTTCTTAGAATTTGTATAAGCCATATGAGGCATAGGAATTTTTGTAATTTTATTTGTCACATTTTTATTGTGAAAATTTTAGTCAGACAAGAGGAGAAGAAGAGGAAGGGACCCGGGCCTCCAAGCCAAGTTCCTTGCCACACATTAGCGCCCCAGTGCCCAACATCAGCGCCCCAACGCCCATCATTAGCGATGCAACGCTCCGAGAGGCAAAGGCCTCATCATGGTTGCCTCGATCCAAGCTTCAGCACCAAGTTAGGTGCTCAACTAAATCCCTAAATTTTAACCTTAATCTTTTTTTTAATTAATTTTTTTATATTATTTGAATTTAAAAATATAATTATCTTATTTTATTTTTATTAGAAAAAGAATATATCTTTTAGTTGGTTAAGATCTTATCTTAAGTTTAAATAATTATTTGAATTTCATTCTTTTAATTATTTAAATTCAACTAAATTAAAAAGATGACGAAAATGGTTATTTAATTAAAAATTATTTTTAATTAAATAAATTTATTTGACAATTTGTTTCCAATTAATTATTTGGACCTAATGGAATCCTAAGAATTATGAAGATGGGCCTATATGAGAAGAGAAGCAGGTTTGAGTCTTGTAAACAACTGAAGCCCATTTTGTAATTTATATTTTTATTTGTTCAATGGTTGTAAATTTAGAAATACCCAATAGTACTTGGTTCATTAATTTATTTATTGTATTTATTTAAATAAGGGTTGATTGATGTTTGATTTATAACATGATCATGCATTAGTCTATTACATGTCATTCATGAAACCCTACACAATTTTTTATTAATCATGCATCTTTTAGAAACATGATTATCTAGGATTGTCCTAAGTGTTTATATGAATTGTGTTGGTGAAATAAATTGCATGTAAACTATTAAGTCATAAATAAGTTAAAACTTGGTAAATCACACCACAATTAATGCAATAGTTATTATAGGCCCTTAATATAACTAACTTTATTAAAAAAATATTTTAGTAAAGTTGGATGAATTTAACGAGTAATTATTTAGATCACATTAATAGTAGAAATAAGATCTTTTATAATTATATAAATTTTGTAATTAATTACATTCATAGGGTTATTAAAAAATAGTAATTAATTTAAGATTTATTTATTAGTTTAATAAACACATGTATTCTAAAATAGTAAGTGACAGAAGGCTAACATCTCAATGTGACCTATGATCTCTATTATTAGTTCAACACCGTGAAAATATGAGTACAGTCTCGATGCAACTTTATTTCCGTCCCCTTAAGGAAGGTTTCTACACATATTAATTCCAAGGTTGGATTCTTATGAAGATAGAAAAGAGTGATGTATTATAGGTGACACTTTAAGTTATGTCATGAATTCCAAAATAATGGGATAAACTTACTGGTTTCCTAAATATTGGCATGATGACGTGGCATGTTAAAGATGCACATGAACAACACGTGACTGAATATTAATGAAGGACTGGTCGACCAATGACCAGATTATCATGAAAGAAATTAAGCTGCTCAATAGGTGCACGAATATGCTGAGCAGTAGGAAAAGGAGGTATACCAAAGAATACGACCAGATATGCTCGTAGGACTGAGGCAAACACTCAGAGACGGTTATAAGTTAGATATTCCAAAGATATTTGACTATTTTAAATGTAAATATCATTATTTATTTTATTATTTAGTTATGCTTGTAATGTCAATTGAACATGGCACATATGCCCATATGTACATCCACAAGCATCTAAATAGAACTCAAAGGATTCATTTATTTGACACACAATATTTTGTATTAAGAGAAAAATAGTGAGTTTATACATAGAACTTGTACTTATCCTCAAGATTTATGAAACTCAGTGAACCCTTGTTTGCTGATAGCAGGTTTTTGGGGTTTTACATCAATAAAATTACTAATTGTGTAACGACCCAAATTTTGCTAATACGGCTTAGTGCCTTGGTTAGCGTGTCAGGAGGGCATAATTGGATATATGTATGTTTAATTGGTTAAATGCGTGATTATGTGGCATGCATGATTAATATGATTATATGAATGTATTATATGCATGTTTATGACTATTAAATATGCATGTGGGCCCTTTTCTGCTTATAAGGGCCTATTTGTAATTTTGGCCTGTTAAGGGCATAAATGTTATTTTATGTGATATATGGTTGAGACCAAATTATTATGTGGATACATTTGCAATATATGGCTCGAGACGGTCCTAGTGAGCGGATTAGCGAAATAATCACAAGGGGTTTAAATATCCGGCTCGAGGGAGCCTGGGGGTATTTTTGGGAATTTAGAGAATATTTTGGGATCTACTGGGTAATTAAGAAGTATTTGGTAATTAATTAGACGTGAAGGGGTTAATTGGTTAACAATAGGAACACTTGAGGAATTAGCGAGAACTGGGGGAAAATGACCTTTCTACCCTTAGAAATCATTAAAGGGTGAATAAACTTGAAGGGCAAAAGGGTCTTTTAGGCTAAAGATATACTCAAGTGTGAAGGGAAAGATTAGGAATCTTAAAGAATTTTCTCACACTTTCCCTTTCCTTCTCACTCACGAGTCTCTCTCTCCCTCTCTTTGTACCTTGAAGCAAAGGAGGAAAAAACAGAATAACTTGGGTCTTAAGCTAGGAATTTTTGTTCAACTTCAGCTCGAAAACTTGGGAATTTCAGCTCAAGAATTGAAGGTTTGAAGCTGTGGGTTTAGATGCCATTGAGGTAAGAATTTTGTTAAAGATTTGGGTGTTATGATCAATTCCTTTAAGTCCTTTTAGTGGTGAATTGTTGTTGGCTGGATTGGTGGTTTCAGTAGAGTTTTCTAAGATATATTATGCTTAAGATACATTATTAAGGGTCCTAGACTCATTGCTAGGCTTGGTTTGGGTCTGGGAGTATGATTGAGGTTGAATTATTGGGAGCTAGCTGGGAAAAATGCGGAGAAAACCCAGAAAATTTTGGGTTCGTGGGGCGCACTGCGACCCAGCTCATGGGCGTCGCGGCCCGCATGCCCAGAATGCCTTGGGAGGGCTCTCTGTTTTGAGGGCGTGCCGCGACCCTAGGGGGCAAGTTGCGACCCGCCTCGTCAAGAGGTATGGGGGCCATGTCTTTGTTTTGAGGGTGCGCCACGACCCCTAGGGCTAGGTCGCGGCCCGCCTAGGGAATATTGTCCTAGATTGGTTTTTATGATTGGGAAGGCTCGAGGGTTCAAAGCTAAGCGCTTGGGATGATTTCTACTATTAGGTTTTGTAGAATCGAGGTCCCAGAGGCTAGTTATTGTCTCCTAAGTATTTATTTTTGATTAGAAATCGATGTTTACCCATTGACACTGTGACTAGGTTTATCGCTAAGGCTCAAAACTGAGGATCATACTTAGGACCGCTCGGGAATTCAAGGTAAGAAAACTGCACACATGTGGTCGTGTTTGGGACTAAGGTTCCATGTATCAAGATATATATGTTATGAAACTATTGACTGATGATTTAGCCAATGACACGGAGTCACCAAAACGATAAAGATTTGTAAGCAGAATGCAAGAACTAAACGACACTAGGAATTATAGTGGTTCGGCTATTTGTAATTACCTACTTCCACTTAGTGTTTTTATTGATTTATTCTAAAACCTACGATCATCAAACTAGGGTTTACTGAGTTTCACAAGCTCCAAAAATGGATACAAAAGTTTGTGTATAGAAACCATTGATTCTCTCTGAAGGCAAATTATTCCGTTCCTTTTTTCATGAGTCTCTTGAGTCCTATTTATAGGCTCAAGGACATACATATGGGCCTATGGGCCATGTCTAAATTTTGTTTCAAGCATATTAAAATAATAACAGAAATCATAATCTTTACATAAAAACAGGGTCAAATATCTTAGAAATATCTGACTTATAACTGTATTTGAACTCTGGCTTCGTTACCACGACCAGACCTGGTCACATAGAAATTTTTATGTATTCTAGTCTTGATTCACGAATTTTCATAACTGGGTTTCTACTGTTCCTGAGAAATTTTTGTGTAATCGGGTTTAAGCAAACATACATAGAATAAGTATGCTAGAATAATGATTTTAGCCAGTATAAAATACTAGACAATGTTCGAAAAGTAATGTGGGGTATAGGAATATTGATATCGGGTCCAAAATTGAAGTGAAAATTCGATTCTGAGTATTTCAGAAAAACTGGATTTTTCTCGCCTATTTTCGGAGTTGAAAAGTTTTTTCACATTCACTTTTTGATATTTTTTTTCAAACTGTTCGCATGTTTATTGTGTTTTTATCAAGATGTTGCTGGTCGTATAAAAGCTTAAGTTTTATACACGAGCAACATTATCCTTGTTGTTATCTTTCTTCTATCTATTGGTCATAGATTCTCACTTCCCCTTTGCTCTTCTCAGATATTCATGCATGATCCCTAGGGAGGTGAGAGACCAATAGACGACGATCTTCTTGCTTTGTTGTTCGAGGATCAAGAACAACCTTTTTTGTCTTTACCTGAGCCTTCGACTTCACAATCAAACCCTACGACCAGTCCTCCACACAACCAATCGAACATGGGTCGTGTCAAATACACTGCTCGTAGGAAGAAGAAAACAACAGATTCACCTTCTAACTAGCCGGAAACCAACGCAGAAGGTCCTTCAAACAACCCTCAACCTTTAAACTTTTCACCACCAGACATTAAGCCCAAAGCTCATCCTTGCGATGGCCCTCAAGCAGAGGTAGACTGGTACATTTCCCCTCCTAGTGTCATATCGACCAGGATGGTGGAAAAATACCCCAAGAACTACGGAATATCAGGGATTACCTTATACAAACCAACACTCGACTGGAGGGAAAATGTACACGGAGGTGCCTACAGCGCCTTGTCGAGGTATCACATTGAAGCAGGGGCAATCTTACCCTTGCATGATTTTTTCAGAGGGGTGGCCAATTATTTCGAGGTCGCCCCTTTCCAAATAACACCCAATGGATATAGAGTACTTTCAGCACTCTATATCCTATACAACCACAAAAAATGGCCTGTGCCTACTCCACATGAGATAAACTTTCTGTTCGATCTCAAATCCAACCCCCACCAGAACAACATGGGGTTCTTCCACTTTTGCCACCAGTAATCTGCTCGCACATTCTTGAGTGATATTACCTACAAGTCCAATGTAGGAAGGTACTTCCAAGTGTACTTCCTTACAACCGACTTGGTAGCTGACAAGCTGGCCTTCACACGAGGAGGTAAACTTTTAATCTCTGATCGACCTTCAACTAGTAATTTTTTCACCCTTCCTTGTCCTTAGTTATCTTATGCTATATCTAAGTCCATGGTACTGACCAAACCCCACTCCAGAGATGGAGATAAGAGACGCAACCTTGGCCAGCATGACCAATATAGAAAAAGTGTCAAGGAGCTGGTCATAGAGAGAAATTTAAGACTGGTCGGCCTTTTAGCACCTGACCAGGAAGTGACGGAGTCCACCATGGGGAGTGCCACTAGAGAGGTCACTGAAGGACAAGACATCCCCGAGCAGCAGCAAGATGTGTCACAACCCCAGAGCCGACGACCAACAAGAGTGACCATCCAAGAACCAACTCCTAGCACTCGAGCTGCTAATACCCTTATCCAACATGGGAGGGGAAAACAAAAACTACCTGAATACACCGACCTTATACTCAAATCTTCAGACAAGAACAATATAGATTTCTCACTCCTAGATAACCTGCCCATCCCTTGTCATTTATTCGATAGGGATTGGGGCAACTTTAAAATTATGACCAGTAGTTTTAGCATGGAATTCTTTGAGGTAGACAGTGAGTGTAGCAGTAATTCTTTAGATAATGTAATGACCAGTAATAATAGTTCGGGTATACTACTTAGAATTTCTCTTTATGTTATTCCTATATTGCGCCAAACTATTTCTTAACATATCTGCTCGTTTGTTTTTGTTTTGCAGTCATGCCATCTGACGATGCTTTCGACATGTACACCTCCGCAGGAGCAGGAAGAAGTCGAGAAGACATCACCCTGGAGAAGGCAATGGAGAGCCCTCCAGAAAATGAGCTCGACCAGAGGACTCTCCAGCTCCTATTCCGTCTAAATCAACCACACCTCCTCCTCCTCCTCCTCGCACTGCTCCTTCCACCAAGTAGGCAGAGAGATCTCTGGCTGCAGATTTATTGAGCAATGCTAATAGCTCAACGAATGACAAGCTGAAGAGATTGTCTAAGCATCGTCACAGACAGGAGGCCTTTGCTTGTCTTCCTGCGTTGAAACCCAGGCAGGTCCTTGCCTGTGGGTTCAACAAATTGCTCAGTGTAAGTTTCTTCTGTATTTTGTTTTAGTCAAACAACATTTCCTTTGATTAGCTATAAAAAATTCATTCTTCTACTGTTCGCAGGGTATCCTAACCATGAACAATGGCTGGCATCGCGATGACGAGGTCGATGCAAAACATGCCGAGGAGATCAAAGCCTGCGAGTAGAAGGTTAAGGCGGCTGAAGACAAAGTCACCAGTTTAATTGAGGAGCTGAAAAGGAGCTAAGAAGAACTGGCCAAAGCGTTGCTACCAAGGAAAAGTTTAAAGAAGCTTCGGAGCTGACTATAAGGAAGCAGCCAATCTTTAAGAAGATCTGGAGGTCAACATGAAGGGGGCTACTGGTCTGGAGGGACGAGTTAAGCTGCTCGAGGAGGAAAATTCCAAAAACCTGGAGAGGTTCCGAGGAGCTACCTTTAATTTCTTCTACCTATTTTGGAAGAACAATCCAGAGGAAAATTTTGACTATCTTCCCGAGCAAATGAGGCAAGCTGAACTCGCGAAGTGCGATGCTTGCCAAGAGGAGGAAAGGAATGCCCAGAATGCCTCTGATTCTTCTGAAATCTCTTTGGCGACAGGCATTGATAGTGTTGAAGAAGACGCTGGAACATCAGTCGACCAACAGTCTCAACAAGACCCTCCTCAAGCTGCACAGTAACTTTTTTTTATTCATGTAATTAAAACATTCGAACAATAGTTCGTGATGTTAAGACAATTTTGCTACCTAAGGCAGTGTTTCCTTTTAATTATTTTAATTACATCCGAGCAGCAATTGCTCACGATGCAAAGACATTTCATTATGATATTATAAAATATTTTCTTTGCTATTTATAACATCTGCTTGTATGACCGAACTTAGCATAACACTTTATTAAGATTTCAAAAAATTAACTAAAAATTTAGAAAAATACTTTAAGTGTCGTAATATGCCTTCCCTTATTTTCCCCTTGTGTTTACATATGTCTATTAATATGCTTTGCTCGCTTAGTATCTTATATGCCCCCAAGTGATCGAGGAGCTCAAGGTTCTCGGTCACTTGCCATGACCAAGTCCTGTTCGAACATTACTGTTCGCGTACTTTATAAATAATTAATTATAATATAGCAAAAGAACACACGTAATGAACAAATACTTGTAATAAATACAATAATTGGCAAGAATAACTGGATGTGCATAGTTCCTCTTATTTCTCGTAATAGAATGGAGAAAATCGTGTTTGTACGAGTGATGAAAATTGATCTTACACTTATAAGCGACCAGTCATTTACTGACCAGCCCTTCACAAACTTGTAAAAAGTAAAATTAATACAAGTCAACTCTTTAAAATAATTGTTTATTGATAATACTTTCGCATGTGTTCTCCATTCCAATAGCGAGGAGTGAGATTTCCATTTAAGCGAGCAAGTTTAATGTGCCTGGTTGAAGGATTTCTTCAATTTGATATGGACCTTCCCAATTAGACCCAAGTACGCCAGCATTCTGGTCACGAGTGTTGAGAAAAACTCTTCTAAGTTCCCAATCTCCCACGTCAAAATTTCTTTCGCGTACTTTAGAGTTAAAATATCGAGTGACATTTTGTTGGTAAGCTGCAACTCGAAGTTGAGCCTGCTCGCGCCTTTCGTTGACCAAGTCCAAAGACTCCATTAATAATTGGTTATTTGTACTCTGGTCGTATGTTAGCCTTCTATGTGATGGTGGATTGAGCTCAACAGGTAACATGGCTTCATACCCACAGGCCAAGGAAAAGGGCGTATGGCCTGTTGCTGTTCGGTGAGATGTTCGATACGACCAGAGTACTTCTGGCAATAATTCTGGCCATGCCCCCTTTGCTTCTTCGAGCCTTTTCTTCAATGTGTCCTTTAGAGTTTTGTTAATAGCTTCAACCTGTCCGTTGGCTTATGGATGGGCAACTGATGAAAAACTTTTTGTAATACCGTGTCGTTCGCAGAAATCAGTGAAAAGGTTACTATCAAATTGCGTGCCATTATCTGAGACAATTTTTTTCGGCAGCCCATATCGACATATAATGTTTTTGACGACGAAATCCAATACTTTCTTGGTCATGATTGTTGCGAGTGGTTCAGCTTCGAAGCACTTAGTAATGTAGTCAACAACAACTACTGCATACTTGACATTCCCTTTTCCTGTAGGCAAAGACCCGATCAGGTTAATTCCCCAGACTGCGAATGGCCATGGGCTTTGCATCTGTTTAAGCTCATTTGGGGCTGCTCATGGTATTTTCGAAAATCTTTGGCACTTATCACACTTTTTAAAAAATTCCATAGAGTCTTCGATCATGGCAGGCCAGAAGTATCCTTGCCGTAGAATTTTCTTTGAAAAAATTTGCCCCCCAACGTGATCTCCACAGAAACCTTCATGTACTTCTTGTATCAAGTTCTTAGCTTTTTCCTTAGAGATACACAGTAGTAAAGACCTTCAGTATCCTTGTCTATACAAGACACTATTGACCAAAATAAATCGAGCCGATTGTCTTCGAAGTGTCCTCGCCTTATTCCTATCTACTAGTAATATTCCTTGTTCGAGATATTTAATGATGGGAGTCATCCATGTGTCTGACACTTGTACCATTAGCAAGGATTCTTTCACTTGAATGCTTGGTGCCAACAAATGTTCGACCGGTACTATGCTCATAGTCTCAACATCTGTAGTGCTTGCCAATTTGGCTAAGGCATCGATATTTGAATTCTGATCGCGAGGTACTTGCTGGAGAGTATACTCCTCAAAATGTTCCAATAAATCCTTTGCCTTGTTCAAATAAGTTATCATCCTGAAACCCCTAGCCTGATATTCTCCCATAATCTAATTAACTACTAGCTGGGAGTCACTATATACTTCTAGTGACTTTATATCCATATCCTTGGCTAATCTTAATCCTGCGAGTAAAGCCTCATACTCGGCTTCATTATTGGAAGCCGTAAAGTTGAATCTGATTGCACAGTGAAACCGATGTCCCTTGGGTGTGATTAAAATCAGCCCTGCCCTTGCGTTATGCTCATTGGAAGATCCATCTATGAACATCAGTATCTATCATTGGTTTGCTGGCATGGAGTCCGGTGAATTCTGCAATGAAATCCGCTAGGGCTTGTCCCTTTATAGCTGCTTGTGGTGCATAGGAAATTTAAAACTGTCCTAACTCAACTGCCCATTTTAGTAGCTGAGCAACGATATCTGGTTTTGGTAAGACTTGCTGTAGTGGCTAGTCGGTAACCATTATGACGGGTGAGCCTGAAAATATGGTCGCAGCTTTCTAGACGCCAGTATCATGCAATAAGCCAATTTCTCTATGGGCGGATATCGTAGTTTGCTCCCACTAGCGTTTTACTTACGTAGTACACTACTTTTTGAATGTCATCTTCCTCTCTAATTAAAACAGCAATAGCAACATACTCTGTTATTGCTAAGAAGATGTACAAAGTTTCTCCTTCGACCGGCTTGGAAAAAATTGGCGGTTGCGACATGTGGGCTTTTAGCGCCTGAAATGCTTGCTCGCACCCCTCTGTCCATTCAAATTTTTTGTTGCCTCTAAGTAGATTAAAAAATGGGACACACTTGTCTGTTGACTTAGATATGAATCTACTTAGGGCCTCAATTCTTCTGGTTAGGCTTTGAACATCTTTAACTTTGGTAGGAGATTGCATCTTGATCAATGCCTGAATTTTTTTTTGATTAGCTTCGATTCCTCGTGAGTTTACTATGAATCCCAAAAATTTCCCTGATCCAACACCAAAGGAACACTTTAGAGGATTCAACTTCATTTGATATTTGTTCAAGATGTTGAAGAATTCTAGTAGGCCCTTGATGTGTTCTTTAGCATTTCTTGACTTGATCAGCATATCGTCGATGTAGACTTCCATGTTATTGCCGATCAGTTCTTTGAACATATGGTTGACTAGTGGCTGGTAAGTTGCACCAGCATTTTTCAAATCGAAAGGCATTACTTTATAGTAGTAAAGTACCGTATCTATTCAAAAGCTAGTGTGATCTTCATCAGGTGGATGCATACTAATTTGATTATAACTGGAGTACGCATCCATGAATGATAAAATTTCATGTCCTGATGTAGCATCGACCAGTTGGTCGATTCTTGGAAGTGGGAAACAATCCTTCGGGCAGGCTTTATTAAGGTCTGTGAGATCCATGCATGTCCTCCACTTACCATTTGGCTTGAGAACTAGTACGAGATTAGAGACCTAAGATGGATAAAACGCTACCCTAATGAATCCATTTTCCTTTAGCCTCTCGACTCCTTCTTTTAGAGCTTTGGACCTATCTTTGTCGAGTAGCCTTCTTTTTTGATGTACAGGTGGATAGTTTTTATCTACATTCAAGACATGGTTGATCACCACTGGGTCTATCCCAATCATATCTTTATGCGACCAAGCAAAGACCTCCTGGTATTTCTTCAAAAACTCCACCAATTAATTTTTCATTGTTGTCTCCTAGTTTTTACCGACTTTCACAACCCTGGTCGGATCTTTCTCTTCTAATTGGACCTCCTCGAGGTTCTCCATAGGTCGAATGTTTTCTTCAAAATCCCCAAAGCGAGGATCTAAGTCCCTATCCTCCCTTTGGGCAACGCTCTATTTGGTGACTTGTTCACCTGATTGGACTTGTGTTTCATTTACCACTAACAACCTTTTTTCAGCTCTATCCCTCGATCTGCCTCTTCTTGGTTTTGTGATCAAGGAATTTTAGCATTCTCTAGCTTCTCGCTGGTTTCCCAACACAGACCCAACTCCTGCGTCGGTCGGAAACTTCATGGTCAAATGTCAAACCGAAGCTACGACTCGCAGATTGGCAATCAACTACTATGAAAGTAGCGAGTAATTTCTTATTTACAGGTGTAACTCCTACTATGACTTGGAGTCTAATCGACCCTGTTGGTGCAAGCCCTTCGCCAAAAAAATCATAGATAGTTTGGTTGCATGGTTCTAAATCTTGCACTAATAATTTCATTCTTTCCAATGAAGATTTATACAAAATATTGACTGAGCTTCCTGTTTCTACCAACACACGTTTTACCATCATGTTGGCAATCTGAACATCCACGACCAGAGGATCTGAGTGGGGAAATGGAACATGCTGAGCGTCTAGCTCAGAGAAAGTTATTGATTCTTCATCTGTTCATACTTTTTTGGGAGTTCACTCCTCAACATTCAGCATTTCGATATCCTGGTCATGACGTAGGGTTCTGGCATATCTCTCCCTCACCTTACCACTGTCACCTGCAATATGTGGTCCTCCGCAGATGGTCAGCAATGTACTAGCGACCAAAGTTGAGTGTAGAGGAGGTATACGTTGGCGTACAGGCGCCTGCTTGTTGCCTCCTTGAGCCTCATGCTAAGAACCTCCACCTGCTCGTACATACCTCCATAGATGTCCTTGTCGTATAAGGAACTCGATCTCATCCTTGAGCTGGTTACAATCGTTGGTGTCATGGCCATAGTTGTTGTGAAAACGACAAAACTTAGCTGTGTCCCTTTTGGAAATATCTTTTCTAATCGGGGCTGGCCACCTAAAGGGAATGGTAGTTTGACTGGCCTGATATACTTCAGCTCGGATATCGACTAGGGCAGTGTAATTGGTGAACCTTGGTTCGTAACTGTTCTGTTTGGGGCGCTTGCTATCAGAAGTTATCGGTTCGTTGTTCGCCCTTTTCCCCCCATTTTTTCCATTACTTTTTGTCGTTGTCGTTGGACTTACCAGACCCATTGGTGGCTTTGGTGGGGTCTTCTTTCTTGCCCTGGTCCTCCATAGGAGACTTTCCTTCATTGGCGATAGCCTCTTCGAGCTTGATATATTTTTCTGCTCGATCCAAAAATTCCTGAGTGTTCTTGACTCCATTCTTTTGAAAACTACTCCCAAGGAGAGAATAACGTCATACTCCAGCCGTGAGCACCATCATCTTTCCCTCATCTCCAACAGTTTTGGCCTGAGCAGCTGCTCACATGAATCACTAGATATATCCTTTTAGGGTTTCTCCCTCCTTCTGTCGAATCTCGACCAGCTAATTGACCTCTTTTGGGTGTATTCGACCAACATAGAACTGTCCATAAAACTCCTTTATGAACATCCCCAGGAAACTATACTGGCTGGAGGGAACTTGAAATACCACTCCTGAGCAGATTCAGATAAAGTGGTAGGAGCGATCCTGCACCGAGCATAATCTGACACCTTTTGGATGTCCATCTGTATCTCAAACTTGTTCAAGTAAGGTTAGGTAGTATTGGCATCTTGAATTTGCTTGGAGTCTTCGCACAACAATTCTATCAACATATGGAGTGCCTTTTCTTCAATCAAATTCTATATGGGATGCTCTATTCCCAACCAGTTGTTGTACGACCTGATTCAAGGCATCTATTTGGGCCTGTACAACCCCTGGTATTGCTGGAGCGACTGGAGCTGGGGGGAAATACTCATCGTGTCTTTCCCTTTGATTATTGAGTACATCCTCAGGTCTTCATCTCTACGCCTTTGCTCGCTTGCACCTAGTCAATCAAAGACATTGGGTTGTTTAGGCTGCCCCCCTACATTTTGGCTTATTGGTTGATTCTCCATTGGTGAAGGGTTTTGTCGTTCGTCCCTCTCTTCCTGTTGTCGACGAGCGTTCCTTCTTCCAGAGTGTGACCTATGAGTGTGCGACCTACTGTGCACACTATTTCCCTCTCTCCCTGCTAGTATGTCTTGATATACAGGGGGAGGCCTGTGTTGGTTGGCAGGTCCTTTAACATTGCTATGTCGTGGATGTTCTTTGATCGCAGAGCCTGAATCCACCTTCCTTCTACCTCCTGAGGGATGTTGTCCCTTGCTAGGAGGGTTTTGCTCCCCAGCTGTCTGACATCTAGGGCTTCTGGGATGTTGCTTGACCTTATTCTGCCTTTGCTGCTGAGCGTTATCTCGACCAGCTCGAGAGGGTGGTTGCTGCTTAGGATTTTGGACTGGTCTCTCCTGTTGAGCAACAGGAGGTTACTTCGATCCTTGAGGATTCCTTGGTTGTGGTGGATTATGGTGATACTGGGGATGCTTTGAATGTGGATTTTGGTTAGGATGAGTGCTAGGTGGCTGATTTGATTGGGAGGCAAGTGCAGGTTGTCCTCGCGCCAATTGAATGGCCGCAGTGGCATCCCTCTATCAATGGTCCATGTTAGCTTGTCTCTCAATCGGTTCTTGGCGCTACAGGTCAATCTCCCTTTGCTGCAACACCATTGTCTCAGCCACATTTTCTTGATTAGCTCTCAGATTAGTTGATCCCTCTTGCAATACAATCAAAGTTGTTCGCAAGGTTTCAACATCCATCTCCTCCTCTTCCAGTTCCACCTGTGGCTCATCCTCCGCTACATCTTGTGGAGGAGGTTGATTTGGCATATTTCAAGAAGTTTGCCCTGCTTTCCTGGTTGTTTTTGCCATTGATTTTCTTGAATGTCTTGAGTTCAACTCTCAATGAAAGCACAAAAATGTTGGCTGATGATTTAGCCAATGACACGGAGTCACCAAAATGATAAAGATTTGTAAGCTGAATGCAAGAACTAAACGACACCATGAATTATAGTGGTTCGGCCCCAGATATTGGTAATAACCTCCGTCCACTTAGTGTTTTTATTGATGTATTATGAAACATGCGATCAGCAAACTAGGGTTTACTGAGTTTCACAAGCTCCAAAAATGGATACAAAAGTTTGTGTATAGATTACACTGATTCTCTCAGAATAAAAATTATTCTGTTCCTTTTTTCACGAGTCTCTTGAGTCTAATTTATAGGCTCAAGGACATACATATGGGACAATGGGCCATGCCTACATTTTATTTCAAGCATATTAAAATAATAACAGAAATCATAATCTTTACATAAAAATAGAGTCAAATATCTTAGAAATATCTGACTTATAATTGTATTTGAACTTTGGCTTCGTTACCACGACCAGACCTGGTCGCATATGTCTGCACTTTTCTGTCGTATTCTTCAGCATCTTTCTTAAATCCATCAAGCAACTTCTTTTCTGGTCGCTGGTCGACCTGGATATAATCACTAAATAATCATGTGCAACCCACGTTCACACTAATCTTGCCACGTCAACAAGTAAGTATTTTCTAGGGTAAATAGTAACTGTATTATTATTATGTGACATATTAAAGTACGACCTAAGGGAGTCGGGGCTGACGATCAGCGCATTGTATGCGACTTGGCCACTGTGAGCCGGGGTCAGCTAAATAAATAATAGACTAGGCCTAAGTGAGGCGGGGTCAGCTTAGTAAATGGAGGGCTCGGCCTAAGGGCGCCGCCCCTAAGCACATGTATTATTGGTTAAAATATGTTCTTCAAAGTACATGTTTACTATTACTAGCTTGATGCTTATAATCTGTTGGGTTTCTGAATGATTGTTTTAAGATTGATTGATTGCTACTACTGTTTATGTGTTTGTTGTTTATGGTTTTCTTATTGGGCCTTGGCTCATGGGTGCTATGCGGTGCAGGTAAAGGAAAAAGGGAAGTTGGACCAACAATGAGTTGGAGAGCTCTGGGGGTGGAGTGTACATAGTCAGCTACTCGACCGCCACGGCCGAGGGACAATATAGGGACAGAGGCCTAAGACTTGTATTTTACCATTAGAGTGGTCTTTTTTTGTGTTAAACTTTTGAGTATTGTATATTGCCACCTAAATCCTGTTTTGGGATCCCATGTACCAAACATATGTTTTAATGAAAATTAATCTTTTTGCAATCAAAATCTTTTATCCCTAACTTGATTGATGACTTTAGGAACACATTATTGTTCAAAGGACTTGGTTAGCAAGTCTTGCACTTTTTTAAAATACATAGGGTAACAATCTTGGTTATTTAGGGGATTACAACTTGGTATCAGAGCGGTCTAGGTTTAAGGGTTCCTGAAGATTGGCTGGGCATGTACACTCGCCGCTAAAGACAAGCTCGACTCAAGGTTTGGTAATTGTATATATGTGATTACATGCCTAATTGCTTGAATGAAATATCAATGTCTCAATCTATGTGATTAATAAGAAGCATGAGATAATGATAGGGCCTGGCCCTTGACTGCAGTGTGATTATTATGAGGCATGCTTATTAGCATTGCTGCTGCATGTGAATGAATGTTTAATTGAAATGTTTTCATCTTGATTGCTTATGGTTGGTTGAGTTTCAATGGTGGATTATGGAAAGACTGTTAACCTATCATCATTGCTTGACTATCGAGTCGTTGATTGCAGATAAATTTGGAAAGCTATGCATCCAAGGAAATCAATACGACTAGCCGACACAGGGTCTGAGACTAGAGATGATGACCAAGGCTAGAACCCTCCGCTAGTCCCTGAGAACTGGCAGCAGATACTTGCTGATATGCAAGCCCGGTTACAAAGTCAGGAATAGTAGATCCGACTCCTGAGACAGCAGGCTCTGTCACGGAGTGCTTCACCTATTGTGCCACCTTTTGTGGCACCAGTTGTATAGTCACCTGAGATTAGGAAAAGGTGGGAACCACATTATGAACAGTTCAGGAAACAACATCCTCCAACCTTTGAGGGAGGTCCAGATCCACTTAAGGCTGAACAGTGGATGAGTATGATTACCTCAATCCTGGATTTCATGAGGGTGGAAGGTAACGACAGGGTGGCCTGTGCCACCTATATTCTTAGGGAGGATGCCCGTATTTGGTGGGAGGTGGCATCATAGACCAGGGATATTTCTACTTTAAGTTAGGATGGGTTCAGAGATCTATTCAACCACAGATATTATAACATTTCCATGAGGGCAGTGAAGGTGAATGAGTTTGTTGGGTTGGTGCAGGGCCGCATGACAGTCACTGAGTATGCCCTGAAGTTTGCTAAGCTTGCGATGTTTGCACCAGATTTAGTGCCTATTGATGTCGCTAGACAGGACAAATTTATTCGAGGGCTTAATGCTATGATAGCCCGGGATGTGAGAATCACACCAGTACCTAGGGGAACGACCTATGCTAGGCTGTTGAGAAGGCTTTTACTGCTGAGGAAGCAGAGAATAAGATTTGGAGAGGGAACGCTGCGAGACGAGATGCTTTCAGGGCGGTGCCTCCATACACAAGGTCTAGTAGGGGCGGAGGCCCCAGTGATTTGAAGAGGAAGACCCATGACACTTCGACCACTACTGGTCCTGATAGGATGGGTCGAGGTGTTTAGGGTGGCCACCAGGGAGGCAGTGAGAAATGAAGAAATTATCCAGAGTTCACAGAGATGCAGAAGCGCCATCTGGGCGAATGTCGAGCGAAAGCTTCCCACTTGTGCGCGGTGGTGGGACACCTCAAGAAAGATTTCCCAACAACGAAGAAAGAGGAACAAGGGAAGGTGGACCACTTGACTCTAACTCGATTGTTCACCTTGACGCAGGCAGAGGCCGAGGCTAGTCCCTCGGTAGTGACAGGTCAGCTTTCTAGTGCTGGCTCTTCATATATTGTATTAATTTACTCTGGTGATATATATTCATTTGTTTCTAGTAAGGTAATTGATAGATTGTGTAGACCTAGTGAGTATTATACTACGGGTTTCGGGACTATACTGCCTATAGGGGAACTGGTAGTTTCTAGGAGATGGATTAAAGCACTGCCAGTGATGGTAGACAGTATGGAACTATCAATAGATTTGATCGAGTTGAGTATGGATGACTTTGATATGATCTTGGGGATGGATTGGCTGGTCAAATATCGGGCTACTATTGACTGTAGAAAGAAGATAGTGACCTTTGAGCCTGAGGGTGAGGATCACTTTATTTTTGTGGGAGCTATGCATGGACCGCCAATACCCATGATATAAACATTTAGAGCTAGAGACCTATTATAGGGAGGTTGTATATGTTTCCTAGCTAGTGTGATGGATACCACCAGAGTTATGCCAGTTGGGTTGGGAGAGACCAAGTTGGTATGTCAGTTCTTGGATGTGTTTCCTGAGGATTTACCAAGACTGCCGCCGCACAGGGAGATTCAGTTCGTCATTGAGTTAGCGCCAGGTACAAAGCCAATGTCGAGGGCACCATATCGGATGGCTCCATCGGAACTTAAATAATTGAAGATACAACTGTAAGAACTTCTGGACTTGGGATTTATCAGGCCTAGCTTCTCGTCGTACGGTGTTCCATTCTTGTTTGTGAAGAAGAAGAACATGACTCTAAGAATATGTATAGACTATAGGGAGTTGAATAAGTTGACCATTAAGAACAAATACCCCTTACCAAGGATCGATGACCTGTTCGATTAGCTGCAAGGAATGACGACATTCTCGAAGATTGATCTTCGATTTGGTTATCACCAGCTAAGGATCAAGGACGAGGATATATCGAAGATGACTTTCTGAACGAGGTATGGGAATTATGAGTTCATGGTCATGCCATTTGGTTTGACCAATGCCCTAGTAGCATTCATGGACTTAATGAACATGGTGTTCAAGGACTTCTTGGATCAATTTGTGATTGTCTTCATCAATGACATATTGGTTTACTCTAGTTTAGAGGCAGAACATGAACAACATCTCTGATAGGTATGCCAAGTTTAAAAAGTGTGAGTTCTGGCTACCAGAAGTGACATTCCATGGACACATTTTCGGTGGAAATGGGATTAAGGTGGATCCAGCTAAGGTAAGGACAGTGAGAGATTGGTCGAGGCCAAGGAATGCCTCAGAGGTTAGGAGCTTCCTTGGGTTAGTGGGATATTACAAATGGTTTGTGGAAGGGATTTCAAAGATTGTTGCACCGATGACAGAATTGACACAGAAGAATCTGAAGTTTGTCTGGTCTGATAAGTGTGAGAATAGCTTCGACAATTGATTACTGACCTTGTGTTGAGTCTTCCTTCGGAGGGAGGGAAGTTTGTGGCATACTGATTAGGGTTGAGATGTATGTTGATGAAGAATGAGAAGGTTATTGCTTATGCGTCATGACAGCTGAATGAGTATGAGCAGCGGTACCCTACCCATGATCTGGAGTTGGCAGCGGTGGTGTTCGCGCTGAAAGTTTGGCGACATTACTTGTATGGGGAGAAGTACGAGATATACACCGATCATAAGAGCTTGAAGTACTTCTTCAGCCAGAAGGACATGAATAGGAGGCAGAGACATTGGCTAGAGCTGGTGAAGGACTACGATTGTGATATCCTTTACCACCCAAGGAAAACCAATGTGGTGGCTGATACGTTGAGCCGGAGGGGCCCAGGATAGTTATTCAACTCTACACAGATATCAAAGGAGTTGGCATAAGAGATGGATAGAGCAAGGATAGAGTTGGTTATGGGTTGGTTGGCCAATATTACCGTACCGACCCTTCTGGAAAGGATAAGAGAGGGTCAGATGGATGATATACAGCTGCAGGAGGTTAGAGGGAATGTCCTAGCTGGAGTGGCTAAGGACTATTCAATTTTAGAGACAGGTTTGCTATGGTATAAAGATCATATTTGTGTCCCAAAAATGTGGTATTAGATGAGAGATACTTGATGAATCTCGTACCATGCCATACTCACTCCATCCAGGAACCACGAAGATGTATCAGGATATACAGATGTTATATTGGTGGCCTGGGATGAAGAAGGACGTAGTGGACTATGTGGCCAAGTGTTTAACCTTCCAACAGGTGAAGGCTAAGCGTCAGCAACCACAGGGGCTGCTATAGTCTTTGGGTATTCCCGAATGGAAGTGGGAGGATATTATTATGGATTTTATAGGAGGTTTACCCAGGACAGTGGGTATGGGTATTAGACGAGAGATACTTGATGAATCCTATAATACACCATACTCACTCCATCTAGGCACCACGAAGATGTATTAGGATCTACGAACTTTATATTGGTTGCCTGGGATGAAGAAGGACATAGTTGGATACGTGGCCAAGTGTTTAACTTGTCAGCAGGTGAAGGCTGAGCATCAGTGACCAGCGGGGTTTCTACAGCCTCTAGGTATTCCCGAGTGGAAATGGGAAGACATTACCATGGATTTCGTGGGAGGTTTACCCAGGACAGTGGTGCTACATGACTCAGTGTGGGTGATAGTAGACAGATACACCAAGTCAGCTCATTTTCTACCAGTGAAGATGACTTATAGGGTGGATCAATATGTAGAGCTGTACGTGAGGGAGGTTGTACGTCTCCATGGGGTTCCCAAGTGTAATGACCCACTAATCTAGACTCTTGGACCATTATCGAACTATACATACAAATTCTTACTAAAACATACATTTGCGAAAATACCATAATTTATTATAAACTTGTAGAAACAAAGGTTACTTTCATAAAAATAAGTAGGATATGGGTACCCATTGTCTTTAAAACAAAAATAACTTAAAGTAAAAAGAGTTACATAGAAAATGTGGAAAATACATTTAAAACCATAAAAAACATAAACAAGACTACATCCTCGAATCGAATAACGCTCGGCCCCTTGACTCCATTCACCATCGATACACATCGTCTAAGCGTCACGAATCTTACCACCTCTAAAGCTTATTTTCCTGCACATAAAACAAAAAGGAATGAGCCTAATGCCCAGCAAGGAAAATCTAACACATAGTCATAAACATAAACTTCATAATAAACGTAAAGACATATCATAACACAAAATACATACACTTATTATAATGGCCATTATTACTTGGGGTCCCATAGACTAAACAAGCTTATGCCCATGAGATTAGTGGGGTCCCACTAGCTAAGTGGGCATATGCCCATAACCTTTTTGGGGTCTTGTTAGTCAAATAGGGCATAAGCCCAAGCCTACAAACATACACATTCATAACATATTCATAGCATGTTTCATAACATAACACATAAAATATAATAAACATAAACATATAGATTCTAGCCTATTTTCCTTACCAAAGTTACCGGGATGTGTGGACTGAGTTGGGACTTTTTTGAACACTCCTAAAACCATAAGAAAGAGTAAGTCTAAAGAAGAAAGGAGATGAAATGAAAGGGATGGAAAGACTAAACCATTTGAGAAACATGGTTACCGAAACTTATGTGCTCAAGAACTTAGATTCCCTAACCAAAATGAAGATTAAGGTTAGAGATTGAGTAGAAGACTATGAGAAAGAAAATAACATAATACAGAAATGAACTAGAGTTTCGGTTAACTCAAAGACTTGAAAGACCAATCTACTCCTCAACCGAAATACTATAGAACCTCACTTCCCAAAGTGTTTGATAAGCTTATGATGTTTAAGCTTATGATTTTCCCAAACCAGGTGTTTACACTCTCACACTTACGTAACACTAGCAGCTTCTGAACTTAGAGCAAAAGGTGAATAATGGCTGGGTACTAGGTCCTATTTATAGAGTTTGGGAATGAAAGTATCTTGATTTTACTTGAATAAAAATAATGGCTTTTTAGGTGAAAATCATTTGAATAATCGTTCAGCAGAGGCTGAAGACTCGTTCAAAAGATGCTGGACTTTTGAAGAAGTTTGAATGGCTGAAAGGAAAAGAATTAAAAAATGTTTGAATTCATGCTGGAGGAGGCGATATATCGCCCCCTGTAGGCGATATATCGCCTGGGCCAGTATGCCCGAGGCGACCGTGCATCGTCTCGTGTTTTCCGTATCTACGTGCTGCGATATATCGCCCCCTATAGCTGCGATATAACGGCACACGCTGAATATTTAAACACGAAATTACACATTTTTAGCTAAGTTTGAATGGAGTAAACAGCCTTGACTAAGCCTTCAACGTATTCAAAGCTGCTGACTGACCCTATAACATTCAAACTTTACCCTTATTTAATTTAATCCTCAAAAATACTTAATCCTTAATTACCCATTCATAACATGTGCTTAAAATCCTATTGGTTGATATCTAAACCTTATAGTATAATAAATATAATCTTTAATTATCTGTCATATAATCAAACCTTAGGTTATACTTAATATTCTTAAACTATAGGTTAAACTTAGAAAATCTATAAGTACTACTATGAGTGTCCAAATAATTCCCGGTCTGAACCAAAAATCCACAGTAACAAAGATAATACTAAACATACTATAATACTACTAAACAATTAGTTAAGTAAAGTTCTTGGACTCTACACCAAGTCTATAGTATCGGATCGGGATCCCATATTTACATCCAAGTATTGGGGTGGGACTTAGTTGAAGTTCAGTACGACCTTTCAACCTCAGACAGATGGACAGTTTGAGAGGAAAGTCCAGGTATTGGAAGACATGCTTAGAGCTTGTGTGCTAGACTTTGAGGGGTCTTGGAGTAAATACCTCCCGTTGATTGAGTTCTCATACAACAATAGTTATCGATCAACGATTGGAGTAGCTCCATACGAGATGCTACATGGAAGGAGATGTAGATTGCCCATTCATTGGGATGAGATAGGTGAGAGGAAGTATTTTTGACCAGAGATATGGTTCAGAAGACTAATGAGGCTATCGAGAAAATTCGAGCTTGAATGCTCGCTTCGCAGAGCAGACATAAAAGCAACGCTGATCCTAAGCATAGAGACGTGGAGTTCCAGGTAGGGGACCATGTGTTTCTGCATGTGTCACCATTGCGAGGGGTGAAGAGAATTGGGGAAAAGGACAAGCTGAGCCCTAGAGAGGACTGGACAGGTGGCCTATAAATTGGCACTACCACCATCGTTATTAGAGGTTCATGACGTATTCCACATTTCTATGCTTCGGAAGTACGTCTTAGATATGAATCATGTGTTGAAGACAGATTTATCATATGAGGAGCGACCGGTTCAGGTACTAGACAGGAAAGACAAGGTTCTACGGAACAAGATGATTCCTCTAGTCAAAGTATTAATGAGGAATAACAAGGTCGAAGAAGCGACCTGGGAGCTGGAGTCAGCAATGCGGGATCAGTATCCCGGGTTATTTTCGAGGATGAAATTCTCAGTAGGAGGGGATAGTTGTAACGATCCAAAATTTGCTAATAGGGCTTAGTGCCTTGGTTAGCGTGACAGGAGGACATAATTGGATATATGTATGTTTAATTGGTTAAATGCGTGATTATGTGGCATGCATGATTAATATGATTATATGAATGTATTATATGCATGTTTATGAGTAGTAAATATGCATGTGGGCCCTTTTCTGCTTATAAGGACATATTTGTAATTTTGGCCCATTAAGGGAATAAATGTGATTTTATGTGATATATGGTTAAGACCACATTATTATGTGGATATATTTTAAGTATATGGTTCGAGACGGTCCTAGTGAGCGAATTAGCGAAATACCCAGCTCGAGGAAGCCTGGGGGTATTATTGGGAATTTAGAGAATATTTTGGGATTTACTGGGTAATGAATAAGTATTTGGTAATTAGTTAGACGTGAAGGGGTTAATTGGTTAACAGTAGGAATACTTGAGGAATTAGCGCGAATCGGGCGAAAATGACCATTCTACCCTTATAAATCATTAGAGGGTGAATAAACTTGAAGGGAAAAAGGGCCTTCTGGACTAAAGATATACTCAAATGTGAAGGGAAAGATCATTAACAATAATGAATTTTCTCACACTTTCCCTTTCCCTCTCGCTCATGAGTCTCTTTCTCCCTCTCTTAGTACCTTGAAGCTAAGGAGGAAAAAATAGAAGAATTTGGGTCTTAAGCTGTGAATTTTTGCTCAACTTTAACTTGAAAAATTGGGAGTTTAAGCTCAAGAATCGAAGGTTTGAAGGTGTGGGGGAAAGTCGTGGCCTGCCTCCCCCAGATGCATGGGGGTCGTGTCTCTGTCTTGAGGGCGTGTTGCGACCCCTGGGGCCAGGTCGTGTCCCGCCTAGGGAATTTTGGCCTTGGTTTTTAGGATTGGGAAGGCTCGGGGGTTCGAACCTATGCGCTTGGGACGATTTCTACTACTCATTTTAGTAGAATTCGAGGTCCTGAAGGATAGCTATTGTTTCCTAAGTATTTATTTGGGTTAGAATTTGATGATTACCCATTGACACTGTGACTAGGTTTATCACTAAGGCTCAAAACTGAGGATCGTACTCAGGACCGCTCTTAATTCTCTGCTCGGGAATTCAAGGTAAGAAAACTGCACCCATGTGGTTGTGTTTGGGACTAAGGTTCCTTATATCTGGATCTATGTGTTATGTAAATGTATTATTATTATGTGAAATATTAAAGTACGACCTAAGGGAGTCGGGGCTGACGATTAGCGCATTGGACGCGGCATGGCCACTATGAGCCGGGGTCAGCTAAATAAATTAATAGACTCGGCCTAAGCGAGCCGGGGTCAGCTTAGTAAATGGAGGGCTCGGCCTAAGGGCGTCGTCCCTAAGCACTTGTATTATTGGTTAAAATATGTTCTTCAAAGTACATGTTTCCTATTACTAGCTTGATGCTTATAAACTGTTGGGTTTTTGAATGATTTTTTTTAAGATTGATTGATTGCTACTACTGTTTATGTGTTCGCTGTTTATGGTTTTCTTGTTGGGCCTTGGCTCATGGGTTCTATGTGGTGTAGGTAAAGGCAAAGGGAAGTTGGACCAACCATAAGTTGGAGAGCTCTGGGGGCAGAGTGTACATAGTCAGGCCTAAAACTTGTATTTTGCCATTAGAGTGGTTGTTGTTTGTGTTAAACTTTTGATTATTGTAAATTGCCATCTAATCCCTGTTTTTGGAATCCTATGTACCAAACATTTGTTTTAATGAAAATTAATCTATTTGCAATCAAAATCTTCTAACCCTAACCTGATTGATTATTTTAGGAACACATTATTGTTCAAAGGACTTGGTTATCAAGTCTTGAACTATTTTAAAATACACAGGGTAACAGTTTTGGTTATTCAGGGCATTACAAATTGGAAGTAGGTTATTACCAATCTCTAGGGCCGAACCACTATAACTTCCTTGTGTTGTTTACATTCTTACATTGAGCTCTATAAGCCTTATCGTTTTTCATGACTTTGTGTCGTTGAGTAAATCAAGGGTCAATAATTTGGTGCTTTCAATGAGAGCTGAACTCAAAAATTCTAAGAAAACAATGTCTAAGAACTCCAAGAGAGCAGGTCAAGCTGGATAGTTGTTAGAAAATGTGCCAAATCCACCTCCTCCATCAGGTGTAGCAGAGGAAGAGCCACAGGTGGAATTGAAAGAGGAGGAGATGGACACTAGAACCTTGCGAACAACTCTTGGAGTGTTGCAAGACGAGTTAGCAACAGATGGAGAACAACTGAAAACGTTAAGAATTGAACAAAAGATAGGAGGACATAGAGGCTGACAAAGAGACGCGATAGCGATTTTAGAGGCTGCCGTTCAGTTGGCTTGGGGACGGCCACCTGCACCAACCTCTCTTCCAGATCTACCACTGAATCCTCATCCTCCTCAAAATCCACAATCAGATCACCCCCAATGTCCTCCCAATCCACCATACCCAAGGGATCCAGAGCGACCAGAACAACATCCATCTGCTTAGCAGGAAAGCCAGCCCTCAGAATCCTGTTAGAAATAATGAATAGCAACAACCCTCTCGTGCTGGTCAAGGTAATATGCAACAACATAGATAGAATAGGAATGAGTAGCATCCCAAAAGCCCTAGATGTTAGGCTACGGACGAACAAAGCCTTCTAGAGTAGGGACAACGTCCCTCAAGAAGCAGGAGACGAACTTAGTCTCTGCAGTCTAGGACTCCCCATGAGAAAGAATTGTCTGGAGACCCAAAGACCAACGCATGCCTCCTCTTATTTACCGAGAGAGACTAGGGAGAAGAGAGGGGGACAGTGCATACAGCAGGTCCCGCACTCACATGTCGTAGCTCAAAGATGAAAATAATTACAATGAAGGGGACTTTAGTTATAATAGAAGAAACAGTGGTCAACAACAGGAGGAATGGAACGGGCAGCAGAACCCTCCTCCAATGGACAACCAACCAACAAGCCAGAATGCTGAGGGATAGCCCAGACAACCCAAAGTCTTTGATGGACTAGGTGCAAGCGAGCAGAGGCGAAGGGATGAGGACCTAAGGGACATACTTATTAGCCGAAGGGAAAGGCACGGCGAGCATGTCCCCACCAGCAGCAGTCGCTCTTGACCTTGCTATATCAGATGTCGTTCAGGCTCAAATAGATGCCCTGAATCGGGCTGTCCAACAACTGGTCGAGAATAAATTGTCCCATTCATCAACAAAATTGTTGTGGCAGAAATCCCAAGAAAATTCAAAATTTCAGTATTTCCCTACTTTACTATAAGAGAAGAAGACCCGGTCTCTCACGTGAATAAGTTTGAGATACAAATGGACATCCATAAGGTGTCTAAAGATGCTCAATGCAGGATCATTCGTGCTACTTTATTTGATGCTGTCCAGGAATGTCACTTCAAGTTTCCACCGGCCAGCATAATAACATGGGAGATGTTTCCAGAGGTTTATCCAAACAACTACTTGGGCCAAGACTATTAGGAATGAGGGAAAGATGATGGCCATCACAACTGGAGTGGAACGCCAATCTCCCATTTGGAGCAGCCTACGGGAAAATAGAGTCAAGAGTACTCAAGAATTGTTAGATTGAGCAGATAAGTATATCAAGCTGGAGGAGGCTATCTCCAATGAGGGAAAGTCCCCAAAGGCCGACCAAGGCAATAATGAAGAGTCTACCAAAGCCGCCAGTGGGTCTGGAAAACCCAACGACACTAATGACAAAGGTAACAATAAGAACGAAGGAAAAAGGGCAAATACTAAGTAGACGACGTCTGATAACAAGCGCCCTATGCAGAACATATATGAGCTGAGGTTCACTAACTACACAACCATGGTCGAGAGCAGAGAAAAAGTGTATCAGGCCAACAACACCACAGTCCTTTTCAAGCGACCAACCCCGATCAGAAAAGACATATCCAAGCAGAACACAACTAAATTTTGTCATTTCCACAGCGACTATGGCCATGAAACCAACGAATGTAACCACCTGAAAGATGAAATTGAGTTCCTGATATGATAAGGACATCTGAGACGTTATGTATGTATGGGGGGGAAACTTCCAGCAAGGGGCTAACAGAGGCAACTAGCAAGCACATGTACGCCAACGCTCGCCTCCTCTGTAGCCAGCCCTGATTGCTGGTACTTTGCTAACTATCTACGGGGGACTGCATATATCTGCTGACATTGGTAAGGCAAGGGAGAGACATGCCAGAACCCTACACACGTACAAGACATAGAATACTAAACGCGAGGAGCGAACTCCCAAAAAATCTCAAACAGAGGAAGATAGTATAACTTTCTCTGAACTGGACGCACAACATGTCTGTATCCCCCACTCATATCCCCTGGTTATGGACGTTCAAATTGCCAACATGATGGTGAAATGAGTGTTGGTAGATACTGGAAGCTCGGTGAACATTATGTAAAAGTCTTCACTGGAAAGAATGAAGTTGTCTGTGCAAGATTTAGAACCATGCAACCATACCATCTATGGTTTCTCTGGTGAGGGATTTGCACCAGTAGTGTCAATCAGACTACCGGTCATAGCAGGAATGACACTTGCGAACAGGACATTACTCACTACTTTCATAGTAGTCGATTTTCCGACCGCGTATAATGTCATGATTGGAAGACCCATCCTGATAGATCTATGAGCAGTAACTTTAGTCTGACACCTAGCTATGAAGTTTCCAACTGATGCAGGAGTTAGGTGCATGTGGGGAAATTAGCAAGAGGCCAGCGAGTGTTATAACTCCTTGATCACAAAGGCAAGAAAGGGCGGATTGGGGAGCAGGGCAGAAAAAGGTTTCTAGTGGTAAACAAATCACATGCCCAATCAAGTGAACAAGTCACCAAATAGGGTGTTTCCCAAAGTGAGGATAGAGACTTAGATCCTCACTTTGGGGATTTTGAGGAAGGTATTGGACTCGTGGAGGACCTCGAGGAGGTCCAACTAGAAGAAAATGATCCGACCAGAGTTGTGAAAGTCGGTAAAATCTTAGAAACAAAAATCAAAGAAAAGTTGGTGGAGTTTTTAAGGAAGAACCAGGAGGCCTTTGCCTAGTTTCATAAAGACATGGTTGGAATCGACTTGATAGTTATCAGCCATGTCTTAAACATAGACAAAAACCACCAACCAGTACAAAAAACAAGAAGGTTGCTCGACAAAGACAGGTATAAAGCCTTAAAAGAAGAAGTCGAGAAGCTAAAGGAAAATGGATTCATCAGGGTAGTATTTTATCCATCTTGGGTCTCTAATTCCGTATTATTCCCTAAACCAAATGGTAAATGTAGGACTTGTGTGGATTTCCCATACTTTAATAAAGCTTGCCCGAAAGATTGTTTACAACTTCCAAGAATCGAATAGCTGGTCGATGCCAAATCAGTGCATGAAATCTTATCATTCATGGATACATACTCTGGCTACAATCATATTAGTATGCATCCGCCTGATGAGGAACACACTAGCTTTCGAACAGATACAGGGCTTTACTGTTACATAGTAATACCCTTCAATTTCAAAAACGCTGATGTGACTTACCAACGACTAGTAAACCACATGTTCAAAGACCAGATCAACAATAACATGGAGGTTTACATTCATGACATGCTGGTTAAGTGGAAAAAAGCTGGTAAGCACGTCAAGGACATACATGAATGCTTCAATGTCTTGAATAAATATCGGATAAAGCTTAATATCCCTTAATTATTCCTTTGGAGTCGGATCAGGAAATTTTTTGGGAATTATAGTAAACTCGCGATAATCAAAGCCAATCCTGAAAAAATTCGAGCACAAATAGAGATGCAATCACCATCCAAAACTAAAGATGTATAAAGCCTAACAGGAAAAATTGTGACTCAGAGTAGATTTATATCTAAGTCTACGAACAAATGCGTCCCATTTTTTTTATCTACTTAGGGGAAACAAAAAGTTTGAATGGACAGAGGAGTGCGAACAGGCTTTTCAAGTACTCAAGGACCATATGTCAGGACCACCCTTTCTGTCCAAGCCAGTCGGAGGAGAAACTTTCTACATCTACCTATCAATAATAGAGTATGCTACTGGTATTGTTTTAATCAGGGATGAAGACAACGTTCAAAAGGTAGTATACTACATAAGTAAAAGGCTAGTAGGAGCAGAATTACACTATCCAGCTATAGAGAAATTAACTTACTGCTTAATGGGCAGTTTACACAATGTTTAAAAGGCGACCCTACTTTCAGGCTCATCCCATAGTAGTTTTTACCAACCAACCACTACGACAAGTCTTGTAAAATCCAGAAGTCGTTGGTCGACTACTAAAATGGGCAGTTGAGCTAGGGCATTTCAAAATTTCTTATGCACCACAAACAACCATAAAGGGACAAGCCTTAGCAGACTTTGTGGCTGAGTTAACTAGACTCCCAGCCAGCGAGCTTACTATAGAGCCTGAAGCTCAAGACCAAACTCCCGCTTGGAGACTGTTCGTGGATGGATCATCTAATGAGCATAACTCAGAGGTAGGATTGAATCTACTAACCCCTGAAGGGCATCGATTCCATTGTGCAATAAGATTCAATTTTACTGCCTCTCAGTATTGTTTGATTCGGGAGCAGCACACTCATATATCTTGTTAGGAATGATACAGAAATTAGACAAACCTTGTGCAATATTTAGTACTAGGTTTGTTACGAAACTGCCTTTGGGAAAAACCATCCTATCATCACGAATAGTACAAGGAGTATTGATCATAGTCAAGGGAACGGAGCTAGAAGGAGACTTGATAGAGGTAGAGATTAAGGATTTTGATGTAATATTGGGCATGGACTGGTTAGAAAGACATGGTGCCACCATTGACTGTAGATGCAAGCAAGTGACGTTCGAAACCCCTGAGGGTCAGAAACTATGTTTTATGGGAAAGGTTCTAGGACTATGGACACCGCTTATCTCATCTCTCAAAGCTCAGAAGATGATAGAGAAAGGATGTCATGTATTCTTAGTAAGCGTAACGGATGTGGCACAGGAACACCATTAAAAGTTGGAGACGTCCACATTATAAAGGAATTTCCAGAAATATTTCTTGATGGCTTACCAGGGTTACCCCCTACTCGAGAAATTGACTTCACAATCAAACTAGTACTGGGAAGCGAGCCTATCTCAAAGGCACCATACCAGATGGCACCTACTGAACTCAAGGAGTTAAAGACACAGTTGTAAGAGCTCATAGACTTCAGATTCATCAGACCGAGCCATTCACCATGGGGTCACTGGTTCTATTTGTGAAGAAGAAAGATGGAAGCATGGTGATGTGTATCGATTACTGCGAGCTAAACAAGGTGACAATTACCCACTACCTCGGATCGATGATTTATTTGATCAACTCCGAGGAGCAACTATATTTTCAAAGATTGATCTACGGTTCGGTTATCACCAGCTCAAGGTAAGGGAAGAAGACATACCAAAGATGACTTTTAGGCCTCAGTACAGACATTACGAGATCCTAGATATATCTTTTGGTCTTACCAACGCTACAGCCACATTTATGGACTTAATGAATCGGGTCTACAAGGATTACTTGGACAAATTCATTGTGGTATTCATTGGCGATATATTGCTGTACTCCAAGGATGATGTCAAGCATGAGGAACATTTAAGGCTGACCATGCTATGACTAAAGGAGCACCAACTTTATGCCAAGTTCAAGAGATGTGAATTTTGGCTAACACAAGTAGTGTTCCTTGGCCACATAGTATCCAAGGATGGAGTCCTAGTAGACCCAGCTAAGGTAGAGGCTGTGAAGGATTGACCAAGACCTAAGAATGTGTCATAAGTTAGAAGTTTTCTCGGGCTAGCAGGCTATTATCGAAGATTTGTAGAAGACTTTTCTAAGTTAGCAACTTCGCTTACCAACTTCACCTAGAAACTGCAAAAGTTCAACTGGACGGATAAATGTCAAGAAAGCTTTCAGCTGCTCAAAGATAAATTGTGTTCAGCACCCGTACCTTGCGTACCGACACCCAATGACAAGTTTGTAGTATATTTTGATGCATCCAAGCAAGGGTTTGGTTGTGTGCTGATGCAAAATGATAAGGTGATAGCCTACGCCTCAAGATAGCTAAAGGAATACGAGCAACGCTATCCAATACACGATATAGAGTTGGCAGCGGTGGTCTTCACACTAAAAATCTGGCGCCACTATCTTTATGGAGAATGGTGTGAGATTTATACGAACCAGAAGAGCTTAAAATATTTCTTCACACAAAAGGAGTTCAATATGACGTAGCGCAGGTGGTTGGAACTAGTAAAGGACTATGACTGTGAAATCCTATACCACCCAGGAAAGGAAAATGTAGTTGCAGATGCATTAATTCGGAAGAGTTACGGAAATCTGACAGCATTATCTGGAATTGAGAAGTTGCTATAACAAGAGCTGATTAACGCCGGGATAGAAATAGTCATGGGTCAACTAGCTAACTTATCCATCCAGTCAAGTTTACTAGAGGATATACGGATCGAACAAGAGCATGATTACACACTATTATCGCATATGGGTGCAGTCAAAGAATGCAAGATTATGGATTTCTCTATATCAGGACGGGGGTTCTTGAAATATAAAGGTTGGGTATGCGTTTCGAATGACCATGGGATTAAGATGAAGATATTAGAAGAGGTACACACTACCCCATACTCAGTTCACTTGAGGTCTACCAAGATGACTCATGACCTCAAGGCACTATATTGGTGGTCGAGAATGAAGAAAGACGTAGCAAAATATGTGTCCAAATGCCTAATATGCCAGCAAGTAAAGGCAGAACATCAGCGACCAGCAGGCTTATTGCAACCGCTTAGTATTCCGAAATGGAAGTGGGAAGACATATGCATGGACTTCGTGATAGGATTACCACAAACAAATAAGAAACACGACTCGACTTGGGTTGTGGTAGATAGAATCACCAAGTCAGCTCATTTCCTGCCTGTCAAGACTACGTACACTGCGGACTAGGACGCATACATTTATGTTCGAGAAATTGTGCGACTGCATGGAATCCCTAAGACCATAGTATTCGATAAAGGATCAGTGTTCACATCGAGATTTTGTGGAGGCTTGCAGCAAGCCATGGGTACCAAGCTAAGTCTCAGTATTGTATTTCATCCTCAGATTGACGCACAGTCCGAGCGTACCATACATATTTTAGAAGTTATGATGCGCGCTTGTGTACTAGACTTCAGAGGATCATCGAGTAAGTATTTGCCACTTATAGAATTCTCCTAAAATAATAGCTACAACGCAACGATCGGTATGGTGCCCTATGAGTGTAACACCCTGGATAACCAAGACAGTTACACTGTGTGTTTATAAAGGTGCAAGACTCGCTAATCAAGCCATTTGATTAAAAATGTGGCACTAAACCATAATTTAACTAGGGTTAAAAGATTTTGGTCATAAAAAATAAATTTCATGTAAATAAACATTTGATACACGGGATCTCAAAAATAAATAGGGTTAACGAACAGTTTAGAAAATTTCAAAGGTTATATACAACAATAAGCCACTCTATTTGCAAAATAGGCATTTTAGGTTCTCCTGTCCTTGTATCATCCCTTAGCCGTGGCAGCCAAGCAGCCGGCTATGTACATTCCGCCCCCAGAGCTCTCCAATTCTGGGTTGGTCCAACTTACCCTTGCCTTTACCTGCACCACGTAGCACCCGTGAGCCAAGGCCTAGCAAGAAAACCATATCACAGAGAATAATCAATAATCAGTAATCAAATAATTCACAAATCATCAATCAGATACTCAGTAGAGCACATTGTTCACAGAATTCGTGATATCAATCATCAAACCAACAATCTATCATTCAGGTATTTATCATGCCAAAATCATTAGATTAACGACAGTAAACATATTATACAACATCCAGGGTCGACACCCTTAGGCCGCACCCTCTGTTTATCCCACTGACTACGACTTGCTTAGGCCGAGCACAGTGATTATATAATTAACCTCAGCTACCAGTGGCCAAGCCACGTCCTGTCCGCCAATATTAATTCCGGCACTCTTAGGTTATTTATTTCATGTTCACATGGCATGATACCATCATACAACATTGCATACAAGTATAGGGAACTCTTAGTCCCAACATAGCCACATTACCGAGTGCAGTTTTCTTACCTTCGATTCTGAGCGGAGAAGGTGAACTGGTTCTGAGCACGATCCCTAGCCTCGAGTCACAAGATTCATTGATATCTATCAACTTCCAATCAGAAATAAAATACATAGGGAACAAAGCTAGCCTTCGGGACCTCAATTTCTACTCAACTGGGTAGTAGAAATTGTCCCGAGCCCCTAAGAATGAACCCTCGAGCCCTAACAATACTTGAAGTCCTCTAAGGCAAAAACTCCCAGGCACATCGCAACTTGGCTCAGCAAGTCACGACTTGCCCCAAGTCAGAGAGAAAGTTCTCACGCCAAAGGGGAGGTGGGTTGCGACTTGGCAAAGCAAGTCGCGACGCGCCCCCAAGTCAGAGAGCTCCTAGGCTAGAAGGGCGACACGCGCCGCCGCGCCCCTAGGCTGGATCGCGGTGCACCCTACGAACCCAGAGAAAACCTAGGTTTTCTCCTCCTTCTCCCAGCCAAGATCGCCTTAGTTTACCCAGAATTTTCCCAAAAGCTTCCCCAATCAAACATTAGTCAGTTGCAAACTCAGAACTAGTTTGCACGTTTTAACCACTCAAAACCTCAACAATACCCCTAAATTATTACCTTAATTCATCAGGAAATCAACCTTCAAGAACCTAGAATCAAACCTATTCTTAACCTTCACGCTATTCAACTTAACTCTACATGGCTAACCATGTTCATTAGCTAGTCATACCCATAAACCTAGCTAAAATTAAATGATGAGACTGAAGCTCTTACCTCAAATTTGGTGACCTTTCCTCTGAATTTTCCAGCTTCAACACCTAGCTTGAATCTCCCTAACTTTCTGTCCAAAACCCCAAGCATCAGCCACTTCTAACAACCCCAAAACAATCACACATCAAGAGTGAGAGGGAGAACTTTTAAGGGAGAGAGAGAGAGTGAGTTGATCCCTTTTCCCTTCTTTCCTTCCTTAATTCTTCTATATTCTTCTCCCTTATTCTAACAAAAAGGCTGAGCATATCCTTTATTAACCAAAATAACCATCTTACCCCCTTCAAACCAAACTAACCTTAACTTAATCTAGGGGTGGAATAGTCATTTATTCCCAATAATTTCCTCAAGTGTTCCTAATATTTACCATTTAAATCCCATCATCCAATTAATCACCAATTATTTACCCTAAGTATAATAGTCTCCAATATATCTCCTAAATTCTAAAAAATACCCCCAGGCTCTCCCGAGCCGGGTATAAATCCCCACCGTGACTATTTCGCCCAACTGCTCACTAGGACCATCTCGAGCCATATGCTGTAAATATATCCACATAATAATGTGGTTTCAACAATTTATCACAAATAATCACATTTATGCCCTCAATGGGCCAAAATTACAAATATGCCCCTATAAGCTAAATAGGGCCTACATGCATAGTACTACACTTGACCATGCATCTCATATATCCATATAATCATATAAGCATGCTTATCACATAATCATGCATTAAATCATTTAAATCACACATAAACCAATTATGCCCTCCTGGCACACTAATCAAGGCCCTTAAGCGTTATAAAAAATTTTGGGCCGTTATAATGAGCTACTTTATGGAAGGAAATGTCGGTCATTGTTACATTGGGATTAGGTAGGAGAAAGATAACTTCTTCGAAATGAGGTTGTTAGAGAGGCTCAAGACGCAGTGGAACTGATTAGAAAGTGTATGCTCGCTGCACAAAGTCGACAAAATAGTTATGCGAATGCCAAGCAACGAGATGTGGAATTTAAAGTTGGAAATCAAGTCTTCTTAAGAATACCTCCTATGAAAGAAGTAAAGCGATTTGGGAAGAAAGGCAAACTTAGTCCCTGGTTTATAGGTCCTTTTGAGATATTGGACAAGGTGGGACCAATATCGTATAGATTAGCCCTACTGCCAGCTCTAGTAGACAACCACAATGTGTTTCACATGTCGATGCTACATAGATATGTGTCAGACCCATCCCACGTTCTCAAGTACAATATGTTAGCACTTCAGAAAGACCTAAGTTATGAGAAACGACTGGTTTGCATCCTGGAGAAAGGAGTACATAAATTACGATTTAAGAGTATTCCAGTAGTCAAGGTCTTATGGAGTAATAATACAGAACTGGAGGCAACGTGGGAATTGGAGGAAGACATTCGACCACGGTATCCAGAATTGCTTGGTAAGTAAATTTTGAGGACAGAATTCTTTAAGTGGGGGAGAATTGTATGGTCTCAAATTTTTACTTAGTTAGATAGAAGTAGCTTGTGCTGTAGTATTTTAGATTTCATGGTTATTGGTTCAAGCCATGAATTTTTTTAACACATAGAGAGAGTTATGGATTTTATAAGTTTAACCTATAATTTAGAAATATTAATTTTATCATAAGGTTTGATTATTGAAGCTTATCCTATAAATATTATTTATTATAACTTAAGGTTTAGATAGAATAATTAAGAATGTGACATTTATCACATGTATGTTTATTAAGAATTTAAGGATTTTAGATGAATAAATTAATCAAGGATAAACCTAGAAAGTCTAGAAGCTTCTCTCAAATGTTAGAATCTCATATTACTCAGTCAATGTAGTTTTAAACAACTTCAAGTGTGTTGAAAGTGTTTAATATATCAGCGTAAGTCGATATATCGCAGCTATAAGGGCCAATATATCGCCTATGTTGATATAGAAAACTCATCGACTCCATACGAACGAAACCACGGAGGCTCGGAAAAATGGGGCAGGCGATATATCGCCTATAGGGGCGATATATCGGCTCCCTCAACTATTTTTGAAACTCCATGGAATCCGAGCTAGAAACAACCCTCAACAACTTGGACTTCCTCTTGAGAAATTTTGACCGAGTTCTAGACATCTGTTGAGCAGAAAACTCAATTTTTATTCATTTTAATGGGAGTTAGTTTCACTCCTTGAACTCTATAAATAGGACCCTTCACTTAGCCATTTGTATCATCTTTCAAACACTTCTCAGAGTCTCTAAGCCGCTAAATTTATTCTTGAGAGAAACACTAGGGTTTTTGGGTTGAAAGCTTTCAAATCTAAGCTTTTCTAAACACTTGGGAAGTAAGCTAGAGTGTGATTTCGATATTGAGGTGTAGATCGAAGTTCTAAGATATCTAAGGAACTCTTTATCCTTGGGTTTAGTTCATTATTATTCCTCTTATTCTTTTCTTTTTCTTCAAATCCTAACTTGTTATAATGGCTTTTGGTTAGGTGTTTAATTTTCCTTGAAACTTAAGGTTTTCGGTAAGTTCTTATCTTGATGGTTTAGATCTTCTTTTCATCTTCTTTTCTTTAGGAAACTTATGGTTTTACTATTTGGTTTTAGGAGTTTTCAATCTCGCACTTTTCTCTAATACCCCAGCTGGGCATTAGGCTCATTCCTTTTTATTGAGATGGTGCAGATAAATGAACATGGAAGGCAGGATGAATCCCATGTGGCTTTGGCATGTGTATTGGGAGAGGACTAAACAAATGGACCGATGGAATCGGTTGAGGATGATATTGATATTTGAGTCTTTTATTTATGTATTTATGATTTCCGCATTTAGTATTTGAACAATAAAAATAAAGGTTTAATTTTCTTTATGATTTTATGTATAAACAATGGGATCTCGTATTTTGGATTTTCTATAATAAAGTCTATTATTTTATGTATATATCCAAAAGATAGTAGTATGTCTTAGTAGGTTTTAAAGGTCTTAGCTCTTTAAGTTAGTCAGGTCTTTACAGTTAGTATCAAAGCCACAGTTCATATGCATGAAGTTATCCTTGATACACACGCAAAAGCTCCAGATCTAACTGCCAAAGTATATATTTGTGTTATGAATATTATGTTTATGTTAAAATCTAACGTTTTAGTCAATATGTTTTCAGTCAAAAATGAATGGAGCGATGACTTATCAAGATATATGTGCCATTAAGGCATTGTAAAGGGTTAGAGAGCCAAGGGATACAATTGGAGTGCTAGAAAGAATCACTCAAAGATTAGTCAAATTTCACAAGGAGATAATTCACCTTCAAATCACTAGGCAAATTATGATGAGAGCCATGAAACAATATGTTATAGTAATTAGACTTTTTAAGGATTTGCCTTCTGTGGTTTCAAAATTGGAAGAATTATGGGAAACTATGGATGATGAAGATGACTTACCAGTAGCCATGAGATATTATTTTCTTATACATAGGTTTACCTATAGGTTTGAGATTCAATTCACCAATGAACAAAAGAATAGTATCCTAATGAATATTCCTCGTGGTAGTTTCGAGACTTAAGATATTGATGATTATGATGAAATAACTGATGATATGCTAGATGAAGAGTCAGATGTAGAAGATCCTAATTTTTAGAACTTAACGCTAGTTATTATTAGTATTGTTTCATTATTTAGTTTGAATTGTTATTGTAATAAGTGAAAAAGATTCCAATAAATAAAGTTGTTATTTTTTATTGGCATGTATGAATTTTGTTTTGATTTTTTTTTCTTTAAATCATAATTTATTTAGAATGAATTCAATAAATAATGACTGAGTTCAGTTAGGGTGGATACAAATCAATGGACTAAGTTCTGTATTGAGAGTTTAAGGGGCCATAGTAGCGGGAACGATTTTACTGATCCCAGCCCTCCCTCAATATGGTTAACTTGCGACAAGTTTTGAGCTTGAGAATTAAGTCATATAGGGTTGTTAGAAACAGACTTAGAAGATACTAAAGATGACTTAATAGTCAAAATATATAAACACGCCCTAATTTATAAAGATGACTTATATAATTTTTTCATAAGAAATCATAACTGATAGGTCTGAGTTATGTTTGCTTAGACTATGTTTTACCTTAGAAACTATTAGGGTAAGTCTAACGTGTTTTCTCAACAGTTAGAACTTTGCTGAAGATGTCACTCTGAAGGTTTGCACACATAAATGACAATGCCCCCAGCACCGCCAACAAGACAAACGAGGCCCCTCTAGTGCGAAGAAGGGGAAAACGCACTGCCACTACTGTTGCTAATAGAAATGCACCACCTCCAGTTGAAAACAACGCTGAGATTATTCAGTTATGACAAGAAGTAGAAGAATTACTGCAGCAACAATGACAACCTCAGCCGCAACCTCAGCCAGTGGCTCAAGCACCCCAGCAAGAGCAGAATGTAGGATATCCATATGGGGGATGGTCGATGGAAAATTATGTGCCTTATCCAACTTAGTACATAGAGCTAGTCTACGAGCGTTTTCGTATGCAACACGCTCCAAATTTTGAAAGGACAACCGACCCCTTTCAGGTTGAAGAATGGCTCAGGAATGTAGACCCAATTCTGGCACACATTAACCTCGGCAACGCGGATCGTATATCCTACATTTCTTTTCTACTGAAAAAGGATGCCAGAATCTGGTGGGATTTGGTACAGTAGACTCACGATATCACCACCATGACTTGGGCTAGATTTGGGGAGCTGTTTCACAAAAAGTACTACAACTCGGCAGTCATCGCTATGAGGGAGGAAGAGTTTGCTAGTCTGAAACAAGGCAATTTGACAGTAGTTAATTACGCTCGACAATTTGATCGTCTAGCCAAGTTTGCACGAAAGTTAGTCTCAAATGACTACTTTAGGGTTACCAAGTCATTCTCCATGGGGCTCCATGAGAATGTGTATAGACTATCGCGAATTCAACAAAGTGGCGATCAAGAACCAATACCCATTGTTTAGAATTGATGATATATTCAATCAACTGCAGGGAGCATCGATATTCTCAAACATCAACTTGAGATCCGGGTACCACCAGTTGAAGGTCAAGGAATCATATATTCCCAAGATCGCATTCTGAACTTGGTATGGCCACTACGAGTTCGTGGTGATGTCTTTCATCTCACCAATGTGCTAGCGACATTCATGGATCATATGCATATGGTACTGGGTGAGTATCTAGACAAATTCATGATCGTTTTTATAGACGATATACTCGTATACTTGTGAAACCAGGAAGAACACACCAAGCATCTGGAGCTGATCTTACAATGATTACGCAAGAAAAAGTTGTATGCCAAATTCTCCAAGTGCGAATTTTGGCTGGCTCAAGTAAGATTCCTAGGGAACGTGGTGTCAGGAGACAGAATTGTAGTCGATCTAGCCATATTCGAAGTGATAATACAATGGAAAGCATCAAAGAACGCACAAGAAGTTCGCAATTTCTTGGGCATGACAGGGTATTATAGGCGCTTTGTGGAAGGCTTTTCCAAAATAGCGACTCCTATGACCACACTAACCTGAAAGAACATCAAATTTGAGTGGAAAAACGAGTGCGAATAGAGTTTTCAAGAGCTAAAGTCCATATTAACGACTGCTCCCATACTTATTATTTTAATAGGTACCGGAGGATATGCTATTTATAGTGATTCATCAGGTCAAGGACTTAGAGCCGTATTAATGCAATACGGGAAGGTGATCGCATATGCCTCTTGACAACTGAAAAATGTCGAGAAAAACTATCGAACTCATGAATTGAAGTTAGCAACAGTAATGTTTGCATTGAAGATCTGGAGACACTATCTCTATGAGATCAACTGCGCATATACATAGATCACAAGAGTCTAAAATATTTCTTCGCCCAAAAAGAGTTAAACATGAGATAACGGAGGTGGATAGAATTGTTTGACAATTATGATTGCGATAAACTTTACCTCCCAGCAAGGATAATAAAGTAGCTAACGCGTTGAGTCGGCAGCCAAAGGCTTATGTAATTTCGGTGAAGGAAATACCCCAAGAACTACAAACTGATATCTCCAAATTGGATTTGGAGAAAGTAGTGGGAAGATTAGCAAAGTTATTCGTGCAACCCACGATCATGAAAGTAATCCAAGGGGGACAACTTCCAGATCCGTGGATCCATCAACTGGTGCATGAGACTATGAAAGACATGCGACCAGGGTTTCACATCTCGGAGGATTGAGTTTTGGGTTTCAAGGGTAGGTTCTGCGTGCCTGATGATGAGGAGATCAAGAAACAAATCTTTTACGAGGCTCATAATACTCCTTACGCTATGCACCCGGGAACCACTGAGATGTATCAGGATCTCAAAAGATACTTTTGGTGGGTAGGAATGAAGTGAGATGTAGCGGAGTACGTGGCACACTGTTTGACATGTGCTATAGCATCATTTTTCATCATTTCTTCTTCGCTTTGGTTTCAATGCAATTACTCTTTTTCTCAAAAGATTTTTGCATCCCTGAAGACAAGAACATATGAAAAATAATATTAGTGGCATAATTTTTAATCAACCATTGAAAATATTAAATAAGAGTTTTTGAGTAAATCGAATTTACCCTGTATTTCATAATTTGAGCATGTGCGATAGCATCACTCTTTATCATGCCCACATCTCATATGCAGTTTCTATAACAATATATTTTTCTTTACTGTCGCCATGCATGGTCGATAACATGCATTGACATGCCGGTGATTCAATCTCATCCATGCACCATATTTTTCATGTTCATCAAAACTGGATGAAAAGCTTGGAGCCTCTGGAGGTAGATCATAGATCGCTCTAAACAAGTTTTGTGTTCCGAAGGCAATGTGAATCCCTTCGTATCATCTTCTTATGTGGTTAAGACTAAATGGAATACTTTCCAAGAGTTTGTCAATGAGGTATGTTTAATTTCCCAAGTTTTCAAGCACTTGATCAATATGAATAGAATTAACCATTGTTGCTAGAAATAAATAAATAAAATATGATGAATTAAAACATATAATAAATACCAGATTTAATTTGGAAAAGTAAACATGATTCATGAATGCAACATATAAAAACACATAAAAAATATATACTAGTCCACGATAAATTAATTTGAAAATTAATGGATCGCCTTGGGGTAGGTCAGACTAACTCCAAATTAATTTTGAGACAAATCTCAATGTCGTGAGTGAAAAATTAAAAATGCATTTTTCTCTTTTGACTTGTGAACTACCGCTAGTTTGGTCAAGATGCACTAGTCGTGCTCGAAAGCCTAGAAACACCTTTGGAGTGCAACCCATTATTTTCAATCAATGACTTAACACAAGAGTGTGCCTTAGGGTCATTCAAACTTGCAATACATCACTAATTATATTCTCATAAGAGAAGTCAACCTTAAGATAAAATAAACATATTCTGAAGCCTTTCCTTAAAGAGACCGCAAACGGAGGCGACCCGAGGCCCTTACTATGCCTCTTGGTGTTCAACCAATAATGGAGACCATGAGACTTATTGTCATAACTCCCTCTCTCACTCACTATTTTGGAAAAGTGTGTTTTTCACAAAATCAATATTTTTTAAATTTAGTTGTACAAATAAATTTAATTATTTTTACCAAATGATATTCTAATAATTACTAATCCAATTAAGAAAAACATAAAAAAAATTTGTGCCCTTAATTCTCTTAATTCTAATTTTTCTTTAATTAAGAGAATATCATTTTTATTTAATAAAAAAAATTCATTAAAACAACAAATTAAACAACTTTAATTTTGGTTTACCGTCTTAACTAATTTAGACAAAATTTATTATTATATGAATTATCACATATAAACATATAACAAAAAATATAGGACGTTCCTAATAGTATGTTTCTACACGAATATAATGCATGCTAATTGCATACTCTGTGGGTATATGAATGGCATGTTATAATGCATGACAAAATATTAACACTTTAATCACATTCAAACATTTATAATAAGTAAATAAAAGCGGGTATGGTAACTTTTGGGAATTTCTAGAAAAATTACAACACTTGCAAAAAAATACATGAAAATGTAACCTAGACTATGTAAGGCCTGATGAAGAGCACCTTGATCTTGAACCTTAAGATGCAGTCTTGTTGAGCCAATGCCGCCATTCTATATCCATTTTGAATTATACAAATTTTTAATTATTTTAAACAACCTTTTAAATTAATTAAACTTTGGGTATTAACACCCAAAATGTAACGACCTGGATAACCAAGACAGTTACACTGTGTATTTAAAATAGTGCAGGACTTGCTAATCAAGTCATTTAATTAAAAGTGTGGTCCTAAAGTCAACAATTAGGTTAGGGTTAAAATATTTTTATCGTAAACGGTCAATTTTCATTAAAATTGACGTTTGGTACATGGGATCCCAAAAAACTGGGTTTAAGAGACAAATTTACAAAATTCTCGAATGTTATACACAATCAAGTGGCCATTCTAATGGAAAAAGACAAATTTTAGGTTCTATCATTGTACTTTCCCTTGGCCGTGGTGAACGAGAAGCTGACAATGTACACCTCGACCCCAGAGCTCTCCAACTCATGGTTGCTCCATCTTACCCTTGCCTTTACCTGACCCACGTAGCACTCGTGAGCCATGGCCCAGCAAGAAAACGAAAACAGTAATACATAATTAGTGATGATAATCAATCAATCGTAAAACAGTCATCCAGATATTCAACAAATCATATACATCAAGCTACTAACAGTAAACATATACATTCAGCAATTTATCTCAATCAATATGCAATACTTAGGGTCGGCACCCTTAGGACGCGTCCTCTGTTTACTCCACTGAATCTGGCTCGCTTAGGCCGAGTCCAGTGTTTATCTAGCTGACCCCAGATCACAGTGGCCAAGCCGCATCCTGTGTGCAAATTATCAGCCCCGACTCTCTTAGGCCGTTCATTTCATGTTCGCATAATGATATCATAGTTATACAACACATACATATCTAGATATAGGGACTCTCAGTCCCAACACAGCCACACAAGGGTGTAGTTTCTTACCTTGAATTTCGAGCGGAGATAATAGAACGGTCCCGCGCACGATCTTCAGTCCTGAGCCTTGGCGGTAAACCTAGTCACAGTGGCCAACGGGTAATCGTCAACTTCTAATCCAAATAAATGCTTAGGAGAAAAAAAAAACTATCCTCCGGTACCTCAATTTGTACTAAACTGGGTAGTAGAAATTGTCCCGAGCGCTTAGGTTCAAACCCCCGAGCCTTACCAATTCTAGAAGCCATCCCAAGGAAAAAATCTCTAGGAGGGCCATGACTTGGCCCCAAGGGTCGCGATTTGCCGTAAAGTCTGAGACCAAAAAACCAAACCACAGGGGACTTGCCTCTTAAGGTCGTGGTGCGGCCCCAAATCAGAGAGCATACCCAGGCCCTTTTGGGCACACGCATCGCGTCGTGCCCCTTTGAACCCAGAAATTTTGGGTTTTCTTCACACTTCTCCCAGCCAATTTTCCCACAACTCAAACTCAATAAAGCTTCTCAACCAGAACCGAACCCAGCTACGAGTTTAGGATTTTAACCACATATTTAAAAATAAAACTCCTAACAATTATACTAAAATCAATACCCCAATTCAGTATAAATCATCACCCAACACTCAGCTTAGATTCCACTCTAATAATCTAAATTCTCAAACAAAATCAGTGACTAGAACTTACCTCAATTTCCTGTTAAATCTCCACAAGCTTCTTCACCCTACTCTTGAGCCTAATTCTCCTAAGTTCCCAGCTAAACTTCCTGGATAAAGGGTTCAATTCCTCAAGACTTCCTAGCATAATTTCCTTAAGCTCTAACCTTCAATTTTCCCTTTTCTTCCCTTACCTTCAAAGTACAAGTGAGAGAGAGAGAGAGAGTGAGAAACCGTGAGATGGAGAGAGAGATGTTTTAGTAGCATCCTTTGGTATCTGGATACCTCTACTCCTCTAATTTTATCACTTAGCCCCTAAGAGAAGACTATAATGCCCCCTTTAAGCTTATTAATCCTTAAATTGTTCCTAGGGTAAAATGGTCATTTTGCTCCCGATTCCCGCTAATTCCTCAAGTGTTCCTACTATCTTCAAATTAATCTCGTTATCCAATTAATTATTAAACACTTATCCATTACTCAATAAATCCCAAATATTCCCTAAATTCCCAGAAAAAAATCCCTAGGCTCCACCCGAGCCGGGTATTAAACCTCGCTGTGACTATTTCGCTAATCTGCTCACTAGGACCGTCTCGAGCCATATCTTACAAATATATTCACATAATAATGTGGTCTCAACAATTTATCACATTTACTCACGTTTATGCCCTTAACAGGCCAAAATTACAAATATGCCCTTATAAGCTAGAAAGGGCCCACATGCGTACTTAATACTCATAGACATGCATATCACATATTCATATAATCAGATTAATCATGAATTTAACCATTTAATCAAATATATACCAATTATGTCTTCCCGGCATGCTAGTCAGGGCCCTTAAGCCTTATTAGTGATTTTGGGTCGTTATCACTATCCCCTCCTACTGAGAATTTCGTCCTCAAAATTTACCTAAATAACTCGATATACTGATCCCGCATTGCTAACTCATGCTCTCAGGTCGCTTCCTCGACCCTGCTATTCCTCCACAATACTTTGAATAGAGGAATCATCTTGTTCCATAGAACCTTGTCTTTCCTGTCTAAGACCTGAACGGGCGCTCCTCATAAGACATCTCTGTCTGCAATTCCAAGTCCTCATACTTCAACACATGAGTCATATCTAAGACGTACTTTCGAAGCATAGAAATGTGGAATACGTCATGAACTTCCGACAATGATTGTGGCAGTGCCAATCTATAGGCCACCTCCCCGATCCTCTCCAGGATCTCAAAAGGTCCAATGAATCTAGTGCTCAGCTTGCCCTTTTTCCTAAACTGTCTCACCTCTCGCAATGGCGAGACTCACAGAAACACGTGGTCCCCTACCTGGAACTCCACGTCCCTACGCTTAGGATCAGCTTAGCTTTTCTGTCTGCTCTGCGAAGCGAGCATTGGAGCTCGGATCTTCTTGATAGCCTCATTAGTCTTCTGAATCATCTCTGGTCCCAAATACTTCCTCTCACCCATCTCATCCCAATGAATGGGTGATCTACACCTTCTTCCATATAACATCTCATATGGAGCTACTCCTATCATTGATGGGTAACTGTTGTTGTATGAAAACTCTATCAATGAGAGATAATTACTCCAAGACCCCTCGAAGTCTATCACACATGCTCTGAGTATGTCTTCCAATACATGAATCGTCCTTTCAGAGTGTCCATCAGTCTGAGGATGAAAGGTCATATTGAACATCAGCTAAGTCCCCATAGCCTTCTGTAAACCACCCTAGAACTTGGAGGTAAATATTGGATCCCAGTCTCTCACTATAGACTTAAGAACCCCATGGAGACGTACAATCTCTCTCATGTACAGCTCTCCATACTGATCCACAGTATAGGTCATCTTCACTGGCAGAAAGTGAGCTGACTTGGGGTATCTGTCTACTATCACCCACACCGAGTGATGTAGCCCCACTATCCTGGGTAAACCTCCCACAAAATCCAACGTAATGTCCTACCATTTCCACTCGGGAATACCCAAAGGTTGTTGTTCGATGAAGCTCAACCTTCACCTACTGATAGGTCAAACACTTGGCCACGTAGTCCACCACATCCTTCTTCATTCCAGGCCACCAATACAACATCCATAGATCCTGATACATCTTCGTGGTGCCTGAATGGAGTGAGTATGGTGTAGTATGGGATTCATCGAATATCTCTCATCTAATCCCCTTATTAGTAGAGACATAGATCCGACCCTTATACTATAATAACCTAATCTATGAAATGGAATAGTCCTTAGCTACTCCAGCTAAGACATTCCCTCTAACATCCTGCAACTGTGCATCTACCAAATAACCCTCTTTTATCTGCTCTAGCAGGGTCAAGTGTAAAGTGATATTATCCAATCAGCCCACAACCAGCTCTATCCTCGCTCTAAACATCTCTTCTGCCAACTCCCTCGATATCTGTGCAGAGCTAAACAACTGTCCCTGACCCCTTTGGCTTAATGCATCCGCCACTACATTGGCATTCCCTGGGTGGTAAAGGATGTCACAATCATAGTTCTTCACCCACTCCAGCTAATGCCTCTGCCTCATGTTCAAAACCTTCTAGGTGAAGAAGTACTTCAAACTCTTATGATCGATGTATATCTCGCACTTCTCCCCATATAGATAATGTTGCCACACCTTCAGTGTGAATACCACCGTTGCTAATTCCAAATCATGGGTAGGATACCGCTGCTGATACTCCTTCAGGTGTCATGATGCATAAGTGATAACCTTCTCATGCTGCATCAACACGCATCCCAAACCCAACCTCGACGAATCACAGTATACCATAAAATTTCCTCCCTCCAAAGGGAGACATAATACCGGAGCAGTAATCAGCCGTCGCTTCAATTTCTAGAAGTTATTCTCACACTTGTATGGCCAAATGAACTTCAGATTCTTCAGTGTCAATTCTGTCATCGGTGCAGCAATATACGAGAACCCTTCCACAAATCGTTTGTAATAACTCGCTAACCCAAGGAAACTTCTAACCTTTGAGGCATTCCTTGGTCTCGGCCAATCTCTCACTGCCTCCACCTTAGCTGGATCCACCTTAATTCCATCTTCACCAATGATATGTCCAAGGAACATCACTTCTGGTAGCCAAAACTCACACTTCTTAAACTTTGCATACAATCGGTTCTCCCTCAATCTCTGCAATACCTATCGGAGATGCTGCTCATGTTCTGCCTTTGAACTGGAGTAAACCAAGATGTCATCGATGAAGACAATCACCAACTAGTCTAGGAAGTCCTTGAATACCCTGTTTATCAAGTCCATGAATGCTGCTGGGGAATTGGTCAAACCAAATGACATGACTAGAAACTCATAATGCCCATACCTCCGCAGGTGATAACTAGATCGAAGACAATCTTCGAGAACACCGTCTTTCCCTACAGCTGATCAAACAAGTCATCGATCCTTGGCAACGGGTACTTATTCTTGATGGTCAACTTTTTAACTCTCTGTAGTCTATACACATCCTCAGAGTCCTGTCATTCTTCTTCACAAACAAAACTGGAGCACCCTATGGCGAGTAGCTAGGCCTGATAAACCCCAAATCAAAAAGCTCTTGCAACTGTATCTTCAATTCCTTTAGTTCGACCAGAGCCATCCTATATGGTGCCCTCAACACTGGCTCAGTCCTCGGCACTAACTCAATAACGAACTGAATCTTCCTGTGTAGCGGTAGTCCTGGTAAATCCTCAGGAAACACAACCAATAAATCGTGTACTAATCTGATCTCTCTCGGCCCTGCTAGCATAACTCTAGCAGTATCCACCACACTAGCTAGGAAACCTATACAACCTCCCTGTAATAGATCTCTAGCTCTCAAAGCAGATATCATGGGTATGCGGGGTTCGTGCACCGCACCCACGAAAACAAAGGGATCCTCTCCCTCAGGCTCAAAAGTTACCATCTTCTTCCTGCACTCTATAGTTGCCCCATATTTGACCAGCCAATCCATCCCCAAGATCATATCAAAATCCTCCATACTCAACTCGATCAAGTCTACTGATAGTTCCCTGCCATCTACCATCACCGGTTGTGCTCTAATCCATCTCCTAGAAAATACAAGTTCCCCGGTAGGCAATATAGTCCCAAACCTCGCAGTATAATACTCACTAGGTCTACACAATCTATCAATTACCTGACTAGAAACAAATGAATGTGTAGCACCACAGTCAATCAATACAGTATAATAGAAGCCAGCGCTAGAAAACTGACCTGTCACTACTGAGGGACTAGCCTCGGCCTTTGCCTATGCCAAGGTGAACACTCGAGCTGGAGTCAAGCTGTCTACCTTCCCCAGTTCCTCCTTCTTCACTGTTTGGAAATATTTCTTGAGGTGTCCCACCACCCCACACACATAACATACCTTTTCCCGACATTCGCCCAGATGGCGTCTTCTGCACCTCGTGCACTCTGGGTAACTTCTCCATGTCTCACCGCCTCCCTGGTGGCCACCCTAAACACCTCGACCCTTCCTATCAGGACCAACAGTGGTCAAAGTGCCAGGATTCTTCCTCTTTAGATCACTGGGGTCTCCGCCCCTACTGGACCTTGTATATGGAGGCACCGCCCTGCGAACCTCTCATTTCACAGCATTCTCCCTCCAGATCTTATTCTCTGCTCCTCAGCAGTAAATGCCTTCTTAACAGCCTAGGCATAAGTCGTTCCCCCAGGTTCCGTTGTAATTCTCATATCTCGGGTTATCATAGCATTAAGCCCCCGAATAAATCTATCTTGCCTAGGTCTGGTTCAAAATTTGCAAGCCTATCAAACTTCAGGGCATACTCTATGACTGTCATGTTGTCGTACACTAACCCCATAAACTCATTCACTTTCGCTGCCCTGACAACAACATTATAGTATTTCTTGCTGAACAAGTCTCTGAACCCATCCCAACTCAGAGTAGAAACATCCCTGGTCTGTGATGCTACCTCCCACCAAATACAGGAATCCTCTCTAAGCATGTAGGTGGCATAGGCCACCCTATCATTACCTTTCACCCTCATCAAAATCAAGAATAAAAGTGATCATACTCATCCACTTCTCAGCTTTCAGTGGATCTGGTCCTCCCTCAAAGGTTGGAGGATGTTGTCTCCTGAACCGCTCATACATTGGCTCCCACCTGTTCCCAAACTCAGGTGTCTGTACAACTAGTGCTACAACAGGGGGCACAATAGGTGCAGCACTCCCTGATGGTGCTTGCTGTCTCAAGAGGTTGATCTGCTCTTCTTGGCTTTGTAACCGGGCTTGCATATCTGCAAGTATCTGCTGCAAGTTCTCAAGGACTAGCGAAGGGTTCTCGCCCTGATCATCATCTCTAGCCTCAGACCTTGTGCCAGCTAGTCGTATCGATCGCCTTTAATGCATAGCTATCCATGTTTATCTGCAATCCATGACTCGGTGGTCAGGTAATGATGACAGGTTAACAATCTTTCTGTAGTCCATCATCGAGACTCAACCAACCACAAACAATCAAGATACAAACAACCATTCAAATATTCACTCACATGCAACAACAATGCTAATAAGCACGCCTCAATATCATCACACAGTACTCAAAGGCCATGCTCTTTCAGCATCTCATGCCCTCTATCAATCATGTAGTAAAGCATTTATATTCCATTCACACATTTAAGCATATAATCACATATATACAATTATCGAACCCTGAGTCAAGCTTGTCTTTAGCGGTGAGTGTACATGTCTAGCCGGTCTTCAGGAACCCTTAAACCTTTATCGCTTTGATACCAAGTTGTAACGCACTGGATAACCAAGATCGTTACACTATGTATTTAAAACAGTGCATGACTTGCTAATTAAGCCATTTGATTAAAAGTGTGGTCCTAAATTCAACAATCAGGTTAGGGTTAAAGATTTTGATCGTAAACTGTCAATTTTCATTAGAATAGACGTTTGGTACATGGGATCCCAAAAACAAGGTTTAAGAGACAAATTTACAAAATTCTCAAAATTTATATACAATCCAGTGGCCATTCTAATGGCAAAATACAAATTTTAGGTTCTATCCCTGTACTTCCCTCGGCTGTGGTGGGCGAGCAACTGACAATGTACACCTCGGCCCCAGAGCTCTCCAACTCATGGTTGATCCATCTTACCCTTGCCTTTACCCGAACCACGTAGCACCCGTGAGCTAAGGCCCAACAAGAAAACCATAACAGTAATACATAATCAGTGATGATAATAAATCAATCATAAAAATAGTCATCCATATCTTCAGCAAGTCATGGACATAAAATACTAACAGTAAACATATACATTCAACAATTTATCTCAATCAATATGCAATACTCAGGGTTGGCACCCTTAGGTCGTGCCCTCTGTTTACTCCACTGACTATGGCTCACTTAAGCTGAGTCCAGTGTTTATCTAGTTGACCCCGGCTCATAGTGACCAAGTCGCGTACTGTGCGCAAATCATCAGCCCCGACTTTCTTAAGCCGTTCATTTCATGTTTGCATAACGATATCAAAGTCTTACAATACATACATATCAAGATACATGGAATCTCAATCCCAACACAGCCATACAATGGTGATGTTTTCTTACCTTGAATTGCGAGCGGAGATAATACAATGGTCCCAAGCACGATCCTCAGCCCTGAGCCTTGGCGGTAAACGTAGCCACAATGGAAAATGGGTAATCGTTAACTTCTAATCCAAATAAATACATAGGAGATAAAAACTAGCCTCCGGAACCTTAATTTCTACTAAACCGAGTAGTAGAAATTGTCCCGAGCGCTTAGGTTCGAACCCTCGAGCCTTACCAATTCTAGAAACCATCCCAAGGTAAAAATCCCTAGGCGGGCCGCGACTTGGCCCCAAGGGTAGCGACTTGCCCTTAAGTCAGAGACCAAAAACCCATGCCACAGGGGAGGCGGGTCACGACTTGCCTCTTAAGGTCACAGTGCGGCCCCAAATCAGATAGCATACCCAGACCCTTTTAGGCACACGTGTCACGGAGCGCCCTTGTAACCCAGAAATTATGGGTATTCTTCACACTTCTCCCAGCCAATTTTCCCAAAACTTAAACTCAGTAAAGCCTCTCAACCAGAACCGAACCCATCTACGAGTTCAATATTTTAATCACATATTTAAAAATAAAACTCCTAACAATTATACTAAAATTAGTACCCCAATTCAGTAGAAATCATCACCCAACACTCAGCTTACATTCCACTATAATAATCTAAATTCTCAAACAAAATCAGTGACTAGAACTTACCTCAATTGCCTGTAAATCTCCACAAGCTTCTTCACCCTACTCTTGAGCTTAATTCTCCTAAGTTCCTAGTTGAACTTCCTAGATAAAGGCTTCAATTCCTCAAGATTTCCCAGTAGAATTTCCTTAAGCTCTAACCTTAAATTTTCCCTTTTCTTCCCTTAGCTTCAAAGCACACGTGAGAGAGAGAGAGAGAGAGAGAGAGAAAACCGTGGGATGGAGAGAGAGAGTGTTTGAGTAGCTTCCTTCAGTTTCTGGTTACCTATACTCCTCTAAGTATATCACTTAGCCCCTAAGAAAAAGACTATAATGTCCCATTTAAGCTTATTAATCTTCAAATTATTCCTAAGGGTAAAATTGTCATTTCGCTCCCGATTCCTGCTAATTCCTCAAGTGTTCCTGCTATCTACCAATTAATCCCGTCATCCAATTAATTACTAGATACTTATTCATTACTCAATAATTCCCAAATATTCCCTAAATTCCCAGAAATATATTCGCAGGCTCCCCCTGAGCCAGGTATTAAACCCTGTTGTGACTATTTCGCTAATCCGCTCACTAGGACCGGGTAAGACAAGTTATGATTTGTTTGGCTACAACATAATCATGACTAGTTTAGATAGCTAAGATATAAGCTAATAAATAGAACAAGTCTTAGAAGGTATACTCAAGACCGCGGTCCTAGAGGATTAGCATACTCATGACTAAGGTAAGTAGTCCGGCTAGCTACTGTGACGACTATGTACTCCAACTAGCCACCGGGAACTAAGTAAGAAACCGGTTTGCCATCGGTGACTATGTAACTAAGGCCGGTTGGCCAACAGAATATGTAAGAAGTCCTGTTTAACACCCGTGACATAAGAGTCAAGTTAAACTCCGTGACACATAAGTAAGTTGATTCTGCAATATGTGAGAAGTATGGCTTGAGACCCTCGACATAAGAGTCTGGTTAAACTCCATGACACATAAGCAAGTTGATTCCGGAATCAAATCTCTATGACTAAGAAAGTATGTCGAATTCTTCTAGGAGTCTGGGTAACCGGTGTAACTAGTTTACACCCATCGACGCTATGGTAAGATATGTTAAGATATGTGAAGTTATGTTTGATTGTTCCTCTGGAACTCTAAGTATGTATGTATGTTAAGATGAATGAGTAAGTATGTATGTATGTTAAGATTAATGAGTAAGTAAGTATGTATGTTAAGGTTAATGAGTATGTAAGAAAACTAAGTATGCATGATAAGAATGTTAAGTATGTTAGGAATCTTATGTATGTTACCAGCTAAGACTGTATGTATGCTCTGGGATCTTTTGCATGCATATGTATTTTCAGGATATGAATTTTGGTTATGAGGCATGAACATAAGTTTTCTAGAACGTTCACACATTCTTAAATTGTATGCTAGGGTTCGGTTTAACCATAATCATATTCTTTGTTGGTGATCTGCCTAGTTACAGTTGGTTTAAATTCTTGCTCTGTTTATGTGGTTATGTTTGTTAAGTTGTTCTTACTAAGTGTTTTCATTACCTAGTTGTTTCATGTTGTGGGTAAGCCCAAAGGCAAAGTGGATCAGTGAGTGCTGGAGTTTATCTGTGAGGATGTACATGTGGACCGACCTTTTGAGAATTTATGTTTTGGGGACTAGAACCCATATGATAATTAAGAATTTATTTTGGGGTTGTTGAATGTTTTTAAATTATGACAATGTAATTCACTTTTAAGTATGCGCATACTTTCGAACTATTGCATGTTTTGAAAAGTTCTTTTTTTTTTTATATGGATTTTCAATTACCTTATTTTTAGCAAGTGGTTATGTTTTTCCGCAAATTATGTTCAAGAATTTTCCGGGACGTTACAAGTTTTGCCGAAAGATTAAAAATAAAAATAGATAAATCAATTATTTGAACACTATATTTTGGCCGATTACCTGTTTTGACCTTTTATTTTTAAAAATTAACCTTTGGATCATGTATTTATTCAGAAGATTAAAAGTTCTTTATAAAAATTAAATAAAATAAATATATATAATTTATGTTTTTTATAAGGGGTTTACACCATTTTGAACCTTGTTTTTTTAGCTGATTACCCATTTGGACCCTTTATCTTTTAAAATTAACTTGTGGACCTTGTATTTTATCAAAATGTTAAAAATATATATGAATATGTAGATAGATTATTTGAACCATGTGTATTTCAGTTGATTACCTGTTTTGATCATTTATTGATAAAAACTAATATTTGGATCCCGTGTTTTGTCAAAAGATTAAAAGTATAAATAGATAGATTATTATTAAAATAAAAATGAGAAAAAAGAGAAAATAGATTGATTTTTTTCCAATATTAATTAATAGCCTTAAATTAGAAAACTAAAATAAAAAATGAGAAAATTGAAATTTATTATTATATTTACATTTATTTAATTAAACAGTTGTCGTAATTAAATATCTAATCAAAATTTAATTAAAATTATATATCGTTTAAATAAATAAATATCTAATCAAATTTGAATTCAAATTAATTAAAATATATTATAAATTATAATATAAATTTTATGTAGTGATCCAATTTTTTTATTTTATTTATTTAACTGTTTGATTTGAAGAAAATATTTAAACTACTATTTTGTGTGAATTATGATTTATTTATTTATTGTGTAATGTTTGTTTAATTATTAGTGTTGAATTTTATTAGGTGTGATCAATTATGTGACTAGAATAGGTTACATTTTATTTATTTATTAAATGTGTGTGTGCCGAATTTGTATGTGTATGTGTGTGTATATTTGTTTTTTTTAATTAAGAAATTAAAAAGGTCATCTTTTGGGATAAGATGACAATGCTTATCTATTGGATTATGTCACATTTGGATAGGGTTTACGTGAGGTGTAAAGAGAGAAAATGGTGAAATTAGGATTATTTGGTGTGATAGGATTGGAGCTTTCACACTTAGTTTCTTTCCTTAGGTTTAGGTCACTAGGGTATTATAAATAGAAGAACACAGGAGATTTGAAAAACCCTTTGGTGGCTGCCGAATTTTTGAGAGAAAGAGGGAGAGGAGAGCACGAAAAAGAGAGAAAGAAAGAGAAGAAAAAGGGGTTTAAAAGATCTCTAGGTATGTGTTCTTATCTTGATTTTTGATCCTCTAAGATTAGGTTTCTCCTTCTCAATTCTAAGAAGTTTGTTCATCTGTTCTTTTGGTGGTGTACTTTGAAATCCCTAGGTGCCTAAAAATTGATTTGCTTTGTGTTATTGAACACTACCAAGGAGGTAATGGGATTCTCTACCCTTTTGTTGCTTTGATATTGATTTAATTCTTGTTTATGGTCATGGATTAGTATTTAATTTTTTTAGAAAATATGTCTATGTTTGATCATATGGTTTTTATGAATATGTGTATGGTGATGATCTCTTTATTAGAAGCATGATTAGGTTTTAATTAAATTTTGGAAACAAGAGGATATCTTTGCTTATGTTTCAGCCTAGCATTGTGGTATGATTCATTTTATTTCTTTTGAGTTTTGATAAACATGTTTCTTGATTAAGGGATTTGTTGTTGTGGAACATATAGGTTTCGTCCAAGAGGAGATGTAGTGTTCTATGGTTGTGCCAATATTTTTTTTCAATTGTATTTTTGGTTGGATAAAAATGCATGATAAATTTTGGAAAATTATTTTGGTAAAAGGACATATAGTGTTTTGACCTAGGGTATTTTAAAAGGGTTATGAGTTTTGTTTTGTTTCTTTATTTTTATTTTAAATCATTGAATAATGAGCATGTTGATAATTGTAGCATTGCCATGTTAGTATACTAAGAGTATTTCCGCCATGAGTGTTTGTTGTGGTTAGGGTTGTGCAATGATTTTGATTGTTAGTTTTGCATGTTTAAATGTGATATTGACATGTTCAATGAGTAGAAACATGTTATGACAAATTGTTAAATTGTTAGAATATTAATAATAAGAATTGTATAGGCACTTTTATGATTTTATGAGCTTGCTGATTTTATTTTTATTTGAATAAAATGTTGTTTGGCAAGTATGATTGAAAGAGAGTAATTTTATGCTATGATTTCATGATTTATGCTAAATATGAAAATTATTAGTTTCATATATTTTGTTCTTTCATTTCATTAAGAAAACCTATGATTTGATGTGAACTTATATGCTTAAAAGATGGAAGCAATTAAATGAATGACATGCTGAATTTTATTTTTAGATTTATGAGATTAGCAAGCATGTGTATCCAAGGGTGTTTTTTTTTTTTGTATATAAATGATATTTTATTTATAACTATGAATTTTAAACAAATTTTAAATAATTGTGAATGCCATGATTTTATGTGATTAGGTGTACTAGAAAGTGAATTAAAAATAATTACATTTTTCTTACTTGTAGAAAAGTGTTATTTCTTATTTTGTGGTCGGATTCGAAAGTATGTTAGAACTTGATTAATTATTTGAGTAATATTATTTCTAAAAATAAATTATGAATATTAAGCAAGTTGGTATATATGTTTGGATTAGAGTTTGGTATCCTTTGCCTATTGTTGATTTAGGCCATGATTAGTTTGTGAGTTTTGGTTTTAATTTTTGGGATTAAGTCTTGATGCATGATTTCCAATGGTTTTAAGATGTCAAAATGGTAGCAAGCATGCTAGGAAAATTATTAAGTAATTCGTTAAGTGTTAATAATGTTTACTGAATTTTTGTTAAGAAATAAGTGTATGATATCATAAACTTTGGCATAGTATTCACGAATGGTCTCACATATGCATGTTACATGCAAATACATTTTTACACGTAATTATATGTTAATTGACTATGTCTAAGGTCCTTGCCTGAAGACTTTTAAGGTTGATGTGTGTATCGAATTGTGTTTTAATGATGTTATGTGTGACATACAAACATGATTTTGTGTATGAGTTACGCTAGAATTTAGAAAGTGGTGCAGCTTGTTATGAGATAGATGTCGTGAGTGCTCGGCCCATGCACACGTGGAATATGTATAGACACGTTCATGTGTGTTTTACATGATATTAAGACAAATATTTTGACTATTATTCTAGGCTCGTTGGGAAGTATTCCTGCTCTTATTTTGCTTGGACCTGAGGTACAGAAGTTAGCTACATTTCTACTTTGTTTTGAATGGACTCTAGTTATGGATTGTTAGGAAAACTTATACATGATCTTTATTTATTTTCATGTAGATCTAATATTAAACAAATTAATATGAGATAACCTAGAATATATTTCTAAAATTGAATTCAAGGAGAAATAATGATAAGAATACTTACATTATATACAGCGTAATAAATGATTCATTCCTTCAGTTTCTCTAACCCTTGTATCCTTTTTATCGCAGAGTATTACCAAGAAACTGAATCGATCTTCAATTTTCTTCATAGCCTTCCAAAATATCCTTATAATCACCTAGACTAGAGTGGGCAATTCTCAACACATAAGAAAGATATAGAGAGAAGAAGAATAAAAGAGAAAAATTGAGGTTTAGAAACGACTTATGTTTAGAGAGAATCTAAAACCTATCAGAAACTTGTGTTTCAACGTGTGAATTGACTTCTATTTTCAACTCTCTCTTAACATTCATTTTATAGACTCAATTAAGTAATTTATTTAATTAAAAAATAAATAAAATAAAAGCCAATAATCAGCCCTAGGTCAAAATTGTTATAGACTTTAGGCTCGTGAAATTTCCCATTTGATTATAAGCCCATTAGACTTAAAATCAAGACATGTATTATTTTCTATTATTTAATTAATTAAATAATTATTTAAATCATTTATCAAATTAATTATTTATAATTTGAATCTTGATTTAAACTTATTTATTAATTTTGATACCAATTTATTTTAATTAATAAATCTGCCATTAATTCTCTTTTCTTCTCAAAATTGTATAACTCTATAAACTATCCAAAATTGACCTAGTCATCTTTGATAATTCTAATTGATAATTAAACCAATTAATTGAGACTATCTAGATGATTTTATCCAATATATGGTGAGGACCATGGGCCTATGAAATCAAGCTCCAATAAGTTATCATAAATTTAACAAATAAATTTACTAACTTATTATTCCTCGTAACTCCACTAAAGATTGAGAATTGCACTCTTGAATTCATAGAATGCTCTATAAGCAATATAGATACGTTATTAATTATCCATTGTTACAACCATAATTGTCACTCAATCCTCTATAGACGGTCTACAATGAGATGGAACTAGAATACTGTTTTACCCCTCATTTTATTTTCTCCTTAAAACACTTAGTTTCTTGTAAATGATATTTCAGTAAACTAATTTAATTACTAAAATGAGATCTCTATCATTTAACATCTTGAACCAAACTAAAAGGAAACCATTGTTTCACTTCTTCATCAGAAGCTATAGATGTTCATATCTATGATTAACACTCCCACTCAATTATAATACTGAGTTCCCAAGATGTGAGTATGGGCTAGTCCGTAGGGTAAGGTGGTAATGAACAAGTCAAAGAACTCAAATAATACAATCAGTTAGAATACTATCAACTCAAAATGGAGATTGAATTGACCTATGGTCAACTATATGATATGACTAGAATAGATAATAACGGTGTGTTTACTTATCCTATCAACTGTCAATATCGGTCCAGTCCGATGTAACAAATACAAACGATCTTATCTACTTTGCTAATGTTCTAGAAATAACATAACACTACAATGTGTAAGTAGATCATATCGTAGATTAACAAGTCAGTGTAAATCTTGTGCACTGACTAATCTTAGGACTAACTAATTTTGAACATATAATCATATTTATATTCCACTGTGATTACGTCACTATAAATACGATTAGTTATATGCTCGGGATTTAATAGAAGTTTTTATATTAAACAAATAATCATGAAAATAAAACATGTGAGCAAAGTGATTGACCAAGTCGAAAATGATTTCTATTTTTTTATTGATAATAAATGAGATTACAATGAAATTTGCGTTTTAATTAGGGCATAAAAACCTAACAAACTCCCACTTGCACTAATTGAAACTAATGCCTTAATTCTACTATTCCCATTTCCTTCATATGCTTATCAAATGTAGCCTCTGGTAGTGTCTTCGTAAACGGATCTGGAAGATTGTCTTCAGATGCAATCTTCATAACCTTCACATCTCCCCTGACCACATATTCTCCAATAATGTGATACTTCCTTTCTAGATACTTACTCGTCTTGTGACTACAAGGTTCTTTCGAGTTGGATTTCGCTTCTGTATTGTCACAAAACAACACAAGCAGTTTATCCATTTTTGGAAACACCAAGATCTGAATAGAACTTCTTTGGCCAGACTATCTCCTTAGCTACTTCTTACGCAGCTATGTACTCGGCCTCCATGGTGGTAACTGAGATTGCAGACTACTTTACGATTCTCCATATCACAGCTCCTATCATCGACATTAGTCTGAAAATCCGAATCGGTGTAGCCTACAGGGTTCTGAACACCACCCTTGTAGAATAACATATAATCCCTAGTCCGCCTTAAATACTTCAGGTTATGCTTAACTGCCATCCAATGTTCTGGTCCTGGGTTTGACGAATACTTGCTCAATGTAAGATGCTTGAGAGAGAGCTAAAAGTTTGTTCTTTCTATCCCTGATGATTTGGATACCTAGAGCATAACTTGCTTCACCCAAATCCTTCATCTGGAATTGAGTGCTCAGCCAATTCTTCACATCTGATAATTTCTTAACATTGTTTCCAATGAGTAAGATATCATCTACATAAAGAACCAGGAATACCACTATTTGATTTGCCTTCAGTTGGTAAACACAAGGCTCATCAATATTTTGTTCAAAGCCATAGGTTTTGATTATTTCATCAAACCTAAGATTCCAGGAACGAGAAGCTTTCTTAAGTCCATACATGAACCTATTCAACTTGCAAAAATTTTCTTCTTGTCCAGCTACTTTAAAACCTTCTGGCTGATCCATATAAATGACTTCATCAAGCTTTCCACTAAGAAAAGTTGTCTTGACGTCCATTTGCCAGATCTCATAGTCGAGAGCGACTGCTATGGATAGGAGGATGCGTATGGACTTGAGCATGGCTACCAGACTAAAAGTTTCCTCATAGTCCATGCCTTTTCTTTGGGTATAACCTTTTGCTACTAATAGAGCTTTATAAGTCTCAATATTTCCATCAACATCTCGTTTCTTCTTGTAGATCCACTTGCACCCAATGGCTCTAAAGTCACTAGTTACTTCCACAAGATCACAGACAGAATTTGAGTACATGGACTCCATTTCCTGTTTCAAGGATTCGAGCTATAGTTCCTTTTCAGGGCTAGCCATTACTTGTTTGAATGACAACATATCATCGTCAGTAGTGTCACCAACAACCGTAATGGTTTTACCATCCCAACCATAGCGAATTGGGTTCCTAGAAACCCTCCCACTATGACGAGGCTTCGTGACTATTTTTTCAAGAACAATGGTGCTATCTTCATTTAAATCAACTTGCCTCGACTGGACATGAAGAGTGGAAATTTCATCATCAACTTGCGTTGATGACGATGGAACATTGGTTGGAGTCAATTCTTTAACCATCTTCTCTAAAACCATTTTGTTGCGTGGTTTGAAGTCTTGGGCATAGTAATTTTCCAGAAAAGTAGCATTCGTAGAAGTAAACACTTTCTTCTCTGAATGACTATAGAAAAGTCCACCCCGAGTACCATTAGGATAGCCAAAAAACATGCAAACTTTAGTTTTTGGTTCTAGCTTTCCTTCCATTTTCCTTAGGACATGGGCGGGACACCCCCAGATTCTATAATGGCGTAAACTAGGTTCACGTCCAATCCAGTGTTCTAAAGGTGTTTTGGGGATTAATTTAGATGACACGACATTGAGAATGTCATTTGTGGTTTCAATTGCAAGACCCCAGAACAAAGTTGGTAGAGTTGAGTAACTAATCATGCATCGAACCATTTCCAATAAAGTTCTATTCCGGTGTTCCGCTACACTATTTTGTTGCGGAGTACCTGGGGCAGTAAGTTGTGATAAAATCATAAGTTCAGTTAAATGATCTTGGAACTGCATATCCAAATATTCTATACCCATATCAGATCGCAAGATCTTTAACATTTTACCTAATAGGTTCTGAGTCATCGCTAGGAATTCCTGAAACTTTGAAAATGTTTCTTATTTCCTATGCATTAGGTAAAGACATGAGTATCTAGAGTAATCATCAATGAAAGTGACGAAATACTCAAAACCACCCCTTGCTTGTAAATTCAAAGGTCCACAAACATCTGAATGCACAAGTTCAAGTGGTTCTTTGGCACTATCATCCTTTGCAGAGAATGGACGCTTGGTCAGTTTGCCTTCTAGACAAGATTCTCAGATAAGTAATTCACCTAAGGTGAGTTCCCTCAAAGGCCTGTCCTTTGTAAGTCTTTGAATCCTATCATAGCCAATGTGACCTAGTCTTAAGTGCCATAAATACGTCATATTATCGTTATCGGTCTTTTGAAGTTTATTGGTCCTAGGTTTAGCTACTTTGAATAAATCATTGTTAAGAGTGAGGGGTTTGTTAGGTCTCAGAATATAAATCCCGTTTTCCAAACATGCAATACACAATTGTGATCCATAGAAAGAAATAGGTATATTAGAACTTGTGAAAGTCATAACAAATCGTTCTAATTGCAACATGGAAACTGAAATTAAATTCCTACTAAAATCTGGAATAAAAAATACATCATTTAAAATTAAAAATTTATTTATGAACTATAGACGAGCTCTTCCTCTAGCTTGGACCGCAACGAACGCTCCGTTCCCAACTATAAGCTTTAAGCCGCCTTCGTCCACTTCATCCCGCGATTCAAGAAGATGTAAAGAGTTACAAACATGGTTAGTAGATCTAGAATCAATAATCCAAATAGATTTATCATTCTCTAAAGCACATGTTTCCAAGATAAATGAACTATAATAATTACCTTTGTTTTTAGCTGCTAGAAACATGGGGTAATCCTGTTTCCAATGCCCCTTCTCTTTGCAGTGAAAACACTTACCTCTACCTTTTTTTGTTTTTCTTGTTCTTCCCCTTAGGCGTCTGTGCATTTGTTTATGCACTCGTATTTGCAGCCTTTGCAGGCTTAGTGTTGTTGATTGTCAACCTTTCGTCTTGTTTCCAGCTTTCGAAGATGAAACTTGGTTAGCTTCAACCTTAGCTGGATCCGCAGCAATAGTAGTAGTTGTCTTCTTTTCTCCTCCCTTACTCAGTCCACCCATGATAGACTCAAAAGTCTGAAGCTCATTCATGAGCGTCGTCAGACCATAGTTGAGTTTATTCAACACATAGTTTGTAGTGAACGACAGGAAAGTTGGAGAGAGACTATTGAGGATTAAGCGAACTTGAGTTTCCTCATCTATTGTTGTTCCATGCAGTTCAGGTTCCTGAAAGTAGTTTTTCATTTTGATCAGATGATCGCGGACATGTTGAGAAAGTGCCATCCAAGCATTGGCATATTTCTTGGTGGCCCCAAAGAGAGTCTGCGCTGACTTGGCACCAAACATGTCTTGGAGTTGATCCATGATTTCGTAGGCCGTCTCGACATTCTCCATCTTTGTCTTGAGAGTGTCGACCATCCTAGTCAACATGTAGTACCACGCCTTGTTGTTAGCTGCCTGCCAACGCTCATGCTTATCCCTCACAGACTTGGTATCTCCTTCAGCTAGAACTTCCGGGGATTCCTCAAGCATGACGAACTTGGAGTTGTCACCAATCAACACAATGTTGATGTTTTGCTTCCCTTTAAGGAAGTTCTCTCCAGTGAGTTTCTCCATCAAAAGTTTAGAAAGGATGGGAGTTGACACATCCATACTTAAAACTACAAATCATCAATAAAATATAAATCAATCACATTTGCTCAATAAAACTCCTATTCACACAAATTTCAAGAAATAGAACGACATATATCAAAAATATGTAAGATATGAAAAAAAATACCAAAATAATCATATCTCTATTTCTTTAGGTTTTTAACCAATCTATGATATTCTTGCCCCGGTTGGCGAGAGTAAAAAAATACCACTACTTAAATAAAGTTGTAAACGTATTTAATAATGGACACCATTATTAACAAACTACTATTCGATCGAAATAAGAAAACAAAATCTCTTATTTTATAAGCTAGACCCACGGTTTCGATAATCACAGATTTGGTCCTAGTAGTCACCGTAGGGGTGAGTCTAGTAGAATTTGGCCTATAATTATCTATCTTTTGAAATTTAACCTTGTCAAAATAACTAATGAACACCTTCCATAGGGAGACAAATCAAAGCATCTCGAGGCCCCATTAAGCTATTGACTTTGTTAAACCAACGGTGGAGATCGAATATAATTCATAAAATAAGTTCATTATAAAATTAAAATAGTATTTTTATTATTTATTTTTAGAAAATTAATGACTATGGTTTACCAAAAATTAAAAAAAATAGAATTTTTAAAACCAAAGTCCTATAATTTCCTATTAATTCTAAAGTGTCACATTGAAACAAATTCAATTAATTTGTTGCTAATTAATATTTAGGTTTAACTAATATAATGAACCTACACAATTAAGTCCAACTCAGCTAAATGAGCCTTAAAAATATGGTTATATGGAGGAGGGCTGAGTCCAGTATGTCGTTCTCACTCCAAAGGCCCCCAAACTTCCATACAAGGTCCAAAAGACAATAATTTAAAGCTTCATTTTATTAATTATTATTAATTGATTAGGCCTACTATAGTCACGCAAAACATGCAAGCAAATGAGCATTCACAAGTGGAATCACCCACAAGAGAGGAATTTAAACTTTACATTTTCTAATGGGCCCAAATAAAACCTATCATTTTATGAATATTTTATTTGGAAAAATCCATATATTTAAAGCGTGCGACTGGTTTCTTGTTCCCGATGGCGAGGCGCAAGCGAATCAATCAGAAGCCTGGATCTAAAGCTTCTCCGTCAGCTATCAGTGCAGAAAGAGTTAATCAAGAGCGGGTGGAGGTTGAAGATGAAGCGATTGGAGAATCTGTTCAGGAAGTTTTTGCATATACGGTTGATAATTTCCAGGAGGCGGGGGAGGATCTCTCTCAGGTCCCTGGTAGTCAGACCAAGGTTGAAGTTAACGTTGAGTCAAGGTCATGGGCGGTGGAAGCCGAAGAACAAGATTTTCAGGAACTAGCTAAAGATAAATGGTCACGTTTTCAAGACACGTTTGCTGAAAGGGGGGGTGTTCGACTCAATTTTGAGGAACCCTTGATTCGTGATGGTCAATTAATTGCTCAAGTTCATAAAGAAGAGATAGAAGTGGAGGCTTCTTTTTGGCAGTCAGCTATGGTCTATGTAGTCTTGGGTGCCAACCCTCCATTATCTGTGTTTGAAGGTTTCATCAATTGTATGTGGGGTAAGCTGGGTATAGAGAGAACAGCACGCATGAATGGAGGATACACACTTGTTAATTTCAAGGATGAAGCTACTAGAGATTTGGTTTTGGAAGCTGGTGTTGTTCATTTTGACAGGAAGCCAGTTTTACTGAGGCCATGGTCGACAGATTTGGATAAAGTGCGATTGGTTAAGTCAGTGCCGGTTTGGGTAAGGTTGCCAGATTTAGGTCTCCAATATTGGGGACTTAAAACTCTAAGTTCCCTAGTTAGTACTATAGGTAAACCTATGATGATGGATAAGGTTACCAAGGACAAATCTATGGTGAAATTTGCCAGAGTTCTTGTAGATGTTGAAATATCTGATAAAATTCCCCAGTGTATTAGTTTTCTAAATGAGAAAGGCCAGTTGATGGAGCAACCTATAGAATTCGAATGGGTGCCCACTCGTTGTTCCTGTTGTAAAAACTTGGGTCATGGTGCCTCTAATTGCAAAAGGTCTCAGGAGGTTCAATGGAAGCCTAAACAAGTAGTCACTAATGCTGGAATAGAGGATTCTGATGTTTCTAAGATTCAGAGTGAGGCAGGTCTTGTGGTTGGGTCAATTGGCACTCAGATGGCAGGCAAGGATAGTCAGCTGGGGAAAGCTGGTAGTACGCTGGCTAGTACTCGGGAGTTGAAGAGAGGTAATGATAGCAGAGACCTTTCAGTTCAGGATACTGGTAATGCTTCTGTAGAGCAGGATCTATCTTGGTCTACTCCAAAGAGAGTTGGAGGAGTTAAGGTAAAAACTGCGGCCAAAGTGACAGTGAGGGGTAACAAGTTTAGTCTCTTACAGGAGAGCAAGGAGATGGTTACAAAAAGGAATTTACATGATCCTCAATCTTCTAATGGAGGGATGTAATGTGCTGTGTTGGAATGTCAGGGGTCTAAATAACAGGAACAAGCAAAGATCCTTGTTGGAATTCTGTATGGTTAATAAAATTAGTTTGGGTGGTTTTCTTGAAACTAAAATGAAAAACAAAAAAATTGAGGAGATGATGATGAATCTGTTTGCTGGTTGGAAGTGGTTTAGCAATGAGGTGGTTGAAGGAAGGATTCTTCTAGTTTGGAGGGAAGATATTATTCAAGTAAATGTTATTCAGGTCATAGACCAACTTGTTCATTGTGAAGTTAGGATAAAAGGTTTTATGCACCAATCGTGGTTGTCATTTGTTTATGGTAGGAATACTTTGGAGGAAAGAAAACTGCTCTGGCCTCAGCTTGTGTGTCCCCAGGCTTCAGTGGCTCCTTGGCTGGTTGTGGGGGATTTTAATGCTTTATTTGACTATGGTGATCGTATAGGGGGTCGTGAGATCACTGACTCGGAATTGGCTGATAGTAGCCAATGGAGAGCGTCTGTCTTATTGAATGAATTAAAGTCTAACGGGTCATTTTTTACTTGGTCAAATAATCAACATCCAGAAACCAGAATTTATTCTAAATTGGATAGAGTTCTTATCAATGAAAAGTGGTCTGATTTTTTCCCTGACTCTGAAGCTAGAATTTTGTGGGATACCTTATCTGACCATTGCTATTGCCTCATCAAGACCATTCAGTTCAAGGAGTTTGGGATTAAACCTTTTAGATATTATAATTGCTGGTCTACCCATGTGGATTTTCGGGGTATTGTTCTGGATAGCTGGTTCAAACCAGCTGGGGGGTTCGGGTTGCAGCAGGTCTTGCTGAAGCTTAAGAGACTAATTCCTATTTTGAGTCGCTTTAACAAACGGCAAGTTGGGGATGTTATTCAACAATATACAGCAGCTAAACAGAGATTAGAAAAGGCCAAATATAGTTTGCAGCAGTTCCCTTCTTTAGACTCATTGCAGCAGGAAGAGTCTGATGCAGCTAGAGACTTTGCTATCAAATCCAGTTCTTATGAGAGCTTTCTGTGTCAGAAGAGTAAGATTAACTGGCTGAGGTTTGGGGATGAGAATACGGCGTATTTCCACGCTTCTCTGGAGCAACAATACGGAGGTTTGGTGATGAGAAATTGCATTTCTAGTTTTATTAACGAGGAGGGACATATTGTTGAAAATTATTCAGAGGTCATTGATCACTTTTATAATCACTTTAGAGGAGTTATGGGTAAGGTGAGTTTAGCTTCAAGACAGATTGATCAGAATTGTTTTATACATGGGCATACTTTATCTCTGGAGCAACAACTCAAATTGACTCAGCCTTTCACCCGGAAAGATGTTAAGAGAGCTCTGTTTAGTATTCCTTCCATCAAGAGTCCGGGTCCCGATGGGTATGGTTCGGGCTTTCTTAAAGCTCTTTGGAGGGATATTGGTGCTGAAGTTTCTGATGTGATTTTGCTATTTTTTACAACTGGCGAGATTCCTACTGAGTTAAATAGAGCAATTCTCATTCTCATTCCTAAGGTAGACTCTCCCTCAGTAGCCTCTGATTTTCGTCCCATTGCTTGCTGCAATACTCTGTATAAGTGCATCTCTAAGATGATTTGCTCTCGTTTGGCTGCAATTCTTCCGACTCTTATAGACCATAATCAGGGTGCTTTTGTTAAAAATCGTCAACTAGCTCATAATATTTTGATGCTTCAGGATTTGCTTCATGGGTATTCTAGAAAGAATATATCTCCCCGGTGCTTGTTAAAGATCGATATCAGTAGGGCCTATGATTCTGTAGATTGGGGGTTTTTGGAAGAGATTTTATCTGCTTTTTGTTTCCCTAAGAAGTTTATCAAGTGGATCATGGTGTGTTTGGCGGATTCCTCTTATATCCTTCTTATGAATGGGCGGTTGCAGGGCAGCTTTGAGGGGCGGAAAGGTTTAAGACAGGGGGACCCTATTTCTCCTCTTTTGTTTGTTCTGGTTATGGAGTATCTTACTAGACTCCTTAAACAGGTTGCCAATCATAGAGAGTTTAGATTTCACCCTTTGTGCAAGCATTTACACTTAGTGAATCTTTGCTTCGCGAACGACCTGATTTTATTTTGTAAGGACAACTATCGTTCTGTTCAGCTGCTGTTTGAGGGCTTTATGGGTTTCTGTAATAGCTCCGGGCTGGGCGTTAACTTGAATAAATCTCAAATTTTCTTAGGGGGTGTGGCAGCTGAGGTGAAGCAGAATATTTTGAATCTTGTTTCTCTTGGAGAGGGTACTTTCCCCTTGAAATACCTGGGTTTCTCTTTGAGACCCACGAAATGGCGAGCTGCTGATTGTGGGGTTATCATCAAGAAAATTCAGACTAAACTTCACATGTGGGCGAGTAGACACCTTTCGTTCGCGGGGCGAACTCAGTTGAGTTTTTCAGCTTTGCTTAGCATCTGTAATTATTGGATGCATGTTTTCTTGCTGCCTATTAGTGTTATTAATGAGATTGACAGGTTATGTAGGAATTTTCTGTGGGGCTCTTCTAATTCTCGTAGCAAACTTCATTGTACATCTTGGGCCCAAGTTTGTCTCCCTAAATCTCTTGGAGGTCTAGGATTTTTGGAAGGTGCTATTTGGAATAAAATTCTCTTGGCTAAATTCATTTGGGCCTTATCCTCTAAGCAAGATTTGTTATGGGTAAAGTGGATTGATGGAATTATTCTCAAAGGTCAATTTTTTTGGTCTTACAAGCTTAAAGCTGATGTGAGTTGGTATTGGCGTAAACTCTATTATCTAAGGGATTTTATTTCTGAAGCAAAGCTGTCTGGTGCAACTATGAATGGTTCTCTTAGGCTGAAAGTTCTGTTGCACAGCTCTCTGCAAAGACAACCAGCTGATTTTGCTAAGGCTGTTTGGTGTTGTTTTTCGGTCCCTAAGCATAGGTTCATCTTGTGGCAGTCAATTTTGGGTCATCTTTTGACTAGGGATAACTTAGTGAGGTGCCATGTGGTTGGAGTCTCTGTGATGTGCCCGGTTTGTGAGCAAGAGGAGGAATCGCATCAGCACTTGTTCTTTGGCTGCTGGTTTTCTCAGCATGTCTGGTTTTTGCTCAAGGGGTGGTTAGGATCTGGTATATGGCCATTTCATTTTGCTGGCTGGAAGGATTGGCTTAACAGGAAGCCTAGGAGTGTTTTGCATAGATTTTTTATTGCTGTGTTGGCTGCTACAATTTATGGAGTTTGGTATAACAGAAATTCTTGCATCTTTTCGGGTTGTTCTTATACCCCCTGGAATATTGTGAGGAGGATTAAGCCGGTAGTGAAGTATAGATTGTTTGGCTGACTGAGTCAGAAAAATATTAGACAAAATTGTTTTCTAGCTTCTCTAGTTGATAATATGTAAGCTGTTTGTAGTTGTCTGTTTCGGCTGATGTAGCAGCTGTTTTGTTCTGTTTTTTGTACTGTTTGTAGTAGTTTGTTTTGGTGCAATATATTTCCTTTTCATCAAAAAAAAAAACATATAGGTCACTATATGCATCTAAGCCCAATTGTAAAAATACCACATATAGTGCAAACAAACATGTTATAATTGGATGGGCCTAATCATGTTACTATATGAGCGATTCTATGAATTTATGCAAAAATACCACAATTTATTTCATTTGCAAAAATATCACAATTAATTATCTAGAATTTATCAAAAATTTCGAATTAATTAAATTTTTATAAAAATAAGTCAATTTAAATGAAATTTATCAACAATTAACAAAAGTTAATTTAAATTTCATTTATCAACAATCAACTTGGTTTTAGGTTCATTTGGAAAAAAAAATATTAATTTAATTTAAATAGGATTTATCAACAATTAACAAAAGTTAATTTAAATCCCATTTATTAAAAAATATTTTATTAATTGGTTAAAAAATGATATTTTTCAAAATTTAACCAATTTTAAAATCAATATCTTAACTGTTTTTCAAAAAATATCTTGTGTTGTTACAACTATAAGCTAATATTTTAACCATTAAAAAAAATATTGATAGTTATAACAACCCTAAAATATCTTAAAACAGTTAAATAAATTCAAATATTATTAAAAATATCTAACTAACAAATTTCAAACGCCCTTGACAGGCAAAAATTACAAATATGCCCTTATAAGCTAGAAAGGGCCCACATGCATATTTAATACTCATAGACATGCATATCACATATTCATATAATCATATTAATCATGCATTTAACCGTTTAATCACACATATACCAATTATGCCCTCCTAGCATGCTAATTAAGGCATTAAGCTTTATTAGTAATTTTGGGTCGTTACACAAAAAGTTTCTAAGACCCAATTTGAATTTGGGTGGTTTAATTCAAAAATAAAATTAAACAATTTAATTTTAATAAATTAAAATTAAAAATAATTTTAATAAATTAAAATTAAAAATAATTTTAATTTTGGATATTTTAATAAAAACAAATTTAATTATGGAAGAGAACAATTAAAACATTTTTAATTAAGGATAATAATCAATATTATTTCAATTAAAGAATTTTCCAAATTAAAACAATTTTAATTCAATTTCAGTTTTTAATTAAATGAATAATTAAAATAATTATGGTAACAACACATTAGGGTTTGTAAGCTACAAACCATATGTGTGTACCATAAGGTGCGGCGGCAGCAGGGAGGTACGACATGAAGGAGGCCACGGCTGGGTGGAGGCTAGCGTGGATGCATGACTGGGCGCAGGGGCGTGTGGGGCTGGCAGGAGCGCGACTGGTGCAGGCAGGCATGCAGGGGCGTGGTCTGGCGCAGGCAGGTGGACAGGGGCGCGGGCTGGCACAGGGGCATGGCTCGGGCCATCTTGGAATTTCACCCAGAATTTTTAAAAGACAAAATACAAAATTCCTATGCCCCAAAATTGGCTTACATATTTCATCTAGAAATTTTAAGAATAATTCCTAAACGTAAAAGCATCATTATAAACAACCTTTAAGAATCTATCATTACGGAAATAAACATCCATCCATTGAAACATATATCACATATAATATAAAAATGCATATAATCCCACACAGGAATTAATAATATGCATAGATTAATAACCTGGCTCTCATAACAATTATTGGAAAAACAATCAGAGTGCACAGGGAAATTGGTGTGTTGAGCTCAGTGTATACAACAAAAAATTTCAATCTCTCATATAAAAAGTTTATATGATCAAGAAAAACATCCAGACAGAAACATTAACATACAATATTATTAATCATGCAACATATATATAAATATACAATATATTTATAAATCTCATATAAACATACACATAAATATTCAAGAACATGAATATTTACCTCTTGAAACATATCAAGTGTCCTTGAGTCTTTTCGTATATATATCGATCTTCCTATCCAACGCTTTGAGTACTCAAACTACAATCTTCTGGTGCGTTCTCTACATCTCAAGATGTGTGTGGGCACATAGAGAACATGGGTTTGTAATTTAGGAATCACAAGTATTTCTCAACACACAAGAACTTGGATTAGGTCTGAGAAATGTTAGAATAAAGAAGAAGAAGATAATCTTTTGTTTGAAAAAAATTCTAAAGCTTTTTTGAATTCTTACTGACTTGTGTATGGCTTCTCTCTTTTTCTTTTTGTTATTCTATATCATATATATAGAGATTATTGTATTACCTTATTATTCCTAATAATAACTGTTGACCCAAACTCTTAACTCTCCTTGTTTTAATGATTAACAAATATTTGATTATTATTTGTTACTAATGATTTGTTGATTTTGTAGCAAAAACCAAAGTGAATTAGCACTTCAAAGTCAAAATTATGACCAAGGGCAAAATGGTCATTTTACCAAGTTTTCAAGAAATGACCCGAAATGGACTTCAAGACTCAAGAAACTCAAGATAAAGGTTTAACTTAATTTCTTAGTCTTGTAAAGTGATTGCAAGTATACTTTAAGTCATAAGTATAGAATTTGGCTCACTCACGCACTAAAAAATGGTGATTTTTTAAAATGAGAAATAATTATCCTAAATTCACTTTTAAGAAAATACATACCGATACGGTCGTAACGCAATCAGAATTTTTGAAATCGGATAAACGAGCTAAAAGTTATAAAGAATTGAAAAATGGGAAAATAGGCTTAAAACTGATTTTGCTCTCTGTTTGCCATCCGGAATTCCGGATGGGCAACCGGAATTCCGGTTCCTCATCCGGACTTCCGGTTCGCGGCAGACAGGTTCGAAAATTAACTCCTAACGGCTATAAACGACTAGTTTTTTCCCAAACTCTATATAAACTCGTTTTTCACTCAAAGTTGGTGGTTGGCTGAGCATTTATTACATATATCAAACCAAATCCATTGAGTTCAAAGAGCTTTCAAAGTTTAACTCATCCAAACACATATTCACACACTTGAGCCAAAATTTGTATTTATTTCTTCTAAGTGTGCTTGCTAATCACTCTAGGTTTCTCATTGTATTATCATACTTCTAGAGTGATTTTTGCTTGTAATATCAAACACATTCCCATATTGAGATTGAGGTGAGGTTGGCACCGGTTTTGTAAACAACCCGGTTAGAGTGAGATTGGCACTTCAACAATCCGAAAAAGAGGTTGATAGTCCTTGGTGGTGGAAAACTATTGTAAGAGGTTTGGAAATACCTTGGTGAAAAATTTCCGGTTGTAAGGGTTAGTCAAGCCCCCTAACTTGGCTCGATAGTTGAACTCAAAGCTAGGTCCATAGCTTTGAAGACCAAGGACGTAGGTGGCTTAGTTCTACCGAACCTTGTAAAATTCGAGAGTTTGCGATTTCTTAACCTTCAACTCTTTACATTACAATTTTGATTACTTGCTACTTCTATTTGTTTGCCATATTATTTGCTTTTACTTGATAAATTTGATTTATTGCATAATTTGGCATATTAAGTTTTTAAATTTACAAAATTAGTTTAAATTTCCAATTCACCCCCCCTCTTGGAAACATATCTTGGGTTAACAATTGGTATCAGAGCTAGGGCTCATTTAATTGATTAGATTTCACTATCTAGAGCATGGCGTTTCCAAGTAATAGTAATTCACAAAATAACATGTTAGAAGGTTTAAGCACAACTAGAGCACCATTCTTCAATGGAGTAGACTTTCCCTATTGGAAAATTAGGATGGAAACTTATCTTCAATCTATTGATTATGATTTGTGGCATATAGTGTCTAAAGGCCCTTACATTCCTAAACATGTCATTAATGATAAAGAAGTTATTAAGACATATGAGGCATATGACGAAGAAGATAAGAAAATGCTTTCTAAGAATGCTAAAGCTAAATATGCACTTATATGTGGTTTGGATAGAGATGTGTTCAAAAATATTGAACAAGCCTCTACCGCTCATGATATGTGGAAAATGCTTGAAGTCACTCATCAAGGAACAAATGCTATGAAGGAAACTAAAATTCAAATTTATTCTACTCAATATGAGAACTTTAAGATGAAAGCGGATGAAACTATTGCTAACATGTATACTCGTTTCACTACTATCACTAATGGTTTGAATTCTCTTGGCAAGGTACTTTCACAAAAGGAGATGGTGACCAAGATTTTGAGAAGTCTCACCAAAGCCTATCAAGGCAAAGTGATTGCCATTCAAGAAGCCAAGGATCTCTCAACACTTCTCTTGGAAGAACTAATTGGTTCACTCATGAACCATGAAATTTTCATGAGTGCACAAGAAGAAGAGGAGGTTGAGAAGAAAAAGAAGACTACTGCATTCAAGTCTTCCTCATCCCGTGCCATTAGTGAGGATGATGAGGATAACATGTGTAGTGACATGGAGGACTTGGCACTCTTCACAAAGAAGTACAAAAAGTTCATGAAATTCAAGAAGAACTTTGAGAAGAAGCCACATAGAGGAAATGACTCAAAGGAAAGGAAAAGCAAAGATGATCCACCGATTTGCTTTGAATGCAAGAAGCCCGGCCACATGAAGATGGATTGCCCAATGAGAAAGAAAAATAAATACAAAGGAAGGGCAATGTTGGCGGATTGGCTCAATAGTGATGAGGAGGACTCCGACAATGAGGAGAAGAATGAAGTAGCTACCATGTGCATGATGGCTCTTGATGATGGGGAATCAACAAGGAAGAGCAAAAGCTTGTGGTTCTTGGATAGTGGTTGTTCCAAGCATATGACCGGTGACCCATCAAGATTTTCGAGTTTTAAGAGCAAGGAAAGTGGCTTTGTCACTTTTGGAGACAATTCAAAAGGAAAAATCTTGGGCATTGGTGATATCGGTAACATATACTCTCCATGTATTAAAAATGTGCTTCTTGTTGATAACCTTAAACATAATTTACTTAGTATTAGTCAACTATGTGATAAAGATTTTCGTGTTGTTTTTGAATCCTCAAAATGCTCCATTGAAAATGCTTCAACCAATGAAGTTATTTTTGTTGGAGAAAGGAAGGATAATGTTTATGTTATTGATGTTGATTCATTTGATAGCAAAAATAAATGTTTAACCGTTATGAATGATAATTCTTGGTTGTGGCATAGAAGATTAGGACATGCTAGTATGGATTCTATTTCAAAGTTGGTTAGAAAAGATCTTGTTGTTGGTTTGCCATCTATTCCTTTTGTTAAAGATAAACTTTGTGATGCATGCCAATTTGGAAAACAAATTAAAACATCTTTTCATTCCAAGAAAGAGATTTCAACCTCTAGACCTTTGCAATTGCTTCATATTGATTTATTTGGTCCTTCAAGAATTGCTAGTCTAGGTGGTAAATATTATGCATTTATGATTGTTGATGATTTTTCTAGATTTACATGGGTTATATTTTTGAAACTCAAAAATGATGTTTTGGAAAATCTAGTTAAATTTTGTAAGAGTGTGCAAAATGAAAAAGGGTATTCAATCACCTCCATTAGGAGTGATCATGGTGGAGAGTTTGACAATGATGCCTTAGAATTGTTTTGTGATGAACATAGTTTTAACCATAACTTTTCGGCCCCAAGAACTCCACAACAAAATGGAGTTGTCGAAAGGAAGAATAGAACAATTCAAGAAATGGCTAGGTCAATGCTCAATGAAATCTCATTACCTAAATATTTTTGGGCCGAGGCCGTTAATACTTCTTGTTATATTTTGAACCGTGTTTTCATTAGGCCTAACATGAATAAAACCCCTTATGAGCTTTGGAAAGGGAGAAAACCCAACATTGGATATTTTAGAGTTTTTGGATGTAAATGCTATATTTTGAACACCAAGGACAACCTTGGAAAATTTGATGCAAAATCCGATGTTGGAATTTTTATAGGTTATTCAACACATAGTAAAGCTTATAGAATTTATAACAAAAGAACTAATGTTGTTGAAGAATCTATTCATGTTGCATTTGATGAGTCTAACCCTCCTACAAGCAAAAGTGTAGATGATGATGTTGTAGGTTTGGGAGAAGAGGTTCAAAAGCTTGACATTGGAGAATCATCTAACGCTCCATCACAAACTCTCAAAGAGGAACTACCCGAGGAAAAGGTAAATGAAAGCAAAGGTATGGATTCTAACCTCCCTCATGAGTGGAAGTTCAAAAGTGCTCATCCTATAGACCAAATTCTAGGTGATCCTTCACAAGGAGTCACAACTAGAAGCTCCCTTAGAAACCTATGTAATTTCATTGCTTTTATTTCTCAAATTGAACCAAAGAATTTTAAAGAGGCCGAGTTCGATGAATCTTGGCTTCTAGCTATGCAAGAAGAAATAAATCAATTTATTAGAAATGATGTTTGGGAGTTAGTTCCAAGACCATCACACCAATTGGTGATTGGAACAAAATGGGTCTATAGAAATAAGGTAGATGAGCATGGGGTCATTGTGCGTAACAAGGCTAGATTAGTGGCCCAAGGTTACAATCAAGAAGAAGGAATTGATTATGAGGAGACCTTTGCCCCGGTAGCAAGACTTGAGTCCATAAGAATGTTATTATCTTTTGCATGCCACAAGAATTTTGTCTTGTATCAAATGGATGTTAAAAGCGCCTTCTTAAATGGATACATTATGGAAGAGGTTTATGTCTCTCAACCCCCCGGTTTTCAAGATCACAAACACCCTAACCATGTTTATAAATTAAAGAAAGCATTATATGGTTTAAAGCAAGCTCCTAGAGCTTGGTATGATCGTTTAAGCACTTTTCTTATCTCAAATGGTTTTTCAATGGGAAAAGCGGATAATACACTTTTTATTAAAAGAAAATCAAAAGACATTATTATAGTACAAATCTATGTTGATGATATTATTTTTGGTGCTACTAATGATGTTCTTTGTGAAGAATTTTCAAAGTGTATGCATAGTGAATTCGAGATGAGCATGATGGGAGAGCTCAACTTTTTCCTTGGACTTCAAATAAAGCAACAAAAGAATGGAATATTCATAAGTCAATCCAAGTACATCAAGGATCTACTTCAAAAGTTTGACTTGACCAATGCAAAGTCCATGAAAACCCCTATGAGCACCTCCATAAAGATGGACAAGGATGAAAGTGGTAAGGATGTTGACATCACCAAGTATCGAGGTATGATTGGTTCATTATTATATTTAACCGCTAGTAGACCCAATATTTTGTTTAGTGTTGGTCTATGTGCTAGGTACCAATCATGTCCCAAGGAATCCCACTTAAGTGCCGTTAAGAGAATCTTTAGATACTTGATAGGCACAATGAATCTAGGGCTTTGGTATCCCAAGAACTCAAACTTTGAAATCATTAGTTACTCGGATGCGGACTTTGTCGGTTGTAAGTCGGATAGGAAAAGTACTAGTGGATCATGTCACTTTCTAGGAAACTCTTTAGTGTCATGGTTTAGCAAGAAACAAAACTCGGTAGCCCTATCCACAACCGAAGCCGAATACATTGCCGCCGGTAGTTGTTGTGCTCAAATACTTTGGATGAAACAAACTCTTAAGGATTTTGATGTTGATTTTGAATGTACACCCATAAAGTGTGACAATACTAGTGCCCTTAACCTCTCTAAGAATCCAATCTTGCATTCTAGAGCCAAGCATATTGATATAAGACACCACTTCCTTAGAGACCATATCCAAAGAGGTGACATTATGCTAGATTTTGTGAGCACCAATTTCCAACTAGCGGATATTTTCACCAATCCTCTTAGTGATGAGAGATTTAGTTTTATTAGAAGAGAGCTAGGAATGACCAACATAAATGAAATTTAAATTTACTAGCTACTTGAATATCATATCTCTCCTTACTCACTTATGCATGTATACTTTCACTATAATATGATTCTAATGCATAAATAAGCAAAGTCTTTTAATACTTGACCTATTAGATATATGTCTTTAAGAATAACAAATTATAGGTCATGGTATGAATTTTTGGTGAACTTTGAACTCATTTTTGATTGAGTAAATATGTGAATTTTTGCATATGTGTTTAGTATATGTGTTTATGTGTTTGAACATGTCTAAATAAGTCTATCTAGTATGCCTATAGGGTTTCTATGCTTGAATTACTCTTTGAACAATTTTTAGGTATGCTAAGTATTGAAAATTTGTTAGTTTTTGCCTAAATGAGTGTTTTTCGCCAAACTTACTCAATTCTTAACATTTTTCAATTCCGTCAGTTTGAGCACCTCACATTTAACATATTTGAACTATTGCAAAAATAATTTTTCGATTTGGTTGCATAAAACTCATTTTTGGTAGATTTCTACTTTTCAAGGCCTTTTAAGGCATTTTTCGAAAAATCTACCCAAAATTCTCAATTTTCATCATTTTTCGAAATCGTAACTTCCCACACCTCAAATTTAACATTCTTGAGGTGTTGCAAAAAGAATTTTTTGCTTTGGATGCATAAAACTCATTTTTGGTAGATTTCTACTTTTCAAGGCCTTTTAAGGCATTTTTCGAAAAATCTACCCAAAATTCTCAATTTTCAATATTTTTCGATTCCATCCCTTCACACACCTCATATTTAATATTCTTGAACTGCTGGAGAAAGAATTTTTCAATTTGGTTGAACAGATTTCGTTTTTGGTAGGTTTCTGGCTTTCTTGAATTCTTTTTTAAAACTTACCGTAAATCGTCATTTTTCAACATTTTTCAGATTTTCTTGTTTGAGCATATTATTTTTCTCATATTTTAGGTGTTAGAAAAAGTTTGGGGTCAATTGGGTTAAAAACGAAGTTTTTAGGCACGTTTTTGAAAAGAGGGCTGGGCTGGTGCACCAACCGGAATTCCGGTTGGCTGTGCACAGACCAACCGGAATTCCGGTTGGCGCCTGACAGCAGCCATAAATTTTTTTTTTTTTTTTGCCTTTTTTAAAATGCATTTTTTCCCAATAAAAACCCTACCCACGACTTTCATTTCCCCATTCTGACTCTACACCCTAAAATACAAGCCTCCACTCTCCTCCCTCTCAAAAAACACTCCCTCAAACCCTCACTTCATCATCCATTTTTCTCCAAAACTCTCATTCTCTTCTTGTTTTCCCTTCAATGGCCTCATCATCCAACCCAAGGAAGAGCAAGAGGGTTCTCAATGCTGAACAAATCAGGGAGCAAAGGGCTAAAGGCAGAAATGAACCTACTCTTTTCTACAACCAAGAGGACTTCAATCGGTTCCATGATGCTTTCTCCTCTAGGCCTATTATCAAAGGTAAATTTTGTGACCTTCCAAGCCTAGCTTGTGTCAAATTCAGCTATCATTTTGAAATGTTAGGGTGGAAATCCTTTATCAATATTAAGACACCCATGTACCCTAGGTTGGTTAGAGCCTTCTATGCTTGCATCAAACCTAGCCATGCACCCCTAGGAGTTAGAGGCACTATTGGAGATGTCCCCTTTGCACTTGATGTAGAATCCCTAAATAACTTGCTAGGAGCACCCAATGAGGGACTTTTGCTAGAACCAAAAACCACTCTTAAGAATGATGAACTTTTTGCTATGAATGAGTGTTCTAGAGTCCTTTGTGGAGAAGGTCCAATTTTCATAAAACCAAAGTTTCACAATCTTACTTTGGAAGCCAAAATTCTCCAACTATTTATCATCAATAATATTGCTCCTAGAAGTGGTCATAAGGATGAGGTCAACAACATAGACATATTCATTTTATACCTTATCCTAACCAAAAAGGCAAGAATCAATCTAGGACATCTTATTCTTCGATTTATTGTTGATGTGTATAAACCCAACATGGTTAAGTCCCTCCCATTTGGCTTTCTCCTTAGCTACATCCTACCTCTCTTAGGAGTTTCCATCTCGGGTGAAAAGAAGGTTGATCCTACTGAAGGAGATAAGCTCGGTCCTAAATCTTTCACAAGCTTAGGATATGCTCTTATCAATAATACGTGGGTCTTCACTCCCAAAAGAGGCCAAAGAAGGCAAGAGGGCCTTGAAGTAGGCGACGAAAGTGAAGATGAGGAGAGCTTTGGGTTACCCGCTAGTGAAAGTGAAGAAGAGGAGCAAGCCGATGAAGAAGAAGCTCCAATGCCTCAAGCATCTCAATTCAACCTTGAGGAGGCCTTTGCTCGTCTTCACACCGACATGAACACTCAATTTACCAACTTGCGGAGTGACATGGAACAAGGCTTCCAAAATGTGCGTAACGAAATGGAGGAGATGAAGGCCTACATGAGGCGTTTTGGGGGGCCACCATCATAGGCATTTGCATGTTTTCTAGTCTTGCATTCCTTTATGTTTTATTTTATTTTTCTATGTACTTATGTGTTTGCATGGCTTTATGCCTTATGTATGAATGTTTAAACTATTTAATCTATGTTTGTTTATGATTTATTTTGTGAATTCCTCTGCCTTCCTTTTTGATGAATCAAAAGGGGGAGAAGTGATATGATTATTTTTTAATGTTTGGCAAAACCTCAATATCTAAGACTAACAATGTTATTTGAACTTAAATGATATATTGAGGGGGAGTTTACAAAATCATGCAAGGTAAAACTAAAAGGTAAATTTCTTTTATCCGTGCACACATTAAGGGGGAGCTAATCTAATATTCATATTTAAAAATATCTTCTTTCCCTTTTAAAATAATCAAATATTTGATATCATCAAAAAGGGGGAGATTGTTGACCCAAACTCTTAAGTCTCCTTGTTTTGATGATTAACAAATATTTGATTATTATTTGTTACTAATGATTTGTTGATTTTGTAGCAAAAACCAAAGTGAATTAGCACTTCAAAGTCAAAATTATGACCAAGGGCAAAATGGTCATTTTACCAAGTTTTACAGAAATGACCCGAAATGGACTTCAAGACTCAAGAAACTCAAGATAAAGGTTTAACTTAATTTCTTAGTCTTGTAAAGTGATTGCAAGTATACTTTAAGTCATAAGTATAGAATTTGGCTCACTCACGCACTAAAAAATGGTGATTTTTTAAAATGAGAAATAATTATCCTAAATTCACTTTTAAGAAAATACATACCGATACGGTCGTAACGCAATCAGAATTTTTGAAATCGGATAAACGAGCTAAAAGTTATAAAGAATTGAAAAATGGGAAAATAGGCTTAAAACTGATTTTGCTCTCTGTTTGCCATCCGGAATTCCGGATGGGCAACCGGAATTCCGGTTCCTCATCCGGACTTCTGGTTCGCGGCTGACAGGTTCGAAAATTAACTCCTAACGGCTATAAACGACTAGTTTTTTCCCAAACTCTATATGAACTCGTTTTTCACTCAAAGTTGGTGGTTGGCTGAGCATTTATTACATATATCAAACCAAATCCATTGAGTTCCAAGAGCTTTCAAAGTTTAACTCATCCAAACACATATTCACACACTTGAGCCAAAATTTGTATTTATTTCTTCTAAGTGTGCTTGCTAATCACTCTAGGTTTCTCATTGTATTATCATACTTCTAGAGTGATTTTTGCTTGTAATATCAAACACATTCCCATATTGAGATTGAGGTGAGGTTGGCACCGGTTTTGTAAACAACCCGGTTAGAGTGAGATTGGCACTTCATCAATCCGAAAAAGAGGTTGATAGTCCTTGGTGGTGGAAAACTATTGTAAGAGGTTTGGAAATACCTTGGTGAAAAATTCCCGGTTGTAAGGGTTAGTCAAGCCCGCTAACTTGGCTCGATAGTTGAACTCAAAGCTAGGTCCATAGCTTTGAAGACCAAGGACGTAGGTGGCTTAGTTCTACCGAACCTTGTAAAATTCGAGAGTTTGCGATTTCTTAACCTTCAACTCTTTACATTACAATTTTGATTACTTGCTACTTCTATTTGTTTGCCATATTATTTGCTTTTACTTGATAAATTTGATTTATTGCATAATTTGGCATATTAAGTTTTTAAATTTACGAAATTAGTTTAAATTTCCAATTCACCCCCCCTCTTGGAAACATATCTTGGGTTAACAATAATAACAACAACAACAACAACAACAACAACAATAATTATAATAATAATAATATCACAATGATGATAGGAATTGATTTAGGTAAATATCTAACTTACCAAATTTGAAAAAATCTATTTTTAAATTATTAATTAATTAAATAAATAAAATAAAAACTACATAGACACAATATATGTATACTGTTACACACATGGCACAGTCCTTGGACTGTGTCATGCGTGAACAGCAGTGTAATCCATTTTCACGGATATTTCATTTTTCTTTTATTTATTAAACTAAAATCAATCCTTTCACACTATATGGTATTATCATTTTAAGGAAAAGATGACAACCATATTTCAAAATTTAAAATTTAAATTCACAATTAAAAATTCAAATTGATAATCATCATTATCATCATCTTTTAAAATTCAATAAATCAAAAACTATGTTTCACCTTGATTAATGCCCAAATGTGACTTCCACTTAGCGGTAGTCGTAGTATAGATCGGGTGGTCAATTACACGAGGCAAAGAAATAAAGTTAATCAATAAATAAAGTTTAGAGATAAATAATGTGAGGAAAATAGAACAAGTGATATTTTTGTTGTTTTTGAGATTTAAAGATTAGAAATAAAGATAGATTAAAGTGTGATGTAACAATAGGTAACAAGTAGGAAGGATCAAGAGTCACCAATATGCATACTTATTTATTTGGATCTTTGATTCACAAAAGTTACACAAATGAGAAGTTCACATCCCAACTATTCATTTGGAAGATTTAACATTGAAGCACAAATATATTTCACAAAAATGTATTCAAGTGATTATTATTCTTTACCATGGAAGGATGAGATAAATCTTATGAGAAATCTAAAAATGACATTATATTATTGGCAATAATGCAATAAAAGATTTGACCTAAAACCTAACACAAATATTACTTTTACTATTTATAAAATACATAGAAAGAGCATGACTAATTCTATATAGATTTAGCAAAAGTAAATATATGAATGAGATGGAGAAAATTATAAAAATATTATCTATATTATTTTCATGAATTTGATAATACATAGAAAGTGCATGACAAAATCTATGTACTATTAGTAAACATAAATATAGATAACAAGATGAAGAAGTAGATAAGAAAGAAAATAAATCACTAAAATATATAAACTTTAAGCACATGGTGAATAAAAAATACCAAACAAAGTTATTGTGCATATAGGATCATCCTAACCTTTTCTAAGAAGGTTAGCCTATTATGCTAGACATTCTCATGAAATTCTAGAGAGAAAATATGAGAAATGAGACTAAAATTTGGTAGAGTTTTGCTACCTAAAAATTACATAGAAAATGTTACGAAAGAGTCCCTATTTATAGAGGGAGAAAAGGACTAAAAAGAAATTAAACAACAATTTGGGGTTTACAAAATAAATCTGAAATATTAATAATAAAATATGATTTTGAAAAATCAAATCTTATTATAAATATTAACCTAGTCATTTTGGTGTATGGTCAAAATGCCCTTTTTCAAAAACACCAAAAAAGATGAACTTTAAAGCTCAAAATGACAATTTTGCAAGGCCCAATACCCACAAAATATGGGTTGAAGGTGGCTGGTGGCAGAGGTGGGTTTTGACCCATTCCCAGCCAATGAAAATGTGCCATGTGGGTGGCTAGGTTGAAGGAAAATGGCTGGAGTTGGGCTTCGGTGGAGTGAAGCTGCTGAAGGGAGCTAATGGGCGGTTGGGCCGGACTGCTTTGGGCCTGGCCGATTTCTAGGCCTGCTGGAAGTTTGGGCGCTGGGTGTCTTGGAGGGCTACGCTGGAGCTGTGCGTGAGAGGTGTTTCACGTTGGGTCACGGTTGCATGCGGTGGTGGGGAGCGGACAGCTGGCGCGCAGGGAGGCATCAGGCAGCTGTGCTTGGACGCGTGGCGGGCTTAGATGACGACACCTGATGGCTGGGCAAGAAAAAGGCAGATTTTTGCTGGGCTTGGGCCTTCGGATTGGGTTGGCTTTGTCTCAAGAAAAATGCCATTTTTCTCTTCTCTTTTTTAGATTTAATTGTTTTCTTTTATCTTCATTTCAAAGTGTCAAAATACAACTTTAATTCCTACAAAATAACAATAAATTCAATCATAATCAAATATTTTCATTTATAAAATAAATCATATTAATTCTATGAAAATATTAATTAAAACTTAATTTATTTTTACTATTAAAATCAATAAATGTGTATTTTTCACCACTAATCACACCTACCAATTTTATTTTCTCCCACTCAAATAAAATAATTAATTTCAAAAATTAATTAATTAATTTATATATATGAATTTCAAAATTATATATTTATATTAATAAACATTTTTACAACAGTTTAATAATTATTTCTAAATTAATTATTTAACATCAATTATCATATTATTGTATACTTGATCATCGTTTGATGTGTTTGATTAGTACTATGAAACATTGTTTAAACAAGTATTAACAAATCACATCTGGTCCAGTTCTATATATCACTATATATAAAGTACCTTCACTAAGTGTCCTACTACACTAGTGATTCAGATCTATGTTACTTGTATTCATAATACTAGCGAACCGCACTAGCAGTAATTAATCTAAAGATTCCATAACTTTATTTTACTGTGAACTATTTTATATTTATTATCTTAATCGTGATCCTCTCTTACCAATAAGAGATTAAGACCACATAGATAAACTTTGAAATTCTCTGATATTTACTTAATATTATCAACAAAATATTAGACATAGTTTATATATATAATAATTAAATTCAATTATTTATTTCATTTCAAACATTTGTCAACTACAATTGCTTTAAGGGCACTATTCCCAATAGATTACACTAGTTTTGTTTGGGTCATTAAGACCAGGGTATGCTTAATGCATACTCTTGCAATGCTTTGGCATTCTGCGGCTAATGTGTAAGCAGGTTCGGGTTGGAGCTAGAACCCTAACATAAAATAGTCCGGGTTGGAGCCAGGACATGGTAAGTATATAGTCTGGGTTGGAGCTAGAACAATGGTAATATAGTTCAGGTTGGAGCCATGACATGGTAAGTATATAGTCCGGGTTGGAGCTAGGGAAATGGTAATACAGTCCGGGTTGGAGCCAGTACATGGTAAAAATATAGTCCGGGTTGAAGTCAAGACAATGGTAATATAGTGCGGGTTGGAGCCAGGACATAAATGCTGGAACTAGGTTTATGCCTGGATCCCTTGTTGTTGATTCATTGATTAGTTATGATATGTGTTATATATCTTGAATGTTCTGAGATTTTATGAGTGCAGGTTATCATGATATGTGTAACGTTATTTGGTAGGTACAATCAAAGTAGTTGATTCTGATTTGGCTATTGTTTGAGAATTGTATGAAAGGGTTGGGATTTGCCAATACCCTAATGATCGGCAGTGATAACTACCTTAGGTCAACCCATTATTGGGTTTAGTATACTTGTGTGTAAGGCTATTCTTACTAAGCGTTTTTTGCTTACCTAGTTGTTTCGTGTTGTAGGTAAGTGCAAAAGCAAAGTGGAGTAGTGAGTGCTGGACTCTGCTTGTGGATATGTACATGTGGCCTAACCTGGGGAGGCATTTGATGGATCACCATTTTGAAAAGAAAAAGCTGGAATTTTTTTTTATTTCTTTTGTTATAACTTTGTGGAAGAGTAGTAGTATTTATGTTTACTAAACTAAAAGTGTGCACATGACCTTTTTAAAAGTTTTTTTTATTTATATGGAGTTTTTGTACAATGATTTAAAGTAAAATTTTAGATTTATGCTTGTTTTGGTCTTGTATGTTTTGAGGGTCGTTACAAGTGGTATCAGAGCTCGAGTTGAGCCGATTCTGTAGAAAAACCCACATGTACGTTATGTAAGATAGACCGGCATTCACTGTCAGTACTGTCCTTTCATATGTGTTTCCATTTGCTTTCTCTTATTTACCTTGATTCTATAAATTGTAGGTTATGGCTGATATACCTGAGATAGAGGACCCTATGATAGAGAACACACCCATGATCCTTACGCTTAAGATTGATTACTATAGACTCTTTAACAACGAGAATCCTCAACGCTTCGAGTACAATCAACGGCATCGGGGTGTCATTTGGCAATGGATGCATTACATGATAGAAGTCTTTGATAGGGCCAACACACCCGAGCGACAGAGAGTGCAATATGCCGACACTTGTTTGAGAGGCTCGGCACGGATATGGTTTCGTCGCAGACGTTGGCAGTTGGTCGCGACACATGGGATGACTTCCATATGGATATCGAGCTAGCGTTTGGGCCATGGATCAGACTTCTCCACAGTTGATAGCATACCTTGTGGCAAGGCGGTAGAGCTAGAGGAGGATCCCAAGCAGTCAAACGACTATTCCGATGTAGAGCTGGATGTGCTGATGGATACGATAGATTAGGTTTTGTTGTGGAAGTCTTGTTGATACTTTTATAAGGACTTTGCAAACCTACTAAGTTGTAGAACTTCTAAATAGTTATATTAGGCATATGTAGAAACCCCATGCATAGTTAGGGTTCTCTTTGTATTTATTGTTTTGCTAACTAAAACTTTATAGCATGATCTGTCATGATCATTTTGTATTGCTAGGGTATAGCCCTGATTGTTATGACTATCTGTTTTGAGTTAAATCGTTATGATTTTCTTTTCCTTGTGTATGGGAAACTAGTATACTCCAATGTTTTAAACATTGTTGTATAGAGACTCGCAATGGTGCCTAACACCCGAGCCAGGGGAGGTCAAGCTGTTAATCCACCAGACCCAGCCGAGAGAGCGGTCGTTGACTAAGATGTAGGTTGTGGTCGAGGTAGAGGAAGGGTCGAGGCTGAGGGAGAGGCCAAGGACAAAGGGTATAGCTGCAACCGAATCCGACAACTCAGATAGAGGATATTAGAAGGACTGTGCATGAGCATAATGTGGCAAACGCTCAAATGTTTGAGGGATTGATGCAGAAATTCCTGGAAGCGCCACACAACCCAGCAACCCCAGCACCCCGGGAAGACGTTCTCGAACAACATGAATTCCCGACACAAGAAGACCCACTGGTGGGAGCAAATCCACTAGTAGATGCATCTAGAACATAACAGCCGAAACCGATCTCGGAACGGTTTAGCATGCAAAACCCACATATGTTCGAAGGAACTTCAAATCCTCTGATTGCAGAAGAATGGGTAACCGTGCTGGAGAGAATCTTTGACTTTGTGGAAGCTACTGAAAGGGAAAAAGTAATATGTGCGCTGTATATGTTGAGGAAGGACGCCCGCATCTGGTGGGATTTTGCTAGGAAGGGGTGTGATGTTGCACAGATGGAATGGGCAGACTTCTTGACCCTATTTAATGCTAAGTACTACAACAAGACATTGATAGATCAGAAGGTGGTTGAGTTCGCCAACCTAGTCTAAGGGTCATCTAGCGTACAGGAGTATGTGCGCAAGTTTAACCAACTCTCAAGATTTGCTCCGAATCTGGTACACACTGAAGCCAACCAGGTACGCAAATTCATGAAGAGGTTGAAAAGAGAGATAGCTCAGTTCATGGATACCGGGAAGACCAGCCCGGATACTTATGATGAAGCCATAGAGAGAGCGATTCGCCAAGAATCATGGCTAGTACAAGAGAAGAAAGAGCCAAACAAGGCCGAAGAATAAGCATATGTCTCCAATGACCAGGGAAGGTACTCTAGTAACTAGAGCGGACCTTCTGGGAGGTTGGCATCCAAAGGCAATCGAAGTATGGGGAAGACCAATACTCAAGGGTTCTCTAGATTTCCCAATAGTGGGAATAATAAATAGAGAATGGATCTGCCAAGCCGATGTTCAAACTTTAATAAAAAAACCAAGAATAGAGAATAGATCCGCCAAGCCGATGTTCAAACTTTAATAAAAAACCAAGGATAGAGAACAATTATTGGTCACACTGTAACAAATGCAACTGACGCCACCTAGGCGAGTGCAACAACAAAAACTACTTCGCCTCTGGAAAGTTGAGTTATTTCTTTAGGCACTACGTGACTCATGGTCAGAAGGGAGGAAACGACCAACCAAAGCCAATAGGAACTGCATCGTGATTTTATGCACTCACCCATGGTGATAAAGGAGTTGGGACTTTCGACATGGTGTCAGATCAGCTTCCTGTGGCAAATAACTCAGAATATGTATTGATGGACACTAGTGCATCCCATTCTTTTATTGTTGCATCTTATGTTGATAAGATGGATAGGAAGCCTTAGCCTATGGCAAATGTATGTGGTGTATCCTTACCTTTAGGGGAGGATATGATGGTACGGTCTTGGGTTAGAGTCATACCAGTCTGGGTAGAAGGTCGGGAGTTGACCGTGGATTTGCTAGTGTTAGATTTACATGAGTACGCTGTTATTTTTTGTATGGATTGGCTAACCAAATATGGGGCGGTGGTGCAATGGAAACAAAGAAAGGTGAATTTTAATCCACCTGGAGAAGAACCATTTGTGTTTCAAGGCACAACTCGAGAGAAGAATTTCGCTATAATTTCTAGTTTGATGGCAAGGAAATTATTGGAAGATGAATGTATTAGCTACATGGCGAACATAGTAAACAAGGATAGAGACACTAAGCTACAACCAACCGAGGTAGCAGTGGTGTGCAAATTCCCAGACGTGTTTCCTGAGGATCATCCAAGGATACCCCCAGACCGCGAATTCGAGTTTGAGATCGAGTTGATTCTAGGCACTGCACCTATTTCAAAGGTGCCATATCGGATGGCACCGACAGAGCTTAAAGAATTGCAAGTGCAACTATAAGACTACATGGATAAAAGATTTATACGACCAAGTCATTCTCCATGGGGATCCCCAGTATTGTTCGTGAAGAAGAAAGACAGCTCCATGAGAAGGTGTATAGAGTACCGCGAACACAACAAAGTGACGATCAAGAACCGATACCCATTGCCCAGAATTTATGATAAATTCGATCAACTGCAGGGAGCATCGGTATTCTCGAAGATCGACTTGAGATCCGGATACCACCAATTGAAGGTCAAGGAATCGGGTATTCCCAAGCCCGCATTTTGAACTCGGTATGGCCACTACAAGTTCGTGGTGATGTCTTTTGGACTCACCAATGCGCTTGCAAAATTCATGGATCTTATGCATAGGGTACTGGGTGAGTATCTAGACAAATTTGCAATCATGTTTATAGACGATATACTCGTATACTCGCGAAACCAAGATGAACAAACCAAGCTCCTGGAGCTGATCTTACAACGATTACGCGAGAAAAATTTGTACCCCAAATTCTCCACGTGTAAATTTGGGCTGACTCAAGCAAGTTTCCTAGGGCACGTGGTGTCAGGAGACAAAATTACAGTCGTTCCAGCCAAAATCAAAATGGTAAAGTGATGGAAAGCTCTGAAGAACGCACAAGAAGTTCGCAATTTCTTTGGCCTTGCAGGGTATTATAGGCGCTTTGTGGAAGGTTTTTCTAAAATAGCGACTCCTATGACCGTAATAACCCGAAAGAACGTCAAATTTGAGTGGACGGACGGGTACGAACAGATTTTTTAGGAGCTAAAGACCAGATTAACGATTGCTCTCGTACTTACGATTTCAAAGGGTACCAAGGGATATGCTATTTATAGCGATACATCAGGTCAATGACTCGGAGCTGTATTAATGCAACACGGGAAGGTGATCGTATATGCCTCCCGACAACTGAAAAATTACGAGAAAAATTATCCAACTCACGACTTGGAGGTAGCAGCGGTAATGTTCACATTGAAGATCTGGAGACACTATCTCTATGGGATCCACTGTGACATACATGGATCACAAGAATCTGAAATATTTCTTCACCTAGAAAGAGTTAAACATGAGACAACGGAGGTGGTTAGAATTGTTCGACGATTACAATTGCAATATACTGTACCACCCAGGCAAGGCTAATAAAGTAGTTGATGCATTTAGTTTACAGCCAATGGCTTATGTAATTTTTGTGATGGAAATACCCTAAGAATTACAAACCGATATCTCCAAATTGGATTTGGAGATAGTAGTGGGAAGATTGACAAAATTATCCGTGCAACCCACGATCATGGAAGCAATCCAAGGAGGACAACATGCAGATTCATGGATCCAATGACTGGTGCATGAGACTACAAAATACATGTGACCAGGGTTTAACATCTTGGAGGATGAAGTGTTGGGTTTCAAGAGTAGGTTATGCGTGCATGATGTAAATCTGGAATATTTCTGGGCAGCATGCATTGCCCAAATTGTTTTAACTTTTGAATGAGTTTAACTAATCAAAAGGATATTAAATTTGGTAGGGTGTTAGCTTAAACATGTTTAAGGGTCACTGTAAATTTTTAGAGGAAACTGTGTTAAGGTATAAGAGATATGATTTTTCAAATTTTTCCATAGAATCTAGAAACAAAACTTCTAGGCAGCAAGCTCTGCCCGGATTTATTTAAACATTTTGATGAGTTTTATTATTCCAAAAATTATAAAGTTTTGAAGAAATCTAACATAGACATGTATAAAAATCCCTATAAAATTTTAGAAAGAACTAGGCTACGGTGTAAGAGAATTAAATTTTCAAAGTTTCCTTAAAATCTGGGAAAATCTTCTAGGCAGCAGGCACTGGCTAGATTGCTTTATATATTTGAATAGGTTTGAAATCCCAAAAATTATGAAATTTTGAGGTGAATTAGTTAGGATGTGCATAAACGTTTCTATAAAATTTAATAGAAAAATGTGTCATGGTTTAAGAGAAATGAATTTTCTAACTTTTCCCTAAAAACTGAAAAGTAGTAATTTCGAACCTTAACGAAAAATGATTTTTGGGAGGTTAGTTCTCTTAACCTAAAACAAGTTTTAACACGAGGATTTTGCCTAGTTCTCATCCTTATGACACAAAACACGTGAATGATAGTTTAAGGGGTTTTGCCTAAAACTCAACTTAGGGAAAAAGTTTAAAAAGGAGATTTTACCCCTTAAATTAAATAATAGAAGTAAAGTTTTGGAAATGAGAAGAAATAATCCTTTGTAATAATAAATAAATATTTGGAGACTTAACCAATCCCAAATCAGCTTGAGTTAATTTAAAAGTTTATTTTTACTATTTTTAAGTTAGGGGTCCAATTGCCCTTCTTTTAAAAAATAACGTAAAAAGATATCCTAGTTATGGATAAAAATTGTAAGAATGGGAGTTGGGTTTTTGTACAATCTTTAATAGAACGGGATAGCATTTGTTGGATATTATTTGTAAATGGTCAAAAAGCGGTATTTTGGTAAATGATAAAAAATGGTGAACTTTCGTAAGAGGATGACAAGTTGGTATTTTTCTAAATATATGAGTTTAGTAGAACTCATTTTTCCTAAAACCAAAATACAAGTTATCCGATAAGAGAGTTCTTTGAATAAAGAATATTAAGATGCAGAGCACGAAGAGCGTGTTGCGGTGAGGTCGGTTTTCTCATGTTACTGTAAAGACTGAAACAAAATCCGACCTTATACACTATAAGGTGTATAAGAGGCTATAGTATAGAGTCTCTAAGAGGATGTTATTGCATGTAGCTATCAAGAATATTAGCTATAAGAGTATGGAAAAAAGGAGCATCCTGGTAGAGTAAAGGGCCAAAGTCGTGGCTTTGCACAAAGAGACTACTTTTTGAAGCCAGCAGGAGGTTTTAGTGGACTTCAACAATATCAATTTCAATTTCAACAACACCAATCACAAAAATACCTAGATGACTTTAAAAGGTTGGAGCAATCCTTTGAGCAAAGACTACGTAGTCAAGCTGAACAATTTGAAGTAGAACGAAAACGAGAAAGAGAAGAAAGAGAACGAGAACAAGAGTTATTTTTGACAAAGTTTATATAATTAGCAAACCAAATTTCATCATTAAAGGGAATTGAAGTGAGTTTTCCTACGATAGTTTCACCAAGAAGTGAGACCCCACGCCAATGGAGGTGGTAAATGAGTCTTTAGTTTCTTCAAAGGTATTTTCTTCTTCACCTATTCATATTATTATTGAAGAAAATATCTATTATAACATAAATATTATTTTGTCCTCATCTTGAGCTTGTAGGATAATCAGAAGTCTAGATTATTGGCAGAAAATGGCGATATTGTTGCTATTGGACGAATAATGGCAACAAGCGAAAAAATTCATTGTGTTGACTTAAGAAAGGGTAACTATCGTGTGCAAGTGGATGAGTGCTGCAATGATGATGCTAAATTTATTTTTCCTATTGGAGATGAGATATCTTTAGTACGTCATGCTGTCGGCCACTATGTTGAGTGGCCATCTCATTTGATCATTCCTTACAACTCAGATTTGGTAAGACATTGACAAGCAACTAGATTTAGTGATTAAATTATTTTTCATGACTAACATGTGTTACTTTCATGTTGAAGCTACCTAAGAAGACAAAGAAGCAAAAAAGGAATGGTTCACCAATACCTAATGCCCCAATGACACAAGAGAAGTCTTATCCTTCCCAAAGACTTCCTAGTCAAAATGAAGTAGTGTCAATTAAAGCTAGTGCCCCGATACTCTTCAAGATTCCTAGTGGGGTTCCTCACATTCTCAAGTGTCTATTAACTACCGTGAAGTATGTGGAGCCAAGTTTCATGATCAAAGTTCCGATGGATTTTGAGATATTAGGCCATGAGAATGATTTATATATCTCACAAGAAGATATAGTCCACATTGGCTTAATGAAAAAGATTGGAGCATCATGTGTATCGTTATATATATCAGGTATCAAAGATTTTTAAAATAATTATAAGTTTGTTCATAACTTATTTTATAAATTTAAAAGAGATATATTTTTTTTATATAGGATTTTATACTTCCAATTAGTGAAAAGAGAGATCAGTCACTTTTTTTCATTTTGTTCAGCCAATTTGGTTATCAAATGTTGGATCCACTGAAGAAGAACGAGTTGAATGGGTATCAAAGCGTATGATTGATTCAAATCCGGGTCAGATGTGGTTGTTGCCATATCATAAGGGGTAAGTATTTTACTTCTAGTATTTTGTTAGTGAATATATATAATATTAATAATGAAATGTTTTTGTGTTTCTGTTAGAAAGCATTGGATGCTTATAATGATTGATTTTGATCACCAATTGTGCTATTTCCTAGATTCTCTTCACAATTTTCCACCAGATGAAATCAAGTCTCTCATTTCTCGGTAAAAATCTAACCAATTAACTACATACTCTTAAATTCATTTAAAATTAACATCTAAATGTTTATGTTTTTATTACTTAGTGTCTTTCAACATTTACGCACAAATAATGCGAAAACTAAGGAAGTCGTGTGGAGAATAGTTAAGTGTCCTTGTCAACCATTACAATCAGTACAATGTGGATTCTATGTTATGAGGATGATGAAGGATTTCATGACAAATGAGTTTTCAATGCGATGGCTAACTAGTAATGTGACGCCCCACGTCACTATGGTTGCTTTCTGGAATGACAACTGGCCCTACAAACCAACATGAGTCTTTTCAGCATGCTTTTTCCTCACTCACATGCTTCCTAGGAAAAATTCCCAGGAGGTCACCCATCCCTAGATTACCCCAGGTCAAGCACGCTTAACTTTGGAGTTCTCAAGTGATGGGCTACCGAAAAGAAGATGCATCTTGTTGATATAGGTAGTACCCATCAATCCATTTAAGCCTTCTTCAACTGTGTAGTCTCATACCTACACAGTCTTAGAATCATCACACTTGACCTTCCCCAGGTAGTGTGGGATTGCACAGCTTACCCGGTCTTTCCCCTTACGGATCACGAGATTCTGACTGTCACAATCACCCCCCCTTACGGGCCCGACGTCCCCGTCGGCCACACTTCCAGCTGGGTCAAGGCTCTGATACCATTTATGACACCCCACGTCACTATGGTTGCTTCCTGGAATGATGACTGGCCCTACAAACCAACACGAGTCTTTCCAGCGTGCTTTGTCCTCACTCGCACGCTTCTGGGAAAACTTCCCAGGAGGTCACCCACCAAAGTTATCAAGTGATAAGCTACCGAAAAGAAGATGCATCTTCTTTTCGGTAGCCCATCACTTGAGAACTCCAAAGTTAAGCGCGCTTGACCTGGGGTAATCTAGGGATGGGTGACCTCCTGTGAAGTTTTCTCAAGAAGCGTGCGAGTGAGGACAAAGCACGCTGGAAAGACTCGTGTTGGTTTGTAGGGCCAGCCGTCATTCCAGGAAGCATCCATAGTGACGTGGGGCGTCACAAGTAACGTAAATGAAAATATTCATTATTAAAGTTCTAGCTTTACCTTAAGATTAAGTATATTAATTCAACTCATGCAATGAATTTTGTTTTAGTGTGGCAAGAAGAACTATTACACAAAGGATGAGATCAATGACGTACGTGAAGAATGGGCACAATGCGTTATGGATTTGATGAGTACTACATAGGTCCACTCACTTTTGTTAACTTAGAATTTTAATGAGATATACTTACAATGTTAACATAGACTTTCTTGAAGATATATACACACTTTTGTTGTCTAACTATAGTTTACAATGCTTATATGAGTCATTTTGTAATTAACTTAAGACTCGTTATTTTGGATACTTAGTTCAAATTCTAGTATTTTATATTATTTCGATATATGTTTTGTTTCGTTTAGTTTGTTTGTATAAAAAACATGATTTGTTTTGGGCATAATACATTTTTTAAGAAAAAAAACACCATTAGTCGGTTCTACTAAAACTGACAATAGATGTCTACACCATAAGTCGGTTGTGAACTGACTTATCATGTTTTACACCAAAGACCTACCATGATTTACACTAGAGTTCGATTTGCAACCGACCTACCATTTCTTACACTAGATATCAGTTTGCAACCAACCTACCATGTCTTACACCAGAAGTCGGTTTGGCGCCAACTGACTTACCATGTTTTTACATCATAAGTCACTGCATGGGAAGTCAGTTCCCAACCGACTTATGAACATTCAGAAGCCAGTTTTTAACCGACTTATCATGTAGTTTTTGTAGTAGTGATGCCATAGTTTAATCCGAGTACATTGTATTGATTATAGTAACCGCAAAAGGGAAAATGAATTGCAGTTTTAAAGATCCAACTAGGAGGTAAGGACTCCAAGTAAGTTAGCCTTTCTCTTTCTTGGCTACAACATGAATATACTAGAGTGTGCATGTAGTAGTAGATTACACTAGTTTTTTTTTTGGGTCATTAAGACCAGGGTATGCTTAATGCATACTCTTGCAATGCTTTGGCATTCTGCAGCTAAATGGTAAGTAGGTTCGGGTTAAAGCCAGAACCCTAACGTAAAATAGTCAGGTTAGAGCCAGTACATGGTAATATATAGTCCAGGTTGGAGCCAGGAAATGGTAAGTTTATAGTCTGGGTTGGAGCCAAGACAATGATAATATAGTTTGAGTTAGAGCCATGACATGGTAAGTATATAGTCCGGGTTAGAGCCAGGGCAATTGTAATATGGTGCGGGTTGGAGCCAAGACATTGTAAAAATATAGTACGGGTTGGTGTCTGGACAATGGTAATATAGTCCGAGTTAAAGCCAGGACATAAATGTTGGAACTGGATTTAGGTCCGGAACCCTTGATGTCGATTCATTGATTAGTTATGATATGTGCTATATATCTTGAATGTTCTGGGATTTTCTCAGTGCAGGTTATCATGATATGTGTAACATTGTTTACTAGGTACAATCAAAGTATTTGATTCTAATTTGGCTATTGTTTGAGAATTGTATGATAGGGTTGAGATTTATCGAATACCCTAATGATCGGTAGTGATAACTACTATTATCCCAAAATTTGAAAACGATGACGTGGCAATAAAAATGACAAATGGCAAGGAATGGTTGGGTGATCTGGCATAGGAGTGACCCGGTAGACCAGTGAAGAATTTTGACTGACCAGTCAAGTGTCATGACCGACAAGGCATGACCTTGTCCGACCAGTCACATGTTTGTCTGCCCAGGCATGACCTTGTCTGACCAGTCACATGTTTATTTGCCTAAGCATGACCTTGTCTGACCAGTCATGACCATGTCCGACCAGTCATGACCATGTCTGACCAGTCAAGTGCATGTCTGCCCAGCCAAGTGCATGTCTGCCCAGCCATGTGCATGTCTGCCCAGTCAGGTTCATGTCTGCCCAGTCAGGTGCATGTCTGCCCAGTCAGGTGCGTGTCCGCCCAGTGAAGGTTTGGCCGACTAGCCTGAATGTGATATGGATCGACTAGATAGAGCAGGGCTATGCAAGAGATCCCAAAAATGGGTTCAACAAGAATCGGTCATGGCTTGCGCGGGAATCTCTCAGTTTATCCCATAAATATAGTGTATCATTATATTTTTTAATATTATTGTAAATTAAATATAGTGAGAATAACAAAATATCCCGATTATGAGGGACATCATCTGTACGATCCTGGGCCTATAAATACAAGGCTCATGGCATCATAAAAGGATTCAGATTCTGATTTTCTAGAGAGAGTATTTTGAGAGAACTCTTGTATTCTTGCAATCTGCACTGAAGAAACTCAGTTGACTCAAGTTCATCTGATCTTGAGTGTAGATCCATAATCATAACTCTAAGTGGATTAGGCTATTACCAATACATTGGGGCTGAACCACTATAAAAATCGTTTGTGTCGTTTATTTCTCTTGAAGGTTTTTGTCGTTTTGACGTCTACACGTCGTTGGCCAAAAACGCGGTCAACATTTTGGTGCTTTCATTGAGAGCCTGAAGAGAAAGATAGACGATCCCTATAGCGTGATGGCGCCTAAGAACACCAAAGCAGCCTCCAAGAAGACTGGCTCCTCTAAAGAGCCTGCCAAATCAGAAGGTCCTAGCCCACAAGACCATGGGACTGAGCCTAGAGTCATGCTCGAGGACGTGACTCCAGAGGTTGAACAACTCCAGGAGGCCATGGGGGCTTTCCAAGAGGAAATAGCACAATTCAACGCCAGGCAGGAGGCGTTCACTGAAGAAATGGCTTGGTAGAAGGCTGCATTTGAGCAGCAAAGACGGGAGATGGATTCTAGGAGTGAGGAGATCCGGCGACAGCAAGAGGAGGCCGATATGCGACATCGCAAGGCTACACTCGCTCTGGAGGCAGCTACGCAGCTGGCCCAGGCCAATGCCCAAGCTGCAGCACGAGGAGCAGCCATCCCAGGTGCAAGGACCGCAGAAGCTGGTCGCAAAACTATTGATAGACCGAACTCTCGAGGGCCAAACAGGAGTGGTAGTAACCCACCTGGAAGGGAAGAGGATGGGGTCCGATCGGGCACTGCCTCAACCCAAAGGGGGAACTCCAGAACCCCCTCGAGGAGCCACCGATCAAAGACTTCTAGATCCGGAAGTCATAAATCAGGTAGCAAGAAAACTCCACCTGAGCAGGAGCAAAATAGAGCTCCTCGAGGTAAAGAAACTTCACACTTCAAAGATGGGCATGGTCGTGATGAAGCTGATAGTCATCACACTGACCAGTCGAAGGAGAAGAATGATAACAACCATTGAGGAAGAAAAGATCGCCCAGCGCAGATGGGAAGACCACCACTGCATCCCAACCAGCAGCGCAGTGGCAAGGAGCATGTCACACACGGCAAGCCTTCCGAAAAAACTCGGAGTATGGTGTTCGATCGGTTAGGGAGGCATACCGCTCAGATGGATCTAAGAGACATCATTACTGATAGGAGAAGGGCCGTCCCGGTCGAAGGGCGAGGTCCAAACCGACCTACCAGTCAAGTAGAAATACTTGATGATGGTGTGCCGGGTAGAAGCGCCTGACCAAGCGGTCCCGAGAATGAGTCCCAAGCAGTGGTCCCAGGCATCCAAGCCCAGCTTGATGCTCTGATAGCAGCAGTTCAGGGTCTGTCGAAACGACCCTCTGTGATCGATCCAGTAGACCACAGGAGTGGCAGCCCGTTTTGTACTCGAATTAGAGCAGCCCAGCCACCAGCGAAGTACAAAGCACCGGTACTGCCAGTTTATACAAAAAAGGCAGATCCGATAAGGCATGTAGGGAAATTCGAAGATCAGATGGAGTTGCTCGGAGTGAGTGATGACTATCGGTGCAGGGTCTTCCCCACCACATTGTCCGACACTGCCCAGGAGTGGTATTGGAAGTTTAAGCCAAACTCTATCACTTCCTGGGAAAGTTTTAGGAAGGAATTTTGCAGACAGTTCAGTGCTGTCGAACCCCTCCAGTTTATGCCAATCACTTGGCAGATATTAAACAAGGGAAGGACGAGTCTCTCAAGAACTACATACAAAGCTTCATGAGAGAAGCTAACCGAGCTACTGCAGTTGGAGATTAGGGGAAGATGGTGGCAATTTCTTCCGGCATAATCTATCGGAGTCCTTTGTGGGACAGCATTCATCGCAACCCAATTTCAACGTTACAACAATTTCTTGACCAGGCGGACAAGTATATGAAGTTGGATGATGCGATTGAGAAGGGAGAGAAGGGCTTGAACAATCCGAGCGGATCGACTGATCCTCCTAAGAATGGTAGAAGTGAGCAAACTGGTGGTAAGAAACGTGGGAATAACGGGTCTGACCGCCACAATGAAAAGAAGGCTAAGTCAGGATCAAATGACAAGCCAACTAAGTATGAACCTCGGTTCACCAATTACACCACTCTTTCTGCAAGCCGAGCGAAGATATATCTCGCAAGCCATCTGGAGGTCCCCTACCGGAAACCCCCACCAATCAAGAATGAGATGAGTAAGAGATATATGAACAAATTCTGTCATTTCCATGGGGACTATGGTCACGACACAAATGAGTGCAATCATCTCAAGAATGAGATAGAGTTCCTCCTCCGGTCGGGGAAACTGAAAAAGTATCGAGCAGAAAATACCCAAGGAGAGGGAAGTAACAACAATCTTGGGCTCAAGCGGCAATGATCCCCACCTTTGCAACCTGAGCCTGTGGACTTCACTCTAGACACCATATGTGGAGGTCCACATCTGGCTGGAGATAGCAACAAGGCAAGGGAGAGGTATGCTCGCACCCTTCGTCATGAGTTGGATGCAGCATCAACCTCCGAAGTTATGGTTGTCGAGGAGCGGCCTCCGAAGAACCCACGATACGAAAGTGAGTCCCTCACTTTCACTGAAGATGATGCTCGACACATGAGATATCCTCATAATGACCCTCTCGTCGTGACAGTTCAAATAGCGAATATGAGGGTGAAGAGATGCTTGGTCGACATAAGGAGTTCTGTAAACATTATTTATAAATCATCCTTTGAGAGGATGAATCTATCTATCAATGACTTGAAGCCATGCTCTCAAGTCATTTATGGGTTCACTGGAGAAGGATTGTCACCAGCTGGAACGATCAAGTTGCCAGTCACAACGGGGGATGCTCCCAAGCATGAGACAGTGATGACATAATTTTTGATAGTTGACTGCCCGTCCGCCTATAATGTGGTTATTGGTCGACCACTGCTCACAGCCTTGCATGCAGCAGTCTCTATATGGCACCTTTCCATGAAGTGCTTGACCAGTGCAGGCATAGGCTGTGTCCGAGGAGACCAGAGAGAGGCTAGGGAATGTTATAATGCCTCGGTAGCTAAAGCAAGGAAGGGGGCCAAGGAAAGCAACATGATTGTATGTGCCGAGAGAGAGGAGGTAGACAAGATGGATGTTGACCTAAGTTTTGCAGTCGTAACCGATCAAGAAGAGATGTTAGAAGAGTTTGGCTAAGAAAGCACTCTTGGTTTAAGAGAACAAAAAGCCCCATCCGGTGATGAAGTCACCAAATAGGGCATTGCCCAAAGCGAGGGAAGGGACTTTGATCCTCGATTTGGGGATTATGAAAGTGAGGTGGGACCGTCCAAGGAGTTAGAGGAGGTCCTAATAGATGAGAATGACCCGACCAGAGGGGTCAAAGTTGGAAAAAAGTTGAAGTTAGAAGTGAAAGCACAGCTGATAGAATTTTTGTGAATGAATCAAGATGTCTTCGCCTGGTCTCACAAGGATATGGTGGGTATCTCACCAACTGTGATCAGCCATGTGCTCAACGTGGATGAAAGCTATCCAGCAGTGCAGCAGAAGAGGAGATTGCTTGACAAAGATTGAGCAAAGGCTCTCAAGGAGGAGGTGGAGCGGCTAAAGGAAAACAGGTTTATAAGAGAGGCATATTACCCTGCCTGGGTTTCAAACCCAGTGTTAGTGCCTAAGTCCAATGGATAGTGGAGGACTTGTGTGGATTTTACCGACCTGAACAAAGCATGTCCAAAGGACTGTTTTCCTTTGCCGAGAATAGACCAGTTGGTGGATGCGACCTCTGGTCATGAAACATTGTCATGGATGCGTATTCGGGGTATAACCAGATTAGCATGCATCCTCCTGATGAAGATCATACCAGTTTTCGAACGGACATAGGGTTGTATTGTTATAAGGTCATGCCATTTGGATTGAAGAACGCCGGAGCTACCTACCAGCGTTTGGTGAATGGTATGTTCCGTGACTTAATCGGCAAGAACATGGAGGTGTACGTAGACGATATGCTGGTGAAGTCAAAGGAAGCTGAAGGACATGTACGAGACTTGGAGGAGTGCTTTACAATACTGAGAAAGTACAACATGAAGTTAAACCCCCTCAAATGTTCATTTGGAGTAAGTTCTGGAAAATTTCTTGGGTTTATTGTGAACTCCCGAGGAATAGAGGCAAATCCAGAAAAGATAAGGGCGCTCGCAAAAATGAAGTCTCCGGCCAGAATTAAGGATGTGCAAAGCTTGACTGGGCGGATTGCAGCTCTAAGCAGGTTCATCTCTAAATCGATGGACAAGTGTGTCCCGATTTTTAACCTGCTTAGAGGGAGCAAGAAGTTTGAATGGACGGTAGAATGTGAGCAGGCTTTCCAAGCCATAAAGGAACACTTGCCTGCTCTTTCGAAGCCAGTTGATGGGGAGGGCCTCTTTATTTACCTAGCAGTCACGAAGCACACTGTTAGTGCTGCCCTAGTACGAGAAGAAGATAAAGTGCAGCATCCGGTGTACTACGTTAGCAAGTGATTGATAAGAGCAGAATCCTGGTATCCCATGATCGAGAAGTTGACCTATTGCTTGGTACTTGCATCTCGCAAGTTGCGGCCAGAGATGGGTCATCGAACGAGCATCATTCAGGAGCTGGAATAATATTGGTCACGTCAGAGAAGCACCGAATTCATTGTGCATTAAGATTCAGATTCAATGCTTCTAATAATGAGGCGATGTATGAAGCCCTCCTAGCAGGCTTGCGCTTGGCTAGAGATGTTCGTGCCCGGTCGGTTGAAGTGAACAGTGATTCCCAATTGGTGGTCTACCAAATCTTAGGGGAATATCAAGCAAGGGTCCTACGCATGATGGCATACTTAAATAAGACCAAGGATCTGCTAGCACAATTCGAGGAGTATACCATTAAGTTGGTACCACGGGAGCAGAACTCTAACGCAGATGCTCTAGCAAAACTAGCTAGTGCAAAAGATGCTGAAACTCTGAATATAGTACCGGTGGAATACTTGGCAGAGCCGATCATTAATGAACAAGAAGCCATGCCCATCACAATAGTTGACACTTGGATGACACCCATCATTGCTTACCTTGAGCAAGAAACCCTCCCAGATGATCGTAATGAAGCAAAGAAGATTATGAGGCAAGCTGCTAGGTACATTATGATGGATGGGATGTTGTATAGAAGAGGGTACTCGTTGCCTCTACTCAGGTGCATAGCACCCGACCAGTCAAAAAACTTATTAGCTGAAGTGCACGAGGGGTTCTGTGGAGATCATGCTGGGGGGCAGAGTCTATCTAAAAAGATTTTGCGGCAAGGATTTTTCTGGCCTACAATGAATGAGGATTCTATGGAGTACGTAAAGAAGTGTGATAAATGCCAGAAATTTTCTAAAGTGCCCAGGGTGCCTCCGAATGTCTTGAAGCAAATGCAGAGCCCATGGCCTTTTGCGGTATGGGGCATTGATCTGATCAGGAAATTACCTAAAGGGAAAGGAGGAGTACATTTTGCGGTGGTTGTTGTGGATTATTTCACCAAGTGGACTGAAGCCGAACCACTAGCCATTATCACCTCGAAGAAAGTGTTAGACTTTGTGATTAAGAATATAATATGTCGCTATGGTCTGCCCAAGAAGATAGTGTCTGACAATGGCACTCAGTTCAACAGTGACATATTTACCGATTTCTGGACTCGGCATGGTATCACAAAAAGTTTCTCCTCGGTAGCCCATCCACAAGCCAATGGGCAAGTTGAAGCCATAAATAAAACTCTGAAGGATACTTTAAAAAAGCATCTAGAGCGAGCTAAGGGTGCATGGGCGGAAGAATTACCAGAAGTCCTTTGGTCATACAAGACTACTGCTCGGACAACAACTTGTCATACCCCATTTTCCTTGGCATATGGGTATGAGGCCATGTTACCTGTGGAAGTAGACCCACCATCTCATCGAAGAGCCATGAATGACCAGGAGGAGAATCACCGATTGCTAGCTGAATCTTTAGATTCCCTCGAGGAGAGACGAGAAAAAGTAGGTTTGAGAGTTGCTGCTCATCAGCAAAAGGTGGCACGCTATTTTAATTCCAAAGTCTGAAATCGAAAGTTCCAGGTCAGAGATTTGGTCCTCAGAAAGGTGTTCATCAGAGACACGGTGGCTGGAGTACTAGGACCAAACTAGGAGGGACCGTATCAAATTGAGCAAGTCTTGCCACCCAACACTTACAAGCTTGCTCGGTTAAATGGAGAGCTGATCAGGAACTATTGGAATGGCGAGCACTTGAGGAAATATTATCAATGAATGCTGCTTACAGAGTAGTAGCTTTGTATCAAGTGTTTAACTTGTTATTTAAGTTTGTTTATTAATTGGATATTTGCTAACCAGTCATGTTATTTTGAACAATGTTATATTGTTTGAGACTCGTAATTAGACACGCTTTGTCCTTTTTTTTATGAGTAATAAAAGAGATCACGCGCAGCGCGGTCGAATCTTGCTACAAATTTTGCATATGTGTTGATTATTCTTGTTTTGGCAGTGTTCAACTAGTCGGTATCCATCAGATGAATGACCAACGTTTAAATAGTTGCATGTTTTTGCAGTGGTTAATTGCTGAAATATTTTTTTATATTCTATGTGTTTCACGAGTAATAATTGCTCGGAAAAATTCGGTCAAGTAGCAAGTGATCAAGGATTTTTCAACCCTCAATCACTTGGGGGGCACATAGGGTATACTGGCATACACTTCAACACAGGCAATAAGAGCACGAGCAAAGATATTTGTTTTTAGGCTGACTTGTAACTTTTTGACGTCGAAAGGGCCGTTAAGCTAACTTGTTTTACAAAGCTTAATTAACTTGGAATTTTATTTTTTCAAAATTTTAAGTTAGAAGCAGATATTCGTGTGACAATAAAAATTATGCTCATAAAATGTTAGAGCAATAAGAGTGTGAGAAAGTACACTTAGTATGGGCTTATGAAATGTCTACAATTTCTAAGTTAGAAAACTAAGTACTTACATGAAAATATAAGGCATCTATGTAATAAAAAATTTAAATGATTAAGTCTATAAAAGTAAAGTGTTTATAGCTCGGCCATACGAGCAAAAGTGCAGTAGCAAAATACAAAACAAAAGTCTACTAGTCAGCTGGTCGGATGACAACTTGTCTGGTCGGATGAAGGCCTCTCTGGTCGGATGGGAGCTCACTGGTCGGCTATGGCAGGTTGGTCAACCCCTTCCTCAGCATCACCTACTTCTTCCTGTAGGAATGACAGCGTGGGGGAAACAGATGTAGTGCTGGCAGGACTTGCTACTTCCTCGGCAGCCTTTGCCTCACATTTCGCAAGCTCCTTTGCCTTGGCCTCCTCTGTGAGAAAGTCGAGGTTGAGAGGCTTGTTCAGCTTCCACACTTGATAAAAGCAGTTGAAGCTGATTTCCTCGTAGCGAGCAAGATCGGCTTGTTTCTCCCGCCTTAGCTCCACATTCTCGCAAGTCAATTCCTCGTTCTCACAAGTCAGTTTCTCCAGCTGATCGGTTAGTGACTTGTTGGTTTGGATTTTTTGTTGATTCTCATCAGACAGTCTCCTAAGAGACTCATCCCGCTCGGCCACGGTCCTCTCTGCCTGCTCCAGCTTGGATTTGAGGTCTTTCTCCGAAGCAGTTAGAGTCTCCACTCTAGCTTGAGCATCCACTAGTTGATCATTTAGGACCTTGATCAACTCCTTATAATCAACTGCTCGGAGTTGAGCGTGACTGATGGTGACAAGCAGCTGCATGGAAAATAGGAGGTTATTACAAGTAAAAATATTAATAACAAACTGTCTTAAGATAAAACACTTACATTCATCAACTAAGCAAGCCCTCTTCTTAAGACGACTTCAACGCTAAGCCGAGGAAAGGATTCAAAGCTTTGAAGAATTGAAATACCATGGATAGTCTCATCAAGAAGTTCCTTTCTGAGGCCACCAGCGGTGCGAAGGACCTCACTCGAGCCAGTTAAGAGAGTAGGAGTTAGGCTCGCAGAGGGAGGAAGCGAGGAAGGAGTCAGCTGCGGGATTGCGGTCGACTCATTGGGTTGCCTCCCTTGGCTGGGCGGAGTGGTCCTTGGGACTTTTCTCGAAGGGGTGGAGCCACTTCCTTCCCTAGATTTCCTCTTTGGGGAAAGAAGGGCGTTGAATTGCCTAAACATCTCTGAATCTGCAAAAGAGAAAGCACAAGATTTGTTAGTAAAAAAATAAAGCAATATGTGGATAAGTACATTACTACTACTAGACAGTTCTATAAATCCCATATAACCAAGTTATCAAAACATCTCACTATGACTACTAGACCTGAGTTGAGGATTTGGTCGAGGAAGCCGTCCTCGTCGTCGGATGATGAGCTTAAGTCCCTCTCAAGCTGGATGGCCTTTCCCTTCCCAAGCTATGTGGGAATAGCAGGTCTGCGCTGGCCCTCTGGCTGGGGCTCCCTAATGATCAGATCACTTGGTCTGCGGGAGTTAGGAGAAGGTCCAGGAGAGAACTGATCGGTCACTACCTTAGTATCGGCGTTGGACTGATCAGTTGCATTAGCTTCCTCGGTTGTGTTCTCCACTGTGATGTTCTGGTTACTTGGCAGCAGGCTCACCATCTGAAGATTATCTACAGTAACCAACTCTTTCACATCCTTCTCCTTGATGCACATATTGGACAACTCCTCTGCTCGGTCAAACATTTCTTTTGTAGGCAAGGATTGCTGAAATGGACCCGCATGCATAAAAGCCAGGTTGTTGGCTTTGATGTCCGAAGTGAGAAAATACTCTGTATAGTATTTCCCAGGATTCGACTTGTGAGCAATGCCATAAAGGTATTTAACCCCTTTATGCCTATGAAAGAGGTGGAAAAAACCTGTGTTCTTGTGGCTCGGGTTGGTTCTAAAGTCGAATAGGTAGTGAATTTTGTGAGGAGTAGGAGGATCCCAGCCTTGCAGGAAGTAAAGGATGAACAAGGCAGACAATGCCTGAATCCCGTTAGGAGCGATCTGGGAGGGAGAGACATTGAAATAATCCGCTACTGACTGGAAGAAGGGGTGTAGCGGGATAGTAGCTCCTGCATATATATGATGCCTAGACCAGGCACAGTAAGGTCTGCCAGGCTTGTTAGCTCTCTGATGAGAGTGCGGACATATCACATTAACCCCTCTCAAGCCCAAGGCTTGGATGTGTTTGTCAAACATCCCAGGGTTAAGTTTCGTGGGTTTGGCGGTAAACCAAGAAGATGTTTCTTCTCCTTCCTTTCTTGGCTTTTGGACAGCCAAACGCTGGATCTCAGTAGCGAATTTCTATGTAATTTTTCTCCGAGGCTTATTTGGTTTTTGCGTCTGGCGGGGTGGTCTCGAAGAAGCCGCAGTTCGGACCTCACTGCGTTCCACCACTTTCTGTACCGCTCTGCGGGCTACTTGAGGATCCTGGTCTGTGGGAGTCTGTTGGACTTCTTTACCCTCATTGTTGACTGTTCAGCTTGTTGATGGAGGAACTTCTCTTCGTGAAGAAAATATAAAGCTGAACGAGGGAGGATTTTCTTAAAACGGCGGAGGCGATCCTTAGGAGTGCGACTGTTAGGAGACTTCGACGAGCGAATGTCCCAGCATCCGAGCAGCTCGCCTGATGTCCGAGGGGCACACCGAGGGTGCCTGAGCAGCTGTCCGAGGAGCCAGGCCTGCGTTCGAGCGGATGGCCCAGCATCCGAGCAGCTCTCCTGTGTCCGAGGATCCAGGCCTGCGTCCGAGTGGATGGCCCAGCAGCACCTGTGTCCGAGGAGCCCAGCGTGTCCGAAGTGTGTGTGTCTGAAGAGTGCCGAGGGACCTAGTCTGAGCAGTGAGTCCCTAGTCCAAGTAGTGAGGCTCTAGTCCGAGCCCAAGGCTAGGCATCCGATCGGACTAAAGTTTTCAAAATACAAAGAGTAGTGGCCAATCGGCCATACCCCAAACCTCAACCCTAAACCTATGCCGAAAAACAAAGACCCTAAATTTCATCTAGCATAAACACAATTTCTCATCCAAAGCACATAACCACAAGATAAAAATGGGGAATTTGTAAAGTTTCAAATGTTCTAGAGACCATATTCATATCATCCATTGCCCATAAAACCATACATGTGATTTAGGTTGAAAAACTCATTTTTCTTTAAATTTCTATGAAATTGAATGTAAAATTGAGTTACCCATAACCTAAACAACATCAAAATAGCCACAAAATACATTTCATTTCAAAGATTCATACATGTATTCAAGGGGAAAATTTCCAAGAGGGTTTCGGCCAACACACCCATTTTTCTTGAAATTTTGAAAAAAAAAAAAAAAACAACAACAACAACAACACAAGTGAGGATGAAGGAGAAGGACTTACCCAATCTTGAAGAGCCCTTGGATTTGCTTGAAGAAAGCTTGAAGAAATAAGAGCTCCTCCTTGAAGATCCTTAAACTTTCGGCCAAGAGAAGAGAAGCTTGTGGGTTTCAGCCAAAGAGAAGATGAGAAATTTTTTTGATTTTTTTTCACTCTTGTGTTTGTGGGAGTGTGGGCATGAGGTCTATTTAAAGGAAAAAAGTGGGAATTGCCACTTATCTTTGGACCCTTGGAATTCCTTGGATATTTTTTCTCCCCACGACTGTGAGCAGGTAATTGCAGTGATCGTGGTCTGCTATGGAGTCGTGGTTTGTTGCATGGGCGGGAAGATGAACAGTTGGATTTTTTTTATTATGCCGTCAACTGTGGAGAAAAAAGTTTATTATGTGAGAGTATCATATAATAAACTTGGGGGGCAAATGTTATCCCAAAATTTGAAGACGATGACGTGGCAATGAAAATGACAAATGGCAAGGAATGGTTGGGTGATCTGGCTTAGGAGTGACCCGGTAGACCAGTGAAGAATTTTGACTAACCAGTCAAGTGTCATGACCGACCAGGCATGACCTTGTCCAACCAGTCACATGTTTGTCTGCCCAGGAATGACCTTGTCCGACCAGTCACATGTTTATCTGCCCAGGCATGACCTTGTCCGACCAGTCATGACCATGTCCGACCAATCAAGTGCATGTCTGCCCAGCCAGGTGCATGTCTGCCCAGTCAGGTTCATGTCTGCCCAGTCAGGTGCGTGTCCACCTAGTGAAGGTTTGGCCGACTAGCCTGAATGTGATATGGATCGACTAGACAGAGCAGGGCTACACCAGAGATCCCAGAAACGGCTGCAACAAGAATTGGTCTTGGCTTGCGCGGGAATCTCTCAGTTTATCCCATTAATATAGTGTATCGTTATATTTTGAATATTATTGTAAATTAAATAGAGTGAGAATAACAAAATATCCTGATTATGAGGGACATCATCTGTACGATCCTGGGCCTATAAATACAAAGCTCATGGCATCATAAAAGGATTCGGATTCTGATTTTCTAGAGAGAGTATTTTGAGAGAACTCTTGTATTCTTGTAATCTGCACTAAAGAATCTCAGTTGGCTCAGGTTCATCTGATCTTGAGTGTAGATCCATAATCATAACTCTAAGTGGATTAGGCTATTACCAATACATTGGGGCTGAACCACTATAAAAATCGTCTGTGTCGTTTATTTCTCTTGATGGTTTTTGTCGTTTTGACGTCTACACGTCGTTGGCCAAAAACGCGGTCAACAACTACCTTAGGTCAACTTGTTACTGGGTTTAGTATACTTGTGTGTAAGACTATTCTTACTAAGCGTTTTCGTTTACCTAATTGTTTTATGTTGTAGGTAAGTACAAAAGCAAAGTGGAGCAGTGCGCACTGGAGTCTGCTTGGATATGTACATGTGTCCTGATCTGGGGAGGTTTTTGATGGATCACCATTTTGAAAAGAAAAAGCTGGAAGTTTGTTATTTCTTTTGGGATAATTGTTTTGTTATAACTCTGTGGAAGAGTAGCTGTATTTCTATTTACTAAACTAAAAGTGTGCGCACGCAACCTTTTTAAAAGTTTTTTTTATATGGATTTTTGGTACAATGATTGAATGTACAAGTCTAGATTTCCATATGTTTTGGTCTTGTATGTTTTGAGGCTCGTTACATGGTTGGGCAAGCTTCAATGGAGTTCAGGCAATGTTTACACAATGCTTTGAAAACAAAAATTGTGATCCCTTTTACAATGGTGCCCTAGCCTTTTATAGAGGCTAAGAGCAATTAACTCTCTTAATGAGGAGTTAATACAAGAATATTCCCACATAATTTTGATTAAATATCTAATTAAAATACATTTATGTGATAAAGGTGGTGGCGAGCTGATGCAGATCGCACGGGGCCCAATCCGTAGGTTGCAACCCACTCTTTTATGGGGAACATGCCCTTGACATGGTTAGAATGCAGCCGCACATCTCCCATGTTAGATGACGCCTTGGGACATACAGATTATTGAGTGTACGACCTCGACACCACTACTCGCGGCACGAAAAAGCTGTCAGGTGGTCGCTTATCGTCCAAAGTCATTGGGACTGACATTTGGCACTCCCTCCATGTCCCGAGGAGAAACTCATTAGGTCTGAAGTACTAACCGACCCATCAAAGGGGAGGACCCCGATGTAGGTCTTAGGGACGTGGCCTAACTTGAAGGCATTCTCGCTAGATGAAAGAGCAAACCGCATCTAGAGGAGCTTACCCTAAGAGGACCTCTGGGGGAGCCCCACACGACTTCATTTATTTTGAATTAATATCTTTAGCGTTTATGATGTTTATAAACATTTTTATTTATATTTAGAATGAAAACTTACCATCTATTGTTGTAAAAAAAATGACCTTCAAGAGAAGGGAAAAGCAAACAACGGTGAATGCTCTTTTCGTCAATATGAAAGGGATTCTGACTATTTGCTAATTAATATGTATGATTTTGATTAACATAATCGATTGATATAATTTTTTATATATAAATTGGTAAAACTACTGTCATTTACATTGGGTTATGTTTTGTATATTATATTGTAATAATAAAATATGGTATTATTATAGTATTTTCTTTACTTTTATTGTATATAACTAAAAGAAGTATTTTTTTATTCCAAAGTAAATTTGAAATTATTTCATTGAGTTTACTGTTATACTTTATTTATTTATAGTAGAAATGTTATGGCTTGTTTGATAGTATTTTTTAAAAAAAAGGTTTGTTTGATAGAATTAATAATAAATGTATTATATACAAAAGTTCAATTTGAATATCCTTATTAGCTATAAATATATGATAAATTAATCTTTTTTTATTACTTGAAAAAGTTTTGTTTTAGTAACATAAACTATTTTACTTAAATGTTTTTTTTCAATAAAATGTTTTACCTTTTTCAGTTTTGTATTTATTTTCTTAAAAATTAATTTGAATTAGTATTGTTGAAGATGTATGGTCCAACAAATAAGGTCATTTTATAATAGAATTATGAATTATTTAAAATGTAAGTGTCGTTAGGTAACAATTAAAAAATTGGTTTCTGTTTATATAATAAGAAATGTGAAAAAAAATACAAATTTTTGTTTGGTAATATCATTTCCATTTTTTTTATAGTTTTTTTTTTTTGTACACTTTCAAATATATATATATATATATATATGTTTTTCTCTTTTCTTAGATGAAATATGTTTTTCTCCAATAATTTTTTTTTCTCTCCCTTGTTTGATCGACTTTTTCTCCTCATGTGACTTTTAGAGAGAATGTATGACCCGAGGCTCACCAACACAGTCGCCATAATCACTGTCAAATATGTTGTATTAGTCACACTTTACACTAATTAGTTAGTGAGTTAACATTCTGTTAGGTTAACTCTCTTTTCATTTCCTCTTGTTCTAGGTTTCCTCCATAATATATAAAAAGAGGCTCTCTATTGTATACTAGACTTGGTTTTTTTCAATGAAACACAACTTTTCTTCTAAGCTTTTCCTCCTCGGTTTCTTCTTGATTGATTTCTAATATGGTATCAGAGAATTTCTCCATTCTCGTTTCTTGATTTCATTTTCTCTACTTTTTCATCTTCTTGTTTTGCTATTTTTCTTCTCCCATTTCTCTACCATGGCTCGAACAAGATCCAGTCGATTCACCCCCACTGTTGAAATGATAGGTATTGAGTCCTCTAATCCCTTTAATGGTGCTTCTACTGAGCTTCCTCATCCCATTAATGGTGCTCCTACTACCTCTGTCTTCCAACTCAATGATTGCACGACCTCAAAAAATGATCCATGTCATCTTTCTAATGTTGACCACCTAGGGGTTGTTATCGTCTCTAGCATTCTTCAAGGCACTAGTAACTACAATGCATGGTCTCAAGCTAACAAACTTTAACTCATTGCGAAGATGGGTTTTGTTCTTTGTACGCTCTTTTTCCCACCTATCAACAATCCATCCTAAAATTCTTGGATTTGATAAGGTAAATGGATTTATGGAATAACGTGGTTCATTTCCATAAAAAGACAGTTGTGATGGATTGATCTTGAAATTGGAAACATGGGGGAAAAAATTTAAGTTTTAAGGATTGCAGATTTGGATAGACTTGTAAATGATCTAACACTTTCTTCATGATAAGAATTTTAAGAGTAAGTGGATAAAAAGATAAAGGGTGGCTTAGACCCTCATTTTTTAGACAAAAAAGAATAGTGGATGATAGACCCGCATTCAAAGGAACACAATGTGGAGTTAGTTATTTGATTGTATCACGCTATGACATATGTCTGAACGAGTTTATGCTACTATTATAGCTAACAAGTGACAAATTTTGGACAACACCTTAAGCAGTGGGGTAAAAAAAATGATGTTATCCACTTGTTCAATAGAACACATCAAAAAGAAGGAATTTAGAAGGATCAAAAGTGAATGACTACTTTTAAAGATTGGTGGAAAACTCAAACACATGGACTAGGTATTTGGCTGTGAACAGTTGAATTGACAAACTAAAAGATTGAGAACAAGAAACCTGTATAAGGAAGGGCTGATAGGAAAAATGAGCATGACATTATAAGCCTTAAGTGTTATTAAAGGAATCAGTTAACATATGATGTTAGAAGACGCTCAAAATGGAATTTACGGGAACATGTCTCAGATTTAATTCTTGTTTGCATGATTGAATTGATCAGGGAAGAGGATTTAAGAGTATATATGGCGCAATCCAATAAAAATTCTAGATGAAGAAACATAGTATGAAGTATGTACATATATGCTATGGATACTAAGGAGTTGTGGAGAAAGCTACCTAAAATATGAAAAATTGAATATATATGGCAATAGTTATGGACTATGAAGTAGAACCGGTAAAGATGGGTTACTACTAGAACGGATAGAAAAGTGTCAAGAATATCAAGTGGCAATAATTGAAGGCAAAAGAAGGGTTAAAATGCTCTGAATTTGATCAAAGGGTGGTGTAAACCCAAAAATGGATACAAATATAAGTTGTTTATTGGATATGGCTATAGTGCTTAGCCAAGATGCTTCATGATGTTCATAAGAAGTGGGTGATGAGGAAATGTTGAAATATTAACGACACTCATGGAGGAGAGAATCTTGTGATGATATGGTAACATGAATTTTGAGGAAGAAATTCCTTTTAAGGAAGGGACAGTTGTAATATCTGCATTTTCGTTTCATGGGAAGTTTTGTAATTTTGGCATGTGAGAGAAACTTGGTAATTTAATACTCTTTAGGGGTATTTTTGTAATTTTGTGAAATTACATGTTATGTGATTTTTATGAATATGTTTGTGTAATATTAATATCTGTGAAAGATATTTTATGTTGAAAAATATCGAGGGTGCTCGGGTTATGAGTAAAAGTGATGAATCACGATTTCCTTCAAGTGCTAGGGGCTTTAATGTCAAGAATAGTTGAAATAAGGGTCATGATAGAATAAATATAACATATGGGGAATAAGTTAATTGTGGATTATGAAAACTAATAGTTTAGTGGAGAATTACTAAAAATGGTTTAGTGAAATTATTAGAATGACTTAGATCAAGGGTAGGATTGTAATTTGGCAATAGTGAGTCATTATAAATAGAAAGAGAAAGAATAGGGTTAGGGTTAGACTCACAATTTGAATTCGGTGGTTGCACTACACATGATCAAAGGAGAGAACTCTCTCTCTCTCTTTGTAAACTAGGGTTCAAGATCTAAGGAAGAAAAAGCATGAGGATCTCTTCATATATGTATGGATCACTAGGAACTCATGTGGGCGCACAATTAGGATGCTTTGGGAGGATATTTTCATTGCTTAGGTTGCTCTACATGATCTAGGTAAGAAATTTTCACACATTTTAAGTTTCTTTTATTATTCTTGAAGGTTTTGGTTATGTTAATTGTTATTTTGATTCGAAAGCATGATAGGTTGGGATGATTGGTTTTATATGCATGTTAGAGACAAGGATATTATTTAATAAATGTTAGAAACATGTTAGGAAAGAATTAATAAAGATATAAGGTTTGGTTTTGTAATATATGTTCATAGCTTGGGGAAGAAGAAATTTTGTTGTAAGAGATTGTTAGAGTTATGGAGTTAGGGGCTGTCCATGAATTTTTGGTATTATATTAATCTCTAAGAATTGTATGACGATATAGAGGGATTCAATATGAGAAAAACCCAATAAGAATCGTCCAAAATGGATTCAAATTGAGAAAGTTATGGTTGTTCGAAGTTGAGACGCCCCAACCCCATTTAGGAGAGCTACAGCACTCAACGCAGTAGAATTTTAGGTTTAAATAGCGCCCAAATATTTGCGCCCTAGCGCTTGGCAGTTACAGGAGCATATTTTTATTTTATTTTTGGTTTTTTAGGCTATTTTGAGGTTGTTTAAAGTGTCGTTCGTTGGGGACTTCTTCCCTGACTTCTTGGGGACATTTTTAGCACTTCTAGGACTTTTCTAATGAAGATTTATGGTTGATTGGGTATTAGGAAGTGTGAGATTTGGTTCATGACATTTGGTTAAGTTACGAGTCTCTAAACGATATATGTTGTATGTTTTGGATTTAGGACTCGACAAGACACTTGAAAGGAGGTGAATGTGTCGCTGCTGGACTTGAGGTAAGAAGAATGGTCACTATAACACAGGTTATGCATTTGAGTGCAAAAATGTTTTGTGGGTGTGATCTAATGGTTATGATTATTAATGTTATATGTATGACTATGCTTTGTCCAAAGGGAACTTCTCCAAGCAGTTTAGGAGAGTTCTCGTACCTTAACCATTTTGTTCGGTTTCTGTGCTAACTACATGGTTCTTGCTTCTTCCTTCACTTTTGGGTCCCTGGTCATGGTTGGTGTAACGACCTAAAAATGCTAATAGGGTTTAATACCTTGATTAGCGTGTCGGGAGGGCATAATTTGATATGTATGTGATTATGTGATTTAAATGTGTGACTATGTGGAATGCATGATTTATATGATTATGTGAATATATTATATGCATGTTTATGAGTATTAGATATGCATGTGGGCCATTTACTGCTTATAAGGGCATATTTTTAATTTTGGCCCGTTAAGGGCATAAATGTGATTGTATGTGATAAATGGTTGAGACAACATTATTATGTGGATATATTTGCAGTATATGGCTCGAGGCGATCCTAGTGAGCGGATTAGCTAAATAGTCACAATAAGGAATAATACCCGACTTGGGGTGGGCTTAGGGGTATTTTAGGAACTTAAAATATAATTTGGGGTTTATTGAGTCAAGAGTAAGTATTTGGTAATTATTTGGACATGTCGGGATTAATTGGGAATTGATAGGATGACTTGAGGAATTAGCGGGAATTTGGGAAAAGACCATTTTACCCTTGGAACAATTAAAGAAGGTTGAGTTTATAGAGGGGCATTTCTATCTTTTGGGATTAAGTTTATCCTTAGACACTTTAGGATTATACCAAAACTAATAGGAAACTAGAGGAATCTCTCAGCCTTCTCACTCTCTCACTCACGTTCACTCTCACTCCCTCTCTTAGGCTTGGAGCTAAGGAAATTTGAAGGAACGAACTTGAAGGATTTAGGCTGGTTGGAGCTGGGGGAATCAAAGATAAGGTCAAACAAGAGTTCTAGGGAGATTAGGCTATCAATTCAAGTAAAAATTTAACTTTTGATTGTTGAAATCTGTTGAAATAATGTTAGAACTTAGAGCTTGCATGAGAATGGTTTTTGAGGCTGATTGTGAGTGTTTAAGGAGAGAAAGGAATTGTTTATACGCTAGATATGATGTTTAGGCTATAAGGATGGGAATTCTGGGCTTAAATATGAGTTTGGCTGCTGATTTAGGGTATGAATTTGAGGTTAGGCTCGAGGAAAAATGCTAGAAAGGAAGGATTTTCTGGGTTTGGGGGCTCGGGGTGCCTTTGTTTGGCCAGGCGCGCCGCGACCCAGGGGGTGCAAGTCGTGGCCCGTATCCTCCAGCAGGGAGGGCTGGGCCTCTGTCTAAGGGGCGGGTCGTGGCCCTAAATGGAAAATAAAGGGAAACCAAGGTTTTAGGTTCGGGGATTCAAACCTAAGCACTCGGGACGAATTCTACTACCCGGTTTAGTAGAATTCGAGGTCCCAGAGGCTATTATTTGTTTCCAAAACATTTATTTGGATTAGAGATTGATAGTTATCCATTGTTGCTTGTGACTAGGATTATCGTTAAGGCTCAGGACTGAAGATCGTGCTCGGGACCGCTCTTTAGTTATCGCTCGGGATTCGAGGCAAGAAAACTGCACCCATGTGGTTGTGAACGAGACCAAGTTTCTCTGTAATTGAACGTATCTATTATGTGATTATATTTTTGTTATGCATTATATGAAAGTATGGCCTAAGGGTGTCGGGGCTGATGATAAGTGTATTGAACGCAGCTCAGCCTAAGCAAGTCGGGATCAACTTGATAAACAGAGGGCTCAGCTTAAGGGCACCGACGCCTGAACAGTTGTATTACTGATTGAGGTGTATGCTTGAAAATACATGTTTACCGTGGTTTAGCTTAATGGTTGTACTCTTCTGAATAATTGAATTAATTGGATTAAAGTTTATTGAATGCTACTGCTGTTATATGTGTTTGTTGTTTATGGTTTTCTTGTTGGGCCTTGGCTCTGCAAAGGGAAACTGGACCAACCATGAGTTGGAGAGCTCTGGGGTGGAGTGTACATCATCAGCTACTCGATCGCCACGGCCGAGGGAAAATTACAGGAATAAAGCTCTAAATTGTATTTTGTTGTTAGACTGGCTTTTGTTGTATCATCTTTTGAGAGTTGTATTTACCACATAAACACTATTTTTGGGATCTCATGTATCAAACATTTGTTTTAATGAAAATTAACCATTTATGATCAAAAAAATTTAACCCTAACCTGTTAGTTAACTTTAGAATCACATTTATGTTCAAATGACTTGATTAGCATGTCTTGCACTATTTTAAAATACATAGTGTAATGGTCTTGGTTATCCAGGGTGTTACATCTGATATTACTATTTTTCCAGGAGATGAAGTTAACGCAACTCCTGTGGTCTTGGAGGGGCACAAACTCCCTACCAATAATACTTGGGAGATGGAGACAGAAGTAAACTAGTTCCTGAACTATCAGATGTTGAATGAGCTCGAGAAATCCTTCAGCATTGAGTCAACTCCAGAACTCTTTTTCAATAGGCTGGCATGGAAAAAAGAGAAGGCCCACACTGGCATTGGTGGGTTCGGGGTCTAGAACACGGGCCACATCAGCGCCGGGGCCAGTCTCCCATTACATGACTACTTCATGAGGTTTTTCATGTTCGTGGGAATTTCCCCAGGCATACAAACTTCTTAAGGGGTGGTACGTTTTTTGTGCATGGAAGTAGATGGTTGAACTTACCCCCGCGGAGGTGCTTTAGTACTACCGGCTATAGCCGCAGTTGAACTCAAAGAACAAGAAACGGGACGGGTTTTATAGGATGAAAACCCGTAACGTTGGTCCAGCACCTTCCAGTTCCTAGAAGCATCCCCCTGATGTTAGACACTACTGGTTCATGACATCTGCACTACTACAAAAAAGGCTTTTTAGGACTCGCAGGGCGCTAGTCCTCTATTTGAGAGCCTTAAAAAAAAAGATTTTTTAGGACTCACGTTACGAGTCCTAAAATAATGTTTTTAGGACTCGCAAAATCCCATTAAGTGCCTTTAAGTATGTTTTTAGGACTCTAAAAGAATATTTTTAGGAATTGCAAAAAAGTCTTATTTTTAATTTTTAAAAAATTAATTGATAGCCAAAGCTCCCGCCGAAGCTCCGACATTAACAGTGGCGCCACCACCCCACAGTGGTGGTTTGGGAAAATGATCAATCCTTTAGTGGGTTTTGATGCCCAAAGCACAAGGAATGCATTGGTGGTGTTCATTTGGGTCGGGGTGGCTCGAGGCGGTCGGAAAACACTCAGAAGAGTTTGGGAAAAATAGCACCACTGCGACTTCGAACGACTTTAGGCAGCGGAGGGCAGCGCGTGAGGAGCTAGGCTCACAGGGGTCGAAGGTCGCCGACCTTTTGCGTCCATTGCGCCAGCGCGTGTAGGAGGGAGGTGGTCGGAGCGCCGCCGTCCATGGCTTGGTTGTGGAGTTCATGAGAGAGAGAGATAGAGAGAGAAATGGGGGAAGAGAGCAAGGAGAGAAAGAGAGAGAATGGGTTGTTGTGTTATATTTTTCTTTGTGAAGTAATAAATAGTAAAATTTTAGTTAAAAAAATAGGAGGGAATTTGAAATTTTTTAAAATTCAAACTTTTAGGACACACATAAGTTTTTAGGACTCGCAATGCGAGTCTTAAAACATTCTCGTAATTTTAGTTGAAAAAATTGGAGGGAATTTGAAAATTTTCAAAATTCAAATTTTTAGAACACACATAAGTTTTTAGGACTCGCAAACATTCTCGTAATTTTAGTTAAAAAAAATTGGAGGGAATTTGAAATTTTTTAAAATTCAAATTTTTGAAACATACATAAGTTTTTAAGACTCGCAATGCGAGTCCTAAAACATTATCGTAATTTTACTTAAAAAAATTGGAGGGAATTTTAAATTTTTATAACACACATAAGTTTTTAGGAACAGCCTTGTAATTTTATTTAAAAAAAATTGGAGGGAATTTGAAATTTTTTAAAATTCAAATTTTTAGGACACACATAAGTTTGCGAGTCCTAAAAACATTCTTTTAGGAATCGCAATTTCAGTTAAAAAAAATTGGAGGGAATTTGAAATTTTTTAAAATTCAAACTTTTAGGACACACATAAGTATTTAGGACTCGCAATTTAAGTCCTAAAAACATTATTTTAGGACTCTTGTTTTAAAAAAAAAAACTCAAACTTTTAGGACACGCATAGTTTTTAGGCCTCGCCCCATGAGCCCTAAAAGAAATTCTTTAAGGACTCGCAACGCGAATCCTAAAAAGTCCAGGAGTTTGTTTTTAGGACTCGCATCTAGGTGAGTGCCCTAAAAAAGTGTCCTAAAAGGGTGTTTTTGTAGTAGTGCTGGGTTCCTCCTTGAAAAAAAATCCAACTCGTTAGATTAATTACTACTAGTATGGTCCACTAGTATTATGAATACATGTGACCTAGATCCAGGTTACTAGTGTAGTAGGACATTTTAGTGGAGGTACTTTGCATGCTGAGAGTATGTAGAACTGGACCAGATGTGATTTGTTAATACTTGTTTAAACACCGTTTCAAAGTATTAATTGAAAACATCAAACGATGATCATATACACGATGATCATAATCATGAGGTTGCTATGAACTCCTATATACATCATCTGATCCTCTGATTCATGCATCAAGGTTTTTCATAATGATCAGGCTAAGAACAGTTGTTTTGGGGAATCAATGATGTATATGGCTGGGGACGTAGTTTAACAGATATGGAATCTATATCTTCTTATAGATTGAATAATTATTCCCTATTGGGTCGGATTTTGGAACTGAAAAGGTTATGAGCACTCACATCGCAAACTTGTTGTGACACAACCTTCACTAGTAAAGTCAATGGTACTCTAGGAAAAAGATATAGCTAAAAGGGTAAAACAATAATTGTATTCCCTTTTAATTATGAACCGTTAATAGAGAATTAACGTTGTATGTAATGATTATATCAATGGATACTTTATTCTGTAATAAAGTACTCAGTAAATATATGTCTATAATTATCAAGAGTTCAATCTCATATTTAAAGTGGAGTAATCATGATATTAATAAATATAATTATTTAATCAAAGAGCTTTGATTAATAATGTAATATTTATTGGAGCTTGATATTATAGGTCCATAGGTTCCCATGGTGGCTCTATCAACACCATATCAAGGTAAGAGTTGGTACAAGAGTAGAACTATAATTTAGGAATTTGAGAAGAATTTTATTTTTCGGATCAAGTATAAAATTATATGATGAGGACGAATAATTAATTTAGAATTAATTATTAATTTTTGAAAATATATTTATTATTTTAAATATATAAATATATAAAATTTTGAATTTCATTTATATAAATAAATTAATTATTTTATTTGAGTGGGAGAAAATAAAATTGTTAAGTCAAAAATAGTTTTTTATTTCTTTAATTTTAAAAGATGATGATAATGATGATCATCAATTTGAATATTTGAATTTAAAATATAAATTTTGAAATATGGTTGTCATATTTTCCTTAAAAAGATTAAGACCTTATTTTGTGGAAGATTGATTTTAATTAAATAAAAGGAAAATGCAATGTAACGCCCCACTTCCTCAGAGTTGTTACTAAGTAAGTTTAAAACGTGCAATTAACTCGCTAATCGAGGTTTTAGGTTAAAAGTGTAGCTAAACTGTAATAAAAGTCATATAATTTGAAAATATAGTCATTCATTGGAATTATAAAGCGTTACACATTTGGGATCCCAAAACACTGTTTAGAAGTATTTACAACTCAAAAATATAATTAGGGTCGACTAAATGACAAAATTTAGATTAATACATAACATCTCCCAAAAAATACCCTTGGCCGTGGCAGCTAGGCAGACCGAACATGTACACGTCACTTCACGCTCTCCGTACTCATGGTTGGTTGACCTTTCCCTTGCCCTTACCTACACCATAGTGCACCCGTGAGCCTAAGCCCAACAAGAAAACTCAACACAAATAATCAACATATGCATATCTATCATTCAGAATATAATAAAGCAGACAACAGGCTAAACACTTAGCGGCCATGCCGTCCCAGGCACTTTACCAGGCCCCTGGGTTCGTGGTCTACACTGTGAGGGTGACTCAAGCATCTGAGAAGGGTCTCACCCTAACGGCTCGTACTCCACGTGCTTAACACCATTCCTGGCTCTTTGTCGTACTCAGCCTTGCTCTCCACGTGCTTAACGTCGTTCACGGCCCCTTGCTGTACTCGGCTTTCTACCATTCTCCCCGTTAGCCATTCCCGGCCTTCACCGTTCATTCACAAATATGCAATACATGGCATGTAATCAACAAATACTTAAACAATAGAGCCATACCCTATACATAATACAAACAATAGGGCTATGCCCTACAATTCAATCACATAGGGCCATGCCCTGCAATACAAATTATAGGGCCACGCCCTACTCTTCGGGTACAACAGTTTTCTTACCTGTGTCCCAAGCTTCCCAAGCACCGATATCCTGAGCAGCGTCCCCTAGTCTGAGCCATACTGAAAACCTAGTCACAACGTATCAACAACATACATCCATCAAGCTCTAATCCATTAAATAACTTTGGGATATAATTCTAGTCTCCGAGACCTTGGATTCCACCAATCCAGGTGATAAAATCCATCTCGAGCCTTAATTTTGGGTTCCCGAGCCAAAATCCTTCTCGGGGTCAAAAATCCCCCTAAGAGTCGTGGCCCCATGGCCTTCTGCTGCGGCCCGCCTCAACTAGAGGCTCAGGCTCCCCAAATCTCAGACACGCGTTGCGACCCAACCAAAGGGGTGCTGGGGCCCGCCCTTCTTCTTGCCCCCCCCATCTGTTTTAGAGGGCCGCGGCTCATCAGGAACAGAGCCGCAACCCGACCCCTTCGAACCCAGAAAAAATCCCTCATTTCCACAACCAAACCAAGCCAATTTAACTCAAAATCAATCCAACAACACAATTTAACTATCACAGTAGTTCTAAAATGTTCCCAGCAACAAAACCCAACAAAAAGCTAGCTTAAAACCTCATCAAATCCCTAATTGAATCTTTAACTTCAAAGATCCAAGAACACTAAAACTCAGCCAAGAACTACAAAATTTAATTACTAAAATCATAATTCAAAGCTTGCCTTGATCTCTGTTTGAATCCACAAGATAATATTGAGCTAATCTTCAAGTCTACAGCTCCAATTCCTTATTTTAGCCTCAATGGTTCCCTTGGAAAGGTCTAGAGAAAACAAGAGTGAGAGAAAAGGAAGATAGGGTTAGTTTTGGGCAGAGTTCTAAGTGTTTATATATTATATCTTATCTAGCTTAAGTCACTTATGTTAATCCCAAGGCTTGAGGTGCCAAAAACATCCCCGAGGCCAAAATGGTAAAATTTCCCAACATTCCCTCCTAGACTCTCTAACTTCAAATATATCTCCAATTATTTATTTTCATAACCCGATAACCGCAATAAAATGTCTAATGCCCAGAATACCCTTTGACTCACCCCGAGTCGGGTATCGGGTCCCGTTGTGACTTCCTAGCTAAATTGCTCCCTAGGACTGTCTCACATCATGCATCTGAAATATATCACCGCGTGGTAAAGATCCCAATACTCACAAATATTGCATTTATGCCCTCAACAGGCTAAAATTATAAACATGCCCCTAATGACCAAATGGGGCCCACTTGCATATTTAATTCACCTAAACATGCATTTCTAATCACATACTCATCAAATTCACATATTATCATAATAATTCAATTATTGCCCTCCAGGCACGCTAATCAAGGCCCTAAGACTTATTAGCAAATTTGAGCGCTACAACTATCCCCTCCTTACAGAAATTTCGTCCTTGAAATTACCAGAATAACTCGGGATATTCCTCCTGCATATCTGACTCAAGTTCCCACGTCGCCTCCTCAACCTTGTTGTTCCTCCACAGCACTTTGACCAAGGCGATGGTCTTGCTCCGTAAGACTTTATCCTTCCGGTCTAGAATCTGAACCAGCTTCTCCTCATATGACAAATCCTTGTCCAGCTCCAAATTCTCATAGCTCAGTACATGCATAGAATCTGATACATACTTTCGATGCATGGACACGTGAAATACATCATGAACCCCTAATAGAGCTGGAGGCATCGCCAATCTGTAAGCTTCCTTTCCAACCCATTCCAGAATCTCAAAGGGGCCAACAAACCTAGGGCTCAGCTTGCCCCGAACACCAAACAGTTTCACTCCTCTCAAGGGAGAAACCCTGAGAAACACATGGTCACCGACTTGAAACTCTATGCTCCTGCGTTTCAAGTACGAATAACTCTTCTGGCGACTCTGGGAGGCGAGCATTTGAGCTCTAATCTTTTCAATCGCCTCATTGGTCATCTGAACCATCTCTGGACCCAAATATGTCCTCTCACCCATCACATCCTAATGGATAGGTGATCTGCACCTCCTCCCATATAACATCTCATACGGAGCCACTCCGATAGTCGCCCGATAACTGTTGCTATACGAAAACTCTATCAAAGGGAGATACTTACTCTAAGATCCCCCAAAATCCCGCACACAAGCTCGTAGCATATCTTCCAATATCTGAATTGTCCTTTCAGACTGTCCATCCATCTAAGGATGATAAGTAGTACTAAACTGCAACTGTGTGCCCATAGCCTTCTGCAGGCTCTGCCAAAACTTGGAGGTGAAGGTAGGGTCCCTGTCGGATACTATTGACCTTGGAGCCCCATGAAGTCAAATAATTTCCTTCACATACAACTCGGCATACTGCTCCACAGTATAAGTCGTCCTAACAGGCAAAAAGTAGAAGGACTTGGTATACCTATCCACAATCACCCACACTGAATCATGTTGTCCCACGGTCTTCGGAAAACCAACCACGAAGTCTATGGTGATATCCTCCCACTTCCACTTTGGAAACCCTAGAGGCTGCAATAACCCTGCTGGCCTCTGATGTTCAACCTTTACCTGCTGACAAGTTAGGCACTTGGTCACATAGTCCACCACGTCCCTCTTCATTCCCGACCACCAATATAAGGTTATCAAATCTTGGTACATCTTTGTCGTACCTAGATGTAAAGAATAGGGAGTGGTATGAGATTCATCCAAGATCTCTCGCCGGATATCAGAATCCATCGGAACACAAATCTGACCCTTGTACTTCAGTATCCCCATCTCCGAAATAGAGAAGTTCATAGCCGCTCCGACTAAGACACTCCCTCTGTGCCCTCTCAACTGGGGATCCACCCCCTGCGCTTCCTTGATCCTCTCAAGGAGTGTAGACTGAAGAGTGATGTTGGCTAACCGACCAACCACCAACTCTATACCCGCTTTAGTCATCTACTCAACTAACTTATCAAATATCTGCCTCGAACTGAACAATTATCCTGGGCCCTTCCGACTCAATGCATCAGCCACTATGTTGGCCTTCCCAGGATGGTATAGGATATCACAATCATAATCCTTTACCAGTTCCAGCCACCGTCTCTTGCGCATATTCAGATCCCTCTGAGTAAAGAAGTACTTCAAACTCTTATGGTCAGTGTATATTTCGCACTTCTCACCATATAGAAAATGTCTCCAAACCTTAAGTGCAAATACCACCGCTGCCAACTCTAGATCATGCGTGGGATATCTCTGTTCATACTCCTTTAGCTGTCTCGATGCATAGGCTATCACCTTTCCGGCTTGCATCAACACACACCCTAAACCCTGTCTGGAAGCATCATAATAAACCACAAACTTCTAATTGTTTAACGGCAGACTCAATACTGGAGCGGTGATCAGTCGCCGCTTCAATTCCTTGAAATTGTTCTCACACCTGTCTGTCCACACATACTTAATCTTCTTTCTCGTCAAATCAGTCAACGGTGTGGCTATCCTAGAGAACCCCTCAACAAACTGCCAATAATACCCTTCTAATCCAAGAAAGCTCCTAACTTCTGATACACTGCTCGGTCTAGGCCAATCTCTCACTGCCTCAAACTTACTTAGGTCAACCAGAATCCCCTCCTTACTGACAATATGGCCTAGAAACGTGACTTGCGGTACCCAAAACTCGCACTTGCTGAACTTAGCATATAACCTATGCTCTCTCAACCACTTTAATACTATGCGTAAATGTTTCTCGTGCTCTGTCTTTGACTGCGAGTACACCAATATGTCATTAATGAACACAATCACAAACTTGTCCAAATAGTCCTTCAAGACCCTATTCATCAAATCCATGAAAGTTGCTGGGGTGTTGGTTAATCCAAAGGATATAACCAAGAATTCATAGTGTCCATATCACGTGCGGAAAGCGGTCTTTGGTATGTCCTCCTCTTTAATCCTTAATTGGTGGTAGCCCGACTGAAGGTCAATCTTAGAGAACACTGTTTTCCCCTGAAACTGGTCAAACAAGTCATCGATCCTAGGTAGTGGGTACTTCTTCTTAATGGTCAACTTGTTCACCTCCCTGTAATCAATACACATACTTAAGGATCCATCCTTCTTCTTGATGAACAAGACTGGAGCACCCCATGGCGAGAAACTCAGTCTAATGAACCCCAAATCTAGTAACTCCTACAACTGAATCTTTAATTCCTTCAACTCTGCTGGAGCCATTCTATAAGGTGTCCTAGATACTGGCTCTGCCCTTGGCGCCAACTCTATAACAAACTCAATCTCCTTCTGTGGCAGCAACCCCAACAAGTCTACTGGATATAAATCTGGAAACTCACATACCAATCTGGTCTCACTCGGTCCAACCGCACAACTATAGAGGTATCCACAATGTTCGATAGGAATCCTATGCAACCTTCCTGCATCAGGTCTCTAGCCTTCAGTGCCGAGATCATAGGTATTCGCGGTCCACTAACTGTCCCCACAAATACAAAGGATACCTCCCCTTCTAGTTCAAAAGTTACCATCTTTCGCTTGCAGTCAATCATTGCCCCATACTTCAATAACCAATCCATTCCCAAGATCATATCAAAGTCATCCATCGCCAACCCAATCAGATCTACAAACAACTCCCTACTGTCTATCTCTACTAGCAATGCTCTAACCCATCTCCTAGAGACTTCCAGTTCCCCTACCAGCAATAAAGTCCGAAATCCCCTACCATACAAATCACTAGGTCTACACAACTGATCTATCACTCAAGCAGACATAAATGAGTGAGTAGCCCCTGAATCAATCAATGCAGTAAAAGAAGAACCAGCACTAGAAATCTGACCTGTCACGACCGAGGGGCTAGCCTCAGCCTCAGTCTGGGTCAAGGTGAATACTCTGGCAGGAGTGAGGCTGGCGCTCTACTTCGGCTCCTATTTCCTCGCTTGTGGGCAGTCCTTCTTCAAATGGTTGTCACTCCCACAAATAAAGCAGGCCCTGATCCTGCACTCTCTCTGATGTCGTCGTCTGCATTGAGGACACAGTAGGAAACTCCTCTAGTTGTCACCCCCGCTCTGATGACCACTAAAAGCACCCCGTGCCCTCCTATCCGAGCTAGGAGGGTCGAACTAACTAGCTCCAGTAAAATGAGGCATCATCCTCCTCCCATTGCGCCTAGCAGTGCCCTCTCTCCATATCTGATCCTCGCCCCCCTCAGTCGTAAGGGCCTTATCCACTACCTGAGCGTATGTAGTAGTCCCCAGATCCAAGGTTATCTTAACATCACGGGCGATCATAACATTCAATCCCTGCACAAACCTATCTCTTCATGCCGCATTAGTTGGCACCAAATCTGGCGTAACCTTCACCAACCTATCAAATCTTAAGGCATACTCTGTAACCGCCATCCAGTTCTGAGTCATGTTGATAAACTTGTCAACCTTCGCAACTCAGACTGTGACACTGTAGTACTTCTCATTAAAAATGTTTCTGAACTCTTCCTAGGTCATAACTTCAACATTTCTTCTCTGAGTTACCACATCCCACCAGATGCGGGCATCCTCTCTGAACATGTAACTGGCACAAGCTACCCTCTCTTTCCCTTCTACCCTCATGAAATTCAGAATGGAAGAAATCATGGTCATCCACTGCTCTGCCCGCAGTGGGTCTGGTCCACCCTCAAAGGTGGGAGGATGCTGCTTCCTGAACCTCTCATACAAAGGTTCCCACCTATTTTCCATAACATGCTGAACTGGCGCCACAGCCTGCTGTACCTGCAACCCAATACCCTTAGGAGGAGCCTATTGCCTCAGTTGTCGAAGCTCTTCTTCTGTTCGGTGCAGTCTGGCTTCCATTTCAGCAAACAACAGTAGCCAATTCTGTGGGGCAGGTGAAGGATCCTGACCCTGGCTGTCATCCTTGGCCCTATTGCCGCGGAGTCTGATTGATCATCATGGCATCTCAACAATATGCCTGCAATCAACGACACCGCTCATTAGGCATGATAACAACATCCAGAACAACCTCCCAATTCACATCAACCGATCATAAATAGCATTCCATAATATACAAATAACATACAACACTCAAGGGGGCCATGCCCTAGCATCATGCATATGTTAACACATTCACCATGCTCTATATAAAATAATCTGGCAAACAGGGCACATAAGCTCATAATCAAGCATATAATTCAATCATTACCAACCAACCTTGAGTCAAGCTTGTCACTGGCAGCGATCGTACATGTTCGGTCAATCTGTAGGAACCATAAACCTTGGCTCGCTTTGATACCAAGTTGTAACGCCCTACTTCCTTAGAGTCGTTACTAAGTAAGTTTAAAACATGCAATTAACTCTCTAATCGAGGTTTTAGGTTAAAAGTGTGGCTAAATTGTAATAAAAGTCATATAATTTGAAAATGTAGTCATTCATTAGAATTATAAAGCGTTATACATTTGGGATCCAAAAATACTTCTTAGAAATATTTATAACTCAAAAATATGATTAAGGTCGACTAAAAGACAAAATTTAGATTGATACATAACATCATCCAAAAATACCCCTGGCCGTGCCAGCCAACCAGGCCGAACATGTACACGTCGCCTCACACTCTCCGTACTCATGGTTGGTCAACCTTTCCTTTGCCCTTACCTGCACCATAGAGCACCCATGAGCCAAAGCCCAACAAGAAAAATCAACATAAATAATCAACATATGCATATCTATCAGTCAGAATATAAAAAGCAGCAAAAAGGCTAAACACTTAGCGATCATACCGTCCCACGCAATTTACCAGACCCTGAGTTCGCAGTCTACACTGTAAGGATGACTCAAGCATCTGAAAAGGGTCTCACTCTAACAGCTCGCAATCCACGTGCTTAACATCATTCCCGGCCCTTTTTCGTACTCGGCCTTGCTCTCCACGTGCTTAACGTCGTTCCTGGCCCCTTGCCGTACTCGGCTTTCTGCCGTTCTCGGCCTTCGCCGTTCCCGGCCTTCACCGTTCATTCACAAATATCCAATACAAGGAATATAATAAACAAATACATAATATAAACAATAGGGATATGCCCTGCAATTCAATCACATAGGGCCATGCCCTGCAATACAAATTGTAGGGACACACCCTACTCTACGGGTACAACAGCTTTCTTACCTATGTCCTAAGCTTCCCAAGCACCGATATCATGAACACAGTCCCCTAGTCTGAGCCTCGTTGAAAACCTAGTCACAATGTATTAACAGCATCCATCCATCAAGCTCTAATCCATTAAATAACTTTGGGATATAATTCTAGTCTCCGGGACCTTGGATTCCACCAATCCGGGTGATAAAATCCATCTCGAGTCTTAACTTTTGGGTTCCCGAGCAAAAAAACTTCTCGGGGTCCAAAAACCCCCTAAGAGTCGCGAACCCATGGCCTTGTAGCGCGGCCCACCTCAACCAAAGGCCCAGCCTCCTCAAATCTCAGACATGTGCCACGGCTTAACCAAAAGGGGCACCGCAGCCCGACCCCTTCGAACCCAGAAAAAATCCCTCATTTCAACAACCAAAACCCAACCAATTTAACTCAAAATCAATCCAACAACACAATTTAACTATCACAGTAGTTCTAAAATGTTCCCAGCAACAAAAACCAACAAAACACTAGCTTAAAACCTCATCAAATCCCCAATTAAATCTTTAACTTCAATGACCCAAGAACACTAACACTCAGCCAAGAACTACAAAATTTAATGGCTAAAATCAAAATTCAAAGCTTACCTCAATCTCTGTTTGAATCTTCAAGTCTACAGCTCCAATTCCTTGTTTTAGCCTCAATGGTTCCTATGGAAAGGTCTAGAGAAAACAAGAGTGAGAGAGAAGGAAGATAGGGTCAGTTTTGGGCAGAGTTCTAAGGCTTTCTATATTTTATCTTATCTAACTTAACTTAAGTTAGTCCTAAGGCTCGGGGTACCAAAAACGTCCCCGAGGGAAAAATGGTAAATTTTCCCAACATTCCCTCCTAGAATCTCTAACTTCAAATATATCTCCAATTATTTATTTTCATAACCCGATAAAATGTCTATTGCCCAAAAAACCCCTTGACTCGCCATGAGTCGGGTATCGAGTCCCGTTGTGACTTCCTAGCTAAACCGCTCCCTATGGCTGTCTCGGATCGTGCATCAAAAATATATCACCACTCACATGTGGTAAAGATCACAATATACACAAATATTGCATTTATGCCCTCAACGGGCTAAAATTACAAACATGCCCCTAATAACCAAATGGGGCCCACATGCCTATTTAATTCACCTAAACATGCATTTCTAATCACATACTCATCAAATTAACATATTATCATAATAATTCAATTATTGCCCTCCAGGCTACCTAATCAAGGTCCTAAGCCTTATTAGCAAATTTGAGACGCTACATGCAATATCCCTGAAAAAGGATATTGCAGTCCACGCATGACACAGTCCAAGGACTGTACCATGCGTGTATGACTACCCTGATATTGTATTAGTGTTGTTTTTATTTTATTTATTTAATTATTTAATAATTTGAAGATAGTTTTTTTCAAATTTGGTAAGTTAGATCTTTACTAAATCAAATCATATCATCATTATGATATTATTATATTACTATTATTATTAGGACTAATAAGGTTTTATAAACCTCTATATAGATGATATAGAAGAAGAAGAAAACACAACAAGAAAAATACACACAATACACAATTCATAATAGTTCTCAGATTTTTTGTCAGACAAAACTCTTTCTTTTTCTTCTTTATTCTTGCCATTCTCATACCATAATCCGGGTTCTCGTGTGTTGAGAAATACTTGTGATTCCTAAAATTGCAAACCCGTGTTCTCTATGTGTCCACACACATCTTGAGGTGTAGAGAACACTCTAGAAGATCGTGGTTTGAGTAGTCAAAGCTTTGGATAGTGTAACGCCCTACCTCCTTAGGGTTATTACTAGGTGAGTTTAAAATGTGCATTTAACTCGCTAATCCAGGTTTTAAGGTAAATGTGTAATTAAATCATAAATAGATACATAAACTTTGAAAATAATTCCATTTACTGAAATTCATAAGATAATTAACATTTGGGATCCCAAAATACTGTTTATAAATATTTACAACTCAAAATATATTTAAAGTCGACTAAACGACAAAATAGGATTCCTTACAAACAACTTCCAAAAATACCCCTGGCCATGGCAGCCAGGCAGACCAGACAAGTATGCGTCGTGTCACGCTCTCCATACTCATGGTCGGTTGACTTTCTCCTTGCCCTTACCTACACCACAGAGCACCCGTGAGCCGAAGCCCAGCAAGAAAACTCCACATAAACAGATAATATACGCATATGAACCATTTAGCATATAACCAATTTGTCCATAAACTAAACACATACGGCCATGCCCTCTCAGGCGCTTTACCAGGCCCTGAGTTGCAGTCTACACCGTAAGGATATCCCAGGTATCCTTTATGGTCTTACTCTGGCAACTCGCACTCCGCGTGCTAAACGTTGCTCCCAGCCCCTTGCCGTTCTCGGCCTTCGCAGTTCCCAGCCTTCGCCGTTCCCGGCCCTAGCCGATCATTCACATATATGCATACACAACATAATTTAAACATATACTAACATATTCAATGGGTTACACCCAATACATAATCATATAGGGTCGTGCCCTGCAACACAACTATGGGGCCTCGCCCTGCTCTATGGATACAGCAGCTTTCTTACCTGTGTCCCGAGCTTCTTGAGCACTGAACCCTCGAGCACGGTCCTCTAATCCGAGCCTCTCTGAGAACCTAGTCACAATACACAAATAGCATCCCCATTACTAACCAATTCAAAAGCGTCTCCCGGAACCAAACCCGAGCCCTCGGGACCTCCTGGAAACCCACACAAAGTGGCGAAAGCGTCCCCCGAGCCCCCTGGGCAAAAGCCTAAAAACCACAATTTTCCCCTACCCATAAATGGCCTAGCGGCGCAGCGCCCAGAAATGGCCTAGCGCCGCAGCGCTCAGAAAGGCCCCCGTCCACTGATGCAGCCTAGCGCTGCGGCGCAGAAGAACAGGGCCGTGACGCCCCTTCGCAAACCCAGAAATCTGGGTTTCTCCAAATGTTTTCCCCGAGCCAAAACACTCCCAAATCATTACCAAGACTTACCTAAGTCCCAAATTCAATTCAAAACCCCACATATACCATCTAACAACTCAAAAACATCAACAATAAGCTCAATTACACAATCAAACCTACAATTCACAATTTGGTTTAAAACTTCAGAAACTTAAACCAAGCCTTTCAAAACTTAAACGAGAACTTATAAAACTTAAACCATCCCTAAGAATTCTTAAACCAAACCAGCAATCGACCAAACAGAGATGCATGAAACCCTTACCTCAAATGGAGATTCGACCCTGGGCTGCTTTCCTAATCAAATTCCAAGCTTAATTCAACAAAATTCAAGCTGAACCTAACCACAATTCTTCCCAAGAATTCACCAAAAAAAACACACAATGCAATTCTCAAACCATGATATTCTTAGCTGAAATCTACACATAATTTCACAGAATTCCCTTACCTCAATATGTAGAGCAATCCTCTAAGTTTTCTGGCCTCAATTCCCTTCTTGATCCCACAAAAATTCAGAGATTCCTCTCCTTCCCTTCTATTTTTCCCTAGTTTCCTCTAGAGCTCCCAAAGCCAAGCTCTTGCATAAACACAAGGATGGGCATGTTCCATCCTTTCCCCTCAGCCAAGGTTATCTATAACCAAGCCAAAAGACCCATTTTCCCTTCCATCTAACTCTCTTTCTAACTAAACCTCAAGGGCAGACTAGACCTTTCCTATTCTTTTACATAAATACCACTTTCTCACTTAAAGTAACTATCATGGTTACCCAAGTTACCAGAATATCACTAACCATTACTTAAAAATTCCCAAACTCAAGTTATAATATTCCCAAAATACCCCTAGGCTCCTCCGAGCCGGGTATTTAATCCTGTTGTGACTTTAAGCGGAATGGCTCTCTAGGACTGTCTCGGAATGTGCATCACAAATAAATCACAATTATATCAACAATATCACATATATTACATTTATGCCCTCAACGGGCTATAATTACCAATTATCCCTTAACAACCAAATGGGGTCCACATACATATTTATTTTACCTAAACATGCACTCTAATCACATATTCATTAAATTCACATAAGCTAATACAATGTAACAATTATTGCCCTCCAGGCACACTAATCAAGGCTCCAAGCCTTATTAGCAAATTTGGGTCGCTACCAATAGGAAGATCGATAATTATATGAAAAGACTCAAGAACACTTGATAGGCTTCAAGAGGTATAAGTTCATGTTCTTGTATGTTTATACGTTATATATAAATATTGTATGTTAATGTTTCTGGAATGTTTTTTTGTTCATATAAACTTTTTATATGAGTGATGAATTTATTTTACAGTTGTTTTTCCATATTACATTGGGTCCACCACGCCAATTCCGCTGCGTGCTCTGAATGTTTTTTCAACAATTGGTACTAGAGCAGGTCATTAATCTATACATATTATTAATGTTTTTGTGTGATTATAAGCATTTTTATATTATATGTTATATATTTTTTATTGGATAGATGATTATTTTCATGATGATAGATTGTTAAGGGTTGTCTATTATGGTGCTTTTGGGTTTAGGAATTGTTCTTAAAATTTCTAGATGAAAAATGTAAGCCATTTTGGGCATAGAATTTTTGTAATTTTTGTTTAAAAATCCTGGATAAAAATTCTGTTGGAGCCCCGAGCCCGAGCTCTGAGTTGGTACCCAGCCAGCATGTGCCAGCCAGCCGCACGACAGTCATGCTGCACAGCAAGTGCGTGCCTGCCTGCTGCCCAGTCCGCCCTTGCGCACCCAGGCACCGCGCCCCTGCGCCCAACCACCGCGCCCCTACCGTGAGCCTCACTGTCATTACCATAAATATATTTTTAATTATTCATTTAATTAAAAATTATAAATTGAATTAAAATAATTTTAATTTGGAAATTTATTTAATTGAAATAATGTTGATTATTTTCCTTAATTAAAAATATTTTAATTGTTATCTTCCATAATTAAAATTGTTTTAATTAAAATACCAAAATTAAAATTATCTTGAATTTTAATTTATTAAAATTAAATTGTTTAATTTTATTTTTTTTAATTAAATTACCCAAATTCAAATTGGGCCTTATAAACGTTTAGGTGTTAAAAGTTTAATAATTTTCAAAATTCTGTTTAAAATAATTAAACAATTGTATAATTCAAAATGGATATGAAAACGGGTGGCATTGGCTCAACAAGACTACATTTCAAGTATGAAGATCAAGGTGTTCTTCATCAAGCCTTGATTAGTTTAGGTTACATTTTCATGTATTTCTTGCAATTGTTGTAATTTTTCTAGAAATACCCAAAAGTTACCATACCCGCTTTTATTTATTAATTATAAATGTTTGAATGTGATCAAGATGTTTAATATTTTTTCATGCATCATAGCATGCCATTCATATACCCACATAGTATGCAACTAGCATGCATTACATTTGTGTAGAAACATGCTATTAGGAACGTCCTATAATTTTTGTTATATGTCTATATTTGATAATTCATATAATAATAAATTTAGTCTTAATTAGTTAAGATGGTAAATCAAAATTAAAGTTGTTTAATTTGTTATTTTAATGAAAAATATTTTATTAAAATAAAAATGATATTCTCTTACTTAAAGCAAAATTAGATTTAGAATTAGAATTAAGGGCACAATTTTGTTTTGTTTTGCTTAATTTGATTAGTAATTATTAGAATATTATTTGGTAAAAATAATTAAATGTATTTTTACAACTAAATTAAAAAAATATTGATTTTGTGAAAAAACATATTTTTTTCAAATATAGTGAGTGGGAGAGGGAGTTATGACAATAAGTCTCATGGTCTCCATTATTGGTTGAACACTAAGAGGCATAGAAAGGGCCTCATGTCGCCTCCATTTGCAGCCTCCCGAAGGAAAGGCTTCCGGTATGTTTATTTTATCTCAAGGTTGACTTCTCTTATGAGAATATAATTAGTGATGTATTTCAAGTTTGACTGGCCTTAAGGCACAATCTTGAATTAAGTCATTGATTGAAAATAATGGGTTACGCTCCAAATGTGTATCTAGGCTTTCGAGCACGACTAGTGCATCTTGACCAAACTAGCGGTAGTTCATAAGTCAAAATGGAAAAAGGCATTTTTAAGTTTTCACTTATGAAATTGAGATTTGTCTCAAAATTAATTTGGAGTTAGTGTGACCTATCCTAATGCGGTCCATTAACTTTTCAAATTAATTTATCGTGGAATAGTATATATTTTTATGTGTTTTTATATGATGCATTCATGCATCACATTTACTTTTCCAAATAAAATATGATATTTATTATATGTTTTAATTCATTATATATTATGTATTTATTTCCAGCAACAATGCTTAATTCTCTTAATCCTGATGAAGAACCTCAAAATGAGAAAGAACCAGTGAATCCTCATGATGGCCACCTAAGTACTTTTCATTTCGACTTCAAAAATTTAGATGTGTTGGTATAGAAACATACACATAATTCTGAGTGAACTACAAGTGTATGATGCAATCATTGATGTGCCTCCAGATGAGCCATCAACCTTATCTGATTATGGTAGTCATAAAAAATATGCGGATTGGATGAGATCTGGTTATTTGGCTCGTCATTGCATGCTAAAGACTGTGTCTGGCGATATTAAATCGAGATATGTGAACCTTAGATCTACATACGAGATATGGGAAATGATCAAAAGAGATTCTTTTGATCACTTAAGAAGTTTGCTAGAAGAAAGGGTAAATATGATTTGCTCATCTCCTTTTAATGTATTTGAATAGTTGATTCAAATTTTTTATGCTACCATATTTTTGTCTTGTTTTTCAAGAACGCATTATTCATCAAAAGTAAAGAATGCGAAAGAAAATAAGAAAATGATTGCAGAATGGTAGACCAAGAGATAGCTAACATGGAAATTAGTTTTTTCATTTTTAACTTTGTATTAAGTTCTTTTTCTTTAAAAAATAGTTCTAGAATTCTTTCTGATAACTATGTTTTTAGGTTCATTTATTTGATGAATGAACAAGTTTAGTATTTCTTTTGAATAATAAATTCAGTTGTTATTTTTGAAATATACTTATTCCACCTATTTCATCAATGAGTATAAATGATAATTATAAATTATTGTGCAAATCATAGATGTAATAAGACATCTTATTCCAACCACAATTAAGTTAAACATATATGTGAATTATTTTTTAGATTGGCTTGTAATTAATTAGACACATAAAGCAAATAAAATACAGTCTTTTATTGCAACCATTCAATTGTTATCTCCCTGTTTATATAGTCTGTTAATTAAAGTTAACCAAAAGACTTTTCTCTAATAAAGGCTCAAAAATCACATAATTTCTTAGCTAATACATAGAGATGTATGTTGAACCTTTTAATGATTAAAGCTAAAAGAAATAAAAAATAGTAAGTCAATATTTATTGACATTTGTTTAAGATATGTTTAACTTTGATCAAATGCAAAGAAAAATTTCTGGAAATTTTCATGCAACATTCAAAGTAAAGTCACTTAGAGACATGTTTGATCTGATCAAAATGAAGTCTAAACTCGAATTTTGAATTCAAGCAATTTGCATGTGAACTTGGAATTCAAACCCAACTCACAAACAACTAGAATGCTAAGCAAAATTAGTATTTTGGAAACATAATATAATCACATTAGATAAGATTAAATAGATAATGAGTAATCATTATCGTCTTTATTATTTCTATAATTTTAAATTTTGTTATACGCTGTACATATTTGATTGTACAACATCAAATACTTAGAAGTTTGGATTCACAAGTGGTTATGTTAATAAGTTAAAAAAATTCCATGAAGTCATTTAGTGAAACAGTTTAATAATCATAAAAGATTACAAAAGAGTTTGTATCTCTTTATTGCTACTTTAATGAAGCACGATTATTATAATCACTGTATTTTTTAGTTAAATTAAACTAGAAATAAGGACTGCAAGTCAAGTAAGCAAGTTACTGATAATTAAACAATGATAAAACCAAAGAATATCACAAATTATTTAATGCATTGTTGTAGTAGGAGCATTAGTTAGTAACTACTGTATTACAAATGTAAAGACAGTTAAATTGTGTGCAACACAATTTAACGATACTTCATTCACATACTAGTATATGAAATGAAAAAGTTTTTACAGAAAACAATGATTGAAACACCATGAATCTTGAAATGGAATTTGGAATTCGATGTCATCTGGATTCTTTAACATCCAATTAAAGTTCATTGAACTTCAGTTTGAAACAGGATATCCAAGATGCAGAGGAGAATAGAGGAAAGTACAGACTTTTCAAAGATAGGTTAATAGCCTAAGGCTATGAACAAAAAGATGAATTTATTACTTGAATAAATATCTTCTACTGTAACCAAACTTGAATCTGTTTACATAGTCCTATCCATTGCTTTATGCATGGATCATGAGATTAATTTAAATGGATGTCTAAGTAATCTTTACTGAATAGCTGACATGACAAAATCATTTGAAGATCTCGACCAGAAAGAGTCTGTTGTGACTCTTATTTTTAATATTGAAAACGTTCTAATCATTGGGAATAATGTAAAGATGTCGTCAATAGAAAAGAAATGGTTAGCTGAACATTTCTAAATATTAGATTTAGAAAAGTCAAGAATGTTCTATACATTCAATTCTATAGTGAATGAAAGAACAATCTTTTAGGCACTGTCTCAAGCGACTTATATAGATGAGAAGCTTAAATGCTTTAGTTTACAAAATCCAAGGAAGGTTTTTTGCCTTCCCGGTCAGGAGGATGTATTATCTAAATAATAAATTTCAATTTATTCTTTTACTAGAAAAAGAGGACATGAGATAGGTATTCCTACAACTCAGTGATAGACTGTCTAATGTATCGAATGTTATGTTTTGACAATTGTTAAACGCTGGGAATAGTCAGCAATTGTCAATCCATTATGGATTGAGCCATTGAATAATTATAAGGACTTAAAATCCCAAAGGATGAACTGGTTTTAAATCTTCAAAGATTGATCAGCTTCCATAACTGTGGAACGAACACATTAATCTAGAAATGTGTTAGACATTTCACATTTGTATGTTTCACCACAAAAGCTGAAATGTGACAGCTACTTGCAGTTAAATAGGCTATTTGATTTAGTTGAGTTCTGAGCCATTCTGGAAAGGGTTTCAGACTAGAATAAACAACTAGTATCTCAATATGAAAGCAATGGAGATGCAAGTATTCTAGAAGAACTAGAAATCATGACAGGAAAAAGCACATGAAATGAAGTATCATTGTAATGACCCACTACTCTAGACTTTTGGACCATTAACGAAACTATACATACAAATCCTTAATAAAACTTACATTTGCGAAAATACCATAACTTTATTGGAAAAACTTGTAGAAATAAGAGTTACTTTCATAAGAAGTAAGTAGGATATGGGATCCCATTGTTTGAAAAACAAAACATAACATGATTTATAATAAAAATGGATTACATAATAAGTGCGGAAAATACATATAAAGACCATAAAAACAAGACTACATCCTCGAAAATCGAACTCTCGACTCCTTGAATCCATTCACCACCGATACACATTCCCCAAGCATCCACGAATCTTACCGCCACTATAGCTATTTTCCTGCACATAAAAACAAAAAGGAATGAGCCTAATGCCCAGCAAGGAAAAATCTAACACATAGTTCATATACATAAATTTCATAAGAAACATAACACTTTATCATACACATACTATAATGGACATTATTACTTGGGGTCCCATAGACTAAACAAGTCATATGCCCATGAGATTAGTGGGGTCCTACTAGCTAAGTAGGTCATATGTCCATAATCTATTTGGGGTCTTGTTAGTCATATGGGTCATATACCCAAGCCTACAAACATACATATTCATAACATATTTTATAACATATTTCATAACATAAAACATAAGATAACATAAGCATAAAACATATAGATTCTATCATATTTTCCTTACCAAAGTTACCGGGATAGGAGGACAGCGTTGGGACTTTTGGAACACTCCTAAAACCATATATAACAGGGTGAGTAGATTGAAGAAAAAGTAATGAAAAGAATGGAAGGAATGGAATGACTAAACCTTTGAGAAACATACTTACCAAAAACTTATGTGTAAGTTCTTAGATTTCCTAACCAAAATAAGAATAAGGTTAGAAGACTGAGTAGAAGACTATGAGAAAGAAAATAACATAATACCAATGAACTAGGGTATAGAAATACCTTGAAGACTTGTAGACCAATCTAAACCTCGAACTGAAATACTATGAAACCTTACTTCCCAAAGTGTTTGATAAGCTTATGATTATGAAGCTTATGATTTCCCCAAACCAGGTGTTTACACTCTCACACTCACTTAGCACTTGCAGCCTCTGAACTTAGAGCAAAAGATGAATAATGGCTGGGTACTAGGTCCTATTTATAGAGTTTAGGAATGAAATGATCTTAATTTTACTTGAATAAAAATAATAGCTTTTTAGGTGAAAATAATTTGAATAATCATTCAGCAGAGGCTGCAGACTCGTTCAAAAAGGTGTTGGACTTATCAAGAGGTTGAATGGCTGAAAGGAAAAGGAATTCAAAAACTTTTGAAATATACTGAAGGAGGTGATATATTGCCCCCTGTAGGCGATATATCGCCTGGGCCAGTATGCCCGAGGCTGTCGTACATCGTCTCGTGTTTTCCGTATCTATGTGCTGCGATATATCGCCCCCTATAGCTGCGATATATCAGCACACGCTGATTAATTAAACACGAAATTACACATTTTTAGCTAAGTTTGAATGGAGTAAACTGCCTTGACTAAGCCCTCAACATATTCAAAGCTGCTGACTGACCTTATAGCATTCAAAATTTTACCCTTATTAAATTTAATCCTCAAAATACTTAATCCTTAATCATCCATACATAACATGTGCTTAAAATCCTATTGGTCCTTATCTAAACCTTATAGTATAATAAATATTATCCTTAATATCAGTCATATAATCAAACCTTAGGTTAAAATTAATATTCTTAAACTATAGATTAAACTTAGAAAATCTATAAGTACTACTATGAGTGTCCAAATAATTCCCGGTCTGAACCAAAATCCACAGTTACAAAGATAATACTATAAATACTATAATACTACTATCTAACTAGCTAAGTAAAGTTCTTGGACTCTACAATTCTCCCCTACTAAAAAGAATTTCGTCCTCAAAATTTACTTACCAAATAATTCCGGATACCGGCCTTGCATGTCCTCCTCCAACTCCCACGTTGCCTCTTGTTCAGAACTATTACTCCGTAGGAATTTGACTATAGGAAAGCTCTTTGACCGTAACTGCTTCATCCCTCTATCTAGGATGCTGACCGGTCGTTCCTCGTAACTTAAGTCTTTATGGAGCGCTATTGTATCGTACTTGAGGACGTGAGATGGGTCTGACACATATTTGCGTAGCATCGAAATGTGGAACACGTTGTGACTATCGGCTAGTGCTGGCAGTAGGGCTAGTCTATACGCAACTAGTCCCACTTTGTCCAATATCTCAAAAGGACCTATGAATCGGGGACTAAGCTTGCCTTTCTTCCCGAACCGCTTGACACCTTTCATAGGAGATATCTTCAGGAAGACTTGATCTCCAACTTGGAACTCCACATCGCGTCGCTTGGTATCTGCATAGCTTTTCTGACGGCTTTGAGCAGCAAGCATACGCTGTCTAATAAGCGCTACTACTTCTTGAGCTTGTCTAACAGCTTCGGGGCCTAGAAGCTGCCTTTCTCCTACTTCGTCCCAGTGCAACGGTGATCGGCACCTTCTTCCATAAAGCAACTCATAAGGTGCCATCCCGATCGTCGACTGGTAGCTGTTGTTGTACGAGAACTCGACCAGCGGCAAGTACTTGTTCCATGATCCTCCGAAATCAAGCACACATGCACGTAGCATATCCTCTAAAATCTGAATCGTACGCTCGGACTGCCCATCTGTCTGAGGATGGAAAGCTGTACTAAGACTTAACTTAGTACCCATAGCTTGCTGTAAACTTCCCCAAAATCTTGATGTAAACACCGATCCTCTATCTAACACTATTGTCTTGGGGATTCCATGCAACCGTACTATCTCTTGGATGTAAATGTCTGCGTATTGGTCTGCCGTATATGAAGTCTTAACAGGCAGGAAATGAGCCGTCTTGGTTAGTCTATCTATCACTATCCAAGCGGAATCATGTTGCTTATTCGTCTTTGGCAGACCCGTCATGAAGTCCATGGCTATATCGTCCCACTTTCATTCTGGTACGCTAAGCGGTTGCAATAAACTTGCAGGGCGCTGATGCTCCGCTTTCACTTGCTGGCATACCAGACACTTAGATACATACTCCGCTATGTCCTTCTTCATCCCTGGCCACCAATAGATTGCCTTGATGTCATGAGTCATCTTGGTAGACCCTGGATGAACTGAGTACGGGGTACTGTGCGCTTCTTCTAGGATCATCTTCTTAATACTTTGATCATTTGGCACGCATACCCGATCCTTATATCTCAATAAGCCTTGGCTAGATATTGAGAAATCGGTATTCTTGCCTTCTCTGACTGCTTCCATATGTGCTGCTAGCGATTCATCATGTCTCTGATCAATCCGTATGTCCTCTAGCAGATTTGATTGGATAGACAAGTTAGCCAGCTTGCCTACAACCACTTCTATTCCGGCACTGATAAGCTCCTGTTGTAGCGGCTTTTCTATTCTGGATAAGGCTGCTAAATTCCCATAGCTTTTCCTACTAAGTGCATCAGCAACCACATTCGCCTTTCCTGGGTGGTATAGGATTTCGCAGTCGTAATCCTTGACTAACTCGAACCACCTGCACTGCCTCATGTTGAGCTCCTTCTGCGTAAAGAAGTATCTTAAACTCTTGTGGTCCGTATAAATCTCGCACCGTTCTCCGTAAAGACAATGGCGCCAAATTTTTAACGCAAAGACCACTGCTGCCAACTCCATATCGTGAGTTGGATAGCGTTGCTCATACTCCTTTAACTGACGTGAGGCATAGGCTATCACCTTGTCATTTTGCATCAGCACGCATCCCAATCCTAGTTTTGAGGCATCGCAGTAGACAACGAACTTATCGTTGGGTGTCGGTACACTAAGCACTGGTGTTGAGCAAAGCTTATCCTTAAGCAATTGGAAGCTTTCTTCACACTTATCATTCCAGTTAAACTTTTGTTGCTTCCAGGTCAGGTTGGTGAGTGGAGTGGCTGTCTTTGAAAAGCCCTCTACAAACTTCCTATAATAATCTGCTAACCCTAGGAAGCTTCTCACTTCAGATGCGTTCTTTGGTCTGGGCCAATCCTTCACGGCCTCGACCCTTGATGGGTCTACTGCAACTCCATCTTTCGATATAATGTGCCCGAGGAACGCCACTTGCGAAAGCCAAAACTCGCATTTCTTGAACTTTGCGTAGAGTTGGTGCTCCTTCAATCGCGTCAAAATCAACCTCAAATGTTCCTCGTGCTCTACTTCATCCTTGGAGTATATTAAAATGTCGTCGATAAACACAACGACGAATTTATCCAAGTAGTCTTTGAAGACCCTATTCATTAAGTCCATAAACGCGGCTGGTACGTTAGTAAGACCAAAAGACATAACCAAGAACTCGTAATGTCCATAACGAGTCCTAAAGGCTGTCTTAGGAATATCTTCTCCCTTTACCTTGAGCTGATGATACCCTGACCGTAAATCGATCTTTGAAAATACCGTCGCACCTCAGAGTTGATCAAACAAATCATCGATCCGAGGTAGCGGGTACTTGTTCTTAATCGTTACTTTGTTCAGCTCACGATAGTCTATGCACATCCGCATACTTCCGTCCTTCTTCTTCACGAATAGTACCGGAGCTCCCCATGGTGAATGGCTTGGCCTAATAAAACCCAAGTCTAGGAGTTCTTATAGCTGCGTCTTTAACTCCTTGAGTTCCGTAGGTGCCATTTGGTATGGTGCATTAGAGATAGGCTCGGTGCCTGGTACTAATTCTATCGTGAAGTCTATTTCTCGAGTTGGCGGAAATCCTGGCAAGTTATCGGGAAATACCTCTGGAAATTCTTGTATAACTCGAACATCTCCAACCTTAAGTGGTGTCTCCCTTTCCACATTCATGATACTGGCTAAGAATGCTTGACATCCTTTCTCCATCGTTCTCTGAGCTTTGAGAGATGATACTAACGGGGTGCGTAATCCTGCAGCTTGTCCCATGAAGCATAATCTCTGGCCGTCAGGAGTCTCGAACATCACCTTCTTGCATTTACAGTCGATGGTTGTGCCATGTCGTGCTAACCAGTCCATGCCTAGTATCACGTCAAAGTCCTTGATCGCTAATTCTATCAGGTCTCCTTCTAGTTCTATGTCCTCAGTCTTGATCGGTACGCCTCGTATTATCCGTGATGATAGAACTACTTTGCCCGAAGGCAACTCGGTTACAAACCTAGATCTAAATATTTCGCAAGGTTTGTCTAGTTTTTCTATCATGCCTAACGAGATATACGAGTATATTGCTACCAAGTCAAGCGATACTAGAACATATACTATCGAGGATAGGATCTGACCTGTAAATGCTTGTTACTAGCATGGGTTCCTCCCTGGGTCAAGGCAAAGACTTTGGTCTGGAACCATCGTTTAATCACTCTTCTCCTCACTAACATTCATCTGAATCCTTTTACTTCTATTGCCGTTTCTAGAACATTGGCATAGGTGGTATTTCTCGGGTTTGCTAGCTTAACCCCTAATTCAATCACCCTCATAAATTCAATTGGAACAAACTCTGGTGCAAATTTGGCTAATCTGTCGAACTGATGAGCATATTCTTTTACCATTAGCGATGACTGCCGAGGTGTAATACTTCTTGTGGAACAGCTCCACAAATCTTGTCCATATCATGGTGGCGACATCGTTAGTCTGCTAAACTAAGTCCCACCATATTCTGGCATCCTTCTTGAGTAATGATGAGACACAGGATATGTGGTCCGCATTACTGAGATTCATGTGCGTAATAATCGGCTCCACGTTCCTTAGCCACTCTTCTGCCTCAAAGGGGTTTCTAGTCCCTTCGAAGTTTGGAGCGTGCTGCTTGCGGAACCTCTCATACACTGGCTTCATGTGCTGAGCTGGTTATGGCGCATAGTTCGCCATTGGCCATCCCCCATAAGGACCTACTTGATGGGGTACTGAGGCCATTTGTTGTGGCTTCGGCTGCGGCGGAGGCTGAGGCTGAGGCTAAGTTTGGGCATGTTGGCGTTGTTGCTGCAAAAGTTCCTCAACTTGTTGTCGCAGTCTGGAGATCTCCGCAGTGTTGTCAGCTAGCGGTGCCGGCGCGTTGCGGCTAGCAGTAGCACGCACTCCCCTTCTGCGAACTGGAGGAGCTTCATTGGTCACTGGAACAGCGTTGGAGGCGTTTCCGTTGGTGCGTGCAGATCTTCGGAGCGACATCTTTAACAAAGTTCTAACAGTCGAGAACATGTTAGAACTTACCCTAATAGGCTCTAAGGCAAAAACTTATTCTAAACAAACATATCTCGGACCTATTTATTATGACTTTTTATGAAAAATTATATAAGTCTTTATTTATATTTAGAGTGGGTTTCTATACTTAGAAAAACAAGTCATCTTTATTTTCTAAGTGTGTTTCTAATCATCCTATATGACTTAATCCTCAGGCTCGAAACTTATCTTTGTTCCAAAGTTAACCATATTGAGGGAGGGCTGGGATCAGTAAAATTGTTCCCACTACTATGGCCCCCTAACTCTCAATAAGGAAACTTGGTTCATTGATTTGTATCCACCCTCACCGAACTTAGTCATTATTCATTTTATTTATTACTTATTATGATTGCAAAAATAAAATCAAACTCATACATGAAAATAAAATAGCATGTTATTCATTTGGAAAAAAAAATTCACTTATTACAATCATAAAAAGAGTAAATAAAACAAACAATAAAAACTATTAATCTAAAAATCGGGATCTTCTACATCTGATCCTTCATCTAGCATATCATCATCTATCTCCTCATAATCATCATTGTCTTGAGCCTCAAAATTTCCTCAGGGAAGATTCAAGAAGATCCTATGTTTTTGCTCATTTGTGAATTGAAACTCTAAATCATAGGTGAACTTAAGTATGAGAGAATAATATCTTAGGGCTACTTGTAAGTCATCATCATTATTTATAGTCTCCCATATTTCTTCTAAAGTTGAAATTACTGAAGGAAAATCTTTAAAAAGCCTAATTACTAGGACATATTGTTCTGCAGCTCTCATCATGATTTGCTTAGACTCTTGAAGGTGACCTATCTCTTTGTGGAACAAGATCAATCTCCGAGTGATTTTCTCTAGTGTTCCTACGGTGTTCCTTGGTTCCCTTATTCTCTTTAAAGCCTTAATGGCTCGGATATCCTCATTGCTTAATGCTCTGTTCATACTTAACTGAAAACGTAAATACTAAAAATCGTTAGCTATACACATAAGCGAAATAACTATAACTTAAATACTTACTTGGTGGTCAGATTCGGAGCTTTGAGCATGTGTATCGAGGAGAACTTCATGTGAAGGAACCGTTTCTCTGATACCAACTGTAATGACCCACTACTCTAGACTTTTGGACCATTAACGAAACTATACATACAAATCCTTAATAAAACTTACATTTGCGAAAATACCATAACTTTATTGGAAAAACTTGTAGAAATAAGAGTTACTTTCATAAGAAGTAAGTAGGATATGGGATCCCATTGTTTGAAAAAAAAAACATAACATGATTTATAATAAAAATGGATTACATAATAAGTGCAGAAAATACATATAAAGACCATAAAAACAAGACTACATCCTCGAAAATCGAACTCTCGACTCCTTGAATCCATTCACCACCGATACACATTCCCCAAGCATCCACGAATCTTACCGCCACTATAGCTATTTTCCTGCACATAAAAACAAAAAGGAATGAGCCTAATGCCCAGCAAGGAAAAATCTAACACATAGTTCATATACATAAATTTCATAAGAAACATAAAAACTTAACATAACACTTTATCATGCACATACTATAATAGCCATTATTACTTGGGGTCCCATAGACTAAACAAGTCATATGCCCATGAGATTAGTGGGATCCTACTAGCTAAGTAGGTCATATGCCCATAATCTACTTGGGGTCTTGTTAGTCATATGGGTCATATGCCCAAGCCTACAAACATACATATTCATAACATATTTTATAACATATTTCATAACATAAAACATAAGATAACATAAGCATAAAACATATAGATTCTATCATATTTTCCTTACCAAAGTTACCGGGATAAGAGGACAGCGTTGGGACTTTTGGAACACTCCTAAAACCATATATAACAGGGTGAGTGGATTGAAGAAAAAGTAATGAAAAGAATGGAAGGAATGGAATGACTAAACCTTTGAGAAACATACTTACCAAAAGCTTATGTGTAAGTTCTTAGATTTCCTAACCAAAATAAGAATAAGGTTAGAAGACTGAGTCTAATACAACAAAAGCAACCCTCAAAGTCTAATACAACAAAAGCAAGACTAATAGCAAAATACAGTTTAGCACTCTAATTCCTGTAAATTCCCTCGGCCGTGGTGGTCGAGCAGCTGACAATGTACACTCCGCCCCCAGAGCTCTACAATTCATGGTTCGTCCAGTTTCCCTTTGCCTTTACCTTCACCACGTAGCACCCATGAGCCAAGGCCCAGCAAGAAAACCATAAACAACAAGCATGAATAGAAACATGAGCATGTAATCATCTTTAGTCCAATCATCTCAACTAATCAGCAGAATACATGTATACAACTAGACAGCGATAAACATATACTTTCAACATGTATCTCGATCACTAATACAAACAATTAGGTGTCGGTGCCCTTAGGCCGAGCCCTCCAGTTATATATTTGACCCCGGCTCACTTAGGCCGAGCTACATTCAGTATGCTTATCATCAGCCCAGCACCCTTAGGTCATACTTTCTTATTGTACATAACAACCATACAATTACAGGGAATCTCAGTCTCAAATACAACCACATGGGTTCCGAGTACGATCCTCATCTTGAGCCTTAGCAATAACCCTGAATTAATAGCCTAATCTCCACAAAAACTCTTGTCTAGCCCTAGCTTTGATTTTCCCCAGCCTAAACCAGCCCAAATCCTTCAGTTTTCTCCTTCAAGTTTTCCTTAGCTTCAAGCTTAAGAGAGTGAATGTGAGTGAGAGGGTGAGAATGCTGAGAGGTTCTTGTGGTTTCCTAATAATTTTGCTAAAATTTAAAGTGTCTAAGGATGTACTTAACCCCAAAAGACAGAAGTACCCCTCTAAAAATTCAGCCTCCTTTAATTGTTCCAAGGGTAAACTGGTCTTTTTCCCCAATTCGCGCTAATTCCTCAAGTTATCCTATCAATTTCCAATTAATCTCTTTCTGCCAAACTAATTGCCGAATACTTACTTGTTACTCAATAAACCCTAAAATATTCTCAAAGTTCCCATAATACCCTTAGGCTCACCCCGAGCCGGGTATTAAACCTCGCTGTGACTATTTCGCTAATGCGGACACTAGGATCGCCTCGAGTCATATACTGCAAATATATCAACATAATAATGTGGTCTCAACCATTTAACATGCATATTCACATTTATGCCCTTAACGAGCCAAAATTACAAATATGCCCTTATAAATAATAAAGGGCACACATGCATACATAATACTCATAAACATGCATATAATATATTCACATCATCACATATATATCATGCATGCCACATAGTCACGCATATAATCAATTAATCACATACATATCCAATTGTGCCCTCTTCGCATGCTAATCAAGGCACTAAACCCTATTAGCATTTTTGGGACGTTACAACTATCCCCTCCTACTGAGAATTTTGTCCTCGAAATTTACTTGAATAACTCGGGATATTGATCCCGCATAGCTGACTCAAGCTCCCAGGTCGTTTCTTCGACCTTGCTATTCCTCCATGAGACCTTGACTAGAGGAATCGTGTTGTTCCTCAAAACCTTATCCTTCTTATCCAGAATCTATACTAGACGCTCCTCATACGATAAATCTGTCTGTAACTCCAGATCTTCATATCCCAAAACATGAGTCGTATCTGAGACATACTTCTGAAGCATAGAGATGTGGAATACGTCGTGAACTCCTGATAATGCGGTGGAAGAGCCAATCTATAGGCTTATGAATCTAGGGCTCAGTTTTCCCTTTTTCCCAAATATCCTCACTCCTCGCAATGGTGAAACTCGCAGAAACACATGGTCCCCCACCTGGAACTCCACGTCCCTACGCTTAAGGTTAGTGTAGCTTTTCTATCTGCTCTGCGCATGAAGCATTCGAGCTTAGATCTTCTCAATAGCTTCATTAGTCTTCGGAACCATCTCCAGTCCCAAATACTTCCTTTCTCCCATCTCATCCTAATGAATGGGCGATCTTCCATATAACATCTCATATGGAGCTACTCCAATCGTTGATTGATAAATGTTGTTGTACAAAAACTCAATCAACGGTAGATACTTACTCCAAGACCCCTCTAAGTCTAGCACACATGCTCTAAGCATGTCCTCCAATATTTGAAGTGTCCCCTTAGACTATTCGTCGGTCTGAGGATGAAAGGTTGTACTGAACTTCAACTGAGTCCCCATAACTTTATGCTAACCACCCCAAACACATGGAGGTAAATATAGATTTGGGAACCCCATGGAGACGCACAATCTCCCTGACGTATAACTTCGCATACTGATCCACAATATAGGTCATCCTCACTGGTAGAAAGTGAGCTAACTTGGTGTATCTGTCTACTATCACCCACACCGCATGTAGCCCCAATGTCCTGGGTAAACCTCCCATGAAATCCATGGTAATGTCTTCCCATTTCCACTCGAGAATACCTAGAGGCTGTAGAAACCCCGCTGGTCGCTGATACTCAGCCTTCACCTGCTAATAGGTTAAACACTTGGCCACGTATCCAACTACGTCCTTCTTCATCCCAGGCAACCAATATAAAGTTCGTTGATCCTGATACATCTTCGTGGTGCCTAGATGGAGTGAGTATGGTGTAGTATGGGATTCATCAAGTATCTCTCGTCTAATACCCATCCCATCGAAATAGATCCGATCTTTGTACCGTAGTAATCCAGTCTCTAAAATGGAATAATCCTTAGCCACTTTAGCTAGGACATTCCCTCTAACCTCCTACAACTGGGCGTCATCCAACTGACCCTCTCTTATCCTCTCTAGGAGGGTAAAATGTAAAGTAATATTGGCCAATCGACCCACAACCAATCTATCCTTCCTCTGGCCATCTCTTCTGCCAATTCCTTCAATATCTACTTTGAACTAAACAACTGTCCTGGGCCCCTCCGGCTCAACGCATCTGCCACTACATTGGCTTTTCCTGGGTGGTAAAGGACGTCACAGCCATAGTACTTCACCAATTCCATCCAACATCTCTGTCTCATGTTTAAGTCCTTCTAGATAAATAAATACTTGAAACTCTTATTGTCGGTGTATATTTCGCACTTCTCTCCATACATATAATGTCGCCATACTTTCAATGCGAACACCACCGCTGCTAACTCCAAGTCATGGGTAGGGTACCGCTACTCATAATCCTTAAGTGTCACGACACATAGGCAATAACCTTCTCATTCTGCATCAACACGCACCCCAACCCCAGTCTCGATGCGTCACAGTATACTACAAACTTTCCTCCCTCCGAAGGAAGACTTAACACAGAAGCAGTAATCAGTCTTCGCTTCAGTTCCTGGAAGCTACCCTCACACTTGTCTGACCAAGTGAACTTCAAGTTTTTTTGTGTCAATTCTGTCAACTGTGTGGCAATCTTTGAGAACCCTTCTACGAGTCATCTATAATAACATGCTAACCCAAGGAAGCACCTAACCTCTGAGGCGTTCCTTGGCCTCGACCAATCCTTAACTGTCTCTACCTTGGCTAGATCTACCGTAATCCCATCTCCACTAACAATATATCCAAGGAATGTCACTTCTAGTAGCCACAAGTCACAGTTCTTAAACTAAGCATACAATCGATGCTCTCTCAATCTCTGTAATACATGTCGGAGATGCTGCTCATGTTCTGCTTCTGAACTAGAGTAAACTAGGATACCGTCGATGAAGACAATCACAAACTGATCCAAGAAATCCTTGAACACCCTTTTCATAAAATCCATAAATGTTGCTGGGGCATTGGTCAAACCAAACGACATGACCAACAACTCATAATGCCCATACCTTGTACGAAAGACCGTCTTCGGAATATACTCATCATTGATCCTCAGCTGGTGATAACCAGATCGAAGATCAATCTTCGAGAATACCAATTCTCCCTGCAGCTGATCGAACAGATCATCAATCCTTGGTAAGGGATACTTGTTCTTTATGGTAAACTTGTTCAACTCCCTGTAGTCTATACACATTCTCAAAGTCCCATCCTTCTTCACAAACAAAACCAAAGCACCTCTTGGCGAGAATCTGGGCCTGATAAATCCCAAATCTAGAAGTTCATGTAACTGTATCTTCAACTCCTTTAGCTCTGCTAGAGCCATCCTATATGGTGCCTTCGATACTGGCTCTGTACCCGACGCTAACTCAATGACAAACTGAATCTCCCTGTGCGACGGCAGTTCCAGTAAATCCTCAGGAAACACATCCAAAAACTCACATACCATTCTAGTCTCTCTAGGCCCCACTGGTGTAATTCTAGTGGTATCCACCACATTAGCTAGAAAACCTATACAACCTCCTTGTAATAGGTCGCTAGCCCTCAACACTGATCTCATAGGAATACGGGGTCCATGCATAGCACCCACAAAGACAAAGGGGTCCTCACCCTCAGGCTCAAAAGTCACCATCTTCTTCCTGCAATCTATAGTGGCCCCATATCTGACTAGCCAATCCATCCCCCAATCATATCAAAATCATCCATACCCAACTTAATCAAATCTACTAATAGTTCCCTACTATCCACCATCACTGGCAGTGCTCTAATCCACCTCCTAGAAACTACTAGCTCCTATGTAGGCAGTATAGTCCCAAACCCCACAGTATAATACTCACTAGGCCTACACAATCTTTCAATCACTTTACTATAAACAAATGAAAGTGTAGCACCAGAGTCAATAAATATAGTATATGAAGAGCCAGTACTAGAAAGTTGACCTGTCACTACCAAGGGACTAGCCTCGACCTCTGCCTACGTCAAGGTGAACACTCGAGCTGGAGTCAAGCTGTCCACCTTCCCTGGTTCCTCCTTTTTCAATGTCGATCAATCTTTCTTGAGGTTTCCAACCACCCCGCACAAGTAACAAGCCTTGGCTCGACACTCGCCCAGATGGAGCTTCATGCATCTAGTGCACTATGGATAACTCCTCCATGTTTCACTACCTCCATGGCGGCCACCCTGGACACCCTTGCCCCTCCTATCAGGACCAGCAGTGGTCGAGGTTTCAGGGGTCTTCCTCTTCTGATTACTAGGGCCTCCACCCCTACCAGACCCTGTATATGGAGGCACTGCTCTACGAACATCCCATCTTGCAGCGTTCTCCCTCCAAATCTTATTCTCTGTCTCCTCAGCAGTGAGAGCCTTCTCAACCACCTGGGCATAAGTTGTTTCCCCAGGTACTGATGTGATCCTCACATCTTGAGCTATCATAGTGTTAAGCCCTCGAACAAATCTATCCTGCCTAGCTGCAGCTGGAGGTACTAAATTTGGTGCAAACTTCACTAGCCTATCAGACTTTGGGGCATATTCAGTAACTGTCATGTGACCCTGAACCAACCATGTGAACTCATTCACCTTTGCCGCCCTGACGACAATATTGTAGTATTTCTGGTTGAACAAATCTCTGAACCCTTCCCAACTCATAACATAAACATCTCGAGTCAGTGATGCCACCTCCCACCAAATACGGGCATCCTCTCTAAGCATATAGGTGGCACAGACCACCCTGACGTTGCCTTCCACTCTCATTAAATCCAAAATAGAGGTGATCATACTCATCCACTGTTCAACCTTTAGTGGATCTCGTCCTCCCTCAAATATTGGAGGATGTTGTCTCCTGAATTGTTCATAAAGTGGCTCCCACATGTTTCCAATCTCAGGTGACTGTATAGCTAGTGCCACAACAAGTGGAAAATTAGGTGTGGCACTCCCTGACGGAGCTTGTTGCCTTAAAAGGCGAATCTGTTCTTCTTGACTCTTAAGTCTAGATTGAATATCAGCAAGCAACTACTGCCAGTTCTTAGGGACTGGACGAGGGTTCTGGCCCTGCTCATCATCTCTAGCCTCAACCCATGTGTCGGCTAGTCGTATTGATCGCCTTGGACGCCTAATTATCCAAGTTTATCTGCAATCAACTACTCAGTTGTAAGGCAATGATGGCAGGTTAACATTCTTTCCATGGTCCAACATCGAAACTCAACCAACAGTATGCAGTCAAGATGAAAACAAGCATTTAAACATTTATTTACATACATTAGCAATGCTAATAAGCACGCCTTATCATAATCACATAGCACTCAAGGGCCAGGCGCTATCAGTATATCTCATGCTCCCTATTAATCGTGCAAATAAAACATTTACATTTCATAAAAAAATTTAAGCACACAATCATACATATATATATAGTTACCAAACCCTGAGTCGAGCTTGTCTTTAGCGGTGAGTGTACATGCCCAGCCAGTCTTCAGGAACCCTTAAACCTAGACCACTCTGATACCAAGTTATAACGCCCTGGATAACCAAGAACATTACACTGTGCGTTTAATATAGTGCAAGACCTGCTACTGAGATCGTTTGAACATAAATGTGTTTTCTAAAGACAACTGATAGGTTAGGGTTAAAATATTTTGATCGTAAATGGTTAATTTTCATTAAAGCAAATGTTTGATACAGAGGATCCCAAAAAAAATAGTATTTACATGGTAGAAAACAACCCTCAAAGTTTGATACAAAAAAAGCCAGTCGAATGAAAAAATATAGTTTAGCGCTCTAATTCCTATAAATTCCCTCGGTCATGGCAGTCAAGCAGCTGACGATGTACACTCCACCTCTAGAGCTCTTCAACTCATGGTTGGTCCAGTTTCCCTTTGCCTTTACCTGCACCACGTAGCACCCGTGAGCCAAGGCCCAGCAAGAAAACCATAAACAACAAGCATGAATAGCAACATGAGCATGTAATCATCTTTAGTCCAATCAGCTTATCTAATTAGTAGAATATAGGTATACAGCTAGACACCAATAAACATATACTTTCAACATGTATCTTGATCAGTAATACAAACAATTAGGTGTCGGCATTAGGCCGAGCCCTCAAGTTATATAGCTGACACTGGCTCTCTTAGGTTGAGCAACATTCAGTACGCTTATCATCAGCCCTGACACCCTTAAGCTGTACTTTCTTATTGCACATAACAGCCATACAATTACGGAATATAAATGTTCAATTACAGGGAATCTCAGTCCCAAATACAACCACATGGGTGTAGCTTTCTTACCTCAAACTCGAACGATGAATAAGGAATGGTTCCGAGTACAATCCTCAGTCCTCAGCCTTAGTGGTAATCCCAATTGATAGCCTAATCTCCTCAGAAACTCATGTCTGACCCTAGCTTTGATTTTCCCCAGCTTAAACCAGCCCAAATCCTTCAGTTTTCTCCTTCAAGTTTTCCTTAGCTTCAAGGTTAAGAGAGGGAGTGGGAGTGAACGTGAGTGAGAAGGTGAGAATGTTGAGAGGTTCTTGTGGTCCAGTTCTACATACTCTCATGCTTAGATAGTAGGACATTTTAGTGGAGGTACTTTGCATGCTGAGAGTATGTAGAACTGGACCAGATGTGATTTGTTAATACTTGTTTAAACACCGTTTCATAGTATTAATCGAAAACATCAAATGATGATCATATACACGACGATCTTAATCCTGAGGTTGCTATGAACTCCTATATACATCATCTGATCCTTTGATTCATGCGTCAAGGTTTATTAGAATGATCAGGCTAAGAACAATCGTTTTGGGGACTCAATAATATATATAGCTGGGGACATAGTTTAACAGATATGGAATCTATACCTTCTTATAGATTTAATAATTGTTCCCTATTAGGTTGGCTTTTGGAACTAAAAAGGTTATGAGTGCTCACGCCGCAAACTTGTTGTGACACAACCTTCACTAGTAAAGTCAATAGTACTCTAGGAACAAGATATAGCTAAAAGGGTAAAACAGTAATTTTATTCCCTTTTCATTATGAACCATTAATAGAGGATTAACATTGTATGTAATGATTATATCAATGGACACTTTATTCTTTAATAAAGTACTCAGTAAATATATTTATGTAATTATCAAGAGTTCAATCTCATATTTATAGTGGAGTAATCATGAGATTAATTAATATGATTATTTAATCAAAGAGGTTTGATTAATAATGTAATATTTATTGGAGCTTGATATTATAGGTCCATAGGTTCCCATGGTAGCTCTATCAATACCATATCAAGGTAAGAGTTGGTACAAGAATAGAACTATAATTTGGGAATTTGAGAAGAATTATATTCTTCGGGTCAAGTATACAATTATATGATAATTGAGGTTGAATAATTAATTCTAATTAATTATTAATTTTCTAAAATATATTTATTAATTTAAATATATAAAATTTCGAATTATATATATATATTTTAAATTAATTATTTTATTTGAGTGGGAGAAAATAAAATTGGTAAGTCAAAAATAGTTTTTTATTTCTTTAATTTTAAAAGATGATGATAATAATGACCATCAATTTGAATTTTGAAATATGGTTGTCATCTTTTCCTTAAAAAAATTAACACCTTATTTTGTGGAAGATTGATTTTAATTAAATAATTAAATAAATAAAAAAATGCAATATCCCCGAAAAGGATATTGTAGTCCACGCATGACACAGTCCAAGGACTATGCCATGCGTGTATGACTACACTGATATTGTATCAGTTTTGTTTTTATTTTATTTATTTAATTATTTAATAATTTGAATATAGTTTTTTTTCAAATTTGGTAAGTTAGATCTTTACCTAAATCAAAACCTATCATCATTATGATATTATTATATTACTATTATTATTAGGAATAATAAGGTAATATAAATCTCTATATATATGATATAGAAGAAGAAGAAGAATACACAACAATAAAAACATACACAATACAACACAATACACAATTCAGAATAGTTCTCAGAGTTTTTGTCAGACAAAACTCTTTCTTTTTCTTCTTTATTCTAGTCATTCACAGACCATAATCCAAGTTCTCATGTGTTGAGAAATACTTGTGATTCCTAAAATTGCAAACCCGTGTGCTCTATGTGCCCACACACATCTTGAGGTGTAGAGAACGCTCAGGAAGATCGTGGTTTGAATGCTCAAAGCTTTTGATAGGAAGATCGATAAATATACAAAAAGACTCAATGACACTTGATAGGCTTCAAGAGATAAAAGCTCATGTCCTTGTATGTTTATATGTTATATAAAAATATATTGTATATTTATATATTTGTTGCGTGATTAATAATATTGTATGTTAATGTTTCTAGATTGTTTTCTTGTTCATATAAATTGTTATATGAGTGATGAATTTTTTTTATGAAAGCCCTGATCTTTTTCGGGGTAGCCTCTATCCCTCTAGAGCTTACGATAAAGCCAAGAAATTTCCCTGATGCCACTCCAAAAGTTCACTTTTTGGGATTCAGCTTCATCCCATACTTCCTGATAATGGCGAATGTTTTAGCAAGTCATCTGCATGTTGGGCTGATGTCTTGGACTTAACCAACATGTCATATATGTATACTTCCATATTCTTTCTGAGTAAATTCCCGAACATCATGTTAACCATTCTTTGGTATGTGGCTCCGACATTCTTCATCCCAAAGGGCATAACAACATAGTAGTATACACCCTTGTCCGTCTGGAAGCTAGCGTGTTCCTGGTATGCTACATGCGTCCATGAAGCTTAGCAACTCATATCCAAAAGTGGTGTTTACCATTTGGTCGATCCGCGGCAGTGTGAAAAAATCTTTCGGGCATGCTTTATTGAGTTCAGTTAAATCAATGCATGTCCTCCATGTCCCATTTGGCTTTGGCATCAACACCGAGTTTGCTTGCCACACTTGATGAAATGCTTCACGGATGAAATTGAACGAGGATAACTTTTCAATTTCTTGCTTTAGGGCTTCTAACCATACTTGATCTAAAGGCCTTCACTTTTGTCAGACCGGAGTTGCATTCTCATCGATGTTCAGGGCATGATATATGATGTTGTGGTTAATCCCGATTATGTCTGCGTGGGGCCAGGCCAGAATGTCTTGATTTTCTTTTACCCGGGCGACTATGGCAGCTCTGACTTCTGGATTCAAATTCCTCCCTACCCAGATTGCTCTGGTTAGATCGATGTCACTGATGTACACCTCCTCTATCTCTTCCATCAGTTCCAGTGTTCTCTCCACCTCTATTTTGGGGTCTAATTCATCGTCCTCCCAAACCACCACCTGTGCTGGCTGTGGTTGTGGGCTGGGTGTAGCATCCCCCATCTCTAAGTGTTCTTCACGAACCACGAAGATTGGTCTGGCAGACACATGATAGCATTTCCGGGCACTTTTTTTTATCTCCCCATACTATCCCCACTCCACCGTTGTCACATGGGAACATCTTACATAAATGGTGGATGGAAGTGACGTCACCGAAATCAACCAAAGTGGGCGCCAAAAAATCAGATTATACGCAATGGAACAATCTACTAATACAAACGTGCAATACTTGAAAGTGCTTAGAGTACCACCTCCTAATGTGACTAAGAGCTGTATCTTGCCCATTGGGAGCAATGAATCCCCATTAAAATTGTATATTTGTGTTGGACACGATGTCAGATCCGCCTCCGTCAAGCCGATGTCAGATCCCTTGCTGTAAAGACCAACTTAAACATGACGTTGATGGAACTTCCATTATCCACCAATACTCAAGATACTTTCTTGTTGTCAATCTACACATCGTTGACCAAGGGATTGTGATGCGGGAAATGAACATTTCAGGCATCTTCCTCTGTGAAGGTTATTGGTAAAGGCTGGGGTCTGGACTAGAGCACATATCTGGCCATCGTGATCAAGTTCATTGAGGTACCTCTTTTGATCATTCCAGGACGGTCCTCCCAGATGCGGACCTCCAGATATAGTGACTATGTGGTCATCTACTAGAGGTGGTGCAGTTCTTAGTAGATACGACGCTTCGGGTCCAGGAGCTAACATGCCTTCAGGAGGTCCTACTATTGGGCCCCCCTAAGGGGCCTGTACTTCTGGTCCTGACACATATCCTCCATGAGGAGGTCTGATCTATCCTTTCACTCCCGGGATGAAAGACTGTTCAAAAGACAAAGGCCGTCGCAAAATTCTGACCGGCATCCTCACCCATTGGTGGAGGTGTCCTAATTTAATGAGGTTCTCAATTTCGTCCATCAACTGATGACATTCTACAGTTGTGTGCCCTATGTCCTTGTGATAGGCGCATCTCTTGTTTGGGTCCCTTGTATTTTTTTTCCATGTAAACATGGAGTTTGGTTTCTAGTAATGAACTACATTGCCTGATGCGAGGTAGATATCTTGCCCATTGGGAGCAATGAATCCCCATTAAAATTATATATTTGTGTTGGACACGATGTCAGATCTGCCTCTGTAAAGTCGATTGCTGTAAAGGCTAGCTTAAACAGGACGTTGACGGAACTTCCATTATCCACCAATACTCGAGATACTCTCTTGTTGTCAATCTACACATCGTTGACCAAGGGATTGTGATGTGGGAAATGAACATTTCAAGAATCTTCCTCTGTGAAGGTTATTAGTAAAGGCTGGGGTCTGGACCAGAGCACATATCTGACCATCATGATCAAGTTCATTGAGGTACCTCTTTTGATCATTCCAGGACGGTCCTCCCAGATGCGGACCTCCAGATATAGTGACTATGTGGCCATCTACTAGAGGTGGTGCAGTTCTTAGTAGATACGACGCTTTGGGTCTAGGAGCTAACATGCCTTCAGGAGGTCCTACTATTGGGCCCCCCTAAGGGGCCTGTACTTCTGGTCCTGACACATATCCTCCATGAGGAGGTCTGATCTGTCCTTACGCTCCCGGGATGAAAGACTGTTTGAGAGCCAAAGGCTATCCCAAAATTCTGACCGGCATCCTCACCCATTGGTGGAGGTGTCCTAATTTAATGAGGTTCTCAATTTCGTCCATCAACTGATGACATTCTTCAGTTGTGTGCCCTATGTCCTTGTGATAGGCGCATCTCTTGTTTGGATCCCTTGTATTTTTTTTTCCATGTAAACATGGAGTTTGGTTTCTGGTAATGAACTACATTGCCTGATGCGAGGTAGATATTTTCTCGGGTATCCACCAAGTTGGTGTATTCCGTATGCTGGGGCTCGTACCCCATCTTTCCCTTCTTCGCGGACTCGGCCCGACTTTGATTCTTACTGGAAAGCTTCCCTCTTGAATGATTTATGCTCCTCTGCTGCTTCCTTCTGGGACTGTTGAATAGCTCTTGGAGTGGCACTGTATCTGGGGCATATATATCCTGATGAAGCAAGCGCATAGACAGTCTATGTCATGAACTTCACTCTCAAACTTCTTGAGGTTCCAGACATTATTGGTGGTGCCGGATAAGAGTTGGCCGGGTACTAGGTTCCATATTCTGGAATAGTTTTTGTTGTCGCCTGTGGTGCCGGAGGTCATCCAAAAACTTGAATTGAAGTACCATATGATGGCTTTTCTTCCTTTCCATAACTCATATGGAGATATAAATACCATGTGAAAATTTCTCAAGAAAATAATCACTAATTTCACTTTCAGTTGTCTAAATAATCTCAAAGTCACTTAAACAACTTTTGTGCATTTTCTAAGATTCTCTTTGAGATTCTTTTGAAAACATCATTTTGATATCCAATGATTTTCTCATCAAAATCAATTTGAGGATGTCAATTTTAAACACTTAAATCAAAGAAAATAAACCCTCAATGATTTATTTAAACACTTTGATTTCTAATGCTTTGGTTTAACATTATCTCCTCATTGATATTAATTTAAAACATATCACCATCTTTAACAAGAAGAAATAAAATTCTCTTCAACCTTATTCACTATTGGTATAAAGATTAAAAATTGCTTCTCCAATTTTGTAATGTCACCTCATTGAGACATTGAATATTTGAGAATTGTTGTCACTAAATAATTCTCAAATGTATCTCTTTTGACCACACTTTTAGACTCCAAGCCTATAGGTCAATATGTCATCCCATAATTTTGGATCCCCTTAATCCATTTTCTTGCAATAGCAAGACACATATCAAAAGATGTGACCCCCCTTAGGTTCATCTTTTCTTATCTCATAAGTTGAGATGATCAACACTTAAATGAGAAATTTTAATTTCTCAAATAACTCTCTTTATTTACCAAATAAATGGTAACTCATCACATTGCAATAATAGAGGATAAAACATATTTATATTATTATCACCTTAATAATCATATTATATGGCACACCATAATAATCATGATAATTCTCATCTATATATCAAAATACTTTTATATATTAACATAATTATGTCTCAAAGAAATTTCACATAATTTGTCAACATATATTAATCATTTTAGCATGCATTTTGAATCTCATAATTATATTGAAAGTATATCACAAATATCATAAAATAATTCACATATCCACATATTGATATATACTATAGATTCATAAAATCAATATATAGGCATGTCAAAAACTACCTAATTATCATGCTTTATAAAATCTCAACACATAATTTTCATGTCAAATGTATGTACTACTATCTCACATATTGCATACACATAAGATTAAGAATCCCTACATTATGTAGAGCTTGGCAAAAGTTCACTTCTAAGAATTACACATTAACTTTCACAAATAGATTTGTCAACTATGTTACAATGTATCTCATATTGTATTAACATGTTAACATCTACACAATTATTCATATATCAACATTTGAAAAAACATGCTAATACATGAAATAAATTTCATCACTATTATATAAAATAGTGTATACAATTACACTTACCTTGTCTTACCACCTAGCTCAATTGAATCCATCAAACCTATCCAACCTCACTAGGTCTTGATTCATGATCTTGATAGTCTCACCTTCCATTGAAACAAACAAAGGGTTAAGCTTTTTAATGTTAGGAAAATATATATTTGCCTCAATGGAAATTGGTAAGAAAATACAACTCTAAACAAAATATTACAAATAATATTGATTGATTAAATAAAGTTACAACTCTATGCAAAATTACAAGTAAATATAGAGAAAGAAGTAGAAGATGATAGAATATAGAAAATACAACTCTTTGACAAAAAGATACAAATAAACTTGAGATAGTAAAATGAAAGATGTAGATGAGATTACAACTCTAAAACAAAAGACACAAATAAAAGAGAAAAGAAGAATAATAGGAGAAATGAAAAGCAAAAGAACAAAAGAATAAGAATAAGAACAATCAACAAAGAACTCTCACTCACACAACCAAAGTGAAGAGTGTTGGGGATCACCAACTTGAACAAGGTTTGAAACCTTTGTCCAAAAGCTTATTTCCCCCTAACTCAAGCACTAAGGGATCTCCCACAAATTTTGGAAATGCTTTCTGGAATAATCAAGCCTCTAGGTGTTTTCTAGCCAAGTGCTCTAGTGGATAGAAAAGTTGTGTCTTTCAAGTGAGCAATAGGCTCCTATTTATAGAGTTTTGAGACACCCTTTGAATTTCAAATTCCACCAACCCCCATGGTTGTTACCAATGATTAATTGGATGTTTATGGAATTAAAATAGAGATTTGGGAGTTACTTGGCTGTTGGAAACGTTCAATATTGGATAAAACCGAAGTTTGGAAAATGTTGTCAGTCGCTCAGGCCGCGGCCCACTATGTTTTTTTTGCCTCTTGGGTCGCGGCCTGAAAAACTCAGGACGCGGCCCAAGACATGTTTTTAGCAATCAATTTTCCAAATTTGCCAAAACGTTCCAAATTCATTCCCACTTGCTTTTGTAACTTCCATACACATTATGGGAGTTAAAATCACATATCTAACAACCATTTCACATATGTCTTTAAGAAATTCATCTCAATATTGTGTAACAACAAATCTACATAATAATGGGAAATATTTGGAAGTTACAAATTTGTGATTGAATTTGTAACACCAAATATGTTACATATTTGGATATTTCACATATATCTAAATAATGTAACTCTCTATTATATGTTACAATATGTGACACTCTTTGTCACATTTATTTAATCTAAAACATTATATTATAAAATAATATAATATTACATTATATTATATTATAAAATAATATAACACTCTCTCTCTCTCTTCTCTTGTCGTTTATATCATTTCTTAGGTCGCCTCCTCGAGGGTGAACCTTTTCTTTTTGGGCTTGCTCCTCTCTGGCGTTGAGGTCGTATCGTAAGTCCACGTGGGATGTCTCATGCCCCGAACTTATAGCTTCTAACTCCCTGTCTTAATGTCCCCCGTGACCCTTGCTCACAGATGCACTGGGGTAGACCCTTCTTCCCTGGGTATCCTACCCCGGAACGTTCTGGGGCCTGTTACCTTGCGGGCGTTTCCCCTGCGGATTGCTCGGGTGATTCCATCCTGGAACGGGATTCACCAGTTCTTTCTTGGGGAAACGTTTTTGGGTCCGCCTTGGTCGTTGGAGCAGGAGGAGTTGTAGGAGGCTTCTTATGCTTGTTTGTTTTCTCCATAGGATCGGCCACTGTGGCCTTCCCTTTATCTTGAACAGGGTTTGAAGGGCCAGCTATGGGATGATTGGATTATCCCGGAGGAAAAGTCGAGGTTGTGTTGTTTGGAGCACCATTCCCCGGAGGTGGAATAGCTGGATAGGTTCCCGCAGGAGGAACTGCTGCGAGATCAACGGTGAAGCCCTAAGTAGCAATGAACACTTGAAGAGCCAATTGCGTCTCTTGCATTTGACAGGTGGCCTCCTGTTGTTCCTCCATCTTTGCTTCTTGATCGAGGACCTGTTGTCTCAAAGGAAACACTTCTAGATCCTTTTGTTCATCATCCACATCATTTACATTAGGTTCTATGGGATTCTCGGCCTCGTTGTCCTCATATCCCTCTCCATCTTCTTCATAGTACTCATCTTCATAGTTGCAGCCTTCTTCGAAGTTCTGGGAGTCGTCAAGTAGGGGCTTGTTATAAGGTAAGTCCTCAACTGCTGGGCCCCGTTAATCTGAAGGGAGTTGTGGGTCTTGCAATTGTTCTCCATTGTTTTGTTGCTGCTATTGTTGAGCAGGATAAAACACCATCTTTGTAGATGACAAAGAGTGGTTCAAACGTTCTTCTAGCTCTCAATTAAAGCACCAAAATGTTTACCGAGTTTTTCGGAAATTATAAGTGTATTAAGATTTAGAACTAGCAAGAAAGGAAATAAACTATTAAGACCAGGATTTTTATGTGGTTGGGGCGTTAATGAGCCTTAGTCCACGAGTCAATAGTATTAAGCTTTGAGTTTTAACTATGGAGGGTTTGAGTAACAAGTTTAGCAACGTTTTTTTATGCATGAAAATTTGGGATCCCCTCTACAGTGAACTGAGGGCCCTATTTAAAGGTGGCCATGTATTTTGGGCAGAACTAATCCGGGCCCAATAGGGATGTAATTACAATTAACCCTCAAATGGAGCTTGATATAAGTATAAAGTGTAATTCTAATATGTTTAATCTAAAGCCCATTGGGCCAGCCCAAGTTTAGTTGGACACTCCAGTTTTCCTTTGTACGTTGACAGTGACTGGCGTGCATGAGCCGTCATGAGGATTCAGGGGACAGGATATGTCAGAGTAGTGGAAGTGCCGATTCCTAATAATATTGTACCTTTTGTGCACACCCCTCTTGCAGGTTGGTTGAGCAGACCAACAGCCGAACTTCTCGGGGATGGCGTCAGCAGGATGATGTGTCTATCTTGTGATTCCCGGACGGAGAGTTTGGATTCATTTCCGAAGTTAGGTATTCTTACCCTGACAGTTAACAAAGCCCATTTGGTGGTACCACATGTTCTTGGTAGAAAATACGGACAACACCTAGTTTTAAACATTACTGAATATAGACTTAACATGCTTTCTTTTAGTACTTTGAATGAAATTCATACTCCTTGTACAATTTTTCATCTTGCTAGACAAAGAAAATTTTCTTTTGTTTCCAATAACAATGTTTCATATTGCATTTTTTATCTAATCCATATAGATGTTTGAGGCCCTTTTACCCAAGAAACTAGAGAAGGTTTTTGATATTTTCTTGCCATTATAGATGATCACTCTGGATATACATGGTTATTTTTGCTTAAATCTAAATATGATGTGGCTTCTATTATTCATAATTTCTTCACCATGATAAAAACTTAGTTTGACAAAACTATAAAAGTTATTCGACCAGATAATGCCAAAGAAGTGGCTTTTGAACATTTTTTAAAAACTCAAGGTAATATTCATTATTTTTCATGTGTTGATTGTTTTGAGAAAAATGAGGTAGTTGAGCGCAAACACCAGCAATTTCTCAATGTTGCTAGAGCATTAATTTTCCAATCAGGTCTATCTCTTATATACTAGGGAGATGTTGTCCTCATAGCTATGCACCTCATAAATCGTCTGCACACCAAACTGCTGCACAAAAGGACTCCATATGAGGTATTCCACTCTAAACCCTTTACTTATGATTGTTTACGCCTTTTTGGATGCTTGTGTTTCATCTCTACTTAAAAATTCAATTGACACAAGTTTGACCCAAGAGTGAAACCGTGCATTTTTATAGGGTATCCCCAAGGTATGAAGGCTTACAATACAAAGTACTTGAAATTCACACAAATAAAGTCACTATTTCTCGTAATATCATCTTTTATGAGAATGTCTCTCCTTTTCAGAATAATGTCTCTGAAAAGGGACACACATTTTTTACTTTCTAACTCTATTTACCCTCATTTTGTGCATGATACTTATGGTCGAGCAACTAGCTAAACAAAAACGCCAATCCATGATGCTCGAACTAACCATTCAGCAATACTAGATCAGATTTGGAACTTACATAAAATCCCCATACTTCCATTACTACTCACACAGGGAGAATCTCTAAAACCCCTTCTTATTTACAAAAATATCATTGTTTTAATTCTCATATTGTATCTGAATTTGTTCCAGGTCACGATTCAACTATTCATCCACTTTCTAAATATCTAGATTACTCAAAACTAAATCCTACTTTTCATAAAGCCATATTTAACATCACAAATACTCCTGAACCCACTTCTTATAAGCAAGCTTGTCAAAACAATGACTGGAAAAATGCTATGTTTGAAGAGCTTTTAACCTTAGATAAAAATAACATTTGGATATAACCGACTGTAACGTAGTTGACGAATTCTCACCATCAACAATTGTAAAGTAGTTTGTTCGCTAGAAGTGACGCCATATTTGCCAAAAAGAGAGAGTAACCTAAGCACTTTTTTCAAGTCTCCATTTGTTAATAAGTTTGATTCATTTAAACTTGATCCTAAGGAGAAGAATGTTCAGAAGAAGGGTGTTAAAATTGTTAGTTAGTTGTGCCCTTCCTTGCCCTTGCTGCTCATTATGGTTGGCATTTACATCAACTAGATATAGACAATGTATTTCTTAATGGTGATATTCAAGAAGAATTCTATATGAATCTTCCTCAAGGATATACACTTAAGGGGGAGTAGAAATCAAATCTTGAAGCAAGGAATTGAAGATTGTAGAAGATGAACAAATTTCCCTCATTGTTGATTATGCAAAACACAAAAGAAAGTAATTAAAGATAAAGATTTTTAATTGTTGGGGATTTATGGCTTACACTTTCTAATCCAACAATGAATAATAGAAATTAATTAAAATTTTCAAACCCTAGATTCTAATCAAGAACCATATTTATAGTATGAATGCAAATCTTGATAATTAAATAAACATATTCAAAGTATGAATGCAAATCTTGATAATTAAAGAATAGGTAATTAAATAATGATAACATAAATTTAGATACATTTAATCACAATATAACCATGGATTTAATGAAAGAATAATACAAACTAAATCAAGAGAAAGAATAGACATTTGTGGAGAAAAAACCAAGTTACATAAAATCATAAGTTTATGATTTCATGTGAATCAATGGATGTTACAATTGCTTGACACAAATTGAGATTTGTTGTTCAAAAATCTCTATTCCTAGCCTCCTTTTTGAGATTGCTGAAGCTACTACACTGGAATGAGATTGGGATTTACAAGCCTTAAATCTTAATGCAAATCAAGTTTATTGATGAAGATCTTGGAGAAAACTAGTAATCTTGAGAGCTAGAGAGAGGGTTTTTGAGAGAGAGTTGAAAAGTGTGATCAAGACTTTTAAACTCTAATAACTCATATTTATAGTGTAGGCATCATCATTTGGCTCAACCAATTAGAGCTTTTAAATAGTCATTTGGAGTAAAAAAAATACAACTTTTAACACTTTGAAAAATGATGTAGCATTTTCGACCAGTTACAAATTCCTTAGGCTTAAGTTCCCCAGTGACGAGCCGCCTCTAGGGAGGCGACACAATGCCCAAAGGCTATGTCAACTCCTCAAAAGTGACCTTAAACACCTCCAATTGTTTCCAAACTTTTTGGGCATGCTTAAATACCTCATTGTATCACTTTAGACCCATAAAAGTCAATTATAGATGCCTACAACAAAATCTCATATTTTCACTTCAACTTAAGTGAAAATCATTAAGTGTTTTGCACCACATTATGTAAACAACTTAACCATTATATTTAACCAATCTTAACAATTGCTAGAAATACAAAATGACTCTTCCTATCTCAACGAGGATATGCTTTACAGATTCTAGAAGAAACTAGAAATATAGGCTACTGTCCTGCATCTACACCAATGGAAGTAAACATCATGTTGTCCAATGAAGATGGTGAATCCCAATTCATACTTAAGACTCATCGGAAAGCTTTTCTACCTCACAATCATGCAGCCAGATTTGTCATTTTCCATCAATTGGTTCAATCAATTTCTCTCCAATCCTCACCAACCCCTTCTCATTTCAGCCCAACGAGTTATGTACTACATCAAACAAACACCAGACTATGGACTCTTATATGTGGTAAACAACAACATTGCCAACCCTTCAATGCATCAGCCTTGGACCAATGATTATACTATGCAAATTTTTTGTGATGCCGATTAGGTTGCCTGCCTAGATACCAGGTGCTCAATTACTTGGAAATCCAAAAGCACCAGACTATCTCATGCTCTTCTGCTGAATCAGAATATAGGTCTATGGAAAATTCTACTGCATACGTGATTTGTCTTGTTTCTTTGCTAAATGAACTTGGTTTCCCTCAAACCAAACCAACTCTCCTCTACTGTGATAGCTAGTCTGCACTTCATATCTCCTCCAACCCTGTCTTTCATGAAAGGACAAAACATATAAAAATTGATTGTCACATTGTGCGAGACAAATAAATGAAGGTGTCCTCAAAATTCTTCATATTTCCAACCACAATCAACTTGCAGACATACTCACCAAGTCTATTCCACCAATTCAGTTTAATCATTTAGTGTCATGGGTCTTCGCTATATTTATGACTCCTCTTGAGGGGGAGTATTAGTAACACTTAACTGTAATTAGTTAGTGAGTTAACATTTTGTTAGGCTAACCCTCTTTTCATTTCCTCTTGTTTTGGGTTTCCTCCCTTATATATAAAAGGGGCATTCTATTGTATACGAGACGTAGTTCTTTTCAATAAAACACACAACTTTTCTTCTCATCTTTTCCTCCTATGTTTCTTCTTGATTGATTTCTAATATGTTGATCTCAAGATCGACCATATTCCCTCCAGCAAAACATCTCCTCATCCTCAAGAAATGACTTTCTTTAGCGTACCTGATAGTGATATTTCTTCTTTGGTTGTCATCATAGTCACCAAACCACATTACCCTGGTCGACAATGATTGGAGCTAATAATGGTGGTGCTTTTAAACGTTACTAAACAACTTTTTTTAATTATAAAAAACAAAAATAAAAATGAAAAAGATTTTTTTTTATATTTAAAATTTTTAAATATTACTGAACGATTCCATTGTATTTTAAATTTGTTCAAAATTTTATATTATGTCTCTCTAATTTTGTTATCATGGTAAATTAGTTCAAAATTGTATTTTTTTTACTTATTTTGGTAAATATTTTTTTTATAAATATTGTTTAATTTAAAGAGGATTGCTAATAACAACCTCTTATTTCAACATTTTAGTCAATCTTTGCCTTCGAAAATATATGCCAGAGTATTTTTTTTCCAATTTTATTATGGCGGTGTTTGTTGTGGTTACTACATCCTTCTTGCAAATTTTTTAAAAATTTCAAGTAGTTTATAGTACCGAAAAATATGTTTGTATTTTTCGAACATGCTTAGTAAACTGAAATATTAAGAAATATCATGAACTCTGTTTTTGGCAATCTAAATTATTATGATTGTTTTGAAAATTTATAAAAAGGATATTGTAACTACAACGAACACCGCCATGAAAAAAATAATGTAAGTAACATGTGTTTTTGAAGGCATTGATTGAAGTAAACACGACTCTAATTTAAATATAGAAGGGAAATTTCACTTTTTATACATACTAATATGTACAATTACAAAAAAAATCTTAGCATTATTAACTTTTTAAAATTAATGCTAAACTTTTCCCTCATACCCAAAATACCCTTCCCATTCAACCTCAGTCTTCTCTCTCTCAGTCTCGGTTTCTCTCTCTCAGTTTCACAAAAATCCCCCAAAAACCATCGAACCCCCACCTCTGTCGAGCCCCCATCTCCGTCGAGCCTGCATCTCCGTCGAGCCCCCGCCTTCTCCGTCAAACCCCCACCTTCTCCCATTTCTCCGTCGATCTCAAGACCCACTGCAAACTCCCATTTTTCTGTCAAACCCGAGACCCACGGAGCATATTTCCTTCAAAGTTTAAAAAACAAAGGTAAAATCTTGAACCCAAGTCCATATTTGCTTTATATTGTTGTTGAATCTGTGATTTGTGGAATGGGTTGTCCGATTTTGTGGGAAATTTTTTCTGGGTTTGAACCAGTGGCTCGATAGGTTCGATTATGGTTCGATAGTAGGCTCGATAGGGTAGTTTGAACAGTTCGATGGTGGATTGATAGGAGCTCGATATATCTATGGCAATATATGAAACTAACTCGATAGGATCGATTATGGTTCGATAGTACGCTCGATAGGAGCTCGATATGAGCTCGATAGAAGCTCGATGGATATGTGGTATTATATTTCAAGGGCTCGATAGGATTGATTATGGTTCGATAGTAGGCTCGACAGGAGCTCGATAGGAGCTCGATAGAAGCTCGATGGATATGTGGTATTATATTACAAGGGCTCGATAGGTTCGATAATGGTTCGATATTAGACTAGACTGTAGCTCGATGGTTATTTATGTAGGCAGATTTTGCTTAGCTCGATAGGCTCGACACTCGCTTGATAGGCTCGATAGATTTAGGTTGTTGATATTGCTCGATGGAACTCGATAGTTTCTCGATAGTTGCTCGATAAGGTATGTTGCAGCTCGATTATAGCTCGATAGAGCTCGATGACAACTTATTTCAGTGTTTTTATGAAAAAAAATTTATTCTATTTTCTTACCCATTTTTTTTCATGTGTTGTTACAGATGCCTAATTTTCTTGTTCCGTTTAGTGATCACTTTCCTGGTCGAGTGACATATCAGGGTAGTAGTACTTTAAATCACATTAAGACCAGGTTTTTGGAGCTCGGGCTGCTTGAAAGGGCTAAGGAATCCCCTTTCAAGCAGTTCTTTTTGGCTTCGAAGTTTAATTTCTCCGAAGTCTTGGTGCATCAACTGTTGCTCAGGAAAATCGCCAGCAACAACGAAGATGAGGTGCATTTTTTGTTGGGGTCGAAGTCTTGTAGATTCGGCATGGGAGAGTTTGCCCTGGTGACGGGGTTGGATTTCAGTACCTTCCCGTCACCAGAAGAGTTGGAAGGGCGTAATCTTAGTGACTGGTTGATAAATGAGTATTTCAACGATGTTGAGAAAGTAAAGCTCTCACAGGTGGACCATTCTTTCAAGACTTGTACGGTTGTGGAAGATGTGTACAAGCTTGGTCTATGTCTGTTTGTTGAGGGGGTTCTGAATGCCATTGAGGGCAAGTTGCACATTTGGCGAGATATTCTAAAAATTGTTGAGAATGTAGAGTACTTCTTCAGCTATCCATGGGGGAAGTACTCTTATAGGAGGCTATTGCATTCTTGTAAGAAGGACATGGTGAAGAAAAATGCCAACTATGATGCCAAGAAGGATGCCAAGGTGCAGCAAGAGTCCAAGTACAGTATGTATGGTTATGCCCCGGCCTTACAGTACTGGGCATATGAGGCTATCCAAAAGCTTGCGGTGGAGCTTGTTGTGAGCTCGGGAAACATGTTCCCGAGGATGCTTAGTTGGTCGCATCGGAGGAACAAGGATTTCACAAAGTCCGTCATCGCACCGATATTATTGAAGAAGAATGTAAGTTATGTTTTTTTTTATCTATATGCTTATCTTTTATCATTATTTGACTTAACCAAATGTTTTATGTTGTTTGCAGTTAATTGTTCTTCCGATGTTGAAGCCTCGGCCAGCAGAAAAAGACTATTACTTGTCTTTGACTGAGGGAGATCTTCCCCTTTATCCTGGGCTTGGCTATGATCCCTCGAAGACTGATGAGGAGGAGGATGTGAGTTTTGAGAAAATCGCGGAGACAGTTTCTCAAGCAGCCGAGAAAGCCAAGATATTTGTTGATGCTGGCCCGGGGGAGGAGGTTGCAAGTCCCACCCCTCCTATTGCCCCAGCCTTAGCCCCAGCCTCAACCTTTACCCCAACATCAGCCCCATCCTCAGCGGGAACCCCAACACCAACCCCAACACCAGCCTCAGCCTCAGCCCCTGAGCTCACCGACTTGATTGAGCGGTTGGACAGGGTCGAGGGTCGACAGGAGACCCTCCTGAAGAACCAGTCAGTGATCTTGGACGTAGTCAGTCAAATCCTGACATTTATTAAGGAGAAACCGAGGGGCTCCAATGAAGATTCAGACTCAGAGTCATTGGATATTCCGCTAGACTATGTTGATGATCCAACGACGCCTCCTACCATCATTGTGACACCTGATGCTGAGACTCCGGGAGTCGTTATTTTCAACCCTGATGATGTTGCTGGGGTTTAGTTTCAGAGGGCTAGACGCCAAAGACGCAAGCCAAATTGGTTTGAGGACTATACCGATCCCACGAGGAAAAGACCTCGCACTGATGCAGCTGCACCAGCAGAGGAGGCTACACATGTGCTGGACCCTCTCAAGAAGCCAGATCCCAAACAGTATAGGACAATGTGCAAGTGGCTACTTGGAGACATGCCCAACAAGACCCCGCAGGATGTAAAGACTGGGAGTCACGGTCCAGCGTGGTTTCTGACGTTGAAGACACCTCAGTCGTGGCTCAATGATGGGGTAAGCCATTTATACCTAATTATGGATTGTTTGCAATTTTGCATGTTTTGTTTTTACTGACTCGATATGAGCTCGATATGAGTTCGATAGGAGTTTGATAGGAGTTTACAGGATCGATGTGAGCTCGATGGAGCTCGATATGAGTTCGATAGGGATGTTAAAATAGGGTTGTTCTTTACTGTTTCATACTGGCTCGATGTGAGCTCGATGGAGCTCGATATGAGTTCGATAGGGATGTTAAAATAGGGTTGTTCTTTACTGTTTCAGACTGGCTCGACGTGAGCTCGATAGTAGTTCGATAGGAGTTCGATATGGATTAGGGTTGTTCTTTACTGTTTCATACTGGCTCGATGTGAGCTCGATATGAGTTTGATAGGGATGTTAAAATAGGGTTGTTCTTTACTGTTTCAGACTGGCTCGACGTGAGCTCGATAGTAGTTCGATAGGAGTTCGATATGATTAGGGTTCTTCTTTACTGTTTCAGACTGGCTCGATGTGAGCTCGATGGAGCTCGATATGAGTTTGATAGGGATGTTAAAATAGGGTTGTTCTTTACTGTTTCAGACTGGCTCGACGTGAGCTCGATAGTAGTTCGATAGGAGTTCAATATGGATTAGGGTTGTTCTTTACTGTTTCAGACTGGCTCGATGTGAGCTCGATGGAGCTCAATAGGAGTTCGATATGAGCTCAACAACAACAATTTATGATGGTCTTTGCTAATTTTTTTATCGTACTCTTTTTGCAGCATATTGATGCGGCCGAACACATGCTTCGTAGGCGTCGCAAGTATTTTCCCAATATATATCGACAGAATGCAGTTGTGATGAACAGTTATTTCTCACAAGTGATACCTGCCCGATATGATCAGTACAATAAAACAGCCGACAAAACAAAGTATTCTTGGGATGCTGACATTATGTCCATGTTGACCGGCATCGAGCAGTAGTTTCTGGCATCTTGGGGAGGAGTTGAGGATGTATATTGGTGCCAGAACTATGGACAACAACATTGGCTTGCCATTGAGGCTTCCATTTCTAGTTGGACTCTGACTGTTTACGATTCGGACAACTCGGTGATTAGTGACATAAAGCTTGAGGATATTATGAGTCCATGGTGCTTTATGCTTCCTTCTCTGTTAATGCAGAGTAAATTGTTTACTGGTAGCTTGATGTTGAAGATTCCATCAGCAGGAAAGAGGCTGCATCAGTTCACATGGCGTCGCAAACAGAAACACGTGCTCCCTCAGTCAAAGAGAAGGTAACAAACATCATCTTCATACTAATTTTGTTTCTAACTAAATTTATAGTAATGTGCACTTAATATTTACTTTTTTTTTTTATAGTGGGGATTGTGGTATGTATGTTATCAAGTATATTGAGCATCAAATGGTCGGTCTTCCATTGGAAACTATCTGCGATGAAAATATGGAGGTGTTCAGGAACAAGTGGACCACAGACTTGTGGTATCAAAATTTGTTACCTTGATGATTGTATATATACAGGGTCTTTACATGTACAGTTTGTTGTTCACATTTTTTTATAACTTTCATGGGCTGTTATCGAGCTAATATCAAGCTATATCGAACTGTTATTCAATATATGAGAAATTTGTTACCTTCGTGATAATCTTGTATACGGGGTCTTTACATGTACAGTTTCGAACTGTTATCATTTTTTTATAACTTTCATGGGCTGTTATCGAGTTAATATCAAGCAATATCATTTTCATATCGAACCACTAACATAACTTTTAAGAAAAATCAAATAAAAAGAGTTTATTAATACAACAAGTTCAAATGGGAAAAAAGAGTTTAAAGCCTAGCTTTGCATGTAGCCCTGTTGTGGCCAAGACCACCACACATGCTACACTTGCGCTCTTTGAGAATGATTTCTCCATTCGATGGAGTGCGGTTTGTCTTCCTTCTTCCCACCTTATTCTTCTTCGGTCGACCAACTGGTTGTTTTTCAACGGGAACCCCAACTTGCATTTTCTCTATGTTCTCGGGAACTTCCCAATCATCCTCGTTGCCAGTTGGGTAAATTGTTTCTTTGTAAGACTCCCTCCACATCTCAGTAGTGTAATATGGTGAACACAGTGAGTAAATGTTGACACTGTGCAACATGGCCGCAGCCACACCATGAACACAAGGGTAACCCATTATTTGAAACTGACCACAAGAGCATGATTTGGTCATCAAATTCACCTCACCATCACCTTCTGGGTCTACCACATGAAATTCAAACTGTCCAAGAGGATGGACTTTCAAGTACCTTGCATCATCCGCAATGCCTGAGACATCTTTCTCATATATTGTTGCTAATTTGGATGTGCACTTCTCTACCTCCTCACGATGCGCGGCAAACCATGACTGAATTGTGAAACGAATGAATTCCACAAAAGTAGTGACTGGGAAGGTTCTTGCGTCTCTGGTTTTGTTGTTGAAACTTTCAGCGTAGTTGCTTGTCATTACATTGTATCAATTCCCAGGAAACTACGCACGAGTCCACTTATCGAAGCCAATACCCTCGAGATATTGAGCTATGGCAGGATCCATTTGCTTTATATTGTTGAAGAACTTGTGCAATTTTGACTTCCGAAATGCATATGCCACATTCCACATCTCCTTGTGACAGTGATCGATCTTGAACTTAGTGATTACATTCATACTTATGTGATGGTAGCATGCGCCGTGGTAGGCATCAGGGAAGACCAACTCAAGAGTATGAATAATGCTAGCATGCCTGTCTGATACAAAAGGCAGATTATCAACAACTCCAATGGCTTCCTTCAATTTCATCATGAAATACTTCCAAGAAGCATGATTCTCACTGTCAACAATCGCGAATGCAATTGGATAAATGTGGTTATTCGCATCTAATGCGACAGCACACAACATGTGGCCACCGTACCTTGACTTCAAGAAAGTGTCGTCCACACATATAACAGGATGACATGATGTAAATCCCCTTCTACAAACTCCGAGTGAGAAGAAACAGTAAAGAAAGCGACCGTCATCTGTGACAAAATCAATAATTGTACCTGGATTCTTTTGCTGCAGCATGTACAGGTAAGAAGGTAACTTGGAGTACGATTCTTCAGGTGTCCCCCTGACATAACCGAGTGCCTTCTCTCTGCATCTCCAAGCCTTTATATAACTCATATCGATCCCAAAATTATTCTTCATATCCTCCTTTATGCTATTTGGTGGATAGCTAGTGCCATAAGTAGCTTATTTGTTCTTGATAAGGTGCCCAATGACAGAAGGTGCTGCTTGACGGTGGTCTTTTTGTCACAATTCTAGTGAGCAAGTATGTACACTATTATAAACAGTGATCTCAAACATCTCCGATTGCGCTACTTTTTTCCCTCTTATTCTCCAACCACAATCAAGATCCTTGCAGGTGATATACAACACATCAGTACCAGACTTCTTAACCATAAACTCAAAATTATTCTTCATTGCAAAGAGAGCCGCTTTGGTTTTCAATTCCATCTTGTTCTCAAATGTCTTCCCAAGATGTAATTCCCCCAACACTACACCGGATGAGGGTGATTCAGAACGACTACAAGCTATGATATCTTCTTTTGTAAACATGGGAGCACTCCATTTTCTGTGATCTTCTGTTGAACATATTGAAATGTTCCCTGTATAGTTATATTCTGTTCCACCAGGACGACTAGAGCTGGTGCCAGGTGTTCGACGTCCTTGACTTGGTGGGTTTGTCCGTGCAATATGACGTATTGGTTGTTCTTGTGCTTCTTCTACTTGCAAATGTTCAGCTAATAGATCATCATCCACTGAATTGTATCCTAAGTCCTCATTGTGTTCAGCTACCGGATCGTCATTCACATAGGGGTTGTACTCATACTGGTTGTCCCTCAGGTCACCAATAGGAAATCCTAAAGTACTGGCTGCTCCCTCAGGTCCGGGAGTGGAATATGGGTCTGCAATGACAATCTTTTTAACAGGAGTGACACACAAGACCAACCTTTCTTTAGATGTTACTGTTGGGGTTTTATGCCCTAATTAAAACCCAAATTATTTGTAATCTCATTTTATTATCAATAAAAGAATAGAAATCATTTTTTGACTTAGTCAATCACTTTGCTCACATGTTTTATTTTCATGATTATTTGTTTAATATAAAATTCTATTAAATCCCGAGCATATAGCTAATCTTATTTATAGTGACGTAATCACAGTGGAATATAAATATGATTATATGTTCAAAATAAGTTAGTCCTAAGATCAGTTAGTGCACCAAATTTACACTGACTTGCCAATCTACGATATGATCTACTTACACATTACAGTGTTATGTTCTTTCCAGAGCATTAGCAAAGTAGATAAGATCGGATGTATTTGTTACATCGGACAGGACCGATATTGACAGTTGATAAGATAAGTAATCATACTGTTATTATCTATTCTAGTCATATCATATAGTTGACCATAGGTCAATTCAATCTCAATTCTGAGTGGTTAGTATTCTAACTGATTGTATTATTTGAGTTTTTTGACTTGTTCGTTACCAGCTTACCCTACGGACTAGCCCATACTTACATCTTGGGAACTCGGTTGTATAATTGAGTGGGAGTGTTAATCATAGATATGAACATCTATAGCTTCTGATGAAGAAGTGAAACGATGGTTTCCTTTTAGTTTGGTTCAAGGTGTTAAATGATAGAGATCTCATTTCAGTAATTAAATTAGTTTACTGAAATATCATTTACAAGGAACTAAGTGTTTTAAGGATAGAATACAATGAGGGGTAAAACAGTATTTTAGTCCTGTCTTATTGTAGACCGTCTATAGAGGATTAAGTGACAATTATGGTTGTAACAATGGATAATTAATAGCGTATCTATATTTCTTATAGAGCGTTCTATGAATTCAAGAGTGCAATTCCAAGTCTGTAGTGGAGTCACGAGGAATTAATAAGTTAGTAAATTTATTTGTTAGATTTATGATAACTTATTGGAGCTCGATTTCATAGGCCCTTAGTCCCCATTGTACCTTGGATAAAATCATCTAGATAGTCTCAATTAATTGATTTTATCATCAATTAGAATTATCAAAGTTGATCAGGTCAATTTTGGATAGTTTCAGAGAGTTGTGTAATTTTGAGAAGAAAAGAGAAATTATGGCAGATTTATTAATTAAGATAAATTGGTATATAAATTAATAAATAAGTTTAAATCAAGGTTCAAATTATAAATAATTAATTTGATAAAGTATTTAAATAATTATTTAATTAATTAAATCAATAGAAAATAATACAGGCCTTGATTTTAAGTCCAACGGGCTTATAATCAAATGGGAAATTTCACGGGCCTATAGCCCATGATAATTTCGACTTAGGGCTTCAAAATGGCTATTATTTTATTGATTTTTTAATTAAATTAAATGGCCTAATTAAGTCTATAAAAGGAGTGCTTAGAGAGAAGTCAAAACATAAGTTTGTAAGTCACAAGTCAGATTTTCTTATAGTTTTAGATTATCTCTAAACACAAGTCCTTTTCTAAGCCTTTTTGTTATTTTCTCTTATTCTCTCTATATCTATCTCATGTGTTGAGAATTGCCCACACTAGTCTAGGTGGTTCTCAGGATACATTGGAAGATTGTGAAGAAAATAGAAGATCGTTCAGTTTCTTGATAATACTCTGCGACAGAAAGGATACAAGAGTTAGAGAAACTGAAGGAAGGACTCTTAATTCCGATGCGTATACTGTAAGTATTATATTATTTGTTTCTCTTTGAATTCAATTTTAGAAACATGTTTTAGGCTATCTTGTATTAATTTGTTTAATATTAGATATACGTGAAAATAAATAAAGATCCTGTATAAGCTATTCCAACAGTTACTCCTAAGAATGCACGGACACCAAGATCACTTTCAACATGAACGGGTGTAAACGGTTGGTCGCCGCAAGTATAAGGAACCTCCAATTTCAACTCATACATCTGTTTATCAACTTTAAGTTCCTTGTGCAATATGTCAAGAAGTTGCAAGTACGTTACAGTATCCTCCATCGGTATCACTATGCATTGAGGGTCCTTGAAAATCCACTTATTCCCTTGTAATTCCCAAATACCATTGTAGGATACAAAAACGTAGACAATAGAGCCTGTGTTGGAAAAAAAAAACATTAACATTGTCAGGAAAACTGCCATTTTTTCAGAAATACATTAAAAAAGAACATTATCGAGCTAACATCGAGCTTTATCGAGTTCGCATCGAGCTCTTATCGAGTTAGCATCGAGCTACCATTTCTCAAAACCGAACAAAAAACCTAACCAAACCCTCTATCGAACCGCATCGAGCTCTTATCGAGTTAACATCGAGCTACCATTTCTCAAAACCGACCATAAAACCTAACCAAACCCTCCATCGAACCCTATCGAGCTCCTATCGAGAAAACCTAAACCTATCGAGCTCAAATATTGTAGGGTCCAATCGAACCCTTATCGAGTTTCCATCGAGCACAATCGAGCACTAAAACCCAAACCGATCGAGCTCACATCGAGCTCTTACAAGACCTTGTTCTACATACCATCGAACCGTTATCGAGCAAAAAAATTGCAGAAAACCCAAAAAAACACAGATCGCGGAATCTCTCAAAAAATCTCGAAAAATACACCAATATAGGCTCAGATCTGTTCAAAATAGCCAAAAAAATGTAAACAAATAATACCCAACACATAAAATGTAAAATCTTATTACCTATGTTTTTTCTCCTAAAAAAACTCTCAAAATAGATGTTGCCTTTGATGTTAACGACTTCACAGAGACAATGGAGATGACTAACAATGATTTTGACAAGAAAATTATATAAAACTGTAGGTTTTATGGATAATTTCGTGAGAATTAGAGAGAGAGAGGGAGGAGAGTGAAAGAGAAGGTTTTGTGATTTTTTGATATAATAGGAGGGGTATTTTGGGTCTAAAAGGAAAGTTTAGCATTAAATTGAAAATATTATTAGTGTTGGAATTTTTTGGTAATATTAGACATTATTAGACATAAATAATGAAATTTTCCATATAGAATAGTAGGATGCATACATATTTATAAATCGGACAGAGTGTGAAGGAAGTAAAGTCGAATACCTGTTTCTCTGTATGAATTTGTTTTGGTTTAGGTTGTGCAACAAAACAAGGGTCAGGGTCCCATTCATACGGGTGATAAGTTGGCATGGTGGGTACTTTATGGATCCGAAAGGCCAACTAAAGTTTGAGATTTGAGAATTGAATTGAGATCTCAAAAACACTTTCCTGTATTGTCCAAAGTGCTTCTCACAAAACCCCCCACAAACACCATGATCGAATTCTTCCAAACCTACAAGAATTTGTTACTCCAAGCCTTGCTCTCAATCTCACTCACCCTTCTTCTCGTCTTCCTCAAAATTCCCATTTTCTTCCTCCATGGTCTCTTCACTTACATCCACCCAGACAACCTTAGTAATGGCGTCAAAGCCGCTATTCGGAGACCCGAAAGCTCCGATTCGGGTTCTGGGATACCCCCAAAAAACAACACTGAGCTTAGAAAGAGGACCAAATCGAAGGAGAAGTTTGAGTTCGATGAAAACAATGCTCAGATCTTCAGACTCAAGCTCGACGAAGCCCATCTTAAATCTCGACTTTTTTCGGATGAGTTTCGTAATGCTTTTACAATCTCATTCGTTGCTATTTCTTGTTTTTTGCTTCATATATACTTGAGTAGTGCATCAGAAAAATCTGGGGTTTTCACAAATGGGATTTTGGTTCCGGTTCTTCTAGGTTCCGTGGGTGTTTTTAAGTTAATGATATTGCTGGCTAACCTTTCGTTTGAAAAATCTGCGTCGAGGCGCTCGGAGAAGCTATTATGTGTTGTTTTTGGGATTTTAGGATTGATATTAGGGAGTGTCACTTGTTGCACATTTACTTCCTCGGTTTTAGATTTCGATTTTGGTTCAATTGATGGGTTTGGAAGAGTGTTCATTGCTGTTTTCATGAGCTGCACAACTACAATTTTGTTCATGCCCGCCATGAAGAGTGCCCGATCGTTTTGGCTTGGAACGGATCAGATTAGGTCTAATTTATCAATGATAACATGTGAATGGTTTGGTCGATTTGTTTTATATGCAAACTATTTGTTGATGACATTCACAGGGCTGTTATGGATTAAGCCCTTATCTGAATTGCTTGTTAATAAGAACACTAAAGGTAGTATTCGAAATTCCGAAAGATTGGCAGGGAATGTGGGATTTTCTCCTTCTGAGTTCGATAAACTTAGAATTTGGTTGTTAGTTCTTTCAGGTGTCTTGCAACTTGTTGCATTACGCCCCAACTTGCAAATGTACCTAAATGAGGCACTTCTCTCATGGTATCAAAGATTACATGCTAGCAAGGTTCCCGATTTGGATTATAGTAGAGCAAAGGTTTTCTTGCACAATCACTACTTGTGCCTTGTAGTTATACAGTTTTTTGCACCACCAATGCTAATACTTCTCTTTGTTGGATTTTCTCAAGCTGATGGTGATTATTTTGATAATTACCAATTCATGTGCAGCCTACTGCCTTGCTCTGCCTTTGTGAAAGAAGTGGGTTTATTCATGGCTTGGTGGGTTGTCTTTGTTTCATCTGTTTACACTTCAGCAACTATTGCGCTTTTTCGACGTGGTAACTTGTATTTGTCTTGATGACTTTGTTCTGATCTTTCAACCTTCAAAATGGTTGTTGAGTTGGATTTTTGGCTAATTTTAGTGGAGAGTATTCTGCTTGTTACGGAATTTTTAATAATGGATCATTTCATTTCGTAACTCGTTGCAAAAGAAAAGCATTATCTGGTATAGTCTCAAATCCTCTGTTCAGTGTTGTCTACATTACTCGTGCTCATACTCATAGATGCTTATAGTAGTTCACTCATAGGATGTAGTTCTTTTTGTATCACAGTCCTAACTCATAGAAAACTAAGTAATACTTACTAGTATCTGACTAGTTTTTTTGCTTGTATCTCGTTTAGAGACTGACCCTTTTTCTGGGGATCATTTACTAGCACTTATTTGCTTATAACGATCAGGATTTGCTATATCATTTATTATTTCATAACAAATTTATAAATATGTGTATTTTGTCTTTACATGTAAGAGCAAATTTAGAATATATATGCACTCACATTTGAAGCTATAAATAGAACTTTTCATTGTCACTGCCATATTCATGAACTCTTCATGTGGTCAAGTACTTGTCAGTAGTGGAAAATGATGCCTTCTGTAATAATTTGATGCTCTTCATAGTTGTATGATCTCACCATGTTAAACACATCAGACATGTGAGCGGTGTGTACGCATGCAATTTTGCTTCAAACCCAATCCACGATTTATTTTTAAAGTGCCTCTCTCAACAATCTATTTTGTTGCTTCCTCACTCATTCTTCCTTTCATTTTAAAGCAAATTATAGCGGTGTTGTAATGACATAAAAGGTGAAATGCCTTCTGTTATTAAAGGCGTCTCTTTAAGAAAGAAACTGTCTAATGTGAAAGTAGTGTTGTTAACTGGATTGGATTGTTTTGTGTCCATTCGTACTTCACATAATTTTGGTTTATTTGTATCATAATTTTGGTCTGATACTGGTATAATATTTTGGTCTGATCCTACTTTAATTTGGTCGTGACATGTTCGGTTTGTATTTATTATCTGTTACTGTAATATTAAAAAAAAAGTCATTTTTTTAATATCATTTCATAAAACATTATTAAATAAATAACATTATTAATAATAAATTTAGAAAATTATAAATTTGTTTTCATCATAAAAAAAATAATATTGTAAGTTATTTTACTATAGTATATATTTATTATAATGTATTTATATGTGACTACCTTATGAAAAATATTATACGTACAACCCTTCTTAAAATGACATCTTTCAATTAGTTTTCTTTTAACAAAATAATAGTTTCTTAATCAATAATTTAATTATATAAATTTATTATTCGAGCACTCTTCATTTGTGTAGCATTCAACAATTTTATAATTTCTTTTAAAGTAAAAAAATTAACTATTTAATAATTTAATATTATTGTATTTTAAATAAAAATAAAAATAATAATAAAATAAAAAAATTAAATTAAATTTTTGGCATTTAACAATTCCAAATTCTTATATTTTAAGCACTAAATTCTAAAATTTTGATCATTTAGGATTTAACAATTCAAATTTTTTTAATTTAAGGCATTAGAAATTGAAAATTGTTTAGCATTAACAATTCAAAATTCTCAAACTTTGATAAGTACTCAAAATTAAAACATACATTGCTATTCTGTAACAAATATATATCCTATAACAAAGTTACACTATCATTAATTTTTTTTAATAAAAAAAACATCTTAAAGTTAAAAAACAACATCAACTTCTTCACTTGGATCTTATATATAGATGGTTCAATAGACAATTTTTTACACCAAATTTTATACTATTTTTTTTTTAGTAAAACTTTTATACTATTTTACACCATTATCTAAATATATATATATATATATATATATATATATATAATGTGGAATATGGTAACTTGGCATCTTACCTTCTATTCATTCAGTATTACCCCATAAGGAATGACATTTTTATAAGTAATATAATGACGTGACTGCCCTTGACTTTTTTTGTTTTGTGAGAGATATGCCAAATCCTATAAACGAATACTTAATAGTATGAATAATATTTGATTTTGTCGCAGTTGACAACTTCCTAATTACTTCCACCATTCAATATGTTGCCTCAATCTCAATCATACGCCATCATTTTCTTTCACTGTCAAAGGAAGTAGAGACTATGAGTTATAGTGTTGTTGTGTTACTACAACAAATATCTCAAAACTCTTAAAAGATGTGAAAAAGCTAAGAAAAAAAATAACTTCCCCAAAATCATGTTTAGATACTCTAACATCATGGATAATCAACCCAATATTCTAGAGAGATCAAGAGTTCACCTATATTGAATGAGCAAGTGAGAATGCTCCTAAAAGTTGAACATACGAAGGAGATGCCGTCATAAATCTAATTTCACATAATAGCAATTTATTTGGTTTAAAATGTTATTATTTCTGGCTTCACATGAATAAAATAATATCTATTCATTAGGTCATGTCCAACGCTCGCGGTCTCCTAAATAGTTCTCTGACAGGTTACCGAATATGTTGATGGCTTACCATTGGAGTGGAAAGTGGCTTTTTAATTTTGAAGGAGTCGTTGCCTCACAGAGACAACGGTACTATCTTTAATTTATTTTTTTTAATTATACATATATATATTATAAATAGGAAGATATTACCGTTGGTGTAAAAAACGGTAATATATTAAAAAAAATTCTTCTATAAATACTCATCTATTTCATTCAATTTTTACACTATTTCATACATTTTTCTTCCAAATTATCAATATCACAAAATTTATTTTTTTACCAATGGATTCCCAAAATTCTCAAAATTTTCCAAATTCTCCAAATACCAACTCCCAAAATCTAAATTTTCAAAATTCATCATTTTCTCCACATACCAATCCCCAAAATCCAAATTTTCAATATTCTCATTTCAATACAAATTTTCAACATACTTCTTCTACTAAACCTCAAAATCCAAATTTTCAATATTATCAATTTAACCCAAGTTTTCCAAATTCTCAAAATTATCGCATGTCCACTTACCCTTACCAAAATTTTGGCTCTATTGAGACACCCCAACAAGCTCCATTCTTCATACCAACAAATTCACTACCATATGCATTTCATATGCCTTCCCTACACCAACCCGAAATGGTTTCAAGAAATTATATGCCAAGTATGGAAAAGTCTAGTATTGATTTGAATCGTGAAACATAATCGATATCTGTCTCTGAAACCCAACCTGGACATAGTGTTGAAGGGTTGGAAAATGTAGTTCTACACAATGAAGATGAATCAAGGCATAAATGTAAAGTCAAATGGAGCAAGGAAGACACTATACTTCTGATAAGTGGATGGCTTAATACATCTAAGGATGCCATTGTGGGGAATGACCAAACTTCTACACATTTCTGGGCTCGGATTGCAGAATACTACAACACCAACCAAAAAGGTGAGCAAGCAAGAACTGGAAGGCAATGGAAAGATCATTGGAACAAGATGAATCAAAAGGTGGCGCGTTTCAATGGGTGTTATAAACGAGTACAACAAGCACATCACAGTGGTTGGTCTGATGAAAATAACAACTCAAATTTTCTGCTTGTGGACTGTTGGAGATTGCTAAAGGATGAGCCGAAATGGAATACAATGTACCAACCAAAAGGTGGTAAGAGAACAAAGGTGTCAGATACAGGGGAATTTACTTCTTCTTCCAATGCAGACATCAGTGATGATGAAGTACGTGAAGTGCGCCCTACTGGCCAAAAGGCAGCAAAGAGAAAAGGGAAGGAAAAAAAAGACACACATGCTAGATTTATAGAGATTAGTGAACGGAAAGCATCTGCATTGGAGAAATTGGTGGTGATAAAGGAGAAAGAGGCAACGATAAAGGAGAAATAGGCAGAAGATAATAGGATGACAAAATACATGGATTATCTCATCATGGACACGTCGCATATGACTCCTGAACAAAAGAAAGATCATGAAAACTTGTGTACTTATATTAAGAATAATATCCTGAAGTTGTAATTGCTATATATTTTTATCAACCGCATTATTATGTATTTTATTTTATTAAAATAAATTATCCTTTATGTTAACGGCTACATTTTAACGACTATATTTTAACGGCTATATTTCAACGGCTATATTTTAACGGCTACATTTTAACGGCTATATTTTAACGGCTATATTTCAACGGCTATATTTTAACAGCTACATTTTAACGGATATATTTTAACGGCTATATTTTAACGGCTACATTTCAATGGCTACATTTTAACGGCTACCATGTCTATAAATACCAAATTTCAATATTCCTTTTACTCAACTCTCCATTCAATCCTTCATTTTACTCTTTCATTCATCTTTCATTCCCAAATATCATATACTCTAAGTTCAACAATGGATTCGCCAAATTCTCCGAATCCATATGACAATATGACTCTAGAGGATATCATAATTGCAGAGTGTACTGACGATCATGATGATCAATATTTCAAAGCGCTCATGGATGGGGGTAGCTCAACAAGACAAGGAAGAAAGAGAGCCCACATTGATAGAGGTCATGTAGAAGGACACCAACGTTTTTTCGATGACTACTTTTCTGATGAACCGGTGTATACAGAATATCAATTTCGAAGAAGATTTAGAATGCATAGACATGTATTCCTACGCATAGTGCAAGCTCTAGAAAATCATTAAGAGTATTTCCATACGAGGTTTGATGCAGTCGGTAGAAGGGGGCTTTCGCCATTACAGAAGTCCACCGCTGCTATGCGAATGTTGGCATATGGAGCGCCTGCCGATTATGTTGATGAGTATGTTCGAATTGGTGAAACTACCGCTATTGAATGTCTAGTCAATTTCGTTCGAGGAGTGAATGATATTTTTGGGACCGAATATTTAAGACAGCCCAATGCTGGGGACATTCGTCGCTTACTTCAAATGGGGGAGTTGCGTGGTTTTCCAGGCATGTTGGGAAGCATTGATTGTATGCACTGGGAATGGAAAAATTGCCTAGTTGCATGGAAAGGTCAATTCACGCGAGGTGATCACGGCAGGCCAACAATCATGCTCGAAGCAATTGCGTCACAAGATCTTTGGATATGGCATGCATTTTTTGGTGTTCCAGGATCCAATAATGATCTCAACGTGTTAAATCAATCCCCAATATTCACTGATATCTTACAAGGGCAAGCTCCGAGAGTTGAGTTTACGATAAATGGCACACAATACAACAAGGGGTATTATCTAGCAGATGGTATTTATCTAGAGGGGGGTACATTTGTTAAAACTATCCCACTGCCTCAAGGAGAGAAAAGAAAATTATTTGCCTGATGCCAAGAAGCGGTACGCAAAGATGTTGAGCGAGCATTCAGAGTACTTCAATCTCGTTTTGCTATTGTACGAGGACCAGCATGTTTTTGGCAAAGAGATGTTCTCAAAGATATTATGTATGCATGCATCATATTGCACAACATTATTGTCGAGGATGAAAGAGATGCATTTGAGAATTTTTTTGATTTTAATTATGATGACGGCCCCGCCGACACCCTAATGGTTGAAGTATTGCATGGACCTATTTCTGACTTCCCGACAATGCTTCAAAGAAATGCTGAAATTCGTGATAGAAACATTCATCGCAATCTTCAGGCGGACTTGGTAGAGCACATATGGTCAAAATTTGGAAATCATTTTAATTATCATTTTTTTAATTATGTTAGATTGATTAATTATGATTATGTCATTTTATGTGCAACTTTTAAATTTCTTCTAACTTAAATTTCATGTAATATTTATTTATATTAATATATGAATTTAAAAAATTTAGTGTGATAATATTTATAATTACAAAATAATAATATGTGGGACCTTAGTTGACAACTTTTGGAGTGGCTTAGCATTGGAGCATTTTTATGGAAAAGGTTTCCAAGAATGTTGTCGATGAGAGAGAAAATAAAATATTATATTTTGGGATGGCTTGGACATTTTGGACAACCAATGTTGGGAATATATGGCTTTACTGTAACGCCCTACTACCTTAGAGCCGTTACTAAGTGAGTTTAAAATGTGCAATTAACTCGTTAAATGAGGTTTTTAGAACAAAAGTGTGATTAAGCAAAAGTCAAGGCTGTAATCTTTGAAAATACTCTATTTCATTGAAAATCTCAAGTGTCTAACATTTGGGATCCCAAAATATAGTTTATAAAATATTTACAACACAAAATGGGTTTACAGATTATTAACCAACAAAATTATAGTTTAATACAGCCATTTCTCAAAATGCCCCCAACCAAAGCAGTCGGGTAGGCCAAACATGCACGCGCTGCTTCATGCTCTCCGTATTCATGGCTGGTTGACTTTTCCTTTGCCCTTACCTGCAACACAGAGAACCCGTGAGCTGAAGCCCAGCAAGAAAACTCACACAACACATAACATATGCATATTAGATAGTCAACATATAAGATAATTCCTCAATTAAACAGATAGTTCATCAGACTAAACAAATACGGCCATGTCGTCCCAGAAGTGTTACCAAAGCCTGGGGTCTCGGTTCTCAGTGTAAGGATATCCCATGTATCCATTGGGGTCTCACCCTAACAATAAGCACTCCATGTGCTAAGTGTTATTCCCGGCCCCACTACCGTTCTCGGCCTTCGCCGTTCTCGGCCCTTCGCCGTTCTCGGCTCCTTGCCGTTCCCGGCTCCTTTGCCATTCATTCTACTATAATCACATATAGCATAACTCAAACAACATTCAAACATATAATAACTCAATCAAGGCTACACCCTAACATGTAATACAATGTAGGGCCGTGCTCTGCAACGACACTATGGGCCTATGCCCTGCTCTACGGGTACTACAGTTTTCTTACCTGTATCCCGAGCTTCGCAATGCACCAAAGTCACGAGCACGGTCCTCTAACTCGAGCCTCTCTGAAAACCTAGTCAAAACACATATAAAACACTCTTTAATACTAATCAATCCAAAACCACTTCCCTGGACCAATCCCGTACTCTCAGGACCTCAAATTTCCCTAAACAATGCAACAGAAACATCCCCTGAGCCCCCGAGGAAAATGCCCAAAAATGCAAAATCTCCCTGCCCAGAAATAGCCTAGCGCCGCGGCGCCCAGAAACTCCTCTGCTGCCTGATGTAGGCTTGCGCTGTGGCACCAAAGAACAGGGACGCAGCGCCCCTTTGCGAACCCAGATTTCTGGGTTTTCCCCGAGCCAAAAACACTTCCAATTCAACCCAAACATATACCTAAACCCCAAAACCAATTTAAAACCACAAATGAACCATTTAACAACCTATAAACACCAACAACAAGCTCAATCACACAATCACACCCAAAATCCACACTTTGGTTTCAAATTCCAGAAACTTAAACCACAGCTTTTAAAACTTAAACCAAGACTTGAAAAATGTAAACCATGCCTCAATATTCTTAAACCACACAAGAAACGAAAATTCAAAGATGCTTAGAACTCTTACCTCAATCAATAATTCAACTTTGAACTCCCTCCAATTCCAGCTTTAAGTCAATCCCTCTTGATTACCAAGCTGAATTCCCATACAAAACCAGCCACAACTCTCTTTCAATTTCATGCTTACTCTCTAAAAATTCAAACTTGAAACTTAGCAAAACAGGGGATAAACTCTTACCTCTGAACAAGCCTTAGCCTATACTCGATTTTAGTTGCCTCAAGCCTCTTGATTCTCCTCCTAGGTTTCCCAATTTCAGCTCCCCTCTTTTCTCCTTCTTGCCCTTAGTTTTCCTTTTCCTTCTAGTTTCTCTTCCAATTTCAACAAGAGCTAAATATGACCAAGTGTTAGAACGTGAATCACCTTTCCCCCAGCTGAAGCTATCTAAACCCCTGCCAAAAGACTAGTTTACCCATTCCAAGTAATTCCTTTCCTAACTAAACCTCAAGGGCATTTTTTCCATTTCACCTTTCCTACAATTCTACCATTTTTCTCATCTAAATTTGTTACTCTTAATGGTTACTAATGGTCACTCAAGTTACTCAATTACCATTAACCATTATCTCACAAACTCAAAGTATAAAATTCCCAAAATACCCCTAGGCTCCTCCCGAGCCAGGTATTTAATCCCGTTGTGACTTTTAAACTAATTAGCTCCCTAAGATCGTCTCGGCATGTGCATCACAATAATATCATCACTCACACGTGGTATTAATCACATAACATAACTATTACATTTATGCCCTTAGCGGGCTAAAATTACCATTTTATCCCTAACAAACAAACGGGGCCCACATGCATATTTATTCCACCTAAACATGCATTCTAACCACATATTCATTAAATTCACACAAATTAATACAATATAATAGTTATTGCCCTCCAGGCACACTAGTCAAGGCTCCAAGCCTTATTAGCAAATTTGGGTCGTTACATGTACTCTTTGCAAATCAATAATGAATAATGATAATAATGCAATATTTCAAACCCTAGATGTTGATCAAGATTCAAATTCAAAGTATGAAGGAAATTCTTGATAATCAAATAAACATGTTCATGATATGAATGTTAATCTTGAATATAAGAAGCTGAATGATTACATGATGATAAGATGAACTTAGATACATTTAATCATCAATACTAAAATTGAATAACATAATAGAATCACCAAATACAAGATTAGGGTTAGAGAGATACAACCTCAGTATTAAGCAACTTAAATCTTCAACTTGGGGAACTTCTAAGGCTTATACACAATATGAATATTGTTGACCAAAATATATATTCTAAGCTTTCCCAATTGCTTGAAGCTTCAACTAAGTAGAATGATATTTGGGATTGAACAAGTCTTAAAACTCATGCAAGTCAAGCAAGATTGATGATTATCTTGGAGAAAACTTTGGTCTTAGAGAGCTAGAAAGAGAATGAGTTCTAGAGAGTGAGTTGGAAAGTGTGATAAAGGCTTTTCAACTCTAATAACCCATATATATAGTGTAGGCATCATCATTAGTCTAACCAATAGGATTAGATCATTTAAAACACATCATTTTGCGTAAATTTTAAGACCCTAAAAGACTGCCCAGACGATGCATCGCCTGGTAGGCCTGACAGGTGATACGCCGCCTACTAGCAGGCGATGCATCGCCTGCTAGGCCTTTTGAAGCCCTTCGCATTTAGGCAATGCTACGCCACTTAGGGGGTGATGTATTGCCACCCTCTCTAACTTTGGACCCCTCCAATGGTCCTAAAATTTCTCCAAATGCTACCAAATTTTTTGGGAATGTTTGTACACCTCATTGTATCACTTTAGACCCATAAAAGTAACTTTTAGATACCTTATACACAATCTCATGTTTTCACTTCTCTTTAAGCGAAAAACGTTAAGTGTTTTGCACCTCAATGTGTAAACATCTTAACCATTATATTTAACCAATCTCAACATTCCCCCACTTGGTTAAACAAAATCCTCTCTTCTTAACTTAACAATTTTAGTGCATAAAATAAAGTATCTTAGTGAAAGTATTGCAAAGCCTTATCGAAGTCATTGATGTCTTAAAGATCGAACCAAGCACTCCTTAATGATAAAACTGGTAACATCACACACACCTCCACTTGACCATTCATTTTCCTACTTTTCTTGCTTAGCACTTATATGGCCATTTGCTCATCCAGTTTGATGAACTTTTCGCGGAGAAACTCCAACTCCCATGAGAGGCGGCACCACCTCTAAGTTCACATAGGTGAAGTTCTTACAACATCTTTGCTACCTTTAGACATGCTTGTTGCACACAACTAAACTTCATTAAAATCCCTAGGCTTAACCCTAACTTGGTAGCAACCAACACTAACCATCCTTGGATGGAACTCATGGTTTTGTTAGTGTTGAAACAATTCACCCAATAACTTGTTCTTACCCATTGAACTCTTGCCCTTGATGTTCACAAGTTTGGAGTTGTGTTGCCATCATTGGTGAATATATTATTCTAGGAGTTTTAGTCTAATCCTTTCGAAGTAGAACTTACTAACCTCTTCGCAAGAGGTTTTGTAAATGGACCCCTAAGTTCTCACTTGTCTTAACATATGAGATCGATATGATTCCTCCACGAATCAATTGACTCACATACTCATGTCTTAGACTTATATGTCTAGACCTCACATTGTATATGGCATTATATGCTCTAGCCAATGTGGCTTGACCATCACATAGTATCGAGATTGTCAATACCTCATCCGCGCGGAAATTGGGATCTCCAACATGAGATCCCTAAGCCACTCAGCCTCTTTACTGGTTTCCGCTAGAGCTATAAATTCGGCCTCCATGGTTGAGTGTGAAATACATGTTTGTTTCTTAGAACCCTAAGAAATCGCTCCTCCTTCGAGCATAAACACCCAACCACTTGTAGAGAGATTATCTCCTACACTTGATATCCAACTCGCATCGAAATATCCTTCAAGTATCTTCAGGAACTTTGAATATTGGAGGCCTAGCTGCTTGGTCCTTTTAAGGTATCCTTCATACTTTGATTGCTAGTAAATCTACTTAGTTTACTGACCGCATATGCAATATCCACCCTTATACAATGAGCGACATATATTAGACTCCCTAATGCACTTGCATACTCAAGTTGAGCCACTGCTCTATCATTATTCTTTTCAAGCTTTATGCTTGAATCAAATGGTGTATTTTCCTCTTTGATTTTGAGATGACTAAACTTGTCAAGCACTTTCTCAACATAGTGTTCTTGACTTAAGGCATAACCCCCACTATTTCTTCTCACTTTTATACCCAAGATGGTATCAACCTCTCCAAGGTCTTGCATCTTGAAAGTGGAAGATAGAAACCTCTTCGTTTTCATTATGCCTTTCATATCATTACTCAAAATCAGCATATAGACACACCAAGATAACATAGCCATCACAAGTGTTAGACTATAAGCACTTGTCTGCATTATTGTGTCTAAACCCATTCGAATTATGGCTTTATCAAATTTCTCATGCCATTTTTTTAGTGCTTGCTTCAAACCGTATAATGATTTAACATGCCTACATACTTTATGTTCATTTCCCTTCAGAACAAAACCCTCTGGTTGTTCCATGTAAATCTCCTCATCGAGATCTCAATTTAGGAATGTCGTTTTGACAACCATTTGATGAACATAAAGGTTATATATTGATGATAAGGCAAATAGTACTCTTATAGTGGTTGTCCTAGCAACTGGTGCACACGTGTCAAAATAATCGACTCCTTCCTTTTGTTTAAACCCTTTGGCTACTAGTCTTGCCTTGAAGTTTTGTAATGTGCCATCGGTGTGATATTTCCTCTGAAATACCCACTTGCACCCAATTGGTTTTGAACCTTGTGGAAGGTCTACCAATTCCCATGTGTGGTTTAAAATAATTGAATCCATCTCATCATTTATTGCCTCCTTCCAAAAAGTGGAGTCTCTCGAATACATTGCTTATTGGAATGTTTTGGGATCATCCTCAACTTGAAGAGCCATAGGACCACGTGACTTCTTCAAGGTTTCCCTCTACTAGGTGGAGTGTCTCCACTTGAGAACATGTCCCATTTGATCTCAGTTCTTTAAGCCTTTGGCTTCTTCGAGGAAATATAGGTTGCTCATCAACCTTTTGATCTTTCTCTTTAAGAGATTCTCCAACACTTGTGGATTCTTAAAAATTGCTATCACAATATAACATATTCTCAAAAAACTCCACCTCTCTTGATTCAATTATCACATTAGACTCCAAGTATAATAGCCTATAAGCCTTGAGATTTGAGGCATAGCCAACAAATGCACACTTTATGGCCCTTGGACCCAACTTGGTCGTTTTAGGCTTCGAGCTCTTGCAATAAGAACGACACCCCCACAATTTAAGATAGCCTAGGTTAGGCTTATTTCCTCTCCATAACTCATATGGAGACGCATTGTTCTTTTTCATAGGAATTCGATTCACTATATGACACGCAAGCAAGGCTTCACCCCACAAATTATAACACAATTTAGAATGTAAAAGCATAGATTTAATCATCTCAAGATAAGTCCTAATCTTTCTTTCAGCTATTCCATTTTGTTGTGGAATGTATGGTGTAATGTATTCATTTATAATGCCATGTTGTTCACAAAACACATTGAAATAATTTGAAAAGTATTCACCACCTCTATCACTTCTAAGAGTCTTTATTTTCCTTTCCAATTGATTTTCTACTTCAGCTTCATAGATTTTAAATGCATTAAATGCGTCATCCTCACATAAGTATACCTAGAGCAATCATCTGTAAAAGTCATGAAGTATCTATTTCCTCCTCTAGTCAACATGTCATTCAATTCACATAAATCACTATGTATTAAATCTAGCAAGTTTGAACATCTATCAATACTTGGAAAATGTTTCTTTACCATTTTAGATTTAACACATAATTCACATTTATCATGCTCATTCACATCACAATTAATCAATCCACATTTAACAACTCTTTTAATTGTGCTATAACCTATATGAGCAAGTCTATTATGACATAAAGTAATACAATTAGAATTAATCACATTGCAAGATTTAGATGCAATATTATTATTGTCACTATCAAGAGCACAAAGTTTGATCATTCCATCACATGTATAATCCTTTCCCACAAAAGTGCCAAATTTATTCAAAGTGAGTTTACCGAATTTAAACTCCATTGTGATACCAGATTTACTCAATAGACTTACACTCATAATGTTTCTAGTCGTATCGGGAACATAGAACATATTAATTAGAGTCACTTTCTTTCCATTAGTGAAGAACACATCAATGAAGCCTCTTCCAAGTACCTTCGATCTCTTTTCATTTTCCATTTGGACTTCAAATCCCACATTTACACTTTCAAAGGTCTTGAAAAGAGTTTTATCATAGGTTGCATGAATGGTGGCATACCACCATCTTCGTACCTTTGCTTGGATTGCATTAACTTCACTTAAGGTTGCAATGATTTGAACATCAATTGCATTGGCATTGGTATCTTTACTTAGGTTTGCAATTATCTCAACATCAAATGCATTGACCTTAGTATCTTCACTTTCTTTTGCAATGATCTTATCATCAATTGCATTGACATGTTCACGTTCTCTTAAGGTTGCATTAGTCTCATCACTACATGAATGAATCATGTCAATTATCTTTAGGGTTATCATACATTTCTCATCGAATGCATTAAATTCAATTAACGTCACAAAGATCTCATCATCAATTGTATTGACCTCAATCTCATTAGGGTTAATTTTACAATTTCTATATCTCATGTGATGATTAATAACTTTACAAACAAAACAAGTACAACAATAACCCTTGAATTGTTTATTAACATTCACCATTGTACTCTTAATATAAACAATAATCCCAAACTCACAAAAATATGGCAGCAAACACATTTCATTCAAATTCTTGAAATCTACACATTTAGAAATAAGGAACTTGATGATACCAATCTCCTTAAGCATGAAATACCATTGAGTTTTCTCATCCTTTGTTGATGAAGACTTTGAATCCATATCCACATTCATGTAGAGCATTTTCAAATAGAACTTTCATTGATCTTTCATGGTTATGTGTCCAACACAAACCAGATCTTGAAACAAGGATTTGAAAGTTGTAGAAGATGAACCAATTTTCCTCATTGTTGATTATGCAAAACACAAAATGAAAGTAATTAGAATTAGAGATTTTGATTGTTGAGAAAATATGGATTTACTCATTGCATATCAACAATGAATAATGATAATAATGCAATATTCCAAACCCTAGATGTTGATCAAGATTCAAATTCAAAGTATGAAGGAAATTCTTGATAATCAAAGAAACATGTTCATGATATGAATGTTATTCTTGAATATAAGAAACTAAATGATTAAATGATGATAAGACAAACTTTGATACATTTAATCATCAATAATAATAATGAATAACATAATAGAATCAAAAAAATACAAGATTAGGGTTAGAGAAATACAACATTTGTATTGAGCAACTTGAATCTCCAACTTGGGGAACTTCTAAGGCTTATACACAATATGAATATTGTTGTCCAAAATCTCTATTCCAAGCTTTCCCAATTGCTTGAAGCTTCAACTAAGCAGAATGAGATTTGGGATTGAACATGCCTTGAAACTCATGCAAGTCAAGCAAGCTTGATGAGTTTCTTGGAGAAAACTTTGGTCTTAGAGAGCTAGAGAGAGAATGAGTTTTAGAGAGTGAGTTGGAAAGTGTGATAAAGGCTTTTCAACTCTAATAACCCATATATATAGTGTAGGTATCATCATTAGTATAACCAATAGGATTAGATCATTTAAAACACATCATTTTGGAGCATTTTGCATAAACTGTACGCCCCTAAAAGATCGCCCAGGCGATGCATCGCCTACTAGGGCTTTTGAAGCCCTTCACATTTAGGTGATGCTACGCCACTTAGGGGGCGACGTATCGCCACCCTCTCTGACTTTAGACCCCTCCAATGGTCCTAAAATTGCTCCAAATGCTACCAAACTTATTGGGAATGTTTGGATACCTCATTGTATCACTTTAGACCCATAAAAGTCACTTTTAGATGTCTTCTACACAACTCATGTTTTCACTTCTCTTTAAGTTAAAACTGTTAAGTTTTTTGCACCTTAATGTGTAAACATCTTAATCATTAGATTTAACCAATCTCAACAACCAAAGGGGTAGCCACCATTGGAGTTCCTCTAAGGGACATAACTACAACCTACATGTCTGGTAAGGGGGGCAAGCCTCACCTCCCCAAATTATGAGGAAATATAATATTTTATAGTATTTTTTTCTATGGTTTTTCTTAATTTTCTTTAAAAATTATATGTTGGTCCCCTTAATATCTTTTTACCTTTTGCCTCATGAAATTTTTCTTACCTTCCGTTCTTGGAGGTATTATAGTTGTACAAAAAAATTTGCATAGAAAATTTATTTAACTTCAATTTAATCATATTTTATATAAAAAATATTTATTGCTATTATTACTATGAAAAATTACCAATTTGGCCACTTCGATTTAAGCCTAATACCAAATTTAACCCTACGTTTCTAAAAAAACTAAAAATAATCCTATTTTATTTTAAATATACGAAAAATACCCCTTTACAGGATTTTATTCAAAATTTTCTTTAAAAAAAAATAAAACAAAAATTTCCTCACTTAAAATTACTATATATTTGTTTATAAATATATTTTATAAAATTGTTTAAAAAAACTTAAACTTTAAAATAAAATAAAACCAAAATAAAAAAAACATAAAAAAACTAGATTTTTCTTTTTTTTTTATGCATAAATATATATAATATTTTGTAAATAATTTATGAAATTGATTAATAAAACTAAAATTAAATAAATAAATTCCAAAATAAAAAAAATTAATCTTTATTTGTTTAAGTTTTTTAGATGTTTTTTAGATTCTATGTGTTTTGTTGTCTGTGTTTTCTCATGATTAAGGTTCCACATAAGCTAATAAAGTTTCTCAGAGTCTATTCCGGGCTGCATGTGTGTGTGTGTGTGGGGGGGGGGGGGGGGGGAGGGGGTAAGTCAATCCTTCACCACCAACGAAGGAGTACATCCTCCTAGAAGCATCACTCCTTGAGGTTCGTGTCACAAAGTGGTGCTCCAAGTCTCACTACAAGATAATCTCCTCCCTTATCATCTTCTTCAAGTCTGCGAGGACCTTCTCCAGAACAGGAGAATGATAGTCAGGTGTCAAGCACAATTACAATGGACCACAAACAACTTTCTGACACCTACTGTCACCTAGGTTGTGGTGTCGACTCTGTACAAACGGTAAAATGGATGTGCCAAGAAGGTACTTGACATGGGGGAACGTGCAACTACCACTCTGATAGAGTCAGAGGTGTTTCCCCCAACAAAATGGTGGGTTGACTTTCCTCACTTTCGGCCCACCAAGATACGTTGGAGCCCACTAGCTCATTTAAGTATAGAGTGTGTATTTATTATGTAACAAATCCTCATTATGAGAGAGTAATTGTAATCAGTTCCAATAAATGAGTTTAATTGCCCCAGCAGCCTATAAGTAGGGCTAGGGCACACATTGTAAATGATCAAATTCCCATTTTCAAAGTGAGCCTATACGCTTCCTAAAAACCAATAGAACTTGAGTTGTGCAAGTTCTTAAGCATCCTAATACATGTGACTCGTGGACTAGAGTTAATTAATAACCTGAACCACATAAAAATTTGTGTTCCAATCTCATTTTCATTAAGCTTTCATTTATTTAGTTGTTAGAAAAATATCTAGTCAACATTTTGGTGCTTTCATCGAGAGCTTGAGGAAAGCAAGAGTTTCAACAATGATGAACTCTTGCAAAACTCTCCTTGAAGAAGTCATGCCCGCCGCCGTGGGAGGAGAACAAGTTCGCCAACCTCCTACAATTGTTCTGAAGGTGGCTTGTAACAAAGGATACGATGGAGATGATGGAGACACAGACTACTCGATATCATCTTCGTCTGAAGAGTCGCCAGAAGTGGCAACACTGAAGAATCATATTTTCTCCCAACAACATGAAATGGAGGCACAAAAAGACAATATCTCTACCTTACAAGAGGTGGTAAATGCCATGAGGGCCACGTTGGCAGCCCAAGGAGTCTAGGTGGACCCCCAAGTTGAGATACCACCTGTGCAGTGATGCAGAAGCTAGAGTATCATATGTTATTTGAATTTATATTATGTTATTAGCCTTTATTTTATATCCTTTTCGTTTTATTTCCTAATTTTCATTTGAATTTATCTACTGCAGCCTTGTCATTTTTAGCTTTTGATATTTTTTATTCAAAGGACCGAAGTGTATTGTTTTGCTCATGTTGCTGTCATATAAATACCAACATAATATTAATGAATGACCTAGTTGAATTTATTCAAAAAAGGATAGTCATTTTGATCTATTTTCACAGCAGAGCTTAAGTCAGCTTCATTTATTCCAAACTTTATTGATCTTCACCATTTTGGTATCACAGCCACCAATTTTCCTAGTTTCTGATGACCAATATTGATGGGGAAGGTCACCACGTCGGCAATGATGAACACGGTGTGTAGGCCTTACGGAAGACCTCGACTCATTTGAACGTCGATTTGACCAATGCCTCATTGGATTTATCATTGAAGTATGTACTACTCTTGGTCTGATTGCTCCACCTCATGATAAACCCCTTACTACGCTCCCCTGGTTCCGTACCATGTTTTCCACTAGTTGCGGTAAACATTCCACATCTGCTTGTCAAAATGTTCATGTGAATTTTGATTTTCCTATTTGGGGTCAAGCACCCATTCTTGACTCAGACTCTAATGATGATAATGAATTACTTCTCAACCAAGCACCTCACTACAATGGTGTCGAAGGACATAATCACCATGATTTTCAAACTCAAAATCGACATTCCTTGGTTTGAAGGCCAACTCCATATTAAGGACTACCTTGATTGGTTTTCGACCATAAAGAATTTTTTTTGAATGCATGAATGTTGCTAACCACTGCCAAGTTTAGTTAGTCTCATGTATATTCAAAGGGGGTGTTGCTTCTTGGTGGGATCACTTGCAAAACCATCAGCATCGCTTCGGCAAGCAACATATTCATTCATGGCCCCATATACGAAAACTTTTATGTGCTTGGTTCTTACCCCCTGGTTATGAACAAACATTATACCAGCAATGTCGTTAGTAAAATCACTATGTGTTCGATTATGCATCTGCATTTTACCGTTTGAATGTTCAAACTGATTTGGTGGAGATCGGACAACAACAAGTCGCTCATATTCTCGAAGTTCTATGTGAGCATATCCAAACTACACTCTCTTTGCACTCCATTTTCTCCCTTGCCGATGTTATGAATTTAGCCACGAAGGTTGAGTCTCAACCACTATACTTACCCTATCGCTCTTTTCACCCTCGTCATCTTGCTTTTGATGTTCCCACTCCTTCACCTCCAACCCCTACCACTACTACAGTGAGTTCTTCTACGACTCTAGCACCTCGACCACCACTGATGCCTGTTGCCCCTACGCCCTCTGCTCCTAGTGCTCCTAACCCAAATAATCAACCTGCCCTTGGTTGATGTTATCAATTTTTTGAACCTGACCATCGTTTGAATGAGTGTTCGAAGCGACGTTCCAATTTTCTCCTTGATGATTATGATGATGACCATCCTGATGCTGCTGATCATGAGGAAGATCCTTATGAGGATACTAAGTATGTAACTAGTGATGCTGTGGATTCAGTTGTGTGTATCCTTGAACGAGTTTTGTTGGCCCCTCGGCAGCCACTTCCCAGTCAACGTAATGCTCTCTTTCGGGCTAGGTGCACAATTAATAACAAGGTTTGTGATGTTATCAATGATAGTGGAAGCACTGAGAATCTCGTTTCGAAAGCCCTTGTCAAGGCATTATCATTGTCTACATCGACACACCCTCGACCTTACAAAAATGGCTAGATCAAACGTGGAGTGGATTCTAAAGTTACCGAGCTCTGTCGATTTCCTTCTCCATTGGTAAGAATTACCAAGACAAAGTTAGTTGGGATGTGGTTGATATGGATGCATGTGATCTTCTATTGGGTAGTCCATGGTTATTTATTCTGGATGTTTTCCACAAAGGTCACAATAATATGTATATTTTTCAGTGGAAAGGCACAAGGTTGCTTTGAAGTCTAGTCCATTTGTTGTTGCATTGCTTATGAAAAAGGTTGTGGATAATCCTCCTTGTATCCCTCCTGTTATTGAATTTCCTTCTATTGCTCCTTCAGACTTGGTAGCTCAACTTCCACCCATGCGCAATATCCAACATCACATTGACTTCCATCTCGGTGTTGTGTTGCCCAATTTTCCACATAACAGGATGTCTCCCAAGGAACATGTGATCCTTCAAGGCCTTGTTGATGATTTATTGCAAAAGAATCTCATTCGGCCAAGTCTCAGCCCTTGTGTTGTTTTGCCCTTCTTAGAAGGTTCATGGCGCATGTGCATTGACAGTTGGGCCATCAATAAAATTACTGTCAAGTATCGATTTCCTATTCCTCACTTAGAAGATATGATTGATAAACTCGTTGGTTCTCAACTATTTTCTCGCTTAGATCTCAGTAGTGGATACCATCAAATTCGTATTTTTCCGGACGATGAGTGGAAGACTGCTTTCAATACTAGAGAGGGCTTATATGAGTGGATGGTCATGCCTTTTGGGCTTAGCAATGCCTCGAGCACTTTTATGAGATTGATGAACTAGGTTCTCAAACCATTCATTGGTCATTTCGTTGTTGTTTATTTCAATTACATCTTAGTTTTCAACAAGAATTTTGATGATCACTACACCCACCTTTCCCATGTTTTCTTGATGTTACAAGAAAACTAGTTGTATCTCAACTTAAAGAAGTGAGAATTCATTGTGGATAAACTTTTGTTCTTAGGCTTCCTTATTGGATCTGAAGGTATACATGTTGACACACTAAAGATAGCAGCCGTTCGGGATTGGCCAACTCCTAAGTCTACTTTTGAACTTCGTAGCTTTCATGACCTTGCTACATTTTATCAACGCTTTATTAAGAATTTCAGCTCCATTATGTCTCCCTTGACTGATTTTTTACGTGTTGGTAAGTTTTCTTGGGGCGAAGCACAATCTGATAACTTTCACTTAATCAAAGAAAAGCTTTGTAATGCACCAGTCCTTGATATTCCAAACTTTGATCAAGCCTTTGAGGTTGAAATTGATGCATCTATGACAATTATCGGGGTTGTACTTTCTCAGAATGGTAGACATATTGAATACTTCAGTGAAAAGTTGAATGTCGCTCGCCAAAAATGGTCAGTGTATGCTATGTGCCTTTCACCATTGGGAGCCATATTTATTGCAACATGAATTTTCTTACATTGTGATCATCAATCTCTGCAATGTCTCAATTCACAATACTCCTTGAATTGTACGCATGCTCATTGGATGTTGTTTCTCCAAAATTTACTTATGTCTTCGAGCATTGCAAGAGAAGTATCAAAAAGAAAGTGTATGCCTTAAGTCCACGATCACATTTACTGAACACATTACAAATAGAGATTATTGTTTTCAAAGTCTTTCCTACTCAATATGTCAATGATGTTTATTTTACCACCATTTGGTGTACTTGTCAAGATGGCCAGTCCTTTAAAGATTTTCATATTGTTTTTGGTTTTCTCTTCAAGGGGAATTAACTATGTATTCCCCATACTTCTTTACGGGAAAAGATTATTCATGAAGTCCATGCCAATGATCGCACCATATCTTTATTGGAAGATTGCTTTTATTGGCCTCTTTGAAAGCAAGTTGCTCGTTTTGTTGAGTGTTGTGGTGTTTGTCAAACTGTAAAGGGCCACCATAAAAACGCAAGTTTATATATTCCCCTTCCTACCCCTGAGCATATCATAACTCCCTAATTTAACTAGGACATATTCGTTGAATAAATATTTTTAATACAAAAGAAAATAGTCTTTATTAATGCTCTGGAGCTGAGTTTCATAAAAGATAAAGCCAAAACATGCAATTTAAATAAAATATGTCCCAACATGAAGTAAATGTATTTCATAAAACTAAAAATAAACTATGGTGTTCATAGGTTCATCGTAATCCATGCAGTCCCCTCACAGAGCACATGCACCTTCTTGGAACAGTCCCCGCTCACCATGCCATCACATCTTCACTTATTTCCTGTGGAGAGGGAAAATGGGGTGAGCTAAAGCCCAGTAAGGATAATCAAACTAAACAATCAACATAAAACAAACCTCGTATAGCCAAACCATATACTCATATCATAACATAGCATCATCATCATAAATCATCATATAGAAAACCTATGCACGCACCATGCATGTAAATGGGAGAGATAACTACGAGGAAGCTCTTGTTATCCTCTCTACGACCTCCACGGTCAACTTTGTGGCAACCTTTGCCCACCATTTTACTGTCCCAAGTACATGACTTGAAACATATAAAATACAATAAACATTAGCAATCAAGCAAACATGTTTAACCTCCTTACCTTGGCGTGTGTGTGGAGTGTTTGAAAAAGAAGAAAGTGATCCTGTTTATCAATCAAAGTCTACCCATAAAATAACAATAACCTTATTTAGACCATATCATGCTTAAATAGATAAGTTACACACCCAATATTCCCTTTGCATGAGCCATGAAACAAATAGCCTTATTTTATTAATCATAAGTATACCATTCCCATAAATCAAACTTACCCTAATACCAACACCAAACAACCGCTTAAAAATAACCAATGATACCTTAAGTAGATGTGTAGACCAAACCACTATGAAGCACCACCACCTTAGAGATTACGAACCCTAACCAAGAATTATATCTCCCAAATAACCATCAAAATAACTAGAAGAGAATGTACTTGAAGACTAAACCATAAAGCAACATTTTACCCTAAACCTTTATTCTCTTCCTTCATGAAAATCCCGAGCCCTGGAGCTAAATGTCCACCTTCTCATCCTTCTCTCTTTTTTTCTCATGCCTTCTTTCTTTCTTTATTTCTTTCTTCCCTCACACCTCTCTCTCTATTTTCTTCTCTTTGTGTTGTGCGAAAATGAGATCTAGGCTCTCTCTATTTATAGGCTCCAAGGCCACTCATCAAATCCTCCCAATTAATGTTGATTGATTCCAATCTTTCAATCAACATAGCCTAATTGATTCGTAATCACCATTGATTAATCATATCCTATTCACACTAGCACGAACCTAGTCCTCATTCTAGCCATGTTCATCAAACACTATCACCATCCATGATTTTCTAAAATCAATCACTATTAAACCTAATTGATTCTAATCCTAATCACCGCCATAAATACACGAACCTAGACTTGATCTTTCACTCTACACATGATTGATTTTCCATCATTAAATCAAGAGACAATCTCTCCTTTTATATCACCAAATCAATCAAGATCTTTCAGCTCCTTCGCTGGCACACTAGCATGTGCCTTCAAGGTGGCCATCTTGTCCTTGGCCCGCTAGAGCTCGAAAGACTTCTCCATAATTATATCCCCAAGCCTTTGGGCCACCAGAGCCAACTGAAAAGGAATAAAATCAAGTTAGCTGGTGAAAAATTACTAAAAAAAGAAAAATGCTTAGGTTATGGAGAGAACTTACCCTAACTGTTAGGTAGCGACATATAGAATTTGAGGGAGGCCTTGTTATCATCACCCAACTGGGTGAAGCTGCGAGTGCTTAGCTCACACATCGTGGAGTTGACCTCATTGGAGCAGCTCTGGAACCAGCCAGCAGAGCAACAACCTCATTGAGCTTCTTGACGAAAAGGCTCTTCAGCTGAGCTCGCCCTATCGGAGCCTCCAAACGCCTCTCCCTTGGTGGCTTGAGCAGACAGAGGTAATCAGCTATGGCATGGAGAGACTGGTTACCCTCCTCCACGCAAGCATCAAAATGCTCCACCATAGCCTTGTACATCTCCACAAGCGCCCCCTCATGGTGCTCCGAGTACACCAATAGGCGCGGAGGAGTCGCCGCCCCTTATGGTTGAGAAACATACTACTTCGCGACCTCAACAATGGGGACCTTCATGGTTTCAGGGACTTCTACTCCACCTTCGTGGAATGACTCACCCAAAGACACTTCAAGGACAGGAGTATCCACCATCTCCCGAGGCTCCTCAGACGGAACTGGAAAAACTCCCTGACTCTTAGAGGGTGGAGTAGGTTCCACCCCCTCATGAGACCTTTTGGATCCTCCAGCTCTAAACCCACCTCTCCCACGACCAACTGGTTGGCAGTGAATGCCAAATCACCCAACCTCATTTGATCTGCAAGGAGAAAAAAATAGTATCAGTGCTTGTAAAATAAAAGGGAAGCAATACTTGTAAAAAAAAAAAAAGCAGTCGAGAGCACGTGAGCTTTTCAGTAAGCCCCACCACTTGAAAGATCCTCTGGATTAAGCATCGAATGTGTGAAGATCCTTATGAGCCTCCCCATCTTCTAAGTGGTGTTAGTGTTGTATTGGAAAAACCACCCCACTTGGAAGGATGTCACATCATCGAGAGACATGAAGCCTCGATGAGGTAGTCATCTCTTTGGGTGGTGAAGGTAACAATCAATTAAGTTATTTTAGTCTTGGTACTCCTCCTGAGTCCACTGGCAATCCGAGAAAATATTGTACTGGAGAAGCAAGGGAGAAACCCAAATGTGCTCAGGATTTACCCCATCTCCCACAAACTTAGCATTATAGACAAGAATTTAGGATTTACCTTGATCTAGGGATTTACCTCTAGCTCTTGGTCTGGACGAGTTTCTTAGGTTCCTCGAACAACCAGAGCATTCTCGCGGTGCTCCTTCACCAACTGTTGGTTATACTGATCGTGGGCCAACCAGTTTGTTCGATCTATATGGGCCTCAACCCATGCTTGGGACTTCGTGGAGTTCCAGAATCGAGTCAGGTCCAGGTTGATAATGTGTTGTCCCCTTTGGAGAAGCCATACTTTGAAAGCTTGGAAAAATGGAGTGCGATGAAAGGGACCTAAATTAAGAAAAGCGGCTGAGTATAAAAGAATCTATGGATATTGGAGGACGAAAGCTCATATGGTAACATAAACTTTCCAATCCTAGAGAAGTCAAGGATTAGGGTAGGGTTGGTCTGGAGCAGGAAACCTCTGGTGAAGAAAAAATGGTCTTTGTAATCCTAAGCATGTATCTTGTTAAGGTGAGGAGCCTTGTATTGGAGCTAGGAATACTTCATCAGGGTGTAAAACCCAGACAGATCACTTCCCTTCTTCTTCGGGCATGCCCGGAAGCTGTAGAGATATAAAATCTCTGCTGAAGAAAGCACGGGCCACCTTTTCCATCTATACAAGACATACAAGCCCGTGAGGACTCTATAGCCATTCAGAGTCAACTGGAAGGGGGAAATCCCTACGTACTTCAGGAAGTTGACAAAGTACTAGTAAAACGGGAGAGTTGCTCCCGCCTGGAGGTGTGACTGGCTCCAAGCCTCGAGTCCGTAGACACTTCGATGAGACCTCTCCGTCTCCCAACAAAGATGAAGAAGGTAGTCCTCAGCCCCAAGCCAGTAGTGGGACATGATGTTGGCCAATGCATCTAGATTCTTCAACTTATTCGAGATCTAATCCGCCTTAAATCCTGAGGCACTATATCGCGACACTTCATTAAGGATGGGAGCGACGTTGATGTTTGCCTCAATCAGGTGGCGCACTATCGCCAGCAGCCTCTCCGCTGCTGGAGCAACCTCCATTACTGCCAAGCGTTCCAAGGCCCTAGCCTCCTCGGGGTTTCATCCACCTTCTCGGGCCATCTCATATATGTCATTGTCGAAAGCCTAAAATCCATGTCTATGAAGGTCTCGAAACTCCTCGGACATCTGAAATAAAATCAAGTAGTTAGTGTTTTGACCCAAAGAAAATTCCCAAAACACAAGAATAGCCTAAGACAACTGCTCGGGGACAAGAAAAAGAAGAATTTTCTAAATAAGGAGTGCACTCGGAGCTCCAAGATGGCACCAAAGACACTACCGGAAGCTCAAGAACACGGACAAAATCTGGGAATTTCCCAAAAACCAATTTGGCAACAAAAAATAAAAAACGGCCACTTACAGTTAGTTTTGACACGAACAAGGGCCCAAAACAAGGAAAATAAAAGGTAAAATATCCTCTAATCCTAACGAATTCAGTGGCCTAAAACAAGAGCCTAGACACACAACCAGAAATTCAAAAACCAAATGAAAGCAAGAAATAGAGAATATTAGCGATGAAGACTTACTCGATATGTATTAGAGGTATGTACTAAGTCGACTTCGAATGTGAATATACCGTGTAACGTCCTAAATTCGCTAATATGGCTTAGTGCCTCGATTAGTGTGCTAGGAAGGCATAAATGGATCAATAGGTGAATTTAATTGAATATATGTTTTATTATGTGGCATATATGAATTATATTGTGATAAGAATACTCATGCATGTTTATGTGTATTAAATATGCATGTGGGCTCGTTCTTTTAATAAGGGCATTTTTGAAATTTTGACCCATTGAGGGTATAAATGTAATTATGTGTGTTATGTGATGGAGACCACATTATTATGTGGATATATTGGTGATATTCGGCTCGAGGCAACCCTAGTGAGCGAGTTAACAGTAAAGTCACAACGGGGTCAAATACCCGGCTCGGGGTGGGCCTAGGGGTATTTTAGTAATCTAGTGTGTAGTTGGGATTTATCAGATAATGGGAAGTTATTTGGTGCTTATTTGGGTATGTCAGAGTTCATTGGGAATTTATAGTGCTATTTGAGGATTAGTGGGAAATGTGGCAAAGGATCGTTTTGCCCTTGAGGGCATTACAGGGAAAACACTTAGGTTAGGGGCATTAGGGTTGTTGACTGCCATTTTTGCTGCTAACTTAATATGAGAGATTAAAGAAAAAACAAGGAAATAACACTGGGTTTTATTTGGTTCAGGCTATAAAATAGCCTTAGTCCACGAGTCTCTATTATTTAGTGAGCATGAAGCTTGTAGTAGCAAGCTTTAATGGTGATTCTCAGGCAGCGTATATATTGCACTGAGTACAAAGTTTCTCTCTCTAAAAAACCGAATACTTTACAAGGAGATCCCCCAGCCCTATTTATAGAGGCTGGGGTCATTAATATTAATCATCTCTCATTCATTTCATATTCCCCCCATATTGGGATATTAATGTTAAGTTAATACAAAAATGGTCTTACAAAAATAAAAACTATGGCCCACACAGATTCTACGGGGCACATTATAGAAAGTCACACACCAACTTTATGGGGAACATATTTGTGAACTGTCAGGGTGTGACGCATGTTTTCCCATGTTAGGCGGCGTTTTGGGAAATTCTGATTGTCGAGTTTACGAACTCGACACCACTAATCGAGGTTCACCAAAAGTTGTCAGATGATCCTCTCGAGGCCCACACTCGCAATGATTGACACCTGGCATCAATTTTGGGCATGAGGACCAGATTCTTGGACTTGGAGAATGGCTGAGTAAGAAGGGCCCCTCAGGGCGTGACCTCACTTGGAGACATCCTCTCCCCGAGGGAAGACCTCAGGGCATGGCCTCACCTAGAGGTATCCATGCTTCATGAACTAGCTCAAGATGTGGTCTCACCTGGAGACATCCTCGCTTTGAGGGAAGACCTCAGGGCATGGCCTCACCTGGAGACATCTACGACTTAGATGGACTGGACTTCATCGAAGAAATCGCATCCCGTGGAATTCATGGCCTGTCGCTAATTACTCCTAATTGCCACGTGTCAGACGACCAAAACACGAACAACATTTTCCACCCAAGTCTTCACTCATCCTCTAACAGTTGAGACTTAGATTGAGGAGTAATTCAAAAAGGTCTTCGTGGGGTGATGCTTGGGCTTCCTCTGATTTTTCTGAAAAAGTTCACGCCACGTGTTGACTCCCTATTGATGGGCCCATCAATTTGTGAAATTAATGAGGAGTCCATTCCACTACTCAAAATGTCTACTCCGTACCCTAGGTGTCCCTTCGCTCCATACCCACCGCGTCGTTTCCCAAGGCCCATGATCACGATTCGTGCCTTTTAGAATCTGACTGTTGGATTACTCAAAAACTTCTTGCGAAAATAAAAGCTATGCAAGTGCATACAATCGCAATTTGTAATAGTTTCTTAGTAAGAATAAGTATTGTCCCACAAGGACTGAATTATCAATTACCAGATAATCAATTCTTAGTTTCTATTTGGTTGACGGAAATTGGTTTTGTATCTTGATAATTAAAAACAATAAAGCTACTAAAAATAATGCAAGATTATAAGAACACAAACAAGAATAGAATTCCAAAGATTTAAACAATTAGGGGTTTTAATTTCATCTACAATCCCTCCTATTAATCACAAACACAATATTAAAAAATCTTCTTCTTATTAAGCTAACAAGTTGTCAAGGTATTTTATAAATGAATTAGGAATTATAAAACTCAACCTAATTGTGAACTTTCTATATTTCTATGATAAATTCAACAATTAGGAGGCAATGAATTCACAACCTAGATGTTACACAAATAACCTAGATACTTTCGTTCTAGACTAAATCTATGCTATTTCAATCAATGTTTTTTTAAATTTCACTTTTCAGAATTTCAATTCAAACACAAATAGTTAATGAAATAAGATAGCCAATCACATTTCATGCATTCAAATAGATTGAGATAAGCTTAATAGATGAAGAAGAAAAATCCTAATATTGCATTAGATCATCAAAGGAGTTCAAGAGAATCCAATAAAAACCCTAATAAAGATTTAGTACAACATTGTCATTCTAAACCTAAAAAAACAATTAAAAATAACATAGAATTAAAAGACAATAGAAAAAGAATTATAGTAAGCAAATGGAGATGCTCCACGGTGTGTTCCTTGCTTCACAATTAGTCCTCCACTCCTGTCAGATTTCTCCATCTCAAAATTAGGTTTAAGAACCTAATTTTTTTCTTTCTCTTGCAATGTGGGTTGCGACCCACCTATTCCAATGTCGCGACCCGTGTCTAAATTATAGTTGGGATTCGATCAGGCAGGCCGCAGTCCTACCCCTTCAGTGTCGCGACTTGTGTAAATATTCTGGGCAAACACACTCATCAGCGTTGCAGCCCTCTGTACCTGCGTTGCGGCCCGTGTCAAACCTCGAAAAACAGGCTTTGTTCCTTGGACCTGGCCGCAGCTCAGCATCATAGCGCTGCAACCCTTAACAACTTCTTCAATGTTTGCGCTTTTGGTCCCAAAAATTCACCAAAGCCATAAATTTGCTTGAGGATTCATCTTTTCACGGAATCAACACCAAAAAGCCAATTTTTCATCATTTTTCTGCAAATTTGCTCCAATTGTTCTTTTCCTTTATGTATAAGCTAAAACCTGGAAAAAAAAAACAAAAACAAGCATAATACTACACTAAACAATAGAGAAACTTAATAAAAACTACTTAAAACACAACTTAAAAACAACATAAAACTAGACTCAACAACTCTCTATTGCTGGGCCCATCAATCCGTGCAATTAATGAGGAGTCCATTCCACTACTCAAAACTTCTACTCTGTACTGTAGGTGCCCCTTCTCTCCATACCCAAGGCGTTGTTTCCAAAGGCCCATGATCACAATTTGTGCCTTTTAGAATCTGACAGTTGGATTACTCTCGAGTGCCTACGTCGTAGGTAATTCGACGGTCGGGGTGCAGTTGCTTCCCCTCCAAGTTTTGAGAGTATAAAACTCGATAACCGCCTCTAAGCAACCACTCTTACCATTCAAAATTTGAAACCCACAACACTCTGTCTTCTTCCTCAAATTTCCCAGTCCTTCAATTGTTCATGAGTTTCCTCTGCAAGTTTGGACGATTGGCGAGAGTCGTCTTACTTCTGGGTGAACGAAAAGCGATTCTTCAGCATTCGAACCTGTTTTAACACTTACCGGCACTACATCTCGAGTAAGTATTTATTGGCTTTTTGTTTGTGGTTGGTTTTAATTTGAGAGTTTAGATGCATTCTTAGGACCAGGCTTTTTACGGTATTTTGATTGGAAGCTTTGACCTTTTACAAGTCTTTTTAGGCACATTTTGGTGTTATGAGTAGTAAGAATAGCCTATTTCCCACCTTGGGTAACTTTTGCCTTTTTGGACACTCGACCGGTATCTGGAAAATTCCGAGAATTCGGCAGTGTTCATAAGTTCTGGTGGTGTTCTTCAATGCTGACTTTTCAGCCCTGAGGACATCCCAAGCCTTTAGAAATTCTTTTCTCTTCTCCCCAAACATTAGTCTTAGGGATTCTCGTTTTGACCCATCTTTCTCCGGGCCAAGGCGCTAACTGCTTGGTATATTGTTTCAGATGTTCGAGGAGCTCCATCAACTACTCAAACAGAGGTTCTACGCCTTTGACGTCGAGATCATACAAATGGCCCGAGAAGTTGGGCAACACCCTTAGAAGTGGAAGCAGGTGGCTGGTAATAGTCAAGCCCTTATAGTATGAGAGGGCTCCGACCTGGTGGTGAAAAGATCCCTTCAAGCTGGCCTCTCAGAGGAAGAAGCCAATGTAGGACTGGTGCCATCAGACAACACCTACACTGTCGCGGGGTTCGAGGCAGAGGAAATCCCCAGCATGCTTCGGCACCAAGGTGCCTTGGAGAAGAGTCTCGACCACTATAGGGTGGACACCTGTGGGATGCTAGTGCGCCTGTCTTGGGAGGACGAGAAGGCGCGTGACAGCATATACGGGCTCGGGCCCTAGAGTGCCTCTCATTTCGAGGCTAGTGCAACCCTGCCATTGCAATACTATGTTGACTTCATCAAGTTCATCGGCATAACTCTCTTCCAATTGTCCCCAAATGGATATTGAGTACTGGCTGGACTTTACATTTTGTACAAGAGACAGAACTAGCCCACACCATCCCCCGCTGAGATATTGTACGTCTACAGCTTTCGGCAGTGCCCAAAGAAAGGGGAAGAGGATGGGTACTACACCCTGATGAAGCACACGATCCCAGGGGAAGTTACGAGGCTCCGAGTGACAATGAGAATCACACTCGGAACTACAAGGATCAATTCTTCTGGGCGAATTTTTTCCTGATGAGGACCAATCCCACCCTACTTCTAGACTTTGCTAGAGTTGGTAAGCTACTTAGTCCTCGCATAGTTTCGTCTAATAGTATTCGGCTCGTAATTGATCCTTGATCTTAAAAACATCTCTTTTCAGGTCCCTATCGCCACACACCTTTCATTGACTCCTTCAACGAAAGATTTAGGGAATGAAAAAGATTCATGACGAGGAGTTTGACCTCACCTTCCTCGTCACCGATCCCCACCTCCGGTAGTATGGGCTACTGCAGGCAGGGAAGAACATAAGCTCGGTGGTCCTCACCAAATTTTGGAACTCGAAGAAATCTTGGAACAAGGCGAGGATCCACAAGGACTATGTGGCGACCAAGGCGCAATTTGAATACACACAATGCCTTCGTGGGGAGCATGCGGAAAGAGTCCTCACCATCAAGGCAGCTACAGAGGCAAAGGAAGATGAAGAGCTTGAGGTGGAGCTTGAGGCGGGGATTGAGTCATCTTCCATGCCTCAAGGTAAATCCCCAATTGTCCTTCATTACGCTAAGCATGTAGGGGAGAGAACTAGTCCTGACCATTCATCATTTTTGCCCTCGTTTCTTGAGTGCGGCCAAGTCTCGGGGCATCGTTGATCCGAGGAAGAGTGTCAAGACTATCGAGTACTCATTGACATGATCCTCCGCAATCCAAGGAGGAAGAAACACCCTAAGGTTTCATGCCTCTTGGCGAGATGATGACTATGTATGCCACTTAGTTTTGTTAGTACGAGACCAATTTGACGCTGGAGATGGGTCGACTCATTTGCGAATTTGACCATTCCGTCCTCCACTCCTAGGAGCCTTATCACGGTGGGGCTCCCGAGGAGATTTATACTTGTCTCACATGCGTTTTTACTTGTTTTTGGTTTTCCTTCCCTTCCAAGGGACTAACCAGTTTATTTCCATTGTGCAAAAAACATGGACTTGTCCGAACTGGTTAGGTCGAAGTGTTAGAGGGTGTCGGGACCCTCTCAGATAGATTTCTTGATTACATCAACCACGGTGCCCACACCCTTGGCTGCTACAAATCCAGCCCCAGTTGCCCAAGCAGCCTCTGCGGCAGCTCCACCAGTCCTTGCCCCGAGGACGGTGGCTGTAGGTGAGGTCATTGACTTCGAGGTTTCCTCCCTCAAGAAGAGGGATTCTCTGGGTAGGCTAAGGAAATAACTTCTAACGTGCCCAACTCCCCTCCAGTTAAGGTACCTCGGTTGATAGTCTTCCCGGAACACTATTACGGGGAATACTTGGAGACACATAAGTGGATCATTGAATACTACAACGCCAGCATCGATGAGGGCAACAAGGACTTTAAACTCCTTGGTGAGTTTCGTGTTGTTCCTCCTTCCTGCAAGGAGTTGGAGCCTCTCCTTGCGATGAGAATAGGAGATAGGGCCATTTCGCTTACCGCGAAGCTTCTTCAAGGGTTAGCGGGATCCCTATGCAAGATTCCTTCTAGCTGCTTCGTCCATTGTGGTAGCAATAACGAGGTTTTGCTGATAGCCATCAGTCGCCATCTTCCTTAAGGGCAAGTATCCTAATTTTTACCTCCATTCAGTGACTATTTATCCATCTTTTTACTGATTTGGCAGACTGCGATCCTCAACAAACGGCTTAGAAACATCGGGCTAATGCAATCCTTTGAGCTGAAGGGGGCTCAAGAGGAGCTGGCACAAATGCAGGAAATTACAGTCCTTTTAAAGGAGCACTCGCGACTTCAGAAGGAAGTGGAGGACACGAGGGCCCGTGTCCATGAGGTGGAGGGTCTATTAGCCACTGAGTAGTCGAAGTTATCCACTTTGGAAGAGACTTCCTCTAAGTTGCTAGAGGATGCCGCAGGTCGCACCCAGGCCATGGAGGAGGAGCTATCAAAAGCTCGCGAAGAACTCCGATTGAGCCAGGCGGAGTCTTTTGCCCGTGCCGAGGAGCTGACGAAAACAAGGAAGGTTGCCGCAAGGGCCACCAAATATTTTTAAGACCTTCGTCGTCGAGCAGAAGAACTAGAGAAAGACCTCGATGTGATAGCTGACAATACATTCTTTGTTGCGTGGAAGAGCACCAGGGACATGGATCTCTCATTCACTGAGGAGCCCAACATGAGGATAGCACTCGAGGCGCGTCTTGAGGCAGAAGAGGCTAGGGCAGCCCAGGAGAGGGAAGCCTCGGTAGTGAATCGCATTCCTAAAGCTGACCCTGTGATCGAGATGGTGGCGGAGGTGCCCCTAGGCCAAGGGCCCTAGTAATTTTTATCTGTGTTATATTTTAGCTAAGTAGGCTTGTGTGCCATAGTTTATTGGAATATGGACAATCAAGGCTCGAGTCCCAAGCACTATTGTCACTATTTTTCCATTTAAACTTATGCACCCTACACTACCTTACTTCCATGATCACATTATTATTATTGAACTTGACATTTAATAAATAGACAATGTGGACTTTGCTAATTCAGCTTACTGTACTCGTGAGAGTCCCAAGTCGTCGAATCGGATCTTGTGCTCGAGACTTCAAGACTCGAGTTTTTATCGACTTCTCTCAGTACTTAGACAATTTGTATGCGCTTAGTGTTGCTCTGTAGACTCGCGGTCCTCGGGAGTAACTTTAACACAAGTTCAAGTGATTACTCGATGCGGCCCTACATCCTCGAGTTCCAACAACTCAGGACGGGGCCTGCCTGTGGTACTTAGTGCTTGAGGATCTTCCTGCCACTGTATAGACGCTTGTGCATCTAGTGTTTCATCTTAGGCTTGAGGTCATATGAGTAACTTTGACATGGTGTCAAGTGAGGGCATCTAGTGTTTCATCTTAGACTCGAGGACATAAGAGTAAAAGTAGCTTATACTGTAGGGTTCTTCCTTAGTGCTCGACACTTAAGACATTTCATGTTGCCTTCCAAGCTCAATGTCCTTGAAAGTAACTTTAATGTCATCCCATGTCCTCAAGTTATGATGACTTGGGGGATTTAGGGGGTTATCAACTATAAGCTATCTGCCCCCGAGAATGTGGTCACTGGTGGGCCAGCTTGGGATTCATGATTTGCCCCCCGAGGTTTCCCGACCTTTATCTAGGTATATCGTGACACTCGAGTTTAAGCGCTCGAGGTCTGGCCTCGAGTTCCAACGACTCGGGCCTCCGTTCACATCTCTAGATCATAGGAATGGGTCACTACTCCTCGGTCGCGGTGTCCTCGGGAGGTAACATCAGTCGATACTCGTGCTACTTAGGCTTCATTTACTCTTATGGTCAATATCCCATAGATTACTTTGCTTAAGTCTAAGGCGACATATGCTCGTGCCCGAGTGGCAATGATTCAGGCTTCCATTCACATCTCGAAGATTATAATCTGTTCATTACTCCTCGGGCGAGTGCCATCCTTGGGAGAATGTGCCACATCCACTCTTGTGTTACTTGGATCTTTTTGGCCCCATCTTCTACCAGGCCATTTAGCTATGGGATCCCATGACACTAGAGGTGCTCAACTCATCGACTAGCCATGCTCCCCATGTCATGGAATTCCCGACGCTATATGCTCGAGGCATATAGAGAACTTGGGCAGAAATCCTCTGGCCCAATGTCTGTGGGAAGCGTCCCAAGTCTAACATGGGACTGAGTACAGAGTACTCGGTCTTCCGTTCGTATCTCGAGATTAAGGGACTTGATCAGAGCTCTTCAAGCGCAATGTCAATGGGTGGTGACGCAAGTCTGTTCTTGCACTACTAAGATTCTTTGTCTAGTTTATCGATGCTAAGCCCTACACCGCTTTGAAAAGGCTTAGTCTCAGGTCAGACTCGACTAGTTTCCTAGGTTTTCCTATTCTTGGGGTAGTGACACTAGGCTTACTCCACTTTTGACAAGCTTATTTTCCTATGTCGTTCCCCATGAGGCGTGATGCTTCGCTAACTCCATGCCCCCAAGTGATTGGAGATTAGTTTGCATTCACTTGTCCAAGCCAACGACTAGGTGTTCTATACATAGCATTAACAGAATAAAGGAAAGAAAAAAATATAAGCAGAAAAAAAATTTCTTCTTTACTGTGTTTTATATACACGGTTTCCATTAAATGTGCCCGGAGGCTACAAGGGAGTTTGCAAAAATTAATAAAGTTCAGGGCTCATATTATTGATAATACCACCGAAGATGCTCAACATTCCAGGAATGGGGTATCAATTCCCCATTTAGTCGGGCAAATTTGTATGTCCCTAGACATACAACGCTCTCAACTAGGTATAGGCCCTCCCAGTTAGGTCCCAACACTCCTGCACTGGGGTCTCGGGTGGCTAAGAAGACTCTTCGCAACACTAGATATCCGACCCTGAACTTTCTATCCTTTACTTTAGAGTTGAAATATGCAACGTCCTCCTAATCCAAGACCGTTACACTATGTACTTTAAATTGTGTCAGACTTTCTAATCAAGTCATTTGGTTATAAACGTGTAACTAAGGTCAACGTCAAGGGTTAGGGTTAAAAAATTTGGTCAAAGGAACTGTTGACTTTTTATTTAAAAAGTTTCATACATACATGGGATCCCAAAATATTACAATGAAATGTTTAAAAGGGTGTATATACAAAAAAAGTTACAATCGGCTGACCTAAGCAGCAAAATTAGGGCGACAACCCTAGTTCGTCTAAGATATCATCAGCCCCGGTGGACGAGCAGTCGCATATGCACACGCCGCCACCGAAGCTCTCTAACTCATGGTTGGTCAAGCTTTCCTTTTCCCTTACCTACACCACATAGCACCCGTGAGCCAAGGCTCAGCAAGAAAACTTAAACATGTGCATGAACAGAAAATACAGATTACTAGATACTTATCTAGCATGCCCAGCAGTAATAACCTACTCATGCAGGCATACAATTAGAAATAAATGGTCATTGGACCATTCTGGGGCCGCTGCCTTGAATAGTTGACCATAGAGTCAACCCCAGGGCCCTATGCCCTAGCTATGTCACCATAGAGTCACCTGGGGCCCTCGCCCTTAGCTTTGGGTAACTAGCCATAGAGCTAGCCAAACACTTTTGTTTTCTAATGACCTTTGGGTCGACCAACGTAATAGTACATTGCTGATTTGGGTCTAAGCCTTTTGACCAGTGCACAACGCGTTATTGTCGTCCTTGACTAATAAGTCAAGCCCTGAACCAGGTATTCAGATACAGATATAAAAATAGATATAGATAAGCATACTTCAGAAAATACAAGTATGCATACATATTAATCATATAACATCATCAAGTAATTGCAAACATAGTAATAACCATGCTCCTTAATGGGGACAAGCCCTAGCTACGCAAACCATGCGAACAGTCAAGTAACAATTAATCAGGTACAAAATATTCAATTATGTTTAATCAACAAGAGAAACGATAACTTAAACATGTTCATTCTCAACGGCCCGAGCCCTATTCATAATTATAGTCAACAATCAAGCCAAGCCCTAATCACACATATATCACGTATTGGGTACAGTTTTCTTACCTCAGGTCCGAGTATAGCGTAAAATAAGAACAAACCTCAAGCACGATCCTGGTTCTGAGCCCCTAGCAATAACCTAGTCGCAACCAAAATATGGGATTCTATCAATAACGAGCAAATAAAGGCTTCCGGACCGTGTCCTAGCCTCCGGAACCTCAAATTGTACAAAACTGGGTAGTAGAATCGATCTTGAGCCCATAGATTTAAATTCCCGTCACTCAAAACCCACGGTGGCCAAAACTGCCAAGGCAGGCCACAACTTGCCCTAGAGGGCCACGGCGCACCTCCCAGGTCAGATGTAACGACCCAAAATTACTAATAAGGCTTAAGGGCCTTGATTAGTGTGCCGGGAGGGCATAATTGGATTATGTGTGATTTAAATTTTTAATGCATGGTTATGTGATAAGCATGTCTATATGATTATTTGGATATATGAGATGCCTGATTATGAGTATTAGTATGCATGTAGGCCCTGATTAGGTTATAAGGGCATATTCGTAATTTTGGCCCGTTGAGGGAATAAATGTAAATATTTGTGATAAATTGTTGAGACCACATTATTATGTGGATATATTTGTAGCATGTGACTTAACGCGATCCTAGTGAACGATTTAGCGAAAAAGTCACGATGGGAATTTATACCCAGCTCGGGGAAGCCTATGGGTATTTCTGGAATCTGGGAAATATATTGGAGACTATTTGACATTGAGGTAAATAATTGGTGATTAGTTAGATGTTGGGGTTTAAGCAGTAATTATTTGGGACACTCGCGGAATTAGCAGGAATTGGGTGCAAATGACCAAAATGCCTTTGGTATGTTTAAAGGCTTAGGTTTTAATGGGAGGGAAAAAGGTCATTTGGTTTCAAATGAGATAAGTATTAATCTGCCTTTTTGCACTTAGTGGGATTTGTAGAACATAGTGGAAGTTGAAAGAAAGAAAAGAAGAAGGAAAACATGGGCTCTTTCTCTCTCTCGGTTTAGGCCATCCTTCACCATTTCTTGAGGAGTTTTGGAGCTGTAATTCAGAGGAGGCTTAGGCTAAGGCTTAGCACTTGGATCCTTGGTGAAGCTAGGAAGTTCCACTGGAATTAAGCCTAATTGAGGTAAGTTCTAAAGATTTATGATGAGTTTTTTCTAGATTTTGTTGAGGTGATTTCTAAGCTTGAGTTTTGGATGGAAGTTAGGGGAATTGAGGAGCTAAAGGCTAGAAGGGCATAAAGATAACCTAAGGTCTAATTTCCCCATTGGAGGTATCAATTTCTGGCTTTGAGGTCTTGAATTTCTGAGTTTCTGGTTGAGTTCTTGAATTCTGAGTTCAATGCTTGTTTTCTTTGTTTGATGATGCATGTGGTTAGAATTGAGGTTGTTGGGCCATGTGGGGTGAGATGTAGTGAATGGTAGGCTTGTTTTGAAGTGTATTTGAGATTCATAGGTGTTCTAGGGGGTTTTGGCTTGAGGAAAATCGAAGGAGAAAACCAGAGATTGAAGTCTGCTGCTTGTAGTGTGTTGACGGTGAAATCTCGTCAACGAAATTAGATCGGAAAACTCAAAGGTAAGCCAGGTGATGTTTATATAAGAACTGAGAATAAACTTTAAGGAAAAGTAAACACAGATAAATGATGGAGCAAGTCTTGGTATATTTCTCGATAGCCTCTGCTTACAATGAATTTTCCAACCCCCCATACTGAGGGGTCAAGCTCCTTTTATAGTTGGGCTCTAATGGCCCCTTATACATGGTGGTCCCTTGGGACAAAATAGTACATAAGTACACTGACAGGGTAATAGCATAGGTGGTAGTGGAATGGAGAGAGTGGTGGAGCAGAAGATCATAGTGTCAGCCTGGTACATAGTCAGAGGCATGCATATAGTGCCTCCACTCTCTGTACAAATCCGTACCTCCACTACCTATGTGATATAGGTGTCAGGGTCATGCTTCTGTCCTCCTCTTGGTTGTACATCATGCACCCGTACACGTACGGGTACTATGTACCCGATGGTTATTCTCGCCTCTCCAAGGCATGTATCTGCTCAAGGCTATTCCACGTCCTACTAAGTGTAGGGAAGCTAGTGTGTTGACATGAACGATATACTCAGTCATCTATTCCACTATTGGCTCTATACCTAATAGTTATTGGGTCTCTCCTATTGCTCTTCATCTCATGTGACTCATAGGGAGAGTGGTGCCCCGTTGGTGGCACTTACCTTAGGAAGAGAGGAAAGGCCTCTTCAACGGGGCCTGTTGCGTGTGTGATGAAGCATGACGCCTACAAACGGGATGAGGGTCTCATCTTGTGAAACCATCAGTTTGCAGCCCCCACACTACGAGGCCCCTGGTATATGGCTGAAGGGTGTTTAGTGGAGGCTATCTCTCTTGAGGCCTTTGACGTGGCCGGTGCACAAGGCGAGGCACACGAAGCCACTAGGTATGCGTGGCCCTTGGGGACGAGGCTCCTTTGATGCGTGCCCCCATTCGCATGGCCACCTAATGTTGCGGGCGTGGCTGCGCGAGGCCGAGGACCTGCTGGGGCGCGAGGCCACCTGGTGTGCAGGCGTGGCTGCACGAGGCCGAGGGCCTGCTAGGGCGCGAGGCCACCTAGTGTGCGGGCGTGGCTGCACGAGGCCGAGGGCCTGCTGGGGCACGAGGCCGAGGGCCTGCTGGGGCACGAGGCCGCCTGGTGTGCGGGCGTGGCTGCGCAAGGCTGAGGGCCTGCTGGGGCGCGAGGCCGCCTGGTGTGCGGGCGTGGCTGCTCGAGGTCGTGGTGCAGGGGCACGCGAGGCCGTGTCGTGCATGGGCGCGAGATGGGTCCCTAAAAATGTTGGTGCGATATGCCCGTAGCATATCGGGCGTACCCACGAGGCGTTTATGGGAGCCTATCACGCGCTTTTGGCCTTTTTATAACTGTTGAATTTCGAGCATTCACATTTCTCATGAGACAATCTCCTATATTCAAAAAGGGCCTATCAGGCTCGAGTCCAATTGCATGATTAAGTGGCCTTTATCCCTCTGTTCTAATCACGGACTAGAGATTTCTTATTCGGTGGATTTTTGGCATCCACATAGTGCTGTAGCGCTAACCTTGGAGTGCTACAACGCTATGCTGGCTTCTTGGGGAGCTTTTGGCTCTTCTTGTAGCGCTGTAGCGCCCACTATGTGGCACTATAGCACTACCCTGCCTTCAGAAGTGGATTTTTGGGTTGTTTCTTAGGGTTTTTGCCCAGGGGATCAAGGTTTGATTCCACCACCCCGTTTGGTGGAATTAGGGCTTCCCGAGGGCTCAGGATTGGTCCCGAGGTTAGGATTTTGGAATTGAAGTTTAGTGATGATTCTAATTTATGGCTGTGCCTAGGTATACGCTAGGGCTTGGACAGGATCGTGCTTGAAGGTCAATTTCACAAATCTAAGCTATCAGAATCAAAGGTAAGAAATTGCACCCGGTTATGTGTTAGTGTTGGGACTAAGAGCTCCCTATATTTATATGTGATGTCATGAGATGGTATTATTCCATGGGACATGTGATGGATGGCCTAAGAGTGCCGGAATCATTATTTGCACATAGGACGCGACTCGGCCACTAGTCGCTGAGGTTAAATATTTAATCACTGAGCTCGGCCTAAGCGAATCGAAGTCAGTGGGATAATCAAAGGGTGCGGCCAAAGGGTGCCGGCCCTGTATTTTGGTGTGATATGGTTAATGTTGTTTAATTAATGACTGTGATGAGTTTGTTATCTGAATAACTGATTATTGGTTTGAGGATTGATGCCACTGCTTATGTGAGCTGTATGACTTGTTGTATATCTGATTGTTGTTTATAGTTTATACACTGTATTAAGTTTCTTGCTGGGCCTCGGCTCACGGGTGCTTCATGATGCAGGTAAAGGCAAGAGCAAGGTGGACCAGTCCAAACTTGGAGAGCTTCGGGGGCTAAATGTACATAGTCAGCTGATCGGCCGCCACGGCCGAGGAGTGATACAGGACGGGAGAAGCCTAAATGTCTGTTTTTTCCCTTAGAGTGGCCAGTACATGTTTATAACCTGGAATTTTTGTAAACTGTCTTTTAAACTCTATCTCTTTTGGGATCCCATGTACAAAATGTTAAATTATGTGAAATGTAACTTTTGTAACCAAAATCTTTTAACCCTAGCTCAATTATATTTTCAGTAACACGTTTCTAACTAAATGACTTGATTAGCAAGTCTTGCACCTTTATAAACACACAGTGTAATAGTCTTGGCTATCCAGGGCGTTACATCAGAGGCTCCTTCCTGCCTGGAACTTGGACACGGGTCGCAACCAGGCCTAGAGGGTCGTGGCGCGCCCATGAAGCAGAGACTCCCCCTTGGCCCTAGGTTCGGTTAGGTCACGACGCCTCAAGAAATAGGTCGTGACCTGACCCTTCGAACCCATATTTCCTCTATTTTTCTCCAGCCAAAAACTTACCAAAACCTACCCAAATCAATCCTAAAACAAAAATTAAATCCTCAAAAAAATATCAGCCTAATACCAGCATCAAAACCCTAGCTTAACACATTCAAAACCCCACAAAAAACTCAAATTCACAACCTTGAGACTCAAAGCTCAAGAACACCCAAACTTAAACAGAAAATCAATGGAAATAAAGGTCCAAATCTTACCTCAACTGGAAAAAATTTCCCTCCTAGCTGTAGCTAATCCAATCCTAAGTTTAGGCCTTCAATTCCCAAGATTTCAGCCCAAATAACTCCTTATTTCTCAAAGAATTTACTTAGACAATTTGAAATTTGAAAGAGAAAGAGAGAGAGAGAGTCGGTTGGGTGAGGGAGGAAGCTAAGTGTTTGAGTGTTTTTGTGTTTTGTTTGTTTTCTTAAGGCTTAAGTAATCTTAAGCTAATCGCTAGGCTCGGGGTTTCACAAACGTCCCTGATGGAAAAATGGTCAAAATCCCTGGTATTCCCTCCAAATTTACTAACTCCAAATATATCCTCAATTATTCATACCCGTTACCTAATAACATGTTAACGTATCAGTTATAACCAATACATCTTGACTCGCTCCGATTTGGGTATTGGGTCCCGTTGTGACTTTCCCGCTAACTTGCTCCTTAGGATCCTCTCGTGCCGAGTAATAAAAATAAACCCACATAATAATGTGATCTCTCCCATGTATCACATATATGCATGTATATACAATTATGCCCATAACGGGCCAAATTACGAAAAATTGTCCTTCTAATAAGAAATGGGCCCACAAGCATATTTAATACTCCTGAACATGCATAACTAGTTATATTATCATATAACTCACGTAATCACATAGTCATGCACAAATATATCATATAACCATAAATTGCCATCATGGCTCCCTAATCAAGGCCCTAGGCCTTACTAGGTAATTTGGACGTTACAAAATACCTGGCCACCTTTTTCTGGTAGGAAGCTATACAAAGTTGATAAGATTCATCACAATCATCTTCGTCATTAAATGATAAATGAAAAACCGAGGAAACCATGATTCCTAGAAAGGAAACCCCGGTGCAACATCGTAGTGGGAGGATTGCGAAACGACTTGTTCGCTACGAACATCAGGCACATGTCCTTGTTTCTGATACAGACAAGGACGATCCATTAACCTTTAAAGAGGCAATGGATGATCCTAAAAAGGAGAAATGGCAAGAAGCCATGAAACAAGAAATGGAATCAATGTATTCCAATTCTGTCTGGGAACTTGTGGATCCACCTGAAGATGTCAGGCCCATAGTGTGTAAGTGGATATACAAGAAGAAAAGAGGTGAAGATGGGAAAGTAGAGACTTTCAAAGCAAGGCCTAAAGCCAAAGGTTACACTCAGAGAGAAGGTGTTGATTATGAAGAAACATTTTCTTCTGTGGCCATGCTCAAATCCATTAGTATCCTCTTATCCATAGCAGCTGCCAATAATTATGTGATATGGCAAATGGACGTCAAGACAACATTTCTGAATGGCTATCTTGATGAAAGTATCTATATGGTACAACCAGAAGGGTTCATAAAGAAAGGAGAAGATCAAAAGGTGTGCAAGTTGTTGAAATCCATTTATGGATTAAAGCAAGCATTTAGATCTTGAAATATCAATTTTGATGAAACAATTAAAACATATGGGTTCGACCAGAATGTCGACAAAGCATGTGTTTATAAATACATGAAAGGAAAAGTGGGGGTTTTCTTAGTTCTTTACGTTGATGACATTTTTCTCATTGGGAACAATGTAGAGAAAGTGTCAAACGTAAAGAAATGGTTAGCTAAAAAGGTCCAAATGAAAGATTTGGGCAAGGCGATCTACGTTATGGGAATCAAAATCCTAAGGGATAGGAAGAACAAGCTCTTGGCACTTTCTCAGGCTAATTATATAGATAAGGTGCTTGAAAGATTATCTATGGAGAATTCCAAGAAAGGTCAATTACCGACCAGACATGGAATGGATCTCTCAAAGGAACAATATCCCAAGACACTTCAGGAGGAAGAGTATATGAGAAAGTATCTCTATGCTTCAGCAATTGGGAGTCTGATGTATGCTATGTTTTTTACTAGGCCCGACATATGTTATGCAGTTGGGATTGTAAGTCGTTATCAATCAAATCCTGGTTTGGAACACTGGATTGCAGTAAAGCACATTCTCAAGTATCTTAGGAGAATGAGAGACTATATGCTAGTATATTCAGGGGGTAAGTTAAACCCTACTAGATACACTGATTTTGATTTCCAATCAGACAAAGAGAGTCGAAAATCGACATCTAGGTCAGTGCTCACAGTTGGTGGAGGAGCTGTGTTCTGGAAAAGCAGTAAGCAATCCAGCATAGCTGATTGAACCATGGAAGTCAAATACATAGCGGCTTGTGAAGCAACTAAGGAAGCAGATTGTTTGAGGAAGTTCAACACTGATCTGGAGGTTACTCCATATATGAATAAGCCACTAATCTTGTATTGTGACAATAGTGGAGCAGTAGCTAATTCAAAAGAACCTAGAAGCCACAAGAGAGGGAAGCATATAGAAAGGAAATACGATCTGGTAAGAGAGATTGTACCCCGAGGTGATGTGACTATTATGAAGATAGCGTCGGAACAGAACCTGGCTAACTCGTTAACCAAGACAATTCTAGCAAAGTCGTTCATAGGTCACGTGCGCAATATGAGATTGAGGGAAATGCCTCACTTGCTTTAAGGGCAAGTGGGAGATTGTTAGAGCCCTAAAAGCATGTCAAGACATTTTATTGGTTTTAAATAAATGTACAATTTTATTATATTTTAATGTTATAATTGTTGTTTGAATTAATTATATAATAATATCAAGAAAATTCCCTATTCATTCATGACAATATGATCTAGTATTAGTACGAGAGAATTAAGATCATATATAATGAATAAAATAGTCAGTAATATATTAAATTAAGGAATCTTTAATGAATGGTTACTAGTACAGTTTTGCTAAGCATATAAGGTGCAAGTAATCATGTTTATTGGATCTTTTTATTCACTCGTTAAGGTCTCTTAGAATAATGAGGCTAATGACTTTTGTTTTGGAGATTCAACAACATGAATGGCTTAGAACATGAATTACAATATTGGAATCCATGCTTTCCTAATGGATCGAATATTGGTTCCCTTAAGGGTTAATTCTGGAACTTAATAATTACTGAGCTCAAATCTATAATTAAATTATAAATTAATTATTCACTAGTGAATTAATGGTACTTAAGGATAAAGAAGTAATTAGAAGGGTAAAACGGTATTTTTGACTGGCTCTAATTAACTAACCAATAATGGAGGACATAACTACATATATTGATTATATCAATGGACTACTAGAGAAAACTCTGTAAATATAATTCTATAAATACTTAGTGCAATTCCATATTTATAGTGGAGTAATCATGGAATTAATAAATAATATTATTAGATTAAAGAGTTTAATTAATAATCTGGTTTATTGGAGCTTCGTATTATAGGTCCATAGTTCCCAGATCATCTCTGTCCTACACTGTCAAGGATAAGGATGTCAAAAGAAAGATTTGTTAAGAGAAATGACTAAATTGCAAAGGAATTAATTTTTCAGGGCAAGAAAATAATTATTTGATAATTATGGGTAATTGATTAATTATGAATTAATTAATTATTTAACTATATAGTTTTTATTTTGAAAAACTATAGGTTAAAATTAATATTAATCTTGTTTGGATTAATATAAAGAGAAAATAATAAATATCTTACTTATAATATGATATTTATTTATTTAATTTAAAACTGATATTTTAAGATAAAGTTAATTTTGAATTAACTGATATTTATGTTGGAATAAATATCTTGTCTTAAAAGTTGATTAAATAAACAAATGAGAAAATTAGGGAAACCCTAATAGGGCTGGGCGACACACACTGTACAGTACAGTGTGTGGCGCCTAGCATCAAGGATTTTATTCGTGGGATTTGAATTTTGAATTTCAAATATATTTGTTTAATCAAGTATTTAATTATTCTTGTTAAATATTATTTAAATAGATAATTAAATGAGAATATCTAATTAGCTTTAATTTGAATTATATTTTAATTAAATAAAGATTATTTAATTAGATTAAATATATTTATAAATATGATATACGTGATATTCAGATGATGATGGATAATCAGACTCTCTCTCTAAAGCGATAGTTTTCTCTAAACTTAAAAACTATTCTAAACCTTCTCTATGTCAAAGCTCTTTAGATCTCATGTGTTGAGTACGTCTAGGGAGTCACATAAATCAACCTTTCGAATCCTACATGTCCACACACGTCCTTGTGTGCTTGAGGATTGGTCTAGAAGATCAGGGTGTGAGATCTCAAAACACTAGATAGAAAGATCGATGATTTATACAAAAACTCAAGGACACTTGATAGGCTATAAGAGGTAATCCCTGATCTATTTCTATGTGATTTAATATTTATATATGTCTATGATCCTGGATGGTATTAATATTTATAAAAATGGGTCTATATATTCTGTTGCATACCTTTGATTTGATCATTTAATATCAACAATTGGTACCAGAGCAGTCTACAAATATATTAAATACTGTGTGGGTTTCTTGCATTTGTTATATATATGTCGATATGTATATTGAATGGATGGATATGTTTTTTCGAATGTATGGTTGAATTATGGATCGTTTATTATATGGTGCTATTGGGCATAGGTTTTCTGTAAAAAAATTTTAAAAAATATTTACACAAAGATGAGGAAGAACCCGAGCCATGCACCTAAGAGACACACGGCCTGAGCCACTGCTAACCCTTGCGCACGCCTAGGCCCGAGCATCCACTTGTTGCCCTAGGGCACCATTTTGCTGCCCAAAACCCTAATTCCTAAGTTGTTATAAAATATCTTTTATTTAATTAATTTTTAAATTATTTGAATTTTAAAAAGTTTAATTATCTTATTTTATTTTATTAGAAAATAAAATATCTTTTAGTTGGTTAAGATATTTTAATGTCTTAATTTTAAATAATTATTTGAATTTGATTCTTTAATTATTTAAATTCAACTAAATTAAAAAGATGACAAAAATAGTTATTTAATTAAAAGTTAGTTTTAATTAAATAAATTAATTAGAAAATTAGTTTCTAATTAATAAGTTGGGCAAAAAAAAGTTCCTAAATATTAGCAAGAAAGCCTAAAGGAGAGGATGGGCATTCTTGGAGAGTCTTGAAAGTTACAAGGCTTAGATTGTAATTTTATTTCTAATTTTTTCAAAGGGTTGTAAATATTAGAAATACCTATTAGTACTCGGTTCATCATTTATAGTTTATTTATTTAATTATTGTATTTATTTAAATAAAATTTCATTGATGTTTGATTGATAACATGATCATGCATTAGTCAATTACATGACATTCATGAAACCCCACACAGTTTCTCATTAATCATGCATCTTTTAGAAACTTGATTATCTAGGATTGTCCTATTTGTTTATATGAATTATTTTTGGTGAGATCAATTGCATGTAAACTACTAAATATTAAATTATTTAAAAGTTGGTAACTCACACCATAATAAAGACAATAGTTTTTATAGGCCTTTAAGATAACCAACTTTATGTAAAAAGTGTTTTAGTAAAGTTAGATGAATGTAATATGTAATTATTTAGGTCACAACAATTATAGAAACATGCTCTTTTATAGTTATGTTTTTTGTAATTAATTACATTCATAGGGTTATTAATAAACTAGTAATTAATTTGGAATTAATTGATTAGTTTAATAAAACACATTTAATCTAAAATAGTAAATGGTAGAAGGTGAACATCTCAATGTGACCTATGGTCTCCATTATTAGTACAACACAGTGAGATATTAATAGGGCCTCGAGGCAGCTTTGTTTCTGTCCCCCTAAGGAAAGTTTCTAGACTTATCAATACCAAGGTTGGCTTCTTATGAAGATAGGAGGAAGTGATGTGTTTTAGGATTGACCGATCCTAAGGTAGCACTCTCTAAGTTAAGTCATGAAATCAGAAATAATGGGTTACACTTACAAAGATGTAATTAAGCTTTTGCGGTGGATAATTGCATCTTGACCAAACCAACGCTACTTTATATTTAAAAGAGAAAAAAAAAAGAGTCATTTTAAGTTTTTAAATTATAAAGATAAGATTGTCTTATAAGTTATCTGAATTTAACTTGACCAACCCTAAGGGGACACTTTATTTGCTGGGTAGTTTTATCGTGGAAAAATAAATGTTAATTTATTTGTTTTAATTGTTGCATTCATGCATCATGTTTACTTTCCAAAACATTGATATTTTTTCAAATGATAATATTATTGTTTTTTATTTTATTCCAGTTAAAATGTCTCATAACAACTCCAATGTAGTGGTTGAACTTAATGATGAAAATATAGTATTTTGGAGACATGATATGAATATATTATTGTTAAGAGAGAATTTGATGGAGGCTGTTAAAACACCACCAATCGATGAACCACCAATAGATGCTTCAATGATTGATCAGTTTGAGTATGCCAAGTGGTTAAGAATAAATCATATGGACATGTATTATTTACTCCAATCAGTGAATATAGAGACCAAAAATACTCTACAAAGCCTTAAATCTGCATATGATATATGGGAGGCCATCCATGCCACGTATGGACACATATATGATAAGTGGTTTTATGAGAATGAAATCATATCGGCCAAGCGTGAAATGATCGTTGAATTTATGAATAATAAGAAAGGTAAATATGATTTATTTGTTTTTATAACAATATGGAAAGTGATTTGTCATTCTGAGCTCTTAACTCAGGGTCCACTAATGATGTTTATTCTTCTATGTAGATGGATGAATCTAACAGTTAAAGAAGGTTGCTGATGAAGGTCATGAAGTGGAAAAGAGGAAAAACGTCTAGTTCAAGAAAGCGTTAATGAAAGTCAATTTATTTAAAATTCTTTAGTTTTATTAAAAGAAAACTTTATTGTTGTTAACAATGTTCAGTTCATTTTTTAGTTAATTTGGAATTTTATTGCAAGTAATGACTTTAGAATATTTTATTTATAATTTGATTATTCTTAAAAAATTTCTTTAGACATGCAATTGAATATTTGGACTTTATCGCTTTCATTAAAATGAATGAACACTCAATAATTTAGAATTATTTAAAGTAGCAAAACTGCAAGGTAACAAAAAGACAAAAAGTTTCAAACGAGGATGACACATACCTTCAGCATCTTAGACTTGGTCATATAGATCTAGATAGGATAAACCGGTTAAAAAAATATGGACCTTTGAGAGAACTAGGAGTTGGAACTCTTTCGGTTTGTGAATCTTGTCTAGAAGGAAAAATGACCAAACGCCCTTTCTCAGCAAAAGGCAATAGAGCCAAAGAACCTTTGGAGCTTGTACACAGCGATGTCTGTGGTCCAATAAATGTACAAGAAAGTGGTGGGTGTGAGCATTTTGTCAATTTTGTTGACGATTACTCAAGATATGGTCATACTTACCTAATGCTTAGGAAATCTGAAACCTTTGGTAAGTTTCAAGAATTCAAAGTTGAGGTTGAGAAGCAGTTAGGTAAGACTCTAAAGACACTTCGATCTGATCAAGGTGGAGAATATTTGGATTTAGAATTCCAATAGTTCTTGCTGGAGCATGGTATTCTATCCCCACTCACAACACAAGGAATGCCACAGCAAAATGGTGTTTATGAAAGAAGAAGCATGACCTTGTTGAACATGGTCAGATCTATGTTAAGCTACTCTTTACTTCCTCTCCCATTCTAGGGATATGCACTTTAAACGGCGAACATTTTGAATGTAGTCCCACCTAAGACCATCACCAAAACACCACTGCAATTGTGGAATGGAAACTAACCGAGTTTGCACCATTTTCGCATTTGGGGCTATCCTGCTCATGTTCTTAGACCTAAATCATGGAAACTTGAATCAAGGTCAGAAGTGTTCATTTTTCTTGGCTACGCTCCAGAAACAAGAGGTGGTTATTTCTATAGTCCCAAGGATCAAAAGGTATTTGTTTCCACAAATGCAACCATCCTTGAACATGACTATAAGAATAACTATAAACCTCGGAGCAAGGTAATATTGGAGGAACACACAGTTGATAAGATTCCATCAAAATCATCTTCATCATTAAAAGATAAACAACAAACCGAGGAAACCATGATTCCTGGAAAAGAAAACCCGGTGCAACGTCATAGTGGGAGGATTGTGAGACAACCTGTTCGCTACGAACATAAGGCGCATATCCTTGTTTCTGATATAGACAAGGACGATCCATTAACCTTTAAAGAGGCAATGGATGATCCTGAAAAGGAGAAATGGGAAGAAGCCATGAACCAAGAAATGGAATCAATGTATTCCAATTTTGTCTGGGAACTTGTGGATCCACCTGAAGATTTCAGGTCCATAGGGTGTAAGTGGATATGCAAGAAGAAAAGAGGTGAAGATGGGAAAGTAGAGACTTTCAAAGCAAGGCATGTAGCCAAAGGTTACACTCAGAGAGAAGGTGTTGATTATGAAGAAACATTTTCTTCTGTGGCCATGCTCAAATCCATTCATATCCTCTTATCCATAGCGGTTGCCAATAATTATGTGATATGGAAAATGGAGGTCAAGACAACATTTTTGAATGGATATCTTGATGAAAGTATCTATATGGTACAACCAAATGGGTTCATAAAGAAAGGAGAAGATCAAAAGGTGTGCAAGTTGTTGAAATCCATTTATGGATTAAAGCAAGCATTTAGATCTTGGAATATCAATTTTGATGAAACAATTAAAATATATGGCTTCAAAGAGAATGTCGACGAAGCATGTGTGTATAAATACATGAAAGGAAAAGTGGGGGTTTTCTTAGTTCTTTACATTGATGACATTTTTCTCATTAGGAACAATGTAGAGACTTTATCAAACGTAGAGAAATGGTTAGCTAAAAAGTTCCAAATGAAATATTTGGGTGAGATGATCTACGTTATGGGAATTCAAATCCTAAGGGATAGGAAGAACAAGCTCTTGGCACTTTCTCAGGCTAATTATATAGATAAGGTGCTTGAAAAATTCTCTATGGAGAATTCCAAAAAAGGTCAATTACCGACCAGACATGGAATGGCTCTTTCCAAGGAACAATGTCCTAAGACACCTCAAGAGGAAGAGGATATGAGAAATTATCCCTATGCTTCAGTAGTTGGGAGTCTGATGTATGATATGTTGTGTATTAGGCCCGACATATGTTATGCATTTGGGATTGTAAGTCGTTATCAAACAAATCTTGGTTTGGAACACTGGAATGCAGTAAAGCACATTCTCAATTATCTTAGGAGAACGATAGACTATATGCTGGTATATTCAGGGGTGAGCTAAACCCTACTGGATACACTGATTCTGATTTCCAATCAGACAAAGATAGTCAAAAATTGACATCTGGGTCAATGTTCACACTTGGTGGAGGAGCTGTGGTCTGGAGAAGCATTAAGCAATCCAGCATAGTTGATTCAACAACTAAGGAATCGGTTTGGTTGAGGAAGTTCTACACTAATCTGGATGTTATTCCAGATTTGAATAAGCCATTAATTTTGTACTGTGACAATAGTGGAGCAGTAGCTAATTCCAAAGAACCTAGAAGTCATAAGAGAGGGAATCATATAGAAAGGAAATACCATATGGTAAGAGAGAATGTACACCGAGGTGATGTGACTGTAACGTCAAAACAGAACCTGGCTGACCCATTAACCAAGACACTTCCTGCAAATTTGTTCACGGGTCACGTGCGTAAGGATTGAGGGAAATGCCTCACTTGCTTTGAGGGCAAGTGGGAGATTGTTAGGTCTATTGCCCTAAAAGTATGTAAAGATATTTTATTGGTTTTAAATAAGAGTATAATTTTATTATATTTGAATGTTATAATTATTGTTTTAATTAATTATATAATAATATAGAGAAAATTCTCTATTCATTCATGAGAATATGATCTTGTATTAGTACGAGAGAATTAAGATCATATACAATGAATAAAACAGTCAGTAAAATATTTAAGTAAGGAATCTTTAATGAATGGTTACTAGTACGGTTTGCTAAGCATACGAGATGAAAGTAATCTAGATTCAGATTACTGACATGGATAGACATCTTAGTAAATGTACTGTATATAATAGAGATTATATATGATAGGACCGATGATAATTAATTATCTTTATAAACTTTTCGTGTGACGTAAAGATTTAATTCTTGTTAGAATAGATGATTAGTTGTAGATCAGTCTAAATCTTGAGTATTCATAAACTCCTGTTTATGTTTATTGGATCTTTTGATTCGCTCGTTATGGTCTCTTAGAATAATGAGGGTAATTACTTTTTATTTGGAGATTCAATATCATGGATGGCTTGGAACATGAATTACAATATTGGAATCTATGCTTTCCTAACGGATAGAATATTGGTTCCCTTAAGGGTTGATTCTGGAACTTAATAATTTTTTAGCTCAAATCTATAAGTAGATCATTGAAGTAATTAGAAGGGTAAAACGGTAATTTTGACCAGCTCTAATTAATGAACCAATAATGGAGTACATAACTACATATATTGATTATATCAATGGACTACTAGAGGAAAATCTGCAAATATAATTCTATAAATACTTATAGTGCAATTCCATATTTATAGAGGAGTAATCATGGAATTAATATATAAGATTACTAGATTAAAGAGTTTAATTAATAATCTTGTTTATAGGAGCTTCGTATTATAGGTCCATGGTCCCCATATATCCTCTGTTCTACACTATTAAAGGTAAGGATATCAAAAGAAAGATTTGTTAAGAGAAATGACTAAATTGCAAATCAATTAATTTTCCAGGGCTAGGAAATAATTATTTGATAATTATTTGTAATTGATTAATTATGAATTAATCAATTATTTTACTATATAATTTTTATTTTGAAAAATTATTGGCTAAAATTAATATTAATCTTGTTTGGATTAATATAAAGAGAGAAAATAATATATATTTTTTATAATATGATATTTATTTATTTGATTTAAAACTAATATTTTAAGATAAAGTTAATTTTGAATTAAGTGATATTTATGTTGGAGTAAATATCTTGTCTTAAAAGTCGATTAAATAAACAAATGAGAAAATTAGGGCAACCCTAATAGGGATGGGCGACACACACTGTACAATATAGTGTGTGGCGCCTAGCATCAGTGATTTTATCCGTGGGATTTGAATTTTAAATTTCAAATAAATTTGTTTAATCTGTTATTTAATTATGAATTTTAAATAGATAATTAAATGAAAATATCTCATCAGTTTTAATTTGAATTATATTATAATTAAATAAATATTATTTAATTAGATTAAATATATTTATAAATCTAATATATGTGATATTCAGATGATGATGGATAATCAAACTCTCTCTCTCTAAATCTCTAAGCCTGAAAACTATTATAAACCTCCTCTCTGTCAAAACTCTCTAGATCTCATGTGCTGTGTACATCTATGGAGTTACATAAATCAACCTTTTGAATCCTACGTGCCCACACACATCCTTCGATGTTTGAGGATTGGTCTGGAAGATCAGGGTGTGAGATCAAAGAACTCTGGATAGGAAGATCGTTGATTTATACAAAAAGACTCAAGGACACTTGATAGGCCACAAGAGGTAATCCCTGATATATCTGTATGTGATTTAATATTTATATATGTATATGATCCTGGCTGGTATTAATATTTATTAAAATGGGTCCATATATTCTGTTGCGTACCTTGTATTTGATCATTTAATGCAAACATATACAATTGTCCTGGACCCTTCTGGCTCAAGCCATCTACTACAACGTTGGCTTTCCCAGGGTGATAGAGGATCTCACAATCATAATCCTTTATCAGCTCTAACAAACGTCTTCCTCATGTTCAGATCCTTCTGGGTGAAGAAGTATTTTAAACTCTTGTGGTCAGTGTATATCTCACACTTCTCACCGTATAAGTAGTGTCGCCACAGCTTTAGCGCAAAAACCACTGCTGCAAGTTCTAAATCATGTGTCGGGTACCTCTGCTCATACTCCTTCAGCTGATGTGATGCATAGGAAATCAGCTTCCCTATCTACATAAAAACACAACCCAGGCGCTGCCTCAAGGCGTCACAATAAACTACAAATTTTTTATGATCTGTAGGAACACTCAGAACCAGAGCGGTGGTCAAACTCTTCTAGAGCTTCTGGAAGTTTTCTTCACACTTGTCTGGCCATGTGAACCTCTGATTCTTCTGTGTCAACTCTGTCAAAGGTGACGCAATCTTGGAAACCCCCTCTACAAAGTGTCTGTAATAACATGCCAATCCCAATAAACTAATCTTTGACTACCTCAATCTTTACTGGGTCCACCATAATTCCATCCTTACTTACTATGTGACCTAAGAAAGTCACCTGTGGCAACCAGAACTCGCATTTCTTGAATTTCGACTACAGCCTGTGTTCTCTCAACCTCTGTAGTACCAACATGGGGTGCTACTCGTGTTCTGTCTCTGATTGAGAGTATATCAGTATATCGTCAATAAAGACGATCACAAACCGATCCAGGTAATCTTTGAACCCCTTGTTCATCAGATCCATAAATTTTGCTGGGCATTAGTCAGTCCAAATGACATCACCAAAATCTCATAATGCCCGTACCTGGTGAGAAAAGTTGTCTTTTGTATATCCTCCTCCCTGATCCTCAGCTAGTGATAACCAGATTGAAGATCTATCTATGAGAACCTATAAATGATCAAACAGATCATCAATCTTTGGCAGAGGATACATGTTCTTGATAGTCAACTTGTTCTGTTCTCTATAATCGATACACATCCTCGGAGAACCATCTTTCTTCTTCATGAAGAGAACTGGTGCGCCCCATGGCGAGAAACTGAGCTTGATAAAACCCAAGTCTAGTAACTCCTGTAGTTGAACCTTTAGTTCCTTCAACTCAGTTGGAGCCATCCTATCCATGGCACCAATTAAATTACAAACTTAATCTCCCTAAGTGGAGGTAACCCTGGAAAATCCTCTAGAAACACATCCAGAAACTCACAGACTAATCGGGTCTGTCCTGGTCCCACTAGCATGACTTGAGTGGTATCCACCACGCTAGCTAAGAACCCTAAGCATCCCCCTTGCAATAGGTCTCTAGCTCTTGGTACAAATATCATAGGTATACGGGGTCTATGCAGAGTGCCAACAAATACAAAGGGGTCCTCACCCTCAGACCCAAAGGGTACCATCTTCATCTTACAATCTATCGTTGCCCCATACTTCTCTAGCCAATCCACACCCAGAATTATATCAAAGTCAGTCATCACCAACTCTACTAAGTCAACTGAAAATTCTATGCCATCCACTGTTATTGGTAATGATCTAATCCATGTCCTAGAAACCACTAACTCCCCAGTAGGCAGCATAGTACCAAACCCCACAGTATAAAAGTCATGGTCTACACAATCCATCTATAATCCTACTCGTAAAAAAAGAGTGTGTAGCACCTGAATCAATCAAAACAGTAATAGAAGGTTCTAGCGCTAAAAAGGTGACATGTAACCACTGAGGGACTAGCCACGGTCTCTACCTGGTTCAAGATGAACACCCGAGTTGGCGTCAGGCTCTCCACCTTCTTGGGCTCTCCTTTCTGGCTCTCAGGTAGTCCTTATTCAAATGCCCCACACTGCTGCAAATAAAGAAGGCCTTCTCCCGACATTCCCCAATATGGCGCCTATTGCACCGGGTACATTCTGGGAATGCTCTCTAGGTCTCACCGCCACCCTGGTGGCCCATCTGTATGCCCTGTGGCCTCCTAACTGGCCCTGGAGCTGAAACTGTATCTGGAGTCTTTCAATTTTTGTCACTGGCGCCTCCGCCCCTACCAAAGCATGTAAATGGAGGTCCCAACCTCCTAGAATCCCTTCTGGCCGCATTCTCACTCCAGATCTTTTTCTCTAAGTTGTAAGTGCCTTCTCCAGAGCCTGTGCATAGGTGGTCAATCCTAGCACAGTAGTAATATGAACATCCAGAGCTATCATAGGTTGTAGCCCCTGGAGAAACCTCTCTCTTCTGGTCCCATCAGTAGGCACCAGATCCCCAGCAAACTTTACCAATCTATCAAACTTCATGGCTTAGTCAGTCACTGTCATGTTACTCTGCAGTAACTTGATAAACTCTTGAACCTTCGCAGCTTTAACTGCGTTGTTGTAATACTTCTCATTAATCAAAGTTCAAAAATCTTCCCATTCCATGGTGTTTACTGCTATGGTCTGGGATACCACCTCCCACCATATTCGGGCATCCTCCCGGAACATGTAAGTGGCACATGCTGCTCTCTCATTATCCCCTACCCTCATAAATCCAAGAAAATGGTTATCATGGTCATTCACTGCTCATCCTTTAGTGGATCTGTGCTGCCCTAAAAAACTGGAGGGTGTTGTTCCCTGAACCTCTCATACAGGGGTTCCCATCTATCTCCCCCTTCCTGGGGCTGCACAACGCTGGTACCTCTGGCTGTATCACTGCGTGTACTGTGGGTTGTGGGTTCCCTGATGGAACCTGTGGCTGTCTCAAGAGGCGAATCTCATCTTCTTGCCTCTCTAATCTAGCTTGCATAGTAGAAAGCACTTGTTGCCAGTTTTCTGGAGCTGGCGATGGGGCCTGGCCCTGGTCATTCCCTTCCCTAGCCTGTATCTCTTGGCCAGCCAATCTCTCAGACCTTTTAGGGTTCATACTGATATCTAACCCACTTTCAGTGATCAAATCAGCCATTTGGTAAGTAATAACAATAAATCTTGTCGCCTGACTGTAACGAACCAAAATCACTAATAAGGCTTAAGGGTCTTGATTAGTATGTCCGGAGGGCATAATAGGTTTATGTGTGATTTAAATGATTTAATGCATGATTATGTGATAATCATGCTTATATGATTATATGGATATGTGAAATCCATGATTACGAGTATTGGTATGCATGTAGGCCCTGTTTAGATTATAGGGGCATATTTATAACTTTGGCCCGTTGAGGGCATAAATGTGATTATATGTGATAAATTGTTGAGACCACATTATTATGTGGATATATGTGCATCATATGGTTCGAGAAGGTCCCAGTGAGCGGTTTGGTGAAATAGTCACGACGGGGATTTATACCCGGCTCGGGGGAGCCTAGGGGTATTTTCGGGAATTTAGGAGATATATTGGAGACTATTAGACTTTGGGTAAATAATTGGTGATTAATTGGATGATGGGATTGAAGTGGTAAATATTAGGAACATTTGAGGAGTTAGTGGGAATTGGTAATAAATGACCATTCTACCCCTAGAATAAGTCAAATGGTTATTTTATTTGGGAGGGCATAATGGTCATTTCCTAATTCAATGATATGCTCAGCCTTTTTGGTTAAAAACAAAACAGAAGATTTTAGAGTAATCTAAGGAAATAAAAAAAAATAGAAAAGGTCTCAGCTCTCTCTCTTACCCTCACCCTCACGCATCTCTCTCTCACACACTCTTCATTGTTGAAGCTTGAAGCTAGGCTTGGGCTAGGGATGTTTGGAGGAAAATAGAAGGGAATTATGTTGGGTGATGGAGCTAGAAATTCAGAGGAAAGGTTAGCTAATTTGAAGTATGAATTCTTGTTTTTTCAGCTCTGAATTGTTACTCGGTTTGTTAGGTAGAATTTTGGGAATTCATAGAGAAGTTAGCAACTGAATGAGGGTAAGGATTTTAGTTGAATTGAGCTAGTGATTGAGGGATATTGCATGATATCTATGTCTGAGTTGAGGTGTGATTTATGTATTAATTGTTGGGAAATTAGTTGTTAAAAATAAGTGAATATAGGTCTAATTCATTACTGAAATGGGTGTTAAATTGAAAGAGTGAGTGGGGGAAAATTCTGGGCAAATTTAGGTGTTCTTGGTTGGGAGAAGGAGGAGAAAACCCAGGTTTTCTCTGGGTTAACAGGGCGCGCTGCGACCCAGCATGGGGGGCGCCGTGTAACATGCCAGCCTTGAGGGCATTTTACAAGCTAGGATGCCGCTCGGTCAGTTACGCACGCGAGGGTGCAGGCTGGTGAGCATGCTGATGCATAGATTGTACGGCAGTGGCATTTTCGTAAATATATTCAATATTGCCCAAAAATGGACGGGACTTGGTAGGTTCCATATTGAAGGGTAAATGAACGCTATGGTATGATCAAATTTGGGAGATTCAGAGAATTGGTGAGCTGGAAGCCAAATATGTCTCCCAAGCAAAAATCATATATGTTCTTGGTAGAAGGCTAAAAGCTCAGAAGGCTCATTGTAGGGGGAGCATCTAGTGTCAGCTCTCCGTCATCCCCTGGCGTAGGTGCATCAAGTGAGCTACTACTAGTTGGGAGGACTAGTAGGGCGGGCATATGAGGACCACGAGGGGGACTCATATGTCTCCATGAGTAGGAGTACTCATGGACATTACCAGGCCGCCCCGGTAGTGCGTCGAAGTGTGCTGCCAGAGGTTAAAGGGTACAGTTCCCTTGGCTTGCTGGGATGTCGCTTGCATGGAACGTGGCCCAAACCTTCGAGAGATTTCGTGGTACGCCATGGCCACGAATCTTAATACGAGATGGCACGGGAAGTCATTGGTGGGACTTGTTAGCATGCAAGCATTGGAGGGTGCACTATGCTTGAGTAGGATAGAGGTCCAGTGTGTGCTACTAATCTGGCAGCCAGTCTCGAGGGCCTGCCAACATGCATGATGGTATGGTGCCTTGAGGATTGGACCGTGGACATATGGGAGTCCTTGGTCTATGACGTGAGCTAATCGGATAGTATCAAATGGGAGATGATGGGAGGTGTTGGCACGTCAGCTTGGTGTTGGCTCTTAGCCACACATGCTACCTTGACTTGCGAATGTCTGGGTGAGCATTGGTGTTGGGATTTGCCTTGACATAGTGAGAACCTATGGACAGTGTGAGTGTCTTGGCTAGATAGCCTTGATGCATGATTGCACTCATAGATGCTTAAGAGCATGACTCAGCGAGAGTTGTTCGAGAGATGGAAGTGTGCAAAGGCACACGGCCGCGCGAAAAATGTGCCCATTGTTGTTCGACTGGTTGGAAGGTTGACCTTGGCTCAGAGGAGTCAAGGTGCCACACGGGCATTCCCGCTATCAAAATGTCAGCCCGTGACAGTTGGTATCAGAGCCAGGTTCATCTCAAGTGAGGGATGAACCTGGTTGGCCCATCCTAGAAAGGATGCAGGCATGCTGAAGGACCATAAAGGTCTGGATGCTTGGACAGATGTCGTTGAGCCTTTTAGTCACCTAGAAAGGATCAGTAGGCTGAGATGGGATGAAACTTGGTTGCTCTTTTTCTTGGGAATACTGGACATCGTAGAGAGGGAGCAAGTTATGGTTGCTTCGAATCAAAGCTCAGTGATGATAAAAAGACTACAACTACGTGCAATTATGGAGATGTGCTACAAAAGAGTTGGAACTCAGTGACACGAGACAAGGTTTGATCGAGAGGTCAAGGTTTTATGCTTGGTTCACTAGTTCAGGTTTGCCTGAGTGACAGTGTAAGTCGCATGGAGCGCTGTTGTTGAAAAGGGAACTTGTACGCAAGAGTGTGTGAGCATAATAGTGGTCGTCAGACGCTTGTTAGTCAAAACAGTGATCGAGAGTGGACAGCTTTGAGGAATCTGATTAAGATGAGCATGGAATGCTTCAGTTGCTACTTGTGTGCCAAAGGGCATCAAATGGAGACCAAGGTGGCAGTGGCCGCGATTATCAGAGGATAGTCATACTTGGAAGTGTTTGCATGTTTACTTGTTCTAATCCAGAGGGGAGGCGCCGAGACAATGGAGTGGGACATGTTGGCTCACAGGGATGTTAGCTTGTGGGAGAAACACTAAGGCTTTGGAGGAGATGATAAGTTGTGGAATATATGCATCAAAGGCCAGCAGAGTCGAGTAGATCGTGCACAGTGGTCATAATAGTACTAGGGTCTCTGGAGTGCTGGAAAGCTGCGTCAAGGAGACTTAGTACTACAAGAAGCCTTAAGGAGGCAGAGATGGTGCTTGAGTTTAAATGTGGGCCGGAGGGCCTTGCTATTGGGACTTAGTGACCATAGAAGCCTAGAGAAGCTGCCCGGAGGGGCGAGATGCTAGTATAAAGTAGATGGATAGCTATGTGGACAGTGCATGCATAAGGGAATCGATAGTGGTGCTACTTGAAGTAGTTGACTCGAGAGTCACATCCTACGGGGTGCACTTCTAGATTTGTTGTGTGCGTGAAAACTTGGGGCGGTCAGACGTTCTTGCGTGTGGACAAGTTGTCGAGGACGCCAACAGTTGAAGTGGGGGAGAGACCTTCACGGTTCAAACATCCAAATAGCAGACCAATGTTCAATTACAAAAGCATCGAGATGAGTTATCATGGAGATCGTTAGTTGTTCAGAATGTAAAGTCAAGGAGACTTGAAGACAAAGACAGAGTTGTTTGCCTAAGGTGAAAGTCAGCAGGACTCAGGTACTAAGGCAACATAGAGATGTCGAGGGGCGAAGAGTTAGAATGACCGAAGCATTAGTTCAACATCATCTTCAAAAGTGATAAATGCAACGAGGGACCACACGAGAGAAAGTGGTTAGCTTACGAGCTATACCTTGAGAGGTACACCTCGAGAAGAGAAGTTATTCCCAAGTTGAAGTGGGGGAGCCCACTAATTCATATGCCGAAGGGAGATAGCAGGTTGGGACAACTTCAGACCTCAAGGGTGAGGTAAAGTGCAGTCATGTTGGTCAAGATTCAATAGGCCGTCTAGAGTTAGGCAAGGTTGATTTGGGGGCAGAACTTAAGGCACAATGCTGAGAGTCAGGATGAGCATGAGCTAGAAGGTAGTGTAGTGGTTTTGAATGATGTCACCACATTGTAGAAGCTCAAAGGAGTAGTTATGCTTATGGTTAGGAGTGGCCATTTCGCATCAAGCCATGGGTATGCAGTAAGGCCGGAGGGCCAAAATTCTGAGAAAAGAGACTACTTCACGAAGTCTGTGTGCAAGGGTGCACTAGATACTGCATAAAGACTATAGATGGCACGAGTTCTGCATTGAAGAGAGACACGCCTTCAATGGAAGGATGTTTCATAGGTGCCGTTGGGAACGGTTGGTTTGCAAACCTCACCTTGAGGGGTGCACCTTAATTTCGTCCTTGTCAATAAGAGTATGCATTGGACAGTTGGCAGGGAAGTGTCAATCAAAGGATGTGTTTGCTTTGGGGTCAGTGTTGCAAGGGCTACTTGGTTGACTGGAGGGACATCGTGATGGACTCGGAGGAGTTCATGTGTGCAAGGAGTATTCGAGTACAGCAGCACTACTTCATGGGAGGATTCTGAATAGCGACGGTGGCATGGGGTCCTTGATCGAGTCCAAGGGTGGACGTGGGAGATCATCACCAAGTTGATGGTTCTACAGTGGTAGAGGGACTAGTGCAGACTCAAGATTCGGAAGAAGCATGGAGTGAGCTTAGAAGTCAAGGCAGGAAGAAGATTGGCCAGCGGTCTGATGATGAGGGCATCGAAAATTGAAGTGGGGGAGAGTGTAACATATCAGACTTGAGGGCATGTTACAAGCTAGGATGGTGCTCGGATAGATGCGCACGTGAGGGTGCAGGCTGGTGAGCTTGCTGATGCCTAGTTTGTACGACAGTGGCATTTTCGTAAATATCTTCAATATTGCCCGGAAATGGACGACACTTGGTAGGTTCCATATTGAAGGGTCAATGAATGCAATGGTATGATCGGATTTGGGAGATTCAAAGAATTGGCGAGCAGGAAGCCAAATATGTCTCCCAAGAAAAAATCATATATGTTCCTGGTAGAAGGCTAAAAGCTCAGAAGGCTCTTTGTAGGGGGAGCACCTGGTGTCAACTCTCCACCACCCCCTGGCGCAGGTGCATCAAGTGAGCTACTACTAGTTGGGAGGACTAGTAAGGCAGGCATATGAGGACCACGAGGGGACTCATATGTCTCCATGAGTAGGAGTACTCATGGACATTACCAGGCTGCCCCGGTAGTGCATCGAAGTGTGCTGCCAAAGGTTTAAGGGTACAGTTCCCTTGGCTTGCTGGGATGCCGCTTGCATGGAACATGGCCCAAACCTTCGAGAGATTTTGTGGTACACCATGGCCATGAATCTTAACACGAGATGGCACGGGAAGTCATTGGTGGGACTTGTTAGCATGCAAGCATTGGAGGGTGCACTATGCTTGAGTAGGACAGAGGTCCAGTGTGTGATACTAGTCTGGCAGTCAGTCTCGAGGGCCTGCCAACATGCATGATGGTATGGTACTGAGGATTGGACCATGGACATATGGGAGTCCTTGGTCTGTGACGTGAGCTAATCAGATAATATCGAATGGGACATGATGGGAGGTGTTGGCACGTCAGCTTGGTGTTGGCTCTTAGCTACACATGCTACCTTGACTTGCGAATGTCTGGGTGAGCATCAGTGTTGGGATTTGCCTTGACATAGTGAGAACCTATGGACAGTGTGAGAGTCTTGGTTAGATAGCCTTGACGCATGATTACACTCATAGATGCTTGAGAGCATGACTCAGCGAGAGTTGTTTGAGAGACGGAAGTGTGCAAAGGTACACGGCCGCACGAAAAATGTGCCCATTGTTATTCGAATGGTTGGAAGGCTGACCTTGGCTCAGATGAGCCAAGGTGTCACACGGGCATTCCCGCTGTCAAAATGTCAGCCCGTGACACGCCGCGACGCGTGTGGCTCTTCTGGCCGAGGGAGCTCTCTGACTTGGGGGCGTGTCGCGACTTGCTTGGCCAAGTCGGGACCCGCCTCCCCTTTGGCTTGGGAGGTTGTTCTCTGACTTAAGGCAAGTCACGACTTGCTGAGCCAAGTCGCGACCCACTTAGGAGTTTTGAGCTTAGAGGTGTTCTAAGTATTTTTAGGGCTCGGGGGTTCAAACCTAGGGGCTCGAGATAATTTATACTACCCGGTTTAGTGGAAATTGAGGTCTCGGAGGCTAGCTTTGTTCCTTAGGTATTTTATTTCTGATTGGAAGTTGATAGACATCAATGACTCATCTGCCTAAGATTATCGCCAAGGCTCGAGGCTAAGGATCGTGCTCGAAACCAGTTCACCTCTCCGCTCAGAATCAAAGGTAAGAAAACTGCACTTGATTGTGTGGCTATGTTGGGACTAAAAGTTCACTATACTTGGATGCAATGTTGTATGTGTTGGATTAGCTTATACAGGATCTTTATTTATTTTCATGTATATCTAATATTAAACAAATTAATACGAGATAGCCTAAAACATATTTCTAAAATTGAATTCAAAGAGAAACAAAGAATAGAATACTTACAGTATACGCAGCGGAATTAAGAGTCCTTCCTTCAGTTTCTCTAACTCTTGTATCCTTTCTGTCGTAGAGTATTATCAAGAAACTGAACCGATCTTCTATTTTCTTCACAATCTTCCAATGTATCCTTAGAACCACCTAGACTACTGTGGGCAATTCTCAACACATGAGATAGATATAGAGAGAAGAAGAGAAAATAACAAAGAGGCTTAGAAAAGGACATGTGTTTACAGAGAATCTAAAACTATCAGAAAATCTGACTTGTGACTTATCAAAACTTCTTAGAAATCTTAACTATTGACTTCTCTCTAAGCACTCCTTTTATAGACTCAATTAGGCCATTTAATTTAATTAAAAAATCAATAAAATAACAGCCCTTTTGAAGCCCTAGGTCGAAATTATCATGGGCTATTGGCCCGTGAAATTTCCCATTTGATTATAAGCCCATTGGACTTAAAATCAAGGCCTGTATTATTTTCTATTGATTTAATTATTTAAATCCTTTATCAAATTAATTATTTATAATTTGAACCTTGATTTAAATTTATTTATTGATTTAGATAGCAATTTATCATAATTAATAAATCTGCCATAATATCTCTTTTCTTCTCAAAATTACACAACTCTGTGAAACTTTCCAAAATTGACCTGGTCAACTTTGATAATTCGAATTGATGATTAAATCAATTAATTGAGACTATCTCGATGATTTTATCCAAGGTACAATGGGGACCATGGGCCTATGAAATCAAGCTTTAATAAGTTATCATAAATCTAACAAATAAATTTACGAACTTATTAATTCCTCGTGACTCCACTATAGACTTGGAATTGCACTCTTGAATTCATAGAACGCTCTATAACAAATATAGATACGCTATTAATTATCCATTGTTACAACCATAATTGTCACTCAATCCTCTATAGACGGTCTACAATGAGATAGGACTAAAATACCGTTTTACCCCTCATTGTATTTTATCCTTAAAACACTTAGTTCCTTATAAATGATATTTCAGTAAACTAATTTAATTACTGAAATGAGATCTCTATCATTTAACACCTTGAACCAAACTAAAAGGAAACCATCATTTCACTTCTTCATCAGAAGCTATAGATGTTCATATCTATGATTAACACTCCCACTCAATTATACTACCGAGTTCCCAAGATGTAAGTATGGGCTAGTTCGTAGGGTAAGCTGGTAACGAACAAGTCAAAGAACTCAAATAATACAATCAGTTAGAATACTAACCACTCAGAATTAAGATTGAATTGAACTATTGTCAACTATATGATATGACTAGAATAGATAATAACGGTATGTTTACTTATCTTATCAACTGTCAATATCGGTCCTGTCCGATGTAACAAATACATTCGATCTTATCTACTTTGTTAATGTTCTGGAAAGAACATGACACTGTAATATGTAAGTAGATCATATCGTAGATTGGCAAGTCAGTGTAAATCCGGTGCACTGACTAATCTTAGGACTAACTTATTTTGAACATATAATCATATTTATATTCCACTGTGATTACGTCACTATAAATAAGATTAGCGATATGCTCGGGATTTAATAGAAGTTTATATTAAACAAATAATCATGAAAATAAAACATGTGACCAAAGTGATTGACCAAGTCAAAAAATGATTTATATTCTTTTATTGATAATAAAATGAGATTACAAAGAATTTGGGTTTTAATTAGGGCATAAAACCCCAACAAACTCCCACTTGCACTAATTGAAACTAATGCCTTAATTCTACTAATCCCATCTCCTTGATATGCTTATCAAATGTAGCTTCTGGTAGTGTCTTTGTAAACGGATCCGCAAGATTGTCTTCAGTTGCAATCTTCATAACCTTCACATCTCCCCTGGCCACATATTCTTGAATAATGTGATACTTCCTTTCTACATGCTTACTCCTCTTGTGACTTCGAGGTTCTTTCGAGTTGGCTATCGCTCCTGTATTGTCACAAAACAACACAAGCAGTTTATCCATTTCTGGAATAACACCAAGATCCAAATAGAACTTCTTTAGCCAGACTATTTCCTTAGCTGCTTCTGACGCAGCTATGTACTCTGCCTCCATGGTGGAATCTGAGATTGCAAACTACTTTACGCTTCTCCAAATCACAGCTCCACCCCCAAGAGTAAACACCATTCCAGATGTAGACTTTCTGTCATCGACATCTGTAATGCCCCGGATTGCCTATCATGGTTAATGGCTGGATTAGTAGGCCGGGAGGGCCATAACTGTTTAATTATGCCATTAAATGTGTTTATGCATGTTTATGATAATTATATTATAATATGATGTTAAATGCATGCATGTGAGTCCACAATTGTTACAGGGGTATTTTGGTAATTTGGCCCGTTGAGGGTATAGTTGAATATTTGTTTGCGTGTTAATGATATATTGTGAGACCACATTATAATGTGGATTGGCTTGAGTATTTCGACATGAGACGATCTTTAAACATGATTTATCGGGTTGGTCATAACAGGTTTGAGTTCGGGGCTCGGGGTGAGTCTCGGGGTGATATTTATGGTTATGGCGTTATCGGGGATTTTAGGGTAATGGGTTATGAATTGTTGATGTTTGAGGATATTGAGATTAGCAGGGATTGGGAAGCGTTAATTATAATTAACGGGTTTAGCAGAATGTACCAATTTTGCCCTTGAGTTGGTTTAAAAGGCTTAGGATGACACAAGGGTATTTTGGTATTTTTGGGAGGATATATGTGACCTAAGTGGATTAGAAGGCTGTAGAATAAACAGAGCACAAAAAACAGAGGCATTATCTTCTCTTCCCGTTCACCACTTCCTCCATTGCTTTCTTTGGAGTTTTGAGCTCAAGGTGGGATATCAAGCTAAGGAACTTCAAGGATGAGTTAGTAGACTTGGTTCTGCTTGTGTGGGAAGTTCAAAACAGGTTTTAAGGTAAGTTTTTATCATTGAACTCAAGCTATGCTCTGTTTTGATTGTTAGTTTCAGACTTAGAGTTTTGATGTGGAAAGTGTAAATCAAAGGGGTGTTTTAGTGTTAGTTTGATTGGGGTTTGATGTAAGTGAGTTAAGGGTGTTATTTTGGGGTTTAATTATATGTTTGGAGGAGGTTTAAGGATGATTTGAGGGACTGGTTTGAAGGGGAAAACGCAGGGTTAAATTCTGGTTCGTGTGTTGCTGACTTAGCCGTTCTGGGCTGAGCGCCGCGGTGCAGCAGGGGAGCGCCGCGGCCCTTGGTGTCTTTCAGGAGGGAGCCCTTCTGTCTGAAGGGCGCACCGCAGCGCATCAGGGGAGGGCCGCGGCCCTTAAGGCCAATTTTGCTAAAATATGGTTTTCAGCTCGGGGATTCAAACCATAGGCCTCGGGGTTGGATCTAGTACCCGGTTGGGTAGTGTTTGAGGTCTCGGGGGCTGGGTTTTGGTTTGGGAACCCTCAGTTATCATTTTTATTGATAAATTCTATAATTTGGTTATGACCAGGTGACCGTCAAGGATTTTAAAGGTTGATCGTTCTCAGGGGTCGTTCATATAATAATTCTCACTCAAACCAGAGGTAAGAAAACAGTGTATGAATACAGTTGCACCCTGTATAGGTATATGACATGCATGGTTTGATATTGAGGCATGTTGGTTGATTTATGTGGACATGGATTGCATGTTAAATGCTAGTGAACGCTGATTACCTATTTGAGACACTGACTAGTCAGGGACCGACTCTAAAGTCGATGATCACGCATTGAATGGCTTTATGGCATTAATGCGGGACCGACCCTAAGGTCGAAGAACTTATAAGTGCTTGCCTGGTCTACGACCAGATGACTATAGCCAAGGTATATGACCCCGGTGACCGTTTGTCACGTGGCTAAGGGACGTTGTCCATAGTTTCGACTCTAGAGTCGTGAGGAAGGTTATGTTGGTGAACAGTCACCACGCACCTGTCCTGAACAAGCTTATGAAGGAAATCACCTATCAGTTAAGCCCTGGTGACCCTATCGTCACATGGCTAGAGGAAGCGATGCTCATTACTGTGACTTTTGGCTATTGTCACCTATTTGTTGGACTCATAGTCCTGAATGGTTTTTATGATCGTTGTTGATATTATATCATGTTTTATTATGTTTTCTTGCTGGGCCTTGGCTCATGGGTGCTATGTGGTGCAGGTAAAGGAAAGGAAAAGCTTGGCCAGCCTTGAGTGGAGAGCTTGGGTGATGTGATGTACATACAGGGCCGCTTGACTGCCACGGTCAAGGAGTTCTCAGAGGGACTAGGGGTTTACCCTATTTTTGCCGCTTAGGCCGGCGGGGATTGTAAATTTGGAACTGTAGCAACTCTTTTGTATTACGAACTACTTGTAAACATTTTAAAAGGCTCATGAGCAGTTTATTTACTTAATGAAATGTACCCTTTCCTTTTTATTGGTTTTTCACCTTAACCTGTTAATGGTACCTAGATCACGTTTTTAACCAAAGGACTCGGGTAGCGAGTCAAATTTCCGGTTCACTGTTCACCGTAACTGTTCTGGGGTAACCAGGGCGTTACAACATCAGTCTGAAAATCTGAATGAGTGTAGCCTACAGGGTTGAGAACACCACCCTTGTAGACTAACATATAATCCCTAGTCCATCTCAAATACTTCAGGATATGCTTAACTGCTAATGTTCTGGTCCTGGGTTTAACTGATACCTGCTCACTACTCCCACTGCATAGCAGATATCTGGTCTAGTACACAACATGGCATACATCAGACTTCCAACTGCAAATGCGTAAGGAACTTTTCTCATTGCATCTTCCTCTTCAGGAGTCTGGGGAGACTGCTTCTTTGAAAGATGAATTCCATGGCGGGACGGTAGACGCCCTTTCTTGGAATTTTTCATTGAGAAACGTTCAAGCACTTTATCAATGTAAGCTGCTTGAGATAGAGCTAAAAGTTTGTTCTTTCTATCCTTGATGATCTGGATACCTAGAACATAACTTGCTTCACCCAAATCCTTCATATGGAATTGAGTGCTCAGCCAATTCTTCACATCTGATAATTTCTTAACATTGTTTCCAATGAGTAAGATATCATCTACATAAAGAACCAGGAATACCACTATTTGATTTGCCTTCAGTTGGTAAACACAGGGCTCATCAATATTTTATTCAAAGCCATAGGTTTTGATTATTTCATCAAACCTAAGATTCCAGGATCGAGAAGCTTGCTTAAGTCCATAGATGGACCTATTTAACTTAGAAATTTTTTCTTCCTGTCCAGATACTTTAAATCCTTCTGGCTGATCCATATAAATGACCTCATCAAGCTTTCCATTAAGAAAATATTTCTTGGCGTCCATTTGCTAAATCTCATAGTCGAGAGCGACTACTATGGATAGGAGGATGCGAATGGATTTGAGCATGGCTACCGGACTAAAAGTTTCCTCATAGTCCACGCATTCTCTTTGGGTATAACCCTTTGCCACTAATCGAGCATTATAAGTCTCGATATTTCCATCAACACCTCGTTTCTTCTTGTAGATCCACTTGCACCCAATGGCCCTAAAGTCACTAGGTGCTTCCACAAGATCCCAGACGGAATTTGAGTACATGGACTCCATTTCCTATTTCATGGCTTCGAGCCATAGTTCCTTTTCAGGGCTAGCCATTGCCTGTTTGAAAGACAAAGGATCATCAGCACTTGTGTCACCAACAACCATATTGGTTTCACCATCCAAACCATAGCGAGCTGGGTTTCTAGAAGCCCTCCCACTACGACGAGGCTCCGTGACTGTTTGCTCAGGAACAGTGGTACTTTCTTCATTTAAATCGACTTGCGTCGGTTGTACATGAAGAGTGGTAATTTCATCATCAACTCGCGTTGATGACGATGGAACATTGGTTGGAGTCAATTCTTTAACCATCTCCTCTAAAACTACTTTGCTGCGAGGTTTAAAGTTCTGGACATAGTCATTTTCCATAAAAGTAGCATTTGTAGAAGTAAACACTTTCTTTTCTGAATGACTATAGAAAATTCCACCCCGAGTACCTTTAGGATAGCCAACAAACATGAAAACTTTAGTTTGCGATTCTAGCTTTCCCTCCTTTTTCCTCAGGACATGAGCGGGACACCCCTAGATTCTATAATGGCGTAAACTAGGTGCACGACCATTCCAACGTTCTAAAGGTGTTTTGGGGATTGATTTTGACGGCACGACATTGAGAATGTCATTTGTGGTTTTAATTGCATGTCCCCAGAACGAAGTTGGTAGAGTTGAGTAACTAAGCATGCATCTAATCATTTCCAATAAAGTTCTGTTTCGGCGCTCCACTACACCATTTTGTTGCGGAATACCTGGGGCAGTAAGTTCTAATAAAACCCCATGTTCAGTTAAATGATCTTGGAACTGCATATCCAAATATTCTCCACCCCTATCAGATCGCAAGATCTTTAACGTTTTACCTAATTGGTTCTGAGCTATATTGCTAGGAATTCCTGAAACTTTGAAAATGTTTCTGATTTCCTATGCATTAGGTAAAGACATGAGTATCTAGAGTAATCGTCAATGAAAGTGACGAAATACTCAAAACCACCCCTGGCTTGTACATTCAAAGGTCCACAAACATCTGAATGCACAAGACCAAGTGGTTCTTTGGCCCTATCACCCTTTGCAGAGAATGGACGCTTGGTCAGTTTGCCTTCTAGACAAGATTCACAGACAGGTAATTCACCTAAGGCGAGTTCCCTCAAAGGTTCGTCCTTTGTAAGTCTTTGAATCCTATCATAGCCAATGTGACCTAGTCTCAAGTGCCATAAATACGTCATATTATTGTTATCTATCTTTTGACGTTTATTGGTCCTAGGTTTAGCTACTTTGAATAAATCATTGTTAAGAGCGAGGGGTTCGTTAGGTCGCAGAATATAAAGCCCGTTTTCCAAACATGCAATACACAATTGTGATCCATTGAAAGAAATAGATATATTAAAACTTGTGAAAGTCATAACAAATCGTTCTAATTGCAACATGGAAACTGAAATTAAATTTCTACTAAAATCCGAAATAAAAAATACATCTTTTAAAATTAAAAAATTATTTCCGAACTTCAGACGAGCTCTTCCTCTAACTTGGACCGCAACGAACGCTCCGTTTCCAACTCTAAGCTTTAAGCAGCCTTCATTCACTTCCTCCCACTAATCAAGAAGCTGTAAAGAGTTACAAACATGGTTAGTAGTTCCAGAATCATTAATCCAAACAGATTTATCATTCTCTAAAACACATGTTTCCAAGATAAATGAAATATAATCATTACCTTTGTTTTTAGCTGCTAGAAACTTAGGGCAATCTCGTTTCCAATGCCCCTTCTCTTTGCAGTGAAAACACTTATCTTTACCTTTCTTGTTTTTCTTGTTTTTCCCCTTAGGCGTCTGTGCACTTGGTTGTGCACTCACCTTTGCAGCCTTTGCAGGCTTGGGGTTGTTGTTTTGCCCACCTTTCCTCTTGTTTCCAGCTTTCGAAGACGAAGCTTGGTTAGCTTCAGCCTTAGCTAGATGTGCAGCAACATCAGTAGTCTTATTTTCACCTCCTTTACTAGGTCCACCCATGACAGGTTCAATAATCTGAAGCTCGTTCATGAGCTGCGTCAGACCATAGTTGAGTTGAGCACGAACGTGCAGACACGGTGCCATCCGAGAATTTACGGTGCCATCACGAACGTGCAGAGTTGGTGCCATCCAAGCATTTACGGTACCATCACTAACGTGCAGACACGGTGCTCGTTCTGGTGATTCCTCAATCATGACGAACTCGGAGTTGTCACCAATCAACTTTATGTTGATATTCTGCTTCCAATTATGGAAGTTTTCTTCGGTGAGTTTCTCCATCGAAAGTTGAGAAAGGATGGGAGTAGACACTACTTAACTTAAAACTACAAATTATCAATAAAATAGAAATCAATCACATTTGCTCAATAAAACTTCTATTCACACAAATTTCAAGATATAGCACAACATATACAAAAAATATGTAAGATATGAGAAAAAATACCAAAAACAATCATATCTCTATTTCTTTAGATTTTTAACTAATCTATGATATCCTTGTCCCGGTTGGCGAGAGTCAAAAATACCACTAGTTAAATAGAGTTGTAAACTCATTTAATAATGGACACCATTATTAACAACCTACTATTCGATCAAAATAAGAAAACAAAATCTCTTATTTTATGAGCTAGACCCACGGTTTCAATAATCATAGATTTAGTCCTAGTAGTCACCGTAGGGGTGAGTCTAGTAGAATTTGACTTATAATTATCTATCTTTCGAAATCTAACCTTGTCAAAATAACTAATGAACACCTTCCGTAGGGGGACGAATCAAAGCGCCTCGAGGCCCCATTAAGCTATTGACTATGTTAAACCAACGGTGGAGATCGAATAAAATTCTTAAAATAAGCTCATTATAAAATTAAAATTAGTATTTTTATTATTTATTTTTAGAAAATTAATGACTATGGTTTTCTAAAAAAAATTAAACAGATTAAAATTTTTAAAACCAAAGTCCTATAATTTCTTATTAATTCTAAAGTGTAACATTGAAACAAATTCAATTAATTTAGAATTAATTTGTTGCTAATCAATATTTAGGTTTAACTAATATAATGAACCTATACAATTAAGTCCAACTCAGGTAAATGGGCCTTAACAATTGGGCTTGTATGGAGGAGGGTTGGGTCCAGTATGTCGTTCCCACTACAAAGGCCCCCTATCTTCCCTACAAGGTCCAAAAGACAGGAATTTAAACCTTCGTTTTATTAATTGTTATTAATTGATTAGGCCCATTATAGTCATGCAAAGCAAATGGGTCTTCACAAGTGGAATCACCCACAAGAGAGGAATTTAAACTTTACATTTTCTAATGGGCCCAAATAAAACCTATTATTTTATGAATATTTTATTTGGCAAAATACCATATATCTAACAAACATATGGGCCACTATATGCATCTAAGCCCAATTGCGAAAATACCACATATAGTGCAAACAAACATGTTATAATTGGATGTGCCTAATCATGTTACTATATGAGCAATTCTATGAATTTATGCAAAAATACCACAATTTATTTCATTTGCAAAAATACCACAATTAATTATCTAGAATTTATCAAAAAAATTCAAATTAATTAAATTTTTACAAAAAATAAGTCAATTTAAATGAAATTTATCAACAATCAACTTGGTTTTAGGTTAATTTGAAAAAAAAATATTAATTTAATTTAAATAGGATTTATCAACAACTAACCAAAGTTAATTTAAATCCCATTTATTAAAAAAATATTTTATTAATTGGCTGAAAAAAATGATATTTTTAAAAATTTAACCAATTTTAAATTTTAAAATCAATATCTAAACTATTTTCCAAAAATAGCTTGTGTTGTTACAACTATTATCTAATATTTTAACCATTTAAAAATAATAAAATACAAATAGTTATAACAACCCTAAAATATCTCAAATAGTTAAACAAATTCAAATATCCATAAAAATATCTAACTAACAATGTTCAAATTTCAAATAATTTAAATATTAAAAACTATAGAATAAAAAGATATTTATATTTTCAAATAAAGATTTAATAAAAATATCAAGAATTTAAATGAAAATATCTAAAATATCTCATATCATAATTCTAATATTTTATATATCTTAAAAGATTTGAAATTAAGTTGTTAGTCTATTTTGAAATTTAAATTTGAATCTTAGTAGAAAATATATAATTATTTAAATCTCAACTAACAAAAAATATCTTTATTTTAAAAAAAAATTAAATGATAAAACAAAAAAGATATTTTAGGTTTTGATTATAAATAATAAATTTCCACAATTTTAATTTTCTTTACTTTTCAAAAAAAAAAAAAATTTCTGGATGAACAGTACCCGTATCGTGTACTGTTCACCGTGGTGTGCTCTGGCTCCTGATGGCGCGCGCGGGGCTGGGGTGCGCGCATGAGGCGCGCACGCGGGGCTGGGTGGTGGCGCGCGTGGAGGGATGCGATGCGCGCGCGCATGGGAGCCAGGCCAAATTTTTCAAAAAAAAATTTGAGCAATTTTTCAAACCAAAAACATTTTCTAATTAATTTTTAATATGTTTTACACAAAATAAAGCATATATAAAAATTAATAGCATAGAAAACACAACAAAATAACCTAAAAATTGCTAAAATTCACATAAAATCAATATGCTCATAAAAACATGAAAATCATCCAATTATTCAAACATATCAAATAATCCAATTTTAAACATGTTCATGCATATCTATGTTCATGCACTTGATTGTGTGGCTATGTTGGGACTAAAAGTTCCCTATACTTGGATGCAATGTTGTATGTGTTGGATTAGCTTATACATGATCTTTATTGATTTTCATGTATATCTAATATTAAACAAATTAATACGAGATAGCCTAAAACATGTTTCTAAAATTGAATTCAAAGAGAAACAAAGAATAGAATACTTACAGTATACGCAGCGAAATTAAGAGTCCTTCCTTCAGTTTCTCTAACTCTTGTATCCTTTCTGTCGTAGAGTATTATCAAGAAACTGAACCGATCTTCTATTTTCTTCACAATCTTCCAATGTATCCTTAGAACCACCTAGACTACTATGGGCAATTCTCAACACATGAGATAGATATAGAGAGAAGAAAAGAAAATAACAAAGAGGCTTAGAAAAGGACATGTGTTTACAGAGAATCTAAAACTATCAGAAAATCTGACTTGTGACTTATCAAAACTTCTTAGAAATCTTAACTAATGACTTCTCTCTAAGCACTCCTTTTATAGACTCAATTAGGCCATTTAATTTAATTAAAAAATCAATAAAATAACAGCCCTTTTGAAGCCCTAAGTCGAAATTATCATGGGCTATTTGTCCGTGAAATTTCCCATTTGATTATAAGCCCATTGGACTTAAAATCAAGGCATGTATTATTTTCTATTGATTTAATTAATTAAATAATTATTTAAATCCTTTATCGAATTAATTATTTATAATTTGAACCTTGATTTAAATTTATTTATTAATTTAGATAGCAATTTGTCTTAATTAATATATTTTCCATAATATCTCTTTTCTTCTCAAAATTACATAACTCTGTGAAACTATCCAAAATTGACCTGGTCAACTTTGATAATTCTAATTGATAATTAAATCAATTAATTGAGACTATCTAGATGATTTTATCCAAGGTACAATGGGGACCATGGGCCTATGAAATCAAGCTCCAATAAGTTATCATAAATCTAACAAATAAATTTACGAACTTATTAATTCCTCGTGACTCCACTATAGACTTGGAATTGCACTCTTGAATTCATAGAACGCTCTATAACAAATATAGATACGCTATTAATTATCCATTGTTACAACCATAATTGTCACTCAATCATATATAGACGGTCTACAATGAGATAGGACTAAAATACCGTTTTACCCCTCATTGTATTTTATCCTTAAAACACTTAGTTCCTTATAAATGATATTTCAGTAAACTAATTTAATTACTGAAATGAGATCTCTATCATTTAACACCTTGAACCAAACTAAAAGGAAACCATCATTTCACTTCTTCATCAGAAACTATAGATGTTCATATCTATGATTAACACTCCCACTCAATTATACTACCGAGTTCCCAAGATGTAAGTATGGGCTAGTCCGTAGGATAAGCTGGTAACGAACAAGTCAAAGAACTCAAATAATACAATCAGTTAGAATACTAACCACTTAGAATTGAGATTGAATTGACCTATGGTCAACTATATGATATGACTAGAATAGATAATAACTGTATGTTTACTTATCTTATCAACTGTCAATATCGGTCCTGTCCGATGTAACAAATACATCCGATCTTATCTACTTTGCTAATGTTCTGGAAAGAACATAACACTGTAATATGTAAGTAGATCATATCGTAGATTGACAAGTCAGTGTAAATCTGGTGCACTGACTAATCTTAGGACTAACTTATTTTGAACATATAATCATATTTATATTCCACTGTGATTACGTCACTATAAATAAGATTAGCGATATGCTCGGGATTTAATAGAAGTTTATATTAAACAAATAATTATGAAAATAAAATATGTGAGCAAAGTGATTGACCAAGTCAAAAAATGATTTATATTCTCTTATTGATAATAAAATGAGATTACAAAGAATTTGGGTTTTAATTAGGGCTTAAAACCCCAACAAACTCCCACTTGCACTAATTGAAACTAATGCCTTAATTCTACTAATCCCATCTCCTTGATAGGCTTATCAAATGTAGCTTCTGGTAGTGTCTTTGTAAACGGATCCGCAAGATTGTCTTCAGTTGCAATCTTCATAACCTTCACATCTCCCCTGGCCACATATTCTTGAATAATGTGATACTTCCTTTCTATATGCTTACTCCTCTTGTGACTTCGAGGTTCTTTCGAGTTGGCTATCGCTCCTGTATTGTCACAAAACAACACAAGCAGTTTATCCATTTCTGGAATAACACCAACATCCGAATAGAGCTTCTTTTGCCAGACTATTTCCTTAGCTGCTTCTGATGCAGCTATGTACTCAGCCTCCATGGTGGAATCTGATGATTGTGATGTAATAGATATCTGGATGATAGATTTTTTGTTGGTTAATTAATATCACTGATTATGTGAACGATGTGGTTTGCTGAGTATTTGATTAATGATTTATGAATTGTTTGATTACTGTTGTTGGTTATGTTCTCTATATGGTTTTCTTGTTGGGCCTTGGCTCACGGGTGCTACGTGGTGCAGGTAAAGGCAAGGGTAAGCTGGACGAACCTTGATTTGGAGAGCTCTGTGGGTAGAATGTACATAATCGGCTGCTCGGTCGCCACGGCCGAGGGATGATGCAAGGACAAGAGATCCTAAAATGCCTATTTTTCCATTAAAGTGGCTTGTGGTTGTACATAACCTTTGGAAATTTTGTAAACTATTATTTAACCCTGTTTTTGGGATCCCGTGTATCAAACGCTTATTTAAATTAAATTTATCTTTTATGACCAAAATCTTTTAACCCTAGTTCAATTATGGTTTAGCATCACACTTTTAACTAAACAACTTGATTAGCAAGTCCTCCACCTTTATAAACACACAGTGTAACGATCTTGGCTATCCAAGGTGTTATAACTTGGTATCAGACCGGTCTAGGCTTAAGGGTTCCTAAAGACTGGCTGGACCTGTACATTCGCAGCTAAAGATAAGCTCAACTCAAGGTTTGGTAATTGTGTATACATGTTATAGGCTTAAGTGATTGGAAAGAACTATGATTGTTGTTATTTGTTTGATTAATAGAGAGCATGAGATACTAATAGGGCCTGGCCCTTGACTGCTATGTAATGATATTGAGGCATGCTTATTAGCATTGCTAATGCATGAGGATGAATACTTGGATGAACTGTTATATCTTGATTGCTTGTGATTGGTTGTATTCCAATGGTGATTCGTGGAAAGATTGTTACCCTGTCATCATAGTCTGACCGCCAAGTCATTGATTACAGATTAACTTGGATAGCTATGCATCCAAGACGATCTATACGACTAGCCGACATTGTGTCTGAGGCTAGAGATGATGACCAGGGCCAGAACCCTCCGTCAGTCCCTAAGAATTGGCAAAATATTATGGCAGACATGCAAGCCCAGCTTCAGAGCCAGGATGAGTAGATCCGTCTTCTTAGACAGCGAGCTCCATCAGGGAGCGTTGCATCCATTGTGCCACTTGCTGTGGCACCAGATGTATAGACACAGGAATTCAGAAACCGATGGGAACTGTTGTATGAGCTGTTCCGGAGACAGCATCCTCCAACTTTTGAGGGGGGGCCATATCCACTAAAGGTCGAACAGTGGATGAGTATGATTATCACTATCCTGGACTTCATGAGGGTAGAGGGTCATGACAGGGTAGCCTGTGCCACATATATGCTGAGAGAGGATGCTCGCATTTGGTGGGAATTGGCATCACATACTAGGGATGTTACTACACTGGGTTGATATGGATTTAAGCACTTGTTCAATCAGAAGTATTATAACATTTCTATCAGGGCAGCGAAGGTGAATGAGTTTGTAGGGTTAGTTCAGGGCAACAGGACAGTTACAGAGTATTCCTTGAAGTTCGATAGACTTTTGAAGTTTGCACCAGATCTTGTGCCTACTGATGCAGCTAGGCATGATAGATTTATCAGAGGGCTTAATGATATGATAACCAGAAATGTGAGGATTAAGACAGTACCTGGGGGGATGACTTATGCCCAGGCTGCTGAGAAGGCTCTTACTACTGAGGAAGCGGAGACAAGATCTGGAGGGAGAATGTTGTGAGGCGGGAGGTTCGCGGGGCGGTGCCTCCATATTCTGGGTCTGGTAGGGGCAGAGGCCCCAGTGATCTGAAGAGGAAGACCCCTAACACTTCTATCACTACTGGTCCTGATAGGAGGGGTCGGGGTGTTCAGGGTGGCCATTATGGAGGTAGTGACACATGGAGAAGATATCCAGAGTGCATGAGGTGCAGGAAACGCCATTCACGCGAATGTAAGGCTAAGGCCTATTATGTGTGTGGGGTGGTGGGCCACCTCAAGGACTGCCCAACAATGAAGAAAGAGGAAGCAGGGAAGCTGGACAGCTTGACTCTAGCTCGAGTGTTCACCTTGACGCAGGCAGAGGCTGAGTCTAGTCCCTCGGTGGTGATAGGTCAGCTTTTAAGCGCTGGCTCTCCTTTTACTGTATTGATTGACTCTGGTGCTACATATTCATTTGTTTCTAGTAAGGTAATTGATAGATTGTGTAGATCTAGTGAATACTGTACTACGGGGTTTGGGACTATATTGCCTACGGGGGAACTGGTAGTTTCTAGGACAAGGATTAGAGCACTGCCCGTGATGGTTGATGGTAAGGAGCTATCAGTGACTTGATTGAGTTAGGTATGGAGGATTTTGATATGATTTTGGGGATGGATTGGCTAGTTAGATACAAAGCTACTATTGATTGTAGGAAGAAGATGGTGACCTTTGAGCTGGAGGGAGAGGATCCTTTTGTTTTTGTGGGTGCAGTATGTGGATCCCGCATACCCATGATATCAACGCTGAGAGCCAGAGACCGATTACAGGGAGGATGTATAGGTTTCCTGGCTAATGTGGTGGATACTACCAAAGTTTTGCCAACTGAGCCGGGAAAGACTAGATTGGTTTGTGAATTCTTGGATGTATTCCCTTAGGATTTACCAAGATTTCCGCCACACAGGAAGATTCAATTCACCATTAAGTTGGCACCAGGGACAGAGCCAGTGTCGAGGGCACCATATAGAATGGCACCGGCAAGACTGAAAGAATTGAAGATACAGCTACAGGAACTTCTGGATTTATGGTTTATCAGGCCTAAATGCTCGCCATGGGGTGCTCCGGTTTTTTTTGTGAAGAAGAAGGACGGGACTCTGAGGATGTGAATATACTGCAGAGAGTTGAACAAGTTAACCATCAAGAATAATTATCCTCTACCAAGGATTGACGACTTGTTCGACCAGCTGCAAGGAAAGACGGCAATCTCGAAGATTGATCTTCGATCTGGTTATCACTAGCTGAGGATCAAGGACGAGGATATACCGAAGACGACCTTCCAAATGAGGTATGGTCACTATGAGTTTCTGGTCATTGCGTTTGGTTTGACCAATTCCCAAGAAGCCTTCATGGAATTAATGAACAAGGTGTCCAAGGACTTTTTGTATGAGTTCGTCATTGTCTTCATCGACGACATTTTAGAGTACTCCAGTTCAGAGGCAGAGCACGAGCAACATCTTCGACAAGTCTTATAGAGACTAAGAGAGCACCGATTGTACGCCAAGTTTAAGAAGTGTGAGTTTTGGCTACCAGCGGTGACATTCCTTGGACACATAGTTGGTGAAGATGGGATTAAGGTGGATCCATCTAAGGTGGAGGCAGTGAGAGATTGGCCGAGGCCAAGGAATGCCTCAAAGGTTCGAAGTTTCCTCAGGTTAGAAGGTTATTACAGGTTGTTTGTGGAAGGGTTTTGAAGATTGCTGCATCGATGACAGAATTGACACAGAAGAATTTGAAGTTCCTCTAGTCAGACAAGTGTGAGAACAATTTTCAAGAGTTGAAGCGACGACTTATTACTGCAACTGTGCTGAGTCTTCCTTTGGAGAGAGGAAAGTTCGTGATATATTGTGATGCATCGAGGTTGGGTTTAGGTTGTGTGTTGATGCAGAAAAGGAAGGCTATAGCTTATGCATCACGACAATTGAAGGCATATGAGCAGCGGTATCCTACCCATGATTTATAATTGGCAACGGTGGTATTCGCACTGAAGGTCTGGTGACATTATCTGTACGGGGAGAAGTGCGAGATATACACTAATCACAAGAGTCTGAAGTACTTCTTCACCCAGAAGGATCTGAACATGAGGCATAGGCGATGGCTGGAGTTGGTAAAAGACTATGACTATGGCATTCTTTACCATCTAGGGAAAGCCAACATGGTGCCGGATGCATTGAGCTGAAGAGGCATGGGTCAGTTGTTTGGTTCTACTCAGATTTCGAGGGAGTTGGCTGATGAGATGTCCATAGTAAAGATAGAGTTGGTGGTGGTTCAGTTGGCCAATGTTACTTTGCAGTTGATCCTACTATAGAGGATTAAGGAAGGTCATTTTATGGATGCACAGTTATAGGAGGTTAGAGAGAATGTTTTAGCAGGAGTAGCTAAGGATTATTCTATTTTCGAGGTTGATTTGCTACGGTATCAAGGTCAAACATGTGTTCCGACTTATGTGGGGATTAGACGAGAGATATTGGATGAATCACATACCATGCCGTACTCACTTCATCCGGGTACAACGAAGATGTATCAGGATCTATGGACGTTGTATTGGTGGCCCGGGATGAAGAAGGGTGTGGTGGAGTACGTGACCAGGTGTTTGACCTATCAGCAGGTGAAAGCTGAGCGGTGACCAGCAGGGTTGCTTCAGCCTTTGGGTATTCCCGAGTGGAAATCGGAGGATATTGCGATGGATTTTGTGGGAGGTTTAACCAGGACAGTGGTGCTTCATAACTCGGTGTGGGTGATTATAACGCCCTAAACTCCAGGGACCATTACGGTGTGCCTTTTTAAATAGTGCTAAACTCGCTAATCGAGTTGTTTGGCCGTAATTGTGTAACTAAGTATGATTAGCGGTTTAGGGATTAAAATTTTTGGTTAAGATATAACGTTTCATTAAAACGTTTACTATATACATTGGGATCCCAAAAATATAATTTAAAGGTTTATTACAACAAAATATTTACAACCAGTCGATCTAAGCGACAAAACAGGGTTTAACCCTAGTTCCTCTTTCAACCCTCGGCCGTGGCGGTCGAGCAGCCGCATATGTACACATCGTCACCTAAGCTCTCAAACTCAAGGATGGTCCAGTTTTCTTTTACCTTTACCTGCACCACATAGCACCCGTGAGCCGAAGCCCCGCAAGACAACTCAACATGCTCATGAACATTAATAACTAGTCATTAGATCATAAAGTGCATGCCTGACAATAACAGCCTTAATCACACATGCAAATAAGTTCATGTAATGTTGAGCATAAAACATCAATCAATGACCATAATAATCATCTAGGGCTTTTAGCCCTAAATAGAAGAGTGACAGTTGTAAAAGTCACTAAGGTGGGTTCTATTCCCATTAGCCATGTGACGATAGGGTCACCTGGGCTTTACAAATAAGTGATCCATTCACTAGCTTAAACAAGATAGATATTTGATGAAATAGTCACCAACATAAACCTACTAAGTGACCATAGAGTCACAACCATGGGATTCCGCTCCCTAGCCATGTGACAAAACAGTCACCTAGGCCTTAGGCCCTGGCTCTGAGTAACTAGTCATAGACTAGTCAAGCGCTTATAATTTTCATCGACCGTAGGATCGGTCTAGTATTAATGCTCATTGAGTCATTCAATGCCGATATCGATTAGATCTAGTCTTTTATGTCGTTTCTGGCTCTTCGGTCAGTAACACGCGACCAATGCCAATCCTGAATAGTCAGGGCCACGCACAAGTAAGCAATGCTACCAAGCATATATCATATGTCAAATATCCAAATACAGGGCATTCAGCATGCTTACTTAACAATTGCTAGCATAATTAGGAGCATGCATAAACACAGAGACTCAAGCTCTGATCAATCTCATATTTAATATTCATGGGATGCCCTAATCACATGTTTCTCGTGCATCACATGCATCACATTTAAACATCCAACATGCATCAAGTATAACCATACATGTCACATATGGGGTACAGATTTTCTTACCTTTGGTCCAAGCACAGGTTACTAATAAACAAGCCACAAGCACGATCCTGATGCCAAGCCCCTAGTGATAACCTAGTCACAACCATAATATAAAACCTTATCAAAATGAGTAAATAAATACTTCCAAACCCAGCCCAAGCCTCCGGGACGTCGAATCCCACTCAACTAGGTAGTAGGATCGATCCCAAGCCCTCAGAGTTAAGTTCCCATGACAAAAACTCAATTTTGGGCAAATTTTTCCTTAAGGGCTGCAGCCCTCCATGCACCATGCCACGACCCACCCCCTTGGCAGAGCCTCCTCCTCCCTCTTCAAGCTTGGGCTGTGGCGCCCTAGAACAGGGCTGCAACCCAACCACGAACCAACCCAAAAACCATATTTTTAACCTTTTAAAACCTTCCAAAAACCTATCCAAACATCTCCAAACTCAAAAATCAAAGTTCCCAAACATCCCCATGATCCAAAACCAACAAAACCCACTCTTCAATTCAACCAAAAACTCACCAAAACACAAAGTCCAATTCTAGCTTAAAAACTTAGAACTTAAAACTTGAATTACCTCTGATTGAGTTGTTTCCAACTAAATCCTCTAGCTAATAAGCTTCTAATCTTTCCTAGGATCGCTATGCCTTAATCCTCTCTTGAATCTGAGTCCTAGAACTCAAGTTTCCTTCAAAAATGCGATCGGGAGACGAAAATGGAACTTAGAGGGAGAGAGAACTTACTGAACGTTCTTTTTATTTCTTAACAGGTTACTTCAAGCTTAAGTAGCATCAAACAAATCATAATGCCCGGGGTCCCGAAAATTTCCCCGAGGGAAAAATAGTCAAAACCTCTAGAATTTCCCCCTGATCTTACTAACTCCCAATTTATCATCAAATATTTATTCCCATTACCCAATAACCCGGTAATGCTCTAAATACCTCTTAACTCACTGCGAGTCAAGTATAAATCCCGCTGTGACTATTCCACTACCTTACCTCCTAGGATCGTCTCGTTGTGAGTAACCCTAGCATAACCAAATAATAATAAAGCACCACACACATATCACATATATGCCAAATATGCCTGAAATGGCCAAAATATGAAAATCACCCAATTAATCAGAAATAGGTTCACATGCATATTTAATACACCTAAACATGCATATTATCATTTAATAATATAATTAATAAAATTATGGCCCTCCCGGCCCCCTAATCAATGTCCAAAACCTTATTATGAAATTTGGGGCATTACAGTGATAGTGGACAGATACACCAAGTCAGCTCAATTTCTTCTAGTGAAGATGACATATACAGTGGATCAGTATGTGGAGTTGTATGTGAGGGAGATCGTACATCTCCATGAGGTTCCTAAGTCTATAGTGTCAGATCGGGATCCTATCTTTACCTCCAAGTTTTGGGGTAGTTTGTAGAAAGCTATGGGAACTCAGTTAAAGTTCAGTACGACCTTTCATCCTCAGACTAATGGACAGTCTGAGAGAACGATACAGGTGTTGAAGGATATGCTTAGGGCATGCGTGATTGACTTCGAAGGATCTTGGAGTAAGAATCTCTCGTTGATTGAGTTCTCATACAACAACAATTATCAATCAATGATTGGGGTGGCTCCATATGAGATGTTATATGGGAGGAGATGTAGATCTTCCATTCATTGGGATGAAATGGGTGAGAGGAAGTATTTGCGACTGCACATGGTTCAAAGGACTAATGAAGCTATTGAGAAGATCCGAGCTAGAATGCTTGCTTCACAAAGTAGACAGAAAAGCTACGCTGATCCTAAGCTCAGGGACGTGGAGTTCCAGGTCGGGGACCACGTGTTTCTGGGGGTTTCACCACTGCGCGGGGTGAGGAGGTTTAGGAAGAAGGGCGAGCTAAGCCCTAGATTCATTGGACCTTTTGAGATCTTGGAGAGGATCGGACAGGTGGCTTACAGATTAGCTTTGCCACCATTGTTGTTGGGAGCTCATGACGTATTCCATGTTTCTATACTTCGTAAGTACAGTTACGACACATGTGTTGAAGTATGAAGACTTGAAATTGCATACAGATTTGTCCTGTGAGGAGCGACCGGTTCAGATCTTGGATCAGAAAGATAAGGTTCTACGGAACAATACAATTCCTCTGGTTAAAGTATTATGGAGGAATACAGAGTCGAGGAGACGACCTGGGAGCTTGAGTCAGCAATGCAAGATTAGTATCCCGAGTTATTTAGGTAAATTTTGAGGAAGAAATTCTCAGTAGGATGGGATAGATGTAACGACCCAAAATCACTAATAAGGCTTAAGAGTCTTCATTAGTATGTTGGGAGGGCATAATTGGTTTATGTGTGATTTAAATGATTTAATGCATGATTATGTGATAAGCATGCTTATATGATTATATGGATATGTGAAATGCATGATTACGAGTTTTGGTATGCAGGTAGTCCCTGTTTAGATTATGGGGGCATATTTGTAATTTTGGCACATTGAGGCCATAAATGTGATTATATGTGATACATTGTTGAGACCACATTATTATGTGGATATATGTGCAGCAAATGGTTCGAGACGGTCCAAGTGAGCGGTTTGGGGAAATAGTCATGGCAGGGATTTATGCCCAGCTCGAGGGAGCCTAGGGGTACTTTCGGGAATTTAGGAGATATATTGGAGATTATTAGACTTTGGGTAAATAATTTGTGATTAATTGGATGATGGGATTTAAGTAGTATATATTAGGAACATTTGAGGAGTTAGTGGGAATTGGGAATAAATTACCATTCTACCCCTAGAATAAGTTGAAAGGTTATTTTGTTTGGGAGGGCATAAGGGTCATTTCCTAAGTCAATGATATGCTCAGCCTTTTTGGCTAAAAACAAAATAGAAGATTTTAGAGCAATGTAAGGAAAGAAATAAACAGAAACGGTCTCAGCTCTCTCTTTCCCTCACCCTCACACATCTCGCTCTCTCTCTCTCACTCTTCATTGTTGAAGCTTGAAGCTAGGCTTGGGCTGGGGATGTTTGGAGGAAAACATGAGGGAATTGAAGGGAATCAAGCCAAGTGTTGGAGATGGAAATTCATAGGAAAGGTTAGCTAATTTGAGGTATGAATTCTTGTTTTTTCAGCTCTGAATTGTTACTAGGTTTGTTAGGTAGAATTTTGGTTTTCAAAGTGAAGTTAGCAGCTGAATTGGGGTTAGGATTTTAGTTGAATTGGGCTAGTGATTGAGTGATATTGCTTGATTTCTATGTTTGAGTTGAGGTGTGATTTTTGTATTAATTGTTGGGAAACTAGTTTATAAAATAAGTGAATATGTGTCTAATTCATTACCATAATGGGTGTTAAATTGAAAGAGTGAGTGGGGTAAAATTCTGGGCAAACTTAGGTATCCTTGGCTAGGAGAAGGATGAGAAAACCCAGGTTTTCTCTGTGTTTGCAGGGCGCACCATGAACCAGCCTGGGGGCGCTGCGGCGTGTGTTGCCCTTCTGGCCGAGGCAGCTTTCTGACTTGGGAGCACCACGACTTGCTTGGCCAAGTCGCAACCCGCCTCCCCTTTGCCTTGGGAGGTTGTTCTCTGACTTGAGGTAAGTTAGGACTTGTTGAGACAAGTCGCGACCAGACTGAGAGTTTTGAGCTTAGAGGTGTTCTAAGTATTGTTAGGGCTCGGGACAATTTCTACTACCCAGTTTAGTGGAAATTGAGGTCCCGGAGGCTAGCTTTATTTCTTAGGTATTTTATTTCTGATTGGAAGTTGATAGACATCAATGACTCTTGTGACTAGGATTGTCGCCAAGGCTCGAGGCTAGGGATCGTGCTCGAAACCAGTTCACCTTCTCCGCTTGGAATCAAAGGTAAGAAAATTGCACCCGATGGTGTGCCTATGTTAGGAATAAAAATTCCCTATACTTGGATGCAATGTTGTATGATGGTATTATGCCATGTGAACATGAAATAAATGACCTAAGAGTGCCGGAATTAATATTGGCGCACAGGACGCGGCTTGGCCACTGGTAGCTGAGGTTAATTATATAATCACTGAGCTCGGCCTAAGCGAGTCGGAGTCAGTGGGATAAACAGAGGGTGCGGCCTAAGGGCGTCGACCCTGGATATTGTATGATATGTTTACTTATATTAATTTGATGAGTGTGGCGTAATAGTTATCTGGATGATAGATTGTTGGTTGGTTAATTAATATCACTGATTATGTGAACGATATGGTGTGCTGAGTATTTGATTAATGATTTATGAATTGTTTGATTACTGTTGTTGGTTAAGTTTTGTATATGGTTTTCTTGCTGGGCCTTCGCTCACGGGTGCTACGTGGTGCAGGTAAAGGCAATCATAAGCTAGACCAACCATGATTTGGAGAGCTCTGGGGGCAGAATGTACATAGTCGGCTGCTTGATCGCCACGGCCGAGGGATGATACAAGGACAGGAGACCCTAAAATGCCTTTGTTTCCGTTAGAGTGGCTTATGGTTGTACATAACCTTTGGAAATTTTGTAAACTATTATTTAACCCTTTTTTTGGGATCCCATGTATCAAACGCTTATTTAAATGAATTTTATCTTTTATGAACAAAATCTTTTAACCCTAGTTCAATTATGGTTTAGCGTCACATTTTTAACTAAACAACTTGATTAGCAAGTCCTGCACTTTTATAAACTCACAGTGTAACGGTCTTGGTTATCTAGGGCGTTACACTTGGTTTGTAGTCGGGTCATATGTGTCCCATCAGTGTGTGGAGATTGTTGCCTCAACTGGGAGCATGGCCTCATTCCCATTGGCCATTGAGAAGGGTGAATGGCCCATGGAGGTCCTAGCAGTGGTGCGGTAGCTCCACAATTCCATAGGCAGCTCCTCAAGCCAGGTGCCTTTCGCTTGCTCAAGCCTTTTCTTTAAGGTGGCTTTGAGCACCTTGTAGACTCCTTCCACCTGCGTGTTTTCAAGTGGGTGGGCGACAAAAAAAAAGCTTTTCATGACCCCGTGTCACTAACAGAAATTCGTGAACTACTCGCTGTCAAACTGCAGTCAAACAGAGGCAATGCTTCCATCGTAATAGAGGCAATGAATATCCCTGGCTGTACAACTTGTCGTCCATGAAAAGATAATGAGATGCTTGGTAAAGTAGCTTTTAAGCTAATTTCTTTTCATGTGGCAACTCTCCTGATGTGAGTTATTTCATTATGGGCTCTATCCAACCGCCCTAGGGTTGGATTGCCTCCACCTCCTCGGGAGATGAAATGCTTGGGGAGGAAAAGTAGTCGATGGGAACCACATTGATCAATTCAGTGTCCTTGGTGGTTGCGAGATTGGCCAGGGCGTCAGCGTTTGAGTTATGTTCCCATGGAACTTGTCAAATTGTGATCTTTCTGAAGCCATGTAGCATCTCTTGGGTCTTCGCTAGGTAAGCTGTAACGACCCAAAATTACTAATAAGGCTTAAGGGCCTTGATTAGTGTGACGGGAGGGCATAATTGGTTTATGTGTGATTTAAATGATTTAATGCATGATTATGTGATAAGCATGCTTATATGATTATATGGATATGTGAAATGCATGATTACGAGTTTTGGTATGCAGGTAGTCCCTGTTTAGATTATGGGGGCATATTTGTAATTTTGGCACATTGAGGCCATAAATGTGATTATATGTGATACATTGTTGAGACCACATTATTATGTGGATATATTTGCAGCATATGGCTCGAGATGATTCTAGTGAGTGGTTTGGCGAAATAGTCACGGTGGGGATTTATACCCGGCTCGGGGGAGGTTGGGGGTATTTTTGGGAATTTAGGAGATATGTTGGAGATTATTAGACATTGGGTAAATAATTGGTGATTATTTGGATGGTGGGATTTAAGTGGTAAATATTAGGAACACTTGAGAAATTAGAGGGAATTGGAAACAAATGATCATTATACCCCTAGATTAAGTTATATGTTAGTTTTATTGTGGGAGGGTAAAAAGGTCATTTCCTAAGACTAAGGGTATACTCAGCCATTTTGGTTAAAAACAAAACAGAAGATTTTAGAGTAATCTAAGGAAAGATAGAAACAGAAAAGGTCTTAGCTCTCTCTCTCTCTTTCTCACCCTCACGCATCTCTCTCTCTCTCTCTCTCTCTCTCTCACTTTTCATGGTTGAAACTTGAAGATAGGCTTGGGTTGGGGATTTTTGGAGGAAAATAGAAAGGAATTGGAGGGAAATTAAGCTGGGTGTTGGAGTTGGAAATTCAGAGGAAAGGCTAGCTAGTTTGAGGTATGAATTCTTGATTTCAGCTCTGAATTGTTACTGGGTTTGTTAGGTAGAATTTTGGGTATTCAAAGTGAAGTTAGCAGCTGAATTGGGGTAAGGATTTTAGTTGAATCGGCTAGTGATTGGGGGATATTGTTTGATTCCTATGTCTGAGTTGAGGTGTGATTTCTATTTATATTGCTGGGAATTATAGGATGAAATATCTGTGATTATGGATCTAAATTCGTGGCTGGTTTAGTGTGGAGTTAGGGAGAAAAATCTTGAAAATTTAGGTGTTCTTGGCTAGGAGAAGGAGGAAAAAACCAAGGTTTTCTCTGGGTTCGCAGGGTGCACCGCGATCCAGCCTAGGGGGCATCGTGGCGCGTGTGGCCTTCTGGCTGAGGGAGCACTTTGACTTAGGGGGGCGCCGCGACTTACTTGGCCAAGTCACGACCCGCCTCCCCTTTGGCGTGAGAGCTTGCTCTCTGACTTAGGGCAACTCGTAACTTTCTGAGCCAAGTCGCGGCCCACCTGAGAGTTTTAAGCTTAGAGGGGTTCTTAGTGTTGTTAGGGCTCGGGGGTTCGAACCTAGGGCTCAGGACAATTTCTACTGCCTGGTTTAGTAGAAATTGAGGTCTCAGAGGTTGGTTTTGTTTCCCTAAGTATTTTATTGCTGATTGGAAGTTGATAGATACCAATGACTCTTGTGACTAGATTTATTGCCAAGGCTCGAGGCTAGGGATTGTGCTCAGAACCAGTTCACCTTCTCCGCTCGGAATCAAAGGTAAGAAAGCTGCACCTGGTTGTGTGGCTATGTTGGGACTAAGAGTTCCTTATACTAGTATGCAATGTTGTATGATGGTATTATGCCATGTGAGCATGAAATGAACGACCTAAGAGTGCTAGAATTAATATTGGCGTACAGGATGCGGCTCGGGCACTGGTAGCTGAGGTTAATTATATAATCACTGAGCTCGGCCTAAGTGAGCCAGAGTCAGTGGGATAAACAGAGGGTGCCGCCTAAGGGCATCGACCCTAGATATTGTATAATATGTTTACTGTTGTTAATCTAATTATTATGGCATGATAATTACCTGAATGATAGATTGTTTGTTTGATGAATGATATCACTGATTATGTGAACAATGTGGTCTGCTGAGAATATGATTGATGATTTGTGAATTATTTGATTGCTGATTATTGATTATGCTCTGTGATATGGTTTTCTTGTTGGTCCTTTGCTCACGGGTGCTACAAGGTGCAGGTAAAGGCAAGGGTAAGCTAGACCAACCCTGAATTAGAAAGCTCTGGGGGAAGAATGTACATAGTCGGCTGCTCGGCCACCACGGCCGAGGGATGATACAGGGACAGGACCTAAAATGCCTATTTTTCCATTAGAGTGGCTTGTGGTTGTATATAACCTTTGAAATTTTGTAAACTCTTCTTTAACCCTATTTATTTTTGGGATCCTGTGTATAAAACGCTTATCTAAACGAAATTTATCTTTTATGACCAAAATCTTTTAACCCTAGTTCGATTATGGTTTAGTGCCACATTTTCAACTAATTGACTTGATTAGTGAGTCTTGCACCTTTATAAACACACAGTCGGTCTTGGTTATCTAGGGTGTTACATAAGCGGCCATTTTCATCCCCCAGGCTTGGTGCTCCCTGAGTACTTGATTAACTACCAGCTGCGAGTCACTAAAAGTATCGATGCCCTCAGGCTTAACCTCAAGCGCAACTCAAGGTCCAGCAATCAGTGCCTCATACTCTATTTCATTGTTGGAGACATCAAACCCAAATGTTAGGGAAATATGGACCCTGTGTCCTTCCGAGGATACTAAAATGAGACCTGTTGTGGCACCATTTTCATTTGATGACCCCTCTACATACAACTTCCATGTGGGCCCATCTACCGGGGTGCTCATGGGTCCTTCATGACTTCCCGTGCACTCGGCGATGAAAGTTAGACATCGAGTTGTTCACGAACTTCATAACTTCCCGTGCACTCGGGAGATAAACAATGTCAAACTGACTAAGTTCGACAACCCACTGCAGGAGACTCTTTGATGACTCTGGCTTTAGGAGGACTTGTGTAAAGTCCCAAATTACCTAATAAGGCTTAGGACCTTAATTAGGGGGCCAGAATGGAAATTTATGGAAATTATATGTTTATGTGATATATATGTGTGTAATTATGTGATTATGTGAGTTATATGATAATATGACTTGATATGCATGTTTAGGTGTATTAAATATGCATGTGGCCTCATTTCTTATTAGAAGGGAATTTTTCGTAATTTGGCCTGTTATGCGTATATTTGGCATATATGTGATATATGTGTGAGACCTCATTATTATGTGGATATATCTGGGTTATTCGGCACGAGACGATCCTATGGAGGAAGTTAGCGGAAAAGTCACAATGGGACCTAATACCCGACTCGAGGTGAGTCAACGGGTATTTCGGGTATCTAGTACATTATCGGGGTAACGGTAATGAATATTCGAGGATATATTAGGTATTGGTGAGATTAGGAGGGAATTCTGGGAGTTTTGACTATTTTTCCCTCAGGGACGTTTTTTTGGTACCCCGAGCTTCGAGATTTACTTAGAGTCTAAGTGACCTCACAAATACAGAAAACACAAAGGAAACACATTCACTCTCTCTCTATTCTCTATCTCTCTCATCCACACACATTTCCTTAATTTCCTTCAGAATTCCTGCGATTTAGGAGGAATCAAGGCTAGCTTAGGCTCGGGAGTGCTTGAGGAAAGACTTACCATCGATTGGGGCAACAGAGGTAACGATTTCTAGCCCTAAATCTCTGTGTTTTCTGGTTTTTAGTTAAGTTCTTGGAGTTTTAGAAACTCAGTTCTGATTTGGGAATTTGATGGGGTTTTGGCCAAGCTTTTGCTTGGGTTTTGATGGTTTTGGGCTACTGAATTTATTGGGGACTTTACTTTTGAGATTTATCTATGCTGGGATAGGTTTTTGGAGGGATTTGGCTTTATGAAAACGGAGAAAAAAATGGTATTCATGTCGAGCCGCGACCCTGTTCTTGCGGAGTCGTGGCTCACTTGAATGCTGGGAGAAGTAGGTGCCTTTGGGCCATTTGAGCTGCGGCGCCTGCTAGGGCGTGCCATGCTTGGGCTCTCTGACTTGGGGCGAGCTACGACTCCTTTGTTTTGAGCTACAATGCTTCAAGGGTTTTGAGCCCCGTGAGGGTTTTTGAGTGTGGGAACTCAAACCTAAGGGCTCAAGGTCGATCCTACTACCCGGTTTAGTAGAATTCGACATCCTGAATGCTAGGACTTGGTCCAGAAGCCTTTATTCACTCGTTTTGATGAGATTCTTTATTGGTTGAAACTAGGTTATTGCTAGGGGCTCGGGACCAAGATCGTGCTCGAAGGTCGTTCTTAATATACTTTGCACTCGAACCTAAGGTAAGAAAAATGCACCCAATACATGATATATGTGATTAGGTTTTGGCATGGTTGTTGATTATAACTATGACTAGGGCTCGGCCTCTGAGAATGAACGTGATTTAGGTTATGCTCAAATGCTCCATGTCTGGATAACTATTTAATGAATTCTTGCCATGTTTGCATAGGTAAGGCTTGGCCTCATTAAGAAACATGGTTATTACTGTGTTTGTGTTTGATTGGTTAAGATACGATGACTTATATGTATGCATGCTTATATTTTCTGAAGTATGCTTATCTATATCTGTATCTGATTGTCTGGTTATCTGAATGTCTAATTAAATCCTTGACTTATTAGTCAAGGGCAGCAATAGAGCGCTGCTCGCTGGTCGAGAGACTTAGGCCCAATCAGGGATGTACTATTACGTTGGCCAACCCTACGGTCGTTGGAAAACAAAGCGCGTTACTATCTCTATTCCTAGTAACTCAAAGCTAAGGGCAAGGGCCCCAAGTGACTATATGGTCACATGGCTAGGGCATAGGGCCCTGGGTTGACTCTATGGTCAACTATTCAGGGCAGCGGGACCCAAAATGATCCAATGATCATTTATTTGTAATTGTATGCATGCATGAGTAGGTTATTACTTCTAGGCATGCTAGATATGTATTTGGAATCTGTATTTACTGTTCATGCACATGTTTAATTTTTCTTGCTGAGCCTTGGCTCACAGGTGCTATGTGGTGCAGGTAAGAGAAAAGGAAAGCTATACGAACCATAAGTTGGAGAGCTTTAGTGGCACCGTCTACATATGCGGTAGCTCCTCCACCACGGCCGAGGATATCCCAAAGGAACTAGGGCTGTACCCCTTATTTTGCCGCTTAGACCGGCTGGTTGTAAATTTTGAGTTGTATATACCCTTTTAAACATTTGTTTGTAACATTTTGGGATCCTATGTATGTATGAAACTTTTAAATGAAAATTCAATGTTCCTTGACAAAAAATTTTAACCCTAACCCTTGACATTAACCTTAGTTACACATTTATAACCAAACGACTTGATTAGCAAGTCTGACACTATTTAAAGTACACTGTGTAACGATCCTGGATTAGGAGGATGTTACAACCTGGCATCAGAGCTACCAAAGTTTAAGGGTTCCTGTAGAGTAGTCGGGCATGTACATTCACCACTAAACACAAGCTCGGCTCATGGTTTGGTTACTACTGCATGAATGATAAAGAACATGCTTATTTGCATTGTTATTGCATGTGAATGCAAAGGAACCACTTATTATCATTGTTATATGTCCATGTAGGTCAAAATGCGCTTATTAGCGTTGTTAATTGCATATAGGCCAGAGAATGCTTATTAGCACTATTAATACTGGCAGGGATTGAAGAACATGCTTATTAGCATTGCTATACATGTATAAATGCTTGAACATGCTTATTTGCATTGTTAATTGCTCATGAATGCCAGAAATGCTTATTAGAAATGTTGTTTGCTGATTAATATCAGGAAGTGCTTATTAGCACAATGATTGAATGTATTACGTTGTTGCATGCTTATTAGCATTGAATTTGTTGGACCGTCAGGCGACAAGAGGTCTTGTTATTTCTTACCTAATGACCGATTTGATCACCAAGAGTGGGATAGTTATCAGTATGCTTCCTCGAAGGTCAAAGAGGTTGGCTGGCAAAGAGATACAAGCCAGGGAAGAGAATGTCGAGGGCCAAGCCCCACCTCTAGCTCCATAAAACTGGCAACAAGTTCTTGATGATATGCAAGCCAGGTTACATAGGTAGGAGGATGAGAATCGCCTCTTGAGACATCAACAGGTTCCAGCAGGGAACCTACAGCCTGTAGTACCAGCAATGTTACAACCAGAGGTACCAGTGGTAGTACAGCCCAACACATGGGAAGATAGACGGGAACCCCTGTATGAGAGGTTCAGAAAACAACACCCTCTAGTTTTTTAGGGTAGCTAAGACCCACTGAAGGCTGAGCAATGGATGACTATGATAACCACCATCTTGGATTTCATGAGGGGTAGGTGGTAAAGAGAGAGTGGCCTACGCCACTTACATGTTTCGGAAGGATGCCCAAATATGGTGGGAGGTGGTATCCCAGACTAGGGCAGTAAACGCTATGGAATGGGAAGAATTCAAAACTCTATTCAATGAGAAATACTACAATGACAAAGATAAAGTTGTGAAGGCTGAAGAGTTCAGTAAGTTACTTCAGGACAACATGACGGTGGTTGATTATGCCTTGAAGTTCGATAGATTGGCAAAGTTTGTGGGTGATTAGGTTCCCAATGATGGGACCAAAAGAGAGAGGTATCTCTAGGGGCTACAGCCTATGATAGGCCGGGATGTTCGTATTACTATTGTGCCAGGGGTGACTACGTATGCAATGGCAGTGGAGAAGGCGCTTACAAATGAGACCACAAAGAATAAGATCTGTTGTGAGATTGCGGCCAAAAGGGATTATAGGAGGTCAAGACCTCCATTTGCAGGCTTTGGTAGAGGCAGAGGCCCTAGTGACCAAAAGAGAAAGACTCTAGATACAGTTTATCTCTAGGGCCAGATAGGAGGCCATGGGGCATACAGATAGGCCGCCAAGGTGGCGGTGAGACCTGGAAGGCATTCCTAGAGTGTACGCGGTGTAGGAGACGCCATTTTGGGGAATGTCGGGTGAAGGCCTACTTCGTTTGCATGAGTGTGGGACACTTGAAGAAGGACTGCCTAAAAGCCAGAAAGGGAGAGCGCAAGAAGGTGGACAGCCTGACTCCAGCTCGGGTGTTGACCTTGATCCAAGCGGAGGCTGAGGCTAGTCCCTCGATGGTTACAGGTCAGCTTTCTAGCACTGGGAGCCTTTATACTATTTTGATTGATTCAGGTGCTACACACTCTTTTGTTGCTAGTAGGATTATAGATGGATTATGTAGACCATGTGACTTTTATCCTGTGGGGTTTGGTACTATGTTGCCTACTGGGGAGTTAGTTGTTTCCAGATGTTGGGTTAGATCACTACCAGTGATAGTGGATGGCAGAGAGTTTTCAGTTGACTTGGTAGAGTTGGTTATGACTGACTTTGATATAATTCTGGGTATGGACTGGCTAGAGACGTATGGGGCAACGATAGATTGCAAGAAGAAGATGGTAACCTTTGAGCCTGAGAGTGAGGACTCCTTTGTATTCGTTGGCACTGTGCATTGACCCCGTATACCTGTGATATTTGTACTTAGAGCTAGAGACCTATTGCAGGGGGGATGCATGGGGTTCTTAGCTAGTGTGGTGGATACCACTCAGGTCGTGCCAGTTGGACCAGGACAGACCATATTGATATGTGAGTTTCTGGATGTGATTTCAGAGGATCTGCCAGGGTTACCTCCACACAGGGAGATAGAGTTTGTGATTGAATTGGCGCTAGGGACAAAGCCAGTGTCTAGGGCACCTTATAGGATGGATCCAGCAGAGCTGAAGGAACTAAATGTTCAGTTACAAGAGTTACTAGACTTGGGCTTTATCAGGCCCAGTTTCTCGCCATGGGGCGCACCAGTTCTCTTTGTGAAGGTGAAAGATGGTTCTCTGAGGATGTGTATCGATTATAAAGAACTGAACAAGTTAACTATCAAGAACAGGTATCCTCTGCCGAGGATTGATGATTTGTTTGATCTGTTACAGGGTAGGACGGTATTCTCCAAGATAGATCTTTGATCTGCTTATCACAGCTGAGGATCAGGGAGGAGGATATACCGAAGATAGCTTTTTGCACCAGGTACGGGCATTATGAGTTTTTGGTGATGTCATTTGGACTGACTAAAGCCCCAGGAGCATTTATGATTCTAATGAACAGGTGTTCGAAGATTACCTGGATCGGTTTGTGATCATCTTTATTGGCGATATATTAGTATACTCTCAGTCAGAGAAAAAGCACGGGCAACATATCAGACTGGAACTACAGAGGCTGCGGGAACACAGGTTGTATGAGAAATTCAAGAAGTATGAGTTCTGGTTGCACAGGTGACTTTCTTAGGCCACATAGTTAGTAAGGATGCAATTATGGTAGATCCAGTGAAGATTGAGGTAGTCAAAGATTGGCCAAGGCTGAAGAATGCTTCAGAGATCAAAAAAATTTTGGGATTGGCAGGTTATTACAGACGCTTTGTCGAGGGGTTTACCAACATTTCGTCACCAGCGACAGAGTTAACACGCAAGAATCAGAGCTTCATATGGTTAGACAAGTGTGAGGACAGTTTCCAGAGACTGAAGAAGAATTTGATCACCGCTCCAGTTCTGATTCTTCCTATAGATCAGGACAAGTTTGTGGTTTATTGTGACGCCTCGAGGCAAGGCCTAGGTTATGTCCTTATGCAGACAGGGAAGGTGATTGCCTCTGTATCACATCAAATGAAGGAGTATGAGCAGAGGTAACCCACACATGATCTGGAACTTGCAGTAGTGATTTTTGCACTAAAGTTGTGGCGACACTATTTATATGATGAGAAGTATAAGATATACACATATCACAAGATTTTTATATACTTTTTGTGGATACCAAAAATCCAAATTTTAAAAATAAAAAATATACAGACATGATCCCGCATTGAGATGAGTAAGGGTTTGCGAACATGAAAGAATTGACCCAACGAGCAACACAAGCTAAGTTATAGAGATCAAGCAAGCCTAGAGCCTAAGGCCTAAATGCTCACATTTGGATAGGCCACGTTGCGCAAAATGACCTTTGTGGAAGCCAAACGAAAACGTAATACACACCCAAGGTAGTCCCAAGAGGACACGGGTCAAATGATGGAAACTTCAATCCCTACAATATTGGCTACATCCTAGACATGCCCATCTCGTGCAAATGCACCACGCCTCACGAAGCCGCCCACGGACCTACGGACCACGCGCGGGTGCCATCTCACGCAGATGCACCCACGACCTCACGCCTCACGTAGCCACGACCCCTGCCTCGCCTGGGTGGCGTCTCGTACAGGCGCACCAACAGGCCTCCCGCCTTATGCAACCACGGCCCCTGCCTCACCTGGGTGACGTCTCGTGCAGGTGCTCCAATAGGCCTTGCGCCTCACGCAATCACGGCCCCTGCCTCGCCTGTGTGACGTCTCGCGCAGGCAACCCAACAAGCCTTGCGCCCCACGCAGCCACGGCCCCTGCCTCACTTGGGTGACTTCTCGCGTAGGCTCTCCAACAGGCCTCGCGCCTCACGCAGCCACGGCCCCTGCCTCGCCCAGGTTCCATCTCGCGCACCACCCACGCTAAGGGCCTAGTGGCCTCGCCTCGCGCACCAGCCACGACAAGGGCCTCGTGGCCTCGCCTCGCGCACCAACCGCGTTAAGGGCCTCATGGCCTCGCCTCGCGCACCAGCAACGCCAAGGGCCTCGAGGGCTCGCCTCGCACACAAGCCGCGTCCTTAAGGGCCTCGCGAGACATGGCCTCCCCAAAGCATCTCACGTCCTTAGGGGCCTCGCAAGACATAGCCCCCCCCAAAAGTGTCTTGCGCCCTTCGGGGCCTCGCGAGATGGCCTCCACTAAACACCCCTTGGCCACATACCAAGGGCCTCGCGACATGGGGGCTGCAAAGCGATGGTCTCGCAAGGTGAGATCCTAATCTCATTTGTAGGCATCATGTCTCATCGCATATGCAGCATGCCTCGTTGAAGAGGCCTTACCTCTCTTCCTGAGGTAAGTTCCACCAACAGGGCACCACTCTCCCTATGAGTCATATGAGATGAAGAGTCAAGGGTCTCTTGAACATGCACTCAAGGAAGGTCAGACATAGCCTCACAACGATTCGACATGAAACCAGGAGAGATACAGAATGAGCCTACAAACCAAGAAGAGTTAGAGTACGGATACAGTGTCCACGCCAGATAGGTAGTGGCAATACAAGAATGGTACATGGTCAGGACTCCCTCAGCACGCTTATAAGGTCAGTATCCGACAAGTAGTGGAGGCATATTATGGTACCAAGACAAGAGTACTTTTGCAGACCCCTGACACGTACTAGGGCAGACCACCACTCTTCCCACACCACTACCACATGTGCTATTACCCTGACAGTGTACTCATGTACTATTTTATCCCGAGGGACCACCATGTATAAGGGTCCATTAAAGCCCAGCTATAAATAGAGCTTGACCCCGGTGGCACCATGCTCAGGCCACCAAGACCCAGGTCCATCGAGGCACGGGCCAGGCAAGGGTCCCGGGGACCGCTCGGTAAGTTCCAGCTCAAGTACTCACTTCTACAAGGATGAGATTCAAGAGTAACATAAAAAGACTCGAAGGCTGAAAACCACGTTAGAGAACATGCAGGAGGTCTTAAACGACCTACTGCAAGGAAAGTCAAGCATACCCCTTCCTAAGCGTAAAGAGAAGGAGCACGAAAAAGGGGAAAACACTGTCCCCATAGACGATGGGGGAACCCGACTTTCCACCAGTAAAACTCCCCCGACAAGGTCCCATGGGGAACCTAGGCCGACGAAATTCTCCCAGGAGCAAAGGCGGAAGGAAGATGATGGTTGTAAGAACGAATCAGAAGTCACCTCAAAAGAAGCGCCCTCCGCGGTTCCCCCGAGGAACACAACCAAAGAAAGGGTTCAGTCTGAGGACCCGCGAGACTCCTCAAGCAAAAAGATGAGGGGACTAGACACCAAAATGTGGAGCTCTCGAGGCAAGATTACTACTTCACTTGGGGGGCACAAAAATGACAAAGAATGTGACTGTGATTCTCCCTTCACAAGCGAGATCCAGGCTGAGCAAATGCCCAGTGGCTTTAGAGAGCCTCGCATGACTCCGTACGAGGGTAGTATAGACCCAAAATATCACTTAGACTCTTTCAATAACCTGATGTGGTTAAGAGGGGTCAACAGTAGGGCAAAGTGCCATTGCTTTGTCGCTACGCTTAAAGGAGTGGCGTACAAATGGTTCAAGAGGTTAAGGCCAGGAACAATCAAGTCATGGCATCAATTCTCTGATGAATTTTTTCAGCAAAACCAGGCACCTTTGATTACGTCATGCCAATTACCAGCCTCGCTAACATAAAACAAGGCGAGAATGAAAGTCTGAAGAAATATATCCATAGGTTCAATATAGAAGCAACAAAGGTGGGAAGTTTAACCAAAGCGGAGCTCAAGATGGCTATTATAGGCAGAGTTCGTCCAGGAAGCAAGTTATGGGGTAACATGCTCAAAAGAGAAGTTTCAAGTTTAGACGATTTCTTTGAGAGAGCGCAGAAGTACATACATGTGGAAGAAGACCATAAGAACTCGCAGGTTGAAGAAAGCGAACCTTCCTCCAGTGGCCCTACTACTGATACGTCTGAAGATTCCATATAGAAGGGGGTGTTGTGCTAGAGGGGTCGCTGACCAAGTTTAAGATTGAACGAGGACCATCTAGCCATGAAAGTCCCGACCCGAGGGGAGATCACCTCAGAAATCGTAAAAGGGTCTCAAAGTAGATGCTTGCAAAAAGGGTCTCAAAGTAGACATTGGCAAAAAGGGTCTCAAAGTAGACGCTTCCGAAAAGGGTCTCAAAGTAGACGCTTCCAAAAAGGGCCTCAAAGAAGACATTTTCAAAAAGGGTCTCAAAGTAGACGTTGGCAAAAAGGGTCTCAAAGTAGACGCTTCCAAAAAAGGGCCTCAAAGAATACGCTTGCAGAAAGGGTCTCAAAGAAGACGCTTGCAAAAATAGTACTATGCCTAATGACGAGAAGGACGCTTCTTGCAAGAAATAACTCACGCGTGCAAAAGTATATAAAAGGATTATTAGAACCCAAGTGGTCAACATATCCTTATAGATACAATCAAGGTGCACCAAAGAGAGACCTATCGAACCCCCTTTCGCGTGGGCTCTAAATGACCTCGAGCATAAAAAATATATAATAAAAAAAACGAAAATAAAGAGAAGATTCTAAAAGGACGCCTAAAGGCCTCCCTATAGACTAGGGGGAAAGTGTGGATACTAAAAATCCACATTTAAAAAAAAATACATACATGATCCCGCATTGAGATGAGTAAGGGTTTGTGAACATGAAAGAATTGACCCAACGAGCAACGCAAGCTAAGTTATAAAGATCGAGCAAGCCTAGAGCCTAAGTCCTAAATGCTCACATGAGGATAGGCCACGTTGCGCAAAATTACCTTTGTGGAAGCCAAAAGAAAACGTAATACAAACCGAAGGTAGTCCCAAGAGGCCACGGGTCAAATGATGGAACCTTCGATCCCTACAATATTGGCAACATCCTAGACATGCCCATCTCGTGCAAATGCACCACGCCTCACGAAGCCCCCCACGAACCTACGGGCCTCGCACGGGTGCCATCTCACGCATGCGCACCCACGACCTCGCGCCTCATACAGCCACGACCCCTACCTCACCTGGGCGACGTCTCGCGCAGGCGCTCTAATAGGCCTTGCGCCTCACGCAGCAATGGCCCCTTCCTCGCTTGGGTGATGTCTTGCGCTGGTGCTCCAATAGGCCCCGTGCCTCACGCAGCCACAGCCCCTGCCTCGCCTAGGTGACGTCTCGCACAGGTGCTTCAACAGTCCTCGCGCCCCATGCAGCCATGGCCCCTGCCTCGTTAGGGTGACGTCTCGCGTAGGCGCTCCAACAGGCCTCGCGCCTCACACTGCCACGACCCCTACCTCTCCCAGGTGTCATCTCGTCCATCAGCCACGCTTAGGGCCTCGTGGCCTCGCCTCGCGCACCAACCGTGTTAAGGGCCTCGTGGCCTCGCCTCGCGCACCAACCACGCCAAGGGGCTCGAGGCCTCGCCTCGTGCATCAGCTGCGTCCTTAAGGGCCTCGCAAGACATGGCCTCCCAAAAGCATCTCACGTCCTTAGGGGCCTCACAATACATAGCCCCCCCAAAGCGTCTCGCACCCTTTGGGGCCTCGCGAGACATGGCCTCCACTAAACTCCCATCGGCCACATACCAAGGGCCTCGCGACATGGGGGCTGCAAAGCGATGGTCCCGCAAGGTGAGATCCTAATCTCATTTGTAGGCATCATGTCTCATCGCATATGCAGCATGCCTCGTTGAAGAGGCCTTACCTCTCTTCCTGAGGTAAGTGCCACCAACAGGGCACCACTCTCCCTATGAGTCATATGAGATAAAGAGTCAAGGGTCTCTTGAACATGCAGTCGAGGAAGGTCATACATAGCCTCACAACGATTCGACATGAAGCCAGGAGAGATACAGAATGAGCCTACAGACCAAGAAGAGTTAGAGTACGGATACAGTGTCCACGCCAGATAGGTAGTGGCAATACAAGAATGGTACATGGTCAGGACTCCCTCAGCACGCTTATAAGGCCAGTACCCAACAAGTAGTGGAGGCATAATATGGTACCAGGACAGGAGTACTTTTGCATACCCTTGACACGTATCAGAGCAGACCACCACTCTTCCCACACCACTACCACCTGTGCAATTACCCTGACAGTGTACTCATGTACTATTTTGTCCCAAGGGACCAGCATGTATTAGGGGCCATTAGAGCCCAGCTATAAATAGAGCTTGACCCCTCAGAATAGGGGGTTGGAAAATTCATTGTATGCTGAAGCTATTAAGAAATATACAGTTTTTACTCCATTGTTGATCTGTGTTTATCCTTCCATAAGTCCATTCTAAGTTCTTATCTAAACATCACCCTACTTACCTTTGAGTTTTCCGATCTAATTTCATTGACGAGATTTCATCGTCAACACTTTTTTACCCAGAAGGATTTTAACATGAGGCAGAGACGTTGGTTAGAGCTGGTAAAGGATTATGATTTTGAGATCCCCTATCACCCCGGGAAAGCCAACGTGGTAGCAGATGCCTGAAGCCGGAAGGTTCCAAGACATTTGTATAGTGCCAGGCAGATATCTAGGGAGTTGGCTAAGGATATGACTAGGGTAGGTATTGAGCTAGTGGTGGGCCAGTTAGCCAACATCACCCTGTAGTCTACTCTTTCGAAGAGGATTAAGGAGAAGCATTTAAGTGACCCACAGTCTGGAAAGATCAGAGGGGACGTCCTAGCTTGAGTAGCTAAGGACTACACATTGTTAGCCATGGGCTTATTGAGATACATGGATCGGATCTGCATTCGGATGGACACTGGGATCAGACAGGAAATTCATGATGAATCTCATACTACCCCTTATTCTCTACATCTAGGCATCACGAAGATGTACCAGGATCTGAAGTTTTATATTGGTGGCCTAGGATGAAGACGGACGTGACTGGGTACGTGGCAAGGTGTCTGGCCAGTCAGCAAGTCAAGGCAGAGGATCAGAGACTAGCAGGATTATTGCAGCCTCTAGATATCCTAGAGTGGAAGTGGGAGGACATCACGATGGATTTCTTGGTAGGATTTCCCAAGACAGTGGGCCAGCACGATTCAGTTTGGGTCATCGTGGATTAATATACAAAATTAGCTCACTTTCTACCAGTGAGGATGAATTACACAGTTGACCAGTATGCAGATCTCTATGTGAAAGAGATAGTTTGCCTTAATGGTACCCCGAGGTCTATCGTGTCTCATAGGGACCCTATCCTTACTTCCAAGTTTTGGGGAAGTTTGCAGAGGGCGATGAGTACACAGCTGAAGTTCACTACAACTTATCATCCTAAGACCGATGGTCAATCTGAGAGGACTATCCAGACACTGGAGGACATGCTGAGAGCATGTGTATTGGACTTTAAAGGGTCCTAGAGTAAAAATTTGCCTCTGATAGAGTTTTCCTATAATAACAGCTACCAGTTGACAATTGGAGTGGCACATTATGAGATGATGTATGGTAGGAAGTGCAGTTCACCCATTCACTGGGATAAGATGGGTAAGAGGAAATATTTGGGCCCTGAAGCAGTTCAGAGTACCATTGAGGCTATTTAAAAGATTAGAGCTTGGATGCTCGCGTCTCAGAGTAGACAAAAGAGTTATTCAGACCCAAAGCAAAGGAACGTGGAGTTTTAAGTGGGAGATTGTGTCTTCCTTAGAGTTTCACCACTAAGAGGGATAAAGAGATTTGGGAAGAAGGGCAAGCTGAGCCTTACGTTTGTTGGACCATTTGAGATCCTGGAGAGGAATGGCCAGGTGGCCTATAGGTTATCCATACCCCCTACACTGTCTAGTGTGCACAACGTATTTCATATTTCCATGCTGAGGAAGTATGTATCAGATGGGACTCATGTATTGTGTTATGAGGATCTAGAACTTGAGACAATGTCAGTTCAGATTTTAGACAGGAAGGACAAGGTCCTGAGGAACAAGACTATACCTCTAGTTAAGGTATTATTGAGGAACATCAAGGTCGAGGAAGCGACCTGGGAGCTGGAGACAGATAGGCATTATCCCGAGCTGTTCAGGTAAAATTTTGAGGATGAAATTTTTGTAAGGAGGGGATAGTTGTAACGTCCCAGATTACCTAATAAGGCTTAGGGCCTTGATTAGGGGGCCAAGATAGAAATTTATGGAAATTATATGTTTATGTAATATATATGCGTGTGATTATGTGATTATGTGAGTTATATAATAATATGTTAGATATGCATGTTTAGGTGTATTAAATATGCATGTGGACCCGTTTCTAATTAGAAGGGAAATTTTCATAATTTGGCCCGTTAAGGGTATATTTCGCATATATGTGACTTATGTGTGAGACCACATTATTATGTGGATATATCTTGGTTACTCGGCACGAGACAATCCTAGGGAGAAAGTGAGAGGGAAAGTCACAATGAGACCTAATACCTGACTCGGGGTGAGTCAAAGGGTATTTCAAGTATCTAGTACATTATCGGGTTATCGGGTAACGGGAATGAATATTCGAGTATATATTTAGTATTAGTAAGATTTGACAATTTTTCCCTCGAGGACATTTTCTTGGTACCCTAAGCCTCGGGATTTACATAGAGTCTAGGTAATCTCAGAAATACAGAAAACACAAAGGAAACACATTCACTCTCGCTCTGATATCTCTCTCTCTCTCTCTCTCTCTCTCTCTCTCTCTCTCTTTCTCTTTCTCTCGGTCACACAAACTTCCTTAATTTCCTTCAGAATTCTCGTGATTGAGGACGAATCGAGGCTAGATTAGGCTCGGGATTTCTTGGGGAAAGACTTACCATCGATTGGGGCAACAAAGGTAATGATTTCTAGCCCTAAATCTTTGTGTTTTCTAGATTTTAGTTAAGTTCTTTGAGTTTTAGAAACTCAGTTCTGATTTGGTAATTTGATGGGGTTTTGGCCAAGCTTTTTCTTGGGTTTTGATGATTTTGGGTTACTAAATTGATTAAGGACTTCACTTTTGAGTTTTAGCTATGTTGGGATAGGTTTTTGGGAGGATTTGGCTTGAGGAAAACAGAGAAAAAATAGGGTTTTCAAGTCGAGTCATGGCCCTATTCTTGGGGCACCGCGGCTCACTTGAATGTTGGGAGAATCAGGTGCCTTCGGGCCATTTGAACGACTGCACTTGCTAGGGCTTGTCGCGGTGAATGTCAAAGTAGAGGAGAGCTTGGGCTCTCTGACTTGGGGCGGGATGCGACTCCTTTGTTTTGAGTCGCAACGCTTGAATGGTTTTGAGCCCCTGTAGGGTTTTTGAGTGTGGGAACTCAAACCTAAGGGCTCGAGATCGATCCTACTACCCGGTTTAGTAGAATTCAACGTACCAGAGGATAGGACTCGGTCCGGAAGCCTTTATTCGGTCATTTTGATGAGATTCTTTATTGGTTTTGACTAGGTTATCGATAAGGGATCGGGACCAAGATCGTGCTCGAGGGTCGTTCTTAATATACTTTGCACTCGGACGTAAGGTAAAAAAACTACACCCAATGTGTGATATATGTGATTAGGGCTTGGCCTGGTTGTTGATTATAATTATGATTATGGCTCAACCCATGAGAATGAATGTGATTTAGGTTATGCTCAAATGCTCTGTGTTTGGATAACTATTTAATGAATGCTTGCCTTGTTTGCATAGGTAGGGCTCGACTCCATTAAGGAACATGGTTATTGCTGTGTTTGTGTTTGTTTTGTTAAGATATCATGATTTATATGTATTCATGCTTGTATTGTCTAAAGTATGCTTATCTGTATATGATTCTGATTTTCTGGTTATCTGAATGTTTGATTTAAACCTTGACTTATTAGTCAAGGGTGGCAATAGCGCGGTGGTCGAGAGGCTTAGGCCCAATCAGGGACGTACTATTATGTTGGTCAACCCTATGGTTGTTGGAAAACAAAGTGTTTGGATAACTCTATGGCTAGTTACTCAGAGCTAAGGGCAAGGGCCCCAGGTGACTCTATGGTCACATAGCTCGGGCATAGGGCCCTAGAATGATCCAATGATCATTTATTTGTAACTTTATGCATGCATGAGTAGGTTATTGCTGCTGGGCATGCTAGATATGTATTTGGAATCTGTTTTTACTATTCATGCACATGTTTAAGTTTTCTTGCTGAGCCTTGGCTCACGGGTGCTATGTGGTGTAGGTAAGAGAAAAGGAAAGCGAGACCATGCATAAGTTGGAGAGCTTTGGTGGCGGCGTCTGCATATGCAGTAGCTCCTCCACCACGACCGAGGATATCTCAGAGGAACTAGGGTTGTACCCCTTATTTTTCCGCTTAGGCCAACTAGTTGTGTAACTTTTGAGTTGTATATACCGTTTTAAACATTTGTTTGTAACATTTTTCGATCCCATGTACGTATGAAAGTTTTAAATGAATAGTCAATGCTCCTTGACCAAAAATTTTAACCCTAACCCTGTACATTAACCTTAGTTGCATGTTTATAACCAAACTACTTGATTAGCAAGTCTAACACTATTTCAAGTACACAGTGTAACAGTCCTGGATTGGGAGGACATTACAACTTGCCGCAAGGGGTGGTTCGTGAGGACCTTGATGGGATGCACTTGGAAGTAAGGCCTTAGTTATCGAGAGGCTACCATCAAGAAAAAGGTCAACTTTTCCATGAGCAGGTATCTGAACTCTGCTGTGAGGAGCCTTTTACTCACATAGTATGTGGGGTGTTGGACACGGCCTTCCTCGCGAACTAACATGGCGTTTATGGCAATCTCAGAGACAGCCATGTTGAGCAAGAGGGGTTCCTTGTCCATGAGCTTTGATCAGATATGAGGGTTGGCTATATGAGCCTTTATCTGTTGGAATGCCTGCTCACACTCCTCCGTCCTTTCGAACCTCTATCCTCCTCGACGGATGTTGAAGAATGGGATGAACTTGTCTGTCGCCTTTGAAACAAAGCGGCTCAAGGCTGCGATCCTCCAATTGAGGCTCTGGATATCTTTATGCCTTCGTGGAGATGGCATGAGGATTAGAGCTTTAATCTTCTTGAGATTGGCCTATATTCCCCAAGCACTGACGATGAAACCCAGGAATTTCCCAGAGGCAACCCCAAAGGTGCACTTTTGGGGGTTCAACTTCATTCCAAACTTGCGGAGAACCGAGAACATCTCTGCGAGGTCCCTCACATGGTCGGGGTCCTTTCTAGACTTTACCAGCATGTCGTCTACATACACCTCCATGTTACGTCCCAACTATTCTTTGAACATGCGATTCACGAGCCTCTGGTAGGTGTGCTCTAGACTTTTCAGTCCGAAGGGCATCACCTTGTAGCAGTAGATTCCCTTGTCTGTCTGGAAGTTGGTGTGCTCTTGATCTGCAACATGCATGAAAATTTGGTTGTTTCCCGAGTATGCATCCATGAAAGACATGAGTCCGTACCCAGAGGTGGCATCAACCATCTGATTGATCTTCGGTAGCGGGAAACAATCCTTGGGACTGGCCTTGTTAAGGTTAGAAAAATCTATGCAGGTCCTCTAGATGTCATTTGGCTTAGGTGCGAGGACCTGATTGGATACCCACTTGGGGTATTGTGCACTCCGGATCAAACCGTTCGCAAGTAGCTTGTCCACCTCTGTCTTTAGGGCTTTTGGTTTAGTCTGATCAAATGTTCTCTGCTTCTTTTGGATTGAAGCAACGTTGGGATCGACATTTAAGGCATGGAAAATGATATTTGGGTCAATGCTCATCATGTCGGAGTGAGACCAAGCGAAGACGTCCTGGTTTTCCTAGAGGAATGCTAGGAGCGAGTTTCAAACTTTTTCCTCTAGATTTTTCCCATTCTTAGTTCTCCTATTGGGAGTGGCTTCATCGAGAGATAACTCCTCAACTTCCGCCATTGGTTTGATTGCCCTCTCTTCCTGAACCCGCTGATCCAACTCATTGGCCTCCTCAACAAACACCTCCAACACTTCCGTGGCCTCAGGAAGACACTGTCCTCGGACCACCTCCTCAACTACCATAATTAGCTATCTGAGGGAAACTTTGTAGCATTGCTTCGCCTTCTTTTGGTCCCCTCAGGCTGTACCAATTCTCGAGTTCGTGGGAAATTTTATGCCCAGATGCCGAATGGAGGTGACGGCACTGAACTCCACCAAAATTTGATGCCCTAAAATGGCGTTATACGCAAAGGGACAATCAACCACCATGAAAGTGCAATATTTGAAGGCTTGGCGAGGCTCTTCCCCCAATGTCCGGGTAGCTTGATTTGGCCCATTGGTATGAGACCCTCTCCCGAGAATCTGTAAAGAGTCGAGGTGCACGGGGACAAGTTGCTTGTGGTCAGCCTGATCTTCTCATAAGTGGACTGAACAAGAGGTTCATTGAGCTCCCATTATCCACCAGGATCCTAGCCACCATTTTATTGGATTCTTGGCTCTCAATCACTAAAGGATCATGGTGCATAAAGTGAACTCTTCGAGCATCGCCCTCGGAGAATGTAATGACTTGGTCAGTCATCTGCGACATCTGGTTTGGAAAATGATCTATAGCCAACACATCATCGTCATGGTTTAAGTCCCACACATACCTATTATGTGAGCCCTTATAAGTTCCCCCTAAGTGGGGTCTTCCTGAGATAGTCCCTACTCTTCCGTTCACTAGAGGGGGCCTGTTTGTTGTTGGTCGTGGTGGAGCTATGGGAACCTGTCTTAAAGATAAGGGAGTAGTAGGTTGTGCAGGTATTCCTGCTGCTAGGGTTGGATCTTGGCGAGGCCTGCTCTGAGCATATTGGTGGAGGTTCCCCAACTTGTTTAGGTTCTCAATCTCATCTTTGTGCTGGCGGCACTCATTGGTGTGGTGCCCTATATTGCTGTGAAAATGACAAAACTTACCAGGTTCTCTCCTTTCCCTATCCCTCTGGATGGGTTGTGGCTTTCGATAATGAACATGTTGTTTCATAGCCATAAAGATATTCTCATGGGAGTCCACCAAGTCAGTGTACTCAGAGTACTGCGAGACATACTTCTCTCCAGGACTAGTTCCCTGTTCAGCCGATGCGGTCCCGTTTCCCTTAGGATTTCTTCCCTTACCTTTGCCCCCATGTCTGCTACTACTGGGGGTCCGATTGGGTGTGGCAGCTAAGGATGGAGTGGCATATCCAACACTAAATGTGGGCTGAAAAGCACTGTATCCAGTGGGCACCGCTACATATTCCGTTGGAGCCACACTAAAACTAGCAGGTAGCATGGTACTAAAGCCAACTCACAGGACGCTCGGACTGGATTGAACTCCCCCAAACTCAATTGAAAAGAAGTGTAAGGTGGATACAGGGTTCTCAAAATGATAGGGTTAGGCGTCGTCGGAGAAGGAAAGGCGACGGGTCCCCCAAACAATCCAATCTGAGCATCCTCTCAGCAGATATATTCTTGTGCACGACGGATGAAGTCGTCGAGTCGTTGACACCCTCTCTGTTGTAGGTCATCCCACAACGGGGACCCCGCACGGATGCTGACCTACAAATCCATTAGTTGTTGGACATCATCAACCTTCTAAGTCCTCGTAACTTCCTCCTTGAAGCACTTGATATACGCCTTGAGGGTCTCGAAGGGTCCTTGCTTTATATTGGCCAAAACATTGACCTCGAAGCTCACCTTCCGAGCTACTATAAATTGTCTCCGTAAGGAGGACAACAGTTGGTGCCACAACTGAATGGATCTCAACATTAATTTCTTGAACCATTCATTTGTCGATCACGTTAAAGTTATCGAGAACACATGACACTTGGCATCCTCGAAGATGCGATGGACCGACAACAGCCTGTTGAACTTTGAGAGGTCGTCACTGGGATCCATGCTGCCATCATAAGACGTGATGGTAGACATCTTGAAGCCCTGCGGAAAAGGGGCTTCCACTATGTGAGGAGCGTGTGGCTACCCATCTTCGTCATTCGAGTCGGAGTATTGGCCCTGAAGTCGGGCCATTCTGAGCATGATCCTTTTCAGACTATCTAACTCCGCGTAGAGCGGGTCCCAGTCTTGGTTGGCGCTTTATGCCGAGAATATCACCTTCAGGTGTTGAGATTGTCCCTGAGGTCCGATGGACCTTTCTTTGCGGGTTTATGCCCTTGGGTCTTATTGCACTGACAACCATTAAGGTCATCCTGCCTCGGAAGACACTATTTTCCTCGAGACGAGTCACCTCTGTTTCCCCGTCGGACTCAACATTCTCTATAACGCCCTCGGTAACCAAAACTGTTACAATGTGTGTTTAAAATAGTGTAAGACCTGCTTGTAAGGACCAAAATTTCCTAATAAGGTTTAGGACCTTGATTAGGAGGCCGGGAGGGCCATAATTGATTAATTGTGCCATTAAATGATTATATGAATGTTTATGTAAAATATATTATTATATGATGATAAATGCATGCATATGGGTCCAAATTTTATTAGAAGGGCATTTTGGTAATTTGGCCTGTTGAAGGGTAATTGTATATTTTCAAGCATGTTGGTGAATTATAAATAATACCACATTATAATGTGGATTTTATTCGAGCCATTCGGCATGAGACGATCTTTGAATGCAAGTTATCGGTCTGGTCATAACAGGGTTAATTTCAGGGCTCGAGGTAATTTGATGATTAGAATAATACCGGAAAGTAAAGGGTAATGGGATATGATTTATTAGTATTTGAGGATATTGAGAATAACGAGAATTGGCGGGCATTAATTATGATTAATGAGACAGGAGGGAAAGGACAGTTTTACCCTTGGTGGCCTTAAGAGGATTTTAAATGACCCAAGGGTACTTTAGTCTTTTGACCCTAAAGGATATATACCAGCCATTAGAAGCTTAGAAGGTTGCAGAAAAAAGAGCACTTCTTCCTCTTCATTCGTTCATCGTTTCTTCTTCTTTTCTTCTTGAATTTTGAAGCTCTTTTTGAGGAACCATGCTAGGGAACAAAGCTTTCATGATCTAAGGTTATGTTCTACCATTGAAGAGAGTGTGATTATGAGATTAAGGTGAGTTTTTAGCCATTTAAACTATGGTTCTACCTCTATTTTTCTTGTTGAGTTTCAATTGGGATTTTTGGTTGAAAGTTGAGAATTCAATGGGGTTTTTGGCAAAGTTTGGATAGGTTATGATTCCTAGGACATGTGGAGTGGACATTTGGTTTCATTTGGGGGGTTTGGACGGAGTTTGGGATCATTTTTTCAGGTTGGAAATTGAAAACTCGAAGGAATAAGAACCAGGGTTGTTCCAGCTTGGTCCTAGCGCTATAGCGCCCAAGGGAGGGCGCTATTGCGTTGTCCAGGGTCAGACTACCCTGGTTGTAGTGCTGGGGTGCTAGGGGGCAGTGCTGTAGCGCTACCCTGTTTTTCCTGATGCATATTGTGGGCATTTTTTAGGGTTTTTGGCTCGGAGTTTCAATTCATGTGGCTCAGGATCGAATCTATTCACCGTTTAGTTACGATTCGGGGTTCCGGAAGTGAGGTTTAGGTCAAGAACCTTTCATTGCTCATTTTCATTAATTGGAAGTTATATTTGGTTATGACTAGGTGATCGCTAAGGGATTAAAGGATTGATCGTTCTAAAGGGTCGTTCAATTGTTATTTCTCGCTCGAACCAAAGGTAAGAAAACTGCACCCCATATGTGACATGCATGGTTATTAATGAGGCATGTTGAGTGTTTAAATGTGGACATTGATTGCATATCAAATGCTTAGAAAATCTTGCTTACTTGTGAATGGCACTGACTTATTAGTCAGAATCGACAATGGTGTTGGTATTAACTGTGAAGTTGTGACTTACTAGTCAAGTTCGGCAGTAATACCGAGCACTGGTCGTATGGTATTGTCTTATGAGTCAAGAACTATATTAGCGTGTTTTTAACGCAAGCCGAAAAGATTAGATCTAATCGACATAAGCATTTTCATCATAAGCATGAAATGCTTGACCGACCTTAAGTTCGATGAAAACTAAAAGCGCTTGTCTAGTCTAAAGGGTAGTTATTTAGAGCCAGAGCCAGAAAGGCTAAGGTGACCTACATGTCACATGGCTAGGAGGGTATGGGACCTCAGAGATAGACTTATCAGTTATCTACACAGAGATGGACTTATCAGTCATCTAATCGAGATGGACTTATCAGTCATCTGACCGAGATAGACTTATCAGTCATCTGACCAAGATAGACTTATCAGTCATCTGACCGAGATAGACTTATCAGTCATCTAATCGAGATAAAATTATCAGTCATCTGACCGAGACAGACTTATCAGTCATCTGACCGAGACAGACTTATCAGTCATCTGACCGAGACAGACTTATCAGTCATCTGACCAAGATAGACTTATCAGTCATCTGACCGAGATAAACTTATCAGTCATCTCATCAAGATGGACTTATCAATCATCTGATCGAGAAAGACTTATCAGTCATCTGACTGAGATAGACTTATCAGTCATCTGACCGAGATAGACTTATCAGTCATCTAATCAAGATAGACTTATTAGTCACCTATTTAGAGAATGACTTATTATTCAACTATTCAAAGAGACTTATTAGTCATCTACCTCAGAGCGAGAGACTTATTAGTTATCTACTCAGAGCACATGACCCCACAAATGTTTATGTGTACATGTTTGCATGCATGAGTAAGGTTATTATTGCTAGGCATGCCTATTAAGACTTAGTAACATGTTATTACTTGTTCATGAGCATATTGAGTTTTCTTGCTGGACTTCGGCTCACGGGTGCTATGGGGTGCAAGTAAAGGCAAAAGAAAGCTGGACCATCTTTGAGTTGGAGAGCTTATGTGACGATGTGTACATATGCGATTGCTCGACCGCCACGGCCGAGGGTTGAAAGAGGAACTAAGGTTAAACCCTATTTTGCTGCTTAGGTCGGCTGGTTGCAAATATTTTGTTGTAATTAACCTTTAAATTATATTTTTTGGATCCCAATGTATATGGTAAACGTTTTAGTGAAACGTTATATCTTAACCAAAAATGTTAATCCTAAACCACTAATCGTACTTAGTTACACGATTATGGCCAAATGACTCGGTTAGCGAGTTTAGCACTGTTTAAATGCACACCGTAACGGTCCCTGGAGATTAAGGCGTTACAACTTGGTATCAGAGTGAGCCAAGGTTAAGGGTTCCTGAAGACAAGGTGGGCATGTACACTCATCTCTAAAGACAGCTTCACTCAGGGTATGGTAACTATTTCTGTAGTTATGTGTTTAACTGCTTGAATGGAATGTAAATGCTTTACATGCACATTATATTAGGGAGCATGAGATTATGATAGATCCTGGATCTTGACTATTAAATGATTATATGATTACATGCTATGTGAACATTTATGAATGTGATTATATGATTACCTGCTCCGTGATTATGTAAATGTATTAATTGCATGCTGGAGTTGGAAGCATGAGGTATATGTTGGAAGAGCAGGGATTATGAGTGATGTATGAATGCTATGAGCATGTTTTTAGCACTACAGTGGTTTGTGATTGTAGTGTGGTAAGATTGTTCCCATGGGGAAAGCTCTTGATATGATCATCATGTTTAATGGGTCAAGTTATTGACTGCACATTCAATCAGCAGGTATGTATCCAAGGCAGATAATGAGGCCTGATGGTGGCTATACTGATGCTGGGAGTTTCAGCCAGGGGTTGAGTTCTTCATCTGCCCCTTAGAATTTCCAGCAAATGTTTACAGATGTGCAATTAAGATTGCAAATGCAAGAGGAAGAGATTAGGTGTTTGAAGCAACAGCAGAATCTGTCGGGGAGCACCTCTTCATTTTCTATGCTAGGAGTGGCACCAGTTGTATCTCAGCCTAGGGTTGAGAGCATATGGGAATTTCTTTGTGGAAGATTCGAGGAGTATTACCCTCCAGTCTTCGAGGGAGGCCTAGATCCATTCGGAGCTAAGCAATGGATGGGCATGTTCAATTCCATCCTCGATAGTATGGGGCTGGTGGGTCACGATAGGGTGATCTGTGCTACATATGTACTGCAAGATGATGCCTGGACATGGTGGGAAGTAGTGTCCTAGACACGAGACACAGCTATGATGGATTGGAAAGACTTTAGGCAGCTATTCAATGAAAGGTATTACTGTGATGCAGCCCATACTGCTAAGATGAATGAGTTTATGAACCTGGTTCAGGGCAATGCAACAGTAACCGAGTATGTTAACAGATTTGATGTGTTGGCCAAGTTTGCTTTTGATATGGTACCCACAGATGTAGCTCGGAAGGAAAAGTTTATCCAAAGATTGAGTTCCAGGATAGCTCAGGGCGTTAGAGTTGCCCCAGTGCATGAAACCTCCACCTACGCTGAGGTGGTAGGGAAGGCTCTTACTGTTGAGAACATAAGAAATGAGAAGAAGATTGCCAGAGAGCACGAAGCTCAGGCAGTGACACCTCCATTTATTGGAGCTAGCAAGAAAAGGACCTGGATGACTTATCCAAAATGCGCCCAGTGTAAGAGACATCATCTGGGAGAATGTCAGGGAAAGGCATGTTACTTTATATGGAATGGTTGGGTATTTCATGAAGGATTGCCCAAGCTGAGGAGCAGATGAGCAAAAGGGGATGGACAGCTCGACTCCAGCTTGAGTGTTTATTTCGAGGCAGTTGGAGACTGAGACTGAGGCTGGTTCCTCAGGGGTGGCAGGTCAGCTTTCTAGTTTTGATTTTTGTATTGTGCTGACTAGTTTGGTGCCATGTTTTTTTTTTTTTTTTGTTGCATCTAGAGAAGCATAAATTTGTTATGCAGATTGCATGATTATGTTGTGATGAGTTAGAGTTTCGGTGGAAAGGACTAATCAGTTATTTTGATAAAGTTGGTTATGGCTGACTTCGGTATGATCCTGGATATGGATTGGTTAACCAAGTGTGGGGGCAATGCTAGATCGTAAGGAAAGGATAGTAACTCTTGGGTTTGAGAGTGGGAAATCCTTGTGGTAGTTGGCACTGTGCATGAATTTGGTATGCTTATGACATCTGTATTTAGAGCTAGAGATCTATTGCAGGAGGATGCATAGAACTCCTAGCTAGTGTGGTGGACACCACTTAGGTCGTGCCAGTGGGATCAGGACAAACTGGATTAGTCTGTGAGTTCTGGATGTATTTCCAGGTGATTTGCCAGGGTTATCTTTACACAAAAAGATAAATGGTGATTGGATTGGTGCCAGGGATGGAATTGGGTTTAGGGCATTGTATTGAACAGCTTCAACAAAGTTGTAAGACCTAAAGGCTCGGTTATTGAGTAAGATGGTATTCTCCAAGGTGGATCTTTGATCTGGTTATTACCAGCTATAGATCAGGGATAACGATATGCAGAAGACTGCTTTTTATATTAGAAAAGGGCATTGGGAGTGCTGAGTTATGTTTTGAGGAATTGGTTAACACTAAGTTATGGTTGGATGGATTAGACGAGCAAGAGTATTCAAGGATTATCTGAATTGGATTTGTGATCGTCTTGGATGATGGTATTAGGATATACTCTCAGTTAAAGATTTTCCAAGGTCAAGGAACACCTTAGAGGGCAGGAGTTTCCTTGGACTGGCAGGATATTAAATGTACTTTGTGAATGGGTTCTGAGTCTTCTTACAGATCAGAACTAGTTAGTAGGTTGTTATGACACTTCAGTGACAGGGAAAAAGGGATTGCTTATGCATCATGTTATTTGAAGGATCTGACCAGAGCTAGAGTGGAGTTTCTGGTGGGTCAAGTGGCCAGCTGTATACTTGAGTTTACTCTCGTAGAGAGGATTAAAGGAAAACAATTAAGTGAACCACAGATGGGAGAATTGAGTAAAAATTCTTAGCTCGATTAGCTAAGGATTATGCAGTGTCAGGTATGAGCTTATTGCGGTATAAGGATCGGATTCAGAATCCAATGGGCACTGGAATTGAATGGGAGATTCTGAATGAATCTTATACTACTCTCTTTTTCTCTTCATCCAGGCATTGGGAAAAGGTACTAGAGTTTGAAAGTTTTATACTGGTGGTCTGGGATGGAGAGAGACATAATGGAATACATGACAAAGTTTTTAACCTGTTAGCAGGTCAAGGAAGAATATCAGAACTAGTAAGGTCGTTATAGCCTTTGTGCATTCCATAGTGGAAATAAGGAAACATCGCGATGGGTTTCGTGGTGGGGCTACCCAGGTTAGTGGGTCAGCGTGATTTGGATTGGGTCATTATGGACCAGTATTTCAGGTGAGCCACTTCTATCAGTAAGGACAAGTAACACAGCTGATCATTATTCAGATCTTTGTGTGAGAAAGGTAGTACGCCTTCATAGAATTCGACATCCATCTTATCAGATGAGACTCTATTATTACTTCCAAGTTTTGGGGAAGGCTGTAGAAAGAATAAGGTTCTGAGGAACAAAGTTATACCTTGAGTTAAGGTATGTTACAAAAACAGTGAGGTCGAGGGAACGACATGGGAAACTAGAATCAGTTGTGCGGAATTTATATTCCGGGCTGTTCAAGAAAAAATTCGAGGACAAAATTTCTGTAAGGAGGGGATAGTTATAATGACCCAAATTTCCTAATAAGGTTTAGGACCTTGATTAGGAGGCCGGGAGGTCCATAATTGATTTATTATGCCATTAAATAATTATATGCATGTTTCTGTGAATTATATTATTATATGATGATAAATGCATGCATATGGGTCCATATTTTATTATAAGGGAATTTTGGTAATATAGCCCGTTGAGGGCGTAATTGTATATTTTCTTGCATGTTGGTGAATTATAAATAATAGCACATTATAATTTGGATTTGTTCGAGCCATTCACCATGAGACGATCTTTGAATTCAAGTTATCGATTTGGTCATAACGGGGTTAATTTCGGGGCTCGGGGTGAGTCTCCGGGTAATTTGGTGATTAGAACATTACCGGGAATTAAAGGGTAATGGGATATGATTTATTAGTATTTGAGAATATTGATAATAACAGGAATTAGAGGGCGTTAATTATGATTAACGAGATAGGCGGGAAATGATAGTTTTACCTTTGGTGGCCTTAAGAGGATTTTAAATGACCTAAGGGTATTTTAGTATTTTGACCCTAAAGGATATATATCATCCATTAGAAGCTTAGAAGGCTGTAGAAAACAGAGCACTTCTTCCTTTTCATTCGTTCATCATTCCTTCTTCTTTTCTTCTTGAATTTTGAAGCTCTTTTTGAGGAACCAAGCTAGGGAACCAAGCTTTGATGATCTAGGGTTATGTTCTACCATTGAAGAGGGTGTGATTCTGAGATTGAGGTGAGTTTTTAGCCATTAAAACTATGGTTCTTCCACTGTTTTTCTTGTTGAGTTTAAGTTGGGATTTTTGGTTGAAAGTTGAGAATTCAATGGGGTTTTTGGCAAAGTTTGGTTAGTTTATGATGCCTAGGACATGTGGAGTGGATATTTGGGTTCATTTAGGGATTTGGATGGAGTTTGGGATCATGTTTTTCAGGTTGGAAATGGAAAACTCGAAGGAAGAAGAACCAGGGTTGTTCCATCCTGGTCCCAGCACTATAGCGCCCAAGGGAGGGCGCTACTGCGCTGTCTAGGGCCAGACTGCCCTGGTTGTAGCGCTGGCGTCCGAGGGGCAGTGCGATAGCGCTACCTTGTTTTTCTTGATGTATATTTTGAGCATTTTTTAGGGTTTTTGGCTAGGGTTTCAATTCCTAAGGCTCGGGATCGAATCTACTCACCATTTGGGTACAATTCGGGGTTCCGAAAGTGAGGTTTAGGTCAAGAACCTTTCATTGCCCATTTTCATTAATTGGAAGTTATATTTGGTTATGACTAGGTGACCGCTAAGGGATTAAAGGATTGATCATTCTAAAGGGTCATTCAATTGTTATTTCTCGCTCGAACCAATGGTAAGAAAACTGCACCCCAAATGTGACATGCATGGTTATTAATGAGGCATGTTGAGTGTTTAAATGTGGACATTGATTTCATATCAAATGCTTAGAAAATCTTACTTACTTGTGAATGGCACTGACTTATTAGTCAGAATCGGCAATGGTGTTGGTATTAACTGTGAAGTTGTGACTTACTAGTCAAGTTCGGCAGTAGTACCGAGCACTGGTCGTATGGTATTGGCTTATGAGTCAAGAATGGTATTAGCGTATTTAACGCAAGCCGAATAGATTAGATCTAATCGACATAAGAATTTTCATCATAAGCACGAAATGCTTGACTGACCTTAAGTTCGATGAAAACTAAAAGCGCTTGTCTAGTCTAAAGGGTAGTTATTTAGAGCCAGAGCCAGAAAGGCTAAGGTGACCTACACGTCACATGGCTAGGAGGGTATGGGACCTCAGAGATAGACTTATCAGTTATCTACACAGAGATGGACTTATCAGTCATCTAATCGAGATGGACTTATCAGTCATCTAATCAAGATGGACTTATCAGTCATCTAATCAAGATGGACTTATCAGTCATCTGACCATGATAGACTTATCAGTCATCTGACCGAGATAGACTTATCATTCATCTAACTGAGATAGATCAGTCATCTAATCGAGATGGACTTATTAGTCAACTGACCAAGATAGACTTATCATTCATCTGACCAAGATAGACTTATCAGTCATCTGACCGAGATAAACTTATCAGTCATCTCATCAAGATGAACTTATCAGTCATCTGACCGAGATAGACTTATCAGTCATCTGACTGAGATATACTTATCAGTCGTCTGACCGAGATAGACTTATCAGTCATCTATTTAGAGAGTGACTTATTATTAAACTATTCAGAGAGACTTATTAGTCATCTACCTCAAAGTGAGAGACTTATTAGTCATCTACTAAGAGCACTGGACTCCACAAATATTTATTTGTACTTATTTGCATGCATGAGTAGGGTTATTACGGCTAGGCATGCCTATTAAGACTTAGTAACATGTTATTACATGTTCATGAGCATATTGAGTTTTCTTGCTGGACTTTGGCTCAAGGGTGCTATGTGGAGCAAGTAAAGTCAAAAGAAAGTTGGACCATCTTTGAGTTGGAGAGCTTAGGTGACGATGTATACATATGCGACTACTCGACCGCCACGGCCGAGGGTTGAAAGAGGAACTAGGGTTAAAACCTATTTTTCCACCTAGGTCGCCTGGTTGTAAATATTTTGTTATAATTACCCTTTGAATTATATTTTTGGGATCCCAATGTTTATGGTAAACGTTTCAGTCAAACGTTTTATCTTAACTAAAAATTTTAATCCTAAACCACTAATCATACTTAGTTACACGATTATGGCCAAATGACACGGTTAGCGAGTTTAGGACTGTTTAAATGCACACCGTAACGCTCCCTGGAGATTAGGGCGTTACAACGATCCCTGGAGAATAAGGCGTTTAGTACACTTATCATCAGCCCTGACTCCCTTAGGTTGTACGTTTACATTACATATAACAGTCATATAAGTTACAGAACACACATACATTCAATTACAGGGAATCTCAGTCCCATTCACAGCCACATGTGTGTAGTTTTCTTACCTCGAGTCCCGAGCAATGGATAAAGAACGGTTTCGAGCACGATCCTAGTCCTGAGACTTAACGGTAACCCTAGTAACAACCAACAATGGATAACTATCAAATTCTAATCCAATTAAATGTTTTGGAAACAAATACTAGCCTCCGGGACCTCGAATTCTACTAAACAGAGTAATAGACTTCGTCCCGAGAACTTAGGTTTAAATCATCGGCCTCCCCGAGCCTAAAGACCAACCTAGGCTATGGCTTCCTAGGCGGGCAGTGACCTGGCCCTAAAGGTCATGGCATGCCTCTAGTCAAAGGCGCCAACCTCATGCTCCAGGGGGGAGGCGGGTTGCGACTTTCCCCCTAGGGTCGCAGCGCACCCATCAATCAGCAAGCCTTCCCAGGTCCTTCTAGGCACGCGGGTCGCGGCACCCATTAACTAGGTCGTGATGCGCCCCCATGAACCCAGAAATCCCTGGGTTTCCAACGTTTTTTCCCCAACTCTCAGCCCTAAAATCCAATCTCAAAACATACCCCAGCCAAAACCAGGTTCAGATTTCTCAGTACTACTTCAAAAACAATCTATATAACCTAAAACACCAACTCAAATTCCCTTCAATTCTAAACTCAATAGCTAACCCATGCACCCTTAAACAAAACCAAACCCAATAGAATTTAGCAATTTGAAGTTAGAATCTTACCCAAGTTGATAGCCTAATCTCCTCAAAAAGTCTTTGACTGATCCTAGCTTTAATTTCCCATGTTCTCCCAACTTAATTCCTTGAGTTTTTCTCCTTCAAGCTTCAAAGTTTCCTTTAGGTTCTAGAGAGGGAAAGAGAGAACGTAAGTGTTAGGGAGAGAGAGTGCTGACAGCCTTCCTTAGTGATTCTGGTATTTTCCTAAAGTTTCTGAGTATATCCTTAACACAAAGACAGAAATACCCCTTAATTAATCCAGCCTCTTTTATTGCCCTTAAGGGCAAAATGGTCATTAACCCCAATTCCTGCTAATTCCTCGAATCATCATTCAAATTCCCAATTAATCCCGTCATGTCCAACTAATTACCAAATACTTACCCATTAGCCGATATGTTCCCAAATATATGTAAAGTTTCCCAAAATACCCCTAGGCTCACCCCGAGCTGGGTATTAAACCCCGTTGTGACTATTATGCTAATCCACTCACTAGGATCTCCTTGTGCCGTATACCGCAAATATATTCACATAATAATGTGGTCTCAACCATTTAACACATATAATCACATTTATGCCCTTAATGGGCCAAAATTACAAATATGCCCTCATAAACAATAATGGGCCCACATGCATATTTAATACTTATAATCATGCATCTAAATATATTCATATCATCATATATATCATCCATGCCACATAGTCACAAATTTAATCAATTAATCACACACATACCCAATTATTCCCTCTCGGCACGCTAATCAAGGCACTAAACCCTATTAGCATTTTTAGGTCGTTACATTCTCAATGTTAATCGAGATGTTGATGTCGCGCTCTCTGTCGCGGGGAAATTTTGCATGTTGACCCCTCGTCCATTGTTCATGTGGTTATGACGAGGTGATTGAGGGTCACCACCTCCGGGCCTCACCAGATCCGTATTGGCCCACCTGGGCGGAACACCCAGGGCTCCACGGGCGCTGGCGGCCTGGCGATGTCCTCGGGATCCTGCGCCTTCACCTACGCTAGTTGGCCTCAGGATCTGGTTATCTTTGGGGTTCCAACGAGCCTTCTTTGATTTCAAAGCAGGGTTATCGCCAACCTTACCTTTGCCATGGTCATATGGCATAGGTGGGGTTCTATCTCTAGCTGGGTGCATGGGAGGCACGCCATCCAACGGATCTTGCACCATCTCAATCAGGTGGCATTCCAGCTAGGGGCATGGGGGGCACACCAGCTAGCTGCCCAAACGGTACTTCGCCATGGGGGTCCACTCGCAGCCATTGGGCCGCCAGAGTAGCCCTCATGGCATTAACCATCTCCTGCAGGGCGGCGATGTTACCCTCTTGGGTATCGATCTTCTGTTGTTGAGTGGCCACCTGGTCATGGAGTGCCACCACTTCTGGTGTCTCCTCTGCATCCATGGGATGAGGATATTCCTCCTCATTGTAATCATTGTCGCCCCGTCATCCATGCCATTGTACTCGGCATTTTCGTCGTAGTCTTCCACCCCGTCGGGGTGGTCTTGCGATGACATGTGACTGGTTTCTCCTCCCTCAGCTACAACATGAGGGGTGGCTATCATCTGGTGCATTCCTTTGAGTGGTCATCGTGAATTTTTTCCAAGCTTTCTTCAATCTCTCAACGAAAGCACCAAAATGTTAACTATCTTTTTCGCTACCAACTTAATCAGAGAGAATAAAGAAAAAACAAGTAAATAACACAGGGTTTTACGTGGTTCAGGCTATGAAAGAGCCCTATTCAACAAGTCTCTATTATTTAGTGAGCTTGAAGCTTGTAGTAGAAAACTTTAATGGTGATTCTCACACAGCGTATATATTGCACTGAGTACAGATTTTCTCTCTTTAAAAAATTGAACCCTTTACAAGGAGATTTCCCAGCCCTATTTATATAGGCTGGGGTCATTCATGTTAATCATCTCTCATTCATATCAAATTCCCTCCATCTTGGGGTATTAATGTTAAGTTAATACAAAAAGGATCGTACTAAAATAAACACTATGGCCCACGCAGATTCTACAGGGCCCATTACAGAAAGTCACACACCAACTTTATGGGGAACATATCTGTGACTGTTAGGGTGAGGCGCATGTTTTCCCATGTCAGGCGGCATTGTTGGAAATGTCGATTGTCGAGTGTACGAACTCGACACCACTAATCGAGGCCCGCCAAAAATTTTCCGATGATCCTCTCGAGGCCAACACCCATTGTGACTGACACATGGCATCAATTCCAAGCCCGAGGACCGGAGTCCTAGTCTTGGAGAATGGCCAAGTGAGAAAGGCCCCTGGGGCGTGACCTCGCCTGGAGACATCCTCTCCTTGAGGGAAGACCTCGAGGCATGGCCTCACCTGGAGGTATCCATGCTTCAAAACTGACTTGAGACGTGGTCTAACCTGGAGACATCCTCGCTTTGAGGGAAGACCTCAGGGCGTGGCCTTACCTGGAGACATCCACGACTTGGCTGGACTGGACTTCATCGAAGAACTCGCACCCTAAGGACTTCATGGCCTGTCGCTAATTAAACTAATAGCCACGTGTCGGACGACCAAAACATGGACAACATGGGTCTTTTCCCTAGCCTTGGTTGGAATTAGTTAGGACCAGAAGTATTCAGAAATACCAAAGGAAGCCTTAGTACTTAGCAGCTCTCATTCACACACACTCTCTCTCTCTCGTTCATCTCTTTCTCTCTTGGGCACTAAGGGATTCTTGAATTTTTAAGGAGGAAGGCTTGGAGACTTAAAGCTTGGTGCTAGGTATTGATTTAAGGTGCAGCTAGGAGGATGAATCCAAGCTGAGGTAACGTTTTTGGTCCTGTAAACTCTAAGTTTTTATTTTCCATTTTTGGTGTTCTTGAGCTTCAAAGCTCAAGGTGGGATTTATGGATTTCTATGAGATTTTGGGTATATTTTTGTGTTATATTGTTATTCTATATGAATTTCTTTGAGTTTATAACTCAATTATTAGTTTAATTATTATTTAGGATGAATTTTGAGGAACTGAGCTTGAGAAAAATGTTGGAAAATTTGGTTCGCGGGTTCGTGGAGTCGCGCCGCGGTGCTGTTCTTGGAGCATCGTGGCCTGCACAAACTCAGGGGCTAAGGATGGTTCTCTGAACCTCCTTAGGGCCACAGCGTGTGTCTGGGAGGTAAGGGAATTTTCTCTCTGACTTGTAGAGGGTCACAGCGCTTGTGGGGGCGCCACGACTCAAATTGAGGTTTTTGGCCAAACAGGGTTTTTAATCTCGAGAACTCAAACCTAAAGGCTCGGGAAGAGTTCTACTACCTGGTTTAGTATAATTTGAGATCCCAAAGGCTAGGAATTTACCCTGAAGCTTTTTAATAGTCTAGTGCTTGATGGTTGTCCATTATTGTGTTGTGACTAGGTTATACTATTAAGTTTCGGGAGTAAGGATCGCACTCGGGATCATCATATGCTATCCACTCGGGACTCAAGGTAAGAAAATTGCACCCTTGTTGTGATTAGGGCTCGGGCCCCTGTTAATGAATACGACTATGATTATGCTTGTGATTACTTGATTAGGCATGCTTGTATGTGATGTATTTGATTACGTGTTTGGAAAATTGTATATTGATTATACCTGATTTGAAAGCTCAGCCTAAGAGAGAGCTGGGATTGGCAATACGCTTGCGGAACGCATGACGTTTTGGCTAGGGCAACCTAGGAGTGCAATATGCACTTGTCTAGGTCGAACGCCACCTAAATAATTAGAAGTGTGGTCTAAACTTGTCTAACTCATTTGTTGTTTAAATTGGGCTATATGTTTGTTTGAGCAGGGTTGTTACTGCTAAGCTTGTTATTTATATTCTAGTACTTATTTGAATCTCTTGATTTAAGTTTTCTTGCTTAGCCTTAACTCACGGGTGCTATATGGTGCAGGTAAGGGAAAGTGAAAGTTGGACCAGCCATGAGTTGGAGAGCTTTAAGGTCGGCGTGTACATTTGCAGCTGCTCGACTGCCATGACCGAGAATTCAAGAAGGACTAGAGTCAAATCCTATTTTTGTCGCTTAGACCGACTTATGCTGTACACTCACCACTAATGACAAGCTTGACTTAGGGTTTGGTAACTATTTATGTGGTTATGTGTTTAACTTCCTAAATAAGATATAAATGCCTTATATGCCTATCTTATTAGGGAGCATGAGATATACTAATACGGCTTGGCCCTTGACCACTATGTGTACATGAAAAGGCATGCTTATCAGCATCGCTATTGTAAGATAGTGTTATTGAAATGCTTGTTAGCATTGTGGTTGCATATATTTGCTTAATTGTTTATGTTGGGCCATGGGGTGACTTCAAAAAACTTGTTATCATTGCCTGATCAGCTAAGTCGTTGATTGCAGATATACTTGGAGAGCTATGCCTCCAAGGCGATCAATTCGACTAGCTGGCGCTGAGATTGAGGCTAGAGATGATAACACGGGTCAGAACCCTATGCCAGTCCCTGAGAACAAGCAACAGATGCTTGCTGATATGCAGGCCAGACTTCAAAGTCAAGATGAAGAGATTCGCTTACTAAGGTAGCAGGTTCCACTAGGGAATGCTGCACCAAACATGCCACCTGCAGTGGTACCAATCTATAGCAGCTTGAGGTTGAAAACAGGTGGGAACCATCGTACAAAAGATTCAGAAAGCAACATCCTCTAACCATTGAGGAAGGACCAGATCCACCCAAGGCTGAGCAGTGGATGAGTCTGACTACCTCCATCCTTGATTTTATGAGAGTGATAGCACCCATGAGCCAAGGCTCAATAAGAAAAATTAAATAAAGAGATTCAACTAAGCAACAGAATATAAATAACAAGCTTAGCAGTAACAACCCTGCTCAAACAACCACATAGTCCAATTTAAACAGCCAATGAGTTAGACAAGTGCAGACCGTACTTCTAATTATTTAGGAAGTGCATATTGCACTCCCAGGTTGCCCTGGCCAAAACAGCCCGTGTTCCGCATGCGTATTACCTACCTCGGCTCTCTCTTAGGCTGAGCTTTCAGATAATGTATAATCAACATACAATTTGTCTAACGCACAATCAAATACAACATATACAAGCATGCCTAATAAAGTAATCACAGGCATAATCATAGTCATATTCATAAATAGGGGCCTAATCCCTAATCACAACCAGGGTGCAACTTTCTTACCTCGAGTCCCGAGCAGATAGTGTATGGCGATCCCGAGCGCAATCCTTACTTCCGAGCCCTAACGGTATAACCTAGTCAAGGTTAATTCCTAGCCTCCGGGATCTCGAATTCTAATAAACCGGGTAGTAGAACCCTTCCTGAGCCTTTGGGTTTGAGTTCTCGAGCTTAAAAACCCCATTTGAAAAAAATCCTCCATTTGAGTCACGGCGCCCCCACAAGCGTTGCGTCCTTCTACAAGTCATAGAGAAAATTCCCTTACTTCCCTAGACATGCACCGCGGCGCAGCCCACCCAGCGCTGCAGTGCTAAGGTTATTCAAAGAACCACCCCTAGCCCCTGAGTTCACGCCAGCTGCAACACTCCAAGAACAACACCGCAACACGACCCTGAGAACCCAGATTTTCCAACCTTTTTTTCCCGAGCCCAATTCCTCAAAATTCATCCTAAATAACAACTAAACCCATAATTGAGTTATAAACTCAAAGTAATTCATCCAGAACAACAATATAACACCACAATATACCCAAAATCCCATAGAAGCCCATAAATCCCACCTTGAGCTTTGAATCTTAAGAACATCGAAAATGGAAAATGAAAAATTAGAGTTTACAAGACCGAAAACATTACCTCAGTTGGGATTCGTCCTCCTAGTTGCACCTTAAATCAATACCTAGCACCAAGCTTTAAGTCTCCAAGCCTTCCTGTTAAAAAATTCAAGAACCCTCTAGTGCCCAAGAGAGAAAGAGATGAGCAAGAGAGAAAGAAACAGTGAATGGAAGTTGTTGAGTACTAAGGCTTCCTTTGGACTTTCTGAAAACTTCTAGTCCTAACTAAGTCCAATCAAGGCTAGGGAAAAGACCCTAATGCCCCTAACCCAAGTGCTTTCCCTTTAATGCCCTCAAGGGCAAAATGGTCATTCTCCACATTTCCCACTAATCCTCAAATAGCACTATAAATTCTCAATTAATCACGACATACCCAATTAATCACCAAATAACCTCCCATTACCCGATAAATCCCGACTACGCACTAGATTACTGAAATACCCCTAGGCTCACCCCCGAGTCGGGTATTAGACCCCATTGTGACTTTACCATTACCTAGCTCACTAGGATCGCCTCGAGCCGAATATTGCCAATATATCTACATAATAATGTGGTATCCATCACATAACACACATAATTACATTTATACCCTCAACGAGTCAAAATTACAAAAATGCCCTTATTAACAAAAATGGGCCCACATGCATATTTAATACACATAAACATGCATGAGTATTCATATCACAATATAATTCATTTATGCCACATAATCACACATATATTCATTTAAATTGACCTATTAATCCATTTATGCCCTCCTGATGCACTAATCGAGGCACTAAGCCTTATTAGTGAATTTGGGACGTTACAACTATACCCTCCTACTGAAAATTTCGTCCTCGAAATTTACCTGAACAATTTGAGATACTGATCTCGCATATCTAACTCTAGCTCCCATGTCGCTTCCTCGACCCTGCTGTTCCTCCACAAAACTTTAACTAGAGGAATCGTCTTGTTCTTCAGAACCTTGTCTATTTTATCTAGGATCTGAACTGGTCGCTCCTCATAAGACAAGTCTGTTTGTATCTCTAAATCCTCCTAACCCAGCACATGGGTTGTGTCTGACACATACTTCCGAAACATAGAGACGTGAAACACGTCATGGATTCCTGATAATAACAGGGGCAAAGACAATCTATATGCTACCTACCCGATCCTTTCTAGGATCTCAAAAGGTCCTACAAACCTAGGGCTCAGCTTGCCCTTCACCCCAAACCTTTTTACTCTCCCCTGTTGTGAAACTCGCAGAAAAACGTGGTCCCCTACCTGGAACTTTATGCTCCTACGCTTAGGGTCAGCGTAGCTTTTTTGTCTACTTTGTGAGGCGAGCATTTGAGCTCTGATCTTCTCAATAGCCTCATTAATCGTCTGAACCATCTCAGGACCCAAATACTTCCTCTCTCCCATTTCATCCCAATGAATGGGTGACCTACACTTCGTGCCATACAACATCTCATATGGAGCTACTCCAATCATCGATTGATAGATGTTATTGTATGAAAACTCAATCAACGGAAGATACTTACTCCAGGACCTCTCAAAATCCAGTACACATGCTCTAAGCATGTCCTCCAATATTTGAATCATCCTCCTAGACTGCCCGTTTGTCTAAGCATGATAAGCTGTACTGAACTTCAGTTGAGTCCCCATAGCCTTCTGTAGTCTCCCCCAAAACATGGAGGTAAAAATGGGATACCGGTTCGACACTATAGATTTTGGAACCCCATGGAGACGTACAATCTCCCTCACGTATAGTTCTGCATACTGGTCCACGGTATAGCTTGTTCTCACTGGCAGAAAATGAGATGACTTGGTATATCTATCTACCATCACCCATACCGAGTCATGTTGCCCCAGTGTCCTGGGCAAGCCTCCTACGAAATCCATAGTAACGTCTTCCCTCTTTCACTCGGGAATACCTAGAGGTTGTAACAACCTCGCTGGTGTTAGCCTTCACCTGCTGACAGGTTAGACACTTCGCCACATAGTCAACCACATATTTCTTCATCCCAGGCCACCAATACAATGACCTTATATCCTGATACATCTTCGTGGTGCCTGGATGTAATGAAACGGTTTGGTATGAGATTCGTCAAGGATCTCTCGTCTGATACCCGCGTCCATTGGATCACAAATCCGTTCCTTGTATCTCAGCAAACATGTAATGCCCTAAATTCCCTAATAAGGTTTAGGACCTTGATTAGGAGGCCGGGAGGGCCATAATTGATTTATTATGGTATTCAATGATTATATGCATGTTTACATAATTTATATTATTATATGATGGTGAATGCATGCATATGGGAGTATTTATTATTATAAGGACATTTTGGTAATTTGGCCGTTGTGGGCGTAATTGTGTATTTTGGGTGCATGATTGTGATTAATTAATACAGCCACATTATAAGGTGGATTGGTTCGAGCTATTCAGCATGAGACAATCATGAGATGAAAGTGTCCGGTCTAGTCATAACGAGATTAAGTTCGGGGCTCGGGGTGAGTCTCGGGGTGAATTTAATGATTAGAGCATTACCGGGAATTAAAGGGTAATGGGATATGGATCATTGGTGTTTGAGATTATTGAGAATAACAGGAATTGGAGGGTGTTAACTGTGATTAATGAAATAGGTGCGAAAGGACGGTTTTGCCCTTGGTGGCTGTTAAGGTTTTATTTTAGACCTAAGGGTATTTAGGTCTTTTTACTCTAAGAGATATATATCAGCCATTAAGGCTATAGAAGAGTAACAAAAACAGAGTTTCTTTTCCTTCTCTCCCGATAGATTTTCTTCCTCTTTTCTCTTTGGATTTTCAAGCTCAGTTTGAGGAATTAAGCCAAGGAACCAAGCTTAGCCAAGATAGGGTTGTGCTCCACCATTGAAGAGGGTGTGTTGCCAAGATTAAGGTGAGTTTCTAGCCACTAGAACTCTTGATTTTGCTCTGTTTTCTAAGTTAAGTTTCAGCTGGTTTTTGGGTTGGAAACTTGGGAATTGGTTGGAGTTTTGGCTAGGGTTCTTGGGGTTGTGGTCCCTAGGACATGTGGAGATGGTATTTGGGTTCATTTGGGAGTTAATTTGATGTTTGGAAGCTTTTGGATTGGGTTAGAAATGGTAGAATCGAAAGAAGGAAAATCTGGGAATTGGCTGGCTGAAGGTAGCGCTACAGCGCCCAGTGTAGGGCGCTACAGCGCTACCTGCAGGGAGGTTGGGCGGCTTGGGGTTCTGTCTTGAGCGCTGGGGCGCTAGAAGGGCAGCACTGTAGCGCTACCCTGTTCCTTCAGAACCCTGTTTTGGGTATTTTTAAGGGCTTTTGGCTTGGGGTTTCAATCCTTAAGGCCCGGGATCGAATCTACTCACTGTGAGGGCATGTTTAGAGGTCCCGAGAGTGGGGTTTAGGTTAAGACCCTATCTTTGATAATTTTCATTAATTGGAGATCATTTTGGTTATGGCTAGGTGACCGTCAAAGGATTAAGGATCGATCGTTCTCAAGGGTCGTTCTTGTTTTAACATTTACTCGAACCGGAGGTAAGAAAACTGCACCCTGTGTATATGTGACATGCATGGCTATAATGATGCATGTTGGTTGATTATTAAGTATGACATGCATGGATATTCTCGATGCATGTGGATTGATTGTTAAACGTGACATGCATGGCTGTTATTGGTGCATGTTGGATTGTTGGATATATTGCATACGATGCATAAGAAACATGTAATTAGGACATGCTTTGCATGCTGGGTATGATATTGTTCAGAGCTTGAGCCTCTATGATTGTACATGGTCCTAATTGTACTAATATCTGTTAAGTAAGCATGCTGAATACCTTGTTTATGGATATTGGACATGTGATATATGTTTGGTGGCATGGCTTACCTGTGTATGGCGCTGACTTATTAGTCAGAATCGACAATGGTGTAAGATCCGTCCGTGAAGCTGTGACTTATTAGTTAAGTTCACCACAGGCTGAGCACTGGTCATATTTTACCGACCTAAGGGTCAGAAGTGGCAGTGCGTTGTGAACGCCGGGCCATATAAAGATTAGATCTAATCGAGGTCGACATTGAATGACTCATATGGGGTATTAATGCTGGACCGACTGAAAGGTCAATGAGAACTATAAGCGCTTGCCTGGTCTAAGACCAGATGATTTCAGCCAAGGTATATGACCCCGGTGACTGTTTGTCACATGGTTGGGGGACGTTGTCCTTAGTTATGACTCTAGATTCAAGGGGATGGTTATGTTGGTGACTAATCATCATGCACCTATCCTAATCAAGCTTATGAAGGAATCACCCATCAGTTAAGCCCTGGTGACCCTATCGTCACATGGCTAGAGGAAGTTGTACCCACTTCTGTGACTTTTGGCTATTGTCACCTATCTGTTATGGACCGTTGGTCCTGAATGGCTGTTGCAATTACTGTTGATATTAAATCATGTTATCTGTTGACATTATATCATGTTATCAGTTGATATTATATCATGTTACCTGATGATATTACGTCATGTTATTTGTTGATATTATATCATGCTAGATTGTGTTTTCTTGCTGGGCTTCGGCTCACGGGTGCTACGTGGTGCAGGTAAAGGCAAGAGGAAGCTAGACCACTCTTGAGTTGAAGAGCTTAGGTGATGACGTGTACATATGCAGCTGCTCGTCCACCACGGCCGAGGTTTAAAGTGGAACTAGGGTTGAACCCTGTTTTGCCGCTTAGAGCGGCCTGTTGTAAATATTTTCTGTAATAGACTTTGAAACTTTATTTCCGGGATCCCAATGTATATATTAAACGTTCTAGTGAAACGTTACATCCTAACCAAAGTTTTCAATCCCTAAACCGCTAATCATACTTAGTTCACGATCTTTGCCAAATGACTCGATTAGAGAGTTTAGCACTGTTTAAAAGGCACACCGTAACGGTCCCTGGAGTTTGGGGCGTTACAAAACACATCTCTATAATGGAATAATCCTTAGCTACTCCAGCTAGGACGTCCTCTCTAAGCTTTATTAACTGAGAATCACTCATTTGGCCCTCCTCTATTCTCTCCAAAGAGTGGAATGCAAGGTAATATTGGCCAACCGACCCACCACCAACTCTATCCTATGTCTTCTTCCAATTTCTTTGATATTTGCTTCGAACTAAATAATTGTCTTGGGCCTTTCCGACTCAAAGTTTCTGCCACCACATTGGCTTTCCCTGGATGGTAAAGAATCTCATAGTCATAACCTTTACCAACTCTAGCCAACGTCTCTGTCTCATGTTTAAGTCCTTTTTGGTTAAGAAATACTTCAAACTCTTATGATTGGTGTATATCTCGCACTTTTCTCCATACAAATAGTGTCGCCACACTTTCAGTGCAAATACCACCGCTACTAACTCAAAATCATGAGTACGATATCACTGTTCATATTCCTTTAGCTGTCGTGATGCGTAGGAAATCACCTTCCCAGTCTGCATCAGCACATATCCTAACCCCAATCTCAAAGCATTGCAGTATACCACAAACCTACCCCAATCTGAAGGAAGGCTCAGCACCGGAGCAGTAATCAATCGTCGCTTCAACTTCTGGAAGCCATTATCACATTTGTTTGACCACACAAACTTTAAGTTCTTCTGTGTCAACTCTGTCAGTGGTGTAGCAATCTTTGAGAATCCTTCCAAAAGCGCTGATAATACCCTGCCAACCCAAGGAAACTCTTGACCTCCGAGGCGTTCCTTTACCTCAGCCAATCCCTAACTACTTCAACCTTGGCCGGATCTACTTTAATCCCATCTCCACGGACAATGTGACCAAGGAATGTCACCTATAGTAGCCAAAACTAGCACTTCTTAAACTTGGCATACAACCAGTGCTCCATCAATCTCTGATAACTCTATTGTTATTCCATTAAAATCAAAAACTTGATGGACCCAAAACAGGTATGTTTTAAATATTTATAACTCGCAAGTGCACGAATCGTATATGGAATATAGTGTTCGTGTAAGCACGAGATCGAACCCAACGGAATTGTCTAAAATCGAAAAGAAAACTATTTTAAACCAAAATTAATAAATTCTAACCTAGTTCCAAAGATTGATGGGATTTTTGTATAATAAAAATAAAATAAAAGATAATAATAAAGAAATTAAAGACAATATATATAACATAAATTAAAAGTAGAAATCATGATAGTAAAATAAGATTATTAAGGATTAGAATCCACAAAATATAAGTTCAATAATATTTATAAATACATTTATTCCCAAGTTTTAGTGATAGTTAAAATAAATCAAACTATCATTTTCTAAATAGATTTATAATTTTAAGCACAAATTACTTCTAAAAAGATAAGATTTTTCTTCACTTTTCAAAATTATAATTTCAAAGCATTTAGTGTAAATCAATCTAATGAGATAACAAATAAATCAATGAACATTATTTATAAGGCAAAACATAATATTTTTGTTCTAAGCATGGATGTGTACAATTTAATGACACATCTTACACAAAGAATATTATGTATTTGCACTAATGAAGAACAAAGTTTAAATATGTGCTAACAATCCAAAATACATGATATTTAAGATGAAAGAAGATACGTGAAGAAGAAAATTCCATAAACTTTGTTGCACAAAATGGGAAATCAATATACAAAATAAACACTATCTAGTTACATATTGTTTCATCATCACCTTAATAATCTTAAAAAGATTAGAAACACATAACTAGAATAGCAAATACAAACTAAAAATTACAAACATAAATAGGAAAATTTGGAGGATGAACCTCCAAATTTTTTCTCTAAAAATACATAGAAAGTAACCAGAAAGAAGAAAAAGATGAAGAGAATTGAGAGGTTTTGAATGTGTAGAAATTATGGTATAGTAACCTCTCCTCTAAAATATGCACCCCAAATCCCTTATTTATAGCCAAAAAATGGGCACTAAAATAATCAATTTAAAATAATTAAATTGATTAAATTAATATAATTAATTATAATATGGCAAATAGGGGTAAATTATAGGGTGTAATAATGATATTTTGGGGTAAAATGTGTAGAAAGTGGGGTAAAAATGTGGTATTTTTGGCAAAGGGGACAATGGTACATTTTGCTTTTTTTTTTGTTGGGCTCAATAAATGGGAAAAAGCAGCTGGGCCGAATTGGCTTGGGTGCATCAAGAGGTGAAGAGAATTGGAGAATCTTGGCTGGCGTGGAGGTTGCTTTGCTGGGCTGGGCTGGCCGAATGGGTGCTAGGCTCGGGCCGTGGGCTGATGCTGGGCTCGGGCCTGTGAAGAGAGCAGGCCCATGGTGCTGTTGGGAAATGGCTGGAGGAGCAGCATTTGGAGATTACGGCTGGGGGGTTTGGTTATATGATGGAAGGTTGGAGGCTTCAGTGATGCAGCTGGGTGCATCAGTGGTTGACAGCTGGCGGCTGGAAGCAAATTTAGTGGAGTTGGACGTGGGCTTGGGCCATGGCTCCTTTGGTATTTCAATAATACCACTTTGTTCCCTTGTTTCCCTTGAAAATGCCACCTTTCTCTTCATTTTCTTACTTTTTCAAGAGCAAAAAAAATACACAACTTCTCTACAAAAATAAACATAAATTAAATTAAAACAAAATATTTTCAATAATAAAATATACAACATAAGTTCCATGAAAATATTAATTAAAACTTAATTTACTTAAACATTTAAGCTCAAAATTCCATCTTTTTATTCCTAACTTAACAATATAAATTTCAAATAATTAAACTACAACATTTTACAACAAAATAACTATAAAACCACACAAAAGTATATAAAATCATGATAAGACTAATAAATTCAAAATTACTTAAAAACTTAATAAATTACTTAAAAACTCAAGAATTAAGCAACAATTAGTACATAAAAAGTGGTAAAATAACTCTATTTTGTAGAGTTATCAATCTCTATAATACAAACAAGAGACATTGTTCATGCTCTGCCTCTAAATGAGAGTAAACTAGGATGTCGTCAATGAAGACAATCATGAACTGATCAAAATAATCCTTGAACACCCTATTCATTAGATCCATAAATGTCGCTGGGGCATTAGTCAACCCAAATGACATGAATAGAAACTCGTAATGCCCATACCTTGTACGAAAGGTCATCTTCGGAATATCCTCATCCTTGATCCTCAGCTAGTGATAACCAGATCGAAGATCAATCTTCGAAAACACTATCTTACCCTGTAACTGGTCAATAGGCCATCTATCCTCGGTAGTGGGTACTTGTTCTTGATAGCTTGCTTGTTTAATTCCCTGTAATCTATACACATCCTCAAGGTCCCATCCTTTTTCTTCACAAACAAAACTAGAGCACCCCACAGTGAGAAGCTAGGTCTAATAAATCCCAACTCCAGTAATTCCTATAACTGTACCTTTAACTCATTCAGTTCTATCGAAGCCATTCTGTTTGGTGCCCTTGACACTGGTTCTGTACCTGGTGCCAACTCAATGACTCAATCTCCCGGTGCGGTGGTACTCCTGGCAAGTCCTCAGGAAACACATCTAAGAACCCACACACTAATCTTGTCTCCTTTGGTCCCACTGGCATGACCTTAGTGGTGTCCACCACACTAGCTAGGAATCCTATGAAACCTTCTTGCAATAGGTCTCTAGTTATCAATGCTGATATCATAGACATACGGGTCCATGCACAGTGCTGACAAAAATGAAGGGGTCCTCACTCTCAGGCTCAAAAGTCACCATCTTCTTCTTGTAGTCTATCGTCACCCAATACCTGGCTAACCAATCTATTCCCAAAATCATGTCAAAATCATCCATACCCAACTTAATCAAGTCCACTGATAGTTTTCTCTTTTCCACCACCACTGGTAATGACCTAACCCATCTCCTAGAGACTACCAGCTCCCCAGCAGGTAGTAAAGTCCCAAACCTCGCAGTATAATAATCACTAGGCCTACACAATCTATCAATCACTCTACTAGAAACAAATGAGTGTGTAGCACCATAATCAATCAATATAGTTTATGGAGTGCCATAACTAGAAAGCTGACATGTCACTACTGAGGGACTAGCCTCAGCCTCAGCCTCAGCCTCTGCCTGAGTCAGGGCAACACTCGAGCTGGAGTAAAGTTGTCCGCCGTCTTGGGTTCCTCTTTCTTCAAACTCGAGCAGTCCTTCTTGAGATGTCCAACCACCTCGCACAGATAGCATGCCTTCACCCGACATTCGCCTAGATGGTGCCTCCTACACCTGGCACACTCTGAGTAACTCCAAGTCTCATTGCCACCCTGAACACCCCGACCCCTCCTATTAGGACCTACAGTGGTCGAGGTGTCAGTGGTCTTCCTCTTCTGGCCACTAGGGCCTCTGCCCCTACCAACTCCTACAAATAGAGGCACTGCCCTCCGAACATCATGTCGTGCAACACTCTCCCTTCTTATCTTGTTCTCTGCTTCCACAGTCGTGAGGGCTTTCTCAATCACCTGGGCATAAGTAGTTTCCCCAGGTATTGATGTAATCCAAACATCCTGGACTATCATAGCATTCCGTCTCTGAAAAAATATGTCCTGTCTTGCTGCATCAGTAGGCACCAAATCCGGTGCAAATTTTGTCAGCCTATCAAATTTCAAGGCATACTACCTTGTACCAAACTGGTAAACTCGTTTACCTTTGTCGCTCTAACGACATTACTGTAATACTTCTGGTTAAACAGGTCTCTGAACTCATCCCAACTCATATTAGAGACATTTCGAGTATGGGATGCCACCTCCCACCAAATACGGGCATCGTCTCGGAACATAAAAGTGGCACAAGCCACTCTTTCATTACCTGGTGCAAGTAAGGGAAAGGGAAAGTTGGACCAGCAATGAGTTGGAGAGCTTTAAGGTTGGCATGTACATTTGCAGTTGCTCGACTGCCACAACCAAGTATTCAGAGGGAGTAGAGTCAAATCCTAGTTTTGCCGCTTAGGTCGGCTTATGTTGTAATCACCTTTGGATTTGTAAATTCCTTGTAAATATTTATTTTGGGATCCCATATACAAACTCAAACTTTTAAGTGAAAGTAATTGTTCCTATGATCAAAACTTTTAAACCATAATTCATTAATTACTTTTAGTTACACGTTTATATCCAAATGACTTGATTAGCAAGTCTAGCACTATTTAAAATACACAGTGTAATGATCTTGTCTATCCAAGGCCTTACATACTGCGTCGATCTACCTAGAAATATCGGTATTCTCTCCAACCTTCCAGAATCAATGAATGAAGAAATTTGAAATTTGGTAGAATGGGTTCTCTATAAATGGAAGTTTTGGCTCTCCGAAAATTAGAAACTATCGAATGCAAATGATGTGAAAAGTAGAAGGGGGGCAAAAATTTAAATTTAAAACACCAAACGTGGGTAAAAAGCAACTCGATCTCAGTCATTGATTACTTAGGGAGTAGGTACTTGAGCATGATCCAACGGTCACTGTAGCGTCCCAAATTTGCTAATAAGGCTAAGGGCCTTGATTAGCATGCTGGGAGGGCAATAATTAATTTAATTATGCTAATATGTGAATTTTATGATTATATGATTAGAAATGCATGTTTAGGTGAATTAAATATACATATAGGCCTGTTGTTGTTAATAGGGGCATATTTGTAATTTTGGCTCGTTGAGGGCATAAATGCGAATAATGTGTGTGAGAATTTATTTTTGTTTTAAGCCCCATGCTTGGTAAACATGGGCTTTTTTGTAAATTGAACCCATTGAGGGTATGATTTTGAGCTATGTGCAGTGTTTCCGGCATGAGGAGATCTTGTCCCGTGGTATTAGCAGAAAGTCACGAGTGTGGTAATTGATATTTAATTGAGGTTGGTAACAATTAGTAACCTTAGTGTTAGTGGTGTTAGTGAAATAAAAAGGAAAAGTGGTATTTTTTGCTAGAATGGTGAAATGACCTAGCTACCCTTCAGGTTTAGTGTATGGCTTAGTTTGCGGAGGGGTAGAATAGTCTTTTGGTGATAGATTAGAATCCCAAGGCTAAAGGAAAGGACTCTCACATGTTAGGCTCCTTTAGAATTTCTTTGGGTCATTTGGTTCAACTTTGAAGATGAGAGAAGAAGATCACAAGTCATGAGAGCTGGGTTTTGAAGGAATTTAGGAGTAAAATCAAATTGAGGAAGGGATTTGCAGCCATCCACACCTAGGAATTTCGAATTTGGGAAGAAGGTAAGAATTTCATCCTTGGTTTTGGGTCTTTTCACTTGTTCTTGAGATTTTGGGATTGATTGTTAAAAACTGGATTTTTTGGCTTGATATTTGTGAAGATTAAGCTTGGGAATCAGAGGATTTGAGCTTGGAGTGAGATTGGAGGTAGCCTAGGGTCGAATTCCTCCTTAAGGTAAGGATTCCTTTGAATTTTTAAAAGAGTTTCGGGCGTGGTTTAAATTTTTAGGAATTTTAACCATTATGTGATTTGGAGTTAGGATGTGAGTTTGGGATTTTTTTATGCATATGTGTTGTTTATGTTGTTTATTTGGAGTTTTGGGTTCAATTGGAGCTTGGGTACACTTGGGGAATGGTTTGGTCAAGTTTTGGCTCAGGGAAAAATGGTGGAAAAACTCAATTTTCTGGGTTCGCGTAGGAGCGTCGCGGCATTGTTCTTCCGAGTCGCGGCGCTGGGATGATCCAAGGCAGGGGGCCCTGGTAGGGGGCCCTGGCAGGGGGCCCTAGCAGGGTGTCGCGGCGCCTGTATGGATGTGCCGCAACGCTAGGCCATTTTCAGGGCCCTTAAAAGTTTATTTTTAGGGCATAGGCCCATGAACTTAGGGGACAATTTCACCACCCCATGCGGGGATATTGGAGGTCTCGAGAGCACGAGATCTATTCTGGGGTTCAATTATAAAATCGGATAGTAATGAGAATGCTATTTATGGGTTGTGACTAGGTGACCGCTAGGGCTCGGGAGAGGATCGTTCTCAGAAGTCGTGGTTGCTTGCCTAATTGCAAGCGCTCGGAACACAGGTAAGAAAATTGTTGTACCCATAGAGCAGGGCACAGCCTCATTGTTTGTATTTCAGGGCGCAGCCCTATTGTTTATGTTTAATATGTATTGTGGATATCTGTGATTTACTATGCTGTGTTATACATGTTTGTGAGTGAACGGCGAAGGCCAAGAATGGCAAGAAGCCAAGTACAGCAAGGGGCCAGGATCGGCGTTGAGCATGCTGGGTGTAGGCCGTTAGGTCAAGACCTTCCTAAGGTGTTGTATCCACCCGCTCGGTGAAGACCGTGAACCCAGGGCCTAGTAAAGCGCCTGGAACGGCGTGGGCCGCTTTGTACTTAGCCCGTTGGCTGTTTTATTGTATACTGTGAATTGTTATGTTATATGTTTTGTGTTGAGTTTTCTTGCTGGGCTTCGGCTCACAGTTGCTCTATGGTGCAGGTAGAGGTAAAGGAAAGGTCGATCAACCATGAGTATGGAGAGCGTGGAGCAACGGGTACATGTTCGGCCTCCAAGTCTCACTAGAAGACCATCACCTCCACTGAGTCTGCGAGGACCTTCCTCCGGACCAGGAGAATGGTAGCTAGGTGTCAAGCACAATAACCCTGGAACAAAGACAGCTTTTTGACACCTACTGTCACCTAGCTCGTGGTGTCGACTCTGTACAAATGGAAAAATGGATGTCCAACGACGTCGTCTGACATGAGGAACGTGCAGCTACCACTCTGACAATGTCAGAGGCATTTCCCCCAACAAAATGGCGGGCTGACATTCCTCACTTTGGGCCCACCAAAATACGTTGGAGCCTACTAGCTCATTTAAGTATAGAATATGTATTTATTATGTAACAAATCTCCATTAATGGAGAATAATTATAATCAGCTCCAATTAATGAGTTTAATTGCCCCAGCAGCCTCTAAATAGGGTTACGACATACATTGTAAAGGATTTGATTCCTATTTTCATAGTAAGCCTATACGCTACCTGAAAACCAAGAGAACTTGAGCAGTGCAATTTCTTAAGCATCCTAATACAAGTGACTCGTGGACTAGGGTTAATTAATAACATGAACCACGTAAAAATATGTATTCCAATCACATTTTTTTTAAGCTTTTGTTTATTTAGTTGTTAGCAAAAAAGCTAGTCAATAATTTTGTTAATCAAATTTATAACTTAAGTTTATATATCTATAAAAAAAAAAGAATAATTCTGTTAATGTATTTTAATTGAGAGTAATTTTGTTTTTTTGTTATTATTTTATAAAATTTGACGAAAAAACGTAAAATGGGTCATTTTTGTCTATTTAATATAACAAAGAATTACTTTTAAATTTTTTAGAAGCCTAAGATTAAACATGAACATAGTAATAAGCTTAAATTAAGAGGACCAAAAGGTAATTTTCTATTATTAATTATGCTTCTTGTGCTTAATTTGCTTCATATTATGTTATGTTGTACTCGTGCTTATGTTATTATAACCCAAATACGATTACAAATTGTGTTGTGTTGTGTTGTGTTGTGTTGTGTTGTGTTGTATGTGTACTTTTTTTTTTGGGAATTTTTTAAAAATATAGCTTTTATGCTATTATTGTGCAAAAATATGAGGATTATACTTTTGCGAATTTGTATGAAAAAAATTATTAAAGAAAAAAACAAACTATGGGAAACATAATTACAAGCTAAGTAAATATGGAAGCTAAATTTAAACCAAAACACATCAGCCAACACATTGGTAGCATTGTAAAATTAGCTTCCACTCTTCTCTCTTTTATACTATTATTGTGCAAAAATATGAGGATTATACTTTTGCGAATTTGTATGAAAAAAATTATTAAAGAAAAAAACAAACTATGGGAAACATAATTACAAGCTAAGTAAATATGGAAGCTAAATTTAAACCAAAACACATCAGCCAACACATTGGTAGCATTGTAAAATTAGCTTCCACTCTTCTCTCTTTCAAACCCCAGCCACACAAACACTTTCTCTCTCCAAACTCATCAACACAAACCCATTCTCTCTCCAAAACCTAGCTGCACCACCCCCTCCAGCTCCGACAGGTGCAATCCCCTCCAGCTTTGGCTACCCCAACCGCGACCCATCTAGCACCGGCGACCCTCCGTTCGAGAGACCCAACCGTTCAAAACCCTAACTCCGCCTGAGCCCCACCATCCGAACCCAGGTGCGAATTTGCATCTCCTCCACGACGTAACTCCGAGCTCATCCCCAAGGAAACCCACACCTAAATGCGAACCACCCTCCTCATCTCCATCTCCATCTCCGTCGTCAATCCTGAGATCCAACGCCAACCCTCTGCAACTCGAACCCAACACTCCAAGCCAAGAACGAAGAACCTGAAAGCTCAACCCTAGCCTCGCCGCACCCAAGCGAGTCTCAGCCCCGACTGTTGACCCATTTTCATATTTGAATTTTTTTTTCTATTTTCGAGGTGATACAAGGAGGTGGTCGGAGTGGAGTGTCGGCAATGAAAGACAAGCGACAACTAGGGTTCTTGATGAGGGAAGAGAAGAAGATGGGAGAGAGAGAAAGGGGTGGACCTATTTTTTTTTTCTATCTTCAGGTCTGTGGTAACTGGTTACCTTCCCGTTCTTTGTGTATATATTTTTTGGGGTAACTAGTTACCTTACCGAGGATTTGAAAAAAGAAACGTACAATCTAAAAAAATAATTTTTATAATAAATAAAAATAATAATAAACACAATTTATATTACAAAAAAAATTTACAAAACAACCAAGGAAAATTTTAATATAAAATTAGTAATATAAAAAAAATAAGCTAAAAAAATAATAATCAAATTACAAACATACCCTTCTAAATTAATAAAACTTAAATAAGGGTAAAATTATGACATAAACCAACTTTTATAAAAAAAAAATATAGGAAAATAAACCCATAAAAGTATAAATTAAAAAAAAAAAAAAGTCTTATTTTTGCACACTATTAAAAATCTCATGTAAAATATAATTTCCTCTTTTTTTTGGATCTTTACAATTATATATCTATAATATAAAATAATTACAAAAATCACCTACAAAATTTTATTTACAAAAATACATTGCCACATCATCAAAAAATACTGGATTCTAATACCTGAATTTGAAACTTTCCCGAAATCCCAGTTTTTCCATTTTTCTGGGTTTAAAAAAGTAACATGTTGATTACTTAAAATATTAATAAGTTACAAATTAGTTACTTTTTTCACCGTTTTTATACCACTTTTTTTCAACTTGTTTATTTATTTTCTTTTTGTTTTTTTTTTCATGGTACGGAGCCCCCCCCCCCCCCCCTCTCTCTCTCTCCACTATACTCTTTATTATTATTATTATTATTATTATTATTATTATTATTATTATTATTAATTTCTTACATTCTAGCTTATCATTAATTTCAAAAATCTTTTCCGACCACACCGTTAGTCGGTTGGGGTCAAAAGTGGTACCATCGCGACCTACTCTTCAAGGTGATCATTTTGATATGTGGGAAACATATGTTTTTTTGCCGTCGCCAGAGAAGATGATCAGAATATAAAGAAACTTTTTAGTTTCTTTTTTATATTGTGTTGACCAAAACGTAACTAAATTTTAAACTTGATCAAAACTTTATATACTAAAATTTATATTCTTATTTTACATTTAAAAGATATTATATTGTATTCTAAACAATTTAAATTTATTTTAAAATATTCTAAGTAAATTTTTAAAATAGATTTTTTTAGGATATTGTTTAGTAACTTTTAAATAGAATATAAAAAAAATTATTGTATAGTATACTAAAAGTAATTTTTAATAACCAGCTATATAGTAATTTGCTATATTTTATTGTAACTCATTAGTTTCTAAAAAATGAATAATCGGCAACGTAAAAGTATCTTAAGTAATAAGACACCATAATATAACTTCAAAATAACTAATAAGTGTCTTAAGATAAAAAAAAAAAATTCAAAAAATAAGTATTGGAGGTAACCAAAATGTATATAAAATAATATGCTATAAAAATAAAAATAAATCATGAAAAAAGTAACTAATTAGTAACTTATTAACATTTTAAGTAACTAAAAAGTTACATTTTTAAACCCAGAAAAACGAGAAAACCGAGATTTCTGGAAAATTTCAAATTCAGGTATATTACTTTTAGAATTCAATATTTTTTTATAACGTGACAAGGTATTCTTGTAAAAAAAAAATTGTAAGTGATTTTTGTAATTAAATTATAAAAAAAAATAAGGAATATAAATTTCTCTTTTTTTTCTTGGGAAATGCATGTATACAAATTCTGTTATATTATGATCTATCACCATATAATTATGATTAAATTAGTTTGCTAGCCCAACCCACTAGCGGACCTAGTGCATGCCAATGGAGAGGTAGTTGCCCTCCTACGTTTTTATTTTTAAAATTTTGCATGTATATATTCTTACATTCCATCATATTATTATTATTATTATTATTATTATTATTATAACATTTTTCACATTTTTAAAAATTCCTCCAAATTATTCATGTTACTTAGTTGCAGGACTTCTGTTACTTACTTTCTATCCTATGCGGCCAACTGGCGACCAATGGTGAAGTTGAAGAATTGGAAGAGGGAGAGAGAAAAAGGAAGTTAAATTATTTTAGATTTTTTTTAATTAGTTTAAGTTTAAACTTTAAATCAGATTTTTAGTTTTTTTAAGATTTAATTTAATTTTTTATATATTTCAACTTTTAATATATTTTTAAATTGAATTTTGTTTCAGTTTATATTTTATTTTATAATCTTTTAAATTAATTTTTTTATAATTTATATTTTTTAAAATAATTTTTTTAATTGAATTATATGCATGGCACCGACGTAGCATTACCACGTCAGTACCTAATATGTCACATTTGACATTCGATAGCTACATAGAATATAAAGTAACAAAACTCTTGCAACTCGGGAATAGTTCAATAAAAAATTTTAACAATGTGAAAAAATGGGCACAAATTGAAATTAGTAATAATTTAGGGAAAATCATATTTACTCTAAAAAAAATATTTAAAATTCAAATTTGGTTAATATATTTTTAAAATTCATACCTCCTTCACTTACATCAACGGATGGATTTAGAAATTTATTTCAAAGGGGCCAAACACATTATTAATAATAATAATAATAATAATAATAATATACTTTGGGGATGCTTATTACATTCGCATCTTTAAAATGACTCACCATGATAATTTTTTCTTTAACCGCAATAACTCTTAGAAATATATTTAATGAAATTCGAGTTTAAGGTATAGTTTCTTTTTTTTATTTTTTTATTTTGCAAAACACTTAGATACGGCATAAGTATTATCATGAATTGTTACACCCAGATTTTGAGACTTGAGGTTGTGACTTCGAAAGCTGGATCCGTCAGGTGTGAGTTCGCGATAGCTAAAATACATGTTCATAATCTAGATGTCGAATCTTCAAAGCAGGTGGCAACCTCGAAGATGGGTAGCCTCGAAGTCCTTATAAGCTCGAAAAACAGAACAATCGGAGTATATCCATTGTCGGGCAGCCTCGAATCAAGTGGACCAAACTTGGCATGAGTGTGAGCTCGGAGTAAGGCGGCCTCGGTGGTATTTACCCACTTCGAGCTGGTCTTGGGAAAATAATGCAACTCATAATTTACTCAGAGACTTAGACTGGCATGATGTTGATTGTTGATCTCGAACGGCTTAATAGGTCACTTGAGGAGACGCAGTCCATGCATTCAAGAAATATTTATTGTTGTAACTTCCCTACAATAAAGGGATATTAACTAGTCGGTTATACGCCCCCTGGTCTTCAGGGGACGTTTCCTTGTATATAGGAGTTACGGGCTTTAAAGCCATTAAATTTATTAATATACAGAATAACTTCCCGAAACGTGTGGGATAGTATTCTGAGATCTCCCTATAAATAGAGAAGTCATGTACCATTGTAAAGGACTGGAATTTTGGGATCTTGAGAGAACCTCTGGAGAATTCATCTTTGAAGAATTTCCAGAAATTTCGTAAGTTCTAATAACAAAGACTCGTGGACTAGGCAGAGTTAACTGCTGTACCACGTAAAAAGCTCTCCTTGTTTTATTGTGTTATTCTTGCCATAGTTTTTACTGTTTATGTGCTCTACATTTTAAGTTGACGAAAAATGGCGTCAACAGTTTGGTGCTTTCGTTGAGAGCCTTAAGCAATACGATCCCTGAACAGTTATGGCCGCAAATGATCAAAACATTCCTGGAGAAAACTATCCAAGACGCCATGGGAAGCAGCCAATGGTAAATCCAAAGACTGAAGAGAGAAGCGAGTCCTCCGATTCTCGGGGACCTCCAGCACCTCCAGCCCCAAGGGATGAGGACATGTACTATAATCCTGAACGGTACGTCCCCATTGTGGAACTTGAAAACCGGCAGCTGAAAAAACAGTTGGTCGAGGCCAATAAGCGGAACGAGGAGTTGGCTAGGTTAGCCGCGGAGGCCCAGGAGGTTCAGCCCCCACCTCCGCATGAGAACCAAGCCCCACCTCCGAGGGACGTGCATGTTCCTCCCTGCAGGCCTCGTGGACAACCTCAAAAAAATGCTGCCACAAGGAGACGAGAGCAACCTCTGACACCAGCAGAGCAATCCGCTCCCTCGAGACCCCAAATAAGTACTCAAGCTAGGGCTCTGGTTAATTCAACTGCGGAGCTACTAGCGGGAACTGGGAATAACCAAGCCCCTACAGAGGCTCGGACTCAAATCCCTGGTAACACGCAGAATGTTACCGACCCAATACGGGCAAACTCAGGACCGTCTAGGCCTCGAAATGGGTGGCAGCCACCGTCACCCATACGATTCCCTCGATCGCCTATAAGATACCCTTCACCGCCTCGCAGGAACGCTCAGCCAGTTCAAGGTGATGAGGAAAGGCGTGCAGGGAGGAAACAAGGAAATAGAGAAGCCTTCAGGGAACGGAGAGGCGCCCAGCCTACAAGAAGTCAAATGTCTCGGTCTCACACTGCGGAGACGAGGCAGCATGAAAGAGATCCGTCTCGAAATAATCATGCAATGAGCCTTGCCAATGACGACTCAGGAGATACTAGATCAGTCAGTATGTATGATCGAGGTCGAAAAAATACTGGGAACCACAGGAACCGCTCCGACCTGCGGGAACACTTGAATCAGAATCGGGATAATGGTAACCCATCGAACCCGAACCTGAGAGATCTCCTAAATGGGTGCAAAGATCCCCTGCGATGGCGCGAACCTGGAATTGTGATCAATGATAGCCAATTTCAGGCAAGACCCCCTGCGGACTCGGTTCAAGAAAGAATTGATCAGTTGGAAAAGGTCTTTAGGCTTTTGCAAAATGAGCGAGGTCAAAGTCGGGATAAGGATTCTGACGAGGAACTCGAACCGTTCGCTCCCCATATTTCCAACACTCCATTTCCTCAAGGGTTTCAGATCCCTCATGTCCCACCTTTTGAGGGGAAGTCCGACCCGTACAGCCATCTGAGTACATTTAATACCATAATGAGAGCAAGTAATGTGGGATACGAGCTCAGATGCATGTTATTTCCAACATCGCTTACGGGACCAGCAAAAAGCTGGTTCGAAAAATATAAAAGACATTCGATCACTTCTTGGGATCAGCTATCAAAAGATTTCAAGAAACAGTTCAAAGCCATGATCGGGGTAAGACCCGAGGCATCAACCCTGACCAGCGTTCGACAACAGCCAGGCGAGACGTTGAAAAGCTACCTTACGAGGTTTAATTTGGAAGTTGCCCGAGCTCGAAATGTGGATGACAGTGGTCATCTAATGGCTGTCTAGGCTGGAGTAATGCCAGGAAGTGCTCTCTGGGATGATATGCAGAGAAAACGGGTGAGGTCCTTAACTGAGTTTAATAAGCAAGCTCAGAGGTTTGTCAATGTAGAGGAGGTGAGGTCAACACTGAATATGACTTCTCAGCCCGTAACTACAACGATAAATGTAAACTCTGCCTCGACCTCGACGGACCCACCAGTTTCAAAGCCTACTGCGGAAAACCCTTCCAAAAGAAAGAAGAACGAAGGGAGTAACCCCGAGGCCGAAGGGGGAAAGATATTTCTCCGTGTACAAAGTGTACACCGATCTCAATGAGTCTCGGGAGAATATATACTTGGCTAATGAAAACCAGGTCCCCTTCAGGCGTCCAGACCCCATGAGAAATCAAAAGTCCAAGAGGGACTCCAACAAGTACTGTCGTTTTCACAGAGACAGTGGACACACTACTGATGAATGCAGGCAGTTGAAGGACGAGATCGAAGGATTGATCTCGAGAGGCTATTTCAGACAATATGTCAAAAACCAAAGTAATAATCAGGCTTCTACTAGCCAAAGGGCAGCTGCGCCACAACCTGCTCAAAACAATAATTCCCGAGCAAGGGAAGAAGATAGGCCCCCTCCAATTGATGGGGAAGACGTGATAACCATCTCGGGCGGGCCTCATCTCGCAGGAATGGGCAGAAATGCCCAAAAGCGATATGTGAACGAGCTAAAAACTGGGGACGGGTCTCCTTATGAACCCGAACCTAGAGCTCCAAAAAGCCAAAAGATTGAATCTCAGCCGATAACCTTTACTAAGGACGACGCGTCCCATGTTCAGTTTCCTCACCATGACCCACTGGTCATCACTCTCCAGCTCGCGAATAAGAGAGTTCACTGCGTTCTCATAGACAATGGGAGCTCAGTGAACATTCTCTATAAGGCCACCTTAGAAAAGATGGGACTCGCGCTTCAAGACCTAAAAGCCTGTGCAACGACCTTGTACGGTTTTTCAGGAGAGGGGATTGCCTGTATGGGGTCCATCGAACTCCTGGTAACCTTGGGAGACTACCCGGTCTCAGTAACCAAGATGATGGAGTTTGTAGTAGTGGACCTGCCATCGGCTTACAATGTGCTGCTCTAGAGACCCGCCCTAGTAGGGCTGGGGGCAGTCTCGTCTGTAAGGCATCTGGCCATCAAGTTCCCGACTTCTAGTGGCATCGGGACGCTGAAGGGAGACCAGCTAGCTGGAAGGGAATGCTATAGCATTTCCGTAAGAGGAAAGAAACAGGCGAGCGAACAAGCACTCGTAGTTATCCAGAATAAGGATGGGACGGTCTTGGAGATAGATGAAGAGATCGATCCAAGAGTGGAAGAAAAAGCTGATCTCGAACCATTAGAAGAACTCGAAGAAATCAAGCTCGAAGAGTCAGATCCCTCGAAAATAGTAAAGGTCAGGAAACATCTCCATGAAGAAACTAAATAGCAATTAATTTGCTTTTTGAAGAAAAACCAAGATGTCTTCGCGTGGTCACATTCGGACATGGTATGAATAAGTCCGAATATAGTGAGCCACGCGCTAAATATCAATAAAAGCTTCCCACCGAAGCAACAAAAGCGAAGACAACTGGACGACAATAGAAAAAAGGCACTGAAAGAGGAAGTCGATAGGTTAAAAGCAAACAGATTCATTAGGGATTCTTTTTACCCCGATTGGGTAGCCAATCCGATACTGGTCCCGAAGCCCAATGGGACATGGAGAACCTGCATTGACTATTCATACCTCAACAAGGCCTGTCCAAAGGACTGCTTTCCTTTACCACGGATTGACCATCTCGTGGATGCCACTGCAGGGCATGGACTAATGTCATTCATGGATGCCTATTCTGGATATAATCATATTGCCATGCATGCCCCTGACTAGGAACATACGAGCTTTATAACAGATAAAGGGTTATACTGTTATAATGTCATGCCATTCGAGTTCAAAAATGCTGGAGCCACATACCAGCGGCTCGTAAACATGATGTTCTCGGAGCAAAAGGGAACAACATGGAAGTTTATGTTGAGGACATGTTAGTCAAGTCTCAACTTAATGATAACCATGTTAATGATCTCGAAGAATGCTTTGCCGTGCTCCGGAAATATAACATGAAGCTTAACCCTCAGAAATGCTCCTTTGGGGTATCTTCAGGAAAATTCCTCAGTTTCATTGTAAATGCTCGAGGAATAGAAGCTAACCCAGAAAAGATCCAGGCCCTGATCGATATGCCCTCACCTCGAAAACACAAAGATGTCTAGAGTTTGACCGGCAGAATGGCAGCACTAAGTAGGTTTATTTCGAAATCTACAGATCGTTGTCTTCCGTTTTTCAACCTGTTGAGGGGAGGAAAGAAATTTGAATGGACGGAAGAATGCGAGTTGGCCTTCCAGGAGCTTAAAAAACACCTCACAGAACCCCCTATCTTATCAAAACCTATTACGGGAGAAGTGCTATACTTATATCTTGCCACTACTGAGCACGCCATAAGTGCAGTGCACGTACGAGAGGAAGAAAAGGTGCAAAGGCCCGTATATTACGTCAGTAAAAGGTTACTGGGGGCAGAGTCGAGATACCCCTTGATGGAAAAACTAGCTCTCAGCTTAATTCACTCATCTCATAAACTTTGACCTTACTTTCAAGCACACCCCATCCATGTACTAACTGATCAACCACTAAGACAAGTCTTATCTAAGCCAGAAGCTTCAATTCGACTTCTTAAATGGGCAGTTGAACTCGGGCAATTCGAGATCACCTGTCATCCAAGGACGACCATTAGGGCACAAGCCTTGGCAGACTTTATAGTGGAATGTATTGGCATGACCAACGATGAAGTTAAAACCCCAGCCTATGAGCTGTGGAAAATTTACGTTGATGGGTCATCTAATGAAAATGGATCGGGGGCAAGAGTAATTTTGATCACTCCTGCATGGAGAAGATTTCATTCTACCTTGAGATTTGACTTCAACGCATCAAATAACGAGGCCGAATATGAGTCTTTACTGGCGAGACTTCGTATAGACAAGGAGCTCAATGTTAAAGCAATACATTGTTACAGCGACTCCCAGCTAGTGGTTAACCAAATTTTGGGAGAATACCAGGCTCGTGGCATGAAAATGGCAGCTTACTTAGAAAAAGCTAGGTCAGCATTGGAACATTTCGAGTTTTACGCGATCGAACAGGTCCCCCGAGAATAAAACTCGAATGCGGATGCCTTAGCACAGCTCACTACTTCCACCGAGAATGATGAGCTAAATGTCGTACCAATTGAACATCTCTCGGCACCTAGTATTAACGAGCCAAAGCAGGAAGACGTGTGTATGATTGATTCCGAGCCTACTTGGATGACTCCGATAGTCGAATATCTTGAGACCGGCGTCCTTCCAAAAGATCAGAACCAGGCTCAAAAGTTGATGTATCAAGTCCCCCGTTACACCATTATGGATGAAAAGCTGTATAGAAGAGGATATTCCATGCCATTACTTCGGTGTGTGACTCCACCCGAAGCCAAGAAAATCATTGAATAAATTCACGAAGGGTTCTATGGAGACCATACTGGGGGACATAGCCTGTCCAAGAAAATCATACGCCAAGGTTATTTCTAGCCTACCATCAAGTCGGATTCTTTTGAGTACGTAAAGAAGTGTGATAAGGGCCAGCGATTTGCCACGATTCCTCGAGCTCCACCGTCCAAGCTGACTATGATGACCTCCCCATGGCCATTTGCAGTATGGGGAATCAACCTCATAGGCTCTCTCCCAACTGGCAAGGGCGGAGTAAAGTACGTGATAGTTGCCATAGACTACTTCACGAAGTGGACAGAAGCATAACCGTTAGCAACTATAACCTCCAAAAAAGTCATTGACTTTGTAGTGAAGAACATCATATGTCAATATGGGATGCCAAGGAAAATTCTATCCGACAACGGAACCCAATTCGACAGCGATCTGTTCACCAACTTTTGCGAAAAAAAATGGAATAATAAAGAGTTTTTCGTCAGTAGCCCATCCCCAGGCGAATGCCAGGTCGAAGCTGTAAACAAAACTCTAAAGAGTTCACTGAAGATAAAGTTGGAAGAAGCAAAAGGATGATGGCCCGAAGAATTGCCCCAAGTCTTATGGGGATATAGGACTACGGCCCGAACATCGACGGGACATACCCCGTTCTCTCTGGCGTACGGTTGCGAGGCTATGTTTCCAGTTGAGGTCGAAATTCCCACAATTCGTGCCCTTGCTTACGATCAAGCCTCGAACCACACCTAGCTCGAAGAAACTCTTGACCTTATCGAAGAACGAAGGAATGAAGCTCAACTAAAAAATGCTGCATACCAACAGCAAGCTACCAGGTACTTCAACAAGAGGGTTCAGGATCAAAAATTCGGTATGGGAGATTTAGTGCTAAGACGTGTATTCTTGGCAACACGAGATCCAGCAGCTGGCGTGCTCGGGCCAAATTGGGAAGGACCCTACCAGAGAGAGTCAGTCATCCGACCCGGTGTTTACAAGTTGGTGAAATTGGATGGGAGTCTAGTACTGCGAGCATGGAATGGCGAACACCTATGACCTTACTATCAATAGTGTAGGAAGGGTGTTTCCTGAACCATGTTTGTTTATTTGTACTATTTTGTCTACTTTTGGATTTTATCAAATAAAGATTTATTTCGTCTAATATGGTTTATTTCTACAATCTCTCTTAATCTAATAACCTATGGTCACATTCATAGGATATTAAGGGGGCATCATTGGTATATATACCATCAGCTTGAAAAATAAAATAACATATACGAAATACATACAAGTGTTTGGAGATAACCAAATGTGCGAGCTAAGATAGTTTGGATATAACTAAACTATCAAAAACATATAAGTGTTTGGACGTAACCAAATGCGCGAGCTAAGATAGTTTGGATATAACCAAACTATCAAAAACATACAAGTGTTTGGACGTAACCAAATGCGCGAGCTAAGAAAGTTTGGACATAACCAAATTATCAAAAGATAAAAATGCTTGGATGTAACCAAATATGCGAACTAGATTAAAAATATAAGTGTATGGATTACAAACCAAACACGACCTTAATAGGTTTGGAGCAAACCAGCTAAAACTAATCGACTGTAAGTTGGAACATAAACCCACTTCAAGTTAAGTCGAGATCGAGGTTGGAGTATCTTATAAAACAATAGTTTCGAACTCATAACCTCGGAGAGATAACCGAGGATGAGAAAAAGTAACTAACAAGTAAGATATAACTAAACCGTTTGCATTACACACCATACAAGTACTTTCGGGTGCATGGTTAAAGTAATATCCGACCTTGAAAAATAACGAGATCGGAAGCGGATAATTCAAGCAAACTGTGCATGAATGCATTGAACCTCCAGCCTAAATCCAAACTATGTTTGTGCGATTAAACAAGCATATACGACTCTTTAATATAAAATGTGCAAAATATTTCAAACTGAGAAATGTAAAGCATATATATTAAAAGAAAGTCAAAAAGAAAGAGAAATTGTATCGGCCCTACGAGCATAAATTAAAACAATTACAAAAATAAAGGGACGTAGCCCCGAGGTAAGATTTATGAAGGAGCAGTCTCCTTAGCCTTCTCAGCACCAGCAGCACTAGACTCTCCAGGACGAATAGCATGACTATCCTTCTGAGCCTCCCGAGCAGCCTCCTCCGCTTCAAGCCGAGCCTGCCATTTGGCCACAAATCCAGCCTTGAAAGAGCTCAGGAAGCTGGTGTCAAGGTCGGTGTTGCTGGCCCAGATCCTATACATGGCGAGATCAACCGCCTTGTCCTTCTTCTCTTTGAACTCGGCAAGGATACAAGCCTTTTCATTCTCGATTATCTCGAAAGTGGCGGCTTTCTCCTCCTCAAGCTTGGCATTAGCCTTCTCCAGCTCCGCAAGCTGAGCATTCGCTTTTTCAAGCTCGGCTGTCTTAGCCTCGACCTCTGTCTTCGAAGCCTTGAGCTCATCAGCCATCTTAAGCTGAAAATTCCTCGACTCTTGGGCCAAAGACATGCTCGAGTGCACCTCATTGGTCAGCTTATAATTAAGCTGAGCTAAAACAACAAGAGCCTGAAACACAAAGAAGAATGAATTAGAACATATGCCAAGGCACATAAGCAATTAAAAGTAAGTTGTGAAAATTTACCGCTGCAGTAAGTTCAATACTTTTATCATAAGAGTATTGCAGTCCCGAGCTTTATTCACGAACTCCCAGTGCTCAGTGTCGAAACCACCCACGCTCTGACCCACCCGAGACAGGATGTCTGAACCAATTACAGCTCCGTGGGCCCCAGCAGCATTGTCAATCGCAAACTCATCGACATGAGGTCGAATCGACAGCATATGTGACTTGGAGGTTGAGGGGTTTTTCGGGGGTGGGCCGAGTACTGGATGAATTGTGGCCGGAGGAAGCGCGGCAGATGCGGCTGAGATGGATGCATCAACCTGGGCAGTCAGGCCCTTGGTTGTGCTCGTAGTAGTCAGAGCTGGTGGAGTCTTCTCAGTGCGCTTGAGGACCTTGGAGGGTCGGTCCGACCTCCACGAACCTCTCGGGCGCTTACTCTTTTGAGCCCCCTCGCCACTAGCGAGCATGGCATCAAGGTCGGAATCCATGGCACCTGCACAATCGCAATTAAGATTTAGCATGACGCTAACAGACAACGAATAAAAAGACAAGTGGAGAAAAACCTAACTGGAACTCTCCCCCGAGCTTGAGCTCGGCGACCATGAAATTCCCCCATCTTCAGAAGAGGTGGGGGGAGTACCTTCCCTATAGGTGGAAGTCAACCTCAAAAGGTCCCTATAGTCATTAGTTCCATACTGAACGGCTACTCCATCCCACACCTCATTCAAGCTATACATGGTGTCATATTTCTCGAGCCAGCTCTACCCAGGACCATACATAAAAATGGTTTCTATCGTCCTCACACAATACTAACCTATCGGGTTTATGCTTTAGTAGGGAGGGGGACCACATATTCGAGCTTAGGATGACTGTACCTTGCTCATCCGAGCCCGAGCTTGAGGCCTCGTCGTTGCCTCGTTCCCTGATTGCGGACTCCTTTGACGAACTGGAGGCGGAGGCCTCACCTCTCTCCTTGGGGGGAGGTTGCCCGTTGGCAGAGGCACGAGCTCCCAGCAGTCGTATTTTTTATTAGAACAATCCGAGGTGGATTGATCCTTTCCCAAAAGCCCACAAGCTCGGAGCTTGTCTTCATGCAAAAGATATGAGAGGGATCTCCTGCCGTAAGGGAATTGAAGCAGAGTCTCTCTATGCTCCTTCATCTCATCAGTGGGAGCAGGGTGATGATAGTTGGCTGGAAAATCAAACGCATTTCAACTAAGTACGGGCCTAAAAACAAGGTTTGAGCACAAAAAAGAATGAGGTTAAGGTACTTACGAATCCGTCTGAACGAGTAGTATCAAGATGGAGCTAGGCCATCTGTCCAGAAGAAGGCCTTCTTGAAGTCAAGAGGATGATTGGGAAGATCCTCCAACATCTTCTTCTCCTTGGGGTAGCTCGAGAGATAATAGAAGCCATCTCCTCCCCGAGCTCGGGAGGGATTGCTATTCAAACAAAAGAGATACAGGATCTCCTCTGGCGATGGTCCTTCCCACTTCAGTTCGTGGTATAGCGACCTCAGTGCAGACAAAACCCTGTAAGAATTGGTGTTGAGCTGGAAGGGGGCCAACCCAACAAAGTCTGTGAAGTCTTTGAAGAAAGACTTCAAAGGAAGTACCGCTCCTGCCTTCGTGTGCTCTTGGCTCCAAGCCGCGTATCTTAGCTTGTTGTCAGGATTTCCATCTCCTGGAGCGCGGCAGCTTCGCTCGTGGGAGGTCGGGGCTCGGCACCTTAGCGAACCTGATAGTTTTATACCATGAAAGGCTAGGATATCGGTTATCTAGCCTAGTGACGTAACCGAGCTCCAATAATGCTCGGCCTCGAAAAACTCCCTCCTCGGCTGTGAGGTAGAGGGCTCCCCCATCAGTGAAAACTGCAGATCACCTAGTTTGAAGGCAACTGTCACTTTAAGCTTAGGGTCGAGAGGAATCGGTTTAGGCTTGGTGTCAAGGTCTGGATGAAGGGCGATCCTTAGTCTCTTCCTTTTCCCTTCCTTGACCTTGTCTATCTGACGTCGGAAGTGATCTCAAGTGTCCTCTTGCTCACACCTCAGCTCGTGTTCGCGAATCAGACGCTGGTTCCAGGCAAACAATGACTCCGGGCTCGGAGTTTTTGGCGAATACGGGATGGCAAGCAACGACCCCCACTGTCTTTCCAGATTTTGTGACATCTAGCAAGAAAGAAAAAATGGTGAGGGCCATGCATGCAAGGAATCAAGAATAACGATCTTGGTGGATCAAGCTCGAAAATGCTTGGATACGAGATGAGTTCGATCCTGGGGACCCGATTAGTGTCACGACGTGTATTTCACGAAAAAGGGAGGGAAGTGGATTTAATTTTTGAAAATCTCGAAATATCAGGGAAAAAAGGTGGCGGTTATTCAAAAATGGTATTTCTGAGAATCGTGCATTCTTTAAAACCAAGATTTTGTACCCGATATCTTGGTGTGCAAGATACGTCTTCCAAAATTTGAAAACCCAGAAAAAAGACCATATTTGGGTCTTCCTACATATGAACTGGATTCAGAACCAGTAATGTGGGAACCTAAACCTAATATCTATCAATCAAAGCATCCTAGTACATCAAACTAAAGAATGAACCAGCACAGTCCCAGAAACTAAAAAGCAACAGAGGCAGAAACTGACGTAAAGAAAAAAGAAAATATATATAAAGCCAAGATCAGATACTTACACACTAAAGATGGTGGTTGCAGAGAAATAGATGATTGAAGAAGAGGCTGAAGGTATAGTCTCACGGTCTCGAACAAGTTGATGGTTCTTTGTTTCTTTGGCTGAGAGAACATGTAAAAGCAAATACTTTCTGGGCTTGCCTCTGGTTTTCTCTCCTTTTCTCCTCTGATAAACGTAAAAATGAAAGGAGGAAGACGACTGGAGTCTTATATATAGACTATCAGAAATTGTAAAAGAGGGATTAATCTGAGCCATTGGCCAGATTCCGTATCAAATTCGACGATCAGGGATAAGTGACATGATGGTGCCGTAAAGGTGGCAGGTGAACGATCATGGGTAGGTTTCCAAGGTACTCGAGTACCTTGAATAAGCAATACTCAACTGACGCGTGTCCATACTCAAGTATGTGTGACGGTGTGGTTCCTGAAGAAAGTAGTTCAAAAGTTTCCTTCTCATAGGATTCGAACTAATAATTTTGAGGGGGCAAAATGTTACACCCAGATTTCGAGACTTGAGGTTGTGACCTCGAAAGCTGGATCCGTCAGGTGTGAGTTCGCAATAGCTAAAATACATGTTCGTAATCTAGACGCCGAATCTTCAAAGCAGGTGGCAACCTCGAAGATGGGTAGCCTCGAAGTCCTTATAAGCTCGAAAAACAGAACAATCAGAGTATATCCATTGTCGGGCAGCCTCGGATCAAGTGGACCGAGCTTGGCATGAGTGTGAGCTCGGAGTAAGGCGGCCTCAGTGGTATTTACCCACTCTGAGCTGGTCCTGGAAAAATAATGCAACTCGTAATTTACTCAGAGACTTAGACTGGCATGATGCTGATTGCTGATCTCGAACGGCTTAATAGGTCACTTGAGGAGACGCAGTCCATGCATTCAAGAGATATTTATTATTGTAACTTCCCTACAATAAAGGGATATTAACTAGCCGGTTATACGCCCCCTCGTCTTTAGGGGACGTTTCCTTGTATATAGGAGTTACAGGATTTAAAGCCATTAAATTTATTAATATACAGAATAACTTCCCAAAACGTGTGGGATAGTATTTTGAGATCTCCTTTATAAATAGAGAAGTCATGTACCATTGTAAAGGACCGGACTGGAGAATTCATCCCTGAAGAATTTCCAGAAATTTCCTAAGTTCTAATAACAAAGACTCGTGGACTAGGCAAAATTAACTGCTGAACCACGTAAAAAGCTCTCATTGTTTTATTGTCTTATTCTTGCCATAATTTTTACTGTTTACGTGCTCTACATTTTTAGTTGACGAAAAACGGCGTCAACATGAATAATAAAAATTAAAATTTGTATTAAGTCAAAATACAAAAAACAAAAAATAGTATATTCTTTTTTCATATTTATATATTGTATAATTATTTCATTTCCGTCCTCATTGAAATCATAATCTAGAACCTACCAGTAGTCCAACCCATACCTCTAAAGTGGAAGTTGGAAGTTTTGAGTTTTCTAGCTTACATTAAAATAAATACAATAACTAAAAATGTCAATTTGGAAGGAGCAAGAGCATTAATAGAGAAAATTGTGAAAAGTTACCCATAATCCATGCGTATGCCAAGCTAAATCTCTTGTGGTGGACGCTGTTTTCTTTCTCCCTTTTTTGTACACTCATCCTCTTTCTTGTAATTGGAAAATGAGTCCTTAAAGAAAACGAAGTAAGTCTACATCTCTTTGTCCTTATTTTAAGTTGGAGCAAAACTAAAAGCATGTGTATCCCTCACACGAAGCAATTTTGGTTGGTTGGATAAAACGTGGGGGGACCTTAGCCTTAGGAGGTAAATGTTTGGATGAGAGAGGTCTGTTAATTAGGTAAGGAAGGATGAAGATTTTGGCTTTCCCTCCTAAGTGAACAAAATTGAAAATGATTAACTAACACGAGTAATATATAGCCAAATCCAATTCAATACTTACCCAGCAAAATTTTTTTTTAAATCCAATCCAATTCTTCCTACCACATGTTAGGGATAAAGTAATTTGTCCACAATACTTTACCGTGTTAGACCTCTCTCTCTCTCTAATAATTTGCTTATATTTTACATATAACCTTCAAAGTTAGCTAGGTTTGAATATACAAACAAAAAGCTCTAAGTAGGATGTTTTCCACTATGTCACCAACAATTATAATATTGTTATATTGGATGCAAGCAAGGTTTAATTTTACTTTTAAATTTGGAGCAGCAATACCCAAGATTTTAGAACGAGGGCCAATAAGACAAAATTTTAGAAATTTAAAGGAGTAACAAAATATTCGCTTAAATTTGAAATATTTTACAATTACTTAATGGATTCTCATTAAAAAAAGCATTACAAAATAAAATCGAATCGTATGGCAATCAAAGAATAATACTCGGTGATCCGTAAACTCACTATTTATTTGGTAAGACACAGACAATATAAAGTATCTCTCAATAAAATTTATCAATTGAATATTTGTCGAATAAATATCGAGTATTGTGACCTGATTCGTAAAGAATTTTAGAACATATATACCTTTTCAACACACATTTTGATGATAAACAATGTTAGTATTGTAAATAATTAATTTTAGTCGATTAATTAAGTTTACAAATATGCATAAATACTTATAAAACCTTTCAACTTTACAAAATATGAAGGAACATTTAAATTTTATGCTTAGAATATGTCTTTAATATATAAAAATGTTCATAATCTTAAAATTTGAGAAGGGAAAGGACTATACTTACAATTTAGGGGAGTAAAAAAAACATTGTATACTTTTATAGCTGCTATTTGTGGGACATTTTACTTTGTTCTGACGAGGAAGGACCACTGTTCCACAAACAAGCAATCCGACAACATAAACTCACGATATTACCTAAATTTTATAAAACTGATTGTTCTTTTATTACTTTTTGTAATTAATTTGTTTAATTCTATAGAATTTACGTGAAAACAGTTTACACAAATTTGTCTTTATTTCCATAATACTCACATGCAACATGCAAGGGTACAATATACTTAATTTCCCACCTTTTTTTAATTATTTTGTCACACTAACATATATCAAGGATTATATCATAGTTGATGCTTAATTATAAACACTAGTTGTCGAGTAAATATTCAAAAAAACAAAAAAAAATACTAGTTGTCAAGCAACTAATAATGCCTATTCAGATTTGTCTTCATAAAAAAAAAGTGCCACATAGAGATAAAAAGTAAGGGAAATTTGAGAAATGATGCATTAAATAAGATTTTATAACAAAATTGTTCTTGCCCCCTAAGATATGAAAGACCCTTTCATTTTTGATTTTGTCCTTTCTCTCTCTCTCTCTCACGTCCAAGCTCACCCTCACCCAAACATATTAAAAATATACTAAATATATATTTTACATATATAAACCGTAAAAATATACTATATATATAGTATTGGAGGTAAATATCTCTCTAAATTTTTATGTACTTAGTTTTCCATAGTTAAAATATAAGTTGGAGTAGAATAAAAAAAGTCATGCATCCTTATATATTAACTTTATCTATATAAATGCATCAGGTACTCTTGCTTATTGCTATCTTACCTTAAATTCTATAATATTAAATTTCTAAAAGAAAAATGTAATTGGACTAGGGATTTAAGGACGTATTTGGCATGCAAGAATGTATTGGATTGAATTGAACTAGATTATCTGGATATTGTACTATGTATAGTGCAGTACAAAATTAAATAAAGTATAAAATATATTTTTTATTTTAAGTATAATTTTATCAAATAAAAATATATTTTAATATCACACTTTAAAAAAAAATAAATTAATAATTTTAATATAAGATATTATTATTTTATAAAATAATTAAATCAAATAAAACAGTATTTAAATAAAAAATATATATAATATATTAAATTTTATAAAATAATTAAAATATTAGGTGCAAACAACGTGCATTTGTACATTTGTTTAATTTTATTTTAAAATTTTATGAATTATTTTTATTATTTTTTTTATGATTGTCATATAAATTCTAAATAAATAAACAATATTATATAAAAGAATGACAAAAAATTAAACAAAAATATTGTCTATGATTTTTTTTTTTTTTAAATATAATAACATTTTAGATCACAATATGCCATATTAAAAATATAAAACACTCATGTTATTATTCAAATCACACTTCAACGATTGGAGAAGAAATTTGTTTATTCTTGATAAAAGAGAAATGTTATTCTAATTTCTTATGTAGTTACACAATTGTAACGCCTTGGATAGCCAATACCATTACACTGTGTATTTTAAATAGTGCAAAACTTGTTAATCAAGTCAATTGGATATAAACGTGTAACTAAGAGTAATTAACGGATTATAGTTTAAAATTTTTTATCATAGGAAATGTTACTTTCATTTAAAAGTTTGAGTTTGTACATGGGATCCCAAAATAAACATTTACTAGGCATTTACAACTCCAAAGGGTAATTACAACATAAGCCGGCCTAAGCGGAAAAATTAGGGTTTGACTCTAGTCCCTCTTGAATCATTGGTCGTGGCGGTCGAGTAGCTGCAAATGAACACGGCGCCCCTAAAGCTCTCCAACTCATGGCTAGTCCAGCTTTCCATTTCCCTTACCTGCACCACATAGCACCCGTGAGCCAAGACTCAGCAAGAAAACTTAAATCAATAGATTCAAATAAGCAACATAATATAAACAACAAGCTTGGAGGTAACAACCCTGCTCAAACAAACACATAATCCAATTTAAGCAGTCAATGAGTTAGAAAAGTGCAGACCACACTTTCTAATTATTTCGGTGGTGTTTGGGCTAGACAAGTGCATATTGCACTCCTAGGTTGCCCTAGCCAAATGGCCTGCGTTCCACACGCTTATTGCCATCCCCAGCTCCCTTAGGTTGAGCTTTCAGATCAAGTATAATCAACACATACAATTTGCATGACACACAATTAGATGCAACGTATACAAGCATGCCTAATCAAGTAATCACATGCATAATCATAGTCATATTCATTAATAGGGGCCTGAGACCCAATTATAACCAGGGTGTAGTTTTCTTACCGAGTAAATAGCGCATGGCGATCCCGAGCACGATCCTTACTCCCGAGCCCTAACGGTACAACCTAGTCACAACACAATAACAGATAACCATCAAGAACTAACTAATTTAAAGCTTCATGATTACTTCCTAGCCTCTGAGATCTCCAGTTCTACTAAACCGGGTAGTACAATCATTCCCGAGACTTTAGGTTTGAGTTCTCGTGCTTAAATTCTCTATTCGGCCAAAATTTTCAATTTGAACTGTGACGCGACCTCGCGAACCCAAAAAAGTTAGCGATTTCAGAAACCGCAATCTCTACCAAAATCCCTCAAAACTCGGTTTTTACCCCAAATTGACTACCGAAACTATTCTGGCAATCTAGATACACAATAGATAACAATCCACAACTTTTAAAACACAACAATTACAACTTAAGGCCCTAAAAACTCAGCCCATCAAGAACATTATAGAAAGTAACAAGGAGAAGACCTACTTGTAACGCCCTACTTCCTTAGAGCCATTACTAAGTAAGTTTAAAACGTGCAATTAACTTGCTAATCGGGTTTTAGGTTAAAAGTGTAGCTAAACCGTAATAAAAGTCATATAGTTTGAAAGATGCAGACATTCATTAAAAATTATAAAGCGTTTAACATTTGAGATCCCAAAATACTGTTTAGAAATATTTACAACTCAAAATTATGATTAAAGTCGACTAAACGACAAAATTAGGTTTAATACAAACATCTCCCAAAAATACCCCTGACCGTGGCAGCCAGGCAGGCCATGTACACATCGCCTCACGCTCTTCGTACTCATGGTTGGTCGACTTTCCCTTTGCCCTTACCTGCACCATTGAGCATCCGTGAGTCGAAGCCCAATAAAAAAACTCCACACAAGAAAATAACATATGCATATCTATCATTCAGCACATAACAAAACCGCCAACAGGCTAAACACATAACGGCCATGCCGTCCCAGGAACTTTACCAGGCCCTGGATTCGTAGTCTACACCGTGAGGATATCCTAGGTATCCAATAGGGTCTCACCCTGGCAGCTCACACTCCGCGTGCTTAATGCTTGTAATGCCCTGGTTACCCCAGAACAGTTGCGGTGAACCAGAAATTTGACTCGCTACCTGAGTCTTTTGGTTAAAAATGTGCTTCTAGTGTTATTAACAGGCTAAGGTAGAAAACCAATCAAAAGGAAAGGATATTTTTTATTAAGTACATAAAACTGTACATGGGTCCATCAAAAACTCTTACAAGTTATTTACAACTCAAAATGGTCATTACTATTTCAAATTTACAAACCAGCTGACCTAAGTGGAAAAAATAGGGTAAACCCCCTAGTTCCTCTAAGAACTCCTTGGCCGTGGTGGTCAAGCGACTGCATATGTACACAGCACCACCTAAGCTCTCCACTCAAGGCTGGGTGAGCTTTTCTTTCCCTTTACCTGCACCACATAGCACCCATGAGCCAAAGCCCAGCAAGAAAACACAGTATTGCATATAAACATTATCAAATGATTATTATTATAATCACACAGAGCTTATAGCTCCAAACAGATGAGTGAATATCACTTGAGGTTTTGGTAAACCATAATAAGTGACTGACAAGCAAGTCACTAATTTTAACAGATGAGTGACTGTAATGCCCCGAATCCCTAATATGGTTTAATGGCGGGATTAGTAGGTCAGGAGGGCCATACTTGTTTAATTATGCCATTAATCGAATATATGCATGTTTATGTGAATTATATTATGATATGATGTTAAAAGCATGCATGTGGGTCCACATTTCATGACAGGGGTATGTTGGTAATTTGGCCCGTTGAGGGCGTAATTGTATATTTGTATGCATGTCGGTGATATATTGTTGAGGCAACATTATAATGTGGATTTGTTCGAGCTATTCGGCATGAGACGATCTTTGGATATTAAGTAGCGGTTTAGTCATAACAGGATGAAGTTCGAGGCTCAGGGTGAGTCTCGGGATGATTAAATGATTAGAACGTTGCCGGGAGTAAAAGGGTAACGGGATATGAATTATTGGTGTTTGGGAATTTTGAGAATAGCAGGAGTTGGAGAGCGTTAATTATGATTAACGAAATAGGTGAAAGATGACGATTTTACCCTTGGGGAGACTTCAGAAGCTTTAAATGACCTAGGGGCATTAAGGTCATTTGGCTTGGGTTATATATGTTTTAAGTTGGCTGTAGAAGGATATAGAACAAAAACAGAGTAAGCTTCTCCTTCCCGTACATCATTTTCTCCCTATCTTCCTTTGAGGTTTTTGGTCCCAAATTGAAGTATCAAGCTAGGAAATCAAAGCTTGGAGGTTATAGACTTCGTTCATCTACTAAGGAGGATTCAAAACCAGTTGGAGGTAAGGAATTGTCCATGAATTTCAGGTGTTACTTTGTTTTTCTTTTAGTTTTCAGCCTATGGATTTTGATGTGGAAAGTTAGAATCAATGGGAGTTTATGTGTATGTTTGATTGGGTTTTGGTGAGGGGGTGATGTAGATGAGGTTTAGGGGTTGAATTGGATGTTTTGGTAAGGTTTGGGATTGGTTTGGAAGGTTGGTTTCAAGAGGAATCGCAAGGAGGGAAAATCAGTGTAGCTGCTGATCTGAAGCTGGCGCCCCAGCGCCAGTCCTAGCGCCCCAGCGCTATGCAGGGCAGAGAGCAGCCCTCTCTGTTTCTGGGGCAGCGCCTCAGCGTTGGTGGGCAGTGCCTAGGCGCTAGGTCAGTTTCAGGGAAAGTTATTTTTAGGGCTCGGGATGGTTTCTAAGGCTCGGGGGTTGGTTCCCTTGCCCCTTTTGAGTAGTTTGAGAGTCTCGAGAGTGAGGGATTGGTCTCGGGAGTGTGGTTTAGATTGTGAACCATTCATTGATTTACTTTATTGATGGTTTCTAATTGGTTATGATTAGGTAACCACTAAGGAATCTAAAGGTTTATCGTTCTCAAGGGTCGTTCTTATATTATTTCTCGCTCGAACCCGAGGTAAGAAAACCGCACCCTGTGTGTATGTGACATGCGTGATTGTATTAAAGCATGTTGATTGATAAATGTGGACGTGGATTACCTATTAAATGCTAGCGATGGTTGTTTACTTGTATATGTACTGACTAGTCAGGGACACTGACCTAAAGAGTCAGAAATGGCATAGCGTCATGAACGCCGCGCCAAATGAAGATTAGATCTAATCGATATCAGCGTTGAATGGCTCTAAGGCATTAACGCTGGACCGACCCTAAGGTCGATGAACTTATAAGCGCTTGTCTAGTCTGAGACTAGTTATTAGAGCCAGGGATTAAGGCCCCGGTGACTGTTTGTCACATGGCTAGGGAACGCTATTCCAGGGTTATGACTTTAAGATCATGAGGAGGGTTATGTTGGTGACTAGTCACCATGCACCCATCCTGTTCGAACTAATAAAGGTTCACTTATCTATAAAGCCCCGGTGACCCTATCGTCACAAGGCTAAAGGGAGCTGGACCCATTTTAGTGACTTTTGCGACTGTCACCTATTTCCTTGGACTGAAGGTCTTGAATGATTATTACGGTCATTGTTGATATTATATCATGCTTTATTGTTTTTTCTTGTTGGGCCTTGGCTCATGGGTGCTATGTGGTGCAGGTAAAGGGAAAGAAAAGCTCACCCAGCCTTGAGTGGAGAGCTTAGGTGGTGATGTGTACATATGTTGCCGCTTGACCACCATGGCCAAGGAGTTCTCAGAGGAACTAGGGGGTTTACCCTATTTTTTCCGCTTAGGTCGGTGGGTTTGATATTTTGAAACAGTAATGAACTTTTTGAGCTGTAAATAACTTGTAAATGTTCTTATGGGCCCATGAACAGTTTTATGTATTCAATAAAATATATCATTTCCTTTTTATTGATTTTTTCCCCTTAGCCTATTAATGACACTTAGAACACGTTTTTAACCAAAGGACTCGGGTAGCGGGTCAAATTTCCGATTCACCGTTCACCGTAACTGTTCTGGGGTAACCAGGGCGTTACAGTGACTGCTGGGTAAGTCACTAGCTTAAACAGATGAGTGACTGCTGGGTAAGTCACTATCTTAAATAGACGAGTGACTGCTGGGTAAGTCAATATCTTAACAGATGAGTGACTGATGGGTAAGTCACACAAGCGCTTTTAGTTTTCATCGAACTTGAGGTCGATCCGGCATTAATACTCTTCTGATTCATTTAATGCAGATGTCAATTAGATCTAATCTTTATTGGCTTGCGTTGAACACGCCAAGGCCGTTTCTGACTTATAAGTCAGCACCGTGTGACCAGTGCCCAGTACCACTGCCGAACTTGACTAATGAGTCACAGCTTCACAGTTGATACTGACACCTTTGCCAATTCTGACTAATTAGTCAGTGCCATGCACAAGTGAGGAAGATTTGCTAAGCATTTAATAATCAATCCATGTCCACATTTATACATTCAACATGCCTCATGAATAACCATGCATGTCACATATGGGGTGCAGTTCTCTTACCTCTGATTCGAGCGAGAATGAATAAAAGAACGACCCTTGAGAACGATCTGACTTTTAGTCCTTTAGCGGTAACCTGGTCATAAGCAAATATAGGATACCATCAATAAAATGACACATCAAAGATTTCCAAACCAAGATATAACCTCCGGAACATCAATCCCCACTAATCCGGGTAGTAGGAACCATCCTAAGGTCTAAAACCAAGTTCCCTAGGCCAAAACACTCAAACGGGCTCAAACCTGCTCAAGGGCTGCGGCCCTGACACCTTGGGCCATGGCCCCCAGCCACTCCAGGAGCAAGGGCTGCGGCGCCCTACACCTAGGGCCGCGATGCCCAGCAAGGCAAAATCACTCCACCAACTTCTTCGAGCTAGGGCCGCAGCCCCCAATCCCAGAACCATCCCCAAACTCGTTTTCCTTCATCCCAAACCCTCCAAAAACATACCTAAACACTTCCAAATCAAAGAATCAAAGTTCCCAAGCTTCCCAATGTTCCAAAACCATCAAATCCCGAGGCTCAAACGAACCAAAAACTCAACGATTCACAAAATCCAATTCGAAGCTTAGAAACTCTAAAAACTCAAAACTTAGATTACCTTTGATTGGGTTGTTTCTCGTCAAATCCTTCGGTCAAGAAGCTTCTAATATTTCCTATGATCGCTATGCCTCGATCCTCGCTTGATTCCAACTCCTAGAACTCGAGATTTCTTCGAAAATGCTTCGAACGGTAAAATGAACTAACAGGAAGAGAACGAGAGGTTTTCTAACGTACGGTTCTATCTGACAAGCTACTTCAAGCTTAAGTAGCCTCAAATAAAACCTAAGGCTCGGGACCCCAAAAACCTCCCCGGGAACATTGTAGTCAAAATTCCCAGAATTTCCTCCTGATCTCAATAACTCCCAATTTATCATCAAATAACATTCTCATAACTCAAAATCCCAATAAAAGACCCCTGTTATGACAAAACTGCTAATTTGAAATATAAGACCGTCTCATGCCGAATAGCTCGAATATATCTCCATGATAATGAGATCTCATTCACAAATCACAATATGCACCCAAATACACAAATATGCCCTCAACGGACCAAATTACCAAAATATCATAATAATCAAATGTGGACCCACATGCATGCATATAACATCATATTATAATATAATTCACATAAACATGCATATATTCATTTAATGGCATAATTAAACATTTATGCCCCTCCCGGCCAACTAATCTAGCCATTAAACCGCATTAGGGATTTCGAGGCATTACAATGCTGCTCCTGGCCCCTTGTCGTACTCGGCCTTCTCCATTCTCAGCCCTTGCCGTTCATTCACAAATATGCACACATAGCATAATTAAGCAAATACTTAAACACGTATAAACATAATCAATGAGGCTACGCCCTGCAACACAATCTATAGGGCATCGCCCTGCTCTACGGGTACAACAATCTTCTTACCTGTGTCTCGAGCTTTCCGAGCACCGATATCCCGAGCACAGTCCCCTAGTCCGAGCCTCAATGAAAACCTAGTCACAGCACATCTCCGGGACCTTGAATTCTATCAATCCGGGTGATAAAATCCATCCCGAGCCTTAACTTTTGGATTCCCGAGACTAAAACCTCCTTGGGGTCCAAAATCTCACTAAGCATCGCGGCCCCAAGATCCCATGCCGCGGCCCACCTCAACCAGAGGCTCAGCCTCAAAATTCTGCCCATGCGTGTCGCGGCCCGACCCTTCGAACCCAGAAAAATCCTCCATTTTGACAACTAAAACCAAGCCAATTTACCCCAAAATCAGCCCAACAATCCAACTTAATCACCGCAGTAGCTGTAATATAGTCTCAGCAACAAAACCTAACAAGAATTAACCCCAAACCTCATCTAGAAACTCAAGAGTGATTCACCACCTAGCTCACATGAATAACCTTGAAACACCAACAAAAGTCGACATAATTCAGATAATTAGGTGCTAGAATCCTTACCTCAACTGATAGCTTTGCCCTGAGCTAATCCTCATTCCCTTGATAGGCAAACCAAAGTTCCAAAGAGAGAGAGAAAACTCCAAGATAAGGAGAGGGTCAGTTCTCTAAGTTTCTGAATGTTTCTAAGTTTTGTTTACTTACCTTAGGTCTCTAAGGTTACCTCCAAGGCTCGGGGTACCAAAAACGTCCCCGAGGGCAAAATGCTAAATTTCCCCGATATTCCCTCCTAAATGTTCTAACTTCAAATGTATCTCCTAATATTTATTTTCATAACCCGATAGCCCAATAAAAAATTTAATGCTCGAAATACCCCTCGACCTGCCTCGAGTCAGGTATTTGACCCTGTTGTGACTTTCTAGCTAAACCGCTCTCTAGGACTGTCTCGGATCGTGCAACACGAATATATCACAATTATTACATTTATGCCCTCAACGGGGTAAAGCTAAAAACATACCCCTAATAACTAAATGGGGCCCACATGCATATTTAATTCACATAAACATGCATTTCTAATCACATACTCAACAAATTCACATATTGACATAACAAATCACTTATTGCCCTCCAGGCACGCTAATAAAGGCCCTAAGCCCTATTAGCAAATTTGGGACGCTAAAACTATCCCCTTCTTACAGAAATTTTGTCCTCGAAATTACCTGAACAACTCGTGATACCACTCTCGCATATCTGATTCAAGTTCCCACGTCGCCTCCTCAACCTTGTTGTTCCTCCACAGTACTTTCACCAAGGCGATGGTCTTGCTTCGCAAGACTTTATCCTTCCGGTCGAGAATCTGAACCGACTTCTCCTCATATGATAAATCCTGGTCTAGCTCCAAGCTCTCATACTTAGTACATGCGTCGAATCTGGTACATACTTCCGGAGCATGGACACGTGAAAAACATCATGAACCCTTGATAAAGCTAGAGGCATCGCCAATCTGTAATCTACCTCTCCAACCCATTCCAGAATCTCAAAAGGGCCAACAAACCTAGGGCTCAACTTGCCCCAAACACCAAACCGTTTCACTCCTCTCAAAGGTGAAACCCTAAGGAACACATGGCCACCGACCTGAAACTCTACGCTCCTGCGTCTCAAGTCCGAGTAGCTCTTTTGGCGACTCTGGGAGGCGAGCATTCGAGCTCTAATCTTTTCAATTGCCTCGTTGGTCCTCTAAACCATCTCAGGACCTAAGTATCTCCTCTCACCCATCTCATCCAATGGATATGTGATCTTCAATTCCTCCCATATAGCATCTCATACGGAGTCACTCCGATAGTCGCCTGATAACTGGTATTGTATGAAAACTCAATCAAAGGGTGATACTTACTCCAAGATCCCCCAAAGTCCAGCACACAGGCTCGTAGCATATCTTCTATATCTGAATCGTCCTCTCAGACTGTCCACCCGTCTGAGGATGATAAGCGGTACTAAACTGCAACTGCGTGCCCATAGCCTTCTGCACACTCTCCCAAAACTTGGAGGTGAAGGTGGGGTCCCTGCCGGATACTATCGACCTCGGAGCCCCATGAAGTTGAACAATTTCCTTCACATACAACTCAGCATACTACTCCACAATATAAGTAGTCCTGACAGGTAAAAAGTGGGCGGACTTGGTATACCTATCCACAATCACCCACACCGAATCATGCAGTCCCACGGTCTTTGGCAAACCAACCACAAAGTCCATGGTGATATCCTCCCACTTCCACTCTAGAATCCCTAGAGGCTGCAATAATCCTGCTGGCCTCTGATGTTCAGCTTTTACCTGCTGACAAGTTAAGCACTTGGACACATAATCCACCATGTCCCTCTTCATTTCCAACCACCAATACAAGGTTCTCAGATCTTGGTACATCTTCGTCGTACTTGGATGTAAGGAATAGGGAGTGGTATGCGATTCATCCAAGATCTCCTGCTGGATATCAGAATCCATCAGAACACAGATCTGACCCTTGTACTTCAGTAATCCCATCTCCAAGATAGAAAATTCCTTAGCCGCTCTGACTAACACACTCTCTCTGTGCCCTCGCAACTGGGAATCCTTCCCCTGCGCCTCCTTGATCCTCTCAAGGAGTAGACTGAAGAGTGATGTTGGTTAACCGACCAACCACCAACTCTATACCCGCTCTATTCATCTCCTCAGCTAACATATCAGATATCTGCCTCGAACTGACACTTGTCCCGGGCCCTTCCGACTCAATGCATCAGCCACTACATTAGCCTTCCTAGGATGGTATAGGATATCACAATCATAGTCCTTTACCAATTCCAGCCACCGTCTCTAGCGCATATTCAGATCTTTCTGAGTAAAGAAATACTTCAAACATTTATGGTCGGTGTATATTTCGCACTTCTGACCATACAGATAATGTCTCCAAACCTTAAGTGCAAATACCACCACTGCCAGCTCCAGAGCATGCTTGGGATATCTCTGTTCATACTCCTTTAGCTGTCTCGATGCATAGGCTATCACCTTTCCAGCTTGCATTAGCACACTGCCTAAACCTTATCTGGAAGCATCACAATAAACCACGAACTTCTCATTGTCTGTCGGCAGACTCAACACTGGCGCACTGATCAGTCGCCGCTTCAGTTCCTTGAAACTGTTCTCACACCTGTCTGTCCATACATACTTAGTCATCTTTCTCGTCAGTTCAGTCAACGACGTGGCTATCATGGAGAACCCTAAAAAAACCGCCGATAATACCCTACCAACCCCAGAAAACTCCTAACCTCCGGAACATTGCTCGATCTAGGCCAATCCCTCACTGCCTCAATCTTACTTGGGTCAACCAGAATCCCCTCCTTACTAACGATATGGCCCAGAAACGTGACTTGCGGTAGCCAAAACTCGCAGTTGATGAACTTAGCATATAACCTATGCTCTCTCAACCGTTGCAATACCACACGTAAATGTTGCTCATGCTCTGTCTCTGATTGAGAGTGTTAGGAGTGTGTCCTAAAAGCATGTAAAAGACATTTTTTATTTCTATGAATAAATAAATACAATGGTTCATTATTGTTATATTTGGATTATTACATTATTGTTTGAATAATTTTGTAAATATCAGAAAAATTCCATATTCATTATTAAGGATGTGATCTTGTATTAGTACGAGAGAATTAAGATCACATGAATGAATAAAAATAGTCAACAACAACAAATTAAAGTTAAGGAATTCTTTAATTGGGGTTGTAAGTACGGTTTGCTGATGATACAAATAATCTAGATTCGGATTATTGATGTGGTAAGACATCTCGGTAAAGGTGCTTTATATAATATGATTATATATGACATGGACCGATATGAATAAAAGCCTTTATCCAAAAACCATTTAACAATAAAGACTTGTAATTCATATCATAACTGATGATCATTTATAGATCAACCTAAATCTTGAGTGTTCATGAACTCATGTTCATGTTTATTAAATCTTTTGATTCATTCGTTAAGGTCTCTTCCAAGAATGAGGCTAATGACTTTTGTTTTGGAGATTTAATATCATGTGTGGCTGGGAACATGTATCAACAACACGGAATCTAATATTTCCTAACGGATCGTATATTAGTTCCCTTAAGGGTTAATTCTGGAACTAAATGATTTTGAGCTCAAATCTATAATTAGATTATATATTAATTATTCACTAGTAAATTAATGGTACTTAAGGAATAAGAAGTAAATTAGAAAGGTAAAATGGTAATTCTTCCATTCTAATTTATGAACTAATTAATTAGAGGGTTGAACTATTATAAGATGGTTATATCAATGGACGACTTAAGATAAGATTTCTGTAAAAGTATATCTATAACATAAATAGTGCAATTCTGAATTTATAGTGCACAAATATCATAATTAATAAATTAACTATTATAATTAAAGAGTTTAATTATTTAGTTTCAATTTATTGGAGTTTAATGTTATAGGTCCATGGTCCCCGAAATGGCTCAAACAAACACTCACAAAGGTAAATACAAAAATGGGCAAAATGACTTATTTGATAAGTAAAATATTTTTCTATGCATCAAACATAATTATTGTATAATTATGTGTAATTAATTAATTGAGAATTAATTAATTATTTGATTTAACAAAAATATAATTAATTTTGAATTAATTTATTTTTGGAATTTTGGGTATTTAAATAATAAGAAAAAAAATGGGAAAAATCACATGCCATCCCTGGCATGTGGTACACGTGTAGCATAATATATAATCATTGTACTACACGCATAAGAGACTCTGGGTAGTTTCTTGGTTCCACAATTTTAGTTATTTAAATATTAAATAAATAATGAGATATTGTAATATGATTAAAATATTATTATTTAAACATAATCTGATAACTGATTAATTATTTTCAAATTTTTTAAAATAACTAATATTTTATTTTTAATATATTGGATATATTAAATATAGGATATCAGTTTTTCAGAACGTAACTTCTCAGGGATAGAAAAATATCGTGAAATCTCTCTGAGAGAAAAAGAACAGTGATACAAGCATAGGTAATTGTTCTTCACAAACTTAGGTCCAAACTTTATCAGATCTCATGTGTTGAGAACATCTGATAAATAGATTTTGCCTATTGTTTTGTATAGCAAGCCCACACTCGTTCTTTGTGTGCTGAGAACATTTTGGAAGATCTTGGTGTGAGATCTCAAGGATTTTTTTTTGCCATACAAAAAGATAGCAGCGAGGAAGGACCTGAGGTAATTTTATATTCATATCTTTGATTCAATATATATATATGCATGTGAAGAAGTAGATTTAGAAATCTTGTGGGATTAAATTAACAATTTTGATTGTTGTTTTGCTGCGTATAATCTCTGATTTGATCTATAAAAACCAACAGAGAGTACACCAGAATGTCGTCAATAAACACAATCACAAACTTGTCCAGATAGTCCTTGAAAACCCTATTCATCATGTCCATAAAAGTTTCTGGGGCATTGGTTAATCCAAATGACATAACCAGGAATTCATAGTGTCCATATCTCGTGTGGAAAGCGGTCTTTGGTATGTCCTCATCTTTGATCCTTAACTTAGAAAACACTGTCTTTCCCTGTAACTGGTCAAATAAATCGTCGATCCTAGGCAGTGGGTATTTATTCTTAATGGTCAACTTGTTCAGCTCCCTGTAGTCAATACACATCCTAAGAGATCCATCCTTCTTCTTGATAAACAACACCGAAGCACCCCATGGAAAGAAACTCATTCTGATGAACCCCAAATCCAGTAACTCCTGCAACTGAATCTTCAACTCCTTCAACTCTGCTGGAGCCAGTCTGTAAGGTGTCCTAGATACTGGCTCCACCCCTAGCGCCAACTCTATAATGAACTCGATCTCCCGCTATGGCGGCAACCCTGGCAGGTCAGCTGGGAATAACTCTAGAAACTCACATACCAATCTAGTATCACTCGGTCCAACCGACACAACCCTAGAGGTATCCACAATGTTTGCTAGGAATCCTATGCAACCTTCCTGCATCAGGTCTCTAGCCTTCAGTGTTGAAATCATAGGTACTCGCGGTCCACTAACTGTCCCCACAAACACCAAGGGTACCTCCCTTTCAGGTTCAAAAGTCACCATCCTGCGCTTGCAGTCAATCGTCGCCCCATACTTCAATAACCAATCCATCCCTAGGATCATATCGAAGTCATCCATCACCAGCTCAATCAGATCAACAGATAACTCCCTACCATCTACCTCTACTGGCAATGCTCTAATCCATTTCCTAGAGACTACCAGTTCCCCAGTCGGCAACAAAGTCTGAAAACCCCTAGCATACAAAACATTAGGTCTACACAGCTGATCTATCACTCTAGTAGACACAAATGAATGGGTAGCTACCAAATCAATCAATGCAGTATAAGAAGAACCAGCACTAGAGATCTGACCTGTCACAACCGAGGGGCTAGCCTCCTCCTTAGTCTGAGTCAAGGTGAATACTCTGATAGGAGCGAGATTGTCGCCCTGCTTTGGCTCCTCTTTCCTGGCTTGTGGGCAGTCCTTCTTCAGATGATTGACACTCCCACAGATAAAGCAGGCCCTGATCCTGCACTCATCCTGATGTCGTCATCTGCATTGAGGACACACTGGAAAACTCCTCCAGTTGTTACCTCCGCCCTGACGGCCACTAAAAGCACCCCGTGCCCTCCTATCCGAGCTGGGAGGGACAAAAGAATCTGGGGGCTTTCTCTTCTGTTCACTAAGGCCACTACCCTGACTGGATCCAGTAAAAGGAGGCACCATTCTCATAGCATCGCACCTAACATTGCTCTCTCTCCATATCTGATCCTCGCCCCCCTCAGCTATAAGGGCCTTGTCCACTACCTGGGAATACATAGTAGTCTCTGGATCCAAAGTAATCTTCACATCACGGGTGATCATAACATTCAAACCCCGTACAAACCGATCCCTTCTTGCCGCATCAGTCGGCACCAAATCCGGCGCGAACTTCGCCAACCGGTCAAATCTAAGAGCATACTCAGTAACTGTCAACCGGTTCTGAGTTAGGTTGATGAACTCGTCAACCTTCGCAGCTCGGACTACAACACTGTAATATTTCTCATTAAAGATGTTTTTGAATTCTTCCCAGGTCATAATCACAACATTCCTTCTCTGAGTCACTACATCCCACCAGATGCGGACATCCTCTCTGAACATGTAGCTAGCACAAGCTACCCTCTCGTTCCCTTCCATCCAAATGAAATACAGGATGGAGGAAATCATATTCATCCACTGCTCTGCCCGCAGTGGGTCTAGTCCACCCTCGAAGGTGGGAGGATGCTGCTTCTTGAACCTCTCATACAAAGGTTCCCACCTATTCTCCATAATAGGCTGAACCAGCACTGGCGCCACAGCCTGCTGAACTGGCAACCCAGTGGCCTGAGGAGGGGCATGCTGCCTCAAATGTCAAATTTCTTCCTCTGTTCGATGCAGTCTAGCTTCCATTTTGGCAAACATCTGTTGCCAATTCTGTGGGGTAGGTGGAGGATCCTGACCTTGGTTGTCATCCTCGGCCCTACTGCTGTGGAGTCTAGATGATTGTCGAGGCATCTCAACAATATGCATGCAATCAACGACGCTGCTCATCAGACATGATAAAAACGTCCAAAACCACCTCCCAATCCACATTATCCAACCATAAATAGAAATTCACATAACATACAAATAGCATACAACACTCAAGGGGCTAGGCCCTATCATCATGCATATGTTAACTCATTCATCATGCTCTATATAAAATAGCAGGCAAACAGGGCATTTAAGCACATACTCAAGCATATAATTCAATCATTACCAACCAACCCTGAGTCGAGCTTGTCATTGACAGCGAGCGTACATGTTCGATCAATCTCTAGGAACCATAAACCTTGGCTCGCTCTGATTCCAAGTTGTAACGCCCTACTTCCTTAGAGCTGTTACTAAATGATTTTAAAACGTGCAATTAACTTGTTAATCGAGGTTTTAGATTAAAAGTGTAGCTAAACCGTAATAAAATTCATATAATTTGAAAAGATGCAGACATTCATTAAAAATTATAAAGCGTTTAACATTTGGGATCCCAAAATACTGTTTAGAAATATTTACAACTCAAAAATATGATTAAAGTCGACTAAACGACAAAACTAGGTTTAATAAAAACATCTCCCAAAAATACCCCTGGTTGTGGTAGCCAGGCAGGCCAAACATGTACACATCGCCTCATGCTTTCCGTACTCATGGTTGGTGGACTTCCCCTTTGCCCTTACCTGCACCATAGAGCACCTGTGAGCCGAAGCCCAGTAAGAAAACTCCACACAAGCAAATATCATATGCATATTTATCATTTAGCACATAACAAAACCACTAACATGCTAAACACATAACGACCATGACTTCCCAGGTGCTTTTCCAGGCCCTGGGTTCGCGGTCTACACGGTGAGGATATCCCAGGTATCCAGTAGGGTCTCACCCTGGCAGCTCGCACTCCACGTGCTTAACGATGCTCCCGGCCCCTTTCCTTACTCGGCCTCGCCGTTCTCGACCTTCGCCATTCCTGGCCCTTGCCGTTCTCGCCCTTCGCCGTTCTTAGCCCTTGTCATTCATTCACAAATATGCACACATAGAATAATTAAGAAAATACTTAAACACGTATAAATATAATCAATGGGACTATGCCCTGCAACACAATCTATAGGGCATCGCCCTGCTCTACGGGTACAACCGTTTTCTTACCTGTGTCCCGAGCTTTCCGAGCACCGATATCCCGAGCACAGTCCCCTAGTCCGAGCCTCAATGAAAACCTAGTCACAACACATCAACAACATCCATCCATCAAGCTCTAATCCATTAAATAGCTTTGGGTTATAATTCTAGTCTCCGGGACCTTGAATTTTATCAATCCGGGTGATAAAATCCATCCCGAGCCTTAACTTTTGGATTCCCGAGACCAAAACCTCCTTGGGGTCCAAAATCTCACTAAGCGTCGCGGCCCGCTTGAACCAGAGGCTCAGCCTCAAAATTCTGCCCATGCGCGCCGCGGCCCGCCCTTCTTTCTGGCCTCCCAAGTGTTCTAAAGGGCTACGTCTCAGCAAGAACAATGCTGCGGCCTGACCTTTCGAACCCAGAAAAATCCTCCATTTTCACAACTAAAACGAAGCCAATTTACCCCAAAATCAACCCAACAATCCAACTTAATCACCACAGTAGCTCTACTATAGTCTCAGCAACAAAACCTAACAAGAATTAACCCCGAACCTCATCTAGAAACTCAAGAGTGATTCACCACCTAGCTCACATGCATAACCTTGAAACACCAACAAAACTTAACATAATTCAGATAATTAGGTGCTAGAATCCTTACCTCAACTGATAGCTTTGCCCTGAGCTAATCCTCAATCTCCACCAGCTTCAATTCCCTTGATAGGCAAGCAAAAGTTCTCCAATAGATCAAAGTCTTCAAGCTTCCAAAGAGAGAGAGAGAGAAAACTCAAAGACAGGGAGAGGGTCGATTCTCTAAGTTTTTGAATGTTTCTAAGTTTTGTTTACTTACCTTAGGTCTTTAAGGTTACCTCAAAGGTTCGGGGTACTAAAAACGTCCCTGAGGGCAAAATGGTAAATTTCCCCGATATTCCCTCCTAAATGTTCTAACTTCAAATATATCTCATAATATTTATTTTCATAACCTGATAACCCAATAAAACATCTAATGCTCGAAATACCCCTCGACCCGCCCCAAGTCGGGTATTTGACCCCGTTGTGACTTTCTAGCTAAACTGCTCCCTAGGACTGTTTTAGATCATGCAACATGAATATATCACAATTATTACATTTATGCCCTCAACGGGGTAAAACTACAAACATGCCCCTAATAACCAAACGGGGCCCACATGTATATTCACTTCACCTAACACATGCATTTTTAATCACATACTCAACAAATTCACATATTAACATAACAAATCACTTATTGCCCTCTAGGCACGCTAATCAAGGCCCTAAGCTCTATTAGAAAATTTGGGACGCTACATATACCTCTTAATCCCTCAGCAGAATTCGAGTCCTCTTAGCTGCTGGTACCCCTAGCTGCCTCCAGTCCTCAATCACAACCTCAATTCTAACTCAAATCATCACTAGATTAAGAACTTCAAGAATTCCACACCTCTAGCTTGAAAGAAAACTTAGAGAGAGAGAGAGAGAGGGGGCTGGTGTTATATGTAAAATGACTAAACCCTCAGCAAAGGGTCACCCCTTACTCCAATTGTGTGGTCAAATGACCAATTTGTCCCTACACACTCTTAACCTTCAAGGTAACCCCCAAGGGCAATTTGGTCATTTTGCCACCACTTCCCACTAAACCTCAAATAACACTATAAATACTCAATTAACCCCAACATACCCAAATAATCACTAAGTAACTTCCCATTTCCCGACAAACCCCAGCAATGTACTAGATTCACCCCGAGTTGGGTATTTAACCCCATTGTGACTTTACCGTTAACTCGCTCACTAGGATCGTCTCGAGCCGAATATCACAAATATATCCATATAATAATGTGGTCTCAATCATATAACACATATAATTACAATTATACCCTCGACGGGTCAAAATTACAAAAATGTTCTTATTAAAAAAAAGGGCCCACATACATATCTAATACACATAAGCATGCATAAGTATTCATATCACAATATAATTCATATAGGCTACATAATCACACACATATTCAATTAATTTCACATAATTCGCATATAAATCCAATTATGTCATCCCGGCACACTAATCAAGGCACTAAGCCTTATTAGCAAATTTTAGACGTTACAACAATCATGCTATTTGTACACACAACACTTATATATAATGTATTTATAATGTTCGGTGTAGCCATTTGACTATTTCGGTACTTAAATAATTTTTTTTTTATTTTTTTATGACAGTGTACATTGTTGTCATTTAAGACATCCTACAAATTTTCAAGAAATTCCAAATAGTTTACAGTGTCGAAAACAATGTTCAAACAGTTGAATTTTACACATGCATATAAAAAAAATAGACACGCGTACAACAACCTTATTTTCGGCACTATAAATTATTCGGAATTTCTTGAAATTTTGTAGAATGTCTTAAATGACTACAATGTACACCATCATAAAAAAATTAAAAAAAAAAATATTTAGGTGCCAAAATACCAGTGCAGCCAAAAAAGTGAAGTGCTCCCCATATATTATTATAATAATGATATTTTATAACATTTGAATTTATATCAATATAATTATGAAATATCTAGTTTTGTATTATATATTATTATATAATAATGATACTTTATACATAATATTTAAATTTTATATTAATATAATTACAAAATATTTATTCTACCAAAAAATTAGGATTTTATATTATAATAATAATTTATAACATTTAAATTTATATTAACATAATTATTAAATATATATAGTTTTATATTATATATTATTATAATAATTATATTTTATAATATTTGAATTTATATTAGTATAATTATTAAATATTTATTTTCGTATGAAATATTATTATAATAATGATGTTTTATAATATTTAAATTTATATTAATTTAATTACTAAATATTTATTTTTAATTATTTTTAAATATTTAGAATATTCTATTAAAAGTAAAAAAATGATTAAAATTAAGAAAATCTGTTAAATACATATTTTTCGCATATAAGAGTTATATAGGTATATTTTTAAATATATAATACCTTTAAGCTTTAAATTATTTTAGTTGATAAAAAGTACTATATTATGAATCGGACAAAATAATCCAACCCTAACTATCCAAACATGAGACTGGATATAGAGAGGCCAACAAACAAAAGCCCTACAGGTTAAATTTTCATTGCAATCCTATATCAAGCTTGGTTTGTTAATGCTATGGACGGTACCCATAAAAGCATCTTTCCTTCAACTCTAAGGTTAAATTAAAGTATAGTATTTATGTATTTCAAAAAAGTAAGTTCAATCTACAAGAGATTATCAACTAAACCATAAAACGACAACTTAGCTCAACTTTTGACTACTGCATAAACCCCATCTTTGTACAAAGTAGAAATAAATGAGACCTGAATTTTCTTTTCCTTCCAAACAAAATAGATGTCCAATAAATAAATGAGGGAATAAAAAAATTGAGAAAATAAAATGAAAACCCTTTAAATGCGTAAAAAGAAAAAATAAATATCTTTCACCCTTCATTAAATTATTTTTGGACAGTTAATTACTCTCTATATGTCAAAAGAAAGAAGGAAAAAAAAAGTTTTCCACTGTTATCAAACAGTTGATCCGATCCCATATTAATAATAAAGAGTATTGTGGTTTGAGAAATGGGACACCTTATAATTCGTTAATAACGCATTAATAACGCATGAGATTAGATATTAAATTTGACATTTTTTTTTATAGTTTGGACAACACTAATACTTTTTAGCAATTCTTTATAAAAAAAAATGAAAAAGAAATCATAAAATTGTCTACAACTAATTAGTAACGTCCTAGCAAGCAGAACCATTATTAGCCTGTTATTTTTATATATTATATATATTTCTTGTAACGTCAGCAATTTATAAAAAAATAATAAAAAGAAAAGAAAAATAAATAAATTATCCGTTAGCAAAAGGACACGTGTAGAAAGAAAAAGAGAATGAGAAAGAGAAAATCTTGGAAGTTTCTCGAGGAAAGACGTAACGTAGTAGCTTCGCCTGGTGGTTTCCTTCTTTCTTTCCTTTTCATTATTTTTCATTTTCTTTGTTTCTCTTTTCCACCGTTTTCTCTTTCTTTCTCATCCCACAAACTCTTCCATTTCGTATCTATATGGTATTTTTACTCTAAATTCCACCGCGAACCTTCTAAAACTGCCGAAACCCATCTCTCTTTCGATCTTTCTTCTTCTTCCACTTTATTTTTTGTTGTTGTTGTTATTATTATTGTAAATATTATTGGTTTTGGTGAAGATAGTTTAACCATGGCGGTGGAGACCAACGGCGAATCTTCTGCCGCCGACTCCCAGAAGCCATTACCGACACCGTTTTTGACCAAGACTTACCAGCTCGTCGACGATCCCGCCATTGACGACGTCATCTCCTGGAACGACGACGGATCTACCTTCATCGTCTGGAATCCGACTGTTTTCGCTAGAGATTTGCTCCCTAAATATTTCAAGCATAATAACTTCTCCAGCTTTGTTAGACAACTCAACACCTATGTAAGTCCAAAAATTTATTATTGCTCTTTTTTAACATTTGTTTTGAAAATTTTTAAAAATTTCTAACCTTCTTTGTCACCGTGTTTAGGGATTTAGGAAAGTTGTTCCTGATCGGTGGGAATTTTCTAACGACTACTTTCGCAAAGACGAGAAACGACTCCTGTGCGAAATACAACGCCGGAAAATTGCAACAACTACGCCGACAGTGGCGGCGATCCCTACAGCGAGGCCTATAATATCGCCGTCGAATTCGGGTGAAGAGCAAGTTATTTCTTCCAACTCATCGTCGATAGTAGCTCCCGCGGAGCTCGTAGATGAGAATGAGAGGTTAAGGAAGGAGAACCAGCAGCTCACGAAAGAGTTAGCAGAGATGAAAACTCTCTGCAGTAATATCTTCAGTATGGTTTCGAACTATGCTTGTGTTCAATCCGATAGCGGTTTTCAGGCAAAGGAAGCCGGTTTTCGGGAAGTGAAACCACTGGATTTGATGCCTGGTAAGCGGTTTGGCGGCGAAGTGGAGGAGGTGGTTATTGGGGACGGGAAAACGAGTCCGAAGCTATTCGGTGTGACTTTAGGTAACAAAAGAGCTAGAGCTGACGGTGGGGATAGAGCGGCGGCGGCGGCGGCGGAGGATGAGATGGATCTACGGCTGCAGCAGCCGGCTGGAGTTGATGTTAAATCAGAGCCGTTGGATGTAGACCATCAGGAAAAACCGTGGCTTAAACAGTGCCACAGAGCTAATCAGAGGGTCTGTAATTGATTACAGTGCAGCGGTTGTGTTCTAATATTATCCGAAGTCCGTACAAGGAGAGGCACGTGCCGAATGGAGTCACGTGCGTCGTTAACCTTTTGAGGACTTTGTTTCAAGAAGTTTCTTGGACCTACTACGCCGAACCCTTTTATCCTTTCTAGAAAGACAGCTTTTTTTTTTTTTTTTTTTTTTCTTATTAAGAGTAATTTCGACCAAAAGGTTTCCGCCCATGAAATTAATTAATGATGTACTGAAAACGTGTAGGGCTTATGAAATTTTATGGCCCCAGCGTAAGTCTAGGGAGCTATTGTTATTGTTATTGATAGTTGATTCATACTAAAGTTATATAGAATAATTAGTGGTTTCAACTTTTGTTATTTATTTTTATTATTTGTATTCATTTATTTATTTGTTTGTTTTAGATTAAAAAAAATGCACTATAACCAAGGTAGGCTTGACCCAATTTGCAAGTGTGGAATGATAAGGGAAGAAAAAAGAGGCGGCCACAAATTGTGTATGTGTCTTAGTGAAACGGGTGTGATTACGACTTATAAAATGGTTGTCATAAACGGTAGAGACGAGGAATATAACTTAGGCATTGGATCAGTATTAAAATGTAGCTCAAAAGTCAAAGCACAAATACATAGAATTGGTTTGCTCATTTTACTTCTACAAAGTGGAAAGTATCGATTCGTAATTAGATGGATGGTTCCAAGTTTCGTGTAGTATATCAATAATTATAGTTGACCCATTTGTGCCTAATGGTATTTATTTTGTAACTTTTTTTAATGTGTTCACTGTTCGCAATAAATAAGATAAGGCTATTTTTGGAAGGTTGGAGAAATGGTAAGATGAAGTGGGATGGTGAGCTACTTGAAATTTTCAAGAAGAGGTGTGCTAATAAGATTTTCCAGGCTATTCTATTTTGATCTCTATTTAATATAATGAGATGTATCAACTTTTAAACCATGTCTATTTTTGTAAAATAATGGATCATGATATTTTAATTTTATTACAATTATGCCATTATTTATAGAAATCAAATTAATTAATAAGAATAAAAATCTAATGACCAATAAAAAGTGAATAATTTTTTTCTAATTAATTTATGGGGTTTGTTATAGTATATACAGTAGAAGAAATAATATTAATATAGAAAAATATTATTACTTTAAGCATAAACCAATTTTTATACAAAAATATGGGAAAATAAACTCATAAAAGTGAAAATTCTTAAAAAAAAAGCCATAGATTAACTTTTTTTGAAAAAAAAAACTATATTTTTGCACACTCTGTTAAAAATCCCATATAAAATGTAATTTCCTCATAAAAAAATTGGTAGAAAAAAATGAAAAAAAATGGAAGAAGAAGAAAAAAAGAAAAAATAGCTCATATGTGTGAAAAAAGAAAAAAAAATGGAAGGAGAAAATAATAAATACAAAAATGTTTAAAAAATAAAATGAAAAAAAACTGAAAAAATATGAAAAAAAAACAATACAAATGAAAGAAAAAAAATTGATAAATGAATAAAAATGAAAAAAAGAAGAAGAAGAATGAAAAAATTGAAAGAAAAAAAGATGAAGGAAAGAATTGGTAGAAAAAAAAAAAGAAAAAGGAAAAAATGGAAGAAAAAACAAGTAAGGAAAAAAATTTAAAAAAAATAAAAAAATGATGGAAAAAAAATATATGAATAAAAAAATTGGTAGAAAAAATGAAAAAAAAAATAGAAGAAAAAAAAGCTCATATGTGTGAAAAAAGAAAAAAAATGGAAGGAGAAAATAATAAATAAAAAAATGTTTAAAAAATAAAATGAAAAAAAAAACTTAAAAAATATAAAGAAAAAACAGTACAAATGAAAGAAAAAAAATAGATAAATGACTAAAAATGAAAAAAAGAACAAGAAGAATGAAAAAATTAAAAGAAAAAAATATTTAGAAAAAATTGGTAAAAGAAAAAGAAAAAGGAAAAAATGGAAGAAAAAACAAGTAAGGAAAAAAAAATAATAATAAAAAAATGATGGAAACAAAATATCTTCAAAATCAAAGAAATCATAACTATGATAAAAAAATGTGACATTTCTATATTTTAGTTAGCTACTAATTGTGTTTCCCATATTTTTTCTTTAATAAATTTCCCATACAAATTAAGAAAAATATAACTCCCATATTTTTGCACATTAATGGTATAAAAGTCATATTTTTGAAAAATTCCCTTTTTTTATTCATATTTTTTTTCTTTTCATTTTTCCATTATTTTTCTTCTTCTTCTTTTCATTCTTATTTATTCGTCTATTTTTTTTTTCATTCATCATTTCTTTTGTTTTTTTTCTTTTCATTTTTATACTTATTCTTTTCTCATTCTATTTTTTTTCACACATATATTTTAACATTACATAATTATTCTACTATTTTTTTTATTTATTATCTTTTATTATTGTAATTTTTTATAGTTTTTTCCACTATATATAAAAAAAATTCAAATCAATTTTTTCAGCATTTTCTTTTTACTGTAACAGTTATAGGAATACAAAAATTTGGAAAGAAAACTAATAGAAATATGAAAACGTGAATGGGTAACTGGTTACCTTCACATTCTTTGTGTGTATATTTCTGAGGGTAACTGGTTACTTTCATGTTCTTGTGTGTGTATATTTATGGTTTCTTTATGGTAACTAGTTACTTATGTTACTAAAATCATAGTTACTTCTTCTTTCTTTTTTAATGAAGTGTTCTTCCATTTTTTTCCTTCAAATTTGATGTTTCTTTTCATATTTAATATGATTAACTTGTCACCCCTCTTAGGTAACTGGTTACCCTTCTTATGGCAGAAAGTTACTCATCTCAGGATAACTGGTTACCCCTCCTGATGTATGTTATTTAACCTAGCTCTATGAATTTTTTTTAAGATCAATCAAGTAACTGGTTACCCTACCCAGGATTTGAAAAAAACAAACGTACAATCTTAAAAAAAACATGTTTATAATAAATAAATAATAAATTTAAAAACAATTCATATTATAAAATTGTTTTTGCAAAACAACTAAAGAAAAATTTAATATAAAATTAGTAATATAAAAAAATAAATAACCTAAAAAAATAATAATCAAATTACAAACATACCCTTCCAAATTTGATTAAGAGTAAAACTATGGCATAAATCAACTTTTATACAAAAATATGGGAAAATAAACCCATAAAAGTGAAAATTCTTAAAAAAAAGCCATAGATTAACTTTTTTTTTTTTAAAAAAACTATATTTTTGTACACTCTATTAAAAATCTCATATAAAATGTAATTTCCTCGTATTAAAAGAAGAGTAAATAATATATAACTAACTAATAGATATCCACTACTAAAAAAAATTCACGGTCAAAATAATAATGGTAATAAAATCGAAACTACACATTTCAATAATAAAATGGAAACACTTTTTTTTATAAATATTTAAATAAGAAAAATAAAATAGTTATATGAATTTATTTAAAAGAAATAACAACAAATTGTATATTATTTGTATTATTCATAATATATTTAAAAATTTGATGAAAATCAGTATGCATACTTGAAATCCTCTTAAAGAAGTGGTGGAGCTCTTCATCAATAGATTATGAATTCAAAGAAAGAAGCAAAACTTCACATAATATTTGGTTAATTTGAACGTGTTCTTCTTTAAAATATGGTAATGAGTAATGGAAATGATAAGGAGTTTATCTTGTTAATATAGAAAAATAAAATAAGTGTTTGATGGTGGCACAATTGTAATAAAATATAAATATCACGACTCATTATTTTGTAAAAATAGACATTGTTTAAAAGATGACACATGTCATTAAATTAAAGAGAGAGTGCAATAGAGAGTAGCCTAGAGAGTCTTCTTAACACTCATTTTTTAAGAATTGTTATCGGCAGCAACATGATAGCATGAGAGATTAAAAAATATTATATATTCGTTTGACCAACCATTATAATACTAGTGTAGGGGCATGGGTTTTGACTCTACCGGTAGGGGCGTCACTTTTTTGGCATATAGAGATTATAACAAAAAATATATATATTGTGGTGTACATTGTAACTATAACAAACATCCTATCAGTTTTCAATAAATTTTGAATAATTTACGGTGCTGAAATCAAGATTATAAAAATTTATTCTACACGTATAAAAAAGAAAAATAGTTACGTGCGAAACATAATTTTTGAACCCTGATTTTGACAAAATAAATTATTCAGAATTTTCAAAAAATTGATGGAATATTTGCTATAATTATAATGTGCACCACCTTATAAAAAAATTGAATTGTAAATTCTTCTCTTGTAGAAAAATAATAATGCCCTTACTAATATGGAAAAACTCATACCCCTACCTTAGAATTTTTCATAAAGAAAATTAGCAAGATGCGGCTCGTTTCAACGTTGTTTCAAGTTTTCATCCCCAAGAGGAAACCAACTCGCCCATGCATTCATACATGGGGTGAACATGACTAAATGAGCATGGCTCGAAAGATTTGACACGCTCAAGTTCCGTTTCAAACTTGCAAACTTGTTGATGAAGCTTTGAGCGAATTAGCACACATTATTTGAGCTGACTTATACATGTCATTCGAGGTGGATCTATTAATTTATCTTCGAGCTATTTTTCGAGCAAACCAAAGGATATCTTTTTCGCTCATTATAGCCTATGCTAAGCGAACAAGAAAGGAAGATTATGCTCGAAACATTTCGAGGTCACCACAAAAACTCTGTTTGCACGTGTGAGGGGTGATCCGGACTAAGTAAAGATGGTTGGACCAAAAGCTTATGAACACAGCTCAAAAGTTTTTTCTGCTCGTTTCACCTTTGGATGAAACCTGTTCGCCCATGCATTCACACATAGGGTGAACATGACTTTATGAAGACATTCCAAGGAAAAGCCTACAATCTTTGTTGATGAGTTTTCGAGCTGATCGATACGCATTATCCAGATAACTCCCGATCTGAGTTAAACAAGGTGTCTTCAAACTGACTTGAACTTGTCACCCGAGCTAACTTTAACAAGTAATCTTTGAATTGACTTGCATTAGACATCCAACAAAGATTGAAGAATTACAATATGATGGCAATGCATAGTTATTCTAGCTTATGCTTACACATGGAACGAACAGAGTCGAAAGAAGAATCAAAGGAGTTGTTCGTTTATAGTGCATTCCTATGCTGCCTTGTAAAAAAAACGAACATAATACTAACTTTTCACACACAAGTAGATTGGAACACATTTTCACATCTTCACACATCTACATAAAGAAAGCAAGGAATATGAATTCCAGTGCTCACCTCAGAGTCATGACCACACCAACCCAAAGACAAGTCAGTTTGCCTAACTATGTATATCATAAACAAACAAAAAAATGCAAGTAAGAAGCAAGCTTGTTCATTCAACAATGTAAAAAAATGTCAAAGCATGTAAACTCGCTTGAAAAATTCTGGTAGCCTTTTCATCCTTTCATCTCTAATCTAGCACCTTTCTCCAGCTCGGGGTTTACCAAGCTAATCTCCTATCAAAGAAACAAGTGAAGAGTCGGCCCCAAATTGGAAGGAGAATAAATGGAGATGCTCCTAAGAGATCAACTTGCGAGCCGAACCCCGAAGACAGACCTTAAGGGGATATTCTGGTTGCATACCTGGTATAACCAAACCTACTAGGGGTATGAACAAAGATCACTTCTCAAAGCGATCACTGTTAAAGACTGTTTCATAAAGAGATCATGATCAGAAAAGAAGATAACCTCGAATTCTGATTATAATCAGGAAAGAGGACAACTTTGAATTCTACATTATAAACCAGCTCGAACCCAAGCTAAAAACAACCCAAGATTTATAACTTGGTTACTTGGGGGGCATATAGGTGTTGGATATAACCATACCACGAGCTCATAAAAAATCTACACAACTTAAAAAAAAGGTTGTCTTGAACTTTTGGAAAAAAAATTTGAACTGTGGAGATAACCGAGTATCAAAAGGCACAATATTAGAATTATTTTTGTGAAATTTTTTTTTAATTAATATTTTAAGCCTACCATGTTTCTATGAATACAAGAGTATGAGTTGGGAGTAGATGTAACGACCCAAAATTACTGTTATGGTTTAAGGGCCCTGATTAGTGTGCCGGGAGGGCATAATTGGTTTATGTGTGAGTTTATTGATTTAATGCATGATTATATGATAAGCATGTGTTGAATGGTTATATGAATGTAAATGTGGTTAAATGTTATATCTGTGCGAACCACATTATTATGTGGGTAAGTCTGCAGCGTGCGATTTGAGGCGATCTTAGGGAGCCAGTAAGCGGGAAAGTCACAACGGGGCTTAATGTTTGACTTGGAGCAAGTCAAGGGGTATTCCGGGAACTAGATAATTATTTGGGTTATCAGGTTATGGAAATAAATATATGGAGATATATTTGAGGTTAGGAAGCTTAGGCGGGAATATTGGGGAATTTTACCATTTTGCCCTCGGGGACATTTCCAGCACCCCAAGCCTCGGGATTGATTTAATTAACCAAGGTTAGACTTAACAAAACAGAAACCAGTGGAACAAAAGAGATAAACTGACCCTTTAATAGTTTCTCTCATCTTCTCTCTTCTCTCTCAAGAAAGCTATAGGAAACCAAGGTGAATTCAGCTGTAAATCTTGTGATTTGAGTTAAAGTTTGAGGAATTAGCTCAGCTCTAACCAAGGAGCACTCAACCAAGGCCAAGGTAAGAATTGAGTTTTGTTTTTGGGTGTTAGAATTATGAGTTTTGGCTGAATATTAAGGTGTTTATGGTTTTGATGTTTAAGATTGAAGCTGAGAAGCTTGGGTTTTAGCTCAGAAGTTGTTAAGGAAGTGGTCCATCAAAGAAGGTAAGCTTCAATTCGTAGTTTAGAGCTTAAATTCTAAGTTTGCATGACTGGTTTATGAGTTTTTTAGTTGCTGGGTTTCAGAATTCAAAGTGGAGTTTTAATGAGTTTTTAAGCTGGATTTCTATTGGATTATGCTGTTAGAATCGTGCTAAAAGTATAGTGATTAATGGGTTTTGGTATTAGGGAGCTTTGGGGTGGTTTTGTATAAGGTTAGGATGTTAGAAATGGTGGATTTTCTGGGCACGAAGGGATAGGCCGCGACTCTGTTCTAGAGCGTTGCGGCCCTACGAAGTAAAGGAGCCAGGGAGGCTCGGCCGAAGGGGAGCGCCGCGGCGCCACAAGGCAGAGTCGCGGCGTGTGTCTGCCTTCTAAGGGGCTTGGTTTCTATTTCAGGGGTGGGCCACGGCTAGGTTTCAGGGGCTGCAATCCTTAGGTGCATTTTTGATCTTTTGGGAATTTTAAGCGCAGGAACCTAACCTAGGGTGCTCGGGATCGATTCCACCACCGTGTTTTGTGGAATTCGATGTCCCGGAAGCTAGAATTGTACCCGGAAACCTTTATTTGAATATTAATGGAATCCATTACCTTGGTTGTGACTAGGTGTTAAGCTAGGGCTCGGGAAGTGGATCGTGCTCTTGAGACGTCGCTTGTAGTCGGTGAACATGGAAATTAAAGGTAAGAAAAATGCACCCGGTTGTGTATTTGTAATGGGACTAAGGGTTCCCTATTATATATGCTCTGAAAGGATGGTATTATGCCATGTAAACAGTAAACCACGGCCTAAGAGTGCCTAAGGTTACACTAGCGCACAGGGCGCGGCTCGGCCACTGGTAGCCGAGGACAGCTTATTATGCACTGAGCTCGGTTTAAGCGGGCCGGAGTCAGTGGGGTAAATAGAGGGTGCGGCCTAAGTTGTTGGCCTTGATTATCATGTAACTTGTTCGTTATTAATGCTTAGTTGCATCTTTGATTATGAATACATGCTATGTGATTAATATGAGTGTTAAGTGTTTGATCATGCTTAAAGGATTATTCATTTGTTATTGTTGTTTGTGATGCATATTATGTTTTCTTGTTGGGCCTTGGCTCACAGGTGCTATGTGGTGTAAGTAAAGGCAAGGGAAAACTTGATCAGCCCTGACTTGGAGAGCTCTGTGAGCTGAATGTACATGACCAGCTGCTCAACCGCCATGGTTGAGGGGAAGGCAGGAACAGGGGAACCAGAAATGTCTGTGTTTGCCTTAGAATGGCTAATAGTTGTTTAAACCTTGGAAATTTTGTAATCTGACTTTCGATCTCTATTCCTTTTTGGGATCCCATGTATAAAATGTTTTGTTTTTTAGAATGTACACTTTTGAGACCAAAACCTTTTAACCCTAGCTCATTAGTGGTTTTAGTATCACGTTTTAACTAAATGCCTTGATTAGCAAGTCCTGCACCTTTATAAACACACATTGTAGCGGTCTTGGTTATCCAGGGCCTTACAACTTGGTATCAGAGCGTCCTAGGTTTAAGGGTTCTTGAAGACCGGCTGGACATGTACATTCGCTGCTAGAGACAAGCTCAATTCAGGGTATGGTAATGTGTATATGTGCATATATGCTTGTATGTTTGGAATGAATTACGAATGTTATTATTTATTGGATCAATAGGAAGCATGAGATACTGATAGGGCCTGGCCCTTGACTGCTGTATGGAAATATTAAGGCATGCTTATCAGCATCGTAGTGCATGTAAATGAATATTTGAATGATTAACTGTATATTGTGTATTGGTGAATGCTTTTATCTTAGCTGTGGTGTGGTAATGTTGGGGCATGCTTATTAGTAGTCGATGCATGTGGATGAATGCCTATATTCTGAATGTTTGTGATTGGTTATGTTCCTTTGATGGATTTTGGAGAAGCTTTTGCCCTGTCATCATGGTCTAACTGCCGAGTCGTTGATTGCAGATTAACTTGGATAACTATGCATCCAAGAAAATCTACGCAACTAGCCGGCACTATGTCTGGGACCAGGGGTGACGACCAGGGCCAGATTCCTCCGCCAGTCCCTGAGAACTGGCAGCAACTTATGGCAGATATGCAAGCTCGATTACAGAGCCAAGATGAACAGATTCGTCTACTACGACAACAGGCTCCATCAGAGAGTGCTGCCCTTATTGTACCTCCTGTAGTTGTACCAGTTGCACAATCGGGAGAGATTGGGAACAGGTGGGAGCCGTTATATGAGCGGTTCAGGAAGCAGCAACCCCCAATCTTTGAGGGAGGACCTGATCCACTAAAGGCTGAGCAATGGATGACTATGATTACTACTATCCTGGATTTTATGAGGATAGAGGGACATGATAGAGTGGCCTGTGCAACGTATATGTTGAGGGAGGATGCCCACATTTGGTGGGAGGTGGCTTCACAGACCAGGGATGTCACTACTCTGAGTTGGGAAGGATTTAAGGACTTGTTCAGCCAGAAATATTATAATGTTGTCGTGAGGGCAGCAAAAGTTAATGAGTTTGTGGGTTTGGTGCAGGGAAATATGACTGTTACTGAGTATGCCCTAAAATTTGACAGGCTTGCGAAGTTTGCACCAGATCTTGTGCCTACTGATGCTGCTAGGCAGGATAGATTTGTCAGGGGGCTTAATGCTATGATAGCCCGGGATGTTAGGATTACAACGGTACCTGGAGGAATAACTTATGCCCAGGTCATTGAGGAGGCTCTTACCGCTGAGAAAGTGGAGAATAAGATTTGGAGGGAAATTGCGGTGAGGTGCGAGGGCCGCAGAGTGGTGCCTCCTTATTCAGGGACAGGTAGGGGCGGAGGCCCTAGTGACTTTAAGAGAAAGACCCCTGACACTTCGATCGTTGTTGGTCCTGATAGGAGGGGTCGGGGTGGTCAGGGTGGCCATCAGGGTGGCGGCGAGGCAGGGCAGACCTATCCAGAGTGCCCGAGGTGTAGAAGGCGTCACCTAGGCGAATGTCGGGCCAAAGCTTGTTTTGTGTGCGGAACAGTGGGGCATCTCAGGAAAGACTGCCCAACAGTGAAGAAAGGTGAAGCAGGAAAGGTGGATAGCTAGACTCCAGCTCGAGTATTCACTTTGACAAAGGCAGAGGCTGAGGCTGAGGCTGAGGCTAGTCCCTCGGTAGTGACAAGTCATCTTTCTAGCGCTGGCTCTCCTTTTACCGTATTGATTGATTCTGGTGCTACACATTCCTTTGTTTATAGTAAAGTGATTGATAGATTGTGTAGACCTAGTGAATATCGGACTGCCGGGTTTGGGACTTTATTGCCTACAGGGGTACTGGTAATTTCTAGGAAATTGATTAGGGCACTGCCAGTGATGGTTGATAGTAGGGAACTTTCGGTGGATCTGATTGAGTTAGACATGGAGGATTTTGATATGATTTTAGGGATGGACTGGTTGTTCAGATATGGGGCTACTATTGACTGCAGGAAGAAGATGGTGACTTTCGAGCTTGAGGGCGAGGATCCTTTTGTCTTTGTGGGTGCGGTATGTGGACCCCGCGTACCCATGATTTCAGCATTGAGAGCCAGAGACTTGTTGTAGGGGTGATGCATAGGTTTTTTGGCTAGTGTAGTGGATACCACTAGGGTTATGTCACCAGGACCGGAAGAGACCAGATTGGTGTGTGAGTTTTTAGACGTATTTCCTGAGGATCTACCAGGGTTGTCGCCGCGCAGGGAGATACAGTTTGAGATTGAATTAGCACTGGGGACAGAGCCAGTATCAAGGACACCATATAGAATGGTACTGGCAGAGCTAAAGGAACTAAAGATACATCTGTAGGAGCTTCTGGATTTGGGATTCATCACTCCTAGTTACTCACCATGGGGCACTCCAGTGTTATTTGTTAAGAAGAAGGACGGGACATTGAGGATGTGTATAGCTTACAGGGAATTGAACAAGTTGACTATCAAGAATGAGTATCCTCTACTGAGGATTGATGACCTATTCGATCAATTGTAGGGAAAGACGGTGTTCTCAAAGATTGATCTACGATCTAGTTATCACCAGCTGAGGATCAAGGATGAGGATATACCGAAGACGGCCTTCCGGATGCGATATGGGCACTATGAGTTCTTGGTCATGTATTTTGGTTTGACCAATGCCCCGGAAACTTTTATGGATTTGATGAACAGGGTGTTCAAGGACTTCTTGGATCAGTTCATCATTGTCTTCATCGATGACATTTTAGTATACTCTAGTTCAGAGGCAGAGCATGAGCAGCATCTTCGATAGGTTTTACAGAGATTAAAGGAACACTAGTTATATGCTAAGTTTAAGAAGTGTGAATTTTGGTTACCAGAGATGACTTTCCTTGGGCATAGTTGGTGTAGAAAGGATTAAGGTGGATCCGTCCAAGGTGGAAGCAGTGAGAGATTGGCCGAGGCCAAGGAACGCCTCGAAGGTGCGGAGTTTCCTTGGGTTGGAAGGTTATTACAGGCGGTTTGTGGAGGGGTTCTCAAAGATTTCTTCACCAATGACAGAATTGACAAGAAAGAATCAGAGGTTTGTTTGGTCAGAGAAGTGTGAGAACAGTTTCCAAGAGTTGAAGCGACGTCTTATTTTTGCACCTGTGCTGAGCCTTCCTTCGGAGGAAGGAAAGTTTGTTGTTTACTGTGATGCATCGAGGATGGGTTTAGGCTGCGTGCTGATGTAGAATGAGAAAGTTATAACTTATGCATCACGGCAGCTGAAGGAGTATGAACAACGGTATCCTACTCATGATTTGGAACTAGCAGCAGTGGTATTCGCACTGAAGGTGTGGCGTCATTAACTGTATGGGGAAAAGTGTGAGATATACACTGACCATAAGAGATTGAAGTACTTCTTCACCCAGAAAGATCTGAATATGAGGCAAAGCCGTTGGCTAGAGTTAGTTAAGGACTATGATTGTGATATTCTGTATCACCCAGGGAAAGCCAATGTTTTCGCAGATGCATTGAGCCGGAGGGGCCCAGGACAATTGTACAGTTCCACCCAGATCTCGAGAGAGTTAGCTGATGAGATGGCCAGGGCAAAGATAGAATTGGTGGTGGGCCAATTAGCTAATATTACCTTGCAGTCGACCCTACTAGAGAGGATCAATGAGGGATAATTGATGGATGCGCAGTTGCAAGATGTTAGGTAGCATGTCTTAGTTGGGACAGCTAAGGATTATTCTGTTTTCTGAGGCTGGTATGCTTCGATATCAGGGACGGGTTTAAGTTTCGGCAGATGAGGGGATCAGACGAGAGATACTGGATGAGTCTCACACTGCGCCATACTTGCTTCATCCGGGTATCACGAAGATGTATCAGGATCTATGGACATTATATTGGTGGCCCGGGATGAAGAAGGATGTGGTGGAATATGTGTCTATATGTTTGACATGTCAACAGGTAAAGGCCGAGCATCAACAGCCAGCGGGATTGCTTCAGCCTTTGGGTATCCCAAAGTAGAAGTGGGAGGACATCATGATGGATTTTGTAGGAGGACTACCTAGGACAGTGGGACTTTGTGACTCGGTGTGGGTGATAGTAGACAGATACACCAAGTCAGCTCATTTTCTGCTAGTGAAGTCGACCTATATAGCGGAACAGTATGCAGAGTTGTATGTGAGGGAGATAGTTCATCTCCATGGGATTCCAAAGTCTATTGTATCTGATCGAGATCCCATCTTTACCTCTAAGTTTTGGGGAGCTCTGCAGAGAGCTATGGGGACCCAGTTGAACTTTAGCACAACTTTCCATCCTCAAACTGATGGACAGTCTGAGAGGTTGATTCAGGTGTTGGAGGACATGCTTAGGGTGTGTGTGATTGATTTCGAGGGATCTTGGAGTAAGTATCTACCATTGATTGAGTTCTCGTATAATAACAGTTATCAATCCACGATTAGAGTGGCTCCTTATGAAATGTTATATGGGAGAAAGTGTAGATTAACCATTCATTGGGATGAGATGGGTGAGAGGAAGTATTTAGGGCCATATATGCTTCAGAAGAATAATAAAGATATTGAGAAGATTCGAGCCAGAATGCTTGCCTCGCAGAGTAGGCAGAAAAGCTACGCTGATCCTAAGCGTAGGGATGTGGAGTTCCAGGTTGGGGACCACGTGTTTCTGTGAGTTTCACCATTGAGAGGGGTGAGGAGATTTGGGGTAAAGGGCAAGTTGAGCCCTCGGTTTGTTGGACCTTTCGAGATTCTAGAAAGGATTGGACAGGTGGCTTACAGGTTGGCCTTGCCACCGTCGCTGTCAGGGGTTCATGATGTATTCCATGTCTCCATGTTGCGGAAGTATGTTTCGGATACGACACATGTGCTGAAGTATGAGGACTTGGAGTTACAAATAGATTTGTCCTATGAAGAGCGACCAGTTCAGATTTTGGATCGGAAGGACAAAGTTCTATGGAATAAGACGATTTCCTTAGTTAAAGTGATGTGGAAAAATAGCAGGGTCGAGGAAGCGACCTAGGAGTTAGAGGCAGTGACGCGGGATCAGTATCCTAAGCTATTTAGGTAAATTTCGAGGACGAAATTCTCAGTAGGAGGCGATAGTTATAACGACCCAAAATTACTGTTATGGCTCAAGGGCCCTGATTAGTGTGTCGGGACGGCATAATTTGTTTATGTGTGAGTTTATTGATTTAATGCATGATTATATGATAATCATGTTTGAATGGTTATGTGAATGTAATTGTGGTTAAATGTTATATCTGTGAGAACCACATTATTATGTGGGTAAGTCTGCAGCGTGCGACTTGAGGCGATCTTAGGGAGCCAGTTAGCGGGAAAGTCACAACGGGGCTTAATGTTTGACTTGGGGCAAGTCAAGGGGTATTTTGGGAACTAGATAATTATTTGGGTTATCAGGTTATGGAAATAAATATATGGAGATATATTTGAGGTTAGGAAGCTTAGGCGGGAATATTGGGGAATTTTACCATTTTGCCCTCGGGGACGTTTTCGGCACCCCGAGCCTCGGGATTGATTTAATTAACCAAGGTTAGACTTAACAAAATAGAAACCAGTGGAACAAAAGAGATAAACCGACCCTTTAATAGTTCCTCTTCTCTTCTCTCTTCTCTCTCAAGAAAGATATAGGAAACCAAGGTGAATTCAGCTGGAAATCTTGTGATTTGAGCTGAAGTTTGAGGAATTAGCTCAGCTCTAACCAAGGAGCACTCAACCAAGGCCAAGGTAAGAATTTAGTTTTGTTTTTGGGTGTTAGAATTATGAGTTTTGGCTGAATATTAAGGTGTTTATGGTTTTGATGTTTAAGATTGAAGCTGAGAAGCTTGGGTTTTAGCTCAGAAATTGTTAAGGAAGTGGTCCATCAAAGAAGGTAAGCTTCAATTCGTATTTTAGAGCTTAAATTCTAAGTTTGCATGATTGGTTTATGAGTTCTTTAGTTGCTGGGTTTCAGAATTCAAAGTGGAGTTTTAATGAGTTTTTAAGCCGGATTTCTGTTGGATTATGCTGTTAGAATCGTGCTAAAAGTCTTGTGATTAATGGGTTTTGGTATTAGGGTGCTTTGGTGTGGTTTTGAATAAGGTTACGATGTTAGAAGTGGTGGATTTTCTGGGCACGAAAGGGTAGGCCGCGACTCTGTTCTAGAGCGCTGCGGCCCTACGAAGCAAAGGAGCTAGGGAGGCTCGGCCGAACGGGAGCACCGCGGCGCCACAGGGCAGGGTCGCGGCGTGTGTCTGCCTTCTGAGGGGCTTGGTTTTTGTTTCAGGGGCGGGCCGCGACTAGGTTTCTGGGGCCACAGCCCTTAGGTGCATTTTTGATCTTTTGGGAATTTTAAGCGCGGGAACCTAACCTAGGGTGCTCGGGATCGATTCCACCACCGTGTTTGGTGGAATTCGATGTCCCGAAAGCTAGAATTGTACCCAGAAACCTTTATTTGAATATTAATGGAATCCATTACCTTGGTTGTGACCAGGTGTTAAGCTTGGTCTTGGGAAACGGATCGTGCTCGAGAGACGTTGTCTGTAGTCGGTGAACTTGGAAATTAAAGGTAAGAAAAATGCACCCGGTTATGTATTTGTAATGGGACTAAGGGTTCCCTATTATATATGCTCGGAAAGGATGGTATTATGCCATGTAAACAGTAAACCACGGCCTAAGAGTGCCCAAGGTTACACTAGCACACAGGGCGTGGCTCGGCCACTGGTAGCCGAGGACAGCTTATTATGCACTGAGCTCGGTTTAAGCGGGCCGGAGTCAGTGGGGTAAATAGAGGGTGCGGCCTAAGTTGTGGGCCCTGATTATCATGTAACTTGATCGTTATTAATGCTTAGTTGCATCTTTGATTCTGAATACATGCTATGTGATTAATATGAGTGTTAAGTGTTTGATCATGCTTAAAGGATTATTCATTTGTTATTGTTGTTTGTGATGCATATTATGTTTTCTTGCTGGGCCTTGGCTCACGGGAGCCACGTGGTGCAGGTAAAGGCAAGGGCAAACTTGATCAGCCCTGACTTGGAGAGCTCTGCGAGCTGAATGTACATGACCAGCTGCTCAGCCGCCACGGTTGAGGGGAAGGCAGGAACTGGGGAACCAGATATGTCTGTTTTGCCTTAGAATGGCTAATAGTTGTTTAAGCCTTGGAAATTTTGTAATTTGAATTTCGTTCGCTGTTCCTTTTTGGGATCCCATGTATAAAATGTTTTGTTATATAGGATGTACACTTTTGAGACCAAAACCTTTTAACCCTAGCTCATTAGTGGTTTTAGTATCACGTTTTAACTAAATGGCTTGATTAGCAAGTCCTGCACCTTTATGAACACACATTGTAGCGGTCTTGGCTATCCAGGGCGTTACAGTAGATATAAGCTCATCATACTTATATGTTTAAATAAGTATGCAAAATTATTGTGAGAATTAACGAAACAAGTAGACGTACTTGGACGTTTAAATAACGCAATCAAGCTTTGAAAAATTCAAGTTAGTATAAAGGTGAATTTTGGAAATGAAAATCGAGCTAGTACAATTGTTGGAAATACTTATTGCATGATCTTTATTTATTTTCATGTGATTTACATATTATCAAACAAACATGCAAATTCCTAGAACATGCTCCTATGAAATTGATATAAATACAGAGTAAAGTAAAAACTCAGCGGAACTGGAACAACTCCTTCCTTCAGTCTCTCTAACCCTTGATTCCTTTCTGTAGCAGAGTATTATCAAGAGATTGAACTAGATCAACAACACAGTCTTCCTCACCAAGCCTTTGATCAACCTAGAACTAGTGTGGGCTGGTTCTCAATACATGAGATCGAGATCTAGAAGAGAAGAAGAAGAGAGAGTGGCCAAGAAAGGTTAGACTATCTAGGTTTTCACTTACCCAATGAATCAACTGAAACTCACTTCCTTATGAAAACCCTAGATATTATATTCCTTATATAGACAACTTTATGGACTTTATTTAAATTTAAATTAATTAAAAATAATAAACAAAAAATAAAAGCCTTGGGTTCACACAAATGAACTTGGGCCCAATTTCTTTATTTTGAATTTAAATTCCAATTGAGCATAAATTCAAAACCTTTTATTTATTTATTTATTTTAATTAATCAATTAAATCTTTATTCAAATTAACTAATTATAATTTGAAACTTGATTTAATATTATTTATTTATATTGACACCTATTTATCAATATTAATAAATTTACCAAAAGATTCTCTTTTATTCTCTAAATCTCACATCTTTGTAAATTTTCCAAAATTGACATTGTTAACTTTAAAAATCCTAATTGATAATTAAATCAATTAATTGAGACATTATAGATGATTTACTCAAAGGTGATGCGGGGACCAAGGATCCATGAAATCAAGCTCCAATAAGTTACCGTGAATTTATTTACAAATAATTTCACTACCTTATTAATTTCTCATGACCCCACTATAGACTCAGAATTGAACTCTTAAATTCATAGAACGCATTTTTCAAACCATAAATATGTTATCCATTGTTATAACCATTACAGTCAGTCAATCCTCTATCGATGACTTACTAACGAGATGGGTGCAAATTACAATTTTACCCCTCATCAGTATTTTATTCTTAACTCCCACTAAGTTCATTATAAATGATATTTTCGTGAACTTAATCACAGAAATGAGATCTCAATCATTTAACCTTTTGAACAAAGCAATTAAGGAAATCATCTTTTCACTTCTCATATAGAAGTTATCGATTTCATATCTATGAATAATACTCCCACAAAATTACACTATTAAATCTCCAAGATGTAAGTATGGGCTAGATCGTAGGGTAAGCTGGTAGTGAACAAGTCAAAAGATTTAAATAATATAATTAGCAGAATATTATCACTCATAATTTAGATCGACTTAACCTATGGTCAACGTTGTGACATTGATTAGATTCGATAACAACGATACTTATTTATCAATCAATCATCAATATCGGTCCTAGTCCGATGTAACCAAATACATTTGATCTTATCTACTTGGTCAATGCCTTGGAGAAGACATCACACCCCGAATGTGTAAGTAGATCATATCGTAGATTGCCTAATCAGTGAAAATCTAATACACTAATATAATCTTAGGATTCGTTCTTTTGAACATATAATTACAACTATAATCCATTGTGACTATAATTGTAACTATCCATATGTTCGGGATTTTATAAATGTTTGTATTATTTCAATAATCATGTAATAAAACAAGCAAGCAATACGGTTGTCAAACTAAATAATTTCTACTACTTTTATTGACAATATGAAATCGTGTTACATGTACGACATGGTTTTATAAGGGCATAAAACCCAACAATAAATCCAGTTATCATATGATTCCAAATGAAACTTAAGAAAAAAACATGAAAAACTCAAAGCTATGATATCCTGGTCCTAACCAAGTACAAGACCTGAATAATAATAGGTAAGCTATCAAGCTATAAAATCCTGGTCCTAACCAGGTACAAGGTTTGAATAATAATAGGTAAGCTATTAAGCTATAAAACCCTGGTCCTAACGAGGTACAAGGCTTGAAAAATAACAGGTAAGCTATTAAGCTATAAAACCTTGATCCTAACTAAGTACGAGGCCTGAATGATAACAGGTAGGCTATTAAGAAATAAAAACCTGGTCCTAACCAGGTACATGACCTGAATACTAATAGGTAGTTGTTAAGAAAAAAATTAAACCTGGTTGAACCAGGCACAAACCGAGAAGATAAAATCAACTCATAAGCATCCTCAGAAAATAAGAAAACCTTGAGCTGTGATCGATGATAACTTCGAATTCTTCTCGCTGTTAGTAAGAAGATAACCTCATAATCTGATCACTATTAGAAAAGAGGAAAACTTCAAAATTGATCACCCACTAGTTGGAGGAGTAACCTTCAACTCTGTTCCTACAAAGAGAAGCCTGCTCACCCATGGATATTCATAAAAGAAATAACTTTTTTTCAACTTGTTCGCCAATTTGCATGTCACAAAAACAAACATGAAAAGAAGAGATTGGAAACTATGAAAGGCAATCTGACAATACTATTCTTCTACATTGGGAAAACAAAAACCTTAGAAGTTCAAGAACATGTACCAACATGGAACATGTTCGCATATCATAGCCTGTTCATCTATGTCTATATACATGAAGTGAGCACTGTGATTCGGTTAGCCTAAGTTGTTGATAAAAGAATTCTACTAGCTAGTCTTGCTTTACTATAAACTAGTAGAACATTTATATGCACCCAAGCACGATGTAACAAGTGATCAAGCACCAAGATTTTTCAATCACTTAGGGGGCACATACGGTATAGGAGAGAACCCAAGAAAATATTTTCTACAATTTTTTTTTAAATAGAGTTCTGTTCACCCTACTATAAAAACGAGATGAGAACATATCAAAATCTCGTGAATAAGATTATGTTCATTTAACCATGAAGACAAAAGAGTCTGTTGATCATGAAGGCAAAAAAGTATGTTTGCTTGACCATTAAGGCAAAAGAGTCTGTTTGCTTGATCATGAAGGAAAAAGAATCAGTTTGCCTATCTGTGAAGGAAAAATGAGAATAAAGGTCGTAAGGGAACAACAAGTAGATAAATAAGGTTGTTCGCCCACAGTCTTTCAGAAAAAAAGATAACCTCAAATTCTGATCATTATCACACTAGAGCATATATTCAAAATTTTGATCGTTATCAGTTAAGAATAACCTTCAATTATGTTCGCTTATCCTTGAATGGATTTTCTACTTTTGTTCGCCCAACCATGAGATTGGCATGTTCACCCAAATGTGTACACAATATGGGAACATAATTAAAGAAATAAAAGACAAGTTGGTTCATCCATAGTAGCCTGTACTAGGCGAACTAAAAAGAAGTGCATGCTCGGAGCCTAACAAAGCTACCAGGAATAGCCTGTTCGCCCATAATGGCAAGTCTGTTCGCCCATAATGGTATGTCCTTGTTCGTATGCATTTTCAAAGAAAATCCTATTCGTTTGCATCTTCAAAGCAAATTTTGAAATCATGCTCATTTTCATTTTCAAAGCTAATCCTATTCATTGCATCTTCAAATAAAATCCCGTTCATTTGCATCTTCAAAGTAGATCTTGTTCGTTTTCATTTTAAATACAGATTCTGTTCGTTTACATTTTCAATGCAAATTTTGTTCGTTTGCATTTTCAAAGAAAATCCCATTCGCGTAGCTAAGGAAAGAGGTCAAAGGCCATATGTTTGTGTAGCTAAGGAAGAAGGTAAAAAGCCATCTGTTCGTGTAGCTAAGGCAGGAGGTTAGAAGCTACCTATTTGTGCAACTACACCTATATAAAGCGAACACAACTATAAAAAGGAAAAACTATTCACGTTAAATGTCACTTGCATGTATAACAAAAAAAGAAAGGGGCAGTTGTTTACATAACTAAGTCAGAATTGTGCAAAGCACGAAAGCTGACTTAGGGGGAAAATGTTATACCCATTTTTTGGGCATGGTGACATGTCAAAGAATAACAATATTAATGATCTTGAACCTGCTAAATATTTCCTTAAAAGGAAAGATGAACATACCTTATAGAATGCTTGTTCTCACAAGCATGGCATGCATGTGCTAACATGCAAGTATAGTGTGCCTGTTCACTTATATCAAGTCATCATGACTAACAGAGATATTTTTCTACCTCTAATCGCACAAGGAAAGTTCTTCTACCTCTATTCGCACAAGGCAAGCCATCACACACTAACAAGAAGATTCTAGTCACCCAGTAACACACTCTTGTTCCTATTTGTTCATGATTGCTTGCAAGATGCTAACAAAGATGGCTGATTGCAGAGCCTTGAGTAATTGCATTCTTGTTATCACAAAGCACAAAGTAAAATACTAAACGCTAATAGAAGGGGTTTGGTCACCTAGCCATATTCTTCAACTCATGTTCGCTCAAGAAGGTGGTAATTTGCTAACATAGACACGTGTTCGTGTCTCTTGGTTATTTTATGCGTGTTCATTCAAGACAGACCTTCTATGCTAACAAAATTAGCAACAAATGATAGAGTCATCATTTATCAAAATACAACTACATTTGTGTTATTATAATGTTGTAATGTATTATTTACAGGCCAAGCCAATAACTTTGGACCATGATTTATATGTAACACTAAACTCCTCACTATAAATAAGAGGAGATGGGATAAAAACAGAAGAGGCATTTCATAATGCTGAAACTCCATTATTGTATAAACAAGTCTTTATGTAATATCAAAGTGAATGAGGACTATAGAACAACAGGCAACGTAAGTTCGCTGAAAACTATGGTTCTTCAAGCATAAATATCAATAAAAGTGACTAAGTAGACGCAGGTCATATTTTTGGAGTCGAACCACTATAAAATATGGTGTTATTTATTTATCATATCTTTATTATTGAATCTATGCTCTTACATTCTCAAGTTGACGAAAAATGGTGTCAACACTTGACTTGTATAAAGAATCAAGGCTTATGAATCCGAATCTCATTCCATTATAGTAGCTTCAAGCAGTTCCAAGGAGAAGGCTAGGAATAGAGATTTTTTGTAACGTCCTACTAATCCAGGACCGTTACACTGTGTGTTTAAAATAGTGCTTAACTCGATAAGTGAGTCATTTGGACTCAAAAGTGTAATTGAAGTAACATAAAGGTCTAGGTAGTAAAATTTTTGGATAAGAAGTTTAACCTTTCATTAAAACTGTAAAAAAAAGAGTTTACATGGGATCCCCAAAAGTCTGATCAAAACCTAATTACAATTACAATATTATAAACAGTCGACCTAAGCGACAAAATTAGATTGGTAACCTAAGTCCTTCATACTACTCGACCATGGCGGCCGAGCTGGCCGTATATGTACACACTGCTCCAAACCTCACCAACCCATGGCAGATGACACCTAGCTTTCCCTTATGTGCACCGTTTAGCACTCGTGAGCCAAGGCTGAACAAGAAAACTTAAACAAGAAAATACAGATACAGATAATTGACAGATCATAGGTAGCATGCTTAGGAGTAATAACCATACTCATTCAAGCATTTAACTAAATTACGTGACCATAAGGTCACACAAGTGCATACCACACTTCATTTATTCAAGCGGCTTTAGAGCCATACAAGTGCATCAGGACCCCACCCCCTCGAGAGCAGGATGCCGGCCGAGATCACTTCCAAAGTGGTCCAACCATAACGACCTGCATTCCACATGCTTATGCCGACCACAACTTATAAACCAAGCTTTTTAATCAGATTCAATCAAGTATGCAGTTCAGACATAACACAGTCATTCACATTTAAATGGATATTCGAAGGAATAATTATATTCATGTTCAATAACTAGGGCTCAAGCCCTAATCACAACACGACGTTAGGGCCATGACTTCGACTCAGAGGATGAAGATGGGGAGCCATGTTCTCCTTACATTGTACAAGACTCGTTATCATCAGGCTTTATGATGCCTGCCATCATCTATGATGGCAGTACGGATCCCATCGACCACCTTTCGAAGTTCAATAGGTTGATGTCGGTGCATCGCGACTCCGAAGATGCCCGTGTCATGTGTTCCTGATAACCTTGATAAGACCAACAAATGAATGTTTTAAGAAGCACATGCCAGGATCCATTCATTCATGGCACCAGCTGTTGTTTACCTTTCGAAGACAATTCATAGCTGCTCAGAAGGTGAGTTTGAGGATAATTCTTTCGCCAACATAAAGCAGGGACCCTTCTAGACCCTCAAAGCTTACATCAAGCACTTCAAGGAGGCAGTTGTGAGAACCAAGAGGGTCAACGATGGCCAACAGTTAATGGCCTTATAGGCCAGCATTCGTGCGGGGTCCCCGATGTGGGATGACCTTTAGCGGAGAGGATGTCGAAGGCTCAACGACTTCATCCATCGAGCACAAGAGTATATCAGCTGAGAAGATGCCCAGATCAAAGCATTTGGGGGGCCCGTTGCCTTTTTTGCTCTGAAGAAGCCAGGTCTCGTGGCCTCGGGGACCCAGTATCCACCATACGCTCCTGTCCAACCAAGTGTGGCGGGAACCTAGTCCAGTCCAATTGTCTCACCAGCTGGCTTTAGTGTTGTACCATCCGGTGGGTTCAGTGCAGCTCTGACGGGATATGGAGAAGCCCCCACTATATATAGTGCCTATCAGCCTACATTCAGTGCTGGAGTTGCTGTTCCATCCCAGTCCGCCGCACCCAGCCCAACCCTCAATAGAAGTGAACGTGGGGGCAAAGGCAAGGGCAGATTGCCCAAGGGAAATGGGACATTGCATATAGATAGGGAGCTTCCCCCGATGAGAAGTATGCCTCGCAGTACTCTGAGTTCAGAGTACACTGACTTAGTGGATTCTCAAGAGAACATCATCGTGGCCATGGAATAGCACGTCCATTACCGGAAGCCACAATCCATTTAGAGAGACAGGGAAAGGCGATATCCCAATAAATTTTTTCATTTTCATAACGATGTGGGGAAACACACCAATGGGAGTCGCAAACTCAAGGATGAGTTCAGAAACCTCATCAAACTGGGACACCTTTGCCAGTATGCTCGGAATGGAGCACGCTAGGCTCAGGCCCCGGCTGCGGTAACGCCCGCACAACCTGTAGCCCCCCAGGCTCTGGGTACGACACTCGCAACTCCGTAATAGCAGATAGTCCATGGCCTCCCCTAGTGAATGGGCATCTGGGGACCATCTTTGGAGGACCCCACTTGGGGGGCACTTCTCGAGACTCGTAGAATAGTTATGCGCGGGCCTTAAAACATGACAATGAAGTGTTGGCATTAGCTCAATTGCCAGGACAGATTCCAAGGATGCCCTACCAAGTCATCACATTCTCCGAGGATGATACTCAGAGAGTTCACTTTCCATGCAATGATCCCTTGGTGATCGAGAGCTAGGTTTCCAATAAGATGGTGGCTTGGATCCTAGTGGACAATGAGATTTCAGTGAACATCCTGTTCAAGTCAGCCTATGAGAAGATCGGGTTGACCATAATTGACTTGTCCCCGTGCACCTCAACTTTATATGGGTACTTGGGGGAAAGTCTCATACCTATGGAACAGATCAAGTTTCTCGTGACGCTTGGAGAGGTGCCACACCAATTCTTTAAGTATTGCACCATTGTGGTGGTGGATTTATCCTCGGCGTATAACGCCATCTTGGGGCGTCCGAGCTTAGTGGAGTTCGGGGCGGTCACCTCCTTTCAGCATCTGTGCATGAAGTTCCCCACAGATTCAGGGATTAGCACAGTTCAAGGAGACCAAAAACAGGCCAGGCAATGCTATAATGTGTGACTCAGGAAACCAATAATGGTGGTCGAGGTGTTGGCTCCCGAGTAGCCTGTTCCCAAAGAGTTGGAGGTGTATGTTTTTTGGGTTGATGAAACCAATGCGTTGGATCAGCCAGTTCAAGAAGAGAGGGCTAGCAAACCCATGGAGGAAGTGGCCCTCGATGCCTCTATCCTTGTTAGGAAGACCAAGGTCGCGAAGAATCTGAAGGCAGAATTCCAAGAAGCACCGGTGAACTTTCTCGAGGGAAATAAAGATGTTTTTGCCTGGTCTCTCTTCGACGTGATTGGCATTGACCCAAATATCATTTTTCATGCGTTAAATGTCGCTCTAATTCAGCAAAAGCAGAGAGTGTTTGACAAGACCAGGGCAGAAGCCTTAAAGGTAGAGGTAGACAAGCTACTCGCTAACAGATTCATCCGAGACACCCAGTACCCCAAATAGGTATCCAATCTGGTTCTCTTGCCCATGAAAAATGGCACTGAGAGTACCTAAAGAATTCTGCGACCTCAACAAGGCTTGCCCTAAATACTGTTTCCCGTTGCCTAAAATAGATAAGATGGTCGACACCACCTTCGGGTATGAACTCTTGTCCTTTAAGGATGCGTACTCAGGCTATTACCAGATTTCCATGCATGTCGCGGATCAAGAACACATCAGCTTCCGATCTGATAAAGGAGTTTACTGCGATAAAGTGATGCCCTTCGGGCTGAAGAATGTTGGTGCCACCTACCAAAGGCTTGTGAACCGTATAGTCAAGGAACAGTTGGGACGGAACATGGAGGTTTATGTAGACGACATGCTCCTCAAGTATAGAACAACCCCCGACCTCATAAAGGACATGGAAGAAGTATTTTCAGTACTTCGTAAGTTTGGGATGAAGCTAAATCCCTAGAAGTGCACTTTTGAAGTTGCCTCTGGGAAGTTCCTGGGTTTTATTGTCAATGCTCGAGGGATAGAGGCAAAACCTGAGTAGATCAAAGCCCTGGTCGATATGCCATCCCCCTAAAAGCATAAGGATGTTCAAAGCTCTGGTCCAAGGCCACTGACAAGTGCACCCCGTTCTTCAACATACTCTGAGGAGGTCAGAGGTTTGAATGGACGGAGTAGTGCGACCAGGCATTCCAACAGCTGAAGGTGCACATGGAAAACCAACCTATCTTGTCAAAGCTTATAGACAGAGAGCCTGTAATGACCCAAATTTGCTAATACGGCTTAGGGCCTTGATTAGCATGCCTGGAGGGAAATAAGTGAATTATGGTTATAACATGTGAATTTATGTGAATATGTGATTAGAGATGCATGTTTAATTGAATTAAATACGCATGTGGGCCCTGTTTGGATATTAGGGGCATGTTTTAAATTTTAGCCCGTTGAGGGCATAAATGTGATAAATGAGATAAATGCGATATACTTGTGATATTTATGGGTAGCACGATCCGAGACAGTCCTTGGGACCTGTTAGCCAGAAAGTCACAACGGGGTTGAGAATCCGACTCGGGGCTAGTCGGGGGTATTTTGAGTATTAGATGTTTTATGGGGTTACCGGGTTATGGAAATAAATATTTGGAGATATATTTGAGGTTAGAATGTTTAGGAGGGAATATTGGGGAAATTGACTATTTTGCCCTCGGGGACGTTTTTGGCACCTCGAACTTTGAGATAACCTTAGAAGCTTAAGTTAAATAAAACTGAATTCAAGAAACACTCAGAAACCTGTAGAAACCAACCCAAGCATTTTTCTCTCTATCTCTCTCTTCAAGTTTTCTCTCCTTTGGAAGCTTGGAGAACTCTTGGTGAAATTTAATCAAAGACTAAGGAATTTCAGCTGGGATTTTGGGAACTAGAGGCTTAGAACATAGGGAACTGATTTAGGGAATCACTTCTGCTCAAGGTAAGCTTTTTAATATGTAAAGTTGTGTTGAATTGCAGCTGGTTTTTTGCTGAGATGTTAGTGTTTTGCATGTGTGTTGGGTGATGGATCATTCTTGAGTTTGATAAGGCTTAGAGTTAATTCTTTGTTAGGTTTTGTTACTGAAAGCATAGCAGAGCTTTTGTGAATGTTGGTTTGGATTGTTGGGTTGATTTTGGGGTTAATTGAATTGGTTTTCATGGTAAAAATGGAGGATTTTTCTGGGTTCGAAGAGTCGGACCGCGACATTGTTCTTGGTGAGCCGCGGCCCTCTAAAGCATGTTATTGGCCAGGATGAAGGGCGGGCCGCGGCATGCCCTAGCTAGGGGTGCGGCGCGCCTGCCCTGATTTGGAGATGCTCTCTGTTTTGGGGGCGGGCCATGGCATGGACTTATGGGGGCGCGACTCTTAGTGCAATTTTGGGCTTTAAAGTGTGTTTAGGCTTGGGAACTCAAAGGTTAAGGCTCGGGATGGATTTTATCACCCGGATTGATAGAATTCAAGGTCCCGGAGATTAGAATTATGGCTCGAAGTTATTTAATGGATTAGAACTTGATGGAGGAATATTGTTAATTCGTTGTGGCTAGGGTTTTGCCAAGGCTTGTATTAGGGGATTGTGCTCGGGACATCGGTCCTTGGAAAGCTCGGGACGCATGTGAGAAAACTACTGTTCCCGTAGTGCTTGTATGCAGGACAAAGCCCTATATGATTGTGTTGCAAGGCGTAGCCTTTTGATTGAGTTTATTCATGTTTGGTATTTGTTTTATTATGCTATGTATGCATATGTGTGAATGTTCTGCAAGAGCCGGGAACGACGTAGGCCAAGGTCGGCAAGGCCGGGAACGGCAAGGGGCCGAGAACGGCGTTAGGCACGTGGAGTGCAAGGTTGAGTGCGGCAAGGGGCTGGGAGCAACGTTTAGCACGCGGAGTGCGAGTTGCCAGGGAAAGACCCTAAAGGATACCTGGGATATCCTTACGGCGTGGACCGCGAACCCAGGGCCTGGTAAAGTGCTTGGAATGGCATGGCCGTATGTGTATAGCCTATTGATGGCCAGTTTATATGCTAAGTGTTTGATATGCATATGTTATCTACTTGTGAGGGTTTTCTTGCTGGGCTTCGGCTCACGTGTGCTCTGTGGTGCAAGTAAGGGCAAGGGAAAAGTTGACCAACCATGAGTACAGAGAGTGTGAAGCGGTGCGTACATGTTTGGCCTGCCTGGCTGCCCCGTCCAGAGGTATATTGGGAGATGATTGTACTAAACTTAGATTTTGTCATCTAGTCGACTCTGCTTGTATTTATGTGTTGTAAGCATTTCTAAACAGTGTTTTGGGATCCCAAATGTTAAACGCTTTATGATTTTTCAGTAAATTAAATTATTTTCAAAGTTTATGACCCTGTTTATGGTTTAACAACATGTTTGTCTTAAAACCTCAGTTAGCAAGATAAATGCACGTTTTAAACTCACTTAGTAACGACTCTAAGGAAGTAGGGCGTTACAACCTGGTATCAGAGCGAGCCAAGGTTTATGGTTTCTGGAGATTGACCGAACATGTACACTCGCTATCAGTGACAAGCTCGACTCAGGGTTGGTTGGTATGATTGACTAATATGCTTGAATATGTGCTCGAATGCCCTGTTTGCCTGCTTATTTCATATAGAGCATGACGAATGAATTAACATATGTATGATGCCAGAGCATGGCTCGTTGTATGTTATATGTAATCTATATGTTATGTGGATTGTTGTTTATGGGTTGGCTGACATGAATTGGAAGGTTGTTTTGGATGTTGTTATCATGCCTGATGAGCGGTGTCGTTGATTGCAGGCATATTTATTGAGATGCCTCGACAATCATATAGACTCTGCGGAAGTAGGGCCAAGGATGACAACCAGGGTCAGGACCCTCCACCTGCCCCACATAATTGGCAAGATATGGTTGCCAAAATGGAAGCAAGACTGCAACAAACAGAGGAGGAACTTCGACAGTTGAGGCAGCAGGCCCCTCCACAGGTCATTGGGTTGCCAGTTCAGCACGTTGTGGCGCCAGTGCCGATTCAACCTGTTATGGAGAATAGGTGGGAACCTTTACATGAGAGGTTCAAGAAGCAGCATCCTCCCACCTTTGAAGGTGGATCAGACCCACTACGGGCAGAGCAGTGGATGAATATGATTTCCTCAATTATGGATTTTATGAGGGTTGAGGGAAACGAGAGGGTAGCTTGTGCTAGCTACATGTTCAGAGAGGATGCCCGCATCTGGTGGGATGTGGTAGATCAAAGAAGGAATGTGTCTGTTATGACTAGGGAAGAGTTCAAAAATATCTTCAACGAGAAATACTACAGTGTAGCAATTCGAGCTGCGAAGGTTGACGAGTTCATCAACTAGACTCATAACCGGTTGACCGTGACTGAGTATGCTTTGAGATTTGACCGATTGGCGAAGTTTGGGCCAGATTTAGTGCTAACTGATGTGGCAAGAAGAGACAGATTTATACGGGGATTGAATGTTATGATCGCCCGTGACATGAAGATCACCTTGGATCCAGAGGAAGGCCCCAAATCTTAAGTGCCAATACCACCATAAAGATAATGTCTCCAAATCTTAAGTGCAAATACTGCCGTTCCCAACTCCAGATCATGCGTGGGATATCTCTGCTCATACTCCTTTAACTGTCTCGAAGCATAGGCTATCACTTTACCAACTTGCATCAACACACACCCCAAACCCTGTCTGGAAGCATCAGAATAAACCACAAACTTCTCATTATTTGTCGGCATACTTAACACTGGCACGGTGATCAGTTGCCGCTTCAACTCTTTAAAACTGTTCTCTCATCTATCTGTCCATACATACTTTGTCTTCTTCTTTGTCAATTCTGTCAATGGTGTAGTTATTCTGGAGAATCCCTCAACAAACCGACGATAATATCCTGCCAATCCCAGAAAACTCCTCACTTCGGGAACATTGCTCGGTCTAGGCCAATCTCTCACTGCCTCAATCTTACTTGGGTCAACCCGAATCCCCTCCTTACTGACGATATGGCCAAGAAATGTAACTTGTGGTAACTAGAACTCGCACTTGCTGAACTTAGCATATAACCTATGCTCCCTTAACCGCTGCAATACCAACTGCAGATCTTGCTCACGCTCTGTCTCTGACTGAGAGTACACCAAAATGTCATCGATGAACACAATCACAAACTTATCCAAATAATCCCTGAAAACCCTATTCATCATATCCACAAAAGCAGTTGGGGTGTTGGTTAATCCAAAGGACATAACCAGAAATTCATAGTGTCCATACCTCGTTCAGAAAGTGGTCTTTGGTATGTCCTCCTCTTTAATACTTAATTGGTGGTAACCTGATCGGAGGTCTATCTTGGAAAACACTGTTCTTCCTTGTAACTGATCAAATAAATCGCCGATCCTAGGCAGTGGATACTTGTTCTTAATGGTTAACTTATTCAGCTCCATGTAGTCAATACACATCCTAAGAGATCCATCCTTCTTCTTAACGAACAACACAGGAGCACCCCATGGCGAGAAACTCGGTCTGATGAACCCCAAATCAAGTAACTCCTGCAACTGAATCTTCAACTCTTTTAATTCAGCTGGAGCCATTCTGTAAGGTGTCCTAGATACTGGCTCTGCCCCTGGCGCCAACTCTATGAAAAATTCAACCTCTCGCTGCGGTGCCAACCTTGGTAGATCTGCTGGAAATAAATCTGGAAACTCACACACCAATCTAGTCTCACCCAGTCCAACCGACACAACCCTAGAGGTATCCACAACATTCGCTAGGAATCATATGCAACCTTCTTGCATCAGGTATCTAGCCTTCAGTGCTGAAATCATAGGTATTCGCGGTCCACCAACAGTTCCCACAAATACAAAGGTACCTCCCCTTCTGGTTCAAAAGTCACCATCTTGCGCTTGCAATCGATCGTCGCCCCATACTTCGATAACCAGTCCATCCCTAGGATCATATCGAAGTCATTCATCGCAAGCTCAAACAGATCAACAAATAATTCCCTACCATCTACCTCTACTGGTAAAGCTCTAATCCACCTCCAAGAGACTACCAGCTCCCGAGTCAGCAACAAAGTTTTAAAACCCCTAGCATACAAAACACTAGGTCTACATAGCTGATCTATCACCCTAGCAGACACAAACGAATGAGTAGCTCCCGAATCAAACAATGCAGTATAAGAAGAACCAGCACTAGAAATCTGACCTGTCACAACCGAGGGGCCAGCCTCCACCTCAGTCTGAGTCAAGGTAAACACTTTGGCAGGAGCGAGACTATCCCTCTGCTTCGGCTCCTCTTTCCTGACTTGTGGGCAGTCCCTCTTCAGATGATTGGCACTCCCACAGACAAAGCATGCCCTAATCCTTCCCTCACCCTGATGTCGTCGTCTGCACCGAGGACACACTAGAAAACTCCTCTAGTTGTCACTTCCGCCCTGACGGTGGTATTCGCACTTAAGATTTGGGGCCTTCCTCTGGATCCAAGGTGATCTTCATGTCATGGGCGATCATAACATTCAATCCCCGTATAAATCTGTCTCTTCTTGCCACATCAGTCGGCACTAAATCTAGCGCAAACTTCACCAATCGGTCAAATCTCAAAGCATACTCAGTCACAGTCAACCGGTTATGAATTTGGTTGATGAACTCGTCAACCTTCGCAGCTCGAACTGTTACACTGTAGTATTTCTCGTTGAAGATATTTTTGAACTCTTCCCAAGTCATAACAGATACATTCCTTCTCTGATCTACCACATCCCACCAGATGCGGGCATCCTCTCTGAACATGTAGCTAGCACAAGCTACCCTCTCGTTTCCCCCAACCCTCATAAAATCCAGAATTGAGGAAATCATATTCATCCACAGCTCTTCCCGCAGTGGGTTTGATCCACCTTCAAAGGTGGGAGGATGCTGTTTCTTGAACCTCTCATACAAAGGTTCCCACCTGTTCTCCATAATAGGTTGAACTGGCACTGGCGCCACAATGTGCTGAACTAGTAACCCAATGACCTGTGGAGGGGCCTGCTGCCTCAACTATCAAAGTTCCTCCTCTGTTCGTTGCAGTCTTGCTTCCATTTCGAGAAACATCTCTTGCCAATTCAGTGGGGCAGGTGGAGGGTCCTGACCGTGGTTGTCATCCTTGGCCCTATTGCCGCGGAGTCTAGATGATTGTCGAGGCATCTCAAAAAATATGCCTGCAATCAACGATGCCGCTCATCAGACATGATAACAACACCCAAAACCACCTCCCAATAACAATAATCCACATAACATACAGATAACATATAACATACAACGGGCCATGCCCTGGAATCATGCATATGTTAACTCATTCATCATGCTCTATATGAAATAAGCAGGCAAATAGGGCATTCAAGCATATTAGTTAATCATACCAACCAACCCTGTGTCGAGCTTGTCACTGACAGCAAGCGTACATGTTCGGTCAATCTCCAGAAACCATAAACCTTGGCTCGTTTTGATACCAAGTTGTAATGCCCTACTTCCTTAGAGCTGTTACTAAGTGAGTTTAAAACGTGCATTTATCTTGCTAATCAAGGTTTTAAGACAAACGTGTAGTTAAACCGTAAACAGGGTCATAAACTTTGAAAATAATTCAATTTACTGAAAAATCATTAAGCGTTTAGCATTTGGGATCCCAAAACACTGTTTAGAAATGTTTACAACACATAAATACAAGTAGAGTCGTCTAGACGACAAAATCTAAGTTTAGTACAATCATCTCCCAAAATACCCCTGGCCGTGGCAGCCAGGCAGGCCAAACATGCACGCCGCTTCACATTCTCCGTACTCATGGTTGGTCGACTTTTCCCTTGCTCTTACTTGCACCACAGAGCACCCGTGAGCTGAAGCCGAGCAAGAAAACCCTCACAAGTAGATAACATATGCATATAACACTTAGCATATAAACTGGCCATCAATAGGCTATACACATACGTCCATGCCATTCCAAGCGCTTTACCAGGCCCTGGGTTCGCGGTCCATGCCGTAAGGAAATCTCAGGTATCCTTTAGGGTCTCTCCCTGAAAAATCACACTCCGCGTCCTAAACGCTGCTCCCAGCCCCTTGCCACACTTGGCCTTGCACTCCACGTGCCTAACGCCGTTCTCGGCCCCTTGCCATTCCCGGCCTTGCCGACCTTGGCTTGCGCTGTTCCCGGCTCTTGCCGAACATTCACACATATGCATACATAGCATAATTAAACAAATACAAAACATGAATAAACTCAATCAAAGGGCTACGCCTTGCAACACAATCATATAGGGCTCTGCCCTGCATACAAGCACTACGGGAACAATAGTTTTCTCACATGCGTCCCGAGTCGGATTCTCAAGCCCGTTGTGACTTTCTGGCTAACAACTCCCAAGGACTGTCTGGGATTGTGCTACCCAGATATATCACAAGTATATCGCATTTATCTCATTTATCACATTTATGCCCTCAACGGGCTAAAATTACAAACATGCCCCTAATATCCGAACGGGGCCCACATGCGTATTTAATTCAATTAAACAAGCATCTCTAATCACATATTCACATAAATTCACATATTATAACCATAATTCACTTATTTCCCTCCAGGCATGCTAATCAAGACCCTAAGCCTTATTAGAAAATTTGGGTCATTACACCTTTTGCTTAATGGTAGCTTCTCAGAATCTAAAGCTCTATTTTCAGCTACATCCCATCAAGGTCCTTTCGAACCATCCTTTACGATAGGTCCTCCAAAAGTTGGAGTCATCTGGGAGGCTCCTGAAGTGTTCAGTCGAGCTTAGTCAGTTTGACATCATTTATCCCCCGAGGACTGCCCTAAAGAGATAGGCACTGGCAGATTTTATCATCTAGTGCATGAGAAACCACGATAGACCTGGGGACACCCTAGTGGTTGGGCCCATGTGGATGCTATACGTAGATGGATCGTCGAATGAAAATGGTGTTGGATTAGACCTCCTTTTGGTATCCCCCGAGAGGCACATGGTTAACAGCTCCCTGAGGTTTGGGTTTGACGCTTCAAACAATGAAACAGACTATGAGGCATTTATTGCCGGGCTTTGAGTAACACTTGAGCTCAAGGCTGAGAGCCTCGAGATTTTTAGTGACTTGCAGCTAATTGTTAATCAAGTACTCAGGGAGTACCAGGCCCGGGGGACAAAGAGGCCGCTTACTTGGTGAGGACCCAAGAAATGCTAGACAACTTCAAAAAATTCACCATTCGACAAGTGCCACGGGTTCAAAACTCTAACACCGATGCCCTGGCTAGGCTTGCAACCACCAAGGATGCTAAACTAATAAATGTAGTCCCCATTGAATACTTGGCTGTTCTGAGCATAACAAATCCTAAGGAAGTGGAAGCAGTCCAACCCCAGGACGGTTGGATGGAGCCCATAGTGAAATATCTTGTCTCTGGGGAATTACCGCAGGATAAGAAAATAGTTCAGAAGCTGCTTTACTAGGCGCCACGGTATGTTATCATGGAAAAAAAACTGTGTAAGTGAGGATATTCATTGCCCTTGCTCTAATGTGTGTCCAGGAAAGAAGCAAATCTGATACTCCGAGAAGTGCATGAGGGCTTTTGCGGGGACCACATTGGGGGGCAGAGCCTCGACAAGAAGATCTTGAGGTCAAGGATACTTTTGGACTACCATGAATAAAGACGTGATTGACTATGTCAAGAAATGTGACAAGTGCCAACCCTTCGCCAATATACCTCGAGCTCCTCCAAATGAGCTCACCCAGATGACAAGATGTAGCGTCCCAAATTTGCTAATAAGGCTTAGGGCCTTGATTAGCGTGCCTAGAGGGAAATAATTGATTTACTGTGTTCATATGTGAATTTGATAAGTATGTGATTAGAAATGCATGTGTTAGGTGAATTAAATATGCATGTGGGCCCCATTTGGTTATTAGGGGCATGTTTGTAATTTTATCCTACTGAGGGCATAAATGCAAATATTTGTGTATATTGTGATTGACACCACATGTGAGTGGTGATATAATTGTGATGCACGATCCGAGACGGTCCTAAGGAGCAGTTTAGCTAGAAAGTCACAACGGGGTCAAATACTCGGCTCGGGAGGAGCCTAGGGGTATTTTGGGATATATAATATGAGTTTGGGTTTTATTTAGTATCATGTATTAATTTAGTAATGTTTTGAGTATTCCGGGATTAACGAGGATTTTTAGGTGTACTCGAGGACTTAGCGGGATATGTCAAATGACTAAACTACTGTTGGTGATATTTGAGGACATAGGTTAACTTAAGATACTCAGTGGGAGTTGGGGGTTCTAGATGCACTTAGACAAAAGCATGGGAAAGGAAGGAAAAAGGCTTAATTTCTCTCAGCTCTCTCTCCTTCTCCATAGTGCATGTTTGTGAAAGATTTCAGGCCAAAAATTCAAGGGATTCTAGGCTGGGATTTGGGAGACTTAGCTAGGTGCAAGGGTAAGTATTTAACTCAGTTTCTTGTTGAATTCAGCCAAGAAGTATTGTGGTTTGAAAATTGAATTGTGTTTTGCTCTATGGATTTTGGGATGAAGTTTTGGCAAGGTTAAACTTAGGAATTTGTGGATTTTAGCTTGGAACTGGATTAGAAAGCATCTCAGGGTCGAATTCCTAATTGAGGTAAGAATTTCATTGATTTATGAAGTAAATATTCTGGTTTGGTTTAAGTTTTGTGGAGTTTTAAACCACTAGGTGATTTCTGAGTTTGGTTGAGTGTTTGAGTTTGTTGCTGGTATTATTGAGTTGCTATACTGTCTATTTGAAGTTTTAGGTCGAATTGGGACTTGGGTGTACTTTGGTAGTGATTTGGATGAGTTTTGGCTCGGGAAAAATGTTAGGAAAAACCCAGTTTTCTAGGTTCGCGTATAAGCGCCGCGACTCTGTTCTTCCGTGCCGCGGCGTTGGGTTGAATCAGGACAGGGCAGCCCTGCTGGGCGCCGCGGCCCCTATAGGGCAGTATCTTGGCGCTAGGTCATTTTCATGATGTGGAATTTTGTGTTTTTAGGGTTTTGGCTCAGGGGGCTCGAGGGACGTTTTTGTTAACTTGTGTGGGGAAACGGGACGTCCCGAGAGCACAGGATTGGTTCCAGGGTACAATTATGAATTGGTTAGTAACAAGAGTGTTACTTGTGCATTGTGACTAGGTTTTGAGTGAGGCTCGGGTTAGAGGATTGTGCTCGAGATTTCGGTGCTCAAGAAGCTCAGGACACAGGTAAGAAAACTGTTGTACCCGTAGAGCAGGGCGTGGCCCTATAGTTTGTATTGCAGGGCACGACCCCATGTGATTGAGTTGCAGGGCGTAGCCCTATTGTTTATGTTTCATACATGTTTAAGTAGTTATTTATGTTATGATATGTATGTTTATTTGTAAATGAACGGCAAAGGTCAGAAATGGCGAAGGCCGAGAACGGTAGGAAGCCAAGTACGGCAAGGGGTCGGGAACGACTTTAAGCACGTGTAGTGCAAGGCCGAGTACGACAAGGGGCCAGGAGCAGCGTTAAGCCCGCAGAGTGCAAGTCATTAGGGTGAGACCTTTCTCGGATGCATGAGTCATCCTCACGGTATAGACCATGAACCAAGGGCCTAGTAAAGCGCCTGGGACGACATGGCCGCTATATGTTTAGTCTGTTGGCGGCTTTGTTATATGCTGGTTGCTTGATATGTATATGTTGGTTATTTGTGTTGAGTTTTCTTGCTGGGCTTCGGCTCATGGGTGCTCTATGGTGCAGGTAACGGCAAGGGAAAGGCCGACCAACCATGAGTATGGAGAGCATGAAACGACGTGTACATGTTTGGCCTGCCTGGCTGCCACAGCCAGGGGTATTTTTGGGAGACATTATGTAGTGACCAGAGTTTTGTCGTTTAGTCGACTTAAATCATATTTTGAGTTGTAAATATTTCTAAACAGAAATTTTGGGATCCCAAATGTATAACGCTTTATAATTTCAATGAATGTGTATGTTTTCAAATTGTATGACTTTTATTACAGTTTAGCTACACTTTTAACATAAAACCTCGATTAGCGAGTTAATTGCACATTCAAAACTCACTTAGTAACGACTCTAAGGAAGTAGGGTGTTATAACTTGGTATTAGAGCGAGCCAAGGTTTATGGTTCCTGGAGATTGACCAAACATGTACGCTCACTGTCAGTGACAAGCTCGACTCAGGGTTGGTTGGTAAAGATTGTATTATATGCTTGTTTATGTGCTTGAGTGCCCTGTTTGCCTGATTATTTTATATAGAGCATGATGAATGTGTTAAAATATGCATGATGCCAGGGCATGGCCCCTTGAGTGTTGTATGTTATTTGTGTTATCAGGACTACTGTTTATGGATGGTTGATGTGAATTGGGAGGTGGTTTTGGATGTTGTTATCATGCTTGATGAGCGGCGTCAATGATTGCAGGCATATTGTTGAGACGCCTCATCAATCAGCAAGACTTTGTGGTAGTAGGGTCGAGGATGACAACCAGGGTCAGAACCCTCCACCTGCTCCACAGAATTGGCAATAGATGTTTGTCGATATGGAAGCCATACTGCACCGAACTAAGAAGAGCTTCGACAGTTGAGGCAACAGGCCCCTCCTCCGGGCACTGGGTTGTAGGTTCAGCAGGCTGTGGCACCAGTTTAGCATGTTATGGAGAATAGGTGGGAACCTTTGTATGAGAGGTTCAGGAAGCAGCATCCTCCCACCTTCGAGGGTGGACCAGACCCACTGCGGGCAGAGCAGTGGATGAATATGATTTCCTCCTTCCTGTATTTCATGAGGGTGGAAGGAAACGAGAGGGTAGCCTGTGCCTGCTACATGTTCAGAGAGGACGCCCGCATCTGGTGGGATGTAGTGACATAGAGAAGAAATGTTGCAATTATGACATGGGAAGAGTTCAGAAACATCTTTAATGAGAAGTATTACAGTGTCGCAGTCCGAGCTACGAAGGTTGATGAGTTTACCAACCTAACTCAGAATCAAATGACAGTTACTGAGTATGCCTTGAGATTTGACCGGTTGGCGAAGTTCGCACCGGATTTGGTGACGACTGATGCAACACGAAGGGATCGGTTTGTACTTTGGGTTGAATTTCATGATCTCTCGTGATGTTAAGATAACATTGGGCCCGGGGACTACTACATATGCTCAGGTAGTGGACAAGGCCCTTACAACTGAGGGGTCCGAGGTGCAGATTTGGAGAGAGGGCGCTGTTAGGCACGATGTCAGGAGGACAGTGCCTCCTTTTACCGGATCTAGTCGTGGTAGCGGCCCCAATGAGTAGAAGAGAAAGGCCCTAGATTCTTTTATTCATCCTAGCTCGGATAAGAGGGCACGGGGTGCTTTTAGTGGGCGTCAGGGTGGGGGTGACAACTGGAGGAGTTTCCTAGTATGTCCTTGGTGCAGATGACGACATCAGGGAGAGTGCAGGATCAGGGCCTGCTTTATTTGTGGGAGTGTTAACCATTTGAAGAAGGACTGCCCACAAGCCAGGAAAGAGGAGCCGAAGCAGAGCGACAGTCTCGCTCCTGCCAGACTATTCACCTTGACTCAGACTGAGGCTGAGGCTAGCCCTTCGGTCGTGACATGCCAGATTTCTAGTGCTGGTTCTTCTTTTACTACATTGATTGATTCGGGAGCTACTCATTCATTTGTGTTTGCTAGAGTGATAGATCAGCTGTGTAGACCTTGTGATTTGTATGCTAGGGGATTTCAGACTTTGTTGCTGACTGGGGAACTGGTAGTCTCTAGAGATGGATTATAGCATTGCCAGTAGAGATAGACGGTAGAGAGTTGATTGATTTAGCAATGTATGACTTCGATATGATTCTAGGGATGGATTAGTTATTGAAGTATGGGGCAACGATTGACTGCAAGCGCCGGATGGTGACTTTTGAACCAAAAGGGGAGGTACCCTTTGTATTTGTGGGGACAGTTAGTGGACTGTGGGTACCTATGATTTTGGCACTGAAGGCTAGAGACCCGATGCAGGAAGGTTGTATAGGATTCCTAGCAAATATTGTGGATACCTTTAAGGTTCTATCGGCTGGAATGAGTAAGACCAGATTGGTATGTGAGTATCCAGATTTATTTCCAGCAGACTTGCCAGGGTTGCCGCTACAGCGGGAAATCAAGTTTTTCATAGAGTTGGCGGTAGGGGCGGAGCCAGTATCTAGAACACCTTATAGAATGGCTCTGGCAGAGTTGAAGGAATTGAAGATTCAGTAGCAGGAATTACTGGATTTGGGATTTATCAGACCGAGTTTCTCGCCATGGGGTGCTCTAGTGTTGTTCGTCAAGAGGAAGGATGGATCTCTTAGGATGTTTATTGACTACAGGGAGCTGAACAAGTTGACCATTAAGAACAAGTACCCATTACCTAGGATCGACGACTCATACCACTCCCTATTCTTTGCATTCGGGTTCCGCGAAAATGTACTAGGATTTAAGAACCTTGTATTGGTGGTCGGGAATGAAGAGGGACGTGGTGCACTATTTGGCTAAGTGATTAACTTGTCAGCAGGTAAAGGCTGAACATCAAAGGCCAACAGGGTTGTTGTAGCCTCTAGGGATTCCAGAGTGGAAGTGGGAGGATATTACCATGGACTTCGTGGTTGGTTTGCCAAAAACTGTGGGACAACATGATTCAGTGTGGGTGATCGTGGATAGGTGTACCAAGTTCGCCCACTTCTTGCCTGTTAGGATGACTTATACTATGGAGCAGTATGCTTAATTGTATGTGAAGGAAATTGTTCGACTTCATGGGGCTCTGAGGTCGACAGTATCTGATAGGGACCCCACCTTCACCTCCAAGTTTTGGGAGAGCCTGCAGAAGGCTATGGGCACGCAGTTGTGGTTTAGTACAGCTTATCATCCTCAGATGGATGGATAGTCTGAGAGGACGATTCAGATACTAGAGGATATGCTACGAGCCTGTGTGCTTGATTTTGAGGGATCTTGGAGTAAGTATTTCCCTTTGATTGAGTTTTCGTACAACAACAGTTATCAGGCGACTATCGGAGTGGCTCTGTATGAGATGTTGTACGGGAGGAAGTGTAGATCACCTATCCATTGGGATGAGATGGGTGAGAGAAGGTACTTAGGTCCTGAGATAGTTCAGAGGACCAATGAGGCGATTGAAAAGATTAGAGCTCAAATGCTCGCCTCCCAAAGTCGCCAGAAGAGTTACTCGGACTTGAAACGCAGGAGTGTAGAATTTCAAGTCGGTGACCACATGTTTCTCAGAGTTTCTCCCTTGAGAGGAGTGAAGCGGTTCGGTGTTCGGGGCAAGCTGAGCCCTAGGTTTGTTGGCCCCTTTGAGATTCTAGAATGGGTTGGAGAGGTAGCTTATGGATTGGCGATGCCTCCAGCTTTATCAGGGGTTCATGATGTGTTTAACGTGTCCATGCTCCGGAAGTATGTGTCAGATTCTACACATGTGTTGAGTTATGAGAACTTAGAGTTGGATCGGGATTTATCTTATGAGGAGAAGCTGGTTCAGATTCTTGATTGGAAAGATGAAGTCTTGCGGACCAAGATCATCGCCTTGGCGAAAGTGCTGTGGAGGAATAGCAAGGTAGAGGAGGCGACGTGGGAATTTGAATCAGATATGCGGGAGCGATATCCTGAGTTATTTAGGTAATTTTGAGGACGAAATTTTTGTAAGGAGGGGATAGTTGCAGCGTCCCAAATTTGCTAATAAGGCTTAAGGCCTTGATTAGCGTGCCTGGAGGGCAATAATTGATTTATTGTGTTAATATGTGAATTTGATAAGTATGTGATTAGAAATGCATGTTTAGGTGAATTTAATATGCATGTGGGCCCCATTTGGTTATTAGGGGCATGTTTGTAAGTTTAGCTCGCTCAGGGCATAAATGCAATATTTGTGTATATTTTGATTGACACCACGCATGAGTGGTGATATAATTGTGATGCATGATCCGAGACGGTCCTAGGGAGCAATTTAGCTAGAAAGTCACAATGGGGTCAAATACCCGGCTCGGGAGGAGCCTAGGGGTATTTTGGGATATATAATATGAGCTTGGGATTTATTTAGTATCGGGTAGTGATTTGGTAGTGATTTGAGTATGCCGGGATTAACGAGGATTTTTAGGTGTACTCGAGGACTTAGCAGGATATGTCAAATGACTATACTACCCTTGGTGATAATTGAGGACTTAGGTTAACTTAAGGGGGCAATTCAGTAATTTTGGCAAGTGGATATACTCAGTGGGACCTGGGGGTTCTAGAGGCACTTAGACAAAAGCAGAGGAAAGGAAGGAAAAAGGCTTAATTTCTCTCAGCTCTCTCTCTTCCAATCGGTTTGTCTCTCCTTCTCCATAGTGCATGTTTATGAAAGATTTCAGACCAAAAATTCAAGGGATTCTAGGCAGGGATTTGGGAGACTTATCTAGGTGCAAGGGTAAGTATTTAACTCAGTTCCTTGTTGAATTCAGGCAAGAAGTGTTGTGGTTTGAAAAATAAATTGTGTTTTGCTCTGTGGATTTTAGGATGAAGTTTTGGCAAGGTTAAACTTAGGAATTTGCGGATTTGAGCTTGGAACTGGATTTGAAAGAATCTCAGGGTCGAATTCCAACTTGAGGTAAGAATATCATTGATTTCTGAAGTAAATATTCTGTTGTGGTTTAAGTTTTGTGGAGTATTAAACCACTTGGTGATTTATGAGTTTGGTTGAGTGTTTGAGTTTGTTGCTGGTATTATTGAGTTGCTATACTGTTTATTTGAAGTTTTAGGTCGAATTGGGACTTGGGTGTACTTTGGTAGTGATTTGGATGAGTTTTGGCTCAGGAAAAATGTTAGGAATATCCCAATTTTCTGGGTTCGAGTATGAGCGCCGTGGCCCCTGTAGGGCTGTGCCGCAGCGCTAGGCCATTTTCAGGATGTGGGATTTTGTGTTTTTAGGGTTTTGGCTCAGGGCGCTCGAGGGACGCTTTCGTTACCTTGTGTGGGGAAATGGGAGGTCCCGAGAGCACGAGATTGGTTCTGGGGTAAAATTATGAATTGGTTAGTAACAAGAGTGTTACTTGTGTGTTGTGACTAGGTTTTCAGCGAGGCTCGGGTTAGAGGATTGTACTCGGGATTTCGGTGCTCAAGAAGCTCGGGACACAGGTAAGAAAACTATTGTACCCATAGAGCAGGGTGTGGCCCTATAGTTTGTATTAACCCCATGTGATTGAGTTTTAGGGTGTAGCCCTATTTTTTATGTTTGATACATGTTTAAGTATTTATTGATACTATGATATGTATGTTTATTTGTGAATGAACGGCGAAGGTCGGAAACGGCGAAGGCCGAGAATGGCAGGAAGTCGATTACGGCAAGGGGCTGCGAGCGTGTTAAGCACGCGGAGTGTAAGCCGTTAGGGTGAGACCCTTCTCAGATGCATGAGTCATCCACACGGTATAGACCGCGAACCCAGGGCCTGGTGAAGCGCTTGGGACGACATGGCCGCTATATGCTGCTTGCTGGATATGTATATGTTGATTATTTGTGTTGAGTTTTCTTACTGGGCTTCGGCTCACGGGTGCTCTCCATGAGTACGGAGAGCGTGAAGTGACGTGTACATGTTTGGCCTCCCTGACTGCCACAACCAGGGTATTTTTGGGAGACATTATGTAGTAACCAGAGTTTTGTCGTTTAGTTGACTTAAATCATATTTTGAGTTGTAAATATTTCTAAACAGTAATTTTGGGATCCCAAATGTATAACACTTTATAATTTCAATGAATGAGTTCATTTTCAAATTATATGACTTTTATTACGGTTTAGCTACACTTTTAACCTAAAACATCGATTAGTGAGTTAATTGCACATTCAAAACTCACTTAGTAACGACTCTAAGGAAGTAGGGCGTTACACAAGTCCTTGGCCATTTGTTGACTGGGGCATTGACCTCATCGAGTCATTGCCCATGGGAAAAGGAGGATTGACGTTTGCAATAGTGAATTTATTAATTTTTGTAATCTCCTTATAGCCTCCGGGCACAATTAATGAAAACCGTGTAGACAAAACACGGTAATTTTTTTTTAAGATTCTTATTATATCTGCTAGTTTCATTTATCCTGTATGTACTACTCGTAGAGCACCCGCTCGCTGGCTTGGATGAGTGAACGTTGACTAGTTTCAAGGACATTGTTCCTGGAAGGAAACAAAAAATGTCCTAAGCGTCAAGTGCTAAGGCAAAACCCTATGGTGCAAACAGACCTCCTCCAAGCCTGAGTCATTGAAACTTGAAGGCGTAGGATAGTTAAGTGCTCTGAATTGACCCCGCATCAAAGTTACTCTCAGGACCATGAGCCTAAGAGGAAACACTAAATGCACTAGCGTCAAGACACTGGCAGGATGGTCCTCAAGTTCTAAGTACCACAGGCTAGCCTCGTTCTGAGTCATTGGAACTCGGGGACGCAAGGTCGCGTCAAGTATATCAGTTTACTTCACATTAAAGTTGCTTTGGAGGATCATAAGCCTACAGAGAAATACTTAATGCCTAATGTTTTCCGAGATTTTCGGAAACCACACTAATGAATATTAGCTAAGACTAAAGGTATGAAATATAGAAGATTAACACAAGGTTTTTACGTGGTTGGGGCGTTAAAGAGCCTTAGTCCACGAGTCAGTTGTATTAGAGCTTAGAAAGTCTTTTACAATGGAGTTTCTCTCTATGTTCTGCCAGAGTAACTGTATATAGGTCGAAGAGAGATCATTTTTCCAGTGTTCTATAGCCTGTATTTATAGACTCATGGGAACACTGGGTCTGGGCCGGGTATAACCCGTGCCCATCAGAGACATGGATACTCTTGGCTCCTCTTGTGGAAGCCCAATATAAAAGATACAACATACATAAATTCAAGACTAATTAAGGCCCAATAAGGTGGCCCAAGAGCTACACTTTGCCCAACAAAACGATGCTTTTGGGTCTAGGCACTTTGAGTTATGAGGCAGATTCAGGGGACAAAGGAAGTCAGGGTACTTGTCAGCGCAGGTCTAAAATAGCGGCGTGCAATCCCGAGGTGGCCTCTTCCGCAGGTGAAAAGTGGGGACAACCCCCACGCGTCGTGGGGCGGCTTCAGGGTCACGGATGCTTTTCCCTGTAAACAGGGAGGACCTGATCCGGGTTCATTTACCTTTGTCCCTCTTCGTTTACCACGGGCCCGGACTGGTCACTAGCCTCCGAGACCGTCATACACGTACTTCAATGGGGTTCCGAGCTCTATGCGACTCCCGGATACCTATCCTGGATCATCATCCTGGACACCATCTTGGCCCCAGAACCTCACTGGGCCTGGGCCCCTTGGTTACCCTGGTACCAAGTGGGCTTGGCCCAGGCCCACATTTGAACGCCCAGACCATGGGCCTAGACCACCATCCCGGGCCCACGGCAGGAAATGGAGATACCATTTACCCCCGAAGCCTTCGCCTGGGACTGCATGGTGGAGGCTTACCCTACTCCCGGACAAACCACGGTTGCCTTCCTAGTTCCTGCTCGTGATCGTGGGTCTGTGCCAGAGGGTAATGACGCCGGCCGTGTGATGGGCCCGGACCATTTACCAGTGTCCGGGTACGTTTACCTGTGTCCCGCTTCGTGATAGGGGCACACGTTTCACCAGGTGACTGCTGTGTGGATGGGTCTCGACCTCGAAAGGTCGCCTAGCCATCTCAAGGGTAGCTAGGCCTATGCTAGTGTGTCAACACAGATCGTGAAGCATCCTATCCGCACGGGGTTCCATCACTAATACTTTCAGGTTGAGGTGGACCGTAGGATGGGGCGACCTTTGGCATCCGCCCCTCTTGGACCGTTAGATCTGAGATGGCGAGGATCCAGCTTGAGGGGGCTCATAAATGCACCTGCACAATTCTGGACCGTTCGATGGGGAGACACCTGTCCGTTGGATCGGAGGCCAGGAGTCAGGCCTTTATAAATACCCCGCAGATGCTCATTTGATGTTTTTACACTCTCGAGCCATCTTAAGCATTGATCAGCTTTGCATGTCCGACATTGCCGGTGACATCCACCATTGTCTGCTAACTCTACGCCGTCGCCTGTTCCCTACGACCCCAGAGTCTGCCCGTTTGCCTTAGAACTCACCTGGTGTTTGTCCTATCGACGAGCTGCTGAACCAGCTGCACCATTTCAAGAACGAAGTTCTGCCGTTCTTGCCGTCGGACAACCACCATCTTCTACGGCCAACAACTCACAGTAAGCCCTTCTGACCTTCTTGATGAATATGTGAACTTAGGCTGTTCTTTTAATTTGCATGGTTAGGCTACTAGAATCTGATTGCATTTAAGAGTTGTTAGGAAGGCCGCCTGGTTCAGGTTGCTCCGTATCCGGATGCTTCTCGGACAGAGGGCGGGGCCTTAGTAGCTCTTTTTCCTTTCCCGATCAGGGTCTCGTGGCTCTTCGGTGATCCCGGACCCGATCTGAAGGGGCTCCAAGTAGTCCTTAGGAGAGCCCCCGTACCTTAACCGACTTTCTTGGGTTTAGGTACTGACTGCTTGGCTTTATTTCTTTGTTCCCAGATCGTCAACTATGGCAACGGGCGTCACACTCCATTCCAAGGAAGAGGTCAATAGGGCCCCTGTCGTCATTCCTGGGTCCCGGACATCAAAGAGCAACAGGTGGGAAATGGACGTGGTGCCCAACCTGTTCCAGAATTACCGGATGATGTTGCTCCTGGAGCAGCGTCTGGGCATCGAATCAACTCCCGGACTCTTTCACAACTGTGGAAGGATTCGGGGCCTGGAGCGCCGGCCACATCAGTGTGGGAGCCGCGCTCCCACTTCATGGTCTAGACGTACGTGGGAATCGTGCCGTTCCAGCTCCTGCCACAAGCGTACCGGCTGCTTGCAGGATGGCGAGTGTTCTGCATCGCATAGGAGATCGTGGATCCGAATCCTACAGAAATCTTGTACTTCTACAAGATGGAGCCGCAGGTCAACGTCATGGATAAGACCTTGGATGGCTTCTACAGACTGACGCCGCGAGGTAGCTACCCTGCTCCCACCAGCTCTTGGAAACATCCCCCGGACGTCCATCATTATTGGTTTATGACGTCCGAGTTCCTCGTGGAGAAGAACCCTACACTACTGCTGGACTTCCAGCGAGTGGGTAAGTGCTTCCCCGATCCTTTTTCTCTCCTTTTATTCTCTTTTTCTCCGTCTCTCATCACGTTCTTCCGGGTGGCAGGACCTTTCGCTCAAAATCCCCTCACCAAGTTCATCATGGAAAGGAGGAGGTTTTACTCCGGGCTGAGCGTGGAGGATCTGGATGTAGGTGGCTACGTTACGGATGACAATCTCCGACTGGTCGGGATGCTCGCGGCCACCCAAACCATCATCATCCCGAACCTTCGGGGAATCGCCTGCGAGAAGAACGTTGTCATCCGAGAACAAATGGCCTTGGACCACATCGCGGAAGTGGAGAAGGCGGCGCGAGCTGACGCGGCCCAGCGGAAGAAAGACCAGGTCCAGATGGAGGCGGCCTCTTCGGAAGAGCTGGAGGAGCTCTTTGAGGACGCCCTGCCGAACACGGGGACTCCCGGGGCTAGCGTATCGGGGCAAGGTAACTCCCCTCTAATCTTGACTTATGCTCCCCAAGTTGGGGGCTTAGCTAGGGATAGGTTAGTACTTCGAGGCCCCGTGTTCAGGGTTGAAGGGGAGGCAAGACCTTTGACTCCCGTCCCCGTAGGCTCGGAGGTCCTTATGTTTTTATCCGGGTTCCTTCTTTTATTTGTACCCCCGGACGTCACTCGTCCGGGGTGGGACCGGCCTTAGGCTCGATCCTCTTTTATTTATATCCCCCAGACATCGTTCGTCTGGGGTGGGACCGGCCTTAGGCTCGGTGCTCTTTTATTTATATCCCCTGGACATCATTAGTCTGGGGCGGGACCAGCCTTGGGCTTGGTCCTCTTTTATTTGTACCCCCGGACGTCGCTCGTCCGGGGTGGGAGCGGTCTTAGGCTCGGTCCTCTTTTATTTATATCCCCCGGACATTGTTCGTCCGGGGTGGGACCGGCCTTAGGCTCGGTCCTCTTTTATTTATATCCCTCGAACATCGTTAGTCTGGGGTGGGACCAGCCTTGGGCTTGGTCCTCTTTTATTTGTACCCTAGGACGTCGCTCGTCCGGGGTGGGACCGGCCTTCGGCTCGGTCCTCTTTTATTTATATCCCCCGGACATCTTTAGTCCGGGGCAGGACCAGCCGTAGGCTCGCGCCCCGCTGGGTATTTTCCCATACCCGGGATACCCCCCGCAAGTGAGCGGAGACTGGTCTGGGGTCACTTGAGATAGATTCTCATTGTTCGACAATGCTTCTTTATGACGTTTTGTACACACCATTTTTATTAATGTTAAAAGAGAGGGTCGCCCTGAGGCGTACATTGTTTATAATGAACATACTAAATTGCAACATGCTCTCCCGACTATTGATAGTATTTAGAGAGATGTTTCGCATTCCAGGCTCGTGGGACTTCCGAGCCATCGAGTCGCTTCAATCGATATGTCCCGGGGCACACTTCGTGTTGGATCTCGTACGGCCCCTCCCAATTTGGGCCCAGAACCCCCACTCCTGGATCTTGAGTAGCGGGGAAGACTCTTCGCAAGACTAAGTCGCTGGTTCCAAACTTTCGAGTTGAAGTGCCGCGCAATGTTCCCTTGGTACATCTTCAGCTGCACCTGCGATTCCTCCCGGATCTCCTTGATGAGATCCAGTGACTCTTGGAGTAAAGCGTGGTTCTAGGCGGGATCATACGTATCTCGTTGGTGAGACGGGATGGTCGTTTCAATGAGGATGACGGCTTCGCATCCATAGACCATGGAGTAAGGAGTGTGGCCGATTGATGTCCTCTCGGTCGTCCGGTAAGCCCACAGTACGTGGGGCAGTTCCTCGGGCCATTTTCTCTTGCAAGCCTAGAGTTTTTTCTTCAGCGTCCCCTTTAGGATTTTGTTCACGACTTTTTCCTGTCTGTTTGCTTGGGGCCTGGCGACCGCGAAGAAGCTCTTGACGATGCCGTGCCTTTTGCAAAAATCCGTGAAGTGGGCGCTGTTGACCTGCTTCCCGTTGTCAGATACAATTTTATAGGGGAGGCCATAACGACACACTATGTTGTTGACGATAAAATCCAATGCCTTCTTGGAAGTGATGGTGTTCATGGGCTCCGCCTCATCCCACTTGGTGTAGTAGTCCACAGCCACGATGGCATACTTCACCCCCCCTTTCCCGGTTGGGAGCGACCCTACAAGATCGATTCCCCACACCGCGAAGGGCACGGGGCTAGTCATCAAGGTTATTTCTGTCGGGGGGGCCCGCGGAACCTTTGCGTACCTCTGCCACTGTTCGCACTTGCAGACGTATTCAATACAATCTTTCTTCATGGTCGACCAGAAGTATCCTTGGCGCAGGATCTTCTTGGAAAGATTGGGCCCGACTGTGTGATCTCTAGAAACGCCTTCATGCACTTCATGCATGATGGCGCTTAGTTCAGTCCTGGACATGCATCTGAGATAGGGCATGGACGACCCCCGGCGATAGAGTTTTTCGTCCATCATGACATACCGGTGGACTTGGTAATGGAGCTTCTTGGCCGCGACCCTGTCAGCTGGAACTTCCCCGGCTGTCAGATAGCGGATAAGCGGTCCCATCCAGGACGTGGAGTGATCGACGGTGTGGACCGTGGAGGCTATGATGCTTGGGACGGGAACATGGTTGACGGGGACCAGCTCGGCCAGCTCCGCCTCGGTGTCGGTGGCCAGCTTCGCTAGTGTGTCCGCGAAGACATTTTGTTCTCGAGGGATCTGGCGGATGGAGTGCTTTGTGAACGCCTGTAGCCTCTCTCTCATCTAGGTCACGTAGGCCACCATTCGCTCTCCTTTAGTTTGATACTCCCCCGAGATTTTCCTGACAACTAGCTGGGAATCGCTGTAGATTTCCAGGTTCGTTGCCCCGACCTCCCGGGCTAAACGCAGCCCGGCCAGGACAGCCTCGTGCTCCGCTTCATTATTCAATGCCTTGAACTGGAAACGAAGAGCATTTTGTAACTGGTGCGCCTGTGGTGACACCAAGATGATCCTGGCCCCTGCCCCGTTCTCGTTCAGGGCTCCGTCCACGAAGAATTTCCACACGAGTACCGCGGGGGTCCCGGGGTTCCCGGGGTCATTGTCTTCCTGAGATACCCCGGAACATTCAACGATGAAATCGGCCAGGGCTTACCCTTTGATAAATACCCTAGGAATGTAGGATATGTCGAACTGACTCAGCTCCATGGCTCACTTCAGGAGCCTTCCCGATGACTCGGGCTTCTGTAACACTTGCCGCAGGGGGTGATTGGTCAGGACCTTTATGGTGTGGGTCTGGAAGTACGGCCGAAGCTTCCGGGATGCCAGTAGTAGGCAGAAGGTCAGCTTCTCGATCAATGGATATCGAGACTCAGCGTCCAACAATCGCTTACTTACATATTACACCGGGAGCTGCGTCCTCTCCTCTTCCCGCACCAGCGCTGCGCTGATCGCGTACTCTGTCACTGCCAGATAGAGGTATAGAGGTTCTCCATCCACCGGTTTTGCCAGAATCAGAGCTTGGGCTAGGTGTTCTTTCAGTTTACGAAAAGCTTCTTCGCACTCAACTGACCATTCGAAACGTTGGCTCCCCCGAAGGGCGTTGAAGAAAGGGATACACTTGTTCGTGGCTTTGGCAACGAAGCGGCTTAAGGCTGCGATCCTCCCCATCAGGATTTGTACGTCCTTATGCTTCCGGGGAGAGGGCATATCGATTAGTGCCTTGATTTTGTCTGGATTGGCCTCTATTCCCCGGAAACTCACTATGAAGCCCAGGAACTTCCCGAAGGCTACGCCGAAAGTGCACTTTTTGGGATTCATCTTCATCCCGTACTTCTGAATAACTGCGAAAGCTTCGGCCAGATCGTCCGAATGCTTTTCGGAGGTCTTGGACTTAACCAGAATGTCATCGATGTAGACTTCCATGTTTCGCCCCAGCTGGGCCTGGAACATTCGATTGACAAGCCTTTGATAGGTTGCCCCGACGTTTTTCAATCCGAAGGGCATGACTACGTAGTAGTATATCCCCTTATCGGTCTGGAAACTGGTGTGTTCCTGATCTGCCACATGCATAGAGATCTGATTGTAGCTGGAGTAGGCATCCATGAAGCTCAAGGTCTCATAACCGGACGTAGCATCCACCATTTGGTCGATCCGGGGCAGCGGGAAACAGTCCTTTGGACAGGCTTTGTTGAGATCCGTGAAGTCGATGCACGTTCTCCATGTCCCATTTGGTTTCGGCACCAAGACAAGATTGGCCAGCCACACGGGGTACACAACCTCTCGTATGAAGTTGATGGAAGACAGCTTCTCAACTTCCAGCTTAAGGGCCTCGGCCCTCTCCGTCCCCAAAGGCCTGCGTTTCTGGCGGACCGGGGTCGCGTTTGGGTCAATACTTAATGCGTGGAAGATGATGTTGCGGTCGATCCCTATCATGTCCGAGTGAGACCATGTCAGGATATCTTGGTTTTCCTTAACTTGGGCGATGATGGCGGCCCGAACATCCGCTGACAGAATTTTTCTGACTTGGATGATCCGGGTTGGATCGGTGTCACTGATACATACCTCCTCTATCTCGTCCATTGGTTCCAGGATGCAGACGTCCCCCATTCTCGGGTCTAGGTCATCTTCTTCCCGGACAACCCTCCCAGCCGGCGCGGGAGGAATCGGGTCGACGAAGTCCTCAACGGGTTCTTCCCAGACCATATATATTAGCCGGGCCGACACGTGGTAACACTTCCGGGTGCTCTGGTCTCCCCGGACAGTCCCCACCCCTCTGTTGTCGCATGGGAACTTCATGCAAAGGTGACGGATGGAGGTGATTGCCCCGAACTCAACTAAGGTGGGCCGACCAAAAATGACGTTGTAAGCGGTGGGGTAGTCCACCATAACAAAGGTCCAGAACTTGAACGAGTGCTGCAATTCACTGCCCAACATCACGGGTAGCTGGATCTTTCCTATGGGGAGAAGTGCGTCCCCATTGAAGCCGTAAATCTGGGTAGGGCATGACGCTAGATTCGCTTCAGTCAGGCCAATGGCTATGAAAGCGGGTTTGAATAGGAGGTTGACGGAGCTCCCGTATCCACCAACACGCGGGACACCAACTTGTTGGCGATTTGAGCATCTATGACCAGCGGGTTGTGGTGCGGAAAATGGACATTGCGGGCGTCGTCCTACGTGAAGGTAATGGGGAGGTTCATCAACTTAGGGTGCTGAGCCGGGGTCTGGACAAGGGTGCATACCTCTCGATCGTGGTCTAGCTCGCTTAGGTAGCACTTTTGATCGTTCTTGGACGGTCCTCCCAGGTGAGGTCCGCCCAAGATGGTGGCCACGTGTCCGTCGACTCGAGGGGGTGCGGCCCCTGAGGGGTAACGCATGCCAGGGCCGGGAACTTGCTCGACGTGGGCCCCCTGAGGGACCGGAGCCGTGGGTCCTTGTGCATACCCTCCCTGAGGTGGGTACGCCCGGGGCGTTCCCGGGACCGTGGGCTGTCCGGGGCCCGCTGCCAGGCCCAGGACTCCCACGGGCATCCTAACCCACTGGTGGAGGTGCTCTAGCTTGATGAGATTCTCGATCTCATCCTTGAGCTGCCGGCATTCTTCGGTGGTGTGGCCCACATCTTTAGGATAAACGAACCTTTTGCTGGTATCCCTTGGATTCCTTCCTCCCTTGAACAAGGGGCCATGCTTTTGGTAGTGAACCGCCCTTTCTGTGGCCAGGTAGATGTTTTCCCTGGTGTCCACCAGATTGGTGTATTCTGAATATTGGGGCTCGTAGCCCCTCTATCCCTTTTTGACCGGCTCGGGCCAGTTCTGGCCTTTGCCAGATCGCTTCCCCCGAGAAGGGTTCACGCTCGCTTCAGTCACTCCTGCTTGTGACTGCTGGGCCCCGGCGGGGGCGACGCTGTGCCCTGCTGGCATGGCTCCATATCCGGAGAAGTGGGTGGAATGGGCCGGGGCATACCCTGAAGTTGCAGAGCCATACACCGTGGAGGTGTAGCTGATTCCAGACACGACGACCGGTCTCGGGGCGACGGGGGGCGCGGTATAGGACTGCACCAGGAACTGCGCCCCGTACCCTGGGATCGCCTGGGTGTTGGGCTGTGGAGCTGGAGGCTACCCAAAAGCCTGAATCTGAGCTTCTTCCCAGTTAATGAATCCTTGGGCCCTCCTGATGAATTCTTCCAGGGTAGCGGCCTTGCTGCGCTGCATGTCATCCCAGAGGGGGGACCTGGCCCAGATTTCGGACTGTAGTGCCACCAGGCGTTGTCCGTCTTCCACCTTCGTCTTGGAGGCTTCTTCGGTGAAGTGCTGGATGTAGGCCCTCAAGGTCTCCGTGGGGAGCTGTTTGATATTCGCGAGGGCGCTGATCTGCATGTCCATCCTCATGGCGGCCACGAACTGCTTGCAAAACGCGGACTGCCGCCTGGACCAAGATTGGATGGATCCTGGCTCCACCACTCTTCGACAGGACCACCCAAAGTGATCGAGAAACAGAGGCACTTGCCGTCGTCACTGACGTGGGCCACTGTCATGAGCCGGTTGTATCAGGACAGATGGTCCTTGGGGTCGGTGTTTCCAGTATAGGCGGTGAGGCTTGGCATCTTGAACCCCTTGGGGAGTACAGCGTCCAGGATGTGCCTTGAGCAGGGTTCTTTATCCTCCTCGTTGGAGTCAGTGTCCGCGCCTTCCTGCTTGCGGACTAAGCGGTCCGTGACCTTTTTCATGGCGGCCAGCTACTCCATGAGCTGCCTCGCGGTGCCGTCTTCCAGGGGGATTCTTTCGTTCCTCCGGTCGTTGATGTTGTTTCTGAGGTCTCCACCTCGAGGGAGGATCTTTTCCTTACGGGCCCGCTCCTTCCAACCGTTCAGTCCGTCACGTAAGTCTATCCGGGATGTATCATCCCCTGAACTGAGGGCGTGACGTTCCTCGCTGCGAGGCCACTCCCGATGGCTCTTGTTAACCGAGGCACTTGGGTGCAATGATCTATCTCGCCCGTCTCGCCCTGAGGCTTGCCGGGGCTGTGCATTCCGTGGCCGCGTCCCTTATGGATCGATCAGGTGGCCTTGTCCTGGGACAGGGCGCACCTTCTCTTTCCTAGGGAGCGGCCGGGAACGGGTCCCAGCCTTTGCGACGGGGGTGGTCTTTTCTTGGGTCTTTCCACTGGCCTTCTCTTTCTCCCTGTCTGGGTTCCCTGGAGCCGGCTCAGGAAACGGCTCCGGGGGAGGGGCCGGGCTAACTCCTTCAGGGACCCAAGTTCGCGCTCATGGAGTGGGCTGCTGCTCTCCTGGAGGCGGGCCATTCGCGAGGTTGGCTGCTGGACCCTGCGCGGCTATGAACGCCTGCAGGGCTTGGAGAGACTCTTCCATCCGTCGATGCGCCTCCGCTTGCTCAGCGATCTTGGCCTCCTGGTCTAGGATTTGCTGCTTTAGTCTGGTCACCTCCAAGTCCTGCTGGTTGGGCTCTCCTTCAGGGATCTCGGGGTCTGCAGCTCCGTCGTGGTATTCCCCCTCATTTTCCTCTTCGTAATATTCCTCCTCGTTTTCCTCTTCGTATTCTGTCCCACCCACGTAGTCTTGCGACTCGTCACGGTGAGATGTTTGAGGAGGCGCGTTCTCGGGAAGATCCTGAGGGAGGTGTTGTGAAGGCAGCGGGTCTCTGCTGCCTTGCTCTGGATTGCTAGGGTCGAAGGTTGTGTGTCGTGTGTTCACCATTGTAGTAAAGGCTTGACGTCAGCACTAGCTTCCTTCAACTCTCAATGAAAGCACCAAAATGTTTACCGAGATTTTCGGAAACCACACTAATGAATATTAGCTAAGACTAAAGGTATGAAATATAGAAGATTAACACAAGGTTTTTACGTGGTTGGGGCGTTAAAGAGCCTTAGTCCACGAGTCAGTTGTATTAGAGCTTAGAAAGTCTTTTACAATGGAGTTTCTCTCTTTGTTCTGGCAGAGTAACTGTATATTGGTCGAAGAGAGATCATTTTTCCAGTGTTCTATAGCCTGTATTTATAGACTCATGGGAACACTGGGTCTGGGCTGGGTATAACCCGAGCCCATCAGAGACATGGATACTCTTGGCTCCTCTGGTGGAAGCCCAATATAAAAGATACAACATACATAAATTCAAGACTAATTAAGGCCCAATAAGGTGGCCCAAGAGCTACACTTTGCCCGAAAAAACGATGCTTTTGGGTCTAGGAACTTTGAGTTATGAGGCAGATTCAGGGGACAAAGGAAGTCAGGGTACTTGTCAGCGCAGGTCTGAAATAGCGGCGTGCAATCCCGAGGTGGCCTCTTCCGCAGGTGAAAAGTGGGGACAACCCCCACGCGTCGTGGGGCGGCTTCAGGGTCGCGACACCCCAAGAACAGGGTCGCATTGCGACCCTACGAACCAAAATTTCCCATGTTTTCCTCAGCCAAACCTTACCAAAAATTAACCCAAATAGAACCCAAAATCATAACTTGACCCCATAACAATATTAACATGCTACCAGCAACAAACCCAACATTAGTTCACTTTAAACCCTCACCAAAACTCCAATTCAATATCTTGAACCTCAAGCTTAAGAACACTATAAAAATCAGGGCAGAATTAGATCAAACAAAAGATTATAGCCTTACCTCAACTGTGATTTAGTCCTTCTAGCTGCAGCTAATCAAATCCTAATTTCAAGCCTTCAAACCAAGCTTAAGTTTCCACTAATTTCCTCAAAAATTGAGCCAAGATAGAAAGAGAGAGAGGGGGAGAAAATGTATGGGGGGAGAGAGAGGTGAGTGATGTTCTGTTTTGGGGGTTTCCTTCAGCTGAAGAAACCAGTGACCAAGTCACTACTTTTGGCACAAAATGACCTAAATGCCCTTTGCCCTTAGCTTCTCATCACATGCCCCAAGGGAAAATTTGTCTTTGGTCACATAACCCGTTAATCATAATTAGCGCCTTATAATTCTCGTTACTTCCAATATCCTAAAATAATTACAAAATAATTTCCCATTACCCGATCAATCCCGGTAATGTACTAAATTACCAAATTATTCATAGGCTCACCTCGAGCCCGGGATTTGACCCCGTTATGGCTAAACATCTAACTTGCTCCCTAGGATTGCCTCGTGTCGAATGACTCAATATAATTCCACATAATAATGTGGTATCAATCCATATACAAACAAATATACAAATATGCCCTCAACGGGCCAAAATTACTAAAATGCCTTTCTAATAAGAAACAGGCCCACATGCATGAAAATTCAGTTATATCATAATATAACTCACATAATTCATATAATCATGCATATCATCACATAATAATGCATTCAAATAATTTATTGCCATCCTGGCATCCTAATTAAGGCACTAAGCCTTATTAGGGAAATTGGGATGTTACACTTAAGCTGGCGTAGGGCCTCTGCAGTTTAATGAAGGAGTCTGTTACCCTCCGCCATCCTTGCATAAAAATCCTAGAGCATTGCTTGGTATGGCTCCAGCTAGTCCCCCTCATACCTCTTGAGGTATACCAAGAGAGGGGGGCGAGAAACCAACTCATGTTGGTCTGAGCTTTGGACCACATCACCAGCCTCTTGGGGTAAGTCTACCGTGGGAACATCCACTGGAGGAGAGGAAACCCTCTACCTCTTGGCTGGTGTAGGAGAGTCTTGATCCTCATGAGAACGCAATGGTTCTTCGACGATCGAGGAGCTTGGGGGCGCTCCCAGCCTCAAGGTTGATCGAACAATATAAGCTAGCCCCATGTGATCTGCAAGAACAAAGAAATTGTTAGCACAAATTCCAAAATGGAGACATAAAATAGTACTATAGGCTTCTCAGAAGCCCACCATAAGTTATGTCTTGGTACAAGAATTGGAGGTATCTAGTTTTATCTTCCATCTCACAACTCAAGTTAGTGCCATATTGGCAGAACCAGTTGAAGTTGAAGGATGTCACACGATCTATGGCTATAAAGCCCCGGTGAGGTAACTGTCTGCTCGGGTAGTGAAGATAGACATCTATCAGATCTAAGTAATCCTGAAACTCTTCCCTAGTCCAATGATGGTACACAATCTGACATCAATGGAGAAGGGCAGGAGAAGCCAAGACATGCTCAGGACTTACCCTATCCCCTACGTGTGTGCCATGGTATAGAGTAAGGGGATATTTACCTGGGGAAAGATGAGAAACCTCCATTCCCGCCTGGAGAACCACCTCGAGCTCCTGGTCTTCTTAGGCTTCTCGAGCTACCTCTGCGACCTGGATACTCTCCAGCCACTCCTTCTGCAGCTACTGGTTCAACATTGCCAGGGCGCGCCCATCAATATAATTGATGTGTCAGAATGCCATCTCCCAGGATTTCCTAGATTGGTAGTACTTTGTCAGCTCTAGATTACTAATTTTCTGCCTTGCGCGAAGAAGTCTCGACTCGATGAGGTTTTCCTTCATCAACAAAAAGCAGAGCTCCAGGTCTTGCTCAGGAAGGGATTTTGTCTCCTAGAAATGGTCCTAAATTTTTTGGACATATGGAGTTTGGAAAAATGGACCTATTCAAAGGAATGACTAAGTATATAGCATGAAGTGATCAAGAAAAAAAAAAAAAAGAGAATGGTCGAGAAGATACTCACCAACCCGTTTGTTAAAAAAAAGGCACCCTTGTAGTCCCGAGAAGGGCTTTAGTTGTGGTGGGGAGCCTTGTAGTCGAGGGATAAGGTGGCGTACTTTATCAAGGCGTAGTACCTATCCTGATTGGTCTTCTTCCTTGGGGTGGTACGGAAGCTGTAGAAGTACAGGATCTCTATTGGGGAAGGTGCGAGCCAGTTTCTCTTCCAATATAATATGTACATCCTCGCGAGCACCGATATGCATTGGGGGAGAGTTAAACAGGATCTATCCCTACGAACCTCAAGAAGTCCACAAAATATTGATGCAAGGACAGGGTGGCCCCAGCCATCAGGTGACCATGGCTCCAAGCACCAAGACTATTCACACCGTGGCACACCCTCTTGGATTCCCGAAAAAGGCACACCAGACATCTTTCCCTGATCATGTAATGCCTCATGATGGCCTCTATAATGTTTTGAATATGCCATTAAGGCTGAGTGCCTTGATTACTGTGCCTGGAAGGCATATTCAAATTTATATGTGGAATTAATTGAATATATGGGTGATTATGCAGTATAAATTATATATATGATAATGTGAATATTTATGCATGTTTATGTGTATTAAACATGCATGTGAGCTCGTTTTTGTAAATTGGGGCATATTTGTAATTTTTGACCCGTTGATGGTATATATGTATTATGCATGTGTTATGAGTGAGACCCCAGTGTTATGGGGATACATTTGAGATGTGTGGTCTGAGGCGATCCTAGTGAGCGGTTTAGCGGAATAGTCACAACGGGGTTAAATACCCGGCTTGGTGTAAACCTAGGGGTATTTTGGGAAACCTAGTGAGTATTCGGGATTTATCGGGAAACAGGTAGTTGTTTGGTGATTAATTGGGTTTGTGGGGATTAATTAGAAATTCATAGGACTACTCGAGGATTAGCGGGAAATGTGGAAAATGACGGTATTGCCCTTGGGGTCGTTAAAGAGAAAGTTTTGATCTAGGGGCTTTTTGGTCTTTTGCTAGCTTTTGGTTAGCCTTAGTTGAGGCTAGAAACCTTGAGAAGTAATCAGAAAGCTTCTCAGCCTCTCCCTCCCCCCCTATCTCTATTCGGTTCTCTCTTTCCCTTTTGATGTGCTTGGGAACTTTGTGAAATTCTTGAGGAAATGGCCAAGGAATCCAAGAAGCTGAAGCTAGGATTAGTATCAAGGGATAGTTTGGGGTCAGATTACTATTGAGGTAAGATCTGTAACCAAATTCTGTTATAAATTAAAAGTTTTTAAATTCCATTTTTGATGTTCATGAGCCTCAAATCTCAAGGTAGGATTTAAGGGTTATGTGGGAATTTTTGGGTATGTTGTGATCTTAAATTGTTGCTTTGGATGTATTGCTTGGAGTTTGTAGCTCAGTTTTGGGTTTAGTTGTTATTTAGAGTGAATTACGGTGAATTTGGCTCAGGGAAAAACGTAGCAAAGCCATAGAATTTCTGGGTTTCGAGCTCGAGCCGCGGTGTTGTTCCTGAAGCCTTGCAGCCCATGTACATGAGATGGCCTTGGCAGTTCTCTGAAATCGCCTAAGTTCTGCTGTGCTAGCTAGGGCGCTCCGTGTCTCCTATGACAGAGCCCCAAGCTCTCTGACTTGTAGAGGGCCACAGTGCTTGCTAGAGTCGCCGTGGCTCAAATAGAGAACATTGGCCAATTATGTTTTTTAAGCTCATGAACTCAAATCTAAAGGCTCATGAAGGATTCTACTACTCGGTTTAGTAGAGTTCTAAATTCAGAAGGCTAGAAATATGTCTTGAAACTCTTTAATAGTCTATGTGATTGATGGTTATCCATTAATGCTTTGTAACTAGGTTACACCGCTAGGGTTCAAGGATAGGGATCATGCTCGGGATTGCCATACACTATCTGCTCGCGACTCGAGGTAAGAAAACTATCTGTGCACGTAGAGCAGGGCAAGTCCCGATTATATATGCTTGTATTGAGCTTAGTGATATGTATAAATGCTTGTAATTATTATGTCATATATGTGTTTGTGACAGAGCGGCAAGGGCCGGGATTGGCAAGCGCTGGGATCAGCAAGGGTTGTGATCGGCAAAGGTCGGGATCGTCAATAAGCATGCTGAATGCAAGTTGTTATGGTGGAGCCATCTGAGGGTGCTATACTCACCAGCTTGGTTAAGACCGTGAACTTGGTGCTTGGTAATGCATCTTGACTAGCTTAGGCCGTTGTTGTGAATTTTAATGGAAACTTGTGGATTGTCTATTGTGTTTGATTAGTTATGCATTTATTGAAATAAATTATTATATGCTATGCTAGTGAAGTTTTCTTGTTGAGCCTTGGCTCACGGGTGCTCTATGGTGCAGGTAAGAGCAAGGAAAAGGTCGATCAACCATGAGTTGGAAGGCATGGAATGGTGCGTACATGTTTGGCCTACCTGGCGGCCACGGTTGGGGTACTTTTGAGGGGCATAGTAAAGTGTATGATTTTGTCGCCTAGGTGGACTGTACAGTGACTTTTGAATTGTAAATATGTCTTAAACAATATTTTGGGACCCCAGTGTAACTCTTTTACAATCTTAATGAAAGTTTAAATCTTTTATATGAAAGTTTTATTAAATCAGTCTTTATTTTAATTTAATTACACTTTTGGGTTAAACACCTCAATTAGCGAGTCAAATACACATTTTAAAACCACATGGTAATGACTCTAGGGTAGTAGGGCATTAAATGTAATGACCCACTACTCTAGACTTTTTGGACCATTAACGAAACTATACATAAAACTTACATTTTTACGAAAATACCATAATTTATCAGAAACTTGTAGAAACAAAGTTTACTTTCATAAAATAAGTAGGATATGGGTACCCATTGTCTTTAAAACAAAAATAACTTAAAAACTAAAAAGAGTTACATAGAAAATGCGGAAAATACATTTAAAACCATAAAAACATAAACAAGACTACATCCTCGAATCGAATAACGCTCGGCCCCTTGACTCCATTCACCATCGATACACATCCTCTAAGCGTCACGAATCTTTCCACCTCTAAAGCTTATTTCCTGCACATAAACAGAAAGGAATGAGCCTAATGCCCAGCAAGGAAAAATCTAACACTTAATCATATACATAATTTCATAAGAAACATAAAGACTTAACATAATACATATAACATACACTTATTATAATGGCCATTATTACTTGGGGTCCCATAGACTAAACAAGCATATGCCCATGGGATTAGTGGGGTCCTACTAGCTAAGTAGGTCATATGCCCATAACCCATTTGGGGTCTTGTTAGTCACATGGGTCATATGCCCAAGCCTACAAACATACATACATATCATAACACATTTAATAACATAAAACATATAGATAACATAAGCACATAACATATTGATTCTAGCCTATTTTCCTTACCAAAGTTACCGGGATATAATGGACTGAGTTGGGACTTTTGGAACACTCCTAAAACCATAATGAACAAGAGTGAGTTGAAAGAAGAAGAAGAAATGAAAAGGATGGAAAGACTAAACCATAAAAAACATACTTACCGACTTATATGCTTAAGAACTTGGATTCCCTAACCAAAATAAGAATGAGGTTAGGGGACTGAGTAGAAGGTTTTGAGAAAGGAAATAACATGAAATGAATGAAGTAGAGTTTCGGGTTTACCTCAAAGATTTGCAAGATCAATCTAACCTCCACCGAAATACTATAGAACTCACTTCCCAAAGTGTTTGATAAGCTTATGATGTTTAAGCTTATAGTTTTTCCCCAAACCAGGTGTTTACACTCTCACACTCACTTAACACTAGCAGCTTCTGAACTTAGAGCAAATGGTGAATAATGGCTGGGTACTAGGTCCTATTTATAGAGTTTGGGAATGAAAATATCTTGATTTTACTTGAATAAAAATAATGGCTTTTTAGATGAAAATCATTTGAATAATCGTTCAGCAGAGGCTGAAGACTCGTTCAAAAGATGCTGGACTGTTGAAGGAGTTTGAATGGCTGAGAGGAAATGAATTCAAAAACATTTGAAAACATACTGGAGGAGGCGATATATCGCCCCCTGTAGGCGATATATCGCCTGGGCCAGTATGCCCGAGGCGACCGTGCATCGTCTCGTGTTTTCCGTATCTACGTGCTGCGATATATCGCCCCCTATAGCTGCGATATATCGGCACACGCTGAATATTTAAACACGAAATTACACATTTTTAGCTAAGTTTGAATGAAGTAAACAGCCTTGACTAAGCCTTTAACGTATTCAAAGCTGCTGACTGACCCTATATCATTCAAACTTTACCCTTATTTAATTTAATCCTCCAAAATACTTAATCCTTAATTATCATTCATAACATGTGCTTAAAATCCTATTGGTTGATGTCTAAACCTTATAATATAATAAATATAATCCTTAATATCAGTCACATTAATCAATCCTTAGGTTATACTTAATATTCTTAAACTATAGATTAAACTTAGAAAATCTATAAGTACTACTATGAGTGTCTAAATAATTCCCGGTCTGAACCAAAAATCCATAGTAACAAAGATAACACTAAACATACTATAATACTACTAAACAATTAGCTAAGTAAAGTTCTTGGACTCTACATTAAAATTTGGTATCAGAGCGTGCCAAAATTTATGGTTCTTGGAGATTGACCAAACATGTACGCTCATTGCTAGAGACAAGCTTGACTTAGGGTTGGTCGGTATTAAGTGAAGTATTTGTCTAACTTTTTATATGGCTTTCCCTATATGCCTATGATATAAAGAGCATGATGCGTGTATAATGCTAGGACATGGCCCCTTGAATGTTATATGATTGTGCTATGTGTATATTGTATTGGTTTTCTATTTGTGATTGATCAGTTCAACCTGAGGGTGGGAACAAATGGGAACAAATGTATGAAAGATTCCAGAAGCATTATCCTCCTGTTTTCGAGGGAGGCCTAGATCCGTTTAGAGCTGAATAGTGGATGGGAATGGCTATCTGCATCCTTGACAATGTGGGAATGGTAGGCAATGATAGAGTGGCTTGTGCCACATATATGTGCAGGAGGATGCCTGAACGGGGAAGGAAGTGTATCCCAGACCTGAAATTTTGTCATGATGGGTCGCGAAGAATTTAGACAATTACTCAATGAAAGGTATTACTGTGACGCAATTCGAATTGAGAAGACCAATGAGTTTATGAACTTGGTTCAGGGTAGTAAGACGATGACAGAGTATGTCAAAGAATTTAATGGGTTGACCAACTCACCTTCAATTTGGTACAACCAGATGTGGCCTAGAGGGAATGATTCAATCAAGGACTAAACTCTGGGGTAGCGCAGAGAATTAGGATCGCTCAAGTACATGAGATTTCTACCTACGCTTAGGTGGTAGTGATGGCCCTTGCTATATAGGATGCATGAGATGAGATATGGGGTGAGAGTGTTGTAGGGCAGAGAGTTAGGCAACGGTGCCCTATTTGTGGGATCTTGAAGGTGCGGAGGCCCTAGTAATCGAAAAAGAAATACCCCTGGTCCTGATAGGAGGGGTTATAGTATACAGGGTGGCCGCCAGGGCGGCAATGAAGTTTGGGAAAGTTATCTAGTATATGCCAGGTGCAGGAGACGCCATCTGGGAGAATGCTGAGCGAATGCATGTTTTCTATGTGGAATGGTTGGGCACTTCAATAAGGACTGTCCAAGATTGAAGAAGGGAGAACCAAGGAGTACAGATAGCTCGAATCTGGCTCGAGAGTCCAACTTGATGCAGTTAGAGCCCGAGGCTAGTCCCTCAGAAGCGGCAGGTTGACTTTCTAGTTATCGTTCTTTTATATTATGTTGATTAAGTCTGGTGTTAAGTCTGGTGTTACGTCTCTCTTAGTTGGGACATATATATGTGGTACATACTATATGATTATTATACTATGGGGCTTGAGATGTTAGTGTCTGCCTAGGGAAAATTGGTAATTTTCAGGAGACGGGTTAGAGTAATATTGGTAGAAAGTTAGCAGTAATAATTAATTGAGCTAGTTATACGAGGATTTTAATATGATTTCGAGTATGGATTAGTTTTTCAAGTAAAGGAAAACCATGGACTGTAAGGAAAGGATGGGGACTTCTGAGTTTAAAAGGGGATGGAATTGGTGGCGTTCATGAGATGCCTAGCTATGGTGAGAATTACCACCAGGATTATATCAGTTAGACTGGGGGAAAACTAGATTGGCAAGTGAGGTATCAGATGGGTTTCAAGGATTCGCTAGGATCACTATCATGTCTAGAGAATTAATTGTGCTACAGGATTAAGGCAGGAATAAAACTAGTATCAGAGACATCAAGAAGAATGGTGCTAGCTGAGTAGAAAAAATTAAAGGTTTAATCGAATAAGTTATTTGACTTAAGGGTTGATCAGACGAAGCATCTCACCATGGGACATGTCAACACCAGTTGTTAAGAAGAAGGCCAAGTCTGCAAGAACATGTACCGCATAAGGATAGCCAAATAAAGTAATTGTCATGAATAGGTATCTATTGCCAAGGATAGATTATTCATTTACCCAGTTGCAAGGTAGGACGCTGCTCTCAGAAGTTGACCCTCAATCTAGTTATTACCATCTGAGGATCAAGGAAAGAGACATTTCAAGAATTACCATTCGTACCAAGTATGATGTGATGGATTTTTAGTGAAGGCTCCTTAACTAACCAATGCTTCAGTGACCCACATAAATTCAACAAGTAGAGAGTACGAGAATGATGTGGACAAGTCGTATTTGGAGGGTTTAGAATGTTTTGGACTACTTCCGGTTAAGAACAGAATACAAGTATTACTTGTGGTGATACTACCGAGGTTGAGGAAGCGGGGATTATAGGTAAGATTCCAGAAGGAATAAGTTCTAATTTCTCCAGATGATATTCAAGGTCACATTATGGGAAGTGATGGGATTGTGTATGATTTAGTTAAGATAGAAGCCGTAAGGAAATTGCTAAAGAAACGTTTTAGAGGTTAGAAGCACTGTGGAACTGGTAAAACACATCGGCTTTTACTTGAAGCACCTTCGGGAACTGCCATACCCTTGACTAAAATAACGTAAGGACCTAAGGTTTGTTTGAATGGGTAGTCACGTATTGGAATTTCAGATGTTGAATTAATGATTGATTAGTACGCCATGGTATTAGAATATGCAGGTGATGGACTCATACAGGAGGATGACATGGTGGACTCCGTCCTTGCTTAAAACGATGAGTTAATAGTGCGGTGTGTCATGGACTAGGGTGTGTCGTGTGTAGATTAAAAAGGTGATGGTTCGTGCTTCACGGTGGATAAAGGAATAAGAACAAAGATGCTCTACATGAGACTTTGATTTGACAGTAATACCAAATAGCCATAGTTGGAATGAGGTGGCGACACTTATGGAAAAGAAGTGCATGCACTAGCATAAAAATTAAAGAATTTTGTCACTCGTAGGAGTAACCGTGAGATAAGGCATTGGTGGGAACTAGTGAAGGACTCACATTCAAATCCTTTATTACTCAGAGAAAAATAATGTGGAGGCTGACATCTTGAGTGAGATTGGTCTGTGCCAGTTGTATGATTCACGATGGATTATAGTAAAGTCAGATAAGGTATCGACCGGGATTGGTATAGAATCTGTGATTAATAATTGGCAGATACACCTCTATGAACAATGAAATACAAAAAGAAGATCTTGTAGGAATGGTTAAGAATCCTATCATTTTAGGATGGGTAGGTTAAGATATAAGGATCAGATGAGTGATCCAATGGATGCTGGCATCAAGGGGGAGATTCTGGATGAGTCTTATGCTACCCCTTATAATTTTTGTATCCAGGAAGTTTGAGTTGGTGTTAATACCTAAATTTTTACACTGGGAGGCACACTGCCTAATCTTTTAGAAAGTGAGAGATGATAATCAGAAGTCAGAAAGGGCTACTGGGACTCTAGGGTATCCTAGAGTTAGTATGGAAGGATGTAGTTATGGACCGTAGGGATGGATTACCTCATATTACAGGTAAGATGAGTGGGTGCAAACAATTGTGACTCGACATATTAAGATAGCACATTTTTGTTTGTGTGATCAAATTATCATAGGGATAAGTGTATGCGAAAGGAGACCGTACGCTCCGTGCGACACAGAAGTCGATAGTGTCAGATTGAGACCCCTTTAGTTCCCAAGTTCTGGAAAGGGTCGTAGAGGGCGATGAGTATAAGATTTGGATTTTGAATTATTGGTTACCTTCAGATAGACTAACTACCTAAAGGAACAACTCAGACTCTAAGTATTTTACTTTGATTATGTAAATTTTTGGGACATTGAGGCAAGTATGGTCCCTAGATTGGATTATCAAAATGATGAATACCGATTGACGTCTAGAGTGACTCTGGATAAAATATCGTGAGATAGGAAACAAGAATTACTTATGCCAAGGAAATGAGAAAAGCGACAGGAAGTATTCGGGTTTAGAATTGGTCCGAAGGACCAATGAAGTTATTTAGGATTGTTAGGGCAGAAGTGTCTGCTTTATTGAAAAGACATAAGAGCTCACAAATTTCAATATGGGAACGTGGAGTTCCAGGATTGGAGACTTTGTACATCTCCGAGTATTATGGACAAAAAAAGGATAAGCTAGTTTGGGAATGAAAGATGAAATTTTTCTCTAGAATTGATAGACTTATGAGACCCTAATAAAGATTGGGAGAGGGACCTACAAATTAGCCCCACCATGGCATGGGTAGAGGCTCGTAAGGTGTTACTGGTGCCGATGTCAAGGAAAGGGGTGCCGAGTACTACCCCTAATTAGGTGAAGGGTGTTGGAAAAATATTCAGAGCACGCAGGGGAATAGGTGTGGTCGGCCCATTGTATAGGACAATAAAAATTTTCATTAATCATATAAAAAATTTATATGACCAAGAAAACATCCAAAAAGAAACATGCAATATTATAAATCATGCAACATATATATACAATATATTTATATATAACATATAAACACATAAACATATGAATATTCAAGAACATAAGCATTTACCTCTTGAAGCCTATCAAGTGTCCTTGAGTCTTTTCGTATATTTATCGATCTTCCTATCCAACGCTTTGAGTACTCAAACCACGATCTTTCATAGTGTTGTCTACACCTCAAGATATGTGTGGGCACATAGAGAATATGGGTTTGCAATTTAGGAATCACAAGTATTTCTCAACACATTAGAACTTGGATTATGGTCTGAGAATGGTTAGAATAAAGAAAAAGAAGAAAACCTTTTGTCTTACAAAAATTCTTAAGCCTATTCTGAATTGTATCTGATTCACTCTGTATTGTCTGATTTTTCTTTATTCTATATCATATATGTCGAGATTATTCTATTACCTTATTATTCCTAATAATAATAGTAATATAATTATAATATCATAGCGATGGTAGGAATTGATTTAGGTAAATATCTAACTTACCAAATTTGAATAAAAAACCATTTTCAAATTATTAATTAATTAATTAAATAAAATAAAAACAACAATGATATAATATCAGTGTAGTAGTACATGCATGGCACAATCTCTGGACTGTGTCATGCGTGGACTGCTATTTCCTTTTTAGGGATATTACATTTTTATTTTATTTATTTAATTAAAATCAATCTTCCATAAAATAAGGTATTAATCATTTTAAGGAAAATATGACAACCATATTTCAAAATTTAAATTTAAAATTTAAAATTTAAAATTCTAAATTCAAATTGATGATCATCATTATCACTCAAATAAAATAATTAATTTAAAAAATTAATTAATTTATTTATATATATGGATTTCGAAAAATTATATATTGAAATTAATATATATATTTTCGAAAATTAAAAATTAATTCAAATTAATTATTCAACCTCAATTATCATATAATTGCATACTTGACTCGAAGAATAAAATTCTTATATTCTCAAATCACAGTTTTACCCTTATATCAACTCTTACCTTGATATGTTGTTGATAGAGTCACCCTAGGGACCTATGGGCCTATAATATCAAGCTCTAATAAATATTATATTATTAATCAAATCTCTTTGATTAAATAGTCATATTTATTATTCTCATGATTACTCCACTATAAATATGAGATTGAACTCTTGATAATTATAGACATATATTTAGTGAGTACTTTATTAAAGAATAAAGTGTCCATTGATATAATCATTACATACAACGTTAATCCTCTATTAATGGTTAATAATTAAAAGGGAATAAAATTACTGTTTTACCCTTTTAGTTATATCTTGTTCCTAGAGTACTGTTGACTTTACTAGTGAAAGTTGTGTCAAAACAAGTTTGCGACGCGACCGCTCATAACATTTTCAGTTCCAAAAGTCAACCCAATAGGGAACCATTATTCTATCTATAAGAAGGTATAGATTCCATAACTATTAAACTACATCTCTAGCCATATATATCATTGAGTTCCCAAAACAATTGTTCTTAGCCTGATCATTATGAAAATCCATAATGCTTGAATCAAATGATTAGATGACATATATAGGAGTTGATAGCAACCCGAGGATTAAGATTATCGTGTATATGATCATCGTTTTATGTGTTTGATTAATACTATGAAACGATGTTTATGCAAATATTAGCAAATCACATTTGGTCCAATTCTATATATATCACTATATATAAAGTACATTCACTAAAGTGACCTAATACACTAGCGACCCGGATCTAGGTCACTTGTATTCATAATACAAGTGAACCGTACTAGCTGTAATTAATCTAAAGATTCCATAACTTTATTTTACTGCGAACTATTTTAAGTTTATTATCTTAATCTCGATCCTCTCATACCAATATGAGATTAAGACCACATGGATAAACTTTGGAATTTTTTGATATTTACTTAATATTATCAACATAATATCATACATAGTCTATATTTATAATAATTCAATGCAATTATTTATTTAATTTAAAATATTTTTCAACTACAATTGCTTTAAGGGAACTATTCCCAACAATCTCCCACTTGCCCTAAAGCAAATTGAGGCATCTCTTTCAATATGTCAATCATATTCTTGTGATCGAATTTGTCAAAGTCTTTGTAATAGTTTTGTAAGAAAAAGTTTTGAAGTTATCTTCAAGATCATTAAATCAATCCATTAAATTTGTCTCGAATTAAATGATACTTCATTTCATGTGGTCTACCCTCTCATGATTTCTAGTTCTTCTAGAAGATTGATATCTTCATTGCTTTCACAATGAGATACTAATTGTTTATTCTAGTCTGAAACCCTTTCTAGAATGACAAAGAACTCAACTAAATAAAATAGCTTATTTAGCTACGTGTACCTGTTACATTTCAGCTTTTGTGGTGAAACATACAAATCTGAAACGTCCAATACATTTATAGATTAATGTGTCTCCTCCACAGTTATGGAAGCTGGTTCTGATATCAATCTCTGAAGATTTAAAATCAGTTTATCCTATGGGATTTTAGGTCTCTGCCTAAATTCACATACATATAATCTCTATTATATTTAAGATACTCAAAATTAAGTCCTTATAATTATTCAATGACTAAATCCTTAATTGAATTGACAACTGCTGACCATTCCCACTGTTTAACAAATGTCAATTCAAAAACTTAACATTCGATACATTAAACAGTCTTTCACTGAGTTGTAGGAATAACTGTCTCATGTCCTTTTCTAGTAAAAGAGTAAATGAACATTATTATTTGGATAATACATCCTCCTAACTGGGAAGGAAAAAAGCCTTTCTTGGATTTTTGTAAACTAAAGCATTTAAGCTTCTTATCTATATAAGTCACTTGAGACAGTGCCAGAGAATTGTTCATTCAATCTCTATAGACTTGAATGTAAAGAACATTCTTGGCTTTTCTAAATCTAATATTTAGAAACATTCAGCTAACCATTTCTTTTCTATAAATGATTTCTCTACATCATTCCAAATGACCAAAACATTGTCAATATCAAGAATTAGAATCACATTAGAATCTTTCTGGTTGAGATCTTCAAATGATTTTTTCATGTTAGCCATTTAGTAAAGACTACTTAGGCATCCATTTATATTAATCCCATAATCCATGCATAAAGCAATGGATACGAGTAAGTAAACATATTTAAGTTTGGTTATTTATTCAAGTAATAAATTCTTCTTTTTGTTCATAGCCTTAAGCTATTAACCTAATTTTGAAAAGTCATACTTTCCTCTGTTCTCCTCTTCATCTTGAATATCCTATTTCAAACTGAAGTTCAATGACCTTTAGTTGGATGTTCCAGAATCCAAATGTCATAGAATTCCGAATTCCATTTCTAGATTCTTGGTGTTTCAACCATTGTTTTCCGTAAAAACTTTTTCATTTCATATACTAGTATGTGAATGAAGTATAGTTAGATTACATTGCACACAATTTAACTATCTTTACATTTGTAATGGAGTAGTTACTAACTAACGCTCCCACTACAATAATGCTTTACAAAATCTGTGATATTATTTGGTTCTATCATTGTTAATTATCAGTAACTTGCTTACTTGACTTACAGTATTATTTCTAGTACAATTTAACTAGAAAATATAGTGATTATAATAATCATGCTTCATGAAAGTAGCACTAAAGAGATACAAACTCTTTTGTAATCTTTTATAATTATTAAACTGTTTCACTAAATGACTCCATGGAAAATTTTCAATTTATTCACATAACCACTTGTGAATCCCAACTTTTAAGTCTTTGATGTTGTACAATCAAACATGTACAGAGTATATCAAGTGTTAACATTATAGAAATAATAAAGACAATAATGATTACTCAATATTTATTTAATCTGATCTATTATGATTAAATCCAATTTCTAAAATACTAATTTCACTTAGCATTCTAGTTGTATGTGAGTTGGGTTTGAATTATAAGTTCACATGCAAATTACTTGAATTCCAAATTTGAGTTTTAGACTTCCTTTTTATAAGATCAAACAAGTCTTTAAGTGATTTTGAATGTTGCATGAAAGTTTCTAGAAATTTTCTTTGCATTTGATCAATGTCAATCAATATTGACATACTATTTATTATTTCTTTTAGCTTTGAACATTAAAAGGTTCAACATACATCTCTATGTATTAGCTAAACGATTATGTGATTTTTGAGCCTTTATTAGAGAAAGGTCTTTTGGTTAACTTTAATTAATTGACTATATAAACAGGGAGAGAACTATTGTATGGTTGCAATAAAAGATTGTCTTTTATTTGTTTTATGTGTCTAATAAATTACAAGCCAATCTAAAAAATAATTCACATATATGTTTCACTTAATTGTGGTTGGAATAAAATGTCTTATTAAATCTATGATTTGCACAATAATAAATAATTCATAATTACCATTGATGAAATAGGTGGAACAATTATATTTCAAAAATAACAACTAAATTTATTATTCAAAAGAAATACTAAACTTGTTCATTCATCAAATAAAGGAATCTAAAAACATAGTTTCTAGAAAGAATTCCAAAACTACTTTAAAGAAAAAGAACTTATTAATTTCTTTCATAATGAAAATCAACTATTTCCAAATGACAAAAAAATTAAATTTTTTTAAACTAAACAAAATAAATTTCTAAGCTAATCTTTTCTTTATTCAATTGTCTTCATCATTTCTTCTTCGCTTTGGTTTCAATGCAACTAATCTTTTTCTCAAAAGATTTCTGCCTCCCTAAAAACAAAAACATATGAAAAATAATATTAGTGACATTATTTTGAATCAACCATTCAAAAATATTAAAGAAGAATTTTTGAGTAAATCGAATTTACCCCGTCTTTTAAAGTTTGAGCATGTGCTATAGCATCATCCTTTTATCATGGCCCACATCTCGTATGCAGTTTCAATAACCATATATATTTCTTTAATGTTGCCATGCATGGTCGATAACATGCATTGACGTGCCAGGTGATTCGATCTCATCCATTCACCATATTTTTCATGTTCATCAAAGCTGGATGAAAAGCATGGAACCATTGGTGGTAGATCATAGATCGCTCCATACAAGTTTTGTGCATCGAAGACAATGTGAATCCCATCGTACCATCTTCTTATATGGTTAAGACTAAATGGAATCCTTTCCAAGAGTTTTCAATGAGGTATGTTTGATTTCCTAAGTTTTCAAGTACATGACCAGGATCAAGAGAATTAACCATTGTTGCTGAAAATAAATAAATAAAATATAATGAATTAAAACATATAATAAATTTCAGATTTTATTTGGAAAAGTAAACATGATGCATGAATGCAACATATAAAAACACATAAAAATTATATACTAATCTATAATAAATTAATTTGAAAATTAATGGACCAGCATTGGGGTAGGTCAGACTAATTTCAAATTAATTTTGAGACAAATCTTTATTTTATAAGTGAAAACTTAAAAAGGTCTTTTGCTCTTTTAACTTATGAATTACCACTAGTTTGGTCAAGATGCACTAGTCGTGCTTGAAAGCCTAGATACACCTTCGAAGTGTAACCCATTATTTTCAATTAATGACTTAACTCAAGAGTGTGCCTTTGGGTTAGTCAAACTTGAAATACATCACTAATTATATTCTCATTTGAGAAATCAACCTTGAGATAAAATAAACATATTTGGAAGTCTTTCCTTAGGGAGGCCGCAAACAGAGGCGACTCGAGGCCCTTCCTATGCTCTTGGTGTTCAACCAATAATGGAGACCTTGAGACTTATTGTCATAACTCTCTCTCCCACTCACTATTTTGGAAAAAAAGTGTGTTTTTTTTTCACAAAATCAATATATTTTTTTAAATTTAGTTGTAAAAATAAATTTAAATATTTAAACAACAAATTAAACATCTTTAATTTTTATTTACCATCTTAACTAATTAAGACTAAATTTATTATAATATGATTTATCATATATAAACATATCACAAAATATAGGACGTTCCTAATAGCATGTTTCTACACGAATGTAATGCATGCTAATTGCATACCGTGTGAGTATATGAATGGCATGTTGTAATGCATGACAAAATATTAAACATTTTGATTACATTCAAACATTTATAATAAGTAAATACAAGCGGGTACGGTAACTTTTGGGTATTTCTAGAAAAATTATGACACTTGCAAAAAATACATGAAAATGTAACCTAGACTAACTAATGGTTGATTAAGAGCACTTTTGTTGATGCCGTTTTTCGTCAACTTGAAAAGGAGAGCAATTAAACAAGAAAATATCAGAGGAAATGAAAAAAAGATGAATATAGGAGATTTTTACGTGGTTCAGCAGTTAAATATGCCTAGTCCACGAGTCTGTGTTATTAGCACTTAGGAGTTTCTGGGAACTATTTAGAGAATAGTTCGCTAGAGTTTTTTTCTCAAGATCTCACAATTTTCGGTCCCCTGCAAATGAGGTTTCCTTCTCTATTTATAGAGAAGGTTTCAGAATTCATTCCCACATATTTCAGGAAGATATTCTGTAAATCAAATAATATAATGCTATTTAATGCATTATTTCCTACGTACACGGAAACATCCTATAAAATGTGGGATTGGATAACAAATTAAATAATATCCCTTAAATATTGGGATGTTACAACAATAAATACGTTCATATGTAACCGATTAGCTGAGATACGGTGCTCATTACATCTCCGAGACTATCCGTCAATCACGAGGTCGTCACCTAACTTCGCCTATGCTCAGAACAAGTTACCATTGACGAAGTCATCACATTCGAGCTTACACTTCCCGAGCTCGAACCATCTCATCTGAAGGCAAGAGATACACCAGGAAATTTATACAAGTGTTGAACCCTTTGCTGTTGCGAGCTTACCTCATAAGCTCAAAGCATCTTCGAAGCAACATATTGTTCGAGCTCTCGAGATCGTTATTTACAGCGAGACCGTCTAACTAGAGGATCATATGAGGACTGTGCATATTTCAAGCTTACACCTAACTAGCCTAGATTTTAGGATCATAATTCCCCATGCTTGAAATCTGGGTGTAACATTTTCCCTCCTCAAAAGTATCAGTTCGAATCCTATGAGAAGGAAACTTTTGAATTGCCCTCCTTGGATACTGTACCGTCTAAAGTGCTTAAGAGTGGACATGCGTCAGCTAGGGGTTGCTCAACCAGAGTACTTGAGTGCTTTTGTGCCATGCCCATGTCTATTCGCTTGCCATCTTTATGCCACCATTGTCACGTCTGTGCCCATTCATTCGATCAAATACTGAATTCGGCTGACGGTCTAGATCAGTTCGATGCTTGCCATTCTTTAGGGCCTATTTATATGCCCATATCATCTTCTTCCCCTCACTTTTGCATTTTTAAATTTTAGAGAGAAAAAGGGAGGAAAAAAATGGAACCTAGACATCGTTCGGTCCTTGCATGTTTTCCAAACCGAGAAAACAAAACAACTTTGGCTTGTTCGACTCCGTGAGATCATTCTTGCAACCACTCCTCCGGTCATCAATCTCTCTGTATCCACAAGCTTCATTGTGTAAGTCTCTGTTCTTGACCTTATACGTTTATATATACTCTGCTTTTATATTTATGTGTTCTTATTGCATCATAAGCATATTTACTAGTTTTATAAGAATTTAGTAATCTCAACCACATTGTTTAGCTGATATTGTGTAGACTTTGAGTTCAAAAAACTTCTGATATCCTGGGTTTCAAACCCATATTTAGTGTAGAGGATGCAAATGTAGATGTTTTATATTATTTTTTAGACTACGGATGACGTACCGTGTAGACCAAGAAATGAGGTACTGAATTAGGGTTTTAAATTGCACGTTTCCCAAAATTAGCACCTTTTTTAGAAACCGTCAACTTTTTCCCTGAAAATCTGGGATTCTTTAAAACAAATCCACTTCCCCTCCTTAGTGTTAAATACACGCTCTAAACTAGACTTTTTCAATAGCTTAGGTTTCTTCCGAGTCCGATCCCGTTCTTTCGATCGAGCTTATTCCATAGTTTCGTGCATTCGAGCTCGAACTATCTTGAATTTTACCTTTTATTTCTTGTATGCCTAGCCTTCACCCTTTCTCTCTTCCTAGATGTCGCAGAATTGTGAGAAATGGTGGCAGTCAGTGCTCGCAACTTCCTATTCTCCGTCAACTCCAAGCCCTGAATCGTCATTTACTCGAAATCAACGGCTAATTCGTGAGCACGAAGTGTGGTCTGAGCAAGAAGATATCTGAGCTCACTTCCAGCATCAAATTGACGAGGTTGAAGAAAGGAAAAGGTAGAACTTTGGCTCGCGATTCATCCAGATCCCAAGCTTAGACCGATCCCCCTCGACCCCAAGCTCAAAGCAACGGTTGCCTTCAAGCCGGGTGATCTCAAATTCTCGCTGATGGAAGAATCATCAAATCATCCATCCACCTCATAGCCGACTACCATTCCCACCTCGAGAGAGGAGTTCTTTGAGGCTGAGCATTACTGGAGCTTGGTTTCTTCGTTAGGACAAATCACCAACATCCTAGCTTGTCACGGCCTAGGTTTTTCAGGCTCGCTGAGGTGTCAAGCTCCTACCTCAAACGAACGGAGCAGCTACGCCCCGGGAGACGGCTGTTCTGACAATAAGCTGAATTTCGTGGCTTGGAGCCACGAGCATACGAAGGCAGGGCCTTGTTGCCCTTGAAGTCCTTTTTTAAGGACTTTTTTGGATTTTTTGGGGCTTGCGCCCTTCCAGCTCTAGACTAACTCATACAGTATCTTGTCAGCCCTAAGGTCACTATACCATGAATTGAGGTGGGAAGGAACTTCACCAAGATAGATTCTATATCTCTTTTGTCTGAAAAGCAACCCCTCCCGAGCTTGGGGAGGAGATGGTTTCTACCATCTGTCGAGCTATCCCAGGGAGAAGAAGATCTTCGAGGACATGCCTAACCATCCTCCTAACTTTAAGCTGGCATTGTTTTGGACAGACGACCTGTCTCCCTCAAAGTATTATTCATTCAGACGAATCCGTAAGTATATGATCCTCTTTCCTTTCATGCTCGACTTTCGTTTAGGCTCAAACTGATCATTATGTATTCGATTCTTCAGCCAACTATCACCGTCCTACTCCTACAGACGTGATGAAGGAGCACAAAGAAACCCTGCTTCAACTTCCATACGGTAGGTGATCCCTGTCTTATCTTCTTCATGAAGATAAGCTTCGAGCCTGCGGTCTTTTGGAGTAGGACCAGTCAACAGATGACACCGCCTACCAGAAGTACACCAACTGGGAGCATGTGCCCCTCCCCACTGATAGGCTTCCTCCGAGGCGAAGCTCGAAAGCACGATCTCCACTTCGCCATCGCAGGAGTCCATGTTCGGGGAATGATGCCAACGACAAGGCCTTGAGCTCGAGTGACAGAGGTAAGGTCATTCTTAGCTCAGCCTTGTGGTCTCCTTCCCTTCTTAAGCATAGACCCGACACCCTGATCTTACTCCCGGATGATAGGGATAACTTTTATGCATGGTCTTGGGTAGATGATAGGGTCCTTAGGTTCAATAGCTGGCTGGGGAAATAGCAAACAATGTATAGTCTGAAAGAAGTTTGGGATGGAATAGCCGGCCAGTATGAGACAAATTATTATAGGGACCTTCCGAGGTTGACTTCCACGTATAGGGAAGGGACTCCCCCAACCTCCTCTGAAGATAGGGGAATTACCTGGTTGCCTAGCACGAGCTAGGGGGAGAGTTCCAGTTAGTTTTCTTGTCACTTGTCTTTGTTTCCTTTAATTGTCTGCCTTATGCCTACTTTAGCATTTTTAAGCTTGTTTTCTACTGTGATTTGATTATGCAGGCACTATGGATTCTGACCTCGAGAATATGCTTAACAGTGGCGCGGGGGCCAAGCAGAGAAAACGCTCGAGGGCCTCACAAAAAACTGGCCGGCCCGCCAAGGTCCCTAAAAGGACCGAGGTGACTCCTCCTCCAGCTCCTCTTGTTGCGAGCCCAGTGGCGACCTCCACTCATTAGGTCGACATTCTTGCAGCAGATGCTCTTTCTCTGCCTCCTGCTGTCCAGATCCTTCCAACGATCTCCCCAGTTCTGAAAAAACCAGATCCTACTCGGGGGTGCCTGTTGTCGATTTCTACTCATTCTAATGAGTATGTTATCGATAATGCTGTTGGGACTCACAAAGCCACTCTCGGCTCGAACGTCCTATCTCGAGTGGGTCAAAACTTCAGCAGCCTTGGGGCTCCTCAATGGCAGTTCTTGGTCAACACTTGGGACTCCAATGTCCTTTATGACAAGAGTATTGAGCTCATTTCCTCGGTAATTTCTCTTACTTCGTTATTTATTGTAATTTTACTCAGAGCATGTTCTAACTTAATTTGTTTGTGTACTAGGCTCTTGCTACAGTTGCTCAACAAAATTACAAGTTGAACAATGAGGTTCATGCATGCATGTCCCATGCTCAGGAGTCGAAGGCTATTCAGCTCAAGCTCGCTAACGAGTTTAAGACAACAAAGTCAAAGTTGGAGGCATAGCTCGAAGAGAAAAATTCCAAGGTTGAGGAGCTCGAGAAGCTGAATGCCAACCTCAAGGAGGAGAAAAAGGCCACCTTCGAGATAATAGAGGGTGAAAAGGCTTGTCTTCTCGAAGAGTTTAAGCAAAGGAAGGATTGGTCAGTTAACATGGCCATGTACAGGATTTGGGCCAGCAACGGCGATCTCGACACGAGCTTCTTGGGCACCTTTGAGGACGAGCTTCTGGCCAAATGGCAAGCTCGACTAGAGGCGGAGGAAGCTGCTCAGGAAGATGCTGAGAAGGCTAAGGAGGATGCACCTTCTTCCTAGATCTCGATCATGGGCTGCGTTAATTGTTTAGAGCCTTTCTTTTTTATTCCCTTGGGGCAAGAACAATTTATAGCTCGTAAAAGAGCTATTTACATTTGAGATTTTTAATACCATGTTCGACTTTAATTTAATATTTTTGCTTTACATCTCTTAGATCAAACATATGTTGGATTTAAGCTCAATTTTCGATGCATTCACGCATAGTTTGCTCAACATATCCATATCCGATCTCGTTATTTGTCAAGGTCGGAACTTACTTTTACCATGCACTTGAGAGTAATTATATGGCGTGTAAGATAGGTAGTTTAGTTTTATCCTACTTTTCTAGTCACTTTTCCTCGTCCTCGAGTAGCTCCCCAAGGTTGTGAGGTCGAAACTATCCTTTTGCAAGATATTCCAGCCTCGATCTCGACTTAATTCGAAGTGGGTTTATTTATATTCCATCTTTCTGTCGATTAGTTTTAGCTGGTTTGTTCCAAACTTATTTGGCTCGTGCCTGGTTTGTAATCCATACACTTATAATTTTGATAATAATGTTTCGTCCAAATAATCTTAGCTCGCGCATCTGGTTATATCCAGACTTTATTTTTAATAATCTGGTTATGTCCAAATTATCTTAGCTCGCGCATCTGGATATATCCAGACACATTTGTTTTTAGAATACACGTTTAACTTTTGTTAGTTTTTGTGTATGCTACATTGGAGTTATTTGTTTTTTCAAACTAATGGTATATATACCACTAATGCCCCCTTAATATCCTATGAGTGAGGTCATAGGTTATTAAATTAAGATAGTTTGCAAAAAATATAACACACTGAAACAAAAATGACCTTTAGTAAAAATTGAACACTTTATTAACAAAAACTTTGTGAAGATAGAAAAGCATGGTTACCTGAGACATCATTCCTACACTATTGATAGTAAGGTCGTAGATGTTCACTATTCCAAGCTCGTGGAACCAATTCTCCATTTAATCTCACCAATTTATAGACGCAGGGTCGGATAACTGACTTGATTTGGTAAGGTCCTTCCCAATTAGACCCAAGTACTCCAGCAGCCGGGTCGCTTGTAGCTAGGAACACACGCCTTAACACCAAGTCTCCCAATCCGAACTTCCTGTCTTGAACCTTTTTATTGAAATATCGGGTAGCTCACTGTTGATATACTGCATTCCTCAATTGAGCCATCTCGCTTTTCTTTAATAAGGTCCAGACTTACTTCGAGCTGGGATTGGTTCGAGGCTTGATCATAAGCATGACTTCGAATAGTGGGTATTTTGACCTCAATGGGTAACATGGCCTCGCACCCATATGCCAGGGAAAAAGGGGTATGCCCTATTGAAGTGCGAGCTGTATTTTGATATGCCCACAAAACTTTGGGTAACTCCTCGGGCCATTTTCCCTTAGGTTTTTCCAACATCTTTTTCATAGAACTCTTGAGAGTCTTATTTACTACTTCGACTTGGCCATTTTCTTGGGGATGGGCAACGGAGGAGAATCTTTTTATTATCCCATTTTTTTTCACAAAAATGGGTGAGTAGTGTACTGTCGAATTGAGTACCATTATCTGATACTATTTTCCTTGGCATTCCATATCGGCAGATAATGTTTTTTACCACAAAATCCAAGACTTTTTTTGAGGTAATCGTTACCAGAGGTTTGACCTCGGTCCATTTTGTAAAATAATCGACTGCGACCACTTCATACTTTACTCCACCTTTTCCAGTTGGCAACAAGCCTATAAGATCGATTCCCTACACCGAAAATGGCCATGGGGAATTCATCATGGTTAGCTCGGATGGAGGAGCTCACGGAATTGTAGCAAATCCCTGGTATTTATCGCATTTCTTGACATACTCGAATGCGTCTGCTTTGATAGTGGGCCAGAAGTATCATTGTCTTATAATTTTCATACTCAGCCTCATTGTTAGATGTTTCGAAGCTGAATCTCAAGGCATAGTGAAATCGACTTCTAGCTGAAGTGATTAATATAATCCCTGCCCCCGATCCATTTTCATTGGAAGATCCATCGACGTAAAGTTTCCACAGCTTGTGGGCTGGGGTTACAACTTCGTCATCAGACACTCCCGTGCATTCTACAATGAATTTTGCCAGGGCCTGCCCTTTTATTGTCATTCTTGGATGATACGTGATCTTGAATTGCTCGAGCTCAACAACCCATTTTAACAATCTTCCTGAGGCCTCTGGTTTGGACAAGACATGCCATAGTGGTTGGTCAGTCAGCACGTGGATGGGGTGTGCTTGGAAGTAAGGTCGAAGTTTTCGAGATGAGTGGATCAGGCTGAGGGCCAGTTTTTCCTATATTGGGTATCTCGATTCTGCCCCTAGTAAGCTAACATAGTATACTCGTTTTGTTACCTTCTCGTCTTCTTGGACGAGCACAACACTGATGGCGTGCTCGGTTGTAGAGAGATATAAGTACAAAACTTCTCCTGTTATAGGTTTCAACAAGATCGGGGGTTTCACAAGAAGTTTCTTTAGTTCCTGGAATGCGAGCTCGCATTCTTTTGTCCATTCAAATTTTTTGCTCCCTCTCAAAAGGTTGAAAAATGGCAGACATCGGTTTGTAGATTTAGAGATAAACCTACTTAATGCTGCCATGCGTCCAGTTTAGCTCTGGACATCTATATGCTTTCGAGGTGAGGGCATGTCGATTAATTCCTGGATCTTTTCGGGATGAACCACTATTCCTTGCGCGTTCACTATGAAGCCCAGAAACTTCCTTGATGACACTCCAAAAGTGCATTTTTGGGGGGTTGAGTTTCATGTTGTATTTCGGTAGCATGGCAAAGCATTCTTCGAGGTCATCCACATGGTTATTATTATGTTTAGATTTGACTAACATATCATCAACAAACACCTCCATGTTATTACCTATTTACTCTGAGAACATCCTGTTTACAAGCCTTTGGTACGTCTCTCCAGCATTTTTAAGCCCGAAAGGCATGACATTGTAACACTACAACTGTTTATTTGTTACAAAACTCGTATGCTCTTGGTTCGGTGTGTGCATGGCGATTTGGTTATATCCAGAATAAGCATCCATGAATGACATGAGGCCGTGCCCAGCTGTGGCATCTACGAGCTGATCGATCCAAGGTAGGGGAAAACAATCCTTAGGGCATGCCTTGTTGAGATCGAAGTAGTCGATGCAAGTTCACTATGTTTCGTTAGGTTTTGAAACCAAAACCGGGTTGGCGGCCCAATCAAGGGAGAAGGCGTCTCGTATAAATCGGTTCGCCTTTAACCTGTTGACTTCTTCCTTCAAGGCTTTCTTCCTATCATCGTCCATGAGTCTTCGTTTGTGCTGCTTCGGGGGGAAGTTCTTGTCAATGTTAAGTGCATGGCTTATCACATTCGGACTTATCCCTACCATGTCCGAATGTGACCATACGAAAACAATCTAGTTCTCCCTCAAGAAGCAAATTAATTGCTACTTTGTTTTTTCTAAAGGTTTTTCCCCACCTTTACAGTTTTTGGGGGATCAACTTCTTCAAGCTCCTCTAGCGGCTCGAGGTCAGCCCTTTCCTCTATTCTTGGATCGATCTCTTCGTCTATTTTGAAGATTTTACTATCCTTATTCTGAATCACAACAAATGTTTGCGCACTTGTTTGCTTTTTCACTCTAACAAAAATGTTGTAGCATTCCCTCCCTACAAGTTGGTCCCCTTTCAGAGTCCGGATGCCACTAGAAGTCAGGAACTTGATGGCCAGATGCCTGATGGACGAAAAATTCCCCCATCCCTACTAGGGTGGGTCTCCCGAGCAGTATGTTATAGGCCGATGGGAATCCACCACAACAAATTCCATCATCTTGGTTACCGAGACTGGGTAGTCTCCCAAGGTTACAGGGAGTTTGATGGATCCCATACAAGCTATCCCTTTACCTGAAAAGCCATACAACATAGTTGCATATGCTCTTAGGCCGCGAAGCGTGAGTCCCATCTTTTCTAAAATGGCTTTGTAGAGGATATTTACTGAGCTCCCAATATCAATCAGGACTCGGTGTACCCTCTTGTTTGCGAGTTGAATGGTGATGACCAAGGGGTCATTATGGGGGAAATGGATGTGAGACGCGTCCTCTTTAGTAAAGGTTATGGGTCATGTTTCAACCCTTTGTTGTTTCGGAGCTCTAGGTTCGGGTTCGTAGGGAGAATCGTCACCAGTTTTTAACTCATTGACATATCTTTTTTGGGAAATCTTGCCCGAGCCTACGATGTGAGTTCCCCCCGAGATGGTTATCACATCCTCTCCATCAATCAGAGGGGGTCGCTCATCCTCCCGAGGTCGAGAGTTATTGTTTTGGGCAGGTGGTGTAGCTGCTGTCCTTTGGCCAGCGGAAGCTTGGTTGAGGTTTCAGTTTCTTACATATTGCTCGAAATATCCCCTCGAGATCAATCCTTCGATCTCATCTTTCAACTGTCGACACTCATCATTTGTATGTCCGATGTCTCGGTGGAATCTACAGTACCTGTTGGAGTCTCTTTTCGCCTTTCGGTTCCTCATGGGATCAGGTCGTCTGAAAGGGGCCTAGTTTTCATTAGCCAGGTAGATATTCTCCTGAGACTCATTGAGCTCAGTATACACTTTGTATATGGAGAAGCATCTTTCCCCCATCCGCCTCAGGGTTATTCCCTCCATTTTTCTTTCTCTTAGAAGGGTTGTCCTCGGGGGGATTTGAAGTCATAGGATCCACTGAGGTTGAGGCAGAGTTTATGTTTGCTGTAGTTATGGGCCGAGAGGTCATATTCAATGCTGACTTCGCCTCTCCTACATTAATAAACCTCCAAGCTCGTCAATTGAACTCGGTTAAGGACCTTACATGCTTCCTTTGCAAATCTTCCCAGAGAGGACTTCCAGGCATTATTCCAGCTCGAACAACCATTAAACGACCACTATCGTGGACATCACGAGCTCGAGCGACTTCCAAGTTAAACCTTGTGAGATAACCTTTCAGTGACTCATTTGGCTGCTGTCAGACATTAATTAAGGCAGAAGCCTCGGGCCTAATGTTGACCATGGCTTTGAATTGTTTCTTGAAATCTCTCGATAGTTGATCCCAAGAAGCAATCGAATGTCTTTTATATTTTTCAAACCAGTTTTTTGTTGGTCCCGTGAGAGAGGTTAGGAACAGCATACATCTGAGCTCGTAGCCCACATTACTGGCTCGCATAATCATGTTGAACGTGCTTAAGTGACTGTATGGATCTGAATTTCCATCAAATGGCGAGACATCGGGAGTTCTAAATCCTTGAGGAAATGGGGTGTTGGAGATGTGCGGGGAAAAAGGCTCGAGTTCCTCATCGCACTACAAGAAAAAACAGTATTCATAACACTTAAAAACTGCTAACCGGAGTATTGATAACGCTTCTGAAAACGCTAACATAGCCTCTGTTATTAAAAGTCCTGTCTTTTCTATAACAGTATTCGAATGTTATGTTCGATGTTATCTTAAACTATTCAATAACATATTTTTAGTTGCTATAATATTCAAATAATAACATTTAGTTAGAGTATTTGGTTATAAATTTGAAGTTTAATCTTATACTTTATGCATAACACTTTTCAACTGTTACATTTGATTATTTTGATAGCGTTTTTAGTTTGTTATATTATATAAATCATAACGATTTGTTACACTTATAATATGTTTCGAAATCATAACATATTAAAAGTCCAGTAATAAAATTTTGTTACTTTAGTCCGAATAATATGAAAAACAGAAACATTACAAGATACACAAAAGTAAACCATGCATGAAACTTGCTCCATCATTCAATTCATCATCCTTTGTGCACTTGTCTTTGTTGTGAGTCTATTTGCTTTGCTACAACAAAATTTAAATAATTATTGTTTCAAATTAAAGTTAATAGTAAACTAAAAGAGTACATAAAAAAAGTTAATTACCTAATTATGACTTTATCAGTTGGCCATGCAATTATACTACCTATAGTATCTTCTATAGTTGACATAATTGTTGAAGGCCTCCACAGAAATGCATCATTCTTTTTCACAAGATCTATCCCCACTTTCATAGCACTAGGCCCAAGAGGAACATTGTGAACCTCATCCTTTGGGTCACTTGAAATAAAATAGCCTTCTGCAATAATTTCTCCAGATCCAATCCAATCTAATATTTTGCATTATTTGGAGCCAAATGTGTGGTTCTTGACACTCTAACAATATATCAATAAAACTAATTCAACATCAGTAAATGATTTTATATTGAATATTATATGATCTTATATTTAACTAACTACCATTTGTAATATTTTCAAAGATCTGATAAGCAAATGGAGATCATAAATAGTTAGTTAGCTATACAGAATATTTACACTAGACTTTTAGTATCTCGATATCTTAAATATAACAAAAAGACAATCCTTCATTTGTTATGTACCTCATTGCTTGTGCTAAGCATGCTATTTATGATATCTTGTCTATCTGATAGAGTGAACCACTGGGAAACCAGTCGAAATATCTGTAAGCACACTTGTTAGTTTCTTGAGGAATAATAATTACAACAATGACAATGTCATGTGTAATCCTTTCAACTAAAAATCATACAATTTCAGCAATATATAACATAAAAGATAATAACAGGCAAAAGTTAACTGACTGACTTTGAGAGACAGATATAAAAAGACAATAACAAGCAAAAGGTTTCTAACTGATTTTAAGAGCCAGATAATAGCATGTTACCAAAGTATTCTTTGAAAGAAGTAAGATGAAATCAAGGATTATATAGTTGTTATTTCCTTTTTTATAGGATTTGTAGTTAATTATGTTTATTACGTTTTATTATGTAATTAAGAGTATTAGTTGTATAAACCCGATATATATGTACTGGTTGAATAACGTTTTATTCTACAAGATATACAAGGAAATTTTGTTTAAAAAAAGAAAGAAATATTTCTTTAACAATAAAAAGCCTCAAGTCTAGTATGACCATCTCAGTTATATAGTGGAGCAAGTACCTATAGTAGAGATAAACTATGCCCCAGAAGTTCTACTATATAGATGGTAGAATTATACTGAAGTAAAAAAGAAATCTTAACTCATCATTGTACCTGTGCATATTTTCATCGAAATGGCCACTTTTAGTTTGCTCACTCAGTGAATTATCTCCCATGTAAAGCAAGGAAAAATTCCAGCTTCCAGCACACTAAGCAGCCTCATGCTGAAAAATAATTGATGACCAAAAAGACAGATGGTAAATACTACACTAGAGAGGTCAGCTGATAATTATATCACCCCTAAAAAAAAGAAAAAAAAAAGGGACAACCATGAGTACATGCTTATTTCATGAATTTATAACAACAGGTTAATGACAGATGCAAGAAAGTTGAGCACAACAAACTTTCACTCCTCTTTCATAGATGTCCATCAGAATACAGGTGATAAGGTTTTAAATTTTCACATAGCCTTGGCACATGGAACATACAAGGACAATTAAGGTAAAAGAAGTTAATTTTTTGGGAAGAGTGTGATAAATCACTAACAAATCAGTAAATCTCAAAACAACAATCTCTGAAAAAAAAAAACCAATCTAGATGGTCAAAACTATTATAGCAAAGCTTGTTCAGTTGTATTACTTACCTTTAACTACAATTCAAAGCTAAGTATACATGTATTACTTACCTTGTGGGACTAAATGATCCTATATAAGCTGTTAGGTTCGTTGATATGAGTGACTGCTAAGACAAGTATCTCAATATGTTGAGGTAACTGAAGCAAAAAGACCAAATAATACAGATTAGAGAAATGGTATCAAACCAGAGAATAGGTAAAGCTAAACATATATACATAAATACACAAACATAAAATACACACATAAAATAAAAGCTAGATTCTCTGTCTTTTATTTATGTTTTGGTCTGTTTTGATGGAGTTTTCCTTCTTTACTTGTATTTTTATTAAGTAATAATACAAGTAGTTTTGTTCCAAAAAAAAAAAAAAAAAAATAATGCTGCACCAGTTTGTAAACAATATATTCTGGAGATCATCCGAAACTCAATAAAAAAAAAGGTATATGACATAGTATTTTTTTAGCGACTAACCATTTCAATGTTAGAAAAATCTGGGCTGCCCAGTGTTAGGCTCCTGAAATTCTACTCACACCAATGCTTCACATACATCATAGAAGTGAAATAGGAGCCACAAATCTATACACACATGTTAATGAAATTAACACATGCCTACATCCAAACAAGGTGAAAAGGCCACCAGAAGTACAGGAAGAAAGATTTAAGAGTATGAAAGCATCGAAACTCACAACGACAGACTTTGCAAATGCAAGATAATCAATAGAAAGCAACAAAACACCTGGAAATATAAACTTGTTCGAGCCAGTTCCTTGCTTGTAATTTTTCCATCTTGGTGTCTACCCATGTTAATTAACTAACCCTTTCAGATAATTCCTCCCACTCCTCCTCCCACCAGCACCCGAGTCTCAGTCAACTACCTTCTTCCCTTGAAAAATGTCAAACTTTAACTGCCAGACCACAACAAAGAATTCTTCTGCAAAAAAGACCATACCAGGGAATTATTTTTCACCCAACCTTCAGATTTTGCAGAGATAATTAGAGAGACATATTCTTCAAAATGGGCCCTGTGAAGAACATATAAACATGCCACATGTAGTTGGAACAATGAATAAGCTAAATGTACTAATATAGTTTGTTTTGGCAAGCTGCTGATTTATGGCACAATTGCAGTAACAACTCACCAAGTATTTTAACAAAACCACATACAAAGATAAACTCGTACAATTTTTACGTATCTAAAACCACACACAATGATAAAATTGTGGAATCCATCTAAATTCCTAAAGGATAATTAGTGAAGGTACTAATAGAATGCCATTTGGCATTTCAGAAGGTATTTGAGCTCTGGAAGTTAGCTAAGACCAGAACTAAGTCAAATTAGACCAGCACCCCAATTCACTAAATCCTATATTATAGGCTTGAAAAGGCCACCCCCAAATTCCAGATAGCTATAATAATATGTGCCCAATTGTTTGACCAAAAAAGGGGCTAACAGAAAACAAAAAAAGGCATTTAGCACCCCAACTCCCATAATCTGACTATTATCTTCAGATCAGAATCATAATCTCAACTCAAAATCCCTTCTGGGTTGTACAGAACTTTAACTTTGATCAGCATTAATGCATGAAAAAGAAGACTTAATCATGATAAAATACTCTAAAGCAATATGTTTGACCCAAACAAAGATAAAAAAGAAGAGATTTTTTTGGTACCTGTTAAACTGTGGCGTACTAGAGCTTAGAAGGAGCAATGGAGTTGCATGGTTGGTGGCCGAATATGATGAGACGCCATTACAAAATATGCCCCTCAACTTGCTCGGACAGAATTTAATTCATTACAGGACCTTCGTAGACTCGACAATTTCGAAGCCTGTGAACAAACAATGCTCTAACACAGCCAATTAACCTCACCTCACAAGAATCAAGGTCCGAAATTGTAAACTCACCAATCTCGAAACCATTGAATTTAATCACAAAAACCTCACCCATCTTGTTTCGAAACCCAGGCGAATCCAGAACCATGTAGCCCATTTTCTCTAGTTTGACAATTTCAACCACTTTCTCTCTGTTTGAATCAAGGCCGGGGTCTTTCTTCGTAGCATTGTTCTTGAAAGAGAATTTCTTTTTGGGAACTAGATCAAGCTCAAACTGTCGAGCTTAATTACCTAAAGCAATATAGGAGAAAGAGCTGCTTTTGGGTTCCTGCTCCAGCGGTTCAAAGGAATGGAGAACTTACGGGATGGGCAGAGGAGATGGGAATAGTTTAGGTTGTGGATTAGGGATTTAGAAGATTAGATGAGGATGGGGATTCATATGATTTCATTTTATTTTCGTGATATTAAGTTTGCCGCTTCATTTTGGCGCCTACAACCTTTTTTTTTATTCTGTGTTTTTTTTTTTATAAATGAAACCGTGTTTATTTTGTATGGGACATAGTTACTTATTTTATTAATAACACTTTGAATATATGTCATATATTTACCGTAATATATACTAAAAAATGTTGTAGTGTCGAACTCTTCGTCCCGTTCCCAGCTACGTTCGTTCTGCAAGAGCCTGAATTCTCTTTCCAACTGCTCAATCCTTTCTTGGACTAGATCTATCAAAGGTCTGGATTGAATCTGGGGGAACTGGTTATGTTTGATTACAACTCCAGTTCCCCGCTTCGATGCGAGATTTTTGCAACCGTTGAGATGATCTCTCAGGTCTGGATTCGGGGGATTATCACGTCCCTGGTTATGGTTTAAATGTTCCCGTAAATCTGGGTGATCTCCTCAATTTCCAGCGTTCCTGGGCTCCAGGTTATATATACTCATGGATCTAGTATCACCCAAGCTTTTGATTACATGGCTCGTTGCATGATTATTACGAGATGGGTTTCCTGGTGGTCTCCATGTCTCAATAGTTTGAGATCGAGACACTTGGCTCCTCGCGGGATGGGGACCCCTACGCTCCCTAGCAGTTTCTTCATTCCCATGTTGTTGCCCAGCTCGCCTTTCCCTATCACCATGGGCTGGTTGCACATCTCTCTGAACTGGCGAAGGGTGCCTTATTGGCGATGGTGGATGCCTTATTGGAGAAGGTGGCTGTCGTCCATTATGGGGCCTAGAAGGCCCCGAATTCGCTCGATCGGGCTCTGACACATTCTACGTGGCACCAGGATTTTGGGTTTGAGCCTCTGAGGGGGCTCGATTATTCCTTACTCCTGCTGGTGCCTCTGTAGTTGTGTTGGCAACACCTTCAGCCCGGTTACCTCTCTGGGGTCTTGGTTGGACAGGTTGCTCTACTGGTGGCGGAGGTTGCTCCGCTCTCCTAGTGGCTATCTTTCTACATGGCCATCCCTGAGGCCTACGAGGTGGGACGTGAACGTCTCGCAGAGGCGGAGCCTGGGCATTTTACGGAGGTGGGGCCTGAGCCGCCTGCACTTCAGCAGCTAATCTGGCTAGCTCTTCGTTGTGTTTTTTTAGCTTCTGCTGACTGTTTACGCAGTTGGTGATTTTCGAGTTCCACGACTGGGACATATCTCTCGAGATTGTAGTAAATATCCTCGTTGACCCTGGGAGTAGGTGGTCCTCGAGAGTCGGTTGAACCACTACTCTCATCGGGATCAAGACTCACCATAGGCTGCTTTCCAGGGCACCGGGGGTACTCATCTTCATCTAGGATTTCCTCCTCAGGAATATTAGGATCGTTTGCAGCCATTGCTAATGGCTCTCAATGAAAGCACCAAACTGTTGATGCCATTTTTCGTCAACTTGAAAAGGAGAGCAATTAAACAAGAAAATATTAGAGGAAATGAAAAAAGATGAATATAGAAGATTTTTACGTGGTTTAGAAGTTAAATCTGCCTAGTCCACAAGTCTGTGTTATTAGCACTTGAGACTTTTCTGGAAACTATTTAGAGAATAGCTGCCCAGAGTTTTTTCTCAAGATCTCAGAATTTTCGATCCCTTGGAAATGAGGTTTCCCTCTCTATTTATAGAGAAGGTTTCAGAATTCATTCCACACATATTTCAGGAAGATTTTCTATAAATCAAATAATATAATGCTATTTAATGCATTATTATCTACGTACACGGAAACATCCCATAAAATGTGGGATTGGATAACAAATTAAATAATATCCCTTAAATATTGGGATGTTACAACAATAAATACGTTCATATGTAACCGATTAGCTCAGATACGGTGCTCATTACATCTCCAAGGCTATCCGTCAATCACGAGGTCGTCACCTAACTTTACCTACACTTAGAACAAGTTACCATTGACGAAGTCATCACATTCGAGCTTGCACATCCCGAGCTCGAATCGTCTTGTCTGAAGGCAAGAGATACACCAGGAAATATATACAAGTGTTGAAACCTTTACTGTTGTGAGCTTACCTCATAAGCTCGAAGCATCTTCAAAGCTACATACTGTTCGAGCTCATGAGATTGTTATTTACAGCGAGATCTTCTAACAGGAGGATCATATGAGGACTGTGCATATTTCGAGCTTACATCTAACAAGCCTAGATTTCAGGATCATAATTCCCCATGCCCAAAATTTGGATGTACTTTGATCGTCCACCTTGAGATGTAGTCTTGTTGGGTCAATTCCACCCCTTTTCTATATCAATTTTTAATTAAACTTTTAAACAAACTTTTAAAATAATTAAACTTTCAATACTAGAAATATAGGCTTTTACTTCGGTTTTTATACTGAGCATACAAAAAAACTGAAGTAAAAACCTTTTCAAACTCTTTTACTTCGCTTTTGAAATTGGCGCTTTGAAAAAAATGACATACTACTTCGCTTTTTTAAAAAAATGAAGTTAAAAATTCAAAGTGAAGAGGGTCGTGTGTTGGTTGCACATGCCCGTGACTTATGTTTAGAGATAATAAAGATGTGAAAAAATGGCCAAGCCAAATGCGGCCCTTATGCACCTTTTACTTCAGTTATTAGGTAAAAACCGAAGTAAAAGGTGCACAACCCAGATTTCCTCAACCCCTTTTACTTTGGTTTTTCGGTAAAAACCGAAGTAAAAGGGTTATATAACCCTCTCCCTCAACCCGAACGGTCATATCCCTCAAATCCCTCTCTCTCCTCTGTACAATAAAACCCAAAAAACCTCCATTAACAACCGTGAGCCAACACCCATTTTCATTCTCCAAACTTTTTTTTTTCTTTATTTCTTGCTACATTTCTTCATTATAAACTGAAATATAGTCCAAAAATCTTTTTTTTTTTAGAGAAAAAAAATACATTTGGTTGTGGGTATTTTCTCTCATGGTTTCTTGGTGTTTCTTGCCAGATTTTGACCGAAGTTTTGTCATTGTAAGGTATTTTTGAGCTTCAAAACAGGTATGGATTATTAAAATATAGTTTTGACGATAATTTTTTATTTTTCTATGTTTTTTTATTATTCCGAATTTTATAACTAATATTATTAATATTTTGTTAACTTTTCTAATTAGTTGTTAATTTTTTTAGGTTAAATAATGTGATAAAAATTTGGTTTATTATAAATATATATATATATATATGTATATTAGTGAATTTTAGAAATTGTGACAATAGATAAATTTGCTTTTTAAATATTTGAAAAAAATAAATAGCTTGAAGATGATCAAAGTGTTGTTCATTAGTATCTTTAACTAGTTTGGTTTTTTTATTTATTGGTTTGATAATTAATTATGTAGTTTACTAATTATGTAAGTAATGTTTTAGTAGGGTCGTTGATTGAGTGGTGAACTTTGTTGTTCATTTTGGGTGAATTGAAGAGTAATATTGAAGGTTAGTTATTTTTTATTTTTATTTATATTACTACAAGATTTATGTATAAAGATAAGACTAATTAAATCATGCATATTGGATTTAGTGAAAGTTATGTTTGAAAATTAATGAAGTAGGCTTTGGGAAATCTGCGTGCCATGGTAATATAAGGATGGATTCATTTAAGTTTGATTATTGTGTTTGTTTGTGTTGTTTTTATAGAAAATTTTGAAATTGCGGTATGCTATAGAAACAGCAGATACTCTGCCGAATTTTTTAAAAATTTTATAAGACTAGAACCTAATAATGATGGATTCATCTATGCTTGATTATTGTGTTTTTTTTAATTAGTTTTATAGGTAATATGAAATTACGGTATGTTATAGAAACAGAGGATACTCTGCCGAATTTTTAGAACCTAATATAAGTTTTTTTGTAACTTATTAGGAATTTAATATTGTTATTAGTATGGATAAATCATGGATGCTTGAGAGGAGAGAAACATCACAATTTCAAGATGGATTCAACAAATTTTTATAGTTTTGCCTAAAGAATTGTAGTGATCCACAAAAAATTCATTGTCCTTGTATCGATTGTGGTAATGGAGTAAGGGGAATATTACCATGATAAAGGATCATGTATTTTGTTGGGGATTTGATATAAGTTATAGTAAATGGTAATGGCATGGATAATTATTAAACGACGACCCATATCCATTAGGTAGGCGAGGTGTAGATGATTTTGAGAGTAATGATTTTGATGATCATCCTATAGAATTGCTTGATGAAGCACAAGAAGATTTTTTTCATTATCCAGAAAAATTTGATAGTATGGTTAGAGATGCAGATAGACAATTGTTCAATAGTTGCAATAAACTAAGATTTCCCACAATGGTTAAATTTTATAACATAAAAGAAGAAAATGGAGTTAGTGATAAGTGTTTTTGTAACGCCCTCGCTACCCCAGAACAGTTACGGTGAACGGTGGACCGAAAATTTGACTCATTGCCTGAGTCCTTTGGTCAAAAACGTGCTCTAAGTGTGATTAATAGGTTAAGGTACAAAACCAATAAAAAGGAAATGGAGATTTTATTACAAACTGCTCTGCAGAGCTAAGCAAAACATTTACAAGTGGTTCTCAGTACAAAATGGTCATTATAGTTGTAAAGTTACAGTCCCGCCGACCTAAGCGGCAAAAATAGGGTAAACCCCCTAGTTCCTCTGAGAACACCTTGACCGTGGTGGTCAAGCGACCGCATATGTACACAACACCACATCAGCTCTCCACTCAAGGCTAGGTGAGCTTTTCTTTCCCTTTACCTGCACCACATAGCACCCATGAGCCAAAGCCCAGCAAGAAAACATAATACTTTTCATAACATCATTAAATGATTATCATTATAATCACACTGAGCATAAAGCTTTCAAACAAATGAATAACACATGATTTTAGCGGGAGAGTGGCTGTTGAGTAAGCCACTAGCCTCCAAGCTCTCTTTTCTAGCAAGAGAGTGGCTGATAGGTAAGCCACTAGCCTTCAAGCTCTGTTTTGTAGCGGGAGAGTGGCTGATAGGTAAGCAACTAGCCTCCAGGCTCTGTTTGTTCATCGACCCTCAGGGTCGGTCAGGCATTAATGCTCCTTGAGTCATTCAATGCTAATGGTCGATTAGATCTAATCTCTGTTGGCTTGCGTGATTCACGCTAAGGCCGTTCTGACAAGTAAGTCAGCGCTTCCTGACCTGTGTCCAGTAACACTGCCGAGCCTGACAAATAAGTCACAGCCTCACAGCTGATACTAACACTTTTGTCGATTCTGTATTCAATCCATGTCCATATTTATACAATCAACATGCCTCACAAATATCCATGCATGTCACACTTTGGGTGCAGTTTTCTTACCTTTGATTCGAGCTAGAATGAGCAAAAGAACAACCTTTGAGAATAGTTTAGCTTTTAGTCCTTTAGCGGTTACCTAATCACAACACATATGGGATACCATCAATAATCAAGATAATCAAGGGTTCTCAAACCATTATCTAACCTCCAAGAGATCAATCCAAACTAATCCAAGTAGCAAGGACACTCCCGAGGCCTAAAACTAGGTTTCCGGGGTCAAAACGAGCAAACGGGGCGAAAACAGGGCAAGGGCTGCGGCCCCCAGAATTTTCTAGAGGCAAGCGCCGCGGCGCCCCACACAAGGGCCGCGGCGCCCAGCGAAACAGAAAAGCCACCTGCTTCTTCAAAGAAGGGCCGCGGCGCTCCACCCTGGGCCATTCCCAACCGCGTTTCTAACACTTCAAAGCCTAAAAAATCATCCCTAAACATTCCCCAATCATCAAAACAAAGTTCCCAAGCTTCCCCATGCATCAAAATCCTCAAAACCCAAGGCTCGAACGAACCGAAAACTCAAAAATTCACAAATTCAATTCAAAGCTTAGAAACTCGGAAAAACTCAAAACTTAAACTTCGATTACCTTCAATTGGGTTGTTTTCCATCGAATCCTTCGGTTAAGAAGCTTCTAATCTTCCCTAGGATCGCTATGCCTCGATCCTCACTCGATTCTGACTCCTAGAACTCAAGATCTCGTCAAAAAGGCTTAAACGGTAAAACGAACTTTGAAAAGGGAGAACGGAAGGTTTTCTTATCGTATATTCTATCTGATAAGCTACTTCAACCTTAAGTAACCTCAAATAAAACCTAATGCTCGGGGTCCCGAAAACACCCCCGGGGACATTATAGTCAAAACCTCCAGAATTTCACCCTGATCTCAAATATTCCCAATGTATCATCAAATGAACATTTCTATTACCCCAAAATTGACCCCATTATGGTAAAACCGCTAATCCACTAAAAATAACCGTCTCATGTCAAATAGCTCGAATATATCTCCATAATAATGGAATCTCATTCACAAATCACATCATGCACCCAAATACACAAATTACCCTCAACGGGCCCAAATTATCATCATACCCCTGTAATTGTAAATATGGACTCATATGCATGCATTTCACATCATATCATAATATAATCAACATATACATGCATTTAATCAATTAATAACATAATTAAGCAAGTATGGCCCTCCCGGCCTACTATTCATGCCGTTAAACTCATCGGAGAATTCGGGGCATTTCAGTTTTAGTCAATTTTTAGCTGCTTTCAAGGAGATTTTGCCGCATGAAAATTGTTTTCCGGAGTCTACATATGAAGTAAAGAAAACATTAAGTTTGATAGGGTTGAAGTATGAGAAGATTCATGCATGTCCGAATGAATGTATTTTATTTCGTAAGGAGTATGCAGACATGGACGCTTGCCCAGAATGTGGTTTATCACGGTATAAACCTAACAAAAGTAAGGAGATTATGAAACTTATTCCTCAGAAAGTGCTATGGTACTTCCCTTTGATTTTGCGGCTGAAGCGATTATATCGAAGTGCAGAACACTCTAAGAACTTAATATGGCACGAGACTGGATGAGTGAAAGATGGTAAGCTCCAGCATCCTGCAGATTCACAGGCCTGGAAGAAGGTAGATTATATCAATACAGAATTCAAAAATGAACCAAGACATCTTTGTCTCGGTTTAGCTGCTGATGGAGTAAACCCACATAGATCTCTTAGTAGTAGGCATAGTTCATGGCCTGTCTTCCTGGTTATGTACAATCTTCCTCCTTGGTTGCTCGTGAAAAGGAAGTTTATGATGCTTTCATTAATGATTTCAGGCCCAAAACAACCAGGACACAATATCGATGTTTATTTGGCACCATTAATTGATGATTTGAAAGAGTTGTATGAAAATGGTGTTGAGACATATGATGGTTTTAAAAAAGAAGTTTTTAATTTGAAAGTGGTGTTGTTATGGACTGTTAATGATTTTCCAGCATACGGTAACCTATCAGGTTTGAGCACAAAAGGTTACCAAGCTTGTCCAATTTGTTGCACCAACACAAGGGCCCGTCGCTTGTCAAATGGACGCAAAATGTGTTATATGGGTCATAGACGATATTTGCATTTAAGTCATCCTGATAGAAATAAAGAAAAACCATTTGACGGTACTGTGGAACGAGACCTTGCTCCTTTGCCATTGTCAGGTGAGCAAATTCTTAAGGAAGTAGAAAAAGTTGACTTTAGGTATGGGAAGAAGAATAAACATAAAAAAGTCAATGGATGTTTTCAAAGAAAATCAACTTTCTTTCAACTTCCTTACTGGAAAGATTTACTCGTTAGACATTGCTTGGATGTCATGCACATAGAAAAAAATTTATGTGAAAGTATAATCGGTAAATTACTTGATATCCCAGGTAAAACCAAAGATGGTTTGTCTAGTCGTTTAGATCTTGTTGAGATGGGTATAAGACACCGCTTGGCACCTGAAGAAAAAGGTAAACACACATATTTGCCTCCTGCTTGTTTTACATTGTCTAAAGAAGAGAAGCAAGCCGTATGTCAATCATTGGCAGAGATGAAAATGACTGATGGTTATTCATTGAATGTTCGAAACTTGGTGTCTAGGCAAGATTTGAAGTTAATTGGAATGAAATCACATGATTGTCATATATTAATGCAACAATTACTTCCAATTTCCATTCGGTCAGTTTTACCAAAAAGAGTTCGAGATAGTGTAACAAGTGTGTGCATCTTCTTTAATCAACTATGCGGAAAAGAATTGGAAATGAAGAAGTTGAATGCATTGCATGATGAAATAGTTCAAACTTTATGCAAGCTTGAAAAATATTTTCCACCATCTTCTTTTGACATCATGATACATTTGATGGTCCATTTAGTAAGAGAAGCGAAGTTGTGTGGGCCAATTTGGGTGAGATGGATGTATCCATTTGAAAGGAATATGAAGGTGTTGAAAGGATATGTACGTAATCACCATCGCCCCTGAAGCTTGTATGGTTGAGTGTTATTTAGCAGAAGAAGCTGTTGAATTTTGTTCAGAGTACATGATTGGAATCGACACAATCGAAATTAACAAACCACAAAATTACTCGGATGGAGTTGATAGAGGATTATGAGGGAAAGGAACAGTAGTGACCATATAATTAGATCAAGCTCATTTAGTTGTGTTGGAAAACAATCCTGAGGTTCAAGCTCATTATGCTCATTTTTATGTATAATTGAAATTTTAATGTTGTACTTTGTATTTGCAGTGAGCAAATGGAGTTATTACAATTAATGATTCCAAACAAGGTTAAAAATAAACAGAAATGGATTATAGATGAGAATCATAAAACATTTAGTCGGTTGAAAAATACTATTCTAGCAAGGTTGGGAGAAGAAAACCATGGAGTGTCGATAGAGTTAAAATGCATATCATTTGGAGGAAGTGTTCATGTAATAAAGCACCATGCTTACATTGTTTGAGGCAAAAGATTTCACACAAAGTCAAGAGATGATGCTTGAATTGTTCAAAATAGTGGAGTAAGTATTGTTGCAAAAGCAATGCATTTTGCTAGTGCAAAAGACAATAATCCAGTAGCTGGTACTATGACATATTATGGGGTTGTTGAATAAATATGGGAGCTTGATTATTCCTTATTTCAAATTCCTCTTCTCAAGTGTTCATAGTACCAGTAGCTGGTACTATGACATATTATGGGGTTGATGAACTTGGATTCACTTTGGTTGATTTAAGTAAGAAAGGTCACAAGAATGATCCTTTCATCATGGCTACCCAAGCAAAACAAGTGTTTAACATAACTGATCCTGCTGATGATAAATGGTCAGTTGTTTTACGAACCCCGGAAAGGCAATTTATAGAAGATGAAAATGACGAAGAAAATGATGATTTGTTTCATGACAATTTTATTGTTGGACAACCAATACATGAGCAAGTTGAGCAAATCCATGATTTCAATGAAGATGATGATAATGGGGGAATACATTATAAATGATATTAGAGATGGAATATGGGTAGATTTTGAATCAACCAAGAAAAGAAAAAGGAAAAGAAAATGTGTCCAGTGAGTAATGTATTCATTTTTATGTTAAATATGCATTTATTTATGTCATAATTGTAACGTTAATTCTTGTTTATTTTCAGATGATCATTTTTGAAGGGGAGAACACCAAATAGGCGAGGCCCAACAAACAAGAACAACATCAATAATAAAAGAGCTAAGGGAATAAAGAGAAATATTAAGTTTAATGATAAAGGTCAACCTATAGGGAAAACATATAGTGAGATGCAATCGTACCTTGGAGTTAAAACTAGGAGAACAATCTCTCTCAATTATAAGGATTGGAGACAAGTCCCACAAGAATTGAAGAATAGAATATGGGAGGATGTATATGTAAGAAAATATTTTAATAACTTTAATATATTGATCATTTTCATGAATTACTTTGCATTTCATTAATCATTTTCTTTCTATTTCAGGGTGGCTTTAACAATCCAGAAAATTGGAAACCAGAATTAATTAAATGTGCGGGAAGAATGATGAGAGATTTTAAGACCAACATCACTAGTGACTACATCTACCCTTTGGCAAAAGACGGTCTGATAGATGAACTTCCAAATCCTTCCTAAGAAATATCCAGAACTTGACCTAGAAGATTGGAGGACCTTTTTTAGCCACCGTTTATCTCCTGAGTTTATGGTACTATTATGTATATCTATTACGTATATGATTTATTGGTTTTTGAAATATTAATAATTGCATAAAAACTTATTGTTACTTATTTTATGTAGGCTTTACGGGAAGCACAACGTGAAAGAGCTCTCAAATATACTTCGAGGCATCGTACATCTCTTAGAGGGCTTGCCCATATTAGAGAGGACTTGGTAAGTAATTCACATCACTATTTTACAACTGTCAACCTATTATGAAGAATATTGCACTCACTAAATTTAATTAATTGTTGTATGTTGTAGAAAAATGAACTAGGTGTGGCAGATGTAGAACCATACCAAGTTTGGATAAGAGCACGAGAAAAGAAGAAGGTTCTTGTCACAGATTTGGACAAACAAATTGAAGCAAGAATTGTAAGTCGTTTCAAGCAAGTATTTTAAAGTAATGTAGGAATGATAAAGTTCTTATAAGTCACTAATATAAGTGATCACTGGTTTGTTTGACAGAATGAGCTGAAAGAAAAAGTTAGTAGTGGAGAAATCATTGCAAAGGGTCAGAATGACATATTAACGCAAGCTTTAGGGACACTTGAGTTCCCAGGCCGTGTTAGAGAACTTGGGTATGATATTATTTTTTATTTGTTGCATTTAACTTCATTCTACAATATTTTAGTTTTTAAATAAATTTGGTTGATTATTGTATGTCATTTGCGAAGATTTCGTCCATCTTTGGAAGAAAACCAAAAATAGCAACAGAATTGGCTGATGTTGTTAGTAAGAAAGATGCAGAAATTGCGAGGCTCAGAGCAGAACTTAAAGCTTTAGAGGAGGAAAGAGCTAAACAAGCAGGTGGGATAGATGATATGGATGAACACGACAATGATGACGAGCACAATGACGAAGAATATCACACACCGTACATGCAGGATGACACACCATACATGCCGAAGAATATCACACACCGTACATGCAGGATGTGTTACTTTGTTCGGATAATATTCATAATGTGGTGGCAAAGGGTCTTATCATTGATGGGGTGGGTCCACTGACTATTCATGGTATTCAACTTACAGACGAATACGCGAGGGTGCAAGTCACCAAAATGTTACAAGAGGATTTTGAAATCCCATGTTCTGTTGGGGAGATACGCTATGTTCGAGATACTTATGACGTATTCATTCCTTGGCCAAAAGAATTAGTTATGAATGATCATGTATAAAAGAATTCTTTAATTTGTTACCTATTAAAATATTTGTTGGTCCATTATTTTAATATTATTTTTACTTGATGTTGCGTAGGGTTCTCTAAAAAAGAAACCTCCTATGTGAAAAAGCCCATCCAAGGATAAGACGAATCGTAATTCTCTGACTAGCCCACATCTGTCATCAGCTAGGTCTCACGACAATCCAGAAAACACTCTTACCGAAGGCCAACCATTTGCCGATCACATCATGAATCACATCCATGTTAGCCTTCAGTTTATGGTGAGCGAATTTTGCAGAGTTAAGGGAATAAGCACAGTCGTCTCAATTCCAGTGGACCCATCATTCATGAATCACGAGTCAATCTTTATAACTTTAGAGGATGTGGAACAAGTTGCTACTTTGCATATGATTGGAGGCTCAACAATGATATTCAGATTAAAGTATCCCTTCAACTAATTCTTTAGAATGATATGAAATTTAGAATTGTTATGAGTAATGCTCTGTGATCTGTTGCAAATTTTCATAGTAAATTGAATGTTTACAGGTTTGGGTAGTCCTATTTATAAGGGAAGCTCTGCCAAAATTTTTCAAAAATATTTAACACTTAAGAAATTTTTTCATTTGGGAGTCCCTATTTCCAAATCAACGTGTCTTTTACAAGTTTTTTGACATTGAGCGTCTTAGCATTAATAATGTTAACGATGTAGAACGATCAACCATTGACTTGGCAAATTGGTTGATGACCATGGATAGAGTTGGTCAACTATACTTTATACCTTGGAACATACGGTAAGAAATACTATAAACTTTTCTTATTTGATTATTCATATATTAAAATTTTAATTATTTTATTTAACACACTTATTATTTTAAGGAACAATTGATGTTGGTGATTGCTATGCCAAAAGGAAAAATCGTGTTCTTGGATCCACTGAAAGCACACAAATGTTCTAAAGAAATTGATTCAATGATAATAAGGTAAGTTTTAAATTTTTTAAAATATTTCTTAATATGCAACAACTATTACATGTTACTATATTTTAATAACTTTTGTTAATTTTCTTTTTAAATAGTGCATATTATAAGGCTTCTTCCAATGAATTACTCAGCAATCCTACAAAGATAATCAATGTTTCATGTCCAAGACAACCACAAAGTCATGAATGTGGTTTTTATGTGTTGAAGTACATTAGAGATCTTGTACGAGCATCAAATGCAATAACAACCTTAAAAGAAAAAGTAAGTTCATTTTTTATAACTTAATTTGGTATCGATAATCTATAAAATTAATTTATATTTATTAATTTTACAGTTTGATGGGAAGAAGCAATATTGTGAGATTGCAGACCTCTTGCCAATCCAACACGAATGATTAGGTCGATTGATGACAAACATTTATCAGTAAGCATATTTTGTTTATAAGTTCGTTTAGTTTTATGTAAATGTATTAATGTTAAGGCTAGCTATCTTACTTAAATACTTGTGTTTTATATGCTTATGTATGACATTTTTAATTAATGAAAGTTATCATATTTTCATTCAAAAAAATTCTTAACCAATCCCATTTGTAAAAATATATATAACTGTAAATTCATATAATTAGACCGTTGAAAAAGAATTAGGCCAAAATATATATAATTAGACCATTTAAATAAAATTAGGACAAAATATATATATATATAAATAGAATTCGGCCATTTAAAAATAATCAGAAATAATAAAAAACCGAAGTAAAATGACACTTTCTACTTTGGTTTTTACCTAAAAACCGAAGTAGAAAGTGCCCAGGATGGATGCGTGCCCCACTTTCTACTTCGGTTTTTAGGAAAAAACCGAAGTAAAATGGCACTTTCCACTTCGATTTTTACCTAAAAACCGAAGTAGAAAGTGCCCAGGATGGATGCGTGCCCCACTTTCTACTTCGGTTATTATGTAAAAACCGAAGTAGAAAGTGGGGATTCTACTTTGGTTTTTAACTACTTTTTACTTCGCTCTGAACTACTGCAGTTGCGAATTTTAGCGAAAACCGAAGTAAAAGCCATTTTTTCTTGTAGTGTTTGGGTAATTTTATTCAAAAATAAAATTAAACAATTTAATTTTAATAAATTAAAATTCAAGATAATTTTAATTTTTGGATATTTTTAATTAAAACAATTTTAATTATGGAAGATAACAATTAAAACATTTTTAATTAGGGAAAATATTCAACATTATTTCAATTAAAGAAATTTCCAAATTAAAACCATTTTAATTCAATTTTTGATTTTTAATTAAATAAATAATTAAAATTATTATGGTAACAACACACTAGGGTTTGTTTGATACAAACCATAGGTTGTACCAAGAATGGGGCGGTGGCTGGAGGGAGGTTTGGTGGTGGAGGAGGCTCAACTGGGCGTAGGGTGGGGCGCAGCAGGCAGGCTCATAGGCAGGTGTACGAATCGGGGCTCGACTTGAGGCTCGGGGCTCGGGCTCGAGCTCGGGCCACAACAGAATTTTACCTAAAATTTTAAAATAAATTACAAAATTCATATGCCCCGAGGTTGGTTTACATATTTCATCTAAAAATTTTAAGAACAATTCCTAAACTGAAAAGCACCATTATAAACAACCCTTAAGAATCTATCATCGTGAAAATAAACATCCATCCATTTAAATATATATCACATATAATATAAAAATGCATATAATCCAACACAACAATTAATAATATGCATAGATTAATAATCTTCTCTAGTACCAATTGTTGGAAAAACATTCAGAGCACGCAGGGGAAGAGGCATGGTGGGCCCATTGTATCGGACAATAAAAATTTTCATTAATCATATAAACAATTTATATGACCAAGAAAACATAGAGAGAGAAAATTTAACATGCAATATTATTAATCATTCAACCTATATATAATTATACAATATATTTATACATTTCATATAAACACATAAACATATGAATATTCAAGAACATAAGCATTTACCTCTTGAAGCCTATCAATTGTCCTTGAGTCTTTTCGTATATTTATTGATCTTCCTATCCAACGCTTTGAGTACTCAAACCACGATCTTCCGGAGTGTTATCTACACCTCAAGATGTGTGTGGGCACATAGAGAACATGAGTTTGCAATTTAGGAATCACAAGTATTTCTCAACACATGAGAATTTGGATTATGGTCTGAGAATGGTTAAAATAAAGATGATGAAGAAGAAGAAGAACTTTTGTCTTACAAAAATTCTGAATTCTAATCTGAATTTTATTTGATTCACTCTGTATTGTCTATTTTTTCTTTATTCTATATCATATATATAGAAATTATTCTATTACCTTATTATTCTAATAATAATAATAATAATAATAATAATAATAGTAATATAATTATAATATCATAATGATGATAGAAATTGATTTATGTAAATATCTAACTTACCAAATTTAAAAAAAAAAACTATTTTCAAATTATTAATTAATTAAATAAATAAAATAAAAATAACACTGATACAATATCAATGTAGTAGTACATGCATGGCACAGTCTCTGGACTGTGTCATGTGTGGATTGCTATTACTTTTTCTTGGATATTGCATTTTTTTTCTTTTATTTATTTATTTAATTAAAACCAATCTTCCATAAAATAAGGTATTAATATTTTTAAGGAAAAGATGATAACCATATTTCAAAATTTAACTTTTAAATTCAAAATTCAAACTGATGGTCATCATTATCATCATTTTTCAAAATTTAATAAACCAAAAACTATTTTTGACTAACTAATTTTATTTTCTCCCACTCAAATAAAATAATTATTTTAAAAAATTTATTTATTTATATGAACTTTGAAAATTATACATTTAAATTAATAAATATATTTTCATAATTAATAAATAATTCCAAATTAATTGTTCAACCTCAATTATCATATAATTGCATACTTGACCCGAATAATAAAATTCTTCTCAAATTCCCAAATTACAGTTTTACCTTTGTATCAACTCTTACCTTGATATGGTGTTGATAGAGCCACCTTGGGGACCTATGGACCTATAATATCAAGCTCCAATAAATATTAGATTATTAATCAAAGCTCTTCGGTTAAATAATCACATTTATTAATCTCATGATTACTCCACTATAAATATGAAATTGAACTCTTGATAATTATAGACATTTATTTACTGAGTACTTTATTAAAGAATAAAGTGTCCATTGATATAATCATTACATACAACATTAATTCTCTATTAATGGTTACCCTTTTAGTTATATCTTGTTCCTAGAGTACCAATAACTTTACTAGTGAAGGTTGTGTCACAACAAGTCTGCAACATGAGCACTCATAATCTTTTCAGTTCCAAAAGTCAACCCAATAAAAAACCATTATTCAATATATAAGAAGATATAGATTCCATATTTGTTAAACTACGTCCCCAACCATATATATCATTGAGTCTCCAAAACAATTGTTCTTAGCCTAATCATTCTGACAAACCTTAACGCATGAATCAAAGGATCAGATGACATATATAGGAGTTCATAGCAATCTCAGGATTAAGATTATCGTATATACGATCACCATTTGATGTGTTTTATTAATACTGTGAAACTATGTTTAAAGACGTATTAACAAATCACATCTGGTCTAGTTCTATATTTCATTATCTATAAAGTATATTCACTAAAATGTCCTACTACACTAGCAACCCAAATCTAGGTCACTTGTATTCATAATACTTGCGAACCGTACTAGCAGTAATGAATCTAAAGATTCCATAACTTTATTTTACTACAAAATATTTCAAGTTATTATCTTAATCTCGATCCTCTCATACCAATATGAGATTAAGAGGACATAAATAAACTTTGGAATTGTAACGCCCTGGTTACCCCAGAACAGTTACGGTGAACGGTGGACCGGAAATTTGACTCGCTACCCGAGTCCTTTGGTCAAAAATGTGCTCTACGTGTAATTAACAGGTTAAGGTATAAAACCAGTAAAAAGGAAATGGAGATTTTCATTACAAACTGCTCTGCAGAGCTAAATAAAACATTTACAAGTTGTTCTCAGTACAAAATGGTCACTACTGTTTAAAATTTACAATCCCGCCGACCTAAGCGGCAAAAATAGGGTAAACCCCCTAGTTCCTATGAGAACTCCTTGGCCGTGGTGGTCAAGCGGCCGCATATGTACACATCACCACATCAGCTCTCCACTCAAGGCTAGGTGAGCTTCTCTTTCCCTTTACCTGCACCACATAGCACCCATGAGCCATAGCCCAGCAAGAAAACATAACACTTTGCATAAACATTATCAAATGATTATCATTATAATCACACTGAGCATAAAGCTTTCAAACAAATGAGTGAACATCACATGAGGTTCCGATAAACCATACTGAGTGATTGTCTAGCATGTCACTAATTCAAGTGGGAGAGTGGCTGCTAGGTAAGCCACTAGCCTCCAAGCGCTTATTTCATTCATCGACCCTCGGGGTCGGTCTGGCATTAATGCTCTTTGAGCCATTCAATGCTAATAGTTGATTAGATCCAATCTTTGTTGGCTTGCGTTACACGCTAAGGCCGTCCTGACTAATGAGTCAGCGCAGTGTGACCAGTGCCCAATACCACTACTGAACCTGACTAATAAGTCACAGCTTCACAGTTGATACTAGCACCTTTGCCAAATCTGACAAATGAGTCAGTACCATGCGTAAGTGAGCAACATATGCTAAACATTCTTTATTCAATCCAAGTCCATATTAACACAACCAACATGCCTCATGAATCTCCATGCATGTCACACTTGGGGTACATTTTTCTTACCTCTGGTCCGAGCGAGAATGAATTTGAAAAACAACCCTGAGAACGATCAACCATTAGATTCCTTAGCGATTACCTAATCATAACCAATTATAATCCATTAATAAAATAAATTAATAAATGGTTCACAATCTAAAATCACACTCCCGGGATCAATCCCCCACTCTTGGGATGCTTAAAATACTCAAACGGGGCAAAGGAACCAAACCCCGAACCTTAAGGATCATTCCGAGCCCTTAAATGTGCTTGCTGAAAAATGGACTAGCGATGCAGCCCCATCAGAAGGGGCTGCAGCCCTGTGAGTGGCGCTGCAGCCCTAATAAATGGCACTGCAGCCCTATTTCCAAGTCAGAGAGCCCATCTCTGAGCCCTGAATAGCGCTGCTGCGCCCAGAACAGACCAGAAACTTTCTGGTTCATCTTCTTTGCGATTTTTCTTGAAACCAAACCCTCCAAACCAATCCAAAACCTCACCAAACACCCAATTCAACCCCTAAACCTCATCTACATCACACCCTCATCAAAACCCAATCAATCTTACACAAAAACTCCCATTGATTCCAACTATCCACACCAAAACTATAAGCTGAAAACTATAAAGTAAAACAGAGTATGGCTTGTTTTTCATGGATGAATCCTTACCTCAAATGGAATTAAAGTCCTTTTCAATGGGTGAACCGAGTCTACAACTCCCAAGCTTTGATTTCCTAGCTTGTATCTTCAAGTTGGGACCAAAAACTTCAAAGAAAGAAAGAGAGAAATGGATGTACGGGAAGGGTAATGAAGTTGCTCTGTTTTTCCTCTGTTTCTACAGCCATCCAAAGCCATATAAATCCAAACCCAAATGACTAAAATACCCCTAGGTCTTTAAAAGCTTCTAAAGCCTTCCCAAGGGCAAAGTTGGTACTTTCGTACCTATACCGTTAATCATAATTAACGCTTCCCGATTCCCGCTACTCTCAAAATTCCCAAACACCAATAATTCATGTCCCGTTACCCTTTTACTCCCGGCAACGTTCTAATCATTAAAACATCTCGAGACTCACCCCGAGCCTCGAACTTATTCCCGTTATGACTAAACCGCTACTTTAACACTTAGAGATTGTCTCATGCCAAATAGCTCGAACAAATCCACATTATAGTGTGGTCTCAAATTATATCACCAACATGCAAACAAATAATCAATTTACCCTCAACGGGCCAAATTACCATCACACCCCTGTAATTAAAAACATGGACTCACATGCATGCATTTCACATCATATTATAATATAATCAACATATACATGCATTTTATCAATTAATAACATAATTAAGCAAGTATGGCCCTCCCAGCCTACTATTCACACCGTTAAACACATCGGAGAATTTGGGGCATTACAGGAATTTTCTGATATTCACTTAATATTATCAACATAAAATTGGACATAGTCTATATGTATAATTATTCAATTCAATTATTTATTTCATTTAAAACATTTTTCAACTAAAATTGCTTTAAGGGCACTATTCCCAACAAAGGGGCCCTAGAATTTTAGTGGAATTTATTGTGTAAGGAAAAGCCAGTCGAAATCTTGGATAGAAGAGCCAAAGTCTTACAGGAATAAGACTGTCACTCTAGTGAGGATATTACAAAGAGATAGCTAGGTAAATGATTTGACTCTGAAGTTATAGTCAGATTTGCAGGATTAGTATCGTGAGACGTTTGAATAAATTTTGAGGATGAAATTTTTATAAGGAAGGGATAGTTGTAATGTCCCGAATTTGCTAATAAGGCTGAGTGCCTTGATTACTGTGTGTTTTCCCTAAAATCGGTTGTAGATGACGTGGCAAGGATTTCTCACACGTAGTTGACACGTGGAAGAAGTGCTGCTCGACTATCGACTAGAGGCACATCGATTCGCCAGGGGTTAAATTTTAGATACGACCGGGCTGGTCGTATAACTTGATTTCTTTCCTTCTTAAACTATAATCTTACAATAATTGCATTGAATATTTCTTCATTATTATCTTGATACGCGATTATTAAGGAAAGATCTGGCCCGTTGGCACATTTAACCCTCCTTGAGCCTATCAATATACATGAAATAGCTCAAGGAAGGGACTTTTGATTCCTGAATATTTTTGCTAAGACAGAGAAGAAGAGAGAGATAGAGTGCATTTATCCATCATTTTATTGTATTTCTTCCAAGGTTGGTGAAACTCAAGAAACCTAGTTCTTTGATCACTGCTTTGAGATTCAATCTTAATAATAGCACTAAGTGGATGTAGGTCATTACCATATTTCGGGGCCGAACCACTATAAATCCTTGGTGTTTTCTTCTCTTCCATTAGATCATCTTTCTTACTTGTCGTTTTATCCTTTGTCGTATATTTGATTCCATGTCGTTGGCCAAATCGTGGGTCAACACTGTGCTTGAAGGACGTAATCAGATTTATATTTGGAATTAATTGAATATATGGGTGATTATGCGATATAAATGATTTATATGATAATGTGAATATTTATGCATGTTTATGTGTATTAAATATGCATGTGGGTCTGATTTTGTAAATTAGGGCATAATTGTAATTTTTGACCCGTTGAGGGTATATTTGTATTATGTATGTGTTATGAATGAGACCCCAGTGTTATGAGGATACATTTAAGATGTATAGTCTGAGGTGATCCTAGTGAGCGGATTAGCGGAATAGTTACAACGGGGTTAAATACCCGACTTGGTGTGAGTCTAGGGGTATTTTGGGAAACCTAGTGAGTATTGAGGATTTATCGGGTAACGGGTTCTTGTTTGGTGATTAATTGGGTATGTGGGGATTAATTGGGAATTTATAGGACTACTCAAGGATTAGCAAGAAATGTGACAAATGATGGTATTGCCTTTGGGGGCATTAAAGAGAAAGTTTTGATCTAGGGGCTTTTTAGTCTTTTGCTAGCATTTGGTTGGCCTTAGTTGAGGCTATAAACCTTGAGAAGTAATCAGAAAGCTTCTCAACCTCTCCATCTCTCTTTCTCTCTCTCTTTTTTCGGTTCTCTCTTTCCCTCTTGATGTGCTTGGGCGCTTTGTGAAATTCTTGAGGAATTAGCCAGGGAATCCAAGAAACTGAAGCGAGGATTAGGATCAAGTGATAGTTTGGGATTGAATTACTATTGAGGTAAGATGTGTAACCAAATTCTGTTGTAAATTCTAAGTTTTTAAATTCCATTTTTGATGTTCTTGAGCCTCCAAACTCAAGGTAGGATTTAATGGTTCTATGGGAATTTTTCGGGTATGTTGTGGTGTTAAATTGTTGCTCTGGATGTATTTCTTGGAGTTTGTAGCTAAATTTTGGGTTAATTGTTATTTAGAGTGAATTCTGGTGCATTTGGCTCAGGGAAAAACATAGGAGAGCCCCATAATTTCTGCATTTCGGGCTTGAGCCACGGCGCTGTTCTTCAAGCGTCGTGACCCATGTACACGAGATGGCCTTGACGGGTCTCTAAAATCATATAAGTGCCACGGCACTGGCGGCGCTGGCTAGGGGCGCACTGCAGCCCGTGTCTCCCAAGAGAGTGTTGAGAAACTTATACAGGATCTGTATTTATTTTCATGTAGATCTAATATTAAACAAATTAATATGAGATAGCCTAGAACATGTTTCTAAAATCTAATTCAAAGAGAAACAAAAATAAGAATACTTACAGTATACGCAACAGAATGAAAGAGTCATTCCTTCAGTTTCTCTAACTCTTGTATCCTTTCTGTCGCAGAGTATTATCAAGAAACTGAACCGTTCTTCTAATTTCTTCACAGTCTTCCAGTGTATCCTTAGAATCACCTAAACTAGTGTGGTCAATTCTCAACACATGAGATAGATACAGAGAGAAGAAGAGAAAATAACTAAGAGGCTTAAAAAAGGACTTGTGTTTAGAGAGAATCTAAAACTATCAGAAAATCTGACTTCTGAACTTATGAACTTGTCAGAACTTGTGTTTTGACTTCTCTCTAAGCACTCATTTTATAGACTCAATTAGGCCATTTATTTTAATTAAAAAATCAATAAAATAATAGCCAATTTGAAGCCCTGGGTCGAAATTATCATGGGCTTTAGGCCAGTGAAATTTCTCATTTGATTATAAGCCCATTGGACTTAAAATCAAGACTTGTATTATTTTCTATTGATTTAACTAATTAAATAATCATTTAAATCATTTATCAAATTAATTATTTATAATTTGAACCTTGAATTAAACTTATTTATTAATTTATATACCAATTTATCTTAATTAATAAATCTTCCCTAATTTCTCTTTTCATCTCAAAATTACATAACTCTGTGAAACTATCCAAAATTGACCTGGTCAACTTTCATAATTCTAATTGATAATTAAATCAATTAATTGAGACTATCTAGATGATTTTATCCAAGGTACAATGGGGACCATAAGCCTATGAAATCAAGCTCCAATAAGTTATCATAAATCTAACAAATAAATTTACTAACTTATTAATTCCTCGTGACTCCACTATAGACTAGGAATTGCACTCTTGAATTCATAGAACACTCTATAAAAAATATAGATATGCTATTAATTATCCATTGTTACAACCATAATTGTTACTCAATCCTTTATAGATGGTCTACAATGAGATAGGACTAAAATATCGTTTTACCCCTCATTGTATTTTGTCCTCAAAACACTTCGTTCTTTGTAAATGATATTTTAGTAAACTAATTTAATTACTGAAATGAGATCTCTATCATTTCACACCTTGAACCAAACTAAAAGGAAACCATCATTTCACTTCTTCATTAAAAGCTATAGATGTTCATATCTATGAGTAATACTCCCACTCAATTATAGTACCGACTTCCCGAGATGTAATAATGGGCTAGTCCGTAGGGTAAGGTGCTAACGAACAAGTCAAAGAACTCAAATAATACAATAAGTTAGAATACTAACCACTTAGAATTGAGATTGAATTGACCTGTGGTCAATTATATGATATGACTAGAATAGATAATAACAGTATGTTTACTTATCTTATCAATTGTCAATATTGGTCCTGTCCGATGTAACAAATACATCTGATCTTATCTACTTTGCTATTGTTTTGGAAAGAACATAATACTACGATGTGTAAGTAGATCATATCGTAGATTGGCAAGTCAGTGTAATTCTTGTGCACTGACTAATCTTAGGACTAACTTATTTTGAACATATAATCATATTTATATTCCACTGTGATTACGTCACTATAAATACAATTAGCTATATGCTCAGGATTTAATAGAAGTTTATATTAAACAAATAATCATGAAAATAAAACAATTGAGCAAAGTGATTGACTAAGTAAAAAAAATGATTTCTATTCTTTTATTAACAATAAAATTGTAGAGTCCAAGAACTTTACTTAGCTAGTTAGATAGTAGTATTATAGTATTTATAGCATTATCTTTGTTACTTTGGATTTTTGGTTCAGACCGGGAGTTATTTGGACACTCATAGTAGTACTTATAGATTTTCTAAGTTTAACCTATAGTTTAAGAATATTAAGTATAACCTAAGGTTTGATTAATGTGTCTGATATTAAGGAATATATTATTATATTATAAGGTTTAGACATCAACCAATAGGATTTTAAGCATATGTTTTGAATGGTAATTAAGGATTAAGTATTTTTGAGGATTAAATTAAATAAGGGTAAAAGTTTGAATGTATAGGGTCAGTCAGCAGCTTTGAGCACGTTGAGGGCTTAGTCAAGGCTGTTTAGTCCATTCAAACTTAGCTAAAAATGTGTAAACTCGTGTTTAAATATTCTGCGTATGCCGATATATCGCAGCTATAGGGGGCGATATGTCGCAGCACGTAGATACGGAAAACACGAATCGATGCACGGTCGCCTCGGGAACAAAGGTCCAGGCGATATATCGCCTATAGGGGGCGATATATCGCCTCCACCAGCATGTTTTCAAATTCATTTGAATTCTTTTCCCTTCAGCCATTCAAACGCCTTCAACAGTCCAGCATCTTCTGAACGAGTCTTCAGCCTCTGCTGAACGATTATTCAAATGATTTTCACTTAAAAAGCCATTATTTTTATTCAAGTAAAATCAAGATATTTTCATTCCCAAACTCTATAAATAGGACCTAGTACCCAGCCATTATTCACCATTTGCTCTAAGTTCAGAGGCTGCTAGTGTTAAGTGAGTGAGAGAGTGTAAACACTTGGTTTGGGGAAAAACTATAAGCTTAAACATCATAAGCTTATCAAACACTTGGGAAGTAAGTGAGTGCTATAGTATTTCGGTGGATGTTAGATTGATCTTGCAATCTTTGAGGTAAACCCAAAACTCTAGTCCTTTCTGTGTTCTATGTTATTTCTTTCTCAAAACCTTCTACTCAGTCCCCTAACCTTATTCTTATTTTTGGTTAGGGAATCCAAGTTCTTAAGCACTTAAGTGGTGGTAAGCATATTTTCGTTTAATGGTTTAGTCTTCCTATTCTCTTTCATTTCATCTCCTTTCTTTAGACTCACCCTTGTTCATTGTGGTTTTAGGAGTGTTCCAAAAGTCCTAACTCAGTCCATTTTATCCCGGTAACTTTGGTAAGGAAAATAGGCTAGAATTAATATGTTATGTGCTTATGTTATCTATATGTTTATGTTATTAAAAGTGTTATGATATGTATATGTGTATGTAGGCTTGGGCATATGACCCATATGACTAACAAGACCCCAAATGGGTTATGGGCATATGACCTACTTAGCTAGTAGGACCCCATTAACCCCATGGGCATATGCTTGTTTAGTCTATGGGACCCCAAGTAATAATGGCCATTATAATAAGTGTATGTTATATGTATTATGTTAAGTCTTTATGTTTTCTTATGAAATTGTGTATATGACTATGTGTTAGGTTTTTCCTTGCTGGGCATTAGGCTCACTCCTTTCTGTTTATGTGCAGGAAAATAAGCTTAGAGGCGGTAAGATTCGTGATGCTTGGGAGGATGTGTATCGATGATGAATGGAGTCAAGGGGCCGAGCGTTATCGATTCGAGGATGTAGTCTCCTTTTATGTTTTTTATGGTTTTACATGTATTTTCCGCATTATTATGTAATGTCTTTTATTTTAAATCTTATTTTGTTTTAAAGACAATGGGATCCCAAAATCCTTCTTAGTATTCTGTTTCTTTGTAAATAACTCTTATTTTCAAGTTACTCAATAAATTATGGTATTTTCGTAAAATGTAAGTTTTTATGTATAGTTTCGATAATGGTCCAATTAGTCTAGATTAGTGGGTCATTACAGTTGGTATCAGAGAAAACGGTTCCTTCGCATGAAGTTCTCCTCGATACACATGCTCAAAGCTCCGAATCGGACCGCCAAGTAAGTGTTTAAGTTACAAGTTACAAGTTACTTTGTCTATGTGTATAGCTAACAACTTTAGTGTTTATGTTTCAGTTAAAAATGAATGGAGCTTTAACCTACCAAGATATCCGAGCCATTAAGGCCTTAAAAAGAATAAGGGAGCCAAGAAACACCGTAGGAGCCTTAGAAAGGATTACACGAAGGTTGCTTTTGTTTCACCAAGCAATAGGTGGCCTTCAAGAGGCTAAACAAATAATGCTAAGATCAACAGAACAATATGTATTAGTGATTAGGTTGTTTAAAGATTTCCATCCTGTAATAGCAGCCTTAGAAGAAATATGGGAAGAAATGAATGATGAGGATGAATCACCATTAGCAATGAGATACTATTTCCTCTTAGTTAGGTTCACCGCAAAATTTGAATTTCAATTCACCAAGGAGCAAAAGAATAGGATTCTCACAAACCTTCCTAGAGGGCATTTTGATGCTCATGATAATGATGACTATGAGGCTATAGATGATGATATGTTAGATGACGGATCGGATGTAGAAGATCCCGATTTTTAGATTAGTAGTTTTTATTTGTTTTATTTACTTTTATGTTATGATTGTAATAAGTGAAATTGTTTTCCAAATGAATAAACATGCTATTTGAATATCATGTGTGAGTTTGAAATTTTTTTTCACAATCATAATAAATACTAAATAAAATGAATAATGACTGAGTTCGGTGAGGGTGGATACGAATCAATGAACCTGGTTTCCTTGTTGAGAGTTAGGGGGCCTTAGTAGTGGGAACGATTTTACTGATCCCAGCCCTCCCTCAATATGGTTAACTTTGGAACAAAGATAAGTTTCGAGCCTGAGAATTAAGTCATATAGGATGATTAGAAACACACTTAGAAAATAAATATGACTTGTTTTTTTTCTAAGTATAGAAACCCACTCTAATAATAAATAAAGACCTATATAATTTTTCATAAAAAGTCATAATAAATAGGTCCGAGATATGTTTGTTTTAGAATAAGTTTTTGCCTTAGAGCCTATTAGGGTAAGTTCTAACAAGTTCTCGACTGTTAGAACTTTTGGTGAAGATGTCGCTCAGAAGATCAGCACGCACCAACGGAAACGCCTCCAACATTGTTCCAACGACCAATGATGCCCTCCAGTTCGCAGAAGAGGAGTGCGTACTACTACTAGCCGCAACGCGCCGACACCATCAGCTGACAACACCGCGGAAATCGCTAGACGGCAACAACAAGTCGAGGAACTCTTTCCGCAACAACGTCAACAGGCGCAGACTCAGCCTCAGCCTCCGCCGCAACTGCAGCCGCAGCTACAACAATGGCCCTAGCACCCCAACAAGTTGGTCCATATGGGGGATGGCCAGTGACGAACTACGCACCACATCCAGTACCAAATATGGAGTCAGTGTATGAAAGATTCCGCAAGCAGCATGCTCCAAACTTCGAAGGGACTATAGACCCCTTTGAGGCAGAAGAGTGGCTAAGGAATGTAAAACCAATTCTTACGCACATGAACCTCAGTAATACGGACCGCATATCCTGCGTCTCGTCATTACTCAGGAAGGATGCCAGAATATGGTGGGACTTAGTTCAGCAGACTAACGATGTCACCACCATGATATGGACAAGATTTGTGGAGCCGTTCCACAAGAAGTCTTACTCCTCGGCAGTCATCGCTAATGGTAGAAGAATATGCTCGTCAGTTCAACAGATTAGTCAAGTTTGCACCAGAGTTGGTCCCAACCGACTTTACGAGGTTGACCAAGAGGACTTAGACCAAAGATGGAATTAGGGGTTAAGTTAGCAAACCTGGGAACCACTACCTATGCCAATGTTCTAGAAACGGCAATCGAAATAGAAAGGATTCTGATGAATGTTAGTGAGGAGAAGAAGGATTAAACGATGGTTCCAGACCAAAGTCTTTGCATTGACCCAAGGAGGAACCCGTGCTAAGGATTTACAGGTCAGATCCTATCCTCGATAGTATATGTTCTAGAATCACTTGATTGGTAGCTGTATACTCGTAGATCTCGTTAGGAATGATAGAAAAAGTAGACAAACCTAGTGAAAGCTTTAGAACTAGGTTTGTGACCGAGTTGCCTTCGGGCAAAGTAGTTCTATCATCACGAATAGTACGAGGCGTACCGATCAAGATTGAGGACATAGAACTAGAAGGAGACCTGATAGAGCTAGTGATCAAGGACTTCGACGTAATACTAGGCATGGATCGGCTAGCACGGCATGGCGCAACGATCGACAGCAAACGCAAGAAGGTGATGTTCGAGACTCCTGACGGCCAGAAACTGTGCTTCATGGGACAAGCTTCAGGACTACGCACCCCGTTAATTCCATCTCTCAAAGCTCAGAGAATGATGGAGAAAAGATGCCAAGCGTTCTTAGCCAGCATCACGAATGTGGAGAAGGAGACATCACTCAAAGTTGGAGATGTTCGGGTTATACAAGAATTTCCAGAAGTTTTTCCCGATGACTTGCCAGGATTGCCACCAAATCGAGAAATAGACTTCACGATAGAATTAGTACCGGGCACCGAGCCTATCTCTAAGGCACCATACCGAATGGCACCTACGGAACTCAAGGAGTTAAAGACACAGCTACAAGAACTCTTAGACTCTTGGGTTTTATTAGGCCAAGCCATTCACCATGGGGAGCTCCGGTACTATTCGTGAAGAAGGACGGAAGTATGCGAATGTGCATAGACTACCGTGAGTTGAATAAAGTAACAATTAAGAACAAATACCCGCTACCTCGGATTGATGATTTGTTTGATCAACTCCGAGGGGCGACTGTATTCTCTAAGATCGATTTACGGTCCGGGTATCATCAGCTCAAGGTAAAGGGAGAAGATATTCCTAAGACAGCCTTTAGGACTCGTTATGGACATTACGAGTTCTTGGTTATGTCTTTTGGTCTTACTAATGCGCCAGCCGCGTTTATGGACTTAATGAATAGGGTCTTCAAAGACTACTTGGATAAATTCGTCGTTGTGTTCATCGACGACATTTTAATTTACTCCAAGGATGAAGTAGAGCACGAGGAACACTTGAGGACGATTTTGACGCGATTGAAGGAGCACCAACTCTACGCGAAGTTCAAGAAATGTGAGTTTTGGCTCTCACAAGTGGCGTTCCTCGGGCACATCATATCGAAAGATGGAGTTGCAGTGGATCCATCGAAGGTAGAGGCCGTGAAGGATTGGCCTAGACCAAAGAACGCGTCGGAAGTAAGAAGCTTCTTAGGGCTAGCAGGTTACTATAGAAAGTTGTAGAGGGCTTTTCTAAGATAGCCACTCCACTCACCAACCTGACCCGGAAGCAACAAAAGTTTAACTAGAATGATAAGTGTGAGGAAAGCTTCCAGTTGCTTAAGGATAAGCTTTGCTCAACACCAGTACTTAGTGTCCCAACACCCAACGACAAATTCGTTGTCTACTGTGATGCATCAAAGTTAGGATTGGGATGCGTACTGATGCAAAATGACAAGGTGATAGCCTACGCCTCACGTCAGTTAAAGGAGTATGAACAATGCTATCCAACTCACGATATGGAGTTGGCAGCGGTGGTCTTTGCATTAAAAATCTGGCGCCATTATCTTTACGGAGAACGGTGCGAGATTTATACGGACCACAAAAGTTTAAAATACTTCTTTACTCAGAAGGAGCTTAACATGAGGCAGCGCCGGTGGTTGGAATTAGTAAGGGATTACGACTGTGAAATCCTATACCACCCGAGGAAGGCAAACGTAGTTGCCGATGCACTTAGCCGAAAAGGTTATGGGAACTTAGCAGCCTTATCCGGAATAGAAAAGCCGCTACAGCAGGAGCTTATCAGTGCCTGAATATAAGTGGTTGTAGGCAAGCTGGCTAACTTGTCTATCCAATCGAATCTGCTAGAAGACATACGGAATGGTCAGAGACATGATGATTCACTAGCAACGCACATGAATGCAGTCCGAGAAGGCAAGACTACAGATTTCTCAATATCCAGTCAAGGTTTATTGAGATATAAGGATCGGGTATGCGTGCCAGACGATCAGAGTATTAAGAAGACGATCCTAGAAGAAGCGCACAGTACTCCGTACTCAGTTCATCCAGGGTCTACCAAGATGACTCATGACATCAAGGCAGTCTATTGGTGGCCAGGGATGAAGAAGGATATATCGGAGTATGTATCTAAGTGTCTGGTATGCCAGCAAGTGAAAGCAGAGCATCAGCGGCCTGCAGGATTATTGCAACCGCTTAGCATACCGGAATGGAAGTGGGACGATATAGCCATGGACTTCGTGACGGGTCTGCCAAAGACGAATAAGTAGCATGATTCCGCTTGGATAGTCATAGATAGACTAACCAAGTCGGCTCATTTTCTGCCTGTTAAGACTTCATATACGGCAGACCAATATGCAGACATCTACATCCAAGAGATTATACGATTGCATGGAATCCCTAAGACAATAGTGTCAGATAGAGGATCAGTATTTACGTCAAGATTTTGGAGAAGCTTACAGCACGCTATGGGTACTAAGTTAAGCCTTAGTACATCTTTCCATCCTCAGACAGATGGGCAGTCTGAGCGTACGATTCAGATCTTAGAGGATATGTTACGCGCATGTGTACTTGATTTCGGAGGATCATGGATCAAGTACTTACCACTGATCGAGTTCTCGTACAACAACAGCGACCAGTCGACAATCGGAATGGCACCTTATGAGTTGCTATATGGAAGAAGGTGCCGATCACCGTTGCACTGGGACGAGGTAGGAGAAAGGCAGCTTCTAGGGCCCGAAGCTGTTAGACAAGCACAAGAAGCAGTAGCGCTTATTAGACAGCGTATGCTTGCTGCTCAAAGCCGTCAGAAAAGCTATGCGGATGCCAAGCGACGCGATGTGGAGTTCCAAGTTGGGAATCAAGTCTTCCTGAAGATATCTCCTATGAAGGGTGTCAAGCGGTTCGGGAAGAAAGGCAAGCTCAGTCCCCGATTCATAGGTCCTTTATAGATATTGGACAAAGTGGGAGTAGTTGCGTATAGACTAGCCCTACCGCCTGCACTAGCCAATAGTCACAACGTGTTCCACATCTCGATGTTACGCAAGTATGTGTCAGACCCATCTCACGTCCTCAAGTACGATACAATAGCACTCCAGAAAGACTTAAGTTACTAGGAACGACCGGTTAGCATCCTAGATAGGGGGATGAAGTAGTTACGGTCCAAGAGCTTTCCTATAGTCAAAGTCCTATGGAGTAATAGTTCTGAACGAGAGGCAACGTGGGAGTTGGAGGAGGACATGCAAGGCCGGTATCCGGAATTATTTGGTAAGTAAATTTCGAGGACGAAATTCTTTTTAGTGGGGGAGAATTGTAGAGTCCAAGAACTTTACTTAGCTAGTTAGATAGTAGTATTATAGTATTTATAGCATTATCTTTGTTACTTTGGATTTTTGGTTCAGACCGGGAGTTATTTGGACACTCATAGTAGTACTTATAGATTTTCTAAGTTTAACCTATAGTTTAAGAATATTAAGTATAACCTAAGGTTTGATTAATGTGTCTGATATTAAGGAATATATTATTATATTATAAGGTTTAGACATCAACCAATAGGATTTTAAGCACATGTTTTGAATGGTAATTAAGGATTAAGTATTTTTGAGGATTAAATTAAATAAGGGTAAAAGTTTGAATGTATAGGGTCAGTCAGCAGCTTTGAGCACGTTGAGGGCTTAGTCAAGGCTGTTTAGTCCATTCAAACTTAGCTAAAAATGTGTAAACTCGTGTTTAAATATTCTGCGTATGCCGATATATCGCAGCTATAGGGGGCGATATGTCGCAGCACGTAGATACGGAAAACACGAATCGATGCACGGTCGCCTCGGGAACAAAGGTCCAGGCGATATATCGCCTATAGGGGGCGATATATCGCCTCCACCAGCATGTTTTCAAATTCATTTGAATTCTTTTCCCTTCAGCCATTCAAACGCCTTCAACAGTCCAGCATCTTCTGAACGAGTCTTCAGCCTCTGCTGAACGATTATTCAAATGATTTTCACTTAAAAAGCCATTATTTTTATTCAAGTAAAATCAAGATATTTTCATTCCCAAACTCTATAAATAGGACCTAGTACCCAGCCATTATTCACCATTTGCTCTAAGTTCAGAGGCTGCTAGTGTTAAGTGAGTGAGAGAGTGTAAACACTTGGTTTGGGGAAAAACTATAAGCTTAAACATCATAAGCTTATCAAACACTTGGGAAGTAAGTGAGTGCTATAGTATTTCGGTGGATGTTAGATTGATCTTGCAATCTTTGAGGTAAACCCAAAACTCTAGTCCTTTCTGTGTTCTATGTTATTTCTTTCTCAAAACCTTCTACTCAGTCCCCTAACCTTATTCTTATTTTTGGTTAGGGAATCCAAGTTCTTAAGCACTTAAGTGGTGGTAAGCATATTTTCGTTTAATGGTTTAGTCTTCCTATTCTCTTTCATTTCATCTCCTTTCTTTAGACTCACCCTTGTTCATTGTGGTTTTAGGAGTGTTCCAAAAGTCCTAACTCAGTCCATTTTATCCCGGTAACTTTGGTAAGGAAAATAGGCTAGAATTAATATGTTATGTGCTTATGTTATCTATATGTTTATGTTATTAAAAGTGTTATGATATGTATATGTGTATGTAGGCTTGGGCATATGACCCATATGACTAACAAGACCCCAAATGGGTTATGGGCATATGACCTACTTAGCTAGTAGGACCCCATTAACCCCATGGGCATATGCTTGTTTAGTCTATGGGACCCCAAGTAATAATGGCCATTATAATAAGTGTATGTTATATGTATTATGTTAAGTCTTTATGTTTTCTTATGAAATTGTGTATATGACTATGTGTTAGGTTTTTCCTTGCTGGGCATTAGGCTCACTCCTTTCTGTTTATGTGCAGGAAAATAAGCTTAGAGGCGGTAAGATTCGTGATGCTTGGGAGGATGTGTATCGATGATGAATGGAGTCAAGGGGCCGAGCGTTATCGATTCGAGGATGTAGTCTCCTTTTATGTTTTTTATGGTTTTACATGTATTTTCCGCATTATTATGTAATGTCTTTTATTTTAAATCTTATTTTGTTTTAAAGACAATGGGATCCCAAAATCCTTCTTAGTATTCTGTTTCTTTGTAAATAACTCTTATTTTCAAGTTACTCAATAAATTATGGTATTTTCGTAAAATGTAAGTTTTTATGTATAGTTTCGATAATGGTCCAATTAGTCTAGATTAGTGGGTCATTACAAAAATGAGATTACAAAGAATTTGGATTTTAATTAGGGCATAAAACCCCAACAGAGAGAGCCCTGAGCTCTCTGACTTGTAGAGGGCTAGGACGCTTGCTAGGGGTGCTGCTGCTCAAATAGGGAACATTGGCCAATTAAGGTTTTTAAGCTCGGGAAGGATTCTACTACCCGATTTAATAGAATTCTAGATCCCGAAGGCTAGAAATATACCTTGAAACTCTTTAATAGTCTAAGTGAATGATGATTATCCATTATTGCTTTGTGACTAGGTTATACCGCTAGGGCTCAAGGATAGGGATCGTGCTCAGGATTTCCATACCATATCTTCTTGTGACTCAAGGTAAGAAAACTGTCTATGCACATTGAGCAGGGCATGGCCCGATTATTTGTGGTTCTATTGTGCTTAGTGATATGTGTAAATGCTTGTAATTATTATGTCATATGTTTTTGTGACTTAGTGGCAAGAGTCGGGATCGGCAAGGGCTGGGATCAGCAAGGGTTGGGATCGGCAATAAGCATGTTGAATGCAGTCCACCATGGCAAAGACAACTAAGGGTGTCGTACTCACCCGCTCGGTTAAGACCGTGAACTTGGTGCTTGGTAACTCATCTTGACTGGCTTAGGCCGCTGCTGTAAATTTTAATGGAAACTTGTGGATTGTCTGTTGTGTTTGATTAGATATGAATTTATTGAAATAGATTATTATATGCTATCCTGGTGAAGTTTTCTTGCTAGGCCATGGCTCACTGGTGCTCTATGGTGCAAATAAGGTCAAGGAAAATGTCGATCAACCATGAGTTGGAGGGCATGGAAGTTCAAATATTTTATATGGAAGTTTTATTAAATGGTTCTTTGTTTTAATTTAATTAGCCTTTTGGGTCTAACACCTCGATTAGAGAGTCAAATACACATTTTAAAACCACATGGTAATGGATCTAGGGTAGTAGGGCGTTACAACTTGGTGTCAAATCGTGCCATGGGTTATGGTTCCTGGGCATTGAACGAACATGTATGCTCGTTTCTAGAGACAAGCTCGACTAAGGGTTAGTCGGTATTAAGTGACATATTTCTCTAATTTCTTATCTGGATTGCCCTATATGTATGTGATATAAAGTGCATGATGTGTGTATAATGCTAGGACATGGCCCCTTGAATGTTATATGATTATGCTATGTGCATATTATATTGGTTTTCTATTTTTGATTGATTGGCTCAACCTGAGGGTGGGAACAAAAGGGAACAACTGTATGAAAGATTCCAAAAGCATTATCCTCCTATTTTCGAGGGAGGCCTAGATCTGTTTAGAGTTGAAGAATGGATGGGGATGGCTAGCTCCACCCTTAACTATGTGGGAATGGTAGGCAATTATAGAGTGGCTTGTGCCACATATATGCTGTGGGAGGATGCCTGAACGGGGAAGGAAGTGGTATCCCAGACCCGAAATGTTGTCATGATGGGTTGGGAAGAATTCAGACAATTGCTCAACGAAAGGTATTACTGTGACATAGTTCGAATTGGGAAGACCAGGGAGTCAACATGTGCCATGACCTTCTAGTGTGATGTCAGGGGAAGCCAAAACGTCTTCCCTTGAAGACCTTTTTGAATTACTCCTACGTCTAAGTCTCCATTGTCTGAGGACGAGTAAAGACTTGGTGGGCAAATGTTGTCTGTGTTTTCACCATCAGACGCATGAAAATTAGGAATAATTAGTGACAAGGTAAGTCATGAGGTTCTCGGAGTCCACGTCTCGAGGTATGCCCTCGTGGCTAGGATGTCTCCAGGTGAGCCCACGTCCCGAGCACATCCTAAGCTAGTCTCCAGGTCATGGATGTCTCCAAGTGAGGCCATGCCCCGAGGTCTGTTATCGAGGTGAGGATGTCTCCATATGAGGCCACATCCTAAGAGGCTTTCTTTACTCCTCCATCTCCCTAGTCTAGGATTCTGGTCCTCAGACCTGGAATGGCTGCCAGGTGTCAGTGACTACGGTTATGGGCCATCAAAAGATCATATGACAACTTTAGGTGAGCCTCGATTTGTGGTGTCGAGTTCGTACCCTCGACAATCCACATTTCCTACAATGCCGCCTAACATGGGCAGACGCGCGCCGCACCCTGACAGTTAGAGATATCTTCCCCATAACTTTTCTGCAATGGGCCCCATGAAATCTTTCTGGGTTGTAGTCTCTATTTAGTGCAAGGATTTTTTTATTAATTCAACATTAACACCCCAGAAAGAGGGAATTGGTATTAATGATAGATGATTAACATTAATGACCACAACCTCTATAAATAGGGCTGGGGTATCTCCTTGTAAAGGGTTCAAATTTTTAGGGAGAGAAACTCTGTAACTCATTGCAATATATACGCTGCCTGAGAACTACCATTTAAGCTTGCTCAAACAAGCTTCAAGCGTACTAAATACCAGAGACTCGTGGACTAGGGCTCATTTATATCATGAACCACTTATAACCCTTGTGTTCTTTCCTATTATTTTCTTGAAACTCTCAAATTAGGTTGATAGCGAAAAAGGAAGTCAACAATAAACATGTTCAATAACTGGGGCTTAAGTTCTAATCACAACCTGGGTGCAGTTTTCTTACCTCACGTCTTGTGGGAATAATGGTACGACCCCGATCATATTCCTTCCCCAAGCCTTGCGCTATACCTATTCACAACCATAAACAATATTTTCGTCAAGATCTAATTCCAATTACTAAATTTGAGACCAATTCCAAGCTCTCAAGACCTCTAATTCCACCAAACGAGGTGGTGGAATCGTCTCCTCAGCCTTGAAAATGACTCATGCTGAAATGGGCATAGGGTAGGGGAGCCCAAAACAAGGGCAGAGGTGCCCAAGCTTCCCCCTGCATAGCATAGGGTGCCCAAAACAAGGGTACGGGTGCCCAACAAGTCAGAGGCTCCCCTAACTCTCCCTCGCATAATGCAGGGCACCCAAACCAAGAGCAAGGGTGCTAAGTCGCGGACCCTGAATTCCAGGTTGCATTTTCTACGATTTCTCCAACCCAATTTCACCCATAACCGACCTAAGACTTCCAAAGATCATCAAACCAAGTTTCCTAACCCAATTGAAAACTAATTTGACCACATAGCACATAAAATTACAACTATGCCCTTAATGGGTCAATATTACAAAAAAAATCCCTTTATAATGAAGACAGGCCCATAAGCATATTTAATTCACATAAACATGCATAATCACAAATATTGTTATCCCAAAAATCAGAAGTGAATGACATGGCAGGCATTAATTACATGTGGCTGACACCTGGCAGAATCTGTGCTTGACTATCGACCAGGAAAACACCCAGTGTCACGCGACCAGTTTCTTCATACGACCAGCCTGGTTGTATGCGCATTATACGCAGAGGAGATCTTAGGTAGTTAAGATGAATTCCGAAATTATCTCCCATGATTTCCTAAGTATCCGACTATTTAGGAAAGAATATCTGTAACAAATAAATGTAAATCTTCCCTAAGCATATAAATAGAAGAAGAGGGCTCAGGGAAGAGGATCCGAGACTTTTTCTTTTGAGCAAAAAAGGTCATTTAAGATAAAAGAGAGATTACACTAGAATAATTGTATTTTTCTTCTTCAAAGGTTAGTGAAACTCATTGAACCCTAGTTCTTTGATCACCCCTTTGGATCTTATTTCAATAACAATTCAAGTGGACGTAGGTTATTACCAGATCTTGGGGCCGAACCACTATAAACTCTTGTGTTCTTATTATTTTCGTCATCACGTTCTTTCCAACGTTCTTATCCACGTCAAGCATATTCTGACTCCGTGTCAGTTGGCCAAAATCTGGGTCAACAAATACATAGTCAATTAAAATCTCTTAAATGAAATTATGTCCTCCTGGCACCCTAATCAAGGCACTATGCCTTATTAGGAATTTTGGGATGCTACATTTTTGGACAACAAATCTACATTTTTGTCAAGCCTTGTCACTTTTGTGTTTAACAAAAAATCATAGCTTTGTGATTTTGTGTTTGAATGTTGTTCTTCAAGAAAGGTCCACTCTACACCTTGATTTTTTTGTGTTAATGTAATTTGTGCTTATGTACCTATATTGTTATATTACTTTTTATTTATGCTTTGAGTTGTTATACAAAACCAAGGTCGGTTGAGCCTATTCTCCAACAATAATTAATAAAGATTTATTATAAAGCTCATAACTAAAGAGTGTTGAATAAAACAATAAATATACAACAAACTAATAAATTTTTAGCAAAACAATAAAATTACAACAAACTAATAACAAAGAAAAATTGTGATACAGAAGTAAAGATTTTGATCAAGAAAGAATATCTTTAGGTTGATGCAGAAACATAATAATTTTTCTAGATATTATGCAAATTATACTATGGAAATATATATGTTTTAAGTTTAAATGTAGTAAAATTGAAAAAATATATATAGATTAAAAAATTAATATATATAATGATGTGGTACGGTACAGTTTAAACTACATTTATAAAATTCAAAACCGCAAACAACACCGCACCACGCAGTTTGGCAATAATACAAACCACACCGTGAAGGGTTCCAAACTACAAATTGTGGTGCAGTGTGGGCGGTTTGATGAACACCCCTAGTAATGAACTACGTCTACTTGCACTTTTATTAATTATAAAGGTCTCAAAATAAAGATCAGAAGAACAAGATTCAACTAAGTTTCGCAAGCCTGAGAGGGAATACAATTTGACATAGTTTTTGTATGCAAAGTGCACATGAGAAAATAATGAATGTGAGAGATCTCTATTTATAGAGTCCCGTAGTGGGCCATGGACCATACAAGCATGAAAAGGGCCCCTACACCCACAATGTGGGTTTGTTACAACTAACTATATAATAACACAGTATCAAGAACTATATTTAAATAACAGTTACATAATGTAGAGTCCAAGAACTTTACTTAGCTAGTTAGATAGTAGTATTATAGTAATTATAGTATTATCTTTATGACTGTGGATTTTTGGTTCAGACCGGGAATTATTTGGACACCCATAGTAGTACTTGTAGATTTTCTAAGTTTAACCTATAGTTTAAGAATATTGATGTTAACCTAAGGTTTGATTAATATGACTGATATTAAGGATAATATTTATTATACTATAAGGTTTAGATAACAACCAATAGGATTTTTAAGCACATGTTATGTATGGATGATTAAGGATTAAGTATTTTGAGGATTAAATTTAATAAGGGTAAAGTTTGAATGCTCTAAGGTCAGTCAGCAGCTTTGAATACGTTTAAGGGCTTAGTCAAGGCTGTTTACTCCATTCAAACTTAGCTAAAAATGTGTAATTTTGTGTTTAAATAATCAGCGTGTGCCGACATATCGCAGCTATAGGGGGCGATATATCGCAGCACGTAGATACGGAAAACACGAAACGATGCACGACTGCCTCGGGCATACTGGCCCAGGCGAGATATCGCCTACAGGGGGCGATATATCGCCCCTCTCAGCTTATTTTGAAAGTTTTTGAATTCTTTTTCCATTCAGCCATTCAACCTCTTGATAAGTTCAGCACCTTTTTGAACAAGTCTTCAGTCTCTGCTGAACGATTATTCAAATTATTTTCACCTAAAAAGCCATTATTTTTATTCAAGTGAAATTAAGATCCTTTCATTCCTAAACTCTATAAATAGGACCTAGTACCCAGCCATTATTCACCTTTTACTCTAAGTTCAGAGGCTGCAAGTTGCTAGGTGAGTGTGAGGGTGTAAACACTTGGGTGGGGAAATCATAAGCTTATCAAACACTTGGGAAGTAAGGTTCTATAGTGTTTCGGTTCGAGGATTAGATTGGTCTACAAGTCTTCAAGGTATTTCTACACCTTAGTATTATTTTATTTTAAGTTCTCATAGTCTTTTACTCAGCCTCTAACCTTAATCTTTATTTTGGTTAGGAAATCTAAGAACTTGCACATAAGTTTTTGGTAAGTATGTTTCTAAATGGTTTAGTCCTTCCATTCCTTTTATTTCCTTTTCTTCATTAAACTCACCCTTTCATAATGGTTTTAGGGGTGTTCCAAAGTCCCAGCGCTGTCCTCTTATCCCGGTATTTTGGTAAGGAAAATAGGATAGAAATTCATATGTTATATGTTTTATATGTTATCTTATGTTTCTTATGTTATAATAAGTGTTATGATATGTATGTTTGTAGGCTTGGGCATATGACCCATATGACTAACAAGACCCCAAATAGATTATGGGCATATGACCTGCTTAGCTAGTAGGACCCCACTAATCTCATGGGCATATGACTTGTTTAGTCTATGGGACCCCAAGTAATAATGGCCATTATAGTATGTGTATGATATAAGTATAATGTTATGTTATGTTTTTTTTATGTTTCTTATGAAATTTATGTATATGAAATATGTGTTAGATTTTCCTTGCTGGGCATTAGGCTCATTCCTTTTTGTTTATATGTGCAGGAAAATAGCTATAGTGGCGGTAAGGTTCGTGGATTCTTGGGGAATGTGTATCGGTGGTGAATGGATTCAAGGAGTCAAGAGTTTGATTTTCGAGGATGTAGTCTTGTTTTATGGTTTTACATGTATTTTTCCGCACTTGCTATGTAACTCCTTTTATTTTAAATTATGTTTTGTTTTTAAGACAATGGGATCCCATATCCTACTTGATATTTTATGAAAGTAACTCTTATTTCTACAAGTTTCTAATAAAGTTATGGTATTTTCGCAAATGTAAGTTTTATTAAGGATTTGTATGTATAGTTTCGTTAATGATCCAAAAGTCTAGAGTAGGTGGGTCATTACACATAAATATCCCACAAGATTCGGGTCATTCTGGTCGAGCAAACTGTCCTTCTACCATGTCTTCTTTCTAGCAACTTATATGATCAGCGTGGCATCGATTAGGTCCTTGTTGTCAACTAGTTCCTTCCGATCAAAGATCTTTAAGTGGTAATCTTTAATATCTTTATCAAATAAGGGTAGCTTCTTTTCCTATGGTTGAGTACAATCCACCAACATAAGTGTTTAACCGAATTTTGGACTCAGTCACATGGCATTTGAAGAAGACACGTGGCATTAAAACAACATCAAACCCTGAGAGCTGGTCGAAAGGAGAAAGCTGCTCATGGAAGACATACCAACACAAGGAGTCATAATTTGCTTGGTCCAAGTCTCCTGGTTGAGAAGGAGCAAGTAAGCACTATCCATTAAATTTGTTCAAATTACAAGACAATTTCACAAAAGGATCCAAATTTCACGAGATATCGTGAAATATCCCAAGACATTTTTGTAATTGATATTTGAATGAGTGTTTTCCTGTATTATCTGAATTTGTAATTAGTTGTAACAATCTCACACTACACGTGTAGGGCCTAGATTAATTTGTAAGGGCACATAGCCCAATAAGGGACTCTATAAATAGAGGTCTCTCTAAGTCCTTATAAAAAAAAGGTTCGAATTAGAAGTGTAATTTGTGTGCACATTACATATAAAACCCTACCGAATTGTATTCTCTCTTAGGCTTAAGAAGCCTAGTTGAACCCTATTTATTTGTTATCTTTAGTATGGGACCTCTTTCATTAATAAAAGTCCAAGTGGATGTAGGTTATTACCAACTCTTGGGCCGAACCACTATTAATATTTTGTGTCGTTTACTCGATTTCAGTTCTTTAAATTTATTTTCGTTGTTCATATTGACTTAGTGTCATTGACAAAAATGTTGGTCAACATTTTGGTGCTTTCATTGAGAGCTGAAATCCCAGATCCCACTTCGTTAGATCCATGTGAAGCAATGGCTATCACTACTAGAATCCATAGTCATGAACCGCAAGGGGGAAAACCTAACTCTGTCCATTCTGATCGACCCTCAAGCAGTTAGATCCATCATTTTCACCCCACTAATCAATTTCATCCCCTTGGAAACCTACCTCCACCAGCCACATTTGGGCATGATGAGTCCCATGTGGATTTATGAGAAGAATCGTACCTCGACCTTGAACAACTGAAATGGGCAGTGGGGAAGATGTAGGAAACATTCATTGCCATGCATGAGAGTTAGGCAGTGGCTCAAGAGGCTATATTTGAAACCCTCAATAAAGAAAGATAAGATTGTCAAGCCTGGTTAGATCAAAGGCAACGAACCCTGAGGCTCGACAAGAGGAAGGTGACCGTCGTAATGCTGAGGCGGCAAGGTTCCTAGAGGCCATCTTGTCATAGAATCAAGCAGCGAGGACCCAACTAGTGAATCCTCAGCCTGAGAACATTGGTCAGGCAAATCCTAAATCCCAATGACCAGATGTTCGAGCTCCAAGACCTCTACAACCATCACGGTCTCAGGACCAAGTAGTCCCCACTAGGAAAACTTGGAGTCAACGCTCAAATAGAGGGGCTCATCCCAGGGTACAACGAACTCTTCGTAAAGACAAGCAAGTGATTCCAAACATTGAGCAAGGCTGTGCCAGACAAGTGTCTGGTACTGGAAGGCCTGCTAACGAACAACCAAGGCGTGCAACCTCATGGGAAGGCCAACCTCCTAATACTAAAGATGGTTAGCAATTTTGAACACCAAGGAATGAAAGACCTGCTAGCCAGAACCGAGGCCAGCCATCTCGACATGCTAGATACAATTATGATCATCCTCATAGAAGAAATAGAAGGAAGAATGATATGGAAGTCGTAACACTTATCAAACATCATACATAGACGATTATGATAATGACGAGGGGGATAGTCGATACTACCATTCCCGTGATTATCAATAACGACATTGCAACAATGGGCACATAAGAGGACAATTTGTTTCGCTAAGACCACCTGGGCCTCAAGATATTCCACCTAGGGAAAATGTGCAGCTTGAAGGACCATATGTCTGACCAAGGTAGCAAGAGCCAGCAAAATGTCCAGAAAGACCACTTCATGGCCCTCCTCGAGCAGATAGTCAGAATGCAGGGGGCAGCTCAGAGGAGGAAGTGTCTTTGATAGACTTAGGAACAGAGGGTCTGACCTGCAGGATGTCCTCGAACAGCTCCAAGAAGGCAATGGTTCCAATGTTGCAGGACCGGTTGCACTAGCAATCCCACCTACACCATAAGGATGAGCCGCAACAATCCCAATCGCTTCTCCAACAACAGTGCCACTAGTTTCCCCCAATCTAAGCACAACTAGATGCCCTGACACAAATAGTTCAAGAGCTAACAACTCTTAAACTTACTGATATAGATTTAGAGTGGAGAAGATGGTCTCCTTTCTCTAACCGAATAAATGCTCTTACCATTCCACCCAAGTTCAAGATGCCAACTTGGAATATGTATACTGGAAAAAAAGATCCCATCTCACATGTCAATAACTTTGAAATACAAATAGATCTTCAAGAGGTGAGAGATGATGTTCATCGCAGGATCTTCCCTAAAACTCTAGCTAACTCTTCTCAACAATGGTTCTTTAAACTAGAGTCTGGAACCATTACGTACTGGGATACATTTGTGAGGCTTTTCTACTCACAATTCTTTGTTGTTGGTATCCCACCAACCAACCTCAACGACCTTATGGACATCAAGCAAGGGCCTAATGAACCTCTTAAGGATTATGTACATTGATTCATGTAGGAAATGCAAGGTTAAAAATGCGCAGTGATGATGGAAAGCTGATGGCGATCATAGCTGGGATTCAAGTAAAAGGTCCCCTATGGACTTATCTCAGACAAAAGACCATCTACTTAACTAGAGAATTTCTAAATCGAACAGATGAGTTCATTAAGCTAGAAAAGACTATTTGAAGAGAAGATCGACCCAACCAAGCAGGCACCAATACTGCCCCAACCAAAAATACTGGTACATCTAACCAAAACCAGACAATGAATGGTAATGGTAGTAAGAAAATCCAGAATGGTGTCAAATGAAGTAATAATTCCAAGGGTGGCAACAATAATGATAGCAAACGAACAAAAACCAATGATAAACCATGAGAGTACAATCCTCATTTCACCACCTATTCTACGCTCTTGGGGTCACGAGTAGAAGTATTTTGAGAAACACAGGCTGAAGTGCCTTACAGGAAGCCAAATCCTATTAAGAAAGATATAAGTAGGAGAGACACAAAAAAAGTTCTGTCATTTTCATAACAACAAGAGACATGACACCAATGAGTGTAACAAATTCAAGGATGAAATCGAATTTCTCATCCACCAAAATCACCAGGCCATGAGAAGGTATGTTCAACACCTTGCCTAACAAAATTAGGCTTCTACACCTAATATGGATTCATCAGCACAACCATTACAACCGACCTCTATAGCTGGTCGATTAGACATGATCTATGAAGGACCACACTTGGCCAGTGAAACTAGAAAGGCGCTATAACGTTATGCTTAGACACTTTGCCACATACTAAAAGATGAGGTGTTGGTCATCAAGGAGTGTACTCCCAAAATGCCTAAGTATGAATGCCCATAATATTCACCGAGGATGATACCGCGCATGTCAACTTCCCACACAACAACCCTTTGGTAATAGATGCCCAGAGTTCAAACATGATCGTTGCTAGAACAATGATAGATAATGGCTCCTTCGTAAACATCCTCTTCAAAACTACCCTTGAATGAATGAAGTTATATGTATGAGATTTGGATCCATGCACACAGACCCTATATGGTTTTACTAAAGAAGGAATGGCTCCAGCTAGAACAATAAAACTAGCAGTGACTGTGGAAATTGAACCAAAAAACAATACTGTCATGGCCAAGTTTTTGGTAGTCGACACTCCCTCGGCTTTCAGTGCCTTAACTGGAAGACAAATATTGATCGACCTAAGAGCCATTACATCCATATTCCACTTAATGATGAAATTTCCCACTAAAGCCAGAATCGGGAGTGCGAAGGGAAAGCAGAGAGAGGCTCGAGAGTGCTATAACTCCTCCATCACAACTGCTGAAAAAGATTTGGCAATGACTAGCATGATATTTGCTGGACCAGTAGAGAGCAAGCCAACATCAGTGATGAGAGTAAGCACCATTGGAGAACAAGACACTTTGTCCTTGAATAAACTGAACAGCTCAAAATAGGGAGTTGCCCAAAGCGAAGAAGAATATCTTGATCCTTGCTTTGGGGACTTTGATACTGGAGTGGGACCAATTGAAGACCTGGAGGAAGTTTCACTCAACCAAGACGAACTGACCAGAAGAGTAAAAAATGGGAAAAACTTATCTAAAGAAGTCAAGTATGAACTTATAAGTTTTTTAAGAAATGATCAAAAAGTATTCGCCTGGTCGCATAAGTACATGGACGGCATTAATCCCACTGTTATCAACCATGCCTTGAATATAGACAAGAATAACTTCAAAGCAGTTTAACAAAAAAGAAGGCTGCTCGATAAATAAAGATCTAAGGCTTTAAAAGAAGAAGTTGAAAGGCTAAAAGAAAATTGATTCATAAGAGAAGATTTCTGTCTAGAGTGGGCATCTAATCTTATCCTAGTACCAAATCCCAATGGAAAGTGGAGAACTTGTGTGGACTTCACCGATTTAAACAAGGCTTGTCCCAAAGATTATTTTCCTCTACCAAGAATTTACCAACTAGTCGATGCTACCGCAGGACATGAAAACCTTACATTTATGGATGCCTACTTGGGGTACAATCAAATCACCATGCACCCTCTCGACGAGGAACATACCAGCTTTAAAACAAACAAAGGCTTATACTGTTACAAAGTAATTCCTTTTGGAATCAAAATTGCTGGCACAACGTACCAACGATTGGTAAATATGATGTTCAAGAATCATATAGGAAACAACATGGAAATCTACGTCGATATGATATGTTGTTAAAGTGAAAAAAGGCTAGGGTGCATGTAGCAGATCTAGCAGAATGGTTCACCATTATCTTTAGCTTATGAATATGAAGCTATGGTACATGTAACGACCCAAAGTTGCTAATATGGCTTAGTGCCTTGATTAGCGTGTCGGGAGGGCATAATTGGATATATGAGTGTTTAAGTGTTTAAATGCGTGACTATGTTGCATGTGACTTATATGATTATGTGAATATAATATATGCATGTTTATGAGTATTAGATATGCATGTTGGCCCATTACTGCTTATAAGGGCATATTTGTAATTTTGGCCCGTTAATGGCATAAATGTGATTATATGTGATAAATGGTTGAGACCACATTATTATGTGGATATATTTGCAGTATATGGCTCGAGATGGTCCTAGTGAGCAGATTAGCGAAATAGTCACAGCGAGATTTAATACCCAGCTCGGGGGGAGCCTAGGGATATTTTGGGATTCATTAAGTATTGAATAGGTATTTGGTAATTAATTAGACATGACGAGATTAACTGGTAAATGGTAGGAACACTTGAGGAGTTAGCGAGAATTGAGAGAAAGACCATTTTACCCTTGGGGTCTATTAAGGGGCTGGGAAAACTTGAGGGGTATTTTAGTCTTTTTAGGTAAGGGGTTTGGTCAGCTGGGTCTTAGGAAACAAGCATAACCCTCTTGAAGCATTCATAATTTTCTCTCCCTTTTCCCACACGTTCTGACTCTCACTAGAGGACCTAAGTGAACTTGAAGAAAGTGAAGGAGACTAAGCTGAGAATCTAGCTGAACTTGAGCTAAGAACTTTGGGGAATTAAGCTGGGATTAGTCAGAAGGTTGCTGAGGAGACCAAGTTCTTGATTGTGGAATTCCATCTTGTTCTTCAGCTGGAATTTAAATTAATAGGTTGAACTTAACTGGATCTTTGAGAGATATTTGGTAGCTAATTTGGGGTGGTAACTCAATAGAATTTGTGATGATTTAGTGTACCTAAACTTGTAATTGAGAGTCCTAGAATTGTTCCTGAAATTGGTATGGATTTGGGAGTATGGTTAGATGGATTTTTGAGGTTGTGGCTGGGTTGAATGCTGAGGAAACCCAGAGAATTCTGGGTTCACGGGGGCGTGCTGTGACCCAGCTCATGGACGTCGTGCTCTGCGTGCCCAGAATGCCCTTGGAGGGCTTGATGACTTGAGGGCGCACCGCGACCCTAGGGGGAAAGTCGCGGTGCACCTCCCCCAAGAAGCGTGAGGATGCGCTGTGACCCTTAGGGCCAGGTCGCGGCCCGCCTAGACAACTTTCACCTAGGATAAGTTTTAGGTTCGGGGAGGCTTGGGGATTCGAACCTAGGCGCTCGTGACGAATTCTATTACCCGGTTTAGTAGAATTTGAGGTCCTGAAGGCTAGATTTTGTTTCCTAAACATTTATTTGAATTAGTACTTGATGTTTACCCATTGGCATTGTGGCTAGGATTATCGCTAAGGCTCAAGACTGAGGATCGTGCTCGGGACCGCTCTGAATTCTCCGCTCGGGATTCGAGGTAAGAAAAATTCACCCATGTGGTTGTCTTTGGGACTGAGATTCCCTGTAATTGAATATCTACATTTTGTGAGATATATATCTATTATGTGGAATAAGAAAGTATCACCTAAGGGTACCGGGGCTTCTGATAAGCGTATTGAACGTAGCTCGGCCAATGTGAGCCAGGGTGAGCTAAATAATCAGAGGACTCAGCCAAACTGAGCCGACGTCGGCTAAATAATCAGAGGACTCGGCCTAAGTGAGCCAGGGTTAGCTAAATAATTAGACGACTCGGTCTAAGCGAGCTGGGGTCAGCTAAATAAACAGAGCGCTCGGCCTAAGAGCGCTGACCCTGAACATTTGTGTTACTGGTTAAAATGTATGCTTAAGAATACATGTTTGCTGTTGTTTAGCCTAATGCTTATACTCTGCTGAATAACTGAATTAGTTGGATTAATGTTGATTAAATATTACTATTGCTATATGTGTTTGATGTTATGGTTGTCTTGCCGGGCCTTGGCTCACGGGTGCTACGCAGTATAGGGAAAGGCAAAGGGAAATTGGACCAACCATGAGTTGGAGAACTCTTGGGGTGGAGTGTACATAGTCAGCTGCTCGACCGCCACGGCCGAGGGATAGTTATAGGGACAGAGCTCTAAAATTTGTATTTTTCCATTAGACTGGCTTTTGTTGTATTACCTTTTGGAGTTTGTATTTACCACATATACCCTTTTTTTTTTTGGGATCCCATGTATCAGACATCTATTTTAATGAAAATTAACCGTTTATAATCAAAATCTTTTAACCCTAACCTGATAGTTGACTTTAGGAACACGTTTATGTTCAAACGACTTGACTAGCAAGTCTTGCACTATTTTAAAATACACAGTGTAATAGTCTTGGTTATCCAGGGCCTTACAACTTGGTATCAAATTCGTCTAGTTTTAAGGGTTCCTGAAGAATGGTTAGGCATGTTCACTCGCCACTAAAGACAAGCTCAACTCAGGTGTGATTACATGCTTAAATGTTTGAATGAAATATAAATGCTTTGTTGCATGATTAATGAGGAGCATGAGATACTAATAGGGGCTGACCCTTTACTGCTGTGTGATTATGATGAGGCATGCTTATTAGCATTATTGTTGCATGTATATGAATGTTTAAATGCTTATTTGCATCTTGATTGCACATTGCTGGTTGAGTTTCAATGATGGACTATGGAAAGAATGCTAACCTGTCATCATTGCCTGACTGTCGAGTCATTGATTGCAGATAAACTTGGATAACTATGCATCTAAGGCGATCAATACAACTAGCTGGTACATGGGTCGAGGCTCAAGATGATGAGGAGGGCCAGAACCCTTCACCAGTCCCTGAGAACTGGCAACAGATATTTGCTGATATCTAAGCTCAGTTACAAAGTAAGGAAGAGCATATTCGTCTCTTAAGACAGTAGGCTCCGTCATGGAGTGCTGCACCTATTGTGCCACCTGTTGTGGCACCAGTTGTACAACCACTGGAGGTTGGGAGCAGGTGGGAGCCACTTTATGAACATTTTAGAAAGCATCACTCTCCAACCTTCGAGGGAGGACTAGATCCACTGAAGGCTGAACAATGGATGAGTATGATTACCTCCATCCTGGATTTTATGAGGGTGGAAGGTCATGACAGGGTGGTCTGTGCCACCTATAAGCTTAGAGAGGATGCCCGTATTTGGTGGGAGGCGGAATCACAGACTCAGGACATTAGTGTAATGAGCTGGGGTGGGTTCAAAGACTTGTTCAGCCAGAAATATTATAATGTTGTCGTCAGGGCAGTGAAGGTGAATGAGTTTGTTAGGTTGGTGCAGGGCAGTATAACAGTTACTAAGTATGCCCTGAAGTTTGACAGGCTTGCTATGATAGCCCGTGACATGAGGATCACATGAGTACCTAGGGGAATGAATTATGACCAGGCTATTGAGAAGGCTCTTACTGCTAAAGAGGCAGAGAATAAGATTTGGAGGGAGAACGCTGCGAGATGGGATGTTCGTAGGGTAGTGCGTCCATACACAGGTTCTGGTAGGGATGAAGCCCCCAATGATTTGAAGAGGAAGACCCTTGACACTTTGACCACTACTGGACCTAATAGGAGGCGTTGAGGTGATCAAGGTGGCCGCCAGGGAGGCGGTGAGACATGGAGAAGTTATCTAGAGTGCACGAGATGCAGGAAGCGCCATCCGGGCGAATGTTGAGAAAAGGCTTGTTATTTGTACGGGGTGGTGGGACACCTCAAGAAGGATATCCAAACAGCAAATAAAGAGGAACCATGGAAGGAGGATAGCTTGACTCCAGCTCGAGTGTTCACCTTAACGCAGTCAAAGGCCAAGGCTAGTCCTTCGGTAGTGACAGGTCAGCTTTTTAGCGCTGGTTCTTCATATAATGTATTAATTTACTCTAGTGCTACACATTCATTTGTTTCTAGTAAGGTAATTGATAGATTGTGTAGACCTAGTAAGTATTACATTGCGAGGTTTGGGACTATACTGCCTACAAGGGAACTGGTAGTTTCTAGGAGATGGATTAGAGCACTGCCAGTGATGATAGATAGCAGGGAACTATAAGTAGATTTGATCGAGTTGAGTATGGATGATTTTGATATGATTCTAGGGATGGATTGGCTGGTCAGATATGGGTCTACTACAGATTGCACGAAGAAGAAGGTGACCTTTGAGCCTGAGGGTGAGGATCCCTTTGTGTTCGTGGGTGGTGTGCATGGACCCGCATACCCATGATATCAGCATTGAGGTCTAGGGGACCTATTACAGGGAGGTTGTATAGGTTTTCTAGCTAGCGTGGTGGATACCACCAGAGTTATGCCAGTGGGGCTGGGAGAGACCAGATTGGTATGTGAGTTCTTGGATGTGTTTCTTGAAGATTTACCAGGATTGTCGCCGCACAGGGAGATTCAGTTCGTCATCGAGTTAGCATCAAGTATAGAGCCAGTTTATAGGACACCATATAGAAAGGCTCCGACAGAGTTAAAGGAATTGAAGATATAATTGCAGGAGCTTCTAGACTTGGGGTTCATCATACCTAGCTTCTCACCATGAGGTACTCTAGTTTTGTTTGTGAAGAAAAAGGATGGGACTCTGAGAATGTGTATAGATTACAGGGAGTTAAACAAGTTGACCATCAAGAAAAAATACCCATATCCAAGGATTGATGACCTATTTGATCAGTTGTAGGGAAAAACAGTATTCTCGAAGATTGATCTTTGATTTGGTTATCACCAGCTGAGGATATTCTAAAGACGGCCTTCCGAACGAGGTATGGGCATTATGAGTTCTTGGTCATGTCGTTTGGTTTGACCAATGCCCTAGCAGCATTTAAGAATCTGATGAATAGAATGTTCAAAGACTTCTTAGATTAGTTTGTGACTATCTTCATCGATGACATCTTGGTTTACTCCAGTTCAGAGGCAGAGCATGAGCAGCATCTTCGACAGGTATTCCAGAGATTAAGGGAGAGTCGGTTGTATGCTAAGTGTAAGAAATGCGATTTCTAGCTACCAGAAGTGACATTCCTCGGACATATTGTGAGTAAAGATGGGATTAAGACATTCAAAACAGTCAATGCTTGTAGAATTTTTAATTAAAAAGACTAAGTACTTACCACCTCAATCACTTAGGGGCATATAAGGTATACATAATCACACATAAGAAAATGAGAAAAAAAGCACAACTGAGTAGCACTAAGAAATTTTTAAAATTTATAAAGTGTTGTGCTATTTCATTAAGAACAAGAAAACATATATAGCATTTAACTTTTTTATATCAAGTTAAAATTAACAAGAAGTATATTGTATATATGGCTAGAAAATTATTACAAAAATCACCGAGAGTAATGGTTGCTCGGTCAACACCAATGTTTTTTCACCATGAATCTGACGGTTCTGGTGACCAATAAATGAATATATATATATATATATACATATACTGCCAAGGAAACTCCACCTCAAGGCTTGACCACCTCAAGATGGTCCTGCTCGGGCCTTTGGTCGCCATCAAGATTTAAGGAGGCTTTCGGGGAAGCAATAACTAACTCTTCCTTCTTGTGGGCTAAACATTTAGTAATCTCTTTATCCCAAAGGTTGGTGGGCATATAGTCCAAGTTGGCTTCCTTATTGGTTTTCCAAAACATAAAGAAAAAAAAATACTGAAGGCCGCACTCCTGAAACTTGTTAGGTCCGACGAATATGAATCCTTCTCTCTGGCTAGCTCCTCCTCGAGTGTTTTTTTCTCATACGCTACCTTCTCCTCCTCGAGTGCTTTTTTACACGCTCCTCGATTTGGCGCTTTTTCTTGGTCCTCGCTTCCTCGAGCGCCTTAATCACATTTCCTCTATTTTCAACCTCGGTGATTCTATGCTTGAGATAATCCTTAAGCTCCTTGCAAAGGTTGTAGTTGATAGTGTTTGAATCCTTGAAGATCTTCACGGTCGCCCGTTTTTTTTTTCAACGACTCGACAACCTTGAGGGCTTTAGTTCAGGTATGGGCAAGAGTTATTATACTCTGTGAGAATGTTAGAAGTTAGATTCAAGCAAGAAACTTAACAAAAAATTTAAGAATTTGAATAGACACTTACCGAAAGGGGCTCAAACATTGCGTGACATAGTCTCTATTATACACACGAATTCTCGTGGTTCATGAAGGATTCAATAATCAGGCAGTGTTGGGCAAGCGTCTGAGCCAGGGAGGATATGGCCTCCACGGTGACCTTCTATTTCCATTTTGCCTAGTCGGTTTGAGCAACAGTTGCGTCCAAGGTTGGTCCGGTAGGAGATGGAGTAGGTTGACTAGCAGGAGACTCCCGACTAATGGAGGGAGTCTGAACTATATAAGATAGAAAAGGTGTCGTAGGAGAGGCAGGAGTAGGTGGATCACTCCCTGGTTTCTTGGCAGCTAGATCTTTGCTCGAGCCGGCTTCGTGAGTCACTTTTCTTTTCGCTCCTCCTTTGGTCGAGGCTGGGGGTGAAGCACATAGGTTGAAAATGTGTGACTTACACATTTCTGTAGAAAAAAATTAATGAACATTAAACAAAATGCTGAAGATACACAACGAGCAGCAACAAAGAGCTTATGTCAGCATTTAACAAAATTAAATAGTTCACCAACAACCTATATTTCATAGAAATTCCTCATCGAAATAGAAAGATGAAGACATATAAAGAGGATCGTCCTCCTCCTCCAGCACCTGTTTATCCTTCCCTTTGTCTGCGGAATGTTCTAAAGCTCTTGGGCTAGGAGCATCCTCTTGCTCCCTAATGTTAATCCCTGTTGTCATCCTCCTTTGAGGGATAGGGGTCACTTGGGGTTGTTTAGATCACCCCACCTCCTCACCAACTACCGGGTCAGCAACTCTTCTATCAGTTGCATCCTCAGTGGTGCCTCCCTCACAATTTTGGTGGGCATCAGGCATATTGATCTCCCTCAAATTATCCTTCGTCATGAGCAGTCTGCAGTTCTTCTACTCGAAAGAAAGTTTGTTCAAGGTTGCTACTCATTTAACCATGTTCAACGTAGGAAGAGGTTTTTCCCACGGACCTAAAGTATAGTAAAAGAAATAAAACTAAGCACTAGTGTCGAAAATGAATGTGAAAGAGAAAAACTACGGATTATTGTTACCTCCCGTTGAAAGGCCAAGTTATCTGTGAGCAGGTCAGTCGTCAGAAAGTACTCTTTGAAATAACCACCCACAATACCCCTATACTTGGGCTCTATTAGGAACACCCTGGTCGTGTCCCTATGGCAGAAATAGAAGAATCCTATGCCCTGTTGGCCAGCGTTCGACTTCAAGTCAAAGAGGTAATGAATCTCGTGAAGAGTTGGAGCATCCCACCCTTGGATGTGATAAAGGATAAATAATGTTGAAAGATTTCGATATCCATTCGGTGTTATTTTGAATGGGGAAATGTCGAAATATCTAGCAATGCCCCTAAAGTAGTCATGGAGGGGGAGATTAGCGCCTGCTTGAATATTATAACGCAACCAAATGCTAAATACGCCACCAGGGAGGTTAGTGCGCTAGTCAGCCTGGGGAAAAATCATGTTTATTCCCCATATTCCATTCTTCTTGGTGCACTCTTCAAGAGAGGTGCTCGTGAGGGTATCGGCGAGAACTATGTATTAGGGCATGTTCTTCCTCTTATGAGGCCCTTGCTTGGAATAAAGCCTTATGATGTCAGTCAAATGCTCAGGTTCTTGGGACGGTTGTTGTTGTTGGTTTTGTTCTGGATGCCGCCCTTGTTGTTGTTGTGGAGGTTGTTGCTAAGGTTGTTTTTGCTGCTGTGGTTGCTACTCATTGGTAGCATGCCTTGATTCTTGGGGATCTGCAACCAATCTTTGTCTAGTTGTTTTTTTAATCCTAGCCATATCTGGGAAACCGAAAGAAACAATTACAACCTCTTCAACAGATGTAGACTTGATCGTTGCCCTCCCACTGGTCGAAATTATGACCTGGAGTGGATCAACAAAGTCAGGGTAGATAACAAAAGTCCAATCATGAGGAAGGGATTTCCTTATTTCTTGGTTTAATTCCTTAGTCATTCGACAATATTCCTGATCGAGAACAAAATGGAAATCAGAATGACAATGCTCACTAGATTCATCAGTAGGTTCCAGAATATCGGGATTGAGATCAATGTCTGGTCGAGTCCATTCCACATCATCAACCAACATTTGTAGCAAATTCGGTTCAATTGAAGAATCACTTCCCCCATTGATGTCGTGCATACATTTGATAATAAGTAATGGGAAAGTCAGTTATTCGACCAGTTTATGAGTGTGCCTGATAAATGTGAGCTCGAGAAACATGATTCTACACTCGAGCAGAAGTTAGGTTGGATACAAAAGGCAGTTAAAAAGTCTTTTGTGAGAACTTTTCACTTACCTTTTGGAGAAAAAGTTCCAACTACTCTTTCCAAAAAAGAACAAGCACTATCTGCTTGATTTTTCAGAATTTTCTCAATGTATCAACACGATCAAGTATATCCCAAAGCTTAAACCATTTTCTTACTTCCCAAATAGATACTTTCCCAGAAATTCAATGATTTTTCCAAGGAAAAGTGATTTTTTTTTTTTTTACAATTTGCTCAAGAACACCAAGAACACAAAAAATCTAGAAGTTCAAAATCCTCAAGAAAGCAATTCAGTCAAAGCAGGAAGTTATTAAAGTAAAGCAAATATGATCGCAATATCAAGAAACTTATTGTATTGAAGATTGAGAAAAGGGTCTTGAGTAAAAATCAAATTTGGGGTTTGGAGAGTGAAGAACAAGGCTTAGGTGTGAGAGGATTTCAAAGAGAGGAGGCTTAAGAATTTTTTGGAAGTGTAAAGAACGAAAAAGGAAAAGGCAGGGCTATTTGTTGGCCATGGTTCGCATGCGAGAAACTAACGTCATAGGAAAAAATTTCATCATTAGTTTCTAGCTGATATGACGTCAAATGTGTGAGAAAGCTTAAAGTTACCCCCTTTTTCTAAAAAGTACAATCACTACTACCTCAAAATGTGTTGTCATATTGCTTTGGGAGCCCAAAATTCATCAATCGCCTTACCTAGGAATTGTGATCCTGACCTATAAAGGTGATACTATGAATTTTAAAATGTGTCAGAATTTGAAGAAGCACCAACCTAGTCGAAGCATGCAAGTGTATCCAATACTGGTCGCAACAGGATAAACTTTGGGGGCAAATGTTTAACCCGATTTTGGACTCAGTAATGTCAAATTTGAAGAATACACGTGGCAATAAAATGACATCAAACATTGAGAGCTGGTTGAAATGAGATAACTGCTCGAGAAAGCCATACCAACACAGGGAGTCATAATCTACTTGGTCCAAGTGTCCTGCTTGAGAAAGAGCAAGTAAGCACTATCCATTGAAGTTGCTTGATATGTAAGACAATTTCACCAAAGGATTTGGATTTCACGAGATATTGTGAAATATCCCAATATATTTTTATAACTAATATTTGAATGAGTTTGTCTCGTATTATTTGAATTTGTAATCAGTTGTTACAATCTCACACTACACATGTAGGGCCTAGATTAATTTGTAAGGGTCCATAGCCCAATAAGGGACTCTATAAATAGAGGTCTCTCTCAGTCATTATAAAAAATGTTCAAATTAAAAATGGAATTTGTGCGCAGTTTACATACAAAACACTACCGACTCAATAGAACTTTGTTTATTTTTTATCTTGTTTCTTCTTGATCTATGGTCTAAGACCTCTTTGATTAATAAAATTGCAAGTGGACATAGGTCATTACCAACTCTTGGGGCCGAACTACTATAAATTCTATGTCGTTTACTTGATTTTAGTTCTTTAAATTTATTTTTGTCGTTTATATTGACTTAGTTTCATTAACCAAAACGCTGGTCAACAACAAGCAAATCGATCAGCATAGGAAAATTTAATACCTACTGTTGTCACGTGTCATTTTCATATGCCACATCATAATATCCAACTTTGGGTTAAACATTTTGTTTTTGTTATTCATTTATATGGTGCTTTAAAATTTATTTCATTAATATGGTATATAAAGCTTTTTTTTTAATAATACAGTGCACATAGAGGAAAGGGCTGAGCTCCAATTGCTTTGTCAAGGCTTCACTCAGACCTCCGTGACTCAACAAAGGGCATGCACTGGATGCCGCAAAACTTAATGTTGAGCTTTGGGTCGTTGGTTGGCTTATAGCACTGGTTGTAACGCCCTACTTCCTTAGAGCCGTTACTAAGTGAGTTTAAAAATGTGCTTTCAACTCGCTAATCAAGGTTTTAGGTCAAATAGTGTAATTAAGCCATAAACAAAGGAAAAACTTTAGAAATAATAATTTCCATAGAAAATCATAAAAGTTTTACACTTGGGATCCCAAAACATAGTTTAGAAACATTTACAATATATAAACAGAACCAAGTCAACTAAACGACAAAAATCTAGGTTTAATTACAAACATCTCCCAAAATCCTCTGGCTGTGGCAACCAGGCTGGCCAAACATGTACACGCCGCCTCATGCCTACTACACTCATGGTTGGTTGGCCTTCTCTTTACCCTTACCTGCACCACAGAGCACCTGTGAGCCGAAGCCCAGCAAGAAAACCCACAAACAGATAACATATGCAACACATATATCAAGCATATAAACAGGCCACTAATGGGATAAACACACACACGACCTAGCCGTCCCAGGCGTTTACCAAGCCCTGGGTTCGCGGTCCACGCCGTGAGGATATCTTAGGTATCCTTTTAGGGACTCGCCCTGGCAACTCGCACTCCACGTGCTCAACGCTGCTCTCAGCCCCTTTCCATACTCGGCTTTGCATTCAACGTGCCTAACGCCGTTCCCGTCCTCTGCCGTCTTCGGCCTACACCGTTCCCGACTCTTGCCGATCATTCACATAATAACATTCATAGCATAACAAGCAAATACAGAATTCTAGCAAATTCAGTCAAAGGGCTACGCCCTGCAGTTTAAACACATTGGGCTCAGCCCTGCATACCAGTTCTATTCAGACACATTGGGCTTAGCCCTGCATACAAGCTCTATGGGAACAAGGGTTTTCTTACCTGAGTCCCGAGATCTCCGAGCACCGATGTCCCGAGCATAGTCCTCTAACTTGAGCCTCGCCGAAACCCTAGTCACAACACATTAATAATATCCATCCATTAAGTTCTAATCCAATAAATAACTTTGAGCCATAACCCTAACCTCCGGGACCTTGAATTCTATCAATCCGGGTGATAAAATTCATCCCGAGCCTTAACCATTGAATTCCCAAGCCTAAACACCCTTAAAAACACAAACTGGCACTAAGAGCCGCGACCCTACCCACTAGTGCCGCGGCTAGCCTCGAAACAGAGGCTAGCACCTCACTGACCCCCACATGGGCCACGACGCGCATGAACTTCTCGGCCTCCCATGGCCGCACGCACACACGGGCCGCGGCATGCCCATCCTAGGGCCGTGGCCCTCACCTCCAAACCCAATTTTCTTCACCATCTTTCTACACCTTTCCGCAAGCCAATTCACCCAAAACTTAGCTAACAATCCTAGATAAACAACACAATCATTCAGCTCAATATCAGCATCAAAACCCATTAAAAACCTGCTCCAAAACTCAACTAGAACACCCAAAAGCAGATCAAGCTTAACTAACATGCAAACTCTAACAAACCAGCAGCAATTCTAAACATAATCTTTATAATTAAAGCTTACCTTTACAGAGCTTAGTCCCTAAGTTTGATCCTTAATCCTCAAGCTTTTAGCTCCTAAGTTTTCTCAGCCCAATTCCTTGCTTTAACTAGCTTACACCAGAATTTCCTTGAGTTTGTCTTAGGGAGTGAAAGAGAGAAAGAGATAAGAACTATCTTCAGCTGGGAGGAAGTAAGTGTCGGTTTCTTAGGCTTCTAAACGTTTCCTTCCTTTGTTTTATTTAACTTAGTCTATGTGGTTACCTCAAAGCTTGGGGTACCAAAACGTCCCCGAGGGCAAAATGGTAAATTTCCCCAACATTCCCTCCTAGACATTCTATCCTCAAATATATCTCCAAATATTTATTTTCATAACCCGATAACCACATAACTCATCTAATACCCAAATTACCCCTCGACCCAACCAGAGTCGGAATCTCAACCCCGTTGTGACTTTCTGGCTAACCGCTCCCCAGGACTGTCTCGGATCGTGCTGCACAGACATATCACATATATATAACATTTATCACATTTATGCCCCTAATATCCAAACGGGACCCACATGCACATTTAACTCCACTAAACATGCATCATTATCATATATTCACATAAATCCACATATTAACATACTAAATCTATTTATTGCCCTCCAGGCACACTAATCAAGGCCCTAAGCCCTATTAGCAAATTCGGGTCGTTACACTGGTAGTTGAGAATGTAACAACATTCTCGATCTCTACTACAGTCGTAACACTTACAACTCATGAAGAGCAAGTAGAAGACTAGGACTATACAGAGTAAAATGACAAACTCCATAGACAATCGACAATAGATGGTGATGAGATGAGACACAAAGGGAGTACTGAGTATGGGAGGAGAGTCATCAAGTCAAAATTGTTGTTTATTGGCTTGGTCCTCCTATGTGGAAATTATGTGAAACTCTTCCTCATTTCTCAAGTTGCATACACTACTATATAACTGGGCTTTCCTGACACCCAAATATATGAATATATAAATGGTTCTATGTGAATTATTGCAATATGAGTTCTACATAGGAAATTTGGAGTTGTAATTACACTGATTATTTTGTGAAAAAGGCTACTAGGAGCTAAATAAAACTATATAGTTCTAATCCATGGCATTTATGTATTCTTATATATATACGTATAGTTACCACTATAATAGTGATTATTTTCAATCACTATTTATATGTATTTTTAGTATTTTTGGAATATAAAAAAGTTGTAACTCTAATTTTTTTTACATGGCGAAGTATAATATAGTTTCAGGGAACCTCACACAAATTTTTAAAATATTCTGTATAATTTAGGATGTCGAAATCAAGATTAAAATAGCTTGTTACACGCTTGTTTGTTTGAATATTTATATGTGCGTGCAATAAGCTATTTAAATCATGATTTTGACATCCTAAATTAACCAGAATTTCTTGAAAATTTGTTAGAGGTCTCTAATAACCATATTATGCATTGTCATGTAAAAAAGTAAAGTTACAATTTCTCCATATACCTAAAATAGTAACAATACTTATCGATAGTGATTAAAAACAATCACTACAAAAAAAAAACTCCTAAATATATAATTAAATCATTCCACTTGTGAATGAATTGTTTGTCTCTTATTTCTCTTTTTATTATTCTTTGAACCCTTTTTCATGTTCACTTTTAAAGTCTCTTTTTGAAGAAACAAAATCAGAAGAGGTTGATTTGGTTGCTTGTTCCTTTCTATTTTGGTTAATTTGGCTGTTTTTGCTTTCTGTAACAAAATCAACTTATCTAAACAACCAAATAAGCATTCTTAAGCAATCAAATCAACTATATAAATTCTTATTAACTTCAAAAGTGCAACCTAATTAACTTATGTAAGCAAGCAAATCAACCTCAATAAGAAACCAAATCAACTAAGTAATTTTGTTTATCTACTTTAAAAAACAAATAAATCAACCTCCGCAAGCAACCATGCATATTCTTTCCAACTAAATCAAATATGATTTTTTTTTTGCAGTTATTTATCTGTAAGGTTGATTAGGTTAATTTTTTATTATCTCTTGATTAAGTTACTTTTGTTATCTATTTTAAGATTATTTTATGTCAAAGCAACCTCAACCAAATCATGAATAAACCATATATTTTTTTAAAAACATACTTAAATATTTTTTTAAAATAATATAAGAATGTATAAATGAGAAAGCACAATAAAAAATATATTTATGAAAAAAAAACCCAAAAAATTATCTTATTATAATCAAAACCATTAGTAAAATAACAATATTAAAGTTATACTTGTGAAAATTATAAAAATTAGTTAATATGTAAGTGATATATAATATATTTTGGAGGTGCTAAATTATGGATTTCATTTAAGAAAACTATTTTTATTCGTTAATATTTAATGAGAATATTTATGTTAATTCGCTAAAATGATATATTTGGTAACAATTAAAGAATTAAGAGGAGTGGGAGAGAATAGGTGGGGGTGTCAAAATGATATATTTGGATAAATAGGTTTTTTCTTTCCCAAATTATGGACATTGTAGAGTTTTGTTGCCCGAACTTTTTTTCGTAGCAAAAATTTTCCTTGAACTATAGCAACCATTGAAAACATTCCTTTTTTGTGGCATTCTATTCACTTTTTAAAACAGTTGTTGATGTGGCCGCAAGCTAAAGATATAATTGCAGGACAAGTGTCTATTTAACTAATTGAAGCGAGTTAAAATTGAGTTTATCAGTGCAAAACATACAAATATTAACTCTATGAATGTAGATACATATTCTCAGAATTTTTCATTAGACCTCTACTACCTATGCATGTATTTTCCTCTTGGACTATCGAATTGCGCCATACTAATTAGTATCACATCAGTGTTACATTACCAAATTGTTTAAAAAATGAATAGAATGCAACATAATGGACACATTTTTAATGGTTGCCATAATTTAAAGGGATTTTTGCCATGGAAAAAAGTTGGAAGGGCAAAACTTTATAAAGTCTATAGTTCGGGGGAGATATCCTATTTGTCCTAATATATAATAATAATACCTAATTTAGTGGAAGAGGCGACGAAAGAGAGAGAGAGATACAAAAATAAACTCTTATATTCATCGATAACTACACATCATCTGCCTTGTGATTGTGAAGTATCGTTTTTGAGGTGGCCTCAGATCTTGCTTTTTATTTAAGATTGAAACTAGATAAGCTGGTAGATTGTGAGAAAGTGAAATTTATATCAGGGTTTACAAGGGAATTTGTGGTTAATTGCAAAGGTAGTCTTTCGTTTGAAGAGTGGAATGTCTGTTTTAGTTATATCTCCGAAGGATACATTGATGTTTCTGTTCAGCCAGTAAATGGTAAGTTTTTCTCTCTTGAATCAACACGTCTTTCCAACTTATGTGGTTCTTATTTTCATCCATTGCATTGAGTGATGGTGCATCTCGAGATCTCTTTAATTGGGCACTGTGATAAGTTAGGATAATATACAGTTAAAACTTCCTTTGTGTTCAAGTCTTATCAAATGAAGGATACATGTTGATTTATTGTGTTGTCCATGTAAGAACGGTGATAAATCTTTGATTCTTTGCTTTTTTTTTCATTTGTAAGAATGTAGAGAAAGTATTTTAGGATGTTGAAATTTGGTGGCTTTAGCCCAAGATGTGCCTATGACAAACATTTTACTTAGATTGCTTTATCTCATGAAAGGGTGAAAATTATATATATGTAGTTCTTTGGCTGATTTGGAGAAGAAAAAATACTTTCTATCATTCAAGGGTGTTTAAAGAAGCACATGATTTATGATCTATTGCTTGTAACTCATTACTTGAATTCAAGGCAGTCCAATTGAGTGTAGCTACATGTATTTCAACACATTCAAATGAAAACTGTCAGCAAGTCACCTCTTGAAACTCAATATTGATGCAATATTGAGTAACCATAAGAATTTTATTGGGTGTGGTGGTGTGATAAGGGATTGAATTGGGTATATTCATATATTTTGGGCTATCTCTAGACTATTTTTTTTGGATGTTTTGTATCATATTTTGACGAATTATTTGCCATTAAGGAAGAATTGTGTTTCACAGTTAATTTTTGGTGTACTCGTGTGTTGAGACTGAACCGAACTCTAACTCTATGATTACAATTAATGCTATTTTACATAATTTGGTGTAGATAATTTGGAAAAAGACATCTCTTTGTTTGTTTATTCTCCTAATTGTGATTTTTGTCACCATGTTCTTCGTTCTGGAAACATGGTGACTTAATTATTTTTATAGCTTATTTTCAAGTCTATATTACATTTCTTGAATCTCTTCCACTCCTTCTAGCTCCATTGTCACCAGCTCCCATCCATAGCAATACTACTAGTCATCCTGTAGCCATAAATATCAACATTAACTGGAGGAACATTATAGATAAACAATTTGTACTACATATTTAACATGAATGTCCCAGCAAGATAAACAATTGTGTCACTGTCCATAATTATCTTATTAGAAAACAAAGCTCATAAATAAGAAAACTACACATTGAAACTCACATTGAAACTCTTGGTTATATGGTCTGATAAGACCAGAAAGCTAAGGAGGTAGATCGCCACAAAATCATTCATGAACTTCCTGTAGCAAGGCCTGAGCTTTCTCTTCTGTAGCACATCTAAGTAGTGGCGTAGAATGTCCTCTTCGATACAAGCAACCTTATTCTATGATATAGCATGGTGCTTGGTAGAGCACCTTTCTAGCTTTGTTTCAATCTGATGGGAGTACACATTCGTTCAAGTATTTGACGATGGAAGTCATCCATGTATCTTCCTCATCAATTAGCATTGCTACTCCAAGATTGTCACTTTCATGGTTGCCAGTCTTGTGGTAACCACTCTCAGGGTAGTTGATACTTGGTGCAGCTAGAAATTCAATTGGAATGACATTAAGGGTTTCTGCATCTTTTTCACTTGCCAACTTTTCTAATGCATCGGCATCTGAGTTTTGCTCCCTCGGGACTTGCTCATTGGTGTAACGATTAAACTATGTGAGCATATCTTTGGCCTTTGATAGATAAGCAATTATTCGTATCCCCGTGCTTGGTACTCACCAAGTATCTGATTAACCACCAATTAAGAGTCGCTCCTTATCTCTAGACACTTAGCTTTAACTCATTAGCCATGCATAACCTCACTTGTAATGCTTCATATTTTGCTTCGTTGTTTGTCGCAGTGACACCAAATTTGAGTCCGCAATGTATATGGTGGCCCTCAGAGGTTATTAGAATTAGGCTCGCTCTGGTGTTGCAGTCATTTAAGGCACTGTCCACATACACATGCCAGTAGTCATCTCTCAGTCGCTGGTCTTCGTCAGCTATCTCTAATCGCCAATTGCACTCCACAATGAAGTCAGCAAGTGCATGTCCCATTATCACCATCCTCGGCTAATATGTGATCTTGAATTGCCCAAGATCAATGATCCATTTCAGTAGGTGACTTGAGGCATCGGGTCGCTCGAGGATTTGCCTCAAAGGTTGATTAGTCAAAACGTTGATTGGGTGAGCTTGGAAATATGGTTGCAACTTACGAGATGCCAACATCAAGCAATAAGCTAACTTTTTCATCTGGGGGTATTGAGCCTCGACACCTATCAGTCCTTTGTTGACGTAGTAGACAAGGTGTTGGACTTTTTCTTCTTCTTGAGCTAGTGCTACGCTCATGGCATAATCTAAGATTGCCAAATATAGGTATAGGTCAGAAAGAACTTGCGTTCACGCTAGGTGTTGCTTTATTACCTGAAAAACTTGCTCTCACTCCTTCATTCACTCGAAAGTTTTACATCCCCTAAGGAGGTTGAAGAATGTAATGCACTTGTCTGTGGACTTTGAGACGAAGCGACTAAGAACAACGATTCTCCTAGCTAGATTTGCACATCTTTGGTCCTTTTAGGAAGCTTCATATTGATGAGGGTCTTGATCTTGTCTCGGTTTGCTATAATTTGTTGGGATTAGTGCCCTTTAAAGCATATATTTTGAACAATGTTTTATGAAATGAATTTATGCATATATTTTTTGTTTATTATTATTTTTAGAATAATATTATATGAATATCAGAAATTTCTCAAATTTGTTATTGTAACTACAATCTTGTATTGGTACGAGATGAATAAGATTGTAGGGAAAGAATTTAAACAGTTCACAGTAAAACAAAGTTATATGGAATTTTTGGATTGAATATTGTAAGTACGATTCACTAGTATTATGAACCATGTAATCTAGATCTGGATTACTAATGTAGCAGGACATCTTAGTGGAGACACTTTGTATAAAGAGGTTATACATGAAGAGGACATGATACATTATTAATACTTAGTAATACCGCTTACTTCATAAGTATTAATTAAACATATTAATAAGATGATCAAATACAAATTGATATTATTCCTGAAGTTATTTAAAACTCTTGTTTATGTCATATCAGTTGTTTGATTCACTCGTTATGGTTTGTCATAATGATCAGGCTAAAAACTTTTGTTTTGGGAACTCATTGATGTAAATGGCTGGAGACATAATATACATATATGGAATCCATACATTTTCGAGAGGAATTGAACATGGTTGCTTTAAGGGTTGGCTTTTGGAACTAAAATGTTATTGAACTCAAATTCATAGTGATTAATTCCTACTTTAATAATGAACCATTAATAGGGGATTGAATTGTATGTAGTGATTAAATCGATGAACACTTTTTATATATTTAAAAATACTCAATAAATAAATGTTTATAATTACAAGAGTGCAATCTAATAATTTTAGTGGAATAATATTGAGATTAGTAAATTAATGTTATTATATTAAAGAGTTTTATTAATAATCTAAATTTATTGGAGCTTGAAATCATACATCCATAGGTCCTCGAGATAGCTCTATCAACACTATTCAAGTTAAGAATTGAAATTGGAAAAAATCAAGAAAATGACATATTTGGAAGAAATTCGTTCTTTAGTGTCAAAAATGCAATTAAGACAAATTAATTAATTAATTGTTTATATTTATTCAAAAAAATATTATATAAATAAAATGGTATTTTTGAAAATAGCATTTAAATAATTAAAATAATTAATTTTGAATTAATTACTTTCAGTATTTTAAAAAATGTAAAAAGATATTTCTGATAATTCAAATTTGATTAGAATTTGAAATGATATTTATTCTTTAATTGATCTGATATGATAAGTTATCAGGTTTAGATATTTTTGAATAAATAATAATTAAAAGAAAATAGTTGAAACACATCCTTGAAATCAGGAATGTGTTACACGCCAACTACAGTACAATGCATACACTGTAGTTGGCGTGTAACAAGGTCCAAGAATGAGTCTTGAATATTTCTTTTATTTATTTAATTATTTAATAATTGATTTATAATTTGAATTTTGAATTTTTGAATTTTGAATTTCAAAGATTTAAGTAATTCTTTTATAAATCTATAAAATGGAAATAGTTTTATAAGTTTTTGAAAGAAATAAAATATATTGTAATATTTTCCTATCTATGGAAACTGTCTTAGACCTAATATTCCAATATCTCATGTGTTGAGAATATCTTGTAAATGAGAAATTTTTCCCTACCATTACTCTACTGCCCACACACATCTTGAGGTGTAGAGATACAACGTGGAACATCTTGGTCTGAGTATTTTGAAGAACTGCTTTGGATTGGATGTTACATTGGAGAAACAAAAAGATAGCAAAGATTCTTGATGGTTCTTCTACTGGTAAATCCTCTTCTTTTTATTTCTCTATGATTAACGTTTTGCATGTTAATGGATCTTATTATTTAAAGTTTGTTTAAATAAGGTTTTTGAAATCTCTGGGCCCAACACTCTGTGCTTTCCACTGCCTACATGGTAAACCGGTTACTAACATAATCCCCCTAGAATTGACAATGTACCCCAAGAATTTTCCATAAGCAACCATGGACGAACACTTTTTCGAATTCAACTTCATATTGTTCTAGCATAGTATGGCGAAGGCTTCCCCAAGATCAGCGACATACCCCCAGCCTTCTTAGACTTTAACAATATGTCGTCAACATATACGTCCACATTTCTATCGATCTGATCCTTGAGCATTTTATTGACTAGTCGTTGATTGGTGTCTAGTGTTCTTCAGGATGAACAGCATGGCTTTATAACATTATAGACCCATGTTTTTCTTAAACAACGCGTATTTTTGGTCTAGAGGGTGCATCGCTATTTGATTGTACTCGGAGCAAGCATCCATGAACAATAATAATTTGTCTCCTGATGTCGCATCGACAAGCTGATCAATCCGAGGAAGTGGAAATCAATCTTTCGGATATGCTTTGTATAGCTCATTGAAGTCAATAAACACTTGCCAAGTTCTATTTTAATTGCAAATGAACACTGTGTTTGCTATCCATGAAGGGTATGTAGAATCTTGAAATTTAAATCTAGATGCATGCTCCCTATTATTTTTTCAAAAACATAATAGAAACATAGAATAGAATGGCATACATATGAACATCAGATTTGTAAATTAACAAGCACAAAGATGTAGAAACTGGTGACGGCAAGAACTCATCAATGATATAACGTCGGAAAACTCAAAGCGTATTATAAAAGCAAGGTAGATAGAATTATGAAAAGCTTGAAAAAGAAGAGTGTAGAACAGTAACAATGGAGGAAAACACTTATATTGCTTAGCTACCTATAATGGAGGTCTATTTATAGCTGGGGTCTAATGGGCCCTGATACATGGTGGTCCCAGGGGAAGAACGTATGTAGGTACATTGCCAGAGTAATGGTGTAGGAATCAATGGTGTAGAAGATTGTAGTGTCGGCCCTAGTACGTGATCAGGGGTGCTCAAGTAGTGCCTCCACTCTACGTACGGGTTCGAACCACCACTACGTGTCAGATACGGATGTCAAGGTCACGCCTCTATCGTCCTCAGGGTCGTACACCCCATACTCGTACACATACCTCGCACCTGATTGTTGCTCTCACTTTCCCAAGATATACCTTTGCTCCAAGTTTCGTTATATTTGGCTAAGTGTTGGAAAAATTATGGATTCTCAAATGGGATAGCACGAGTCTCCTAAATGCAGCCCACCTATTCCTCATATTGAGGCGTTTGTTGGGAATTGTAATGTCCTCCTAATCAAGGATCGTTACATTGTGTATTTTAAATTGGGTCAGACTTGATAATCAAGTATTTTTGTTATAAACGTGTAACTACGGTTAATGTCAAGGGTTAGGGTTAAAACTTTGGTCAAAGGAACTGTTGACTTTTATTTAAAAAGTTTCATACATACATGGGATCCCAAAATATTACAAACAAACATTTAAAAGGGTGTATATACATCAAAAGTTACAACCAACCGACCTAAGCGGAAAAATTATGGCTACAACCCTAGTTCCTTTGAGATATCCTTGGTCGTGATGGATGAGCAGCCGCATAAGTACACGCCGCCACTGAAGCTCTCCAACTCATGGTTGGTCAAGCTTTCTTTTTCCCTTACCTGCACCACATAGCACCCGTGAGCCAAGGCTCAGCATGAAAACCTAAGCATGTAAATAAACAGAAAATACAGATTCACATATACTTATCTAGCATGTCTAGCAATAATAACTTACTCATGCAGTCATTCAATTACAAATAAATGGTCATTCGACCAATCTGGGGTCGCTGCCCTGAACAGTTGACCATAGAGTCAACCCTGGGGCCCTATGCCCTAGCTATGTGACCATAGAGTCACCTGGGGCCCTCACCCTTAGCTCTGGGTAACTAGCCATAGAGCTATCCAAACACCTTTGGTTTTCCAACAACCATAGGGTCGACCAACGTAATAGTACGTTGCTGATTTAGGCCAAAGCCTTTTGACCAGCGCACAACACACTATTGCCATCCTTCACTAATAAGTCAAGCCCTGTACTAGGTCTTCGAATATCAACACAGAAACAGATATGGATAGGCATACCCCAACAAGACAAGCACGCATACATATTAATCACATAACATCATCAAGTAACCATAATCATAGTAATAATCATGCTTATTTAATGGGGCCAAGCCCTAGCCATGCAACCCATGCGAACAATCATGTAACATTTAAGCAAGTATAGAATATCCAAGTATGTTTAATTAATAATGGAACGATAACTTAATCATAATCATCTTCAAAGGCCCAAGCCCTATTCATAATTGTTCTTACCTCAGGTCCGAGTATAGCCTAAAATAAGAACGATCCTCGAGCACGATCCCAGATCTGAGCCCTTAGCGATAACCTAGTCACAACCATAATATAGGATTCCATCAATAACAAGAAAATAAAGGCTTCTGGACCGAGTCCTAGCTTCCGGGACCTCGAATTCTACTGAACTGGGTAGTAGAATCAATCCCGGGCTCTAAGGAAAAGATTCCTATCACTAAAAACTCACCATGGCCAAAAACAGCCCAGGCAGGGTGCGACCTGCCCTTGAAGGTTGCGGCGCGCCCCTCAAGTTAGAAGCCCTACTCCCCTGGAAATGGAACACGGGCCGCGACCTGCCCTTAAGGGAAATATTTACTCCAAGACCCTTCAAAGTCCAACACACATGCCCTTAAATATCTAGATAGTACTCTCGGACTGACCATCGATTTGAGGATGATAAGTTGTACTGAACTTCAGCTGCATACCCATTGCCCTCTACATACTTCCCCAAAACTTTGAAGTAAAGATAGGGTCCCTATTTGACACGATAGACCTCAGGGTCCCATGAAGGCGAACTATCTCTCTCACATAGAGATCTACATACTGGTCAACAGCGTAATTCATCCTCACAAGTAGAAAATTAGCAAATTTCATATATCGATCCACGATGACCCAAAAAGAATCATGTTGGCCCACTGTCTTGGGCAATCCTACCATGAAATCCATCATGATGTCCTCCCACTTCCACTTCTGGATATTAAGAGGCTGTAACAGCCCTGCTGGCCTCTGATGCTTAGCCTTGACCTGCTGATAGGTTAGACAGCTTGCCACATACTCAGTCACATCCCTCTTCATCCCAGGCCACCAATATAAAGCTTTCAGATCCTGGTACATCTTCGTGGTGCCCGAATGTAGAGAATAAGGGGTAGTATGAGATTCATCCAAAATCTCCCATCTGATCCTGGTGTCCATCAGAATGCAGATATGATCCTTGTATCTCAACAAGCCCATGCTTGACCCTGTCTAGTCATTAGCTAATCCAACTAGGACGTTCCCTCTAATTTTCCCAAACTGTGGATCATCTAACTGTTTCTCCGTAATCCTCTCCAAAAGAGTAGACTGTAGGGTGATGTTGGCTAGCTGGCCCACCACTAACTCAATTCCTCCTCTAGCCATATGACCCGCCAATTTCCTTGATATCTGCTTGGCTCTATATAACTGTCTTGGAACCTTTCGGCTTAAGGTGTCTGCTACCACGTTGGCCTTCCCATGGTGATAGAGAATCTCATAATCATAATCCTTGACCAGCTCTAACCAACGTCTTTTCCTCATGTTCAGATACTTCTGGGTGAAGAAGTATTTTAAACTCTTGTCGTCAGTGTATGTCTCACACTTCTCACTATACAAGTAGTGTCGCCACACCTTTATTGCAAAAACCATCGCTGCAAGTTCTAAGTCATGTGTGGGGTATCTCTACTCATACTCCTTCAATTGACGTGATGCGTAGGAAATCACATTCCATGTCTACATAAGAACACAACCCAAACCCTGCCTAGAGGTGTCACAATAAACTACAAATTTGTCCCGATCTATAGTAAGACTCAGAACCGAAGTGGTGATCAAACTCTTCTTGAGCTTCTAGAAGATGTCTTCTAGAAGCTTCTAATTCTTGTGTGTTAACTCTGTCAGAGATGACTCAATCTTTCAAAACCCCTCCACAAAGCGTATGTAATATCCTACCAATCCCAAGAAACTTCTGATCTATGAAGCGTTCTTCGGTCTTGGCCAATCTATGACTGCCTCAATCTACGTTGGATCCACCCTAATTCCATCCTTACTAACTATGTGACCTAAGAAAGTCACTTGTGGCAACCAGAACTCTCATTTCTTGAATTTCACATACAACTTGTGTTCTCTCAACCTCTGTAGTACCAATCTGAGGTGTAGCTCGTGTTCTGTCTCTGTCTAAGAGTATATCAATATATCGTCAATAAAGATGATCACAAACTGGTCTAGGCAATCTTTGAACACCCTGTTTATCAGTTCCATAAATGATGCTGGGGAATTAGTCAATCCAAATGACATCACCAAAAACTCATAATGCCTGTACCTAGTGTGAAAAGCTGTCTTCGGTACATTCTCTTCTCTGATCCTCAGCTGGTGATAACTAGATCGAAGATCTATCTTGGAGAATATCGTTCTACCCTGCAACTGGTCAAACAGAATATCAATCCTTCGCAGAGGATATCTGTTCTTGATATTTAACTTGTTCAATTCTCTGTAATCGATACAAATCCTCAAAGAGCCTTCCTTTTTCTTCACAAAGAGAACTAGTGCGCCCCATGGAGAGAAAATGGGCTTGATAAAACCCAAGTCTACCAACTCCTGTAGTTGAATCTTTAGTTTCTTCTGCTCGGCTAGATCCATCCTATAAGGTGCCCTAGACACCAGCTATGTCCCTGGCGCCAATTCAATCAAAAACTCAATCTCCCTCTGTGGAAGTAACCCAGGCAGATCCTTTGGAAACATGTCTAGAAACTCACAGACTAATCGGGTCTGTTCTGGTCCCACTGACACGACCTGAGTGGTATCCACCACACTAGCTAAGAATCATATGCATCCCCCCTGCAATAGGTCTCTATCTCTAAGTATAGATATCATAGGTATACGGGGTCCATGCACAGTGCCAACAAATACAAAGGGGTCCTCACCCTCAGATTCAATGGTTACCATCTTCTTCTTGCAATCTATCATTTCCTCGTACTTCTTTAACCAATCCATACCCGAAATTTTATCAAAATCAGTCATTACCAATTCTACCAAGTCAATTGATAATTCCCTGCCATCCACTATAATTGGTAGTGATCTAACCCATATCCTGAAACCACTAACTCCCCAGTAGGTTACATAGTACAATCCCCACAGGATAGAAGTCACATGGTCTACACAATCCATCTATAATCCTACTAGCAACAAAAGAGTGCGTACCACCATAATCAATCAAAACAGTATAGAGGGTTCCAGTACTAGAAAGCTGACCTGTAACCACCGAGGGACTAGCCTCGGCCTCTGCCTGGGTCAGGTGAACACCCAAGTTGCCGTCAAGTTGTCCACCTTCTAGGACTCTTCCTTTCTAGCTCTTGGGCAGTCCTTCTTCAAATGCCCCATACTACTGCACAAAAAGTAGGCTTTCGCCCAACATTCCCCAATATGGCGCCTCCTGCACTAGGTAGACTCTGGGAATGCTCTCCAGGTCTCACTACCACCCTGGCGGCCCATCTGTATGCCTCGTGGCCTCCTATCTGGCCCTGTAGCTGAAACTGTGTCCGAAGTCTTCCTCTTTTGGTCCTCGGGGCCTCCGCCCCTACCAAAACCTGTAATTGGAGGTGCGGGCCTCCTAGAATCCCTTCTGTTTGCACTGTCATGCCAGTTCTTGTTCTTTGCTCTCTCAATTGTAAGCGCCTTCTCCACAGCCTGTGCATAGGTATTCAATCCTGGCACAATGGTAATATGAACATCAAGGGCTATCGTAGGTTGTAGCCCCTAAAGAAATCTCTCTCTTCTGGTCCCATCAGTGGGCACCAAATCCCCAAAAAACTTTGCCAGTCTATCAAACTTCAGGGCATAATCTGTCACTGTCGTGTTACCTTGAAGTAACTTGTTGAACTCCTCAGCCTACGTAGCTTTAACTACGTCATAGTAGTATTTCTCATTAAACAATGTTCTGAAATCTTCCCATTCCGTGGTGGTTACTGCTCTGGTCTGGGATACCACCTCCCACCATATTCGGGATCCTCCTGAAACATATAAGTGGCACAGGCCACTCTCTCATTACCACCTACCCTCATAAAATCCAGGATAATAGTTATCATGGTCATCATTGCTCAGACTTCAGTGGATCAGAGCCACCCTTAAAGACTGGAAGGTGTTGCTTCCTGAACCTCTCATACAGGGGATCCCATCTGTCTCCCTATGCCTAGGGCCTCACTACTTCTGGTACCTCTGGGTGTATCACTGCTGGTACAATGGGCTGTGGGTTCCTTGCTAAAACCTGTTGCTACCTCAAGAGGTGAATCTCCTCTTCCTGCCTCTCTAATATGGCTTCCATACTAGCAAGCACATGTTGCCAGTTTTCTGGAGCTGGCGGCAGGGCCTGACACTGGTCATTCCCTTCCCTGGCATGTAACTCTTGGCCAGCCAACCTTTCTAACCTTCAAGGATTCATACTGTTATTCAATTCACTCTGCAGTGATCAAATTGGCCATTAGGTACGTAATAACAATACATCTTGCTGCCTGACGATCCAAGATCAAACAGACAAACAACGGATGCAATGCTAATAAGCATGCCAACACATAATATGCTCATCCATGGTGCTAATAAGCACTTTTTGATATCCATCAACAAATAACAATGCACATAAACATATCCAAACATTTACGCAAGTATAACATGGTTAATAAGCATGCCCTTTAGTCCTTGCTAGTGTTAATAATGCTAATAAGCATTTCCTAGCCTATATACAAATAATAACGCTAATAAGTGGTTCCCTTGCATTCACAAGCAGTAGCAATGCTAATAAGTACCTTCTTTATCATTCATGAAATAGTCATGGGCTAGGCCCTATCAAATTATCTCATGCTTCCTAAATAGTCACGTAGATAAGGGATTCATATCATGTTTAAGCAGTTTAACACATAACCACATAATAGTTACCGAACCTTGAGATGAGCTTGTCTTTAGTGGTGAGTGTACATGCTCAGCCAGTCTTCAGGAACCCTTAAACCATGGCAGCTTTGATAGCAAGTTGTAACGTCCTCCTAATAAGGGATCGTTACACTGTGTATTTTAAATTGTGTCAGACTTGCTAATCAAGTCATTTGGTTATAAACGTGTAACTAGGTTTAATGTTAAGGGTTAGGGTTAAAACTTTGGTCAAAGGAACTGTTGACTTTTATTTGAAAAGTTTCATACATACATGGGATCCCAAAATATTACAAACAAACGTTTAAAATGGTGTATATACATCAATAGTTAAAACCGGCCGACCTAATTGGAAAAATTAGGGCTAATATCCAAGTTCCTCTAAGATATCCTCGGTCGTGGTGGAAGAGCAGACGCATAAGTAAACGCCACCACCGAAGCTCTCCAACTCATGGCTGGTCAAGCTTTCCTTTTCCCTTACCTGCACCACATAGCACCCGTGAGCCAAGGCTCAGCAAGAAAACCTAAGCATATGCAAAAACAGAAAATACAGATTCCCATATACTTATCTAGCATGTCTAGCAATAATAACCTGCTCATACAGTCATTCAATTACAAATAAATGGTCATTGGACCAATCTGGGGCTGCTGCTATGAACAATTGACCATAGAGTCAACCTCGGGGCCCTATTCCCTAACTATGTGACCATAGAGTCACCTGGGGCCCTCACCCTTAGCTCTGGGTAACTAGCCACAGAGCTAGCCAAACACCTTTGGTTTCCCAACGACCATAGGGTCGGCCAATGTATTAGTACATTGCTAATTTAGGCTTAAGCCTTTCGACTAGTGCACAATGCGCTATTGTTGTCCTTGACTAATAAGTCAAGCCCTGTACCAGGTATCCGAATATCAACACAGAAACAACTATGGATAGGCATACCCCAACAAGACAAGCATGCATACATATTAATCACATAACATCATCAAATAACCGTAATCATAGTAATAATCATGCTTATTTAACGGGGCCAAGCCCTAGCCACGCAACCCATGCGAACAGTCATGTGACATTTAAGCATGTATAGAATATTCAAGTATGTTTAATCAATAACGGAATGATAACATAATAATAATCATCTTTAGGGGCCCAAGCCCTATTCATAATTGTTATTAACAGTCGGGCCAAGCCCTAATCACATATTACACATATTGGGTGCAGTTTAAATTACCTCAGATTCGAGTATAGCATAAAATAAGAACGACCATCGAGTACGATCCCGGTTCTAAGCTCCTACAGATATAACCTAGTCACAACCATAATATAGGATTCCATCAATAATGAGAAAATAAAGGCTTCCGGACTGAGTCCTGGCCTCCGAGACCTCGAATTCTACTAAACCGAGTAGTAGAATCGATCCTGAGCCCTAACGAAAAAGATTCCCGTCACTAAAAACTCACCATGGCCAAAACAACCCAGGCAGGCCGCAACCTGCCCTTGAGGGTCGCGGTGCGCCTCCCAGACAGAAGCCCTCAATGGCCCTTGGTTCGGTTGGGCCGCGACCCTGCAAGTACTGGGCCGCAACTTTCCCTGGGAACCTAGATTTCCTCCATTTTTCTTCAACCAAATCCAACCAATACTATCCCAATTTCACCCTTAAACAATAATTCAATCAACATAACAATTTTAATATCTTCCCAGCAACTAAACCCAACTGAAACCTAAATGCAAAACTCATCAAAACTCTCAATTCAACTCTTGAGCTATAAGGCTCAAGAACACCTCAAGGACAGCTATGAATTCTACCAAATTCAGCTAAACACAGAGATTAACACATTACCTCATCTGTAAATGGTGATCCCCTAGCCACAAGATATCCAAATTCTAAACCCGAGCCTTTAATTCCTTAATTTCTAGCCAAAATCTTCTTAGTTCTTCAAAGAGCTCCCTCATAAAAGTTGAGAGAAAAACTGAGAGGGTGAGAGTCGGTTCTGAGAGGTGTTTAAGTGTTTTCTTAAGGCTTAAGTTTACTTAAGCTAATCGCGAGGCTCGGGGTACCAAAAACGTCCTTGAGGGAAAATTGGTCAAAATCTCTAGTATTCCCTCCTAATTTCGCTAACTACAAATATATCCTCAATTATTCATTCCCAATACCCGATAACCTGATTTAATGCCAAATACATAAATACCCCTGGACTCACCCCGAGTCAGGTAATTGGTCCCGTTGTGACTTTCCCACTAACTTGCTCCCTAAGATCGTCTCGTGCTGAGTAACCTAAATAAACCCACATAATAACGTGGTCTCTCACATATATCACATATATGCACATATATATAATTATGCCCATAACGGGCCAAATTACGAATGTTTCCCTTCTAATAAGAATGTAATGACCCAAATATTTCTAAGACCTTGGACCATTAAAACTATTAGACATAGCTACTATTTTTGAGAAAACATACATAAGAAATAATCAAACTTTATTAATCCCCAAAATAAATATTGTATCAATAACATAAAAGTATAAAATAAAATGTGATATGGTATGGGTACCCATTTTTTTATAAAACATAAAACATAACTTTAAATACTAATTGCGAAATTACATCAAAACATAATTTTAAAGACATAAAATAAATAACATCGTCCTCGATAAACACGCAGTCCATTCATCCTTAACACACTAGCCAAACTACCAAGAATCCTTCCGCCTCCATAATCATTTTCATGCATCACACTAAAAATAAAGGAGTGAGCCTAATGCCCAGCAAGGAATCTACTAACACATATAAGCATAAAACTATATCATAAACATATACTAGAAAACATATGACTATAAAAAAAAACATATATCATACAGGACTACAATGGTGTAGAGTCCAAGAACTTTACTTAGCTAGTTAGATAGTAGTATAATAGTAATAGTTGTAGTATGTTTTATGACTGTGGATTTTGGTTCAAGCCGGGATTTAATTGGACACTCATAGTAACACTTGTAGATTTTCTAAGTTTAACCTATAGTTTAAGAATATTAATTTTAACCTATGGTTTGATTAATATGACTGATATTGATGGTGATATTTATTATATTATAAGGTTTAGATAGACCCAATAAGAAAGTAACACTTGTCATGTGTATGTTTAATGATAATTAAGTATTTTTGAGGAATAAGTTTATTAAGATTAAAATTTGAATATCCTAGGGTCTGTCAGCAGCTTTGAAAACGTTAAAGGACTTAGTCAAGGCTGTTTACTCAATTCAAATTAAGTTGAAAATGTGCAATTTCGTGTTTAAATATTCAGTGTATGCTGATATATCGCAGCTATAGGGGGCGATATATCGTAGTACGGGGATACAAAAAACACGTAACTTCGCACAATCACCTCGACGAGCCTCGGGCATGCTGGCCCAGGCTATATATCGCCTACAAGGGGCGATATATCGTCTCCCTTGCTATAATTTTGAATGTTTTTGAAAACGTTCTCATTTTAATATTTAACCTCTTGATAAGTCCAGCATCTTTCTGACCGAGTCTTCAGCCTTTGCTGAACGATAATTCAAATATTTTTCACTTTAAAAGCCATTATTTTATTCAAGTTAAATGAAGATCTTTTCATTCTTGAACTCTATAAATAGGACCTAGCACCCCAGCCATTTATTCATTCGTCAAGCTAAGTTCAGAGGCTGCAAGCTGCTAGGTTATTTTTGAGAGTGTAAACACTTGGGTTGGGGATTATAAGCTTAATCATTATAAGCTTACCAAATACTTGGGAAGTAAGGTTTATAGCACATTTCGGTTCAAGGTTTAGATTGGTCATAGAAGCATTCAAGGTATTTCAAACTCTAGTTCATTTTGATATTGTTTTCTTTAAGTTCTTATAGTTTTCTACTCAGCACCCTAACTTTATTCTTTATTCTTGGATAGGAAATCTAAGATCTTGAACATAAGGTTTTTGGTAAGTATATTCTTGATGGTATAGTTCGTCCATTCTTTTCTTTCCTCTTTCTTCAATATACTCACCCTTTCATTTATGGTTTCTAGGAGTGTTCCAAAGTCCCAAACCTGTTCTCATATCTCGATACTTTTGGTAAGGAAAATAGGATAGGATATTATGTGTTATGCCATATGTTATCTTATGTTTTATGTGTTATGTTAACTTATGATTTGTGTGTTATGTATGTTTGTAGACTTGGGCATATGACCTGTACAACTAACAAGCCCCAATAAATTTATGGGCATATGACTTGTTTAGCTAGCAAGCCCCATAAATCTAATGGGCATATGACTTGTTTAGTTTATAGGACCCCAAGTAATAATGGCCATTATAGTATGTGTGACATATGTTTATGATATGCTTTATGTTGCATTATGAATTTTATGAATATGGTTTATGTGTTAGGTTTTCCTTGCTGGGCATTAGGCTCACTCCTTTATGATTATATGTGCAAGAAAATAGCTTTGGTGGCGGGAAAGATTCTTGGAAGCTTGGGGATGTGTATTGAGGCGGGATGGAAGCGATGGACCGAGAGTTCGATTCGAGGATCAAGTCTCTTTAAGTTTTATATGTATATTTCTGCACTTTATTATGTAATCCATGTTATTTAAAATTATGTTATGTTTTTCTTTTAAAAAACAATGGGATCTCATATCCTACTTTAAATTTTATGTAGTTTAACACTTGTTTTTTTCAAGTTTTAATGAAGTTATGATTATTTCACTTGTAAGTACTTTAAAAATTAGTGTCTATGTATAGTAATCATTAATGATCCAAAGTCTAGAGTAGTTGGGTCATTACAAATGGCCTTCATACTTCTTGGGGCTTGTTCGCTAAGCAAGTCATATGCCCATAAATTTGTGGGGCTTGCTATCTAAGCAAGTCATATGCCCATAGATTATTGGGGCTTGCTAACAAGTCATATGCCCAAGGACTATAAAACATATTCTTGGGGCTTGTTATCTAAACAAGTCATATGCCCAAGGACTATAAGACATATTATACATATACATATCATAACATAACATATTATAACATATAAGAACATAAAATCTATCCTATTTTCCTTACCAAAAGCCAGGATATTTGGGAACAAGAATGGGATTAGAAACTCCTATAAACCAACAGTAAAATGGCGAGAATCTCTAAAGAATAAAGATGAATATGAGAACTAAACCATCAAGAAGAAACTTACCAAGAAAGACCTTAAGTTTCAAGAACTTAAATACCTAATCAATAATCATAAACAAGAGTTAGGATCTGAATAAAAGAAACTATAGAAAACTAAAGAATCATATGGAACTGAACTTAAGGAATAGGAATACCTTGAATGACCTTATGGATTGGTCTAAACCTCAATATCGAAATCACACTATTTCTCACTTCCCAAGGGTTTATAAAATCTTAGAATGATAAATCTTTAACCCAAAACCCAAGTGTATCTCTCTATAGTAACACTAGAATCTTGGAAGCTCTGATCAAATGCTTGAAGAATGAAGAAAATGGCTAAGCATTAGGTCCTATTTATAGAGTTCAAGGAGTGAAACTAACCCCTTTTAATCTGAATAAATAAATGATTATAAAATGAAAAAGATTTGAATTTTTGTTCAACTGACGCCCAGAACACGGTCAAAATCATTCAAAGGCAGGTCTAAGTGGTTAAGGGTATTTTAAAAATTCAAAAATCAAACTTTCAAAAATACATTCATGGAGTCGATATATCGCCCCCTATAGGCGATATATCGTCTCCCCTTGTATTCCCGAGGTTCGTTCAATCGTTCGTGCAAAGTTGACGTGTTTTCCGTATCTTTTGTAGGCGATATATCAGCCCCTATGCTGTGATATATCGGCATACATGAATATATTAAACACGTATTTGCACTTTTTTTAGCATAATTTGAATCGGATAAACAGCTGTGACTGAGTCATAATACGATCCTAACAGCTGCTGGAAGGTTCTAGAGCTTCTAGTTCTTTCTTTTATTAAAACTATCCATCAAAAATACTTAATTCCTTAATAATCACAATTATGACAAGTGTCACACTCTTATTAGCTCTATCTAAACCATAGGTTATAATAAATATATATCTATGACCAACAATATTAATCAAACCTTATGTCATAATTAATATTCTTAAACTATAGGTTAAACTTATAAAATCCATAACTGTTGCTATGAGTTTCCAACTAAGTCCCGACTTGAACCAAAATCCACGGTAACTATCATACTACTAACTAATACTAAGTACTACTACTATCTAGCTAGCTAAGTAAATATTCTGGGACACTACAAAGAAATGGACCCACATGCACATTTAATATCCCAAAGCATGCACGACTAGTTATATTATCATATAACTCACATAATCATAATCAAATATATCAAGTAAACATATCATTCCATATATTTCCATCCTGACCCCCTAATCAAGGCCCTAAGCCTTATTAGGTCATTTTTGGACGTTACAGGAACCCTTGTGCTATGCTTTTGACATTAGGCTTGGGAGTATAGGGCGTTCCTTCTCACATCAGGGGTGCATCTTGGTGCTTAGGCGAGTTGGGAATCTCTATCAAGGCCCCTATCCTTTTAGGGTATGCAGCTTGTGACTGCAAGAGCAAGGCTTCGCACCTTTGCACGCTAGGGCCTCTTCCCTTCGAGGTGTGTAGCGTCTGGCAAAGTTAAGCCTCACATAACGAGGCCCTTGTGCATCTGGGACTTGGGTGCACGCGGATGAGGCGTAGCGAGGCCCTTATTCCTTCACACGGCATGTGGGTGCAGGGATGTACTTCCCATCTAGGTGTGTTGAGTCTCGTATAACGAGACCTTCATGCCTTCGAGACCTCTGCATGCACGGAGGCGGTCTAGTGAGGCTCTCAACTCCTCGGTGACATAGGCGCGGGTGCTTTGCATCTCAGCGTGAGGTCTATGAGCTTCGTTGGTGCACACTTGCATGACCATTTGGTGTAACCCCAAGCCTCGCATAGTGAGACCCTTGATGATACCACGATCTCGTGAGGCACTTGCTTGCGCGAGGTGCCTGTATGCGCAAGGCTCCTGTATCAACGAGACAGCCTTGGGCGAGGCGCGTGTATGTGTGAGACGCCCTTGGGCGAGGCTCCTGTATGCACGAGACGCCCTTGGGAAAGGCGCCTGTATGAGCGAGGTGCCTATACACACGAGATGCCCTTGGGCGAGGCGCCTGTATGCGCTAGGGCGAATGCCTTCAGGCCGAGATACGCGAGAGGATAGCCTTGCGTGGAGGTGAAGACTTGCATGAAACATGCTCTCACGTGACCATCCAGGAGCTTTGGACACAAGTTTTGGTCTTTACTTGGTGTGGAATATTTGCGTCCACAAAAACTTACAAACACGTAGCGGAACAATGACTCCTTCCTTTAGATTCTCTAACCTTTGATTCCTGGTGGTAGAAAAGTATTGTCAAGAATCTAGACCACTTAGATTATGCCAAAGTATTCCAAGCCTGTCTCTAGATCAAGTCTAAGAAAGAGTGGGAAAGTTCTTAAATCATGAGATCGAATTAAAGAGAGAAGAACAAGAGAATGCGCGACCAAGAAAGGATTAGACTGCCTAGGTTTTCACTTACCCAATGAATCAACTAAGACTCACACATGAAAACCCTAGACATCACATTCCTTATACAGGAAACTTAATTTTCTATATTTAAATTTAAATTTTAATTAATTAAAATAATAAACAAAAAATCAAAGTCTTGGGCTCCCTCAAATTGACTTGGGCTAAATCTCTTTGTTTTGAATTTAAATCTCAATTAGGCATAAATTAAAATTCTTTTTATTTATTTATCTTTCAATTAATTAATTATATAAATAATTAATTCCTTAATGAAATTAACTAATTATAATTTGAAACTTGATTTAATATTATTTATTTACATTGACACCAATTTTGCAATATTAATAAATTTGCCCAAAGATTCTCTTTTATTCCCAAATTCTTATTACATGTAAATATCAATAAATTGACCTAGTCAATTTGATATTTATAATTGATAATTAAATTAATTGTTCGAGACTATTAAACTTGATTTGATAAGATACGACATGGGGACCATGGATGCATTAACCCAAGCTATAACAGTTCCCAAGAGTTTATTTATTCCAATAAATTATCTCACAATTTATTAATTCATCGTGACTCCACTATAGACTCAAAATTGGACTATTGAGTTCAAAGAATGTATTTTACCAAACCAAAAATATGTTATCCATTGTTACAACTATTAGTCATTCAATCCTCTATCGATGACTTACTAACGAGTCGGGTGCAAATTACCCTTTTACCTCTCATTTGTATTTTATCATTAACTCCCACTAATTCCCTTGTAAATGATAAATCCGTGAACTTATCAAGAGATATATGAGCGCTCAATCATTTACCTTTTTGTACTAAGCTATTAAGAAAGTCATAATTTCACCCCTAATACATAAGCTATAGATTTCATATTTATGAATAATACTCCCACTCATTACACTACTAAAACTCCAAGATGTAAGTATGGGTTAGACCATAGGGTGAGCTAGTAACGAACAAGTCAAAAGATTTAAATAATATAATTAACATAATATTATCACTCAGAATTAAGAACAACTTGACCTATGGTCAACGTTGTGACATTGATTAGATTTGATAACAACAATACTTTTTTAACTATCAATAATCAATATCTGTCCTAGTCCAATGTACCCATATACATCCGGTCTCATTGTTGGAAATACTTATACATGATCTTATTTATCTTCATGTAAATCATAAATTAAACAAATTAATATAAGAAAACCTAGAACTTGGTTCTATAATTAAATTAAATAGAGATAATGGTAAGAAAACTTACATTATATGCAGTGGAATGAATAAGTCATTCCTTCAGTTTCTCTAACCCTTGTATTCTTTCTGTCGCAGGGTATCACCAAGAAACTGAGCTGATCTTTAAATTTCTTCACAGTCTTCGACAGTATCCTTAGAATCTCTTAGACTAGAGTGGGTAATTCTCAACACATGAGATAGATACAAAGCATCAAAACTAGATCATCTGTTCATCTATTTTCAACTATCACTTAACATTATTTTTATAGGCTCAATTAGGTCACTTATTTAATAAAAAATTCAATAAAATAATAGATAATATCAACCATTAGGACAAAATTGTCATTAGCTTTAGGCCTGTGAAATTTCACATTTAATTATAAGCCCGTTGGACTTTAAATCAAGGCTCATATTATATTCTATTGATTAATTAATTAAATAATTATTTAAATCCTTTATCAAATCATTTATTTATAAAATTTTAAAATTAATTTAAACTTATTTATTAATTTATACACAAATTTTTCTTAATTAATAATTATGCCCTAAAATCACTTTTCTTCTCTAAATTGCATAACTCTCTGAAACTATCCAAAATTGACTTGGTCAACTTTGATAATTCTAATTGATAATTAAATCAATTAATTGAGACTATCTAGATGGTTTTATCCAAGGTATTATGGAGACCATGGGCCTATGAAATAAAGCTCCAATAAGTTATCATAAATTTAACAAATAAATTTACTAACTTATTAATTCCTCGTGACTCCACTAAAGACTCAGAATTGCACTCTTGAATTCATAGAACACTTTATAAGCAATATAGATACGTTATTAATTATACATTGTTCCAACCATAATTGTCACTCAATCCTCTATAAACAGTCTACAATGAGATGGGACTAAAATACCATTTTACCTCTCATTGTATTTTATCCTTAAAACACTTAGTTCCTTATAAATGATATTTCAGTAAGCTAATATTAATTATTGAAATGAGATCTCTATCATTTAGCACCTTTAACCAAACTAAAAGGAAACCATCGTTTTACTTCTTCATCAGAAGCTATATATGTTCATATCTATGATTAATACTCCCACTCAATTATACTACAAAGTTCCCAAGATGTAAGTATGGGCTAGTTCGTAGGGTAAGCTGGTAACAAACAAGTTAAAGAACTCAAATAATTCAAGCAATTAGAATACTAACCACTCAGAATTGAGATTGAATTGACCTATGGTCAACTATATGATATGACTAGAATAGATAATAACGGTATGTTTACTTATCTTATCAACTGTCAATGTCGGTCTAGTCTGATGTAACAAATACATCCGATCTTATCTAGTTTGCTAATGTTTTGGAAAGAACATAACACTACAATGTGTAAGTAGATAACATCGTAGATTGCCAAGTCAGTGTAAATCATGTGCACTGACTAATCTTAGGCCTAACTTATTTTGAACATATAATTATATTTATATTCCACTGTGATTACGTCACTATAAATACGATTAGCTATATGCTCGGTATTTAATAGAAGTTTATATTAAACAAGTCAAAGAACTCAAATAATACAATCAGTTAGAATACTAACCACAGATGCAACTATGTACTCAGCCTCCAAGGTGGAATTTGAAATGGCAGATAGCCTAACACATCTCCAATTCACAGGTACCGAGATGGAAGACAACCTATCACTTCTCCCAATCATAGCTCCACCCCCAAGAGTAAACTCCTTTTTAGAAGTATACTTCCTGTCATCAACATCAATCTAAAATATGAATTTGTGTAGCCTAACAAGTTCAAAAATCCACCTGAATAGACTAACATATAGTCTCTAGTCTGTCTAAGATATCAACTGCTATCTAATGTTCATTTTCTGAGAAAGGATGTTTAGCGTCTTGACATGGAATTTATTTTTCTAAGATATCGACTGCTATCTAATGTTCATTTCCAAGGTTTCACTGGGACTTGCTCACCACTCCTACTGGATAGCAGATCTTCAGCCACAGCACAAAACATATAATGCATTAGACTTCTAATGGTAAATGCATAAGGAATTTGTTCCATCTTTTCTTTCTCTTGAGGAGTCTATGGAGAATGTTGCTTAGAAAAATAAATTCCATGTCACGACGCTAAACATCCTTTCTCAGAATTTGTTACAGAGTAACACCCAAGCACCTCAACTAAGTCGGCCACTTTAGTTAGAGCCAAAATTCAGTTCTTTCTATCCCTGATGATCTGGATACTAGGAACACGACTTGCTACAACGAAATCTAAAATTTTGTTTCCCGCCAGTTCTTTATGTGTAATAATTTCTTGACATTATTTCCAATGAGTAAGATATCATCTACATAAAGGATTAAGAACACCACAATGTATTTTTCCCTAAGTTGGTTAAACACAAGGCTCAACTACATTTTGTTCAAAACAACATGTCTTAATGTTTCAACTAAACCTTATGTTCCAGGAGCACGAAACTTATTTAAGTCCATAGAATGTCCTACTCAACTTGTCGACTTTCTTGCCCAGCTAATTTAAATCCTTCTGATTGATCCATGTTAATGGTCTCATCAAGATAGCCATTAAAAGTTTCTTCTTTGATGTCCATTTGCCTTATCTCTTAATCAAGAGTTGTGGCTATAAATAAAAGTATAATAAATGAATTTTAACACGACTACTGAAGAAAAAGTTTTCTCTAAGTTAACTTTCTCTCTCTGCCACGAGTCGAGCCTTAAATGTCTCAACCTTTCCATCAGCTCCGTTCTTCTTCTTATAGGTCCACTTGCACCCCATTGGCCTAAAGTCCAATGGCGCAACTACAATATCTCAGACAAATTTAGCATACTTAGACTCAATTTCCTGGTACTTTGCTTCGAGCCAAAGATCCCTTTCAGAAATACCCATTGCAAGTTTAAAGGCCAACGTATCATTGTTATTTGTGTCCCCAACTAACTTGTGGGTTTCACTATCCATCTCATGGGTATCGAGTTCCAAGAAACCCTCCCACTTGAACGAGGCACTGTAAATTTTTGACTTGGATTACTGGTTTCTAAATCTACCTTGTTTTCATCAACTTGTGTCGGTGAGGATGGAACAATAGTATATCATTTTTCTTCTAATAGTATTTTGCTATGATGCTTGAAATTCACTATGTAGTCGTTTTCTAGAAAAGTAGTGTTTGTAGAGCCAAATACTTTCTTGTCTACTGGACTATAAAACATACCACCCTAATTACCTTTAGGATAGCCAACAAATAAGCAAACCTTAGTTTTCTTTTCTAGCATTCCTACCTTTTTCCTCAGAGCATGAGCAGGACACCCCAAAATAAATAATGACGTAAACAAGGTTCACGACCATTTCATTATTATAGTGGTGTCTTGGAGACGGCTTTGATACGGCACAACATTTAAAAAATGTCACATGCAATCTAGGTAGTATGTCTCTAGAAAAGATCAGTGTAAGAAGTTGGTAGAGTTGAATAGCTTATCATAGAACACACAATTTCATAAACGCGTGATTCACACCACTCAGCAACCGTTCTTTTGAGGAGTCCCTGGGGCAGTTGCTTTAGACTATTCTCCAAGTTCAATTAAATGATCTCGATTCTGATTATCCAAATATCCTCCACCCCAATCAGATCGTAAGATCTTTAATGTTCTAACTAATTTGGTTTTAAAGCCATAACAATGAATTCTTTGAGCTTCTTAACAAATTCTCAGAATTCCTATGCTTTAGGTACTTACATGAGTCTCTAGAGAAATCGTCAATGAATGTGATGAAATGCTCACAACCACCCCTCCTTTGAACATTCATTTTTGTAATGACTCAACTACTCTAGACTTTGGACCATTAATGACTACTATACATAGACACTAATTTTTAATAAAACTTACAAGTGAAATAATCATAACTTCATTAAAAACTTGTAAAACACATGTTAAACTGCATAAAATTTAAAGTAGGATATGGGATCCCATTGTTTTTAAAATAAAAACATAACATAATTTTAAATAAATGGATTACATAATAAAGTGCGAAAAATACATATAAAATTTAAAGAGACATCATCCTCGAATCGAACGCTCGGTCCATCGAGTCCATCCCACCTCAATACACATCCCCAAGCTTCCAAGAACCTTTCTCGCCACCAAAGCTATTTCCCTGCACATATAAACATAAAGGAGTAAGCCTAATGCCCAGCAAGGAAAACCTAACACGTAAACCATATACATAAAATTCATAACGCAACATAAAGCATATCATAAACATATGTCACACATACTATAATGGCCATTATTACTTGGGGCTTGTAAACTAAACAAGTCATATGCCCATTAAATTTGTGGGGCTTGCTAGCTAACCAAGTCATATGCCCATAAATTTATTGGGGCTTGTTAGTTATACAAGTCATATGCCCAAGTCTACAACATACATAACATAACACATAACTCATAAGATAACATAACACATAAATCATAAGATAACATATAGCTGAACATATAATATCCTATCCTATTTTTCTTACCAAAAATACCGGGATATGAGAATAGGTTTGGGACTTTGGGACACTCCCAAAAACCATAAAAGGAAGATGAGTATACTAAAGAGAAAAAAGGATGAAAATAATGAAAGAACTATACCATCGAAAGATACTTACCAAGAACCTTATATTCAATATCTTAGATTTCCTAACCAAGAATAAAGAATAGAGTTAGGATGTTGAGTAGAAAACTATAAGAACTTAAGGAAAACAATACCAAAATGAATTAGGGTTTGGAATACCTTGAATGCTTCTATGAACGATCTAAACCTTGAATCGAAATGTGCTATAAACCTTACTTCCCAAGTGTTTGGTAAGCTTATAATCCCCAACCCAAGTGTTTAAGCACTCAAAAGTAACCTAGCAGCTTGCAGCCTTTGAACTTAGCTTGATGAATGAATAAATGGTTGGGTACTAGGTCCCATTTATAGAGTTCAAGAATGAAAAGATCTTCATTTAACTTGAATAAAATAATGGCTTTTCAAGTGAAAAATATTTGAATTATCGTTCAGCAGAGGCTGAAGACTCGGTTAGAAAGATGCTGGACTTATCAAGAGGTTAAAGATTAAAATGAGAATGTTTTCAAAAACATTCAAAAATATATCAAAGGAACCGATATATCGCCCCTTGTAGGCGATATATCGCCTGGGCCAATATGCCCGAGGCTCGTCGAGGTGATCGTACGAAGTTACGTGTTTTTCGTATCCCCGTACTGCGATATATCACCCCCTATAGCTGCAATATATCGGCATACGCTGAATATTTAAACACAAAATTGCACATTTTCAGCTTAATTTGAATTGAGTAAACAACCTTGACTAAGTCCTCTAACGTTTTCAAAGCTGCTGACAGACCCTAGGATATTCAAATATTACTCTTAATAAGTTTATTCCTCAAAAATACTTACTTATCATTAAACCTACACATGAAAAGTGTTACTATCTTATTGGGTCTATCTAAACCTTATAATATAATAAATATCATCATCAATATCAGTCATATTAATCAAACCTTAGGTTAAAATTAATATTCTTAAACTATAGGTTAAACTTAGAAAGTCTACAAGTGTTACTACGAGTGTCCAATTAAATCCCAGTCTGAACCAAAATCCACAGTCATAAAAATACTACTACTATTACTATTATACTACTATCTAACTAGCTAAGTAAAGTTCTTGGACTCTACAATTTTTCCAGAGACATCTGAATATTGTCATTTTGCTCTCTAAACTAGATTCACAAATAGGTAGGTCACCCTAAATGAGTTCCCTCAAAGGCTTAGCCTTTGTTAGTCTTTGAATCCTATCATAGAAAATATGACCAAAGAGAAGATGCCAAAGGTACGATATTTATAATGTTATTGACCTTTTGTCGTTTAACGGTCCTAGGTTTAGCTATCTTAAACAACTCATTATTTAGTACACAGGGTTCATTTGGTTGCAATAGGTATAGCCCATTTTCTATACATCCACCCTACAATTCACATCCATTTATAAGAAATAGGATTTTATTATTTGTGAAAGTAACTACAAATTGTTGTTGATGTAATAAGGAAAACTAAAATTAAAATTTCCACTGGAATTTAGAATAAAATAAACATTGTCTTAAAACAATATTTTTATTTCCTAAATCCATTCAAGCTTATCATTTTTCCTTGTCTAATACTAACAACCCTTGTCGGATTCTAAGCTTTAGTTTTTCATCCTTCATGGCTTTCCCAATACTAAAAAGTTGTAAAAAAGTACATGCATGTTTAGTAGATCCTGATCTAACAATCTAAAATCGAAGAATCATCCTCTAATACCACATCCATCCAAGACAAATATTTCATTGTCTTGGGTTCCATATGCCTTGGTTACCGGGAAATCTTGTCCCAATTCCTAGTCTCCTTGCAGTTGGAAACACTCCCATTTAATGTACTTATAATCAGGTATTGCTCCAAGATACTTTGCAGCATTTGGTGCCTTGCCACTGGTCTTCTTGTTTTTTTGTTTGAATTTCTACCTCATTTTCTTTTTAAACAAGAAGCATAAGACAAATTCTCCTTAAGCATGTTTGGTAGTATTATCATTCTTTCATTTGCTTGGTCCACCGTCAACAATCCTCTTTCAAGGATTTGGTGGTCGCTGCATAGGTAAAATAGGAATATCTATGATTATCACGAACTCGATGGTGTCCATAATCAACAACATGTTGATGTTGGACAAACATTACGTGAGGTTCTTACCATAGAGTAACTTTTAGAGATTAGAGAGAGTATGGGGTGAGAAGCCTAGAGCTAGGAGTATCAACTAAGTAGAAATTCATGCATTGCTTGACAAACATTTATTCATAATATTTTTAGAAATAGAATAACATACAAAATGTTTTAAGATAACCAAAATACTAAAACACTTATCTTATATTTCTTAGGTATTTTAACTAGCCATGAACTCATATGTCCCAGTAGGCGAGTGTCACAAATATTCACTTAGTTAAATAGAGAAAATCTCAACTAAAAAAGCATCCTAGACTTTTATTAACTACCCATCCATCCGATCAAAGTAACAAAAACCCATGTGTCCCGATAGACGAGAGTCACAAATATTTCTTACTTTATAAGTTTGACCCATGATTTTGATTATTATAGACTTAATTTCTATGTCATTATAGGGATGAGTCTATAGAAGATCCATCTATAACCATCTATCTGACGAAATTATACATGTAAAGAAATCCAGTGAACACCTTCCGTAGGGAGACGAAATCAAAGCACCATGAAGCCCCACTGAACTCTAACCTTGTTAAATCAACGGTGAAGATCGAATTCAAATTTTAGAACTCATTATTTAATTTTTCTAGTATTTTATTCTTTTGAAAATTATTAAATTAGGATTTCCAAATTATTAAAATAATCAATAAACCAACTTAGGTTTGCCAATATTAAAATATTCAATAAACCATAGTTTATAATTTTCCATTAATTCTAAAATTAACCATTGAAAATTAATCAAAATAATAGAATTAATTTGTTTCTAATCAATTATTTGGTCCAACTAAAAAGATTAACCTAATAGAATTAAGTCAAACTTAGGTAAATGAGCCTTAACAATTCGAACTTGCATGTAGAAGTATTTGGTTCAGTATGTCGTACCCACTACATAGGCTCCCTAACTTCCATTCAAAGCCCAAAAAGGCAAGAATTTGAACATTCGTATTATTAATTGTTATTTAATTGATTAGGCTCAAACTAGTAATGCAAAGCAAATTGGCCTTCACAATTGGAACCACCCACAAGAGAGGAATTTAAACTTTAATGTTCAATTGGGCCCTAATAAAACCTAACATTTTATGAAAGCTTTATTCGAGTTTTCCCACATTTTATAAAACAAAAATTGAGTCATCATTATACTTATATTTAAAGCCTAAATGCGAAAAATAACTTAATAATGATGCATGAAATGTCAACAATTGGATGGGCCTAGCATATCAATCTATATGGCATGTTACTCATTTATGACATTTATTTCCAATATAAATATTTTTTATTAAAAAAAATCCTAGCCAACCAAAAATAATTAGGCATTTATCAATGTAAAAATAATTAATTAAATAGAAGAATTTATTAGAAAAAAATCAATTCATTAATTAAATTTAAACTTGATTGTTAAGTTTTGAAAATATCTCACAAAAGGAAACTTAAAAAGAATTAATTTTTTAACCATAAATAATTTTAAATTTAATTTTTTTTTTAAATATTAGTTTTTCAAAAATAATATCAATATTCAAAATTTATGGTCTTCCAAAAAAAAATCAGCACCACGCGCATGTGCACCCACGCGTGCGAAATCGCAAAAATTTCCCAAAAATGCAAAAAGATCGACTTTTTTTGTGCCAAAAATCATTCCAATTTTTTTAAATAATTTTTAGGGATTTTTTAAAATTAATATAAAAACACCAAACACAATCAATTTTTTAGGCAAAAACACATAAAACCTAAACATGCTTCGAGAACATGCAACCATCCAATTTTCTAAACATGTCAAAGTTCATAAAATAATCATGCATTTAATTACATCTAGATCTGGGCAACCTAGGCTCTGAGGCCAAATGTAGAATCTTGGAATTTAAATCTAGATGCATGCTCCTTATTATTTTTGCAAAAACATAATAGAAACATAGAATAGCATGTCATACATATGAACATCTGATTTATAAATTTTAAACAAACACAAAGATGTAGAAACTTACGAATACGCAGCAGAACAATGACTCATTCCTTTAGATTCTCTAACCCTTAATTCTTGGTGGTAGCAAAGTATTGTCAAGAATCTAAACTTCTTAGAATGTGCCAAAGTCATTCAAGTCTATCTCTAAATCAAGTCTAACAAAGAGTGTGCAAATTCTCAACACATGAGATAGAATTAGAGAGGGAAGAACAAGAGAATGAGCAGCCAAGAAGCAATTAGACTGTCTAGGTTTTCACTTACCCAATGAATCAACTGAGACTAACACATGAAAACCATAGACATCACATTCCATATATAGGCAACTTAATGGGCTTTATTTAAAATTAAATTTAAATTAATTAAAATAACAAACAAAAAATCAAAGTCTTGGGCCCCCACAAATTAACTTGGGCCAAATCTCTTTGTTTTGAATTTAAATCCCAATCGGGCCTAAATTCAAAATCTTTTTATTTATTTATCTTTCAATTAATTAATTAAATAATTAAATCCTTATTCAAATTCACTAATTATAATTTGATACTTGATTGAATATTATTTATTTATATTGACACAAATTTATCAATATTAATAAATTTGCCCAAAAATTCTCTTTTATTCCCAAATTATTATTACATGTAAATATCACTAAATTGACCCGGTCAATTTGATATTTCTAATTGATAATTAAATCAATTGTTTGAGACTATTAAACTTGATTTGATAAGAGACGACACGGGGACCATGGATCCATGAACCCAAGCTACAATAAACTCTCATGAGTTTATTTATTACAATAAATTATCTCACAACTTATTAATTTCTCATGGCTCAACTCTAGACTCAGAATTGGACTCTTGAGTTCAAAAAATGTATTTACCAAACCACAAATACGTTATCCATTGTTATAACCGTTACAGTCAGTCAATCCTATATCGATGACTTACTAATTAGTCAGGTGCAAATTACCATTTTAACCCTCATTTGTATTTTCCCTTAACTCCCATTAAGTCTCTTATAAATGATAAATTCGGGAAATTAATCACAGATATATGAGCACACAATCACTTACCTTTTTTTTGGACTAAGCTATTAAGGAAGTCATATTTTCACATCTCATACAGAAGCTATAGAGTTCATATCTATGAATAATGCTCCTACTCAATTACACTACTAAATCTCCAAGATGTAAGTATGGGCTAGATCGTAGGGTAAACTGGTAACGAACAAGTCAAAAGATTTAAATAATATAATTAGCATAAAATTATCACTCAGAATTAAGATCAACTTGACCTATGCTAAACGTTGTGACATTGATTAGATTCGATAACACCTATACTTATTTATCTATCAATAATCAATATCGGTTCTAGTCCAATGTACCCATAGACATCCTATCTTATCTACTTTTCCATTGTCTTGTATAAGACATCACACCCCGAATGTGTAAGTAGAATATATCGTAGATTACCAGAATAGTGAAAATTCAATGCACTGACTTAATCTTAAGACTCATTCTTTTGAACATATAATTACAATTATATTCCATTGCGACCTAGTCACAATAATTGTAACTATATTTTTGGGATTTTATAAATTTTTTTATTATTCAAATAATCATGTAATAAAACAAACAAGCAACATGGTTGTGAAACTAAATAATTTCTCCTTCATTTATTGACAATATAAAATCATGTTACATGTTCGTCATGGTTTTATAATGGCATAAATCCCAACACGGTAGAAGTCTTCTGGAATGAAACCATTTTCTTCAAACTTTTTGACCTCGCTTTCAACCCCTCATACCTTTCCTTGTCAAGCAACTGTTGCTTCTATTAGACTGGGGGTGCCTTCGGGTCTATGCACAGGGCTTGGCTTATGACTGATGGGCTAATTACTACCATGTCACTATAGGACCATGCAAAAACATTTTTATTCTTCCATAAGAAGCCAATTAGCTCAGATTTGACATTGCCATTCAAGTTCTTGTCGACCTTCACTTTTCGAGTAGGGTCGCCTTCTTTTAACTCTACTTCATCAAGTCCTTCGACTGGTCTAACCAACTTTTCTTCATCCCCAAAGTGAAGATCTAACTCTTCCCCGCTTTGGGCCTCATTTCATAAGAGACAACGATACAAATCGTTATTGGCGATCTTGCAACTAACCATGTCACCAATGGTGGCCTTGCCATTCTTAGCCTCGTCACTCGGGATCCTCTCTATCATCACAATGAATCCTTCATTGAACAATTTTTTATGCCTTTGGTAACTTGCCCATTAAATATCATGTTAGCATAAGTAGCTTTTCCTTTCTTTGCCATGTTAATAGAGGCATTGTAGTATTCTCGTGCCTCTCATTGGTTCCCTCTTACACAATCGATATCTTCACTAGTGGGGAGTTTGATTGTAAGGTGCCAAATGGATGTTATTTTTTGCAATTCAATAATTAGTAGTTTTCCCAATACGATATTGTATGTCGATGGGCAATCGATGACCATAGACGTCACCATGCAAGTTATCCTTCGAGAGGTGGTTGTCAAGTGTGACTGGTAGGTTGATCCTCTTCACGTGATGCTTGTGGTGGCTCCTATTCTTGATTATGTTAAGGGTTTTAAGGAGCATGAGGAGGGCGATACCCTTGAGCTAGTGTATAGCAGCTTCTAGAGCAGTAGTTGCATCTATCTGGCGACAATCCATCTCTACTTGCTTGGCATCCAACTCTCATCGATGCCTATCTATTTCCACTTGTTGCATGATCATGGTCTCTACAATGTTTTCTTGGTTAGTTTTCAACGTGGCTAACTCATTTTTCATCACTCCTAGAGTAGCTCGCAGGGTTTCAACTTCCATATCATCTTCTTCTTCCAACTCAAGCTGGGGCTCCTTTTCTGGTGTCCCTTCTAGGGGAGGAGGTGGGTCATGTGGACCGCGAGCTATTTGGCTTTGATTCTTGTTGGGAGGCATGGTTAGCGAGCTTCAAGCCCTTGAGTTTGGCTCTCAATGAAAGCACCACAATTTTGAGCACAGATTTGGCCAACGACACTGAGCTAAGAATAAATATATTTAAATAGAGATATAAATTGAAATAAAGAACACTCAAGATTATAATGGTTTGGCCCCAAGAGTTGGTATTGACGTAAATCCACTTAGGCGCTTTTATTGAATGTAGGGCGTCCCAAACTCACGATCAGATGAACAATATTTAACTAAGGTTCGTAAGCCTGGGAGAGTACAAAGTTTTTGTGTGTATACAAGTGCGCATACGTCAGTCTAAAAAATAATGATGCAGTAAGCCCTATATTTATAGGCTTAGGAATCTTACAGGATGGGCCTTGGGCCTTATGAAAATTGTTTTCCAAGCAATAATAAAATAATGAGTAAATAATACATATTACATTTCAAATAATAAATAATATCCTAAGCTGGCGTTCAACGTGTTTTTGTCGAGGCATCCGACCAGGTTGGTCGAGCATACCACTAATCCGACCACAATTTTCTTCTCAAGATGTAGTGTTGACTACGTTCCATCTAAACAATGTTCGATGCATGTATGTGAGACTTTTATGATTCTGTATAGTATGGTTGAGACTGGACCAGTCGTCTATGATGTCGTTTGGTATTTTTTTTATTGCCACGTGTTAATATTATGTGCCACGTCATCATGCTAGATTTTAGGGGAAACACGACAGTACTTGGTATGGTCTCACTTGCTTGGATCTTTCTTCATCGAGGGTGGCTTCTTGTATGGTACTTGGTTCTCAATTGTTATGAAAATTTCTTCGGGTGTGTAGACAAGGGCGGTGTAATTGGTAAAGTGTGGCTCATACTTGAGCTATTTTTCTTCTTCTTTGGGCTTCTTGTTGTTACCTTTCCCTTGATGGTTTGATACTTGATTATTACTTGCCCTATTTCCATTCCCAACGTTGTCATTGCCCTTGCGGTCTTCGCCACCCTTTGTGTTATGGTAGCTTGTACTGGCCATGTCTGCATTCTTGGTCGCCTTACCAGTTTGATGAACTTGTTGTTGAGAAAACATATATAGGATCTTTATTTATTTTCATGTAGATCTAATATTAACAAGCTAAAATGAGATTGCCTAGAGGACTCAAAATTGCACTCTTGAATTCATAGAACGCTCTATAACAAATATAGATACGCTATTAATTATCCATTATTACAACCATAATTTTCACTCAATCCTCTATAGACGGTCTACAGTGAGATGACTAAAATACTGTTTTACCCATCATTGTGTTTTATCCTTAAAACACTTAGTTCCTTATAAATGATATTTCAGTAAAATAATATTTATTACTAAAATGAGATCTCTATCATTTAGAACCTTGAACCAAACTAAAAGGAAACAATCATTTCACTTCTTCATCAGAAGCTATAGATGTTCATATCTATGATTAACACTCCCACTCAATTATACTACCGAGTTCCCAAGATGTAAGTATGGACTAGTCCGTAGGGTAAGCTGGTAACGAACAAGTCGAAGAACTCAAATAATACAATAAGTTAGAATACTAACCACTCAGAATTGAGATTGAATTGACCTATGGTCAACTATATGATATGACTAGAATAGATAATAACTGTATGTTTACATATCCTAATAACTGTCAATATCAGTCCTGTCTGATGTAACAATTACATCTAATCTTATCTACTTTGCTAATGTTCGGAAAGAACGTAACACTGCAATGTGTAAGTAGATCATATTGTAGATTGGCAAGTCAGTGTAAATCTTGTGCACTGACTAACCTTAGGACTAACTTATTTTGATCATATAATCATATTTATATTCCACTTTGATTACGTCACTATAAATACGATTAGCTATATGCTTGGGATTTAATAGAAGTTTATATTAAACAAATAATCATGAAAATAAAAACTTGTGAGCAAAGTGATTGACCTAGTCAAAAAATGATTTCTATTATAGTATTGATAATAAATGAGATTACAAGGAAATTGGGTTTTAATTAGGGAATAAAACCCTAACAGACTCCCACTTGCGCTAATTGAAACAAATGCCTTAATTGTACTAATCTCATTTACTTGATATGCTTATCAAATATAGCTTCTAGTAGTGTCTTTGTAAACAGATCTACAAGATTGCCTTCAGATGCAATCTTCATAACCTTCACATCTCCCCTGCCACATACTCTCGAATAATGCGATACTTCCTTTCTATATGCTTACTCCTCTTGTGACTACGAGGTTCTTTCGAGTTGGCTATCGCTCCTGTATTGGCACGAAACAACACAAGCGGTTTATCCATTTCTGGAATAACACCAAGATACGAATAGAACTTCTTTAGCCAGACTATTTCCTTAGCTGCTTTTGACGCAGCTATGTACTCAGCGTCCATGGTGGAATATGAGATTGCATATTGCTTTTCGCTTCTCCATATCATAGCTCCACCCCCAAGAGTAAACACCATTCAAGAAGTAGACATCTTGTCATCAAAATCAATCTGAAAATTTGAATCGGTGTAGCCTACAACATTCAGAACACCACCTTTGTAGACTAACATATAATCCCTAGTCCGCCTTAAATACTTCAAGATATACTTGACTACTATCCAATATTCTGGTCCTGGGTTTGACTGATACCTGCTCACTACTCCCATTGCATAGTAGATATCTAGTCTAGTACACAACATGGCATACATTGGACTTCCAACTGCAGATGCATAAAGAACTTTTCTAATTGCATCTTCCTCTTTAGGAGTCTGGGGAGACTGCTTCTTTGAAAGATGAATTTATGGCGGGACAGTAAAAGTCCTTTCTTGGAATTTGTCATTGAGAATCATTCAAGCACTTTATCTATGTAAGCTACTTTCAAATAAAGCTAAGAGTTTGTTCTTTCTATCCCTAATGATCTAGAGACCTAAAACATTACTTGCTTCACCCAAATCCTTCATCTAGAATTGAGTGCTCAGCCAATTCTTCACATCTGACAATTTCTTAACATTGTTTACAATGAGTAAGATATCATCTACATAAAGAACCAGGAATACCACTATTTGATTTGCCTTCAGTTGGTAAACACATGGCTCATCAATATTTTGTTCAAAGCCATAGATTTTGATTATTTCATCAAACCTAAGGTTGTAGGAACGAAAAGCATGCTTAAGTCCATAAATAGACCTATTCAACTTGCAAACTTTTCTTTCTTGTCCAACTACTTTAAATCCTTCTGGTTGATCCATATAAATGACTTTGTCAAGCTTCCCATTAAGAAAAGTTGTCTTGATGTCCATTTTCCAAATCTCATAGTCGAGAGCGGCTGCTATGGATAGGAGGATGCGAATGGACTTGAGCATGGCTACCGGACTAACAGTTTCCTCATAGTCCATGCCTTCTCTTTGGGTATAACCCTTTGCCACAAATCGATCTTTATAAGTCTCAATATTTCCATCAACACCTCATTTCTTCTTGTATATCCACTTGCACCCAATGGCCCTAAAGTCACTAGGTGCTTCCACAAGATCCCAAACGAAATTTGAGTACATGGACTCCATTTCTTATTTCATGGCTTCGAGCCATAGTTCCTTTTCAGGGCTAGCCATTGCCTGTTTGAAAGACAACAGATCATCATCACTAGTGTCACCAACAACCATATTGGTTTCATCATCCAAACCATAGCGAACTGGGTTCCTAGAAACCTTCCCACTACTATGAGGCTCTATGACTGTTTGCTTAAGAACAGTGGTACTTTGTTCATTTAAATCGACTTGCATCGGTTGGACATGAAGAGTGGGAATTTCATCATCAACTCGCATTCATGACTATGGAACATTGGTTGGGGTCAAATTCTTTAACCATCTTCTCTAAAACTACTTTGTTGCGTGATTTGAAGTTTTGGACATAGTCATTTTCCCAACTATTAGGTTTTTTACCCCCCGAACTATTACATATGCATATCGTGCCCCCCGAATTTTTCAGGCAATTAAAAAATCCCCCCGATCTATTCACAGTCATGTAAATTAGGACTTCCGTCCAATTCCGTTCATTTTTTGTAACAGGAGGATGATGTTCAAGATTGAAAACTTTGTTTGGGCATGTGTAATGTTAACTAATCATGTAAACTTTGTTATAAGAGTGAAAATAAATAAATAAATATATATATAAATTTCTATGTAGAGAGGGATTTTTAATTAATTATTTAATTCTTTTTGTACACTTTAGAGTCCCACGTGTCATCCCAAATCATGTAAAAAACAGGCCACATCATCCTCCTGTTACAAAAAATGAACGAAAGTGGACGGAAGTCCTAATTTACATGACTGTGAATAGATCGGGGGGATTTTTTAACTGCCTGAAAAATTCGGGGGGCACGATATGCATATGTAATAGTTCGGGGGGTAAAAATCCTAAATAGCCTCAATTCATTTAGTCAAAACGTGTCACTAAACCATAAATGTGCTAGGGTTAAAATGGTTTTTGTCTCAAAAGATACATTTCATATATTTAAGCAGACTTACATATGGGATCCAAAAAACAAACGATGTTTAAAGGTTAGTTTGCAAAATTTCCAAAATACAGACTACCATCAGCCACTCTAAGGCAAAGTAGACATTTATAGCTGTTCTGTTCCTGTTATCCACACAACCGTGCCGGCTAAGCAGTTGGTCATGTACATTCCACTCACTGAGCTCTCCAAATCAGGGCTTATCATGTTTTCCCTTGCCTTTACCTGCACCATGTAGCACCCATGAGCCAAGGCCCAGCAAGAAAACATAATATACATCACAACAATCATAACAAGAGAATAATTCTTTAAGCATGATCAAACACTTAACATTCCACATTAATAGCATAGCATGTAATCGGAATCAAAGATGCGACCAATCATTAATAAAAGTCAAATCACATAATAAATAGGGCCGACAACTTAGGCCACACCCTCCACTAAAGACTCAAAATTGCACTCTTGAATTCATAGAATGCTCTATAAAAAATATAGACATGTTATTAATTATCCATTGTTACAACCATAATTGTCACTCAATCCTCTATAGACGGTCTACAATGAGATGACTAAAATACCATTTTACCCGTCATTGTATTTTGTCCTTAAAACACTTAGTTCCTTGTAAATGATATTTCAGTAAACTAATATTACTTACTGAAATGAGATCTCTAACATTTAGCACCTTGAACCAAACTAAAAGGAAACCATCGTTTCACTTCTTCATCAGAAGCTATAGATGTTGATATCTATGATTAATACCCCCACTCAATTATACTACCGAGTTCCCAAGATGTAAATATAGGCTAGTCCGTAGGGTAAGCTGGTAACGAACAAGTCAAAGAACTCAAATAATACAATCAGTTAGAATACTAACCACTCAAAATTGAGATTGAATTGACCTATGGTCAACTATATGATATGACTAGAATAGATAATAACGGTCTGTTTACTTATCCTATCAACTGTCAATATTGGTCATGTCCGATGTAACAAATACATTTGATCTTATCTACTTTTCTAATGTTCTTTAAATAACATAACACTGCAATGTGTAAGTAGATCATATCGTATATTGGCAAGTTAGTGTAAATCTTATGCACTGACTAATCTTAGGACTAACTTATTTTGATCATATAATCATATTTATATTCCACTGTGATTACGTCACTATAAATACGATTAGCTATATGCTCAGGATTTAATAGAAGTTTATATTAAACAAATAATCATGACACGTGAGCAAAGTGATTGGCCAAGTCAAAAAATGATTTATTCTTTTATTGATAATAAGTGAGATTACAAAGAAATTGGGTTTTAATTAGGGCATAAAACCGTACACTTGTCAGCGGAGTCCAAGAAGTCTTGCATCAAGCTCGCTGATCTTATAGTTAGGTTGTTCCACAATGGAATTTTAACTTTGATACCTACCATTATAGCCATCAGCTACCCCTCATAACCAACTATCTTACCAAGAGAAATTTCTTCATGCAATCTCATGAAGTAGTCCTTTAGAGTCTTCTTTGTTGTGATCGGTTAAATACAAAGATAAGTGTTAAAATACAAGCAAGGTATAAGCACTTAGTGAATTTCACATAGTGAAGATGTGAAATTTGAGCTTCAATTGTAGGCACTTTAAAAATAGCTTTTGGGGTCCAAAGGGATGCATGGAGGTATCTAAGGGTTCCCAAAACTCCTTTTTGCATTTGGAGAAATTTTTGGACCTTTGGAAGAGTCCAAAAACAGCGAGGGTGGCGATACGTCGCCACCTAAGTGGCGTAGCATCACATGATGCTTAGGGTTTCTTGAAACCCTAATAGGTGATGCATCGCTTCCATGCAGACAACACGTCACCTACTGTAGTACGTACAAGTTACGTGAAATGCTCTTAATGACATGTTTTACAAGTCTAATCCAATTGGTTAGACCTAATGACGATGCCTACTCTATAGAAGGGTCAAATAGTGTTTTGGAAGACTTGATCACTCTCTCCAATATCTCTCTACCCTTTCTCTCTCTCTCTCTCTAGCTCCAAGAATCTCTTGTTTTCTCCAATAACTCTCAAAGAAAGTGCTTAACTTTTAGATTTTAAGGCTTGTTAAATCTTAGTCCTCATTTCCTCTTAGAAAAGGCCTCAAGCATCCATGGTGGCTAGGAAATAGAGTATTAGGACAGTGTTTTGCAATGTGTGTAAGCCTTGTTTTTGTGTTTTTTGCTTTGTTCAAAGTGTTTCCTCAAGGTGGTGGTTTTGCCTAGGGTTTTTGAAACTTCATCAAAGTTGAAGAAGACCATTGATCTACTTGGGTTTGCAAGTTCTTTCTCAACATTTATTTAGTCTTTGTCAATCCATTTTTTGTGTAGATTCTAATTTTTGAGGTGGTGTTATCTCACTCTCCCCCAACATTATAATACTCTATAATCTGAGAGAGCATATCATGGAAGAATCTAACTCCTTTTCAGCATTGAAATTCATGTCTCAAGACCTTGTAAGATTGGATAGGTTTGATGGGACTAACTTTGTTCATTGGCATGACAAGATTAAATTCTTGCTCACCACTTTGAAAGTTTTATATGTCTTGGATAAACACCTAAAAGCCTTAGAAGAGCCCAAGGAAGATGATACTCAAGAAGTTGTCTAAGAAAGGAAGAAGCACGAAGAAGATGAATTGATATGTAGGGGTCACTTCTTCAATACTCTTTCAGATAGGCTCTATGATCTCTAAACCAACACCAAGACCGCCAAAGGAGATTTGGGAGGCCTTGGAAAATAAGTACCAAAACAATTAGGCAAGATTCAATTCAACCCAAGATGAGCTAGTGGCCACACTAAGCGAAGTTAATTTCATTCATGGAAAGGTGAGTGGGTGGTGCCACCGCTCATGTTACCTATGATAGAACTCTTTTAAAGACCTTTGAATCTTCAAAGGAAGGGCATGAGATAAAAATAGGCAATGAGAAAAGGTACAGAGTTGAAGGAAAGGGAAACATTGATTTGTTCTTCACATCCGGCAAGAAGGTTCTACTCAACAATGTCTTGTATGTATCAAAAATGAGTAGAAACCTTGTGAGTGGCAATTTACTTGGCAAGTTCAGAATCAAGGTTGTGATAGATTCCGGAAAGCTCATTTTATCGAAAGGCAATGTTTTTTTGGGAAAGGGATATGCTTGTGATGGCACGTTCAAACTTTGTACATCTATTGACCATGTGAACATTAAAGTTTCTTCTTCTTCTTGTTATATGCTTGACTCGAATTCTATTAATTGTGGCATGTTAGACTCGCACATATAGGATTTAACATAATTAAAAGGGATATCAATTTGTTGATTAATTGATTGTGATAATGTTGAGAATGATAAATGTGAATTGTGTGTTAAATCTAAAATGCTAAGGAACTCTAAGTTGTTAGATTTGATACATAGTTATTTTTGTGAACTTAATGGAATGTTGACTAGAGGAGGAAGTAGATATTTTATTGCTTTCATTGATGATTGCTCTAGGTTCACATATTTATATTTTCTTAAGAATAAAGATGAAGCATTAAATGTGTTTAAGGTTTCTAAAGCGGAAGTTGAAAATCAACTTGAAATGAATATTAAACTGCTTAGAAGTGATAAGGGTGGTGAATATTTTTCAAATGAATTTAACTTGTTTTGTGAAGAGCATGGAATAATTTATGAATGAACAACCCCTTATTCTCCACAACAAAATGGTATAGCGAAAAGAAAAAATATAACATTCATTGAGATGATTAATGCTATGTTGTTACACTCTAAATTAAATTTTAGTTTGTTGGGTGAAGCCTTGCTATCAGCTTGTCATATTTTGATTCGTATTCCCAAGAAGAAAAATAATATCTCTCCACATGAGTTATGGAAGGGAAAGAAACCAAACATTGGTTATCTTAAAGTGTGGGGGTGTCTTGCTTATTGCAAGAGTACATATCCTAAAAGGACCAAGTTGGGTCCAAGGGCTATAAGATGTGCATTTGTGGGTTATGCCCAAAATAGCAAAACTTATAGATTATTAGACTTGGATCCTAATATAATAATTGTATCTAGAGGGTTGAGTTATTTGAGAACATTTCATGCGATGACAACAAGTTAGAACCAACTCAAACTAGAGACCTCAAGAGGAGACTCCTAGAGTAGTTGGTGAGCAACCTCAATTTCCTAGAATGAGCCAAAGGCTCAAAGATTTGGGATCAAGTGAGAAGTATTCTCAATAGAGACATTATACCTTGTAGAAGGTGATAATGAGGAAGTTACTTGGAAACATCCAACAGTACTTCAAATAAAAGATGATCCAAAAACTTTTAAATAAGCAATGTCCTTAAGATAATCCGCTTTTTGGAAGGAGGCAATTAATGATGAAATTGATTCAATTATGTCAAAACACACATGGGAATTGGTTGACCTTCCAAAGGGGTCCAAACCAATTGAGTGTAAATGGGTATTTAGAATGAAATACCATACCGATGGCACCATACAAACCTTCAAGGCTAGGTTAGTAGCCAAAGGATTCAAACAAAGATAGGGAATATATTACTTTGACACATATGCACCGGTAGCAAGAACTACTTCTATAAGATTGTTGTTTTCCTTATCATCTATATATAATATTTATGTTCACTAAATGGATGTCAAAACAGCATTCCTAAATGGAGATCTCAAGGAGGAGGTCTTTATGGAACAACCGGAGGGTTTTGTTCTTCAAGGAAATGAACATAAAGTGTGTAGACTTGTGAAATCATTATATGGTTTGAAACAAGCTCCAAAACGATGGCATGAGAAGTTTGATAAAGTCATTATTTCTAATGGATTTAGACACAATGATGCAGGCAAGTGCTTATACTATAAGACTTGTGGTGACTATGTCATACTTGTGTATCTATATGTAGATGATATGTTGATTTTGAGTAATGACATGAAAGGAATAATAGAAACGAATAGGTTTCTATCTTCTAACTTTAAAATGAAAGACCTTGAAAATGTGGATACCATTTTAGGTATCAAAGTTAAAAGGAATAGTGGGTGTTTTGTGTTGAGTCAAACCCACTATGTTGAGAAAATGCTAAAAAATTCAGTCATCTCAAAATCAAAGAGGCACATACATCATTTGTTTCAAACATGAAGTTTGCAAAGAATGAAGGAAGAGCGATGGCTCAATTGGAATATGCAAGTGCAATAGGAAGCCTAATGTACACCGCTCATTGCAGAAGAGGGAATATTGAATACGCGGTTAGTAAAATTAATAGGTTTACTAGCAATCCAAGTATCAAGCATTGGAAAGCTATTGAGAGAATTTTTAGTTATCTTAAGGGTACTAAAGAGTATAGTCTTCACTATACAAGCTTTCCAAAGATACTTGAAGGATATTTTGATGCTAATTGGATATCGGGAGTTGGGGATAATCTCTCCACCACCGATTGTGTGTTTACTTTTGGAGGAGGTGAAATCTCATGGGGCTCCAAGAAGGAAACTTGTATATCATACCCAACCATGGAAGTGGAGTTTATAGCTTTAGCGGCAACTGGAAAAGAGGTCGAGTGGCTTAGGAATCTGATGATGGATATTCCTTTAATCGCAGATATGGTATCAACAATTTCAATACCTTGTGATAGCCAATACACACTTGCTAGAGCATATAATAGTGTGTATAATGGAAAATGTAGACACATTAGTCGAAGACATGAATATGTGAGAAAATTGATTCAATGTGGAATCATATCGATCTCATATGTTAAGATAAGTGAGAACTTAGTAGATTCATTTACAAAACTTCTTGTGAGAAGGTTAGTAAGTTCTACTTCAAAAGGGATGGGATTAAAACTTCTAGAATAATAGATTCACCAATGATGGCAACCCAACTTTTAACTTGTACAAATCAAGGAAAAAAGTTTAATGGGTAAGAACAATCCATTGATAAGTGAATAGTTTCAACACTAAAACATATGGTGAGTTCCATCCGAGATGGTTAGTGTTGGTTGCTACCGATTTAGGGTTAAGCCTAGGGCTTTTAATGAAGTTCAGTTAAGTGCAACAAGCATCTATAAAGGTAGCAAAGATGTTGTAAGAACTTCACCTATGTGGACTTGGAGGTGGTGCCCCCTCTCATAGGAGTTGGAGTTTCTCCTTGGAAAGTTCATGAAAGGATGAGCACATGGCCATGATAATGCTAAGCAAGATAGTTGGAAAATAAAAGATGTGGTGGAGGTGTGTGAGGTATCACCGGTTTTATCATATGGAATACTTGGTTCATGCTTTAAGCAACTAATGATTTTGATAAGACTTTGTGGTATTTTCACTAAGGTAAAGTTCAAACCGAAAGGCACTTTATTTTATGCACCAAAACTATTTTAAGCAAGAGAATGAGGCTTGTATTTAACCAAGTGGGGGATTGATATGATTGGTTAAATACAAAGATAAGTGTTAAAATACAAGCAAGGTATAAACACTTAGTAAATTTCACATAGTGAAGATGTGAAATTTGAGCTTCCATTATAGGCACTTTAATAATGTGTTTTTGGGTGCAAAGTGATGCATGGAGGTGTCTAAGGGTTCCCAAAAATTTTGTTAGAAATTGAGCAATTTTTGGACCTTTGGAAGTGTCCAAAAACAGTGAGGGTTTCTTGAAACCCTAATAGGCGATGCATCGCCTGCATGCAGGCGACACGTCACCTTAAAAGTTACGTGAAATTCTCTTAATGACATGTTTTACAAGTCTAATCCTATTAGTTAAACTTAATTATGGTGCCTACTCTATATAAGGTCAAAATAGTGTTTTGGAAGACTTGATCACTCTTTCCAATCTCTCTCTACCCTCTAGCTCCAAGAATCTCTAGTTTTCTCCAAGAATTCTCAAAGAAAGTGCTTGACTTAGAGTTTAAGGCTTGCTAAATCTCAATCCTCATTTTCTCTTAGAAAAGGCCTTAAGCATCCATGATGACTAGGAAATAGAGTATTAGGACAACATTTTTCAATGTGTATAAGCCTTGTTTTTTTTTTCTTTGTTCAAAGAGTTTGCTCAAGGTGGTGTTTTGCCTAGGGTTTTTGAAGCTTCATCAAAGTTGAAGAAGACCATTGATCTACTTGGGTTTGCAAGTTCTTTCTCAATCTTTATATAGTCTCTGTCAATCCATTTTTTATGTAGATTCTATTTTTTGAGGTGGTGTTATCTCACTCTCCCCAAACATTCTTCTTGCCTTACCTCAGATTGGCGAAATGGTTAGCTTCATTAGGGTGAACGCATGCAGCGTAGAACTGCTAGTAAGAGTTTTGGGTGAGATGCTCTCAAGAGTTAATTAATCTTAGAAGGTACTTCCAAAACCATTTCTTAACAGCTCCAACTAGAGTAGTGAAGAAGACCTTGCTCCGCGCGTTGTACAATACCTTGTGTATCTCCATCTGAATCTCAAAGTGGTCGGGTAGTTGTGAGTTAGAGGTGATGGGGTAGAAGAGGCTCGCTTTCCTTCAGTCCAATACAAGCTCACCATTTTTGACCTCATCCATCTCCTTAATCGTTTTTCTCATATCTTCAATTTGGGCAAGGACTAGGTCATCAACAACCTGGCCCTGGCTCCTCTGCTGATTGGTGACAAGTGTTGTCGAGGGAGGGTCCCCTCACTCTTCTCTTTGGACATTCAAATGGACCAGTAGGTCTTCTCTTCCCATGCCATTATGACTACAGGCGCCCCCTCGTCGATTGTTCATATTTTCATGCAAGTAAAGATCATTCTTTGGTTATACTTTCTTGCCAAAGTGAGTGAAAGCACTATCACCATTAGAGATATCAACCTCATCATCTTCCCTACATGTATTTTTATGGATTGAGCGGCTAACTGACCCCTCGTCTTGGTCTCCAGATGGGGGTGGTCACAAACTTCCATGACTTGGTTGCGATGATGCTTTTCGATCTCATTAGTTAGGAGGTGGTGGAGATCGATCCTCTCAGCTACGTGATCTCACGGGATTTGCTGCTCTGGGGATATCAATGTTTTGGCTTCAAGGATGTTCCTCTTCACGCCTCTATGATGCGCCTCTTGAGTTTTCCCTTGAGCTTGATTAGCGAGCAGCTGACTATTGCACCCCGTGGGATGTAGTCGCCATCGCCCTCTTCTAGGTTCGCATGAGGCTTCTCTTCCATGTTTCTTGGAGAAGGTGGATTTGGTGGATTCACATGGCCATTGTCTTTGGTTGGAGCTCTCCTAGGTGCCATGATTAGCAAGGGTACAAGTATATTTGGATGTTAGTGAGAATACTCCACTCAGAGATTCACACTCTCAATGAAAGCACCAAAATGTTGACTAGATTTTTTGTCAACTACACGGAGAAATAATAAAAAAAAAAAGATTTGTTATGTATGTAAAATTCTAAGGGGAATATTTTTTATAAACAACGAACTAAAGACAAAGAAATAAATGTAGTAATTAATGCAATAGACAAAGATTTTGTAGTGGTTCGGCCAGTAATGAGACCTACGTCCACTGTAGTTAATTGTACCAGCAATAGCAATCACACTTAGCTTGAATTTTTTTCTTGAGGTAGTTATCAATACAATAATAGAGAGTAAATGCTCTCTCAAGGGTAGGGATGCACATTTTCCCCATGGCGACAAGGCCTTGCAGGGATCTGCCCCTAATGGGGCAAGGAATCCCCGTCTAAATGGGGAACGGGGCGGGGACAGGGATAATTTTCAATCCCTGAAAGTCAAATGGGGTGGGGGCAAGGATGGCACTCCCCACTCCGATGGGGCCCTATTTAAATTATTATATATTTTTGTAATATTTTATATGCATTTTATATACTTCTTTATGTGTTATTTTTTTATATTAGTAACTTTTTTAATATTTTAAATTTTATTTGGGATATGGTTTAGTATTTAAAATCATAAATATTGTGCAATATTTTAATTTACATATAAACTACCGTTTTTATTTTATAATTTTAATCTAAAATTGATTTTTTAAATAAATGAGTTCCCCGTGGGGATTCTCCACCCCAATAGGGGATTCCCCACCCCATCCCCAACGTGGAATAAGCGGGGATGGGGTAGGGACAGGGGGGGCACTCCCTGCCAATTCCTTACCCTGTGTGCATCACTGCTCAAGGGTGAATAGTCAATGAAAAAAATGGAAGGAGTTGACGATGGCATGCCCTTTCACGATATGGCTAATTCTCATGAGATTCAAGGCTACTTCAAGCTCTTTTGTGCCTCAGAAATAGCAGGCATGCATGTCATCGACCTAATAATTTTTGCTCTTGAATTTCACCAAGTGAAGATCTAGTGACAGCCTTGATGCTAGCGAGACGCCACGATTGGCGATGGCCTCGCAGCGATGTGCTCCTTCCACAGGCGATTGGTGAGGGCCTAGAACCACTGACAACAGCCAATGGGCGATATCCACTCTGTTGGCGACCGAGAAGCACACAATTAGCGACCGACGACAATGAAGGTGCTTTTGTAACTGGCAAGACACCATTGACGAAATGGGACTTCATTGGCGATGTCCAATGTGAGCAATGAGCTCCATTTTTGGCTAAGTGTTGCACGAGCGATGAGGGTCACTATTTTGGTGAGGGATGGCACTGAGTCTTGCCACATCATCACTCATTTTGACACGTCTTCTACTATGTGGGATGCCACGTTGCCATACCAAAATTGGGTATAACACAATCTAATTCACATCCATTTATATACTAGGTAAAAGGAATGTGCAATGCACGTTTACTTGTTTTTATTTGGAAAATGTAATAATTTATTTTTATTATGTTTTTTTAATTGTCATATAAATTTTAAATAAATAAACAACATCATATATAATAAAAGAATGACATAATGATATTTTGTAAGATAAAATCTAAACATCTTCTATAGTTAAAAAAATAAAAAAATAAGATAATTTTTTTAAAAAATTAAAAAATAAAAACCGTTAAACCAAGAATGCGTTAGATACACACTTTTTATATATAAAGTTATTGTCTACTTTTTAAATTAAATAATTTTGTTTTAGAAAAAATACCTATGAATTTCAATATAATAAAATATTAAAAAATTGTAAATTAAAACTATGAATTTAAAAATTTATTTGATTAAATTTTAATTATTTATTTTTAAAAAGTCAACAAAAAGTTATATATAAATATATTATTTAATTAATGGCTAGAGCAATTAAAATTAGTAATTTATCATTAAAGAAAAACTAAATGGAAAAATAATAAAATATGTATATATGTGTCTTATTTCATTCTTACAAATATGTTTGGATAAACAAAATACGTTAAATGTCAAAATAAATAATGAATAAAAGAAATAAAAGAATAAATTCAAACACATAAATATTTTTCAATTACAGTTTTGAAAACATAATTAATAGAGTAATTTAAATACTTTAATATGAAATTTTAAAATAAATAATGAGAAATTATTATGACTCATTTATTACTTTTTTTTCAATTTATTTATCTTATTTAGATGAGTTTATTACTTATTATTTCTTAAAAAAAAACTATTTACTTTATTTAAATGACTTTAAAACCAACAGTGTTAGAAAACAATATAAAAAAAATGTTAAATCTAATGGAGAACAACAATTTCCGTTAAACTTATAGTTATAATATATAAAGATATATATTTTCAAAAAAATTGGATATTTAAATTTAAGGAAAAAAAACATATTTTATTTCAGTATTTACTGATTTATTGGTTATGAGGAAACAATATATGTATTTTAGTGAAAATTATTATATAAGTTATTATAAAAAAAATTATGTACTAAAATAATGGATTCAATCCGCTTTGTTGTACCCTAAAAATTAGCACGAGTTTAATCACTCAGCTAGGGATACAGTTGGCAGATGAATATATGGAAAAGTAAACAAGTACAACATCTAGCTAATGGTGATGTGAGCAGCTCGAGTTAGGACTTGGATATACGACATTCAGGGAATTTTCAGGCTGCCTCTTAAAATGACGGTCCAGTTCGAGACATGCAGTGGCCAGTTCCCCTTTAGGGAGATCTGAAGTTAATCCAAACTACGGTTCGGATAATCTTCGATCACCAACTTGATGAAGATATTCAACCCGTGGAAACCTGGTCAGGACGCATACTGAAGAATCCCGAAAGACTTGGAGGCTCTTTATACGCTCATTAATGTCCAGGTTGTATTGCACATTTATCATTTATTATCTGAGATAGCAGGAGTATATTCTGTTAGACAATCATATCCCAATATAAATGGGAATTATCTGTTATTGACGTCTTTTTTTGTCAACCTAAATCCGAAGAGCACTAAACAAAGATTTAGGAAATAAGGAAAAAACGGTAGGATTTTTACGTGGTTCAGCAGTTAAAATCTGCCTAGCCCACGAGTCAATGTTATTGATTCGTGATACTCTCTCAAAGCATTAGCAAAGCAATTCAGCAGAGTATTCTCAGTACAATATTGTGCCTCTCTACAAATGAAATTCTCCAGGCTATTTATAGACCTAGTTGATAGAATATCTTCCCCTTATTTCGATAAGTTACAATTGAAATTTGAAATAAATAAAAATGAATGCATTAATTACATAATATCCCATGATAATTGGGATTTAATATCAGATAACAACAAATCCCTAAGGAATAGGGATCTCTTAACAATTGTTGTGTTCAAAACGCGTTACTGACCTCGAATGCAAGGTTTAAATGCTTTCGAGATCGACCAACACTTCAATCTCATTATTCTAGTCAGCCTCCTCTTTAGCTAAGTGATTTTATTTAGCTCAATCTTCGGAGACCAATGTCTTCGAGCTTGCAACTAAGGCTCGAATAACACCCATATGCATCAGAGAAGATTCATTCTTTCAAACTTGATGCTTAAGCTCAAGCCTTCTGAACTTGTGCTCGATCGCCAACAAGAACAAGTCAGGAATCATGCAAATTTATAGAAGTGTACAACCACTTCTTCTTATTTTCAAGCTTATCATTTTTAATTCTCAGAAAAAACACGAACTAGAGAAAAAAAATAAGAAAACCAAGAGCTTTCTTTGCATGTTCTCTATGCCAATGAAGCGAAACCATTCCAGTACATTCGGCTCCATGAAATCATATCCACGAACAACTTTGTGTAAGCCTCCTGATCTCTCTTTGTTGTATATGCATTTTTGTTCTTTTTTACGTGTTTCTTTTGATAAAATTTCATTCCTAATTTTTACCAGAATTTTAGAGCATTTCCTTGCACTAAGAAAATTTTCTGATGTAAATAGCATTGGCATGCTTAGAAGCACAATTTAGGCTAAAAAAATTTCTGGTTGGTATGTGAAAAAATGGAGTTTTTCTGGTAATTGGGGGGGGGGGGGGGTTGTAATGACCCAAATTTCCTAAGAAGGCTTAGGGCCATGATTAGGAGGCCAGGAGGGCCATGATTGATTTATTATGCAATTAAAAGATTATATGCATGTTTAGGTGTATTAAATATGCATGTGAACCCATTTCTGATTAATTGGGTGATTTTCATATTTTGGCCATTTCGGACATATTTGGCATATATGTGGCATGTGTGTGGTGCTTCATTATTATTTGGTTATGCTAGGGTTACTCGGCACGAGACGATCCTAGGAGGTAAGCTAGTGGGAAAGTCACAACGGGATTTATACTTGACTCGGAGTGAGTCAAGGGGTATTTAGCACATTACCAGGATATTGGGTAATGGGAATAAATATTTGATGATAAATTGGGAGTTAGTAAGATCAGTGGGAAATTTTAGAAGTTTTGACTATTGTACCCCCAGGGGCGTTTTCAGGACCCCGGGCATTAGGATTTGCTTGAGGCTACTTAAGCTTGAAGTAACCTATTAGAATCATAAAAGAACGTTCAGAACGTTCTCTCATTGTCTCGTTCCCTTTTTGTCACCCGATCACATTTTCGAAGGAAACTTGAGTTCTAGGACTCGGATTCAAGCGAGGATCGAGGCATTGTGACTCTAGGTAAGATTAGAAGCTTATTAGTCGAAGGATTTAGTTGGGAAATGACATAATCGAAGGTAATTCAAGTGTTAAGTTCTTAATTTTTAAAGTTTTTAAGCTTGGATTGGATTTTGTGTTTTGATGAGTTTTTGGATGAATTGAAGCATGGGTTTTATTGATTTTGGGAGATTAGGATGTTTGGGAACTTTAATTTTGAGATTTGGATAGGTTGGGGTCGAATTTGGAGATTTGAAGCTCGAAGAACACGAAGATAAGAACCCAGATTTATGGGTTGGGCGCTATAGCGCTAGGGTGGTAGCGCTACATTGCTAGGTGGTCTGATTTGGGGGATTGGGTCTGTTTGTAGCGTTGTAGCGCCCGAAGGTAGCGCTGTAGCGCCCAAAGGTAGCATTGTAGCGCTAAACATCCTTCAGAATGAGGTTTTTTGGTACTTGTTGGGGTTTTGACCCGAGGGCCCGGGGGATGATTCCACCACCTTGTTTGGTGGAATTGAAGGTCCCGAGAACACGGGATTGGTCCTGGGATTGGGTTTCGGAACTTGAACTCATTGCAACTCCGTTTATGGTTGTGACTAGGTTATCGCTAGGGGCTTGGAATCAGGATCGTGCTTGTGGCTCGTTTATTGGTAACCTGTGCTTGGACCAAAGGTAAGAAAACTGCACCCAGTATGTGATGCATGTGATGCATAAGATTCATATGATTAGGGCATGACATGAATATTGAATATGAGATTGATCAGAGCTTGAGTCTCTGTAAATGTGCATGATCATAATTATGCTAGTGATTCTTAAGTAAGCATGTTGAATGCCCTACATTTGGATATTTGACATATGATATATGCTTGGTTGCATTGCTTACTTATGAATGTAACTGACCTATCAGTCAGGAATCGGCAATGGTGTCAGTATTAACTATGAAGTTGTAACTTATTAGTCAAGTTCGATAGTAGTACTAAGCAATGGTCGTATGGAATTGGCCTATGAGTCGAGAACGGTATTAGCGTGTTTAACGCAAGCCGAAAGATTAGATCTAATCGACATAAGCATTGAATGAATCATCATGAACATTAATGCTTGACCGACCTCAAGTTCGATGAAAATTAAAAGTGCTTGTCTAGTCTAAAGGATAGTTACTTAGAGTTAGGGCCAAAATGCTCAGGTGACTACATCGTCACATGGCTAAGGGTGCGGAGCCCAAGTTTAGGACTCACTCATCAGTCACTCATCTAATTAGGGCTATAAGTCCCAGCATGATTATCAGAATCTCAAAGTGTTAATCCTTCATCTGATTGAGGCTATAAGCCCCAGCATGATTATCAGAATCTCAAAGTGTTAATCACTCATCTGATTAGGGCTATAAGCCCCAGCATGATTATCAGAATCTCAAAGTGTTAATCACTCATCTGATTAGGTCTATAAGCCTCAGCATGATTATCAGAATCTCAAAGTGTTAATCTGTAACGACCCGAATCTGCTAATAGGGCTTAGGGCCTTGATTAGCGTGCCTGAAGGGCAATAAATGGTTTAATATGTTAATATGTGAATTTATGTGAATATGTGATAATGATGCATGTTTAGCTGAATTAAATATGCATGTGGGCCCCGTTTGGATGTTAGGGGTATGTTTGTGATTTTATCCCATTGAGGTCGTAAATGTGATAAATATGATATGCATGTGATATATATTTTTGCGTAGCAAGATCCGAGACAGTCCTAGGGAGTAGTTAGCCAGAAAGTCACAACGAGGTTGAGAATCCAATTCAGGGTGAGTCGAGGGGTAATTTGGGCATTAGTTATTATATTGGGTTATCGGGTTATGGAAATAAGTATTTGGAGATATATATTTGAGGTTAGAATGTCTTGGAGGGAATGTTGGGGAAATTTACCATTCTGCCCTCGGGGACGTTTTGGTACCCCGAGCCTTGAGGTAACCACATAGACTATGTTAAATAAAACAAAAAGAAAGAATCATTTAGAGACTTGGAGAAACTGACCTAAGTCTTCCTCTTCTCTCTCTCTATTTTTCTCTAAGGTAAAACAAGGAAACTCTTGGAAGCTAAGGAATTCAGTTGTGGGCTCTGTAACTTAGGCTTGAATTTTGAGGGATTAGCTCAACTTAAGCAAAGGAATTCAACCAGGATTAAGGTAAGGATTGACTCTCATTATCTGTGTTGAAAATTCTGTGAAATTGAGTATGTTCTAAGTGGTTTTTGGGTTTTGAATTTGAAGAGTGAATTAAGGCTAGAACTTTGGGAATTAAGCCAGAAAACACTTGGAGGATTTGTTCTGCAGCTGAGGTAAGCTTTAATTTAAATTTTGAAGGTTGAATTATAGTGTTTCCATGGCTGAGTTTTGAGTTCTTGAGGTTGAAAAATCTCAGAGATTGAAATGGACTTTTAATGGGTTTTTAGTCTAGATTTCAGCTATGTTTTGTTGCTGGAACCTTGTGGAAAGTTAGTGGATAATTAAGTTGTGAATTGGGATGATTGTGGGTGGTTTTGAGAGAGGTTTAGGTGTCAAAAATGGATAATTAAGCTTGGGTTTTATTTATTTTGGGAGATTAGGATGTTTAGGAACTTTAATTTTGAGATTTGGATAGTTTGGGGTCGAATTTGGAGCTTTGAAGCTCAAAGAAGACGAAGCTGAGAACCCAGATTTCTGGGTCGGGCGCTGTAGCGCTAGGGTGGTAGTGCTACAGCTCTAGGTGGTCTGATTTGAGGGATTGGGTTTGTTTGTAGTGATGTATCGCCCAAAGGTAGCGCTACACAACCTTCAGAATGAGGTTTTTTGGTACTTTTTTGGGATTTGACCCGAGGGCACGGGGGATGATTCCACCACCTTGTTTGGTGGAATTGGTGGTCTCGAGAGCACGGGATTGGTTCCGGGATTGGGTTTTGGAACTTAAACTCATTGAAACATTGTTTATGGTTGTGACTAGGTTATCGCTAGGGGCTTGGAATCAGGATCGTGCTTGTGGCTCGTTTATTGGTAACCTGTGCTTGGACCAAAAGTAAGAAAACTGCACCCAGTATGTGATGCAAGTGATGCATTAGATGCATGTGATTAGGGCATGACATGAATATTGAATATGAGATTGATCAGAGCTTGAGTCTCTGTAAATATGCATGAGCATAGTTATGCTAGTGATTGTTAAGTAAGCATGCTGAATGCCCTACATTTGGATATTTGACATATGATATATGCTTGGTTGCATTGCTTACTTGTGAATGGAACTAACCTATGGGTCAGGTATCGGCAATGGTGTCAGTATTAACTGTGAAGTTGTGACTTATTATTAGTCAAGTTTGACAGTAGTATTGAGCACTAGTCATATGGAATTGGTATATGAGTCAAGGACGGTATTAGTGTGTTTAACGCAAGCTGAAAAGATTAGATATAATCGACATAAGCATTGAATGAATCATCATGAACATTAATTCTTGACCATCCTCAAGTTTGATGAAAATTAAAAGCACTTGTCTATTCTAAAGGCTAGTTACTTAGAGCCATGGCCAAAAGTCTCAGGTGACTGCATCGTCACATGGCTAAGGGTGTGAAGCCCAAGTTTGTGACTCACTCATCAGTCACTCATCTGATTAGGGCTATAAGCCTCAGAATGATTATTTGAATCTCAAAGTGTTAATCACTCATCTGATTAGGGCTATATGCTCCAGCATGATTATCAGAATCTCAAAGTGTTAATCACTCATCTGATTATGGCTATATGCCCCAGCATGAATATCAGAATCTGAAAGTGTTAATCAATCATATGATTAGGGCTAGAAGCCCCAGCATGATTATTAGAATCTCAAAGTGTTAATCACTCATCTGATTAGGATTGACTTGATAGTCATCCATACTGGAGGTCAGGATCCACCATCATTATCTGGATTTTATTTGCATGCACGAATAGGGCTATTATTGATAGGCATGCCTATTATGATTTAGTAACATGTTATTACTATTCATGAGCAAATTGAGTTTTCTTGCTGAGCTTCGGCTCACGGGTGCTATGTGGTGCAGGTAATGGCGACAGAAAGTTGGACCATCCTTGAGTTTGAGAGCTTAGGTGACGATGTGTACATATGCGCCTGCTCAACCGCCACGGTCGAGGGTTTAAAGATGAACTAGGGTTAAACCTTATTTTGCCGCTTAGGCCGGCTGGTTTTAAATCTTTTGTTGTAATTTACCTTCAAATTATATTTTTGGAATCCCAATGTATAAAGTAAACGTTTTAGTGAGACGTTGTATCTTAACCAAAGTTTTTAACCCTAAATTGCTAACCATACTTAGTTACACGATTATGGCCAAATGACTCGATTAGCGAGTTTAGTGCTGTTTAAAATGAACACCGTAACGTTCCTTGGAGATTAGGGTGTTACAACTTAGTATCAGAGAAAGCCAAGGTTAAGGGTTCCTGAAGACAAGCTGGGCATGTACACTCGTCACTAAAGATAGCTTCACTCAAGATATGGTAACTATTTCTGTAGTTATGTACTTAACTTCTTAAATATAATGTAAATGCTTTACCTTCATATTGTATTAGGGAGCATGAGATTCTGATGAGCCTGACTCTTGACTATTAATATGATTATATGATTATATGCTTCGTGAATATATATGAATTTGATATTTGCATGCTGGAGTTGGAGGTATGGTATATATGTTGGAAGAGCAAGGATTATGAGAAATGTGTGAATGTTGTGGGCATGTGTTTTAGCACTATAGTGGGTTGTGATTGTAGTGTGGTAAGATTGTTCCCATGGGGAAAGCTCTTGATATGCTCATCATGTTTAATGGGTCAAGTTATTGACTGCAGATTCAATCAGCAGGTATGTATCCAAGGCAGATAATGAGACCTGGTGGTGGTTATACCGAGGCTGGGAATTACAGCCAGGGTTCAACTTCTTCATCTGCTCCTCAGAATTTCAAGCAAATGTTTACAAATTTGCAATTAAGATTGCAGAGGCAAGAGGAAGAGATTAGATGTTTGAAATAGCAACAGAATTTGTCAGGGAACACCTCTTCCTTTGTTATGCCAGGAGTTCCACCAGTTTTGGCTCAGCCTAGGGTTGAGAACAGATGGAAATTTCTCTATGAAAGATTCTAGGAATATTACCCTCCAGTCTTTGAGGGAGGCTTAGATCCATTTAGAGGTGAGCAATGGATGGGCATGATCAGTTCCATCCTCGATAGTATGGAAGTGGTAGGTCACGATAGGGTGATCTGTGCTACATATATATTGCGGGATGATGCCTGTAAATGGTGGGAAGTAGTATCCCAGACACAAGACACAGCTGTGACGGACTGGAAAGAATTTAGGCAGCTCTTTAATGAGAAATATTACTGTGATGCAGCCAAGACTGCTAAGATGAATGAGTTTCTCAACCTCGTTCAGGGAAATGCAACAGTAACCGAGTATGTTAACATATTTGATTGGTTGGCCAAGTTTGCTTTTGATATGTTACACACAGATGTAGCTTGGAAGGAAAGGTTTATCCAGGGATTGAATCCCAGAATAATTCAGGGCATTAGAGTCGCCCTAGTGCATGAAACCTCTACCTATGCTCTGGTGGTAGGGAAGGCTCTTCCTGTTGAGAACACAGGAAATCAGACTAAAAAGGAGAGTGCTGGAGAGCCCGAAGCTTAAGCAGTGATACCTCCATTTATTGGTTCGAGCAAGAATAAGAACTGGAGAACTTACCCAGAATGCACTCGGTGTAAGAGGCGTCATCTGAGAAATTGCCAAGCAAAGGCATGTTTCTTATGCGGAATGGAGGGGCATTTCAAGAGAGATTTCCCAAGGCGAAGGAAGGATGAGCCAAAAGGGGTGGACAGCTCGACTCTATCTCGAGTGTTCGTTCTAATGCAGTCAGATTCGGAGACTGAGACTAATTCCTCAAGGATGGCAGGTCCGCTTTCTAGTTCTGATTTTTGTATTATGCTGACTGGTTTTGGTACCATGTTGTTTCTTTGCTTGTTGCATATAGAGAGGAATAGAGTTGTTATGCAGATTGCATGGTTATGTTGTGATGGGAATATGATACTTTATTTGTGATTTTAAGAGATGAGGTAGATTATGGTGGAAAGGACTCATTAGTGGTTTTGATAAAGTTGATCATGACTGACTTCGTAATGATCCTGGATATGAATTAGTTAACCAAGTGTGAGGAAATGATAGCTTGTAAGGAAAGTATAGTAACTCTTGGGTTTGAGAGTGGGAAACCCTTGTGGTAGTTGGCACTGTTCATGGATTTTTTATGTTGAAGACATTTGTATTTAGAGCTAGAGATCTATTGCAGGAGGATGCATAGAATTCATAGCTAGTATGGTGGATACCACTTAGGTTGTGCCAGTGGGATCAGGACAGATTGGATTTGTCTGTGAGTTTTTGGATGGGTCTCCATGGGATTTGTCAAGATTACATTTACACGAAGAGATAGAATGGTAAGTGGATTGGTGTTGGGGACGAAATCAGGTCTAGGGCATTGTATTGAACGGCTTCAGCAGAGCTGTAAGAATTAAAGGACTCAGTTATTGAGTAAGATGATATTCTCCAAGGTGGATCTTTGATCTGGTTAGTACCAGCTGAAGGTCAGGGAAAAGGATATGCAGAAGATTGTTTTTATATCAGATAAGGGCACTGGGAGTGCTGAGTTATTTTGATGAAATAGATGAATAGAGTATTCAAGATTATCTTAATTGGATTTGTGAACGTCTTGATCAACGGTGTTGTGTTATATTCTCTGCGGAGATTTTCCAAGGTCAAGGAACGCCTTAGGGGCAAGAGTTTCCTTGGACGAGCAAGATATTACATGTACTTTGTGGAAGATTTCTGAGTCTTCTTACATATCAGAACCAGTTTGTAGGTTGTTATGACACCTTAGTGACAGGGAAAAAGGGATTGCTTATGCATCATGTTATTTGAAGAGTATGAGCAAAACTAGAGCAGAGTTACTGGTGGGCCAGGTGGCCAACATTATGTTTGATTTACTCCAGTAGAGAGGATTAAAGGAAAATAGTTAAGTGACCCATAGATGGGAAGAATTGAGCGGAATGTCTTAGCTGGATTAGCTAAGGATTATGCAGTGTTAGATATGAGTTTATTGTGGTATAAGGATCGGACTTGGGATCCGATGGACACTGGGATTAAACGAGGGATTCTAGATGAATCTCATACTACCCTCTTATTCTCTTCATCCAGGCATCATGGAAGATGTAACAGAATATGAAAGCTTTATATTGGTGGCCTAAGATGGAGAGGGACATAATGGAATACATGGCAAAGTTCTTAACCTGTTAGCAGGTCAAGACAGAGTATCAGGAACCAATAAGGCTATTGTAGCCTTTGAGTATTCCATAGTGGAAATAAGGAAACATCGCGATGGATTTCTGTAATGCCCCAAATTTTCCTAATAAGGTTTAGGACCTTGATTAGGAGGCCGGGAGGGCCATAATTGATTTATTATGCTACTCAATGATTATATGCATGTTTATGTGAATTATATTATAATATGATGTTATATACATGCATGTGGGTCCACAACTGGTTATTAAACTGTTTTGGCAATTTGGGTCGTTTAGAGCATAATTGTGATTTTGGGTGCATTTTGTGATTTGTGAATGAGCCCCATCATCATGGAGATACGTTCGAGCCTTTCGGCATGAGACGATCGTGAAATGCAAGTGTTCGGTCTAGTCATAACGGGTTTAAGTTCGAGGCTCGGGGTGAGTCTCGGGGTGGTTTTAATGATTAGAGCATTACCGGGAATTAAAGGGTAATGGGATATGGATTATTGGTGTTTGAGAATATTGAGAATAGCATGAATTGGAGAGTGTTAATTATGATTAACGAAATAGGTGCGAAAGGACGGTTTTGCCCTTGGTGGTTGTAAAGGTTATATTTTAGATTTAAGGGCATTTAGGTCTTTTCCCCTAAAGGATTTATATAAACCATTAAGGCTGTAGAAGAGATAGCAAAAAACAGAGCTTCCTTTCTCCTTCTCTCCCGATAGGTTTTCTCCTTCATTTCTCTTTGGATTTTCAAGATTTGTTTGAGGAATCAAGCCAAGGAACCAAGCCAGGATAAGCTAGGTTATGCTCCACCATTGAAGAGGGTGTGTTTCTATGATTGAGGTGAATTTTTAGCCATTAGAACTATAGTTTTTGCTCTGTTTTCTGAGTTAAGTTCCAGCTGGTTTTTGAGTTGGAAAGTTGAGTTTCAATGGGTGTTTTGGCTAGGGTTCTTGGGGTTGGGATGCTTGGGGAATGTGAGGATGGCTTTTAGGTTCATTTGGGATTGAATTTGATGTTTGGAAGCTTTTGATTTGGGTTGGAAATGGTAGAATCGAAGGAGGAAATTTCAGGGCTGAAGCTGGCTGAAGGTAGCGCTATAGCGCCCAGTGTAGGGTGCTACAGTGCTACCTGCAGAGGAGGTTGGGCGGTTGTGGTTCTGAGTAAAGCGCTGGGGCGCTAGGAGGGCAGCACTGTAGCGCTACCCTGTTTCTTCAGAACCCTGTTTTAAGTGTTATTAAGGGTTTTTGGCTCGGGGTTTCAATCCTTAAGGCCCGGGATCGAATCTACTCACCGTGTGGGCATGTTTCGAGGTCCCAAGAGTGGGGTTTAGACCAAGACCCTATCATTGTTGATATTCATTAATTGGAGATTATATTTGGTTATGACTAGGTGACCGCTAAAGGATTAAAGGATCGATCGTTCTCAAGGGTCGTTCTTGTTTTAATTCTCGCTCGGACCAGAGGTAAGAAAACTGCACCCCATATGTGACATGCATGGTTATATTTGATGCATGTTGGATGTTTAAATGTAAACATTGATAGCATAATGAATGCTTGGCAATTTTTCCCATTTTCATATGATTGTTATTGAGGCATGCTGGATGATTAGGTGTGATGCATTTGATGCACGAGAAACATGTGATTAGGGCATGCCATGATTGATGGATATGAGATTGGTCAGAGCTTGAGTCTCTGTGTTTGTGCATGATCATTATTATGCTCACAATTGTTAAGTAAGCATGTTGAATGCCTCATCTTTGGATGTGTGGCATATGATACATATTGATAGCATTTCTTACTTGTGCATGGATTTGACTAACTAGTCCGAATTGGCAAAGGTGCCAGTATCAACTGTGAAGCTGTGACTCACTAGTCAGGTTTGGCAGTGGTACTGGGCACTGGTCACATAGTGCTGACTCACTAGTCAGGACGACCTTAGCGTGTTCCACGCAAGCCAACAAAGATTAGATCTAATCGACTTTCTGCATTGGATGACTCAAAGAGCATTAATGCCGGACCAACCTCAAGTTCGATGAATATTAAAAGCGCTTGTCTAGCCAAGGGCTAGCCATTTAGAGCCAGGGCCAACGAGCCCCGTGACTGTTATGTCACATGGCTATGGGCACCAGCCCCACAATGACGTGCTTGTCAGTCACTCATCTGATAAGTGCCATTGCAGGAAAGCCCAGGTAACGGTGTCGTTACACGGCTATGGGCACTGAGCCCTCTAGTGACTTGTTTGTCAGTCACTCAGCATGGTTTAACAGGACCTCAAAGTGATATTCACTCATCTGATCAGAGCTATGAGCTCTGTATGATCATTTTGATCATCATATGCATGGCTTTGGGTGTGGAACCCCGTAGTGACTTCCTTGTTGGTCACTCAGCATGGTTTACCAGAACCTTAAGTGTTGAGACACTCATCTGATTAGGATTGACTTGATAGTCATCCAATCAGAAGGGCATGATTTCTTATCCTGGATACCCCAACATCGTTTGAATTCATTTGCATGCTTGAATAAAGCTGTGTTTGCTAGGCATGCCAGATATGATTTGATATCATGATATGATGGTTCATGAGCATATGAGTTTTCTTGCTGGGCTTCGGCTCACGGGGGCTTTGTGGTGCAAGTAAAGGAAAAAGGAAGCTAGACCATCCTTGAGTTGAAGAGCTTAGGTGATGATGTGTACATATGCAGCTGCTCGACAAATACTTGGGCGAGGTTTGAAAGAGGAACTAGAGATAAACCCTGTTTTGCCGCTTAGAACGGCCTGTTGTAAATATTCTGTTGTAATAGACTCTGAAATTATACTTTTGGGATCCCAATGTATATAGTAAATGTTCTAATGAAACGTTATATCTTAACCAAAAAATTTAATCCCTAAACCGCTAATCATACTTAGTTACACGTTTATGGCCAAACGACTCGATTAACGAGTTTAGCACTGTTTGCAATGTGCACTGTAGCGGTCCCTGGAGTTGGGGCATTACAGTTTTGCGGTGGGGCTGCCCAGGAGTTGGATTGGGTCATTATGGACCAGTATTGTAATGCCCCAAGCTCCAGGGACCATTACGGTGTGCCTTGTAAACAGTGCTAAACTCACTAATCAAGTCATTTGGCCAAAATCGTGAACTAAGTATGATTAGCGGTTTAGGGATTAAAACTTTGGTTAGGAGGAAACGTTTCACTAGAACGTTTAATATATACATTGGGATCCCAAAAATATAATTTCAGAGTCTATTACAGAAAATATTTACAACAGGCCGTTCTAAGCGGCAAAACAGGGTTCAACCCTAGTTCCACTTTAAACCTCGGCCGTGGCGGACGAGCAGCTGCATATGTACACGTCATCACCTAAGCTCTCCAACTCAAGGATGGTCCAGCTTCCTCTTGCCTTTGCCTGCACCACGTAGCACCCGTGAGCCAAAGCCCAGCAAGAAAACACAATAAAGCGTGACATAGTCTTAACAACGATCATAATAACCATTCAGGACTATCAGTCCAAGCAAATAGGTGACAATAGCCAAAAGTCACAATAATGAGCATCGCTCCTTCTAGCCATGTGACGATAGGGTCACCAGGACTTAACTAACAAGTGATCCTTTCATAAGTTTGATTAGGACAGGTGCATGGTGAATGGTCACCAACATAACCTTCCTCCCGACCCTAGAGTCGTGCTATGGATAGTGTCCCTTGGCCATGTGACAAACAGTCACCGGGGTCATATACCTTGGCCATAAACATCTGGTCATAGACCAGGCAAGCGCTTATAGTTCTCATTGACCTTCCGGTCGGTCCAGCATTAATAACCCATATGAGTCATTCAATGCCGACCTCGATTAGATCTAATCTTTAATCGGCCCGGCGTTCACAACGCTCTGCCACTTCTGACCCTTGGGTCAGTAAAACACGACCAGTGCTCAGCCCGTGGTGAACTTAACTAATAAGTCACAGCTTCACAGACGGATCTGACACCATTGTCGATTTTGATTAATAAGTCAGCGCCATACACAGGTAAGCCATGCCACCAAACATATATCACATGTTTAATATCCATAAACAAGGTATTTAGCATGCTTACTAAACAGATACCAGTACAATTAGGACCATGTACAACCATAGAGGCTCAAGCTCTGAACAATATCATACCCAGTATACAAAGCATGTCCTAATCACATGTTTCTCAAGCATCATATGCAATATAACCAGCATTTTAACATGCACCAATAACAGCCATGCATGTCACGTTTATTAGTCAACCAACATGCATCAAGAATAGCCATGCATGTCATACATAATAATCAACCGAAATGCATCAATAACAACCTTGCATGTCATACCCATAAATCAACCAACAGGCATCATAATAGCCATACATGTCACATATACACAGGGTGCAGTTTTCTTACCTCAAAGTCGAGCTAGAACGATTAAAAGAGCGACCCTTGAGAATGATGAACTTTTAGTCCTTTAGCGGTCACCTAGTCATAACCAAATATAAGGTACCATCAATAAAAATGATCGACATAAGTTCCCAAATCAACATCTAGCCTCCGGGACATCAATCCCCACTACAAGAAAAACTGCATTCCATAGCGTTTTTAAAACGCTGTCTTTAACAAATGATAGCGTTATTACAAACGCTATATTATCCCATGTTATTAAAAGTCTGGACCTTTTCATAGCGTTTTTAAATTGTGATGTAAAAATGCTGTTGAAAGATATATAATAGCGTTTTAAAAATATAATTGGATGTCAGTCATAGCGTTTTATGTATGTAGTCATTGATTATGTTAAATTGAAAATACTTACTTTTAATAGCGTTTTTCAAACGTTATGCAGAAATGATGTTGAAAGGTATACAATAGCGTTTTTAAAATGTAATTAGTTATCAACCATAGTGTTTTTTGTTTGTAGTATTATTTACTTTTAATAGCGTTTTTAAAATGCAATTAATTATAAGTCGTAGCGTTTTATGTTTGTAGTCGTACTTACTGTGAATAGCGTTTTTAAATTGTTATGTAAAGATATACAATAGCGTTTTGAGAATGTAATTAGTTATCAGTCGTAGCGTTTTATGTTTGTAATTACCCTTGCTTTAATAGCATTTTCCAAACATTATGTAAAGATATGTAATAGCATTTTGAAAATGTAATTAGTAATCAGACATAGCGTTTTTTGTTTGTAATCATCCTTACTTTTAATAGCGTTTCTTTATTGTTATCATTAATCATTGTCATATGAACAATTTCATGGCATAACAAAAACTTTTATATTTTTCTATCTTTTAACATATGAATAATTGCAACAAATGATAAACATATAACACGTTAAAAATTATACCTTAACATAAATTCAAATATTCTTAATATGTTCGCTACATAAAGCTAAAATATCAATATCCCAAAAGTACGAGTATATTGCAAGACAAAATACATAAGCAAAAGTTTTAAAACAAACTGATTCATAATTTGTTGATCATGGGCGTCCCTCCAAAATATTACACTTCATTCATTAGTTGTGCACCTGTAAGAGTGAAAAATATATAAAATTAAGAAAACAAATGTAGCCAAAATAGTTGAAAACACATGTTCATTCATTAGTTAATTTTATGCAAAGATACGTACCAAAGATATCTACCAAGAAACAATTGAATTTCATCCATTATGTTCATTTCCTATATATTTTGATGATATAATTAGTTACTACAGCTGATTTGTTGTACTATTTATAAATCATTTTTAAGTTGCATGAAATTTTACCTCATTGTAACTTTATTAGAAGGCCAAGCAACAGTGCAACCAACCGCTTCTTCAATTGTACTCATATGTGATGTTGGTCTCCATAAATATGCAGTAGGTTTCTTAGCAACATCAACCCAAACTCTCATTGCATTAGGCCCAAGACGAAGATGATGCACCTCACATAAAGGATCACTAGAAGACCATCGACCTTCTGCAACAATTTCTCCACTTCCATTCCAATCAAGTAAATTGCAAGCATTGTTTTCAGGAGTGAACTTCAGATTATTAACACTCTGTTACATGATAAAACATATATTTATTTATAGATAATATTGATACTTAAAAAATTAAAAGTGAAATGATAAGTAGTAATTAAAATTGTAGTTACCATAGGAGAAGGCATGTGTGACTCCGCTTCACTTGGTTGAGTAAACCCCTACAAGTTTGAGAATAATTTAGTCATTTATAATTTTCAATGAATAGAGTAAAATAAACAGAAGTCAATTAATTTAATTTACCTGAATGTTTACACTTTTTGCAATAGTATTAATAAGATTCATCATCTCAGACATTTTATTCTTCATCTCAGATTGACTTGATTCCAATTGTGAAATATGGTCATCTCTTGCTCTTAGAATAGCTAACTTTGTATTAGTTACTCCCCTCCCATTAGCTAATGATCTACCATTCTTGTCAGGACCAAATATGATAGTGAGAGCATCTTGTACAGTATTCTGTGTTGTGCATGAATCTGGTTTTTCATTTGCAAGAACTTGTAGCTTCTCCTATAAATCATTTCAAGTTGACTGTTAAATAAGTCTATGTGCATACAAATACATATGTTTCTACAAACAAAGGGTAAATTACTTACAATAACTTCAGCAGCTTGTGCATTCACAGGTTCACCATTCTTCTTTGTGTGTGTCTTTAAGAAAGCTTGAACTCTTGTTACAGGTTTTGAGCTTTCCCTACTCTGTATCCAAGTACATTTTTCAGAAAGAGAACATATATTTTCTTATGTTTAGCTACCAAAAATATTTATTAAATTTTTACCATGTCATCCATTGTTCGAGCATATCCTCTCCTGCTGCATGTATGTGGGAGTTGTTTCTTCCTCATCTCTTTAAACTTATTGCTAATCGCCTAAAATAAATAAGAAATGAACCAGCGATTGAACATACAGAATACCAAACACTCTAGCAGTAAAACAAAAAAACTAAACCAGTATTCTAGCAATAAAACAGTAAACACAGTACACATAATAGTTTTTCAACAATAAAACAGTAACTATGGCAGCAAAGAAAAGAGTATGTAATAAACACTCCAACAGTAAACACTCCAGCAGCAAAAGAAACATACAGAACCAGTATTCTAGCAATGAAATAGTAAACACAGTACAACTCCTCCTGAACAGGGATGGGATGGTTGGTGGACTGTGAATGGTGATAATAGTGTCTCTTGAATAGCTTTGTCAAATAAATTTAGAAACACATTTTCAAGAAGAGAATTGGAAAAAAATAAATCATTTAAAGTACAAAAGTTTCATGAAAACAGGGCAGCAACTGCTCACATAATTTGAATACAATTAAGCCAATTGTAAATTTGGAATCTGAAATTTGTTTGTGGTTGCAAGAGTTCAAATTTAGAGCATAAAGATATTCTAAAAACTAACCATAATTGTAGTCTCAATGCAGCTCTTGAGGCCAATAGAGTTTAACTTTCATATGTGCATATCAAGCCAAGACAATCTAATGTTGCTAAGATTATGCAGAAACTACTAAGGATTTCTACTGCCTTAATTTGATCAGACCTGAAATAGTTTTAATTGACTGATATAGCATAATGCATTGTTCTAGAATAAGAATATTATATACTCCATAACACCAAGAAAAAAATATCTTACTTATCCAATCTCTTGATAAACATTTTCACCTAACCAGATATTGAACTGGGTTTTGTTTTCTCTGTCAAAGCCTAAAAAAAAGAACCCTTATCTGGATCATCAACTAAGCCATGACAAAAGAAACTACACCCTTGGTTGACTTGCTCTTTTTTATTATTTTGTCTGTTATACTTTTACATCAAATTCATTCCTAACAAGTTCAAAAATAAAAAAATTAGCATAACAGCCTCTTAAACTATTTGATTTAGTAAATTAGTTCCTAAATTATAAAATATAACAATTAAGTTCCTGAATATGATTATTTTTACTGATTGATTGTATTGCATTACCAAATTGATTTATATGTTAAATGAAACTGTTAACAGGCCTCATATGATATATCTTTTTCTGTTTTTGTTAAATTAAGTTTAAATGTATGAAATGAGTGATTCTGTAAGAGAAGATGTAAATGGATCGAATCTCTCAAGGAATTTAAGAAGTAATCCCAATCCAACATCCCTGTGACTTATATACAATAAGATGGAGTGGAGTAGCATAAAAAAAAAAAAAAGACCAACAGTGGTAAGTCAATTTCTAACTGCCAGACATGTCTTCTTATTGTTTATTCTATTTATGCACTCAAAATTTTCTATATATATTAAATAGAATATATATATTCAGTTCAAGTTTTAAATACAAGGGAAAGCATAACTTAATGTGTACTATAAACAACCTTAGCAGCAAGTGCAAAAGAATAATGAACTTCTTTTGCTAAATACAACTTTAATGAAAATTAAACCTGCTACTGTTTATAGTGAACACCATGATTATAGATACCAAAAGCATTAAAACTATAATTCATCAATATCAGAGATGTAACAGCTAAGTAAGCAATGAGTGTTTTTTTTTTCTCAATCTTTCTCCTGATAATAAACCAAACTGAAATAAGTATGGTACCCAATTTATTTGTAATAAGCAGAATCTATATAATACATATATTGAAATTTTGGTTACCTGAAATTGTTTACTGGTTTTTTCACGCACAAATTCTCTCCATTCAGTTTCTGATTTGATATTATCAGGCTTTAATTTTAGTCGTTCTTGTTCATTTGGTAGCTCGTTCAGCTTAGTAACTAGCCTGGACTTGGAAGATCTCCACAGGTCTCCCATTACTTTCATACACCAGTCTCGTTCCCAATCTTTGTCCACCTTATACCTTGTCTGCATTCACATTAAATATTAATTTATGAGTATTCACCTAAAAATTTTACCTTTTAACACATGAATAAATATAAGTTTAGAACCTGGATTGTTGACCACAAAATATCTTTCATTGATTTTGGAACCTTTCGCCAATCAGCTATTGTGTATGGTACAAGTTCCCTTACAAGAGGACCTATGAATGATGAAAGACTAACCGAGCCTTCCCCTACAGCTTGTCCTCTTGCATTAAACCTTACAGTAATACGACCATCAGGTTGGAGAGCAATACCTTTCAGCTTTGTTGGGCCTCTTTTTCTTTTGTTTTGAGTGACATGCTCTGTAGAGTTAACTAGAAATTCTTCCTGATTATTATTGAGAGGCACATCTTCTTCATGAGCAATAGATTGGCGATGGGAGGACCTTGTATTAGCAGCAGGAGAACCTTTGGTTGATGGCCTAATCAACCTAGACTTGGGTGACTCGTTCATCATAGTTTCTGAATTCTTTTGTGGAGTGTTAAAATCATCTTCAAAATCATTGTCAACAAAATGGCGCAGAGATCTTCTTGTTTTGTTCAGGTTGTGGAGTGGAGATGTTGCTTGGGTTCTACCTAACGCAGTTGCTCATTCTGGGGACATGTTTTCATCTTCGTTGTCATCCTCATTTGTTGGATTTATACCAAACGCTGCTTCATAAGATCTTTTAGATGCAGGTGGTGAATCCATTACAACTTTAGTAGAGGATGCAAAACGAAGCTTCGATTTCTTCTTCTCTGCCAACTTTCCAAACTTAGCTGCTAATTGCCTCCTCTTTTCTGCCACAATTGCTTTCAAAGCACCAGGTTGCAAGTGAACTTGAGTTGAAGGTGATCCAACCTCCTTTTCATTGACTAAACCTCCATCCTTTTCATTGACTACACTTCCATCCTGCTTCTTTTTTCTAGTCTCCATATTGTACCTGTATAAGATTAAGAGATTAAGAGATTTAGTTAAAAGTAATTTGAAATATGCACTAAATTTGCATCATACAAAAACATGTATTTTAAATATGACAATCACAATGCTCAAGTTAAGGAAACAATTTTTAAAGCAGTTCAAGAAACTTAATAAGTACAATAATAATAAAAAATCATAAAAAAGTAATGACTAAACATTTTATGATTAATAAGAAAATGTTGTACTTTTTAACTTTGAGCAATCGAATTCTCATCATGTTGGTCATCATATATTTCTGATTCGTAGTGTCCTCTTGGTGGAGCCTTTAACACAATATACCAATTTGAATTTTCATTCTCCCTTGCGTAAAATATCTGTTTAGCTTGTGAAGCAAGTATGAATGGTTCTCTAATAAACTCTTTTTGTCCTTGGTGTAGATTTACAAGAGTATACCAATCAACCTTCTTTACACCCTTGCCAACATGTGCCCAATTGCACCTAAATAAAGGGATATGAAAACTGTAATAGTCCAAGAGTATAATCTGATTAATTAACCCATAATATCCTACAACATCAGCCAATTGTGCATCATCTTTAGCACTAGATCTACACATTGTTGTTGCTTCCATATAAACACCACTATTTTGTGTCGTTCTCTCTGCATCCTTAGTATGAAATCGCTGCCCATTAATAACATATCCCTTATAGGATATGACTGCTTTACGAGGACCATGTGCTAATCTTGATAACATAGCATCAAATTCTGCAGTAGAAAACTACAGAAGGAAACATTTTTATCACATAATTTAATCGTAATTTCAGATTAATACAAATTTGATGCTATGTTAAAAATTATTGGCCCATACCTTTTCTTCTAACCACAAGGGAAAAAGCTCAGTATGTTGTTTCCAAAGTAGAGTGTGATTGGTTCTTAAAGTATTGTTATTCTTTTTTAGTTCTTGTAGATGCATCCTATATTTTTAAAAAAAATTAATCACCATCAATAATTAAGCGACAGTGAAATTAGAAGATAATAAGTTTATCCACTCACTCTAAATATTGCTCTGTGACAGCTAAATTGAATAATACATAGCGATGTGCACTAGCTAGATCCTTATCATTTAGTGTAACAGTTACACCACGATGAAGTGGACGACCTTCAAGTATCACATCACTATCATTATATTCGTTACGTCCAATGAAGGAACCTTCGTCATTAGATTGTTTCAAAAATGATGCACAAAAGCGCATTGACTCATCAGCAAGGTAACGTTCAGCAATAGATGCTTCGGGATGTGTAGGTTGCATCACATACCCTTTAAGTAACTTCATATATCTACAAATAAAGAAGGAACCTTCCTCATTAGTTAAGGGAAATTCATGTTATACTATTGAAAGGTTACTAAAAATATTTACCTTTCAAAGTGATACATCCATCGAAATTGAACAGGACCACATAATAACACTTCTCGTCCAAGGTGAACAACTAAATGTACCATAGAATCGAAGAATGAAGGAGGAAAATATCTTTCAAACATACAAATTGTTTCAACTACTTCTGCTTCCAATTCTATGATTTCTTTTACGTCAACCACATGTTGGCATAATCCATTAAAAAATTTGCTAAGTCTTATAATTGCCTCTCTTGGACCATCCTCCATCAATCCTCGAATGGCCACTACCAGCAATTGTTGCATTAAGACATGGAAATCATGAGACTTAAGCCCCATCAACTTACGTTCCTCAACTACTACACAGTTACTAATGTTTGAGCTATAACCATCAGGTAACTTTAAATCAAATAACCTTTGGCAAAACATTGTCTTCTCTGATCTAGAAAGTGTGTAAGATGTTGCTGGAAGTCGTATAATCCCATCTTTCTCCACCGGATGCAAGGCCTTCTTGATACCCAAATCCTTTAAATCCAATCGAGCATTAAGATGATCTTTGGATTTTCCATTCAAGCCCAACAATGTGCTAATAATACTATCACACACATTTTTTTCTATATGCATAACATCCAAATTATGACGAACTAACAAAACCTACAAAGATTAAAGACACATCATCAACAAATTGAAGTTACATTTTATAAGCTTAAACTTTCAATTTTAAATAACTTCAAAATATATTAAACTAACCTCCCAATATGGTAGATTGAAAAATATAGATTTCTTCTTCCACATTCCTTCCACCTTATTATCCCGACTCCTTTTTTTGGGATTCATATTTTTTCCAATATCGTTGGTAATTTGATTTAGTTCTTCAACAATTTCACTACCACTCAAAACTTTAGGGGGGCCTCTTTCTTCTGTAGCTCCATTGAACCATGCTTTCTTAGACCGATATGGATGATCAAACGGGAGAAATCTCCTAGTATTTTGGTATGAAATTTTTTTACTATGTTTCAGCCTAGTTGCACATGTATCATTACCACAAATCGGGCAAGCTGTCTTGCCTTTGGTTGTACACCCAGCAAGATTTCCATATGCAGGAAAATCGTTTATTGTCCACAACAACATTGCCTTCAAATTGAAGAAGCTTTTGTCGAATGCATCATAAGTATGCACTCCATTATTCCACAATTTGTTTAAGTCTTCAATAAGAGGCTCCAAATAAATATCAATATCATTTCCAGGTTGTTTACGACCTGGAATCAATAATGACAAAATGTATTTTCGTCCCTCATGCACAACCAAGGTGGTAAATTATAGATAACAAGCATCACTGGCCAACAACTATAAATGGAGCTTAGACTTTTATAGGGGTTAATTCCATCAGCAGCTAGTCCGAGCCTAAGGTTGCGTGGTTCAAGATTAAACTCTGGCCATCTTTCATTAATGGAATCCCAAGCAGGTGTATCCACTGGATGTCGCATCTTCCCATCAATACTTTTATGAGTGAAATGCCACCTTAAGTTTTCAGCCATTTCTTTTGATCTAAACAATCTTTTCACTCGGGGTATTATCGGAAAATACCTCAAAACTTTGGCAGCCTCACCAACTTTAACATTCTTTGTGTGTTTATCAACTTTCCATCTAGAAACACTACACTTTGGACAAACATCCATTTTAGCCTTCTCCTTTCTAAATAAGCAACAATCATTAATACAAGCATCAATCTTTTCATATTTCAAATCGAAATTTCTCAAAAATTTCCTAACTGAGTACATGGAATCAGGAAGTACATTGTTTTTGGGAAACATATCACAAAGGAGTTCTAATAGTCTAGTAAAACTTTTGTCTGTCCAACCATTCAGATTCTTCAACCTATATAAACCTACAATTGATGAAAGTTTTGTGTATTTCTCACACCCTTCATATAAAGGAGTTTCCGCATCCTCCAACTTCTTTTGAAGATCTTCGTTAACAAATTCATCATCTTCACCACCTCCACAACCTATATTATTGTCCACATCATCCATGGCAGCAGTCGTGTATAAATCAAATGCATCCATATCATTCGAAACTTCGTCAACTTGAGTATCAATGGGTTGCTCTCCATGGTGAACCCAAATACGATAAGTTGGATCCATTCCGGTTATAACTAAGTGCTCAAAAACATCATCAACACAATGATGATTTAAGTTTCGACACTTCTTACAAGGACATATAATTTTATTTGGAAAACCATAATTTCTTTCTACCATTTTCACAAGGTTCCATGCCGCATCCGTGTACTCTTTTGTAGCTCTACATATTTTAAAAAAAAAAAGAGATTAACCTTAATATATTTTCTTAGGCCTTCAATATTACTTGAAATTTAAAGTTATTTTTGAAATAATACCTGTTTAGTTTCACCCAATTTTTGTTCAACATTTTCTTCACTTAGCTGCTATCTAAGCTAGCTATATAAGTCCTAGTCTTCTTCATAATCAAAAAAAAAAAATCAGATCAAGAGAAAAAAGGACAAAGATATCTAGTTGTTTATAAATTTATTTATATGTGAGGAGTGTGACATATATAGGCAAAGATACTTTGCCTTAGAGGATTCATACTTTATCAATTGTTCAATAAAGAATATGAGATCAAGTTCGAAACTGGAGTAGAGACAAAGATCACAGTGATCTTTGTTCTTCAACCAATATAATTCTTGTGTTGGTTTCATTATTTCTTTTCTTCTTCTCTATTTAGTTTTCTGAGCTATATTCATTTTGGTTCACTTCTGTTTTTACTAACATTACATTCTACACTCTACACATTTATTTAAATGTGCCATTGAATATGTTGTTCTAGTTTTGAGAAATAGTTTCTTTTTAACTACTGACTTTGTTATTTGATCATGAGTATAACATTTAGAACAAGAGATAATACCAATACAAACAATAAATTTAGTTCAAGTTTGATTTAAACAGAATAACAAACAAATAAGATCATTCAATCTCTATAAGCATATAAGCCCATTAAGGATTAAACCTGATGCTCTACAGAAATGTCTTCTCTCTCTCTCTTTAACCTAAGGTAGAAATGTCTTCTCTCTTTATCCGAAGGAAAAGTACCTGCAACAATGCACAATATGTTTCAATAGGATTAAAAAAAATATGAGGAACAAGTTTGAGAGAATACAATAATGAGCAAAGGAGAGAGTTATTGTGCAAACATTAAAACAATTAATAGACAAACGAAACCAAATATCTTTAATGGAAATGAAAATTAGTTTCACTTTCTTATATTTAATATAACTTGTAAATACTATAGATAAGAAAATGAAATTCAACACAAATTAACCAAAGACAACAAGTAGCTAACATTCTTTCAATACATATAAATACACAGATATAATAAACCCAACAACTATTTTTTTTAGGAAGACTAGTAGATGTTAGAATTGTAGAACACTCAACAAAAATGCATAAACATTAATATCTTAACATTTAAGCTACAATTAGAACAAGTTTTATCTTTCTTTCTTTCTCTACAAAAATAAGAAATTAATTAAAATATCTAAAGAATATTCTATTGATTGTTTTTGCATATACAACAGTGACCAAAAAAAATTGTAATAGTATTGGGAGGGAGGGAATGAGCTTGTGAATATTCTTGTTCTTGATGTTGATGTAGTTTGAGTGACATGAAAACATGCATGCACAGACACATTTTGTACATTGATATCAAGGGAAACTATCCATAAACATAACACTTACTTTTTGGCAAGTCCACCCGTTGTTTATGTTCGTGGAGTGAATCCTGAATAACTGAAATCGACGAAACAAATAAGCATCGAGCCTGTGCATCAATATTCAGGATTAGTCCAGCAGAATAAATGATCATTTAAGCTTGTTAAGGCATAAAGGACAGTTACGAACTAGTATGAACAAAAAACGCCAAGTACAGAAACACTATACCAACTTCAACACCAGCAAAAACACTCTCCAGAAATTCAGAACCCGTGTAAATTGCTTTTATTGTACTCTTGTGGTCCTGAAATGATTGAAACAGAACTCATATAAACTGCTTTTATCATTAGGCAAAACTGATAAAATCTTCCTGCTTCAAACAATTGCTAACCCAGTAATTCAGAGAAAAAAACAGCAATAAAATCCAGACCAATCAACCCAGAATTCAATTCCAGCCAGAAAACAGTAAAGAGAGAGAGAAACAATTTAGTGCCCATCAAGTGTTCTTGTATCAAAGTTGGTAGATAACTTTAAGATGGAAGTACAACTTTAAGTTTTCTGAATCCAATCATAGTTTTGATTTGTTTTCTTTAATTAGTACCATATAATTCACTCCAAGTAGAATGAAATAGCTCACTTTACCTTTATATTTGGATATTAAATAGAACTCATCATAGAGTATATGACAAAAATAGAGCAAACTCATATAAGAAAGTAGATAATATGCCAATATTGTTTTAGTTAGTTTACATACAAAGTATTGGCTTATAAATGTATAAATCAAAATCAAAAGAACAAAAAACAAGTAAAATATTTTTCAACAGCCCAGAAATTGTCTATTTGATAAAAAATAATTGAGAACAAATAAATAATCCCATCATTTCATCACGAGAGAAACCTCTAAGAAACCAACTCCACCAAAAATTGACTTAATTTCTTTTCACCTACGAGAATCTCAGCTCAGTACATTATTAAAATTTCTTGAAAACCCAAATGTTGATATACATAAATTAGATTAATCAAAACATAGATATGGAAATTAAAGAGTAACATTAGATACCTGATAGAGATGAAATGCGGAGAACCAATGAAGAGAATTTAGGGGGTGAAGTTTTCTTTCTTTCTTTCCTTTCTGTTTTTCCTTTCCTTTTTTCCTGAGAATTCAGGGGAAAAAAAAAGAGTATGAAGAGCAAGCACTGTATTTGGGTTGAAGATCGACAAGTAAAAGAGGCCAATTTTTCTTCTTTTTTTGAGCAAAGCCAACTCAAAAGATGCTTGGGCTTGGAAAGGATCATAAAAAATGTGGCTGTAGAAAAAACTGATGATGATGATGATGTCAAGTTCATTAAAGGCATAGAAAAGAGTGATTCAATGCGTTTGGAATTGGAATTGACTGAAGAGCTATTGGTAGTTACAAGACTTGCTTCTGAGGCTGAAGAGAAGGTGAATGAGTACAAAGAATTGAGGAAGAAGGAGAAGAGGGAGTTGGTGAATAGTGTGGTGAGTTTGACAGAGGAGAATAGAGATACCAACAATTTGCTGAGAGCAGCCTTGTTGGAGAAGGAAGCTGTGGAGAAGAGGTTGAAGGTGAATAGCGAGCAGAAGAGAGTTGCCCTTTTGCAGATTGCGGAGCGAGGTTTGCAGAGAGTTGGTTTTGGGTTTATGATGGGAAGAGGGAACACTGAGCAATCACTAGAGAGTTTTTCAGGAACAAGTCAGATAGCAGTGAGTGTGAAGAGGATGCAATATTTCGTAACTGTTTTTATTCGTATCTATTAGATTTTGCTGATTTTTGGTTTGTATTCTACAATTGACTTAATTGGGTAGTTAATAAAATTTATATAGATCTGGCTCCCCATTCCCCATGGTCTGTCTCACCAAATCATACCCGAGAGAATTTTGGTTCAGAATTTATTTTATTGGGTCTAAAATCTGGACTTGATTTCGAAATTCTGACAGGATGATTTACTTATTTGTATGTAAACTCATACTCTGACGTAGAAAATAGGTGAATTTTTACTTTTTAAATTTTAGGTGGATTGGAGATCTAGACATATATGTAATTAAGATAGTGGGGTTGTTGAAAATATATAGAAGTTTCCAGGATTTTGATGAGGTATAAGGGTGTGGCTCTTCTAGTAATTGTGAATTTTAGCTGTGGGTTCATTTCAAATTTTATATAAATTACTTGACCTGTGCGTTGTGGTGCCTAGTTGAGCTTGTTAGTGATATAAGGTTGTAAATTTTCTATCCTCTCCACGAATAAAAGCCTGGTATGTATGTACTAAGATTACCTTACTTTAGTTGATTAAGAATGGCCAACACCAATTTCATTATTAGCCTGAAACTGGAACTAGATGATTGACCTTTGAGAATCGGACAAATGTTAAAACTATCTAATTACTGTCATTTTGAAATTTTCTTATTAGGCATCAACTGTGGAGAGGATAATGAAGAATTTACGGCTTGAGATAACTAAGTTGAGGTGATCTTTGGAAGAATCCAGGTATACCCTTTACCATTCAATTAAAGAGAAAACTACAACATTTTTAAAAACAATTCTATCTGTTCACATCTTTCTATGCCCCTTGGAGTTTCTTTTTGGTGTTTTCTATTACTTAACATCAGCACTATGCCCAGGTCAGACACCGATTACAGAGTCTTACAGAGAAACAAGCTCAAATTATTGAAGAAAACAAGTTATACATCAAGGAGTTAGAGGAAACAGAGAGAATTGTTTTTAAAAATGAGTTTAATGTATACAATTAGAAGAAACAAAAATGCATGCACTTACTTGCTGGGTAGAGGTGTACTTCGGAGCTGCTTGATTAACTGAGAGAGAGTGATCGGACGGGAGAGGCACCAACTGAGAGAACCGAGAGAGACCCTTGGCTGTGCTGACTGAGAGAACCGAGATGCGGGTGGGAGAGGCGCTGGGTTCGTCTGGGTTCCTCTGAGAGAGATTCACAGTGAGCGGGTGGGAGAGGCACTGGGTTCGTCGGCGCTGGGTTCGTCTGGGTTCGTCTGAGAGTGATTTACAGTGAGCGGGTGGGAGAGGCACTGGGTTCGTCTGGGTTCCTCTGAGAGAGGGATTCACAGTGAGTGGGTGGGAGAGGCGAGTTCGTCTGGGTTCCTTTGAGAGAGAGATGGATTATGCTATGGAGTGAAAATGGAGAAAATGGGAGAGACGGGTAACGTGGGAAGAGAGAGACAGACGGGAATGAGGGAGGGGAAATGGGTTTTTCTTTGTCTTTTCCTTTTTCAATTAAGCTGCTTTGACAAAAAAAAAGAACAACAATAAGCGCCAATAATGAAATAATACTCCCGCCAATTAAATGAACAGTGTGCTGTATAGATTATGTAACTTTTTAATAGCGTTTTTTTAATAATGTCCAAATGCAATGCTATTAATGAAGCTTTTTCTTGTAGTGCCCCACTTAACTGGGTACTAGGTACAACCCCGAGGCCTATGGCTTGAATCCCCAAGCTTAGAAACATGTTTTTGGTCAAAATGGCCTTAAGGGTCGCGGCCCTCCCCTGCTGCACCGCGGTGCGCCCTCAAACAGAGAGGGCTCTCCCTCTGCCAGACGCCAAGGGCCGCGGCGCACCCCTGCTGCGCCGCGGCGCCCAGCCCAGATCAGCAACATGCCCATGCACGAACCAGTTTTTCCCTTGTGCGATTCCCTCTCAAACCAGTCCTTCAAACCTTCATAAAACCTCTTCCTAACATACAATTAAACCCCTAGACAACACTCATAACCTCCCCTCATCAAAACCCAATCTTATCATCCATCAAAACCCCTTTGAATCCAAACTTTTAGTAAGAAATCAAAGCTGAAAAACCAAAGAAGAAAACAGAGTATCACCTGAGTTCAAAGGCCAAAACTCACCTCAAACATAGCTTTGAATCCCCTTGATGGTTGTTACAGGTTCCCTAGCTACCACCTTTAATCCCCTAGCTCAACACCTCCATTTGAGCTCTCAAAATTCAAAGAAAGGTGAGGGAGGAAGCTTGCACAGGATGGAAGGGAGAAAGAGAGGATAGGCTCTGTTTTAATATCAATCTACAACCTTTATGTCATATATATCCTTAGGGTCAAAAGACCATAATGCCCCTAAGCCAAATAAACCCCTTTAAAGACTTCCAAGGGTAAAATCGTCATTTCCCGCCTGTCTCGTTAATTATAATTAACACTCTCCAATTCCCGCTATTCTCAAAATTATCAAATACCAATAAATCATATCCCATTACCCTTTAATTCCCGGTAATGCTCAAATCACTAAATTCACCCCGAGACTCACCCCGAGCCCCGAACTTAAACCCGTTATGACTAGACCGAACACTTACATCTCACGATCGTCTCATGTCGAATAGCTCGAACCAATCCACCTTATAATGTGGCTACATTAATTAATCACAGTCATGCACCCAAAATATACAATTACGCCCACAGTGGCCAAATTACCAAAATACCCTCACAATAATAAATTCTCCCATATGCATACATTCACCATCATATAATGATATAATTCACGTAAATATGCATATAATCATTAAATACTATAATAAATCAATTATGGCCCTCCCGGCCTCCTAACCAAGGTTCTAAACCTTATTAGGAAATTTGGGGCATTACAAGTATTTAATGTGAGCCCACTTCTACCAGTAAGGACAAGTAATACAGTTGATTAGTGTGTGGACCTCCATGTGAGAGAGGTAGTACGCCTTAATAGAATTCAAGGTCTAACTTATCAGATGAAGAATCTATTATTACTTCCAAGTCTTGGGAGGGTGAAGGAAGGCGATGTGTATACAGTTGAAATTTAGTACAGTTTATTATCCTCAGACTAATGGTAAATCAGAGAGAGAGCTATCCAGTATTGGAGAGGCACCTTATGAAACGTTGTATAGTAAGGAATGTATATCACCCATTCATTGGAATGAGATGGATGAGATGTTATAATTGGATCCTGAGGTAGTTCAGGGGACCATTGAGGTTATTGAAAAGGTTAGAGCTTGGATGCTCACTTCTCAGGGTAAATGGAAAGTTTTGTTAACTTGAAATTCAGGAATGTGGAATTCCAAGTGGAGGACTGTATCTTCCTTAGAATATCACCATAGAAAGGGGTGAGGAAATAAGGGCAAGTTGAGCCCTAGATTGGTAGGACCGTTTGACATCCTGGATAAGATCAGTCAGGTTGCCTTTGGGTTGACCTCAGTTTCGGCACTGTCGGTTGTATATAGTTTATTTTATATTTTCATGCTGAGGAAACATGTGTTAGATGAGACTCATGTGTTGAGTTATGAGAATCTGGAGATTGAGGCTAAGTTATCCTATGAGGAATAGTCAGTTCAGATTTTAACAGAAAGAACAAGGTTCTGAGGAACAAAGTTGTACCATGGCTTAAGGTATGATACAAAAACAGTGAGGTTGAGGAAGCGACTTGGGAACTGGAATCAATTATGCAGAATTTATATTCCGGACGGTTCAGATAAATTTTGAGGACGAAATTTCTGTAAGGAGGGGATAGTTGTAATGACCCAAATTTCCTAATAAGGCTTAGCGCCTTGATTAGGAGGCCGGGAGGGCCATGATTGATTTATTATGCAATTAAATGATTATATGCATGTTTAGGTGTATTAAATATGCATGTGAACCCATTTCTGATTAATTGGGTTATTTTCATATTTTGGTCATTTCGGGCATATTTGGCATATATGTGGCATGTGTGTAGTGCTTCATTATTATTTGGTTATGCTAGGGTTAATCAGCACGAGACAATCCTACGTAGTAAGCTAGTGGGAAAGTCACAACGATATTTATACTTGACTTAGAGTGAGTCAAGGGGTATTTAGCACATTACCGGGATATTGGGTAATGGGAATAAATATTTGATGATAAATTGGGAGTTAGTAAGATCAGGGGGAAATTTTGGAAGTTTTGACTATTTTACCCCCGGGGGCGTTTTCGGGACCCCGAGCATTAGGATTTTCTTGAGGCTACTTAAGCTTGAAGTAACCTGTTAGAATCATAAAAGAACATTCAGAATGCTCTCTTTTCCTCCCATTCCCTTTTCGTCACCCGATCACATTTTTGAAGGAAACTTGAGTTCAAGGACTCGGATTCAAGGGAGGATTGAGACATAGCAATTCTAGGGAAGATTATAAGCTTATTAGCTAGAGGATTTAGTTGGGAAATGAAATAATCAGAGGTAATTCAAGTTTTAAGTTCTTAATTTTTAAACTTTTTAAGCTTGGATTGGATTTTGTGTTTTAATGAGTTTTTGGATGAATTGAAGCATAGGTTTTATTGATTTTGGGAGATTAGGATGTTTGGGAACTTTAATTTTGAGATTTGGATAGGTTGGGGTCGAATTTGGAGATTTGAAGCTCGAAGAACACGAAGATAAGAACCCAGATTTATGGGTTGGGCACTGTAGCGCTAGGGTGGTAGCGCTACATCGCTAAGTGGTCTGATTTGGGGGATTGGGTCTGTTTGTAGCGTTGTAGCGCCCGAAGGTAGCGCTGTAGCGCCCAAAGGTAGCATTGTAGCGCTAAACATCCTTCAGAATGAGGTTTTTTGGTACTTGTTGGGGTTTTGACCCGAGGGCTCGAGGGATGATTCCACCACCTTGTTTGGTGGAATTGAAGGTCCCGAGAACACGGGATTGGTCCTGGGATTGGGTTTTGGAACTTGAACTCATTGAAACACCGTTTATGGTTGTGACTAGGTTATCGCTAAGGGCTTGGAATCAGGATCGTGCTTGTGGCTCGTTTATTGGTAACCTGTGCTTGGACCAAAGGTAAGAAAACTGCACCCAGTATGTGATGCATAAGATTCATGTGATTAGGGCATGACATGAATATTGAATATGAGATTGATCAGAGCTTGAGTCTCTGTAAATGTGCATGATCATAATTATGCTAGTGATTCTTAAGTAAGCATGTTGAATGCCCTACATTTGGATATTTGACATATGATATATGCTTGGTTGCATTGCTTACTTGTGAATGTAACTGACCTATCAGTCAGGAATCGGCAATGGTGTCAGTATTAACTATGAAGTTGTAACTTATTAGTCAAGTTCGATAGTAGTACTGAGCAATGGTCGTATGGAATTGGCCTATGAGTCAAGAACGGTATTAGTGTGTTTAACGCAAGCCGAAAGATTAGATCTAATCGACATAAGCATTGAATGAATCATCATGAACATTAATGCTTGACCGACCTCAAGTTCGATGAAAATTAAAAGTGCTTGTCTAGTCTAAAGGATAGTTACTTAGAGCTAGGGCCAAAACGCTCAGGTGACTACATCGTCACATGGCTAAGGGTGCGGAGCCCAAGTTTAGGACTCACTCATCAGTCACTCATCTAATTAGGGCTATAATTCCCAGCATGATTATCATAATCTCAAAGTGTTAATCCTTCATCTGATTAAGGCTATAAGCCCCATCATGATTATCAAAATCTCAGAGTGTTAATCACTCATCTGATTAGGGCTATAAGCCCCAGCATGATTATCAGAATCTCAAAGTGTTAATCACTCATCTGATTAGGGCTATAAGCCTCAGCATGATTATCAGAATCTCAAAGTGTTAATCTGTAATGACCCAAATGTGCTAATAGGGCTTAGGGCCTTGATTAGCGTGCCTGAAGGGCAATAAATGGTTTAATATGTTAATATGTGAATATGTGATAATGATGCATGTTTAGCTGAATTGAATATGCATGTGGGCCCCGTTTGGATGTTAGGGGTATGTTTGTGATTTTATCCCATTGAGGTCGTAAATGTGATAAATATGATATGCATGTGATATATATTTTTGCGTAGCAAGATCCGAGACAGTCCTGGGGAGTAGTTATCCAGAAAGTCACAACGAGGTTGAGAATCCAATTCAGGGTGAGTCGAGGGGTAATTTGGGCATTAGTTATTATATTGGGTTATTGGGTTATGGAAATAAGTATTTGGAGATATATATTTGAGGTTAGAATGTCTAGAAGGGAATGTTGGGGAAATTTACCATTCTGCCCTCGGGGACGTTTTGGTACCCCGAGCCTTGAGGTAACCACATAGACTATGTTAAATAAAACAAAAAGAAAGAATCATTTAGAGACTTGTAGAAACCGACCTAAGTCTTCCTCTTCTCTCTCTCTATTTTTCTCTAAGGCAAAACAAGGAAACTCTTGGAAGCTAAGGAATTCAGCTGTGGGCTCTGTGACTTAGGCTTGAATTTTGAGGGATTAGCTCAACTTAAGCAAAGGAATTCAACCAGGATTAAGGTAAGGATTGACTCTCATTATCTGTGTTGAAAATTCTGTGAAATTGAGTATGTTCTAAGTGGTTTTTTGGTTTTGAATTTGAAGAGTGAATTAAGGCTGGAACTTTGGGAATTAAGCCAGAAAACACTTGGAGGATTGGTTCTGCAGCTGAGGTAAGCTTTAATTTAAATTTTGAAGGTTGAATTATAGTGTTTCCATGGCTGAGTTTTGAGTTCTTGAGGTTGAAAAATCTCAGAGATTGAAATGGACTTTTAATGGGTTTTTAGTCTAGATTTCAGCTAGGTTTTGTTGCTGGAACCTTGTGGAAAGTTAGTGGATAATTAAATTGTGAATTGGGATGATTGTGGGTGGTTTTGAGAGAGGTTTAGGTGTCGAAAATGGAGGATTTTTCTGAGTTCGAGGGTTGGGCCGCGGCATTGTTCTTGCTGAGTCGCGGCCCTTCGAATCTGATGCATGCTAAGGAAGGAGGGCGGGCCGCGGCATGGCCTGAGTAATGCCGCGACCCTTACCTATTTTTGGGCATTTGGAGGCCTCTGGTTGGGGCCATGCCGAGGCATGGTTGGCTAATGCCGCGACCCTTAAGGGATGTTGGAATTTTGAGATTCTAGGCTTGGGAATTTAACCTAGGGTGCTCGGGATTGAATCTTTTACCATGTTTGGTGAAACTCAATGACCCGGAGACTAGAATTGTGATTTAAAGCTAGTTAATGGGTTGGAACTTGATGGATGAATATTATTATGTGTTATGACTAGGGTTCGGCAAGGCTCAAGTTAAGGGACTGTGTTCAAAATATCAGTGCTCGGGAAGCTCGGGACGCAGGTAAGAAAACCCTTGTTCCCATAGAGCTTGTATGCAGGGCTGAGCCCAATATGTTTGAATTGCAGGGCATATCCCTTTGATTGAACTTGTTAGTGTTCATTATTTGTTGACTTTGCTATGAATGTTATTGTGTAAATGATCGGCAAGAGCCGGGAACGGTGTAGGCCGAGGTCGGCAGGGGCCGGGAACAGCGTTGGGCACGTTGTGTGCAAGGCCGAGTACGGCAAGGGGCCGGGAGCAGTATTGAGCACGTGGAGTGCGAGCTGCCAGGGCAGGACCCTAAAGGATACTTGGGATATCCTCACGGTGTGAACCGCAAACCCAGGGCCTGGAAAAGCACCTGGGTCGGCTTGGCCATATGTGTTCAGCCTATTGATGGCCTGTTTATATGATATATGTTGATTCCTGCATATGTTATCTGTTTGTGGGTTTTCTTGCTGGGCTTCGGCTCATGGATGCTCTGTGGTGCAGGTAAGGGCAAGGAGAAAGTCAACCAACCTTGAGTGTAGCAAGCATGAGGCGGCGTATACATGTTTGGTCTGCCTGGCTGCCACAGCCAGTGGATTTTGGGAGATGAATGTAATAAAACCTAGACTTTGTCGTTTAGCTGACTTGGTTATATTTATATGTTGTAAATATTTCTAAACAATATTTTGGGATCCTAAGTGTTAAACTTTTATGATTTTCGATGGTATAGAGTTATTTCTAAAGTTTTTACTCTAATTATAGCTTAATTACACTTTTGCTTTAAAAACCTCGATTAGCAAGTGATTGCACGTTTTAAACTCACTTAGTAACGGCTCTAAGGTAGTAGGGCGTTACAACTTGGTATTAGAGCAAGCCAAGGTTAATGGTTCTGGAGATTGACCGAACATGTACGCTCGCTGTCAGTGGCAAGCTCAACTTAGGGTTGGTTGGTATGATTGATTAATATGCTTGAATATGTGCTTGAATGCTCTGTTTGCCTGCTTATCTTATCTAGAGCATGATGAACGAGTTAACATATGCATGATGCCAGGGCATGGCCCGTTGTGTGTTATATGTTATCTGTATGCTATATGAGTTATTGCTTATGGATGGCTAATGGTTTGGGAGGTGGTTTGGATGTTGTTATCATGCCTGATGAGCGGCGTCGTTGGTTGCAGTCATATTTGTTGAGATGCCTCGACAATCAGCTAGACTCCGCGGCAGTAGGGCCGAGGATGACAACCAGGGTCAGGACCCTCCACTTGCCCCACAGAATTGGCAAGAGATGTTTGCCGAGATGGAAGCGAGGTTGCAGCGAACTGAGGAAGAGCTTCGACAGTTGAGGCAGCAGGCCTCACCTCAGGTTACTGGGCTGCCAGTTCAGCAGGTAGTGGTGCCAGTGCCAGTTCAGTCTATTGTGCAGAACAAGTGGGAACCTCTATATGAGAGGTTCAAGAAGTAGCATCCTCCCACCTTTGAGGGTGGACCAGACCCACTGCGGGCAGAGCAGTGGATGAATATGATCTCCTCAATTCATGATTTTTGATGGTATAGAGTTATTTCTAAAGTTTTTACTCTGATTATGGCTTAATTATACTTTTGCTTTATAAACCTCGATTAGCGAGTGATTACACATTTTAAACTCACTTAGTAACGGCTCTAAGGTAGTAGGGCGTTACATAATCACTCATCTGATTAGGGCTATAAGCCCCAGCATGATTATCAGAATCTCAAAGTGTTAATCACTCATCTGATTAGGATTGACTTGATAGTCATCCATACAGGAGGGCAGGATCCACCATCATTATCTGGACTTATTTGCATGCACAAATAGGGCTATTATTGCTAGGCATGCCCATTATGATTTAGTAACATGTTATTATTGTTCATGAGCATATTGAGTTTTCTTGCTGAGCTTTGGCTCACAGGTGCTATGTGGTACAGGTAAAGGTGACAGAAAGCTGGACCATCCTTGAGTGGAGAGCTTAGGTGATGATGTGTACATATGCGGCTGTCGACCGCCACGGCCGAGGGTTTAAAGAGAAACTAGAGTTAAACCCTAGTTTGCCGCTTAGGTTGGCTGGTTGTAAATCTTTTGTTGTAATTAACCTTGAAATTATATTTTTGAGATTCTAATGTATATAGTAAACGTTTTGGTGAAACGTTATATCTTAACCAAAAATTTTAACCATAAAATGCTAATCATACTTTGTTACACGATTATGGCCAAATGACTCGATTAGCGAGTTTAGAACTGTTTAAAATGCACACCATAACGGTCCTTGGAGATTAGGGCGTTAAAATACCTCCACTACTACAGTCGACGATCCCATCATACCCACGAACAAATTTGTGTAAGCCTCCTGATATCTCTTTGTTGTATATGCATTTTTTTTCTTTTTTACGTGTTTCTTTTGTAAAAATGTCATTCCTAATTTTTACCAGAATTGTAGATCATCCGAAGAGCACTAAACATTATATCCGAAGAGCACTAAACAAAGATTTAGAAAATAAGGAAAAAATATTAGGATTTTTACGTGGCTCAGCAATTAAAATCTGCCTAGTCCACGAGTCAATGTTATTGATTTGTGATACTCTCTCAAAGCTTTAGCAAAGAAATTCAGCAGAGTATTCTCAGTACAATATTGTGCCTCTCTACAAATGAAATTCTCTAGGAAATTTATAGACTTGGTTGACAAAATATCTTCCCCTTATTTCGGGAAGTTACAATTCAAATTTGAAATAAATAAAAATAAATGCATTAATTACATAATATCCCATGATAATTGAGATTTAATATCAGATAACAACAAATCCCTAAGGAATAGGGATCTCCTAACAGTTGTCGTGTTCAAAACGCGTGGCTGACCTCGAAAGTAAGGTTTACACTCTTTCGAGATCGACTAACACTTCGAGCTCATTATTCTAGTTAGCCTCCTCTTTAGCCAGTGATTTTATCGAGCTCAATCTTCAGAGACCAACATCTTCGAGCTTGCAACTAAGGCTCGAATAACACCCATATGCATCGAAGAAGATTTGTTCTTTCGAGTTTGGTGCTCAAGCTCGAGCCTTCTGAACTTGTGCTCAATCGCCAACAAGAACAAGTCAGGAATCATGCAAATTTATAGAAGTGTTCAACTACTGCTTGTTATTTTCGATCTTATGCTTTACGAGCCTATATTTCGAGGCTCATTTATGACGGTGTCGAAATTTGGGTGTAACATTTTTCCCCCTCAAAAGTGTTGGTTCGAATCCTATGAAAAGGAAACTTTTGAATTTCACTTTTCAAAATATGTGCCACCTACCACACTCGAGTATGAACACGCACAATAGGGAATTTCATACCAAAAGTACTCAATTACTCCCTATTCCTGCATACCAATAGTTCGGGATAGACATCCGAGCTAATCTTCGCCCTTTCGAGCCTTCGGTCTCGATTGAGGCAATCTCGTTATCTTGAGCTTTCGAGCTCGAGTTATCAAAAATTTTAATCCCCTTTTTATTTTCTATATGATGGGCCCTCACCTTTTTCTTCCTTGTTAGATGTCGTAGTACTCTAAGAATCGGTGGGAGCCCGAGTTTGCTATCCCTTACCACGCATCAACTCCCAGTCCCGAATCGCCTTTCACCCAAAACCAGCGATTGATCCATGAGCACAAAGAATGGTGGGAGCAAGAAGACATACAAGAACATTTTTTACGGTAGATCGACGAGGTCAAAGAGAGAAAAATGAAGAGACTCCGAATGGCTGCTTATCCTGACCCAAACCCTGAGAACAGACCTATCCCACTAGATCCCAAACATAAAGTCACTGTAGCCTTTTCACCTGGTGCACTTTCATTTACTATAATGGAAGATTCTTCAACACGTCCATCCACCTCCCAAGATCTCTTAGTCCCCACCTCGAGGGAGGAATTTTTTGAGGCTGAGCATTACTGGAGTTTGGTCACTTCCACCAGCCATATCTTCGAGTTGATAGCCTACCACAGCCTCAAGCTTTCTGGTACCCTGATGTGCCGTCCTGCCACCTCCAACGAAAGGAGTTGTTATACCCAGGGAGATGGCAATCCTGACCGCAAAGTTAGACTCACTGCCTGGAGCCGCGAACATATGAGGGTTAGGGCCCTGCTACCCTTGAAGAATTACTTCAAAGAAATTTTGGATTATGCCGGTCTCGCCCCCTTCCAACTTCAGACCAATTATTTCAGGGTCTTGTTAGCCCTAAGGTCGTTGTACCATGAAATGAAGTGGGACGCGCCTTCAGTACAAGATATTTTGTATCTCTTTTGCCTTAAAAGCAACCCTTCTCGAGCTCACGGAGGAGACGGGTCCTACCACCTTTCTAGCTATCCGAAGGAAAAGTTATTATTCGAGGACATCCCAAACCATCCTCCAAATTTCAAGATGGCATTCTTCTAGACGGATGGGCTCGCTCCTTCCCGATTCTACTCCTTCCAATGCATTCGTAAGTATTTCAACACGTCTTTTCCATTTTTCTTTGAGTAATTGAGCTTGGAATATTTACTCTATTCTTGCCTGCAGCCAACTGCCACTAGCCTACTCCTAGAAAAGCCATGAAGGAGCATAGGGTAGTAATGAGCAAACATTCTCAAGCAATGAAGCCCACGACAAAGCATCAATGAGCTCGGCGTATGGAGGTAAGGTAGTGTTGGACCACTCCATGTGGTCTCCATCGCTGCTTATGCACGAGCCTGTTGTGGTTATCCTATTCGAGGACCCTAGGGATAACTTCTTAGCATGGTCAAGAGTTGAACTTAGAATCCATAGGTTCGATAGCTAGCTGGGACTATACTAGACCATGTTTGGGACAAGTTCATGGAGAAAAAAAACCCTAGAAAATCCTCCTACATCGCGATCAAAACCCCATGCACAGAGAACTCGAGACATTGGGGTAGAACCGAGGCGGGTTAATTTAGTTTGTCTTGATGGAATAAGGATAGCCTTACCAATAAGACATTCGCCATCACCGGTTAGACATCCTACACCACCGCGCCCACAAAGAGACGTTCCAACTCATGGAAATAGTAGGAGAATTCCTCCCCCATCAATAAACACTTACATCCCACAGGCACATGTTGATAATGCAAGTCCTCGATCTTAGCCACGAGCTGTAAGTTTTGCAAATGGAAGTTACTAGACGAGGAGCCAACATGGAGGTAGGTCTGAGAGCCACCTGGGGAATCATCTTAGTTCGGCACAAAGTCCTCGTTTCGATGCACATCTCGACCTACATGATCTTCTGAATTCACAAAGGAGGTATCCAGCTCGCAATGAGAATATGAGATATACTCAACACGAGGGAGGTTTGTCTATCATATGTGACAATGGGAATGTCCCAACTAACCAAGTTCAAACTTGGAGGGACAACAACCCATCAAACACGTACAATAGGATAGGAGCTGGTGAACAGCTCCTAACTAACCTAGAGACCAAAGACCCAACCCTCGAGTGACTGGCCTTGATGGAGGAGCAGATGAAGAAGCTCTTATCTGGAAAAGGGATTGATGACTGTGACTTCAATGAAGAGCTTGAACCTTTCTCCCTGAACATTGCAGCAGTTGCATATTCTATTGGCTTCAGTATGCCGAACATGCAACCATTTGATGGAAACACAAATCCATCCGACCACCTCGGGATGTTCAATACGTTGATGATGACCCACAATGTTGGGTTCGACCTAAGGTGTACTATGTTCCCCACGACTCTGATCGGACCTACCAGAGAGTGGTTCAAGAAGTACAAAAAAAATTCGATAAGCTCTTGGAAGAAGCTCTCTTCCGAGTTCAACAAAGTGTTCCAAGCTTCAAAGGAAACTTGCGTGGAGGCCAACTTATTGGCCAACATAAAACAACAACCTGGTGAGCCCTTGAAAGCATATATGAGCATATTCACCAATGTTGCAGTACGTGCTAGAGATGCTGATGATAGCTCCAAACTCATGGCGATGAGAACAGGAATCCTGGTTGGAGGAAATCTATAGCAGGAGCTCCAGCAAAAAGGGGTTAAAAGTGTAGATGAGTTCTTGGCCCGAGCTCAGAAGTGGATAAACTTAGAAGAGGCACGATCTGCTATCGCAGGAACAAGCCAGGCCCATATCCAACCCGCTGGAGCAGTGACAGGTATAGAAGAACGAGCCAGGCCCCTATCCAACCCGCGGGAGCAGTGACAGGTGTTGCAGCTACGGCTCAACCTGTTACCCAGAATAACCAAGTGGGAAACAATAAGAGGAAAGGGAATGGTGAGGGCGACCAGAACGGCACAAAGAAGAACAAGTCTGGGGAAAAATTCAAGCCCGTTTATGCCACCTACACTGACCTAACAAATACATGGGTACATATCTTCCTGAAAAACTCTAATCGCCTTTCGTGGAAGAAACCAGAGCCATTAAGGCATCAGAGGGCGAAGAGAGATCCCTCAAATTTTTACCGATACCACAATGACATCGGTCATAATATCGATGATTGCCGAAAACTGAAGGATGGGATTAAGACTCTCATTCAGGCAGGATCGTTAGCTCAGTATGCCTGAAATCGATTTGCTCCCAATCAAAATTCCAGCCAAAATTCTTGTCCAGCTCTGGAAACTCCGACAGGTCAGTCGAGGACTCAGATGGACCAGATGAATCATAACCAAGTAAACCCTCCCCCAATAGTAGGAGGGTATATAACTACTATTTCCAGAGGACCTCATTTGGCAGGCATGAACAATGGCCCAAAAGGGGTATCTACAGGAAGTGAAAACTCATAACGATATGGAATTTATCTCGGAGCCACGGTTATCAAACAACAGCGAGTTGAAAAATGACCAATCATTTTCACGGAGGAGGATGCTAGCCACGTTCAATTTCCACATAATGACCCGCTAGTGATAACCGTGCAGTTCGCTAATCAAAGGGTACGGAGGATATTGGTAGATAATGGAAGTTCAGTAAATGTGCTTTTCAGATCAACCCTAGAAAAGATGGGATTATCTGTGACCGATCTAAAGGCAACCTCAATGATGTTGAACGGATTTTCAAGTGAAGGGATGACGGCCATAGGGACAATCAAACTGGTGGTTACGCTAGGGGATGATGCACGAACTGTTACTAAAATACTTGAATTCGTTGTAATTGATTTTCCGGCTGTGTATAACGCGATTTTGGGATGATCTGACATCTAGCAATGAAGTTCCCCTCAGCCTTGGAAATATGCATAGTACGTGGAGACTAGCTCGCCGCCCGAGAATGCTACCGCATAGCCATGAAGGGAAAATCACAACCCGGGCAGCAAGCAATGGTCATAGAGGAAAAAGGTGAGGAGCCCCGGGAAACGGAAGTTACTTGTAGGATGGAAGAACCTCGGTAAGGGGATAACGAGGTCGCCCAACAGGATGACATTGATCCACGAATATGTGAAGATAGATTTGAGCTCAAAGCAGTAGAGGAGCTCGAGGAAATCAATATCGACCCAGAAACACCTTCAAGAGTTGTAAAAGTTGTGAAAAATCTTGGAGCTGAAAGGAAGAAAGAGATGGTCGAATTCCTGAGGAAGAACATGGACATCTTTGCCTGGTCACATGAAGATATGGTGGGAATTAGTCTGAGTATAATAATGCATACTTTGAACTTGGACAAGAACATGCCTGCAAAGTCCCAAAAATGAAGGCTTTTGGGGAAGGTACGGTCTGAAGCATTGGAAGAAGAAGTAGCTCGCCTACTTAAATGCGGATTTATCAGAGAAGCAAAATACCTGATCTAGGTTGCTAACCCCATTCTGGTCACAAAGCCAAACGGAAAGTGGAGAACTTGCATTGATTTTTGTGATCTCAACAAAGATTTTCCTACGGACTATTTCCCATTACCAAGAATTGATCAGTTGGTAGACGCCATAGTCGGTCATGAGCTCATGTCTTTCATGGAGACGTATTCTGGATATAACCAGATCGCGATGAACAACTGTAGACCAAGAGCATACCAACTTCATGACTGAGCATAATATATACTGCTACAAAGTTACGTCATTCGGGTTGAAGAATGTCGGTGCTACATACCAACGATTAGTCAACAAAATGTTCGCTAACCAGATCGAGAGAATACATGGAGGTGTATATTGATGATATTCTTGTTAAATCAAAGACTGTCAGTAACCATGTATGCGACCTAGAAGAATGTTTTGGCAAAATAAGGAAATATGACATGAAGTTGAATCCCCAGAAGTGCACTTTCAGAGTTTCGTCAGGAACGTTTCTGTGGTATATAGTCAACACAAGGGGATAGAGGCAAATCTGGAGAAAATCAGATCGTTGTTGGAAATGCCTTCGCCTAGGTCACGTAAGGAAGTACAAAGTTTAACTGGAAAGGTGGCGGCCTTAAACCGCTTCGTTTCAAAATCCACTGACAAGTGTCTCCCATTTTATAACTTTTTCAGAGGAAACAAGAAGTTCGAGTGGACTGAAGAATGCGAATAGACATTTTGCAACCTGAAAGTACATCTGGCTGAACCCCCCGTACTATCAAAACCAACGTCCGGGGAATGTCTGTTTTTGTATCTGGCCGTGACGAAAAATGCAATCAGTGTTGTGTTAGTTCAAGAAGAAAATTGGGCGCAGAAACCAGTGTATTATGTAAGTAAAAGACTTCTCAGAGCTGAGTCTCAATATCCATTGATAGAAAAGCTTGTGTTCTGTCTTATTTTGGCTTCAAGGAAGCTCAAGCCATATTTCCAGTCTCATTCTATCCACATCTTACCCGACCAACCTTTAAGGTAGGTTTTGCAAAATCCTGAAACGTTGGGACATCTACTAAAATGGGTCATCGAACTCAACCAATTTGAAATATTATAAATGTCGCAGACAACAATCAAGAGTCAAGCCCTCGCTGATTTTAGGGCCGAGTGCACAGGTTTTCAGGATGAGCCGATAAGGGAACCGGTGTAGGAATTGTGGAAAATCTTCGTTGATGGACCCTCTAATTAAAAAGGATTGGGATCTGGGATAATTTTAATCTCACAGGAAGGGCATCGATTCCATATTGCTCTCAGGTTCGCATTTGAAGCATCCAACAACGAAGTCGAATATGAGGCCTTATTGGTAGGGCTAAGAGTGGCAAAAGAGCAAAAAGCGAAGGCAATCCAATGTTATAGTGATTCTCAGCTCATAGTCAATCAGATATTGGGAGAATACCAAGCTTGCGGTATAAAGATGGCGACCTACTTAGCCAAGGCTAATGGCGAGTTGTCTGAATTCAATTTTAGCTAGTACCCCGTGAGTAGAATTCCATTACTGATGCTCTGGCTCGACTTTATTCCACTAAAGAGGCTGATACACTGAATGTAGTTCTGATGGAATTCTTGGAAAGCCCGAGCATAATAGCAGAAATGGTTGAGGTTAGAATGATTGACATAAAATGAACCTAGATGACCCCCATAGTGGAGTATCTCACAACCGGAAAGTTACCTGACGATTGAAAGGGCTCAAGAAAGTTGTTGTATCAATCTCCGCGATATGTTATGGTTGAAGGGATTCTATATCGACGAGGGCATTCGCTACCTCTCCTACGGTGTGTTTTGCCCGAGGAAACACAGTCTGTCTTGCCATAAATACATGAAGGCTTCTGCGGAGACCATGTTGGGGGGCAAAACCTGGCTCTGAAGGTACTGAGACAGGGCTATTTTTGGCCCACACTGACAAAGGACTCGATCTCATATGTGCAGAAATGTGACAAATGCCAACATTTTGCCATAGTTGCCTAAGTTGCTCCCGCCAAGCTGACCATGAACTCATCCCCTTGGCCATTTGCAGTATGGGGAATTTATTTGATTGGTTCTTTTCCAACAGGAAAATGAGGAGTTCTTTATGTTGTTGTCTTCGTCAATTACTTCACGAAGCGGGTAGAGACCAAACCTCTGGCAACCATCACCTCAAAGAGAATCTTGGATTTTGTTGTAAAAAATATCATATGTCGATTTGGGCTCCTGAAAAAGATTGTGTTTGACAACGGAACTCAGTTCGATAGCGATCTCTTTACAAAGTTTTGTTAAAAATATGGCATAACCAAGAGTTTCTCGTCGATAGCATACCCGCAGGCCAATGGGAAGGTCGAGGCCGTACACAAGACCCTGAAGGCGAGCTTGAAGAAACGATTAGATGAAGCCAAGGGATTATGGCCCGAGCAGCTCCCGCAGGTACTCTGGGCCTATTGAACCTCATATCGAACCTCCATAGGACATACCCCTTTTTCTCTAACCTTTGGAAACGAGGCTATGCTCTCAATTGAGGAGTTGATGATGACCCATAGACAGAATACCTTTGATCAAGATCAGAACCACGAGATACTTAGTGCATCCCTTGATCTAATCGAGGAAAAACGAGAGGCATCACAATTACAACTCACCCATTATCAACAGAAAACCACTCGTTATTTCAATTCAAAGGTAAAAGGACGCAGACTCGGATTAGGCGATTTGGTTCTCTAGAGGGTGTTTTTGGCAAGTAAAGATCCCAAGGACGATGTGTTTGGGTCGAAATGAGAAGGACCATACCAGATCGTGGAGATCTTGCATGAAAAGACTTTCGATCTAGCCCAGTTAAGTGGAGAAATAGTTCCATAGACCTGGAATGCCCTACACCTAAAAAAGTATTATCAATAAATTTGTTGTCTTTAAGGTTTTGAAATTACTGTTTATGTAAAGCTTGTCTATAAAATCCATTTCATTTTAATAACAATTGGATTATTGCGTAATCAATTTTATCGTTTTAATTATCGCGGGCTAACTTTGTAAAAGAACCTAGAACATTATAAGTTCGGGTTGCTTGGGGGGCACATAACCGAAGAGAGCTTTTAAAAGAGTTCAACCTATTAAGATGAAATCTAAAACTTAGATTTTGGAAAAAATTATTATTCAACGACTTTTTAAAGCTCGGATTTTCAAAATTCCAAACACGAACTAAGTTTGAGAAATTTCTAAAAATAAAACCCCTAGATACAACCAGGTCCGAGGCCTGATTCCTAACAGGTATGACGCAATAAGCAGACTAAAACCCTTTGGATATAACCAGGTTCGAGGCCTGATTCCTAACAGGTACAATGTTATTAAGCCTACTAAAACCCCTGGATATAACCAGGTCTGAGGCCTGATTCCTAACAGGTATGACGCAATAAGCAAACTAAAACCCTTTGGATACAATCAGGTCTGAGGCCTGATTCCTAATAGGTACAATGCTATTAAGCCTACTAAAACCCCAGGATACGACCAGGTCCGAGGCATGATTCCTAACAGGTATGACGCAATAAGCAGACTAAAACCCCTGGATATAACCAGGTCTGAGGCCTGATTCCTAACAAGTACAATGCTTTTAAGCCTACTAAAACCCCTGAATACAACTAGGTCTAAGGCCTGATTTCTAACAGGTATGACGCAATTAGGCAGGAAAAATCTTGGATACAACTAAGATATTGACTAAACTTTAGTTAGTCGAGCCATCAAAAATCTATCCCGATCTAAAGACAACTCCTAATATTTCAAGTGTACAAGAATCCAAGGATTCACAAACATGAGAAAACAATAAACTATGGGGAACACGAATAGATCACAAATTAAATATGTAGTTATCTCGAGGAGAAAAAACCTTGACCTGAGCCCGAAGGCGATTGTTTTGGTCCCTAGGGACTTAGTTACAAAGCATGAAATAAATGAAAGAAATCATTGAGGTTCGTCGACTCGCTCGGAGGAGATCACTTCCTTGCCATCCCCTTCAGCAGCTTCAGAAGCCACGACGGTCTCTGAGGTTCTTGTGAGAATCGAATCTTGAATTTGGCAAGATAAGGTTCCCAGAACCTTGGCTATATGAAAGAGAAGTTCTCATCCTGGTTGAAAGCCCAACACAGGTAAACCATCTCCTCCATTTGATTTGATGACTCCGCAATCTCTGACCTCGCCCTCTCAGCCTCCTCCTTGGCTTTGGTCTCGACATCGTCAAGATTTTTATGAGCCCCTCATTCTCAACCTGCAGCTGCTCCAGGCGACAGCTCACTTCCACGACCTGATTCTTAGCAATCCGCTCGCCTTCCTTTGCAGATCGCTCGCTCTCCTATGAGGAAACCAAGGCGGCTTTGGCAGACCACTCTCTCTCTTGGGCGGTGCTTAGAGCTCGTCATTCCTAGCTCGAACCTGAGCGATTCCGCGCAGTTGAGCCAAGATAGACTGCAAAAGGAAAAGGCAAGTCAAGGTTAGTTTAAAAGAAAAAGAGACGAAAAAGAAGTGCTAGAAGATGAAAGGGGCTCACAGTGAGGTTCATCACCATAGCAGACTCGAGAACATCTTCAGGAGTACGTTCCTCCATGGCCCTCAGGTCCTTGACGTTGACTCTATAGGCATGGCCCACCATATGGCTCGTCATCTCGTATACAGTCCCCTGAAACGCCTCAAGGATTCTTTCCAGTTCAAGCGACTTTACCAGGATCTGAACGGAGGGAGCCTCGCCTTGGATCACTTGAGGAACCGAATAAGGTACATGTCGAGGAAGAGGAGGCAGAGCCTGGAGAACTGTGACTATTATCACCGGAGCTGGGGGTTGAGTCTGTTGTTGTTGTTCCCGAGTGGAGCTAGAAACTTTTTCTTTGACTGGAGACTCGATGGAAGTCCCAGTCTTGGAGGCGTGTTTCTTTGGCAATCTAGGCCTCTTCACCACGGGACCAGCTTTGGCCCCGCCAACCTTGAAGGCACCCCTTAAACCCGAGGCATCTGGAAAGTCCATCTCTTCACCTGAAAAAAGCATGAGCAGAAGATTTAGATACAAGGGATAGTTAGTTAAAATAATGCAAAAGAAGAAGAAGAAGAGCAAGAACCCTACCCTTCAAGCTAGGGGAGGAATCTATTACAATCAGCTTAGGGTTATGGACTGGACTATGTATAACCTCTAACTCCTGGAGTATCAGAAGTGGGTGAGAGTCTAGAATTACTACATCCTGGATCCTAAGGGGTTCATGTTCTTCTTCCGAGGACTCATCTACATGTTGCCTAAAGCCGGGGGAGAATACACCCTGGCGTAAGGAGGGCCATGTCCTACGATTTTTCCCATATTCCTAAAAAATGGAGGACCTAAAGGGGAGAGTGTTATCAACCACAATGGTACATCTGGGGTAGCTATGATCGCAGCATATCACTAGATGATCCACAAACTAAGAAGTGTCGTGTTCAGGTTCGAGTCAGTAGGATGGAGACTAACAAGCTGGTAGGGGTTGAAGCGAATTAGCCTAAAACTGGCAGCAGACAATTTAATTCTCTATATGGGTTACCTTGGCCGGAGGGGCTAGCTGCTGCCCTGGACACAGCTTGCTCTAAATCAGGACCCTGATCATCTTCAGGAGCTCTCCTTTTGCACACTAGCAGTGCCACGTCTTCTTCCTCCTCGGTGTCTTCAATGGCAGACAAGACTCCTTGAGGAGGGGGGAGCTCAGGAAAAATGGGAAATGGACCTCGGGTCCTGAGAGCCAGTGTTTGGCCTTTGTTGATCAGGTTGCAGGCCACCATGGTAGCATCGTTCACTACCTGACGAAAGTCCTTCTCCTTCGAAGGAAGACAAGATAGCGTCTCATATTGACCCCCAAGGGTCTCAGACTGCTCTGTCCTCTCGAATATAGCTGCACAAGGACTGAACTCTGTTAGAATGATTAAACAAAAAAATGAAAATGATAAGAGAGTTCACTTATAGAATTCATAAAGTTAGAGGACTTATGAGGGCGGTTGAAGTATCGGTGATCGCAGTTCTTGAACCCATTTGACATAAAGAATTGGTCTTTATTGTCATTTGGGTGGCTGGGGAGGTCAATGATGGATGTTGAGTTGGGGGCGAGTGAGGTAGTAAATACCATCACCTCGCCCCTTCTTATCAGGACTAGCCTTGAGGTAGAAGAATACATAATATATGTCAGGGTGGGTACCTCCCACTCATGCCTCAAAAGCAGATATTTTAACCCCCCAGAAGTCGATATGAGTTCGGGGGGAGCTAGTTCGACGTAGTTTAGAAAATCCATGAAGTACAAGTGTAAGGGGAGGAAGGCACATGCCTTTAGGTGCTCATCACTCCAAGCTCCAAAGTCATCTTGCAGAGGGGCGCAGCTCCGCTCTTCTTCCAACTGAGGTCGGACAAGGAGGCCATATATTCCCATCTCGATCCCATGGCTCAACAGTATTTTGTTCACTTTCCCCTGTGACGTTATTCGGGACAAGATGTGCTCGGCCTGGAAAAAAGCGTTGGGGTCAACAACAAGTTCCCTCTCCACCACTGGACCGAAACGAGGAATTGGAGATTCAAACGTGATCTGCTTGTCTTTGTTCTTGTTCTAAGTAGAGGAGTTCGCGACATTTTTCTTTGGAGGGGCCATGATCTAGCTCGCCTGACGAAAAAGCGGCCTATATTAGTGGCGACCTAAGACAATTACTAGCTATGGCGATAAAGGTATGGTGCTTTGAGGGTTTAAGTGGTTTACTTTTGGTGATTCACAATTTACACAAGCTAAGTTGTGTCTTAGCATCAACGCATAGGTCCATGCGTAGTCCTAGGCCACGCGTTATGAATTCGTGAAATTCCCTTATACTTTGTGATTCATGTGTCAGACTCGTCAGACCCACTACTTTTCTTTTGAAAGCGATTTAATGCAAAACTGCTTAAGGAATCTCGTTCCTTATGCTACTTGGTACCAAACCTAGAAAAACCTCCCAGCTTCTACATCCAAACATGTATCCTAATCGATTTACCGGTGACATTTTCTTTGCAATACCCAGAAAATTTGCCCATTTTTTGAATACCTTATTTCTAAATGTGTCTAGTGTCATTCTTTTAGCCTAAAATCGAACCCTATTTAAACTCAGACATGACTAGAATGCGAAACGATATTGAACAAAAACTATTTTTCGAAGTAAAAACTCACTGAAAAATAAAGAAATGAAAGATTCAAACTAGATGAAGAAATACTTATAGTTTATACGTTCGTTCGATGATAATGTTGATGCGTCCACAGGCAGGAGCTTGAAAGCTTCTGAGAGACTGAAGGATGATGAAGGATTTTGGGAAAAGTTTGAGAGAAAAATGGATTTTTTGTTTCTGAAAGAAAAGTTTTTTAATGCAAAGGTAGTAAGGTTCAGGTCTGATCTCCCTATTTATACGTAAACTTTTGGTATCCGATTGGGTCAGCTCGAGATCCAAATACCAATATTAAATGAGTTGTGCGGCGGCAAAAAGTTGACCGGATAGTTGTCACAGTCCTTGAAACTCGAATAGACACCAATTATAGACGACCACGTGTTCGACACTCGAGTAGTAGGCAGACACAATTTTACATGACAGAAGCCTAAAAGCCCCTACTGTGCATGTCAGAAAGTGATGACGTCAAGCACGAGCAGAAGCTTGGAAGGCAAATGTTGTACCCTAAAAATTAGTACGAGTTTAATCACTCAACTAGGGATACAGTTAACAGATGAATATATGGAAAAGTAGACAAGTATAACATCTAGCTAATGATGATGTGAGCAACTCGAGTTAGGACTTGGATATACGACATTCAGGGAATTATCAGGCCGCCTCTTAAGATGAAGGTCCAGTTCAAGACATACAGTGGTCAGATCCCCTTTAGGGCGCTCTGAAGTTAATCTAAACAAAGGTTCGGATAATCTTCGATCGCCAGCTCGATGAAGATATTCAGCCCGTGGAAACCTGGTCAGGACGCATACTAAAGGATCCCAAGAGACTTGGAGGCTCTTTATACGCTCATTAATGTCCAGGCTGTATTGCACATTTATCATTTATTATCCGAGATAGCAGGAGTATATTCTGTTATGCAATCATATCCCAATGTAAATAGGAATTATCTGTATTAAATGTATACCATATTTATGCACACAGTTACCCAAATCTGTCCAGGAAATTCCACTATAAATATCAGGGATAATGGACAGGAAAGAGGGACGACCTTTTTGTATTGCAGAAATTCTGAGAGAAGAGCAATAATATTGTCCCGTGGATTATGTGAATTTTAACTTCTGAACCACGTAAAATTGTATGTGTACGAAATGGTTCTTATAAGTTCATTTCGGTTTGTAAATAAGCACTAATACTCTTATTAGATTTCTAAATCTACTATTGGCGAAAACCCGCGTCAACACAGACTATTGCGAATTAGATTGGATCTGAAATATGAAACGCTCTGCGGATAAAGTATGAGCAAAATGATGCAGATTGAATTGGATGAACACCCGTAAATGAAATTACTCCCTTCTTTTTCATTTCTTTTTCAATTTACATCTTCCACTTTCTTCAACTCTCATATTTTTCTATTCTCTCTTTCCAGTCAAAATCACATACCAAGAAAATTCTTTCAAACATATACAAATTTAAGTGGTGCACTTTTACATTCCTTTTGATGCATGACTTCCAGCTTTGTCGACTAATTACTCCATATTAAACTGGAATTGGGCTATAGAATTCCACATATTAATAGAGGTGTGTGATATTTTCATGTTCACATTTCCGAACATTTTTGTTTCTCTAGAGACAATTTTACTCAACAACATAATAATATGGTTGAAAAGAAAATTATTATGGATAATGTGTAAAAAAAAAAAGTGGCTTGTATCATTTTTAGCAATAACATCCTTGTTTATTACAATAAATCACTTTAACAAACCTATAATTTGATTAATAAGTTGCCGGTTAAGAAAATATACTTCTAATAAACATACGCGTATAGTAAAACGCATACATATGTAACTGTATACATGTATGCGAGTAAGTTATTTATATATGCATAACATGAGTAACAAGTTAAAAAAAAAAAGTTCCTCAGAGAAAAAATTTAGGGTCAAGAAGAGTAAACTCTTGATTTTTGATTAGATTAGAAAACTAGTAATTTTGCAGTTTAACAGTTCTATCAGCGCCCTAGTTGTACTAATATGCTAATGTAATAACAAAGCTATGAATCTACCATCAAACTGAGGACATGAGCTGCAGTTTAATGATCATCTTTTAACCCTTTAAGGAACTTGAGCACTTGAAGCATGCTAGGCCTATTGGCAGGATTCTCTGACAGGCAAATGAAAGCAATCTTAAGCACTTGAAGCATCATCTGCTTAGTGTCTGCGTTGAGAATGGTCGGGTCGAGAACATCAGCAGCTTGTCCCTTCTCCATTTTCTGAAACACCCATCCCACCAAATTTCCACCTTCAATCTCTTTGAAGTCAGGTCCAGTTGGCTCTTTCCCTGTCACTAATTCAAGCAAGATCACACCAAAACTATAAACATCACCACTTGTTGTGGACCTCCCACTCTGTCCATACTCAGGTGGAATGTAACCAAATGTTCCAGCAACTTCGGTTGTAATGTGAGTCTCACAAGCACTTATCAATCTAGCCAGCCCGAAATCCGCAACCTTTGGTTCAAAGTCTTCATTGAGTAAGATGTTGCTAGCTTTTATGTCCCTGTGAATGATGTGGGGAATGAATCCATGATGAAGAAAAGCTAGCCCACGTGCAGCGCCGGTTGCAATTTTGAACCGTTTATCCCAGGTTAGGACTTCAAGAGCTCCAGTCCTGTTTCTCAGCCAGAGGTCTAAGCTCCCATTCACCATGTACTCATAAACAAGAAGCTTTTCCTCACCAATAGAACAGTACCCGAGCAAAGGGACTAGATTATGGTGCTTTACCTTTCCCAGAGTTTCCATTTCAGCAATGAATTCTCGTTGACCTTGTGTTTTGGCTTCACTTAGCTTCTTGACTGCAGCTATTTTCCCATCAGGCAGAGTAGCTTTGTACACTGTTCCAAAACCTCCATCTCCAATAATGTTTGTCTTGCAGAAGTTGTTGGTTGCTTCAAGAATATCGACTAAGGTCAATTTCAAGAGGCGCTGCTCAAACATGGCCAGGTTGATGCTCAAAGGTTCCTTTGATCTGCTGCTACTAAGGAAATAAAGATTTTGATCTAGAAAACTGTTAAGCTTGCTTTCCTCAGCTTCTTCAGCATCAGTTTGCCTCTTGTTTCTTGTAACATGTCTAGCAAGAGCAATTGCTAGAAAAAGGACAATTACAATACTTCCCACTACAGCTGCAGCTAGACGTCCCCTGGAACTTAACCATGCAGACTTTTCAAAGCTATTTATTTTGCAATCAAATCCCATAATTGTTCCACAGAGGTTTTTGTTCCCAGCAAGTGAAGAATTTGACAACTTAAGGCAAGTTCCACTTGTGGGAATAGGCCCTTCCAAACTATTTTCAGCCAAGCTCAGGAAGAACAGATTGACCAGCCCACATATTTTCTCTGGAATCTGTCCGGAGAGCTTGTTCCTTGAAACATCGAGATACTGGAGCTGCATCAGATTCCCCAACTCCGTTGGAATGCCTCCCTGAAACATATTTGAATGAAAATCCAAATATGTCAAATATGACAGATTTCCTAAAGACTCTGGCAATTCCCCATCAAAAAAGTTGTTGCTGAGGTTCATCGTTTCTATCCTCCACGCTATAGAATTTGAGAAAAGCTGATCAACCTGTCCAGAAAGCCTGTTCTGTTGGACATAAAGCCCTACAAGGTTAAGCAGGCTCGAGAGAGATGAAGGTAGCTTCCCACTGAGCTCATTATAACTCAAATCCAAATGAGTTAGCCCTTTTAAGTTTCCAAAACTTGTTGGTACTGAACCTGACAGCTTATTATTAGTCAAGTTCAGCTTTACCAAACTGCTCAAATCTCCCAATCTTTTCGAGGGGATGGTACCAGATAGCTTATTACTTCCCATATACAATCCTTGCAGCTTACGCAAATCACCAAATTCTGGAGGAATGGAGCCAGTGAGCAAATTCCCAGATAAATCCAATGCTGTAAGATTTGTCAGACGAGAGAGTGATCTTGGAATTTCCCCGGAAAGCATGTTATTGCTTAGCAAAAGGTCTACCACAACCACACAGTTCCCCAACTCCTCAGGTATTGTGCCTGACAGCATATTGTATGACAGATCAAAAACTCCACGGTGTTGAATAAAGCTCAGATCAGGGATATCAATTTGACGGAAATAGAAAGCCTTGGAAGGAATTGACCCTGACAGATTGTTGTGAGAAAGAACCAGGCATTGTAGTTGACCCAATTCTGCCAGATTCTCTGGTATAGGCCCGTGGAGAAGGTTGTTTCCAAGGTCCAATGTGGTTAGTGCGGTGCACATGCCAAGCTCAGTTGGGATTGTTCCTTCAAGAAGATTTGAGTTCATGTTAAGAACAGAAAGACTGGTAAGCTTTCCAACCTGTTTAGGTATAGTGCCAAATAGGTGATTATCACTGAGAACAAGCCTCTCCAGTGCAGCTGCCCTGCCAATCTCCTCAGGCAGACAGCCCCCCAACTGATTATTTGCCGCTGACAATTCCATTAAATTATTTGAGTACCAGATACTGATGGGAATTGTACCCGTGAAATTATTCGAATCAATGTCAAGCACCATCAATGGAAGGTTTGACAGGTATTCAGGTATTTGACCAACAATCTGGTTATCCACTAAGACCAACTGAGTAAGATTAGTGCACTTCAGAAAAGTGTTATCAATATTACCAGTGAGAAAATTGCTGGCGAGATCAATCTCCATGAGCGACAACGCATTGCAGAGCTCCTTCGGTATTCGACCAGTCAACAGGTTGTTGCTCAAACTAAGGTCCCTAAGCAGAGAACAATTGCCAATTTCAGGGGGGATTTCGCCAGAAAACAGGTTACTCCCAAGCAAAAGTGAATCCACTTGGTTCCATTTTCCGAGCCAAGAAGGCAATGGCCCAGAAAGTTGGTTCTTTTCAGCAGAAAAGGTCAGCATAGGAAGCTCAGAAAGCTCCTCGGGCAACGATCCGGATAGTGTATTGAAGGAAAGCATCAGAGTCCTCAAATTCTTACACATTCCCAGCTCAGGAGGAACAGACCCGTTTAGCTCGGAAGAAACCATAATCAGAATACTCAAGTTCTGCAACTTCCCGATGGACTTTGGGATCGAACACTTTAAAGGGTTGTAGGAAAGATCAAGTCTACTTAGTGATTGCAACTTAGATAACTCCTGGGGCAGCGGGCCAGTTATAAAACAAGAATGAGCAAAGAAGTTTTGGAGGCGGGAAAGGTCACCAATTTCCCGAGGCAACTGGCCAGAGAAATGGTTAATGTCAATGTAGAGGTCGGTGAGATTCTTCAGGTTGTTAATCTCAGGTGGGATTGTACCAGAAAACGAGTTGTTTGATATGTCCAACGAAGATAAAGCATGGAGATTTATAAAGAGGGGCAATGGAGGAGAACCTGATAGAAGATTACTGCTAAGGTCCAAAAATAGGAGTTTGCTTAAGTTTCCAATCTGGGGAGGAATATTTCCAGTGAGAGCATTTCCAGCGAGATCAAGTGTCTCGAGCTCAGCCAATCTCCCCAGCTCCGGAGGAATTTTCCCACTGAACGAGTTGTGTCCGAGCATGAGGGTTTGCAACTGAGTCCACTCACTTAACTGACTCGGAATTTCCCCGAACAAGAGGTTGTCACCGAGTAACAGCTTCTTCAAGCGTTTAAGACTGAATGCCAGAGGTGGGATTTCCCCATGGAAAAGATTCGAGGAGAGGTCGAGGACGGTGACGCTGCTGAGAGAGAAAACAGAGGGAGAAAGTGGGCCTTTCAGGGACAGAGCTGGGAGAGCGAGCGAGTCTACCCGTCCAAGCTGGCAAGAAACACCGACCCAGTTACAGTATGGGGTTGATGAGTTCCATGAAGAAAGAATGTGAGGATTTTCAAGAGATACCTTGAAGGAAAGAAGGGCTTCTCTATCTGAGTAAGCTTTGTTTCGGTCTACTATGGCGTCAGAGCAAAGAAAGAGAAGATGAGACACTATGAGAACGATAAACGAAAGCTTAAACCCCATGATCATTGAGGTACAAAGAGATAGAAAAGGGTTTAAGTTTAAGGCTCAAGAAGAACTAAGGGAGAAATGGGCGTAGAAAAGTTTAACTGAGTTCCATAGCTATTACAGTAGACGGAACGAAAAAATGGGAGAGAGGAGGACGAAGGAGGGAGATTAAACGCCATAGCTGTGGAGAGAGAAAAGGGCACGCAGCTCACGTGACTTGTTCTTTTCCACAACGGTATTTCAGTTTTATTTTGCAGAGAAACCCCTCTAAATATCATAATATTCTCTTTTATTAGCTTTTTAGACCAAAACTTTTTTTAAATATCCCATTTAAACTTCTTCTTCTTCTTTTCTGTCTTCTACACCTAGAAGGTAAAAAAGTGTTGCCTACTTCAGAAAATCGGGCTTTTGTTTCACTTTCCATGTTTTTATATATATTTTTGGTCCCTACATATTTTGAGAAACCTAGGTACATTATCTTTAGTTTCTCCACCAATCTCTGTCTGTTTTTATTTTTGATAATTTTATCTTTATAGGGTATTTTCTTTTCTTCGTGTATTTTGCACTATGGATGGATGTTAATACTTGTTGGATTTTTTTTGGTAGGGGCTAAAAAAGAGGGGTATTGGTGCAACTTTTTTGTGTTTTCTTATGGCGAATAATTTTCAGCCCAATTTTTTTCATAATTATATTTATTTTAGTTATTTAGACCATTTTGTAAATTTTTAAAAAATTTCGAATAATTTATAATATCTAAAATAAGGTTTAAATATGTTGTTGCACGCATGATTAATATTTTTTATGCGCGTAAAAAATTACTTGTTTAAATCTAGTTTTTTATACTATAAACTATTCAGAATCTTCTAAAAATTTACAAGATGTTCTAAATAATTAAAATATATACCTTCATAAAAAAATTATACCAAAAAATTTTCATGCGATGCAAACACAAAAGAAGTGCATTGTTGCAGCTCTTTTTGTAAGTTGCAACATACAAATAGCCTGTACTTATTACATGAAAAGAAAGATTCTCCAAACCAAAAAAAAAAAAAAGGGAAGATTCGTATAGCTCTTTGTAGTTGCATGATGATTATTCATATTAGCATGTATGTACGTACACTTATTCTTAGTTGTTTAATGAAAGCCACCGCATTAGAAATAGTTATATGTATTGAATATTTTGGAGTGAGTTTTGAGGCATTTTTTGTTCCTTTTATGTTTCCTAATTCATACCATGTGGTTATTATTCCAAAGCTCAAGGCCACTTTTATAGACTTCTAGAAGGTAGAACATTTATTCATACTAGTATATATTATTATGTTTATCACCTGCCTATGGCTACAATATGATGACCTACCTAAACATCTTAACTACTTTCTTAGCAAGAAAACAAAAACAATTTAAGTAGCCTTGTAATAAGAAAGACAAATTATTATGTAGAAGTAAATATATATATATATAATCCTATTTGGTTTGGTTGATATTAAAGTTGTATAAGGAAATAAGTAATTTGAAAAATTATACTTAAGTTATTAAGTAATTTTTTTGGCAATGAAAATCATTAGATTGTCTAAAATGCTACGGTAAAGTTACAAAGTAATTTTTTTAGTAGCAAAAATTATATTATATTCTAATTTTGTGTGGCAAAGTTCAATAAATAGAATGTTAGATTTAACAGTGAGTGACTAACAACTACATTAAATTAATGTAAAATTTGACTTTTAGACTTCTTAGTCACATTCACATTAAATTTTCTGAAATTAATTAGTTCTTTTAATTTTGATGAAACATTAAGAGAGTGCATAATATTATGAATATAAACAAATAGAGAATGTTTAAAAATAAATAAATAGTGAAGGGTAGCGGGCCGGTCCCACAAGGTGGGTTTGCTTGTGTGTAGTCTTGACAAAATGAAATGCCTTCGCTTAATAATGTTGGGGTTAAGTGGAAGAAGGGAAAAATTGAAGGATCAAAATGTAAATACAGGAAAAAAAAAGTGCGAAAGTCCTTTTAGTCCTGGACGATTCACGCTGAAAATGGTAATGAGTTCAAGATAGAAAAGTGCAAAAGAGAGAAGTCCAACAGCTGAAAAAGAGCATATAGTTGAAATTGAGACAAAATAATGGTCTACAACTACATGTCATGCATGGGGAATGTGGATTAAAAGTTATGAACTTATAGTGATTATTAATATTTGATTGGATCTAAATGGTCCCCAAAAAATGTATATCAGATGATCATAAACAAATTAGTGTACCCTTCATTGTACTGGAACTGAATTATGTTTCATTTTTCTCTAACAAAATAAAAAGAAGTGCTGGAGGATTTGATTTGAAGTATAAATGCAATTTCAGAATCTGTTTGGAACTTTGGAATTTATGTTTCTTTCAATAATGAAGACAAAAATTTATATCAATTTTTTTTCTAGTTGGACAAGCTAATTGATCCATCTATAATTAAAAGGAAAAAAAGTTTATATATTTATAAATTTGTATGAGAAAGAAAGACTGGTGCCAAAAAATATATTGGATAATATAAAATATTGAATTATTAAATTTTATTTTAATGTACCAATTCTGTTCTTTGCAGTGGAACCCCGGAATAATAGCAAAATTTCAGTGATGGCTGTATAATAAATGGCCCTCCCAATGTGTAGGAAGGTACAAACTGGAAACTGGCCAAAATCCAGATTCGGGCCCATTATCGTAAAAAAAAAACCCTCTCGAAAAGATACAAAACAAAGGTCTCATAGTGCAATTATTAGTAGTGACCAACATCCTTACTAAAAAACAAAAAAACTTATAATATAATTTACGAAAATTATGAGGTACAACCTAAAAATGGATCTATTATGATTGTGGTCAATTATGTTTTTGATTTATATAACAATGTTTTTGATACTATAAGTTATTTAGAATTTTTTGGAAATTAATGAGTAAATATTATGCCGTATAAAAAAAACTAATTCATAACTTCTCCCCTTGTCAAAAACATAATGACACCAATAAGACCATTTTTAAAGGTTGCATAGGACAATCATCCGTTAGTTAATTTATTCTCAAAAACATCTTTGAATACAAACAAGTTCATCCATACTTGTTACGTTAATAGTAATAGAATATATTGGTAATCGTGGTCCACAAAAATAAAATAAAAAATCTTTTTATTATTATTAATATCATCTTTAACAAGAATATAGTGACAGACCCAACAAAAAAAATGAAGTGACAAAACTGAATTGTTTTAAGGTAATGATCAAATTTTAAAAATTAGAGTTTTTTTTAATAATTTTATATTAAAAAAACATTTGTCTTTACTAATTTAAATTTAAGATAAAAAAATAGAAAGAAAAAAATTAGAAGGCTTGGGCACCCAAATTCCTTTGCCAAAGACAATGTCTCTTTTTTGTAGCATCTCACACATCTTTTATAGTTTTGACCATTAATTTTTAATTTAGTAACTATAAGGTTATCTAGAAATTTAAAACAAATAATATGATAAATTAATTTGACAATACACAAAAAATATATAAAAATATGTATTTAAAATTAAAAAAAAATTGTGCACCATTACCTATTTAATAACCACAACACTTTCCTTCCGACCGTACTATTATGATATGTGTACAATAATAATGCAAAATATTTGGTTAAATAATAGTGGAATAAAATAGCGACTTAATGATAAAAAACACACTAATTTTGACTTGGTGAATAGACGTGACTAGAGAGCAGGAGAGAATAGTGTAAAGGAGATGCAAAGGTGGGAGGGGAGGGGCTCTGTCTGGGTGAGCGAGTGAGTGAGACTCATGAGCTGTTCCTTCCGAGGGTACAATTACAAACTAAATATAGGAATTTTCTCTACAAGAATCCTACTCTCACCTCGCACACCAGTACATAAAGTCCTAACCTAACTTATTAATATCTACCAATACAAGATGCATGGGCAAAGCAAAACTAATAACATGATCAGGTTTAGAATAAAGGGTTTGGAGTATTTGAAACCCCTGGCTTTTACATCGTTTTAGCTATTATATTCATCTTTCATAAAGATATATATAATTTATTTTTATTTTCATTTTTATTTATATCTATTTATGTAAAAAGGAGGGGGTAACATAAAATTCATATAAGTGGAATGAAGACAAATAGTGTGAGTACTATAAAGCATCTAAAAAGCTTTTAATTTTATAAAATTAAAGAAGAAAAAAAATGTTCTGAGGAAAGCTGAAAATGCAGCAGGTGCATGTATTTGTATTTTGGAACGACTTTACTGTGGAAGGGTTTTCGATTCAGCAAAAGTTCATACGATAAATAAATAGTAAGGTCTAACCTAAGTTGTGCCTACTGTGGCTGTGTGTGGGAATTGCTTCTTAATCATGTGAACTCTGCTTTCTTCGTACGTGTAACGTGGTCCCCTCCCAGCTTGTTCACTATTCTTTTCAAATCAAAATTTATCACAAACAATATTATTAATTGGCACCACCACACGATTAACTATCTTTAATTTTAATGGGAAAATATGTACTATCGGTAGTTATCAATTATAGATGTTAGAAAGTATATTAATTACAGTATTTATTTGACGCCTCTTTCTTTCACAAAAGTTTTAATATATATATATGTAATTTAAAAATATATACATATAGCATGTATGTGATAAATGTTAGCTTATGTCAGATTGTAATAATTGTTATTTATATATTTATTTATTTTATTGTGGGTAAATAATGTAGGTGTGTGTAATATTTGTGTAGTGTTGACTAATTTTTCGCTAACATCTAATAAACTTAAAACTTAAAGAAATAGATATTGAGACACTGATTTTTCTGTAGTTCAAGTTGTGATCAATCCTAGTCCACGAGTCACTTATATTTAAGATGTTAAGAATTTACAAATGTCAAGTTCTTGTGGAGGTTTTCAGGCAACGCATAGGCGTGCTATGAAAGTAAGAAATAATATCGGGGATCATTTACAAAGTGTATCCTAGCCCTATTTAGAGATGGTTGGGGAAATTAATTCTCTAATGATGGCTAATTACAATCATTCTCCCCTAATGGGGGTTTAAATACACAATTGTTGACGCCGTTTTTCGTCTAACAGTGAAAGAAGAGCACATAAACAATAACTGATAATGGCCAATTGAAATAAGACAATACAAACACACGATTTTTACGTGATTCAGCAGTTAAATCTGCCTAGCCCACGAGTCTCTGTTATTAAACTCAAGATTATCTCTGAAAATTCTTAAGCATGAATTTTTCAGAGTTTTCTCTCAAGGTTCAAAATTTCGGTCCATTACAATGGCGCATGACCCCTCTATTTATAGAGAAGGCTGTAGAATACTATCCCACATATTTTGGGTAGTTACTCTTTTTGTGTAATTCAAATAAATGGCTTTAAATGCCTATAATCAGATATAAAAGGAAACGTCCCCTGAAGACCAGGGGACGTATAACTGACCAAATAATTTCCCACGATTCTTGGAGATTTACAATAATAAATGAGGATTACATTTCGTATAGACATCACTTATATATATTCAAGGTGGTTATCAGGTATCTCCAAGGCTTTAACTTCCCAGGTTTCCCGTCATCTTTCGAGATCGTATGTGCGTTGAGCTCGGGACCTCTGATCTAGGGTCATCCCTGAAAATGGATGCGTCTCCGGAGCTACCTTTTCGAGATCATGAACACTCTGAGGTCACCATATTTGAGGTCGTCTATGTCCTGTAGGCTCGATATTTAATCCTGGAGCATATTTCCAACCTTATGAGTCCACTTGTTTGCGAATCCAAATTTCGAGGTCATATTTAACATAGCTCGAGATCTGGGTGTAACATCTTGCCCCCTCAAAAGTATATGTTCGAATCCTAAGAGAAGGAAACTTTTGAACTACTTTCTTTGAGAACTGTACCATCACACTTTTGAAAATGGACACGCGTCAGCTGGGTATTGCTCATTTTTGGTACTTGAGTACCTTGGAAACATGCCCACGATCATCCGTCTGCCACCTTTTCGGCGCCATCTTGTCATTGATTCCCATCCGTCCGATCTAGCAAGGATTTCATTCAATGCCCCGGATTAATCCCCCCTTTTTCCATCTATATATACGAGACCCCATTCTTCATCTTCATTTTTACCTTCGTTCACCAAAAGCAAGAAAAGAAGAAAAACGAAACCAGAGACTTCTTTATAAAGTTTCTATTCTGTGCCTGTTTTCTCGACGAAAGAAACAAAGAAACCCTGGTCTGTTCCAGTCTGTGAGTTCTTATTTGCAACCTCTTCTTCAATCGACAATCTCTCTGCAATCGCCATTATTGTGTAAGTATGCAATCTTTGTTTTCCATTTTGTCAGTTTTTATTCATGTTGTTCTTGCTGTGTATGTGTATATACTAGTTTACATCCTTAGCATAATATGACAGGAGGTTTTGATCCGATAGGCTCTTATGCTTTTTAGACTTCCATACTGGATTTACATCACTGGCTTATACCCAGTTTTCATATTTGAGTGAGGTTCCTATTTTCTGGGTTTTGAATACTAAGTTTTCGGGTAAAAAACATGGGCCTTGACAAATGCACGAAACCCAAGGCTGCCTTTCCTGGTTAACCGCCACTCTCTTTTCCCTTGATTTTCGAGATTTTAAAAAAAAAATCCACTCTCCTTCCTTTCCCGTGGAACGCACATCCTGACTCTTTAATAAGGGTCTTAATATATAGCTTGTTTTGCTCCTTAACCCCGAGCTCGTAAGTTCGAGCTCGGAACTCTTGCATGCATGGCCCTCACCATTTTTTCTTTCTCGCTAGATGTCACAGAATCTGGAAAGACGGTGGGGGTCGCTGCTGGCAATCCCTTACGAGCCAAAATCTCCGAGCCCAGAATCGCTGTTCGCCCAGAATCAACGTCGGATAAGAGAATACGAGCTTGCGCGCGAGCAAGAGGACATTCGAGCTCACTACCGCCGCCAGATAGACGAGGTCATAGAGGGGAAGAGGAGAGTTCTTCGGGAGGCCCTCTATCCGGAATCCTATTCAGGACCTAGGTCGATTCCTCTCGGTCCTGCATTAAAGGTTACTGTCGCGTACTATCCAGGAGAGCTCAAATTTTCACTAATGGGGGAACCTTCTTCCTCGCAGCCGAGGAGAGAAATGTTTGAGGCCGAGCACTACTGGAGCTCGGTTACCACAACTAGTCAGATAACTGACATCCTGGCTTTCCACGGCCTTAGCCTGTCAGGCTCCTTGAAGTGTCGACCTCCGGTCGACCATGAACGAAGCTGTTTCGCCCCTGGGGGCCGCGACGCCAGTGTGAAATACGCGGCCTGGAGCCAGGAGCATATGAGGGCAAGAGCTCTGTTGCCCTTGAAGTCTTTTTTCAAGGACTTCACGGATTTCGTTGGGTTGGCCCCGTTCCAACTCAACACCACCTCTTACAGGGTACTGTCTTCCCTGAGGTCCTTATACCACGAGATGGGGTGGAAAGGACCTTCGCCTCAAGAGATCTTGTATCTCTTTTGTCTGAAAAGTAACCCCTCCCGAGCTTGGGGAGGGGATGGCTTTTATTACCTCTCGAGCTATCCCAAGGAGAAGAAGGTCTTTGGAGATCTTCCCAATCATCCGCCTGATTTCAAGAGGGCCTTCTTCTGGACAGACGGTCTGTCCCCGTCTCGACACTACTCGTTCAGGCGGATTCGTAAGTATTCTTGTTATCTTTATTTCTGTGCTCGAGATTTTAGCTCTTAGATCCGTACCTAGTAGAAATATGTTATCTTTCAGCCAATTTTCAGCGTCCCACTCCTGACGATACAATGAAGGAGCATAGAGAGACCCTGCTCCAACTCCCCCGTGGCAGGAGGTCTCTCCTATACCTTTTGCATAAGGATAAGCTCCGAAAGTGCGGACTTTTGGAGGAGGGCCAGTCCACCTTTGACTGGTCCAATATAAAATATCAACACTGGGAGCAGGTGCCCCTGCCCACAAGCGCCCTCCCTCCGAGGAGAGAAACGAGGCCACCACTTCCAGTTCGCCAGAGGAGTCCGCCGTCTGGGAATGAGGCTAATGATGAAGCCTCGAGCTCGAATTCGGATGAAGGTAAAGTCCTCCCTACCTCGAGAATGTGGTCCCCCACCTTACTAAAACACAGGCCCAATAGGTTAGTCTCGTGCCCACAGGATAGATACCACTTCTACATATGGAGTTGGGTAGATGACTGTGTCCATAGGTTTGATAGTGGGCTTGGGAAATACGACACCATGTATACCACGGACGAGGTGTGGAACGGGATAGCTGTTCAGTACGGGACCAACGATTATAGGGACCTTTCGAGGTTATCACCTACATATAGGGAAGGCACTCCCCCCGCCTCCTCTGAAGACGGGGGAATTTCATGGTCCCCAAGCTCGAGCTCGGGGGAGAGTTCCAGTTAGGTTTCTTCTATCATCACTTTATATGTCTGTGATACTAAAACAACTTGTATGCTTCTCTTTTACTGGCTCACTATGTGTTGTCACTTGTGCAGGCAAGATGGACTCCGACCTCGACAACATCATCGATGGTGCTGGCGCCAAGAGGAGCAAGCGTCCCAGAGCGGGGTCGTTTAAGACTGACCAGCCGGGCAAGGGCCCCAAGAGGTCCAAGAAAACACCTCCCCTTGCTCCGCCGGTTTCGAGCTCCATCGTTGCGGCGACTTCCCAGGCCGGCGCTTCCACAACGGCGCCGTCCTCGCAGGTCGTCGCCTCTGCTGTGGCGCCGACTTCGCTGGTTGGTCCCTCCATTATGGCTGAGTCCCAACCTCCTGTGGTAGGTCAGTCATCCTTAGGTCCACCTACTAGAAGGCCTTCTGCTTCTCGAGCTCAGAAGCTATCAATTTCCACCCACATGGATGCATATGTGGTCGATAATGCCTCTGGGTCCCACGGATCTACGCTGATCTCGGATGTTATGTCCTGGATCGGCCAGAGCTATGGCAGTCTCGAAGCTCCCTAATGGCAGTGCTTAAATGACACCCGAGACTGCACTGTTCTCTACAAGAAGAGTATCGAGCATACTGCCACGGTGAGTATCCTTCTATAGTCCTTCCTTTTCTGCTTATAATCACACTGACCTGGAGCTAATGGTGGTTTCTTCCTTTTTCAGGCTCTTGCCTTTACTGCCCAGCTCAACTATAAGCTGAACAATGAGATCCACTCGAGCAAGTCTCATGCTCAGGAGGCGAAGGATCTCCAGCTCAAAGCATGCGATGATCTGAAGGCAGCGAATGCGAAGCTTGAGGCAGGAGCCAAGGAACGTGAGGACATGGCCACCGAGCTCGGGAAGCTGAAAGCTGAGCTCGAGGAGCATAAGAAGGAGATCACCCAGCTTCAGGAGACCAACAAGAAGCTTGAAGAGGAAAGGGCTGCTACCTTTGACATCATGGAGGATGAAAAAGCTCGCCTCCTTGCTGAGTACAAAGAGAAGAAGGATCAAGCGGTTGACTCTGCTATGTACCGAATGTGGGCCTACAATGAAGACCTGGACACCAGCTTCTTAGGTCCTCACGAGGCGCCGCTTCTTGAAAGGTGGAATGCTCGGCTCGAGAAGGAAGAGGCTGAGCAGCTCGAGAAGGAGAAGGCTGATCAGCTCGAGAAGGAAAAGGCTACTCGAGACGCCGTTTCGGAGGGAGCCCAGGAGGATAGCCATGCTATTCATCCTGAGGAATCTGGTGCTGCAGATGCTGAGAAGGCCAAGGAGACTCCTCTTCCTTGACTCTGATCTCGGGGAAACCATTTATTGGGGCTGCGTCCCCTTATTTTTGTAATTATTTTAATTTATGCCCTCGGGGCTGATACAATTTCTTTAAATATTACTTATATATGCTTTACATTTCTTGGCTCGAAATATTTAGCACATTTTATATTGATGAATCAGTTATGTTTATTTAGTCATACAAACATATTGTGGATTTTGGTTCGAAGCTCAATGCATTCATGCACAGTTTGTTCAAATTATCCGCTTCCGACCTCGTTAATTTTCAAAGTCGGATATTACTTCAACCATGAACCCAAAAGTACTTATATGGTATGTAATGTGGATGATTTGGTTATATCTTTTTTGCTTAGTCACTTTTTCTCATCCTCGGTTTTTGCTCCAAGGTTAAGAGTTCGAAACTATTTTCTTTAAGATATTCTAGCCTCGATTTCGAAATAGGTTTAGGTTCCTACTTACCATCAATTAGTTTTTTTCTTTTGGCTGGTTTGTTCCAAACCTATTAAGTTTGCACATCTGGTTAACTCCAAACGTTTTCGGTTTTTGATAATTCGGTTATGTCCGAACTATCTCAGCTCGCGTATTTGGTTATATCCAAGTACTTTATATATTTTTGATAATTCGATTATGTCTGAACTATCTAAGCTCGCGTATTTGGTTACATCCAAATACTTTATATGTTTTTGATAATTCGGTTATGTTCGAACTATCTAGGCTCGCGTATTTGGTTACATCCAAATACTTTATATTTTTTTTGTATATGTTATTTTATTTTTTAAGCTGATGGTATATGTACCAATGATGCCCCCTTAATATCCTATGAGTGTGACCATAGGTTATTAAATTAAGAGAGATTGCAAAAATAAAAAGAAATAACATATTTGAACGAAATGGTTCTTTTATTTGATGACATTCAAAAACAAATAAGCTAATACAAATAGAAACTCATGGTTATAGACAACACTTTTCCTACACTACTGATAGTAAGGTGTAAGGTGTTCGCCATTCCATGCTCGCGGTACTAGGCTCCCGTCCAATCTCGCAAGTTTGTACACACCAGGTCGGATGACTGACTCTATCTGGTATGGTCCTTCCCAGTTCAGCCCGAGCACCCCAACTGCCGGATCTCGAGTTGCCAAGAATACGCGTCTTAACACCAGATCTCCCATTCCGAATTTTCGATCTCGAACCCTCTTGTTGAAATATCTGGTAGTTCGTTGCTGGTAGGCAGCGTTTTTCAGCTGGGCCTCTTCTCTTTTTTCTTCAATCAAGTCTAAGGTTTCCTCGAGCTGAGTATGGTTTGAACTTTGGTCATAAATTTGAGTTCGGATCGTTGGGATTTCGACTTCTATGGGCAACATTGCCTCGCAGCCGTATGCTAGAGAGAACGGGGTATGTTCTATCGAGGTTCGAGCCGTTGTCCTGTATACCCAAAGGACTTAGGGCAATTCTTCGGGCCACCGTCCCTTTGCTTCCTCCAACTTTTTCTTTAGAGAACTCTTGAGAGTTTTGTTCACAGCTTCGACTTGGCCATTCGCTTGAGGGTGAGCCACTGATGAAAAACTCTTTATTATACCGTTCTTTTCACAAAAATTGGTGAATAGGTCGCAATCGAACTGGGTTCCGTTGTCAGATACGATCTTCCTCGGCACTCCGTATCGGCACACGATGCTCTTTACAACGAAATCAAGGATCTTCTTTGAGGTTATAGTTGCCAACGGTTCAGCCTCCGTCCATTTTGTGAAGTAATCCACAGCGACTACAGCATATTTCACTCCGCCTTTGCCAGTCGGGAGAGAGCCTATGAGGTCGATGCCCCATACCGCGAAAGGCCATGGGGATGTCAACATGGTCAACTCGGATGGTGGGGCTCGAGGTATCGTGGCGAATCTCTGGCATTTGTCTCATTTCTTCACATACTCGAAAGAATCCACTTTAATGGTTGGCCAGAAATATCCCTGGCGTATGATCTTCTTGGACAGGCTGTGCCCCCCAGTGTGATCTCCACAGAACCCTTCATGAATTTCTTCAATGACTTTCTTAGCTTCGGGAGGGGTTACGCACCTGAGTAACGGCATGGAATATCCCCTTCGGTACAGCCTTCCATCCAAGATTGTGTAACGGGGAAGTTGATACATCAACTTTCGAGCTTGGTTCCGATCTTTTGGAAGAACTCCATTTTCGAGATAATCAACTATCGGGGTCATCCAGGTCAGCTCTGTTTCGATCATACACACATCTTCCTCTTCTGGCTCGTTAATGCTAGGCGCTGATAGGTGTTCTATGGGTACGACATTCAGCTCTTCATTTTCGGCGGACGTAGCGAGTCGAGCTAAGGCATTTGCGTTTGAATTCTGCTCGCGGGGAACCTGTTCGATTGTATAGAATTCGAAACACTCTAACGCTGATTTTTCCTTCTCCAAATAAGCCTGGTATTCACCCAAGATTTGATTAACCACTAGTTGGGAGTCACTGTAGCAATGTATAGCTTTAGCTTTGAGCTCCTTAGCTATACGAAGTCCTGCGAGTAAAGCCTCGTATTCGGCCTCATTATTCGACGCTTTGAAGTCAAATCTTAGGGCAGAATGAAATCTGCTTCTCGCGGGGGTAACTAATATGACCCCTGCCCCCGCTCCATTTTCATTTCACGAGCCGTCGACGTAAAGTTTCCACAGCTCGTGGGCCGTGGTTATTACCTCGTCGTCAGCTATACCAGTACATTCCACTATAAAGTCCGCCAATGCCTGTGCCTTAATGGTCATTCTCGGGTGGTAGGTGATCTCGAACTGTCCGAGCTTAACAGTCCATTTAAGAAGCCGACCTGAAGCTTCTGGTTTAGACAGGACTTGCCTAAGTGGTTGATCAATCAGTACATGGATGGGATGTGCCTGAAAGTAGGGGCGGAGCTTACGGGATGAATGAATTAGACTGAGCGCGAGTTTCTCCATCAATGGGTACCTTGACTCTGCCCCCAGTAATATTTTACTGATGTAATAAATGGGTCTTTGCACCCTCTCTTCTTCTCGGACGAGCACCGCACTTATCGCGTGTTCGGTAGTCGAAAGGTATAGGTACAGTATTTCTCCCGTTTCAGGTTTTGATAGGATGGGTGGTTCCGCAAGGTGCTTTTTGAGCTCCTGAAAGGCCAGCTCGCATTCCTCTGTCCATTCAAATTTCTTACCTCCTCTCAGTAAGTTGAAAAATGGAAGACCACGATCTGTAGATTTCGAGATGAATCTGCTTAGGGCTGCCATCCTGCCAGTCAGACTTTGGACATCTTTATGCCTTCGAGGTGAGGGCATGTCAATCAGGGCCTTGATCTTGTCGGGGTTAGCCTCGATTCCTCGAGAGTTCACAATAAAGCCCAGGAATTTTCCTGAAGACACCCCAAAAGTGCACTTCTGAGGATTTAGCTTCATGTTATACTTCCTGAGCACGCCGAAGCACTCTTCGAGGTCATCAACATGGTTCTTGTTGAGTTGAGAATTTACAAGCATGTCATCAACATAAACCTCCATGTTGTTCCCTATTTTCTCTGAAAACATCATGTTTACGAGCCGCTGGTATGTGGCTCCAGCATTCTTGAGCCCGAATGGCATGACATTATAGCAATATAGCCCTTTATCCGTGATGAAGCTCGTGTGTTCTTGGTCGGGGGCATGCATGGGAATCTGGTTATATCCAGAATAGGCATCCATGAACAACATCAAGCCATGCCCCGCCGTGGCATCTACGAGCTGGTCAATCCTTGGTAACGGAAAACAGTCTTTTCGGCAAGCTTTGTTGAGATCTGAGTAGTCAATACAGGTTCTCCACATCCCATTGGACTTTGGGACCAACACCAGATTGGCTACCCAGTCAGGGTAAAAGGCATCCCTAATGAATTGGTTTTCCTTTAACCTGTCAACCTCCTCTTTTAACGCCTTCTTTCTGTCTTCATCCAGTTGTCTTCGCTTTTGTTGCTTCGGGGGAAAGCATTTGTCTATGTTTAGTGCGTGGCTTGCTACATTCGGGCTTATCCCCACCATGTCTGAGTGCGACCATGCGAAGACATCCTGGTTTTTCTTCAAAAAATAGATTAATTGCTATTTGGCCTCATCTTGGAGGTGTTTTCCAACCTTCACCTTCTTCGAGGGATCAACTTCCTCGAGCTGAACCTCTTCGAGCTCCTCTAAAGGTTCGAGGTCAACCTTCTCCTCAATCCTCGGATCGATCTCTTCGTCAACCTCTAAGACTGTTCCGTCTTTGTTTTGTATGATGACGAGTGCTTGAGCGTTCGTTTGTTTCTTTCCTCTCATGGAGATGCTATAGCATTCCCTCCCTGCCAATTGTTCTCCTTTCAACGTCCCAACTCCGCTAGGGGTTGGGAACTTAAGGGCCAGATGCCTTACTGATGAAACTGCCCCCAGCCCGACCAGGGCGGGTCTCCCGAGCAACACATTGTAGGCAGATGGTAAATCTACTACTACGAACTCCATTATCTTGGTCACCGAGACTGGATAGTCTCCCAAGGTTATGGGGAGCTCAATGGATCCCATACAGGCGGTTCCTTCTCCCGAAAAGCCGTACAAAGTAGTTGCACATGCTTTCAGGTCGCGAAGGGAGAGTCCCATCTTCTCGAGGGTTGCTTTATAGAGGATGTTGACTGAGCTCCCATTATCTATGAGAACTCGGTGGACCCTTTTATTGGCCAACTGAAGAGTAATAACCAGTGGATTATGATGAGGGAATTGAACATGGGAGGCGTCTTCCTCGGTGAAGGTTATTGGTTGCGTTTCAATCCTCTGGCTTTTTGGTGCCCTGGGTTCGGGTTCATAAGGAGACCCGTCCCCTGTCTTCAACTCGTTAACATACCTCTTTTGGGCATTCCTGCCCCCTCCTGCGAGATGAGGCCCTCCCGAGATGGTTATTACATCCTCTCCATCTATCGGCGGGGGCCTATCTTCTTCCCGAGATCGGGAGTTATTGTTTTGTGTGGTCGGAGGCGCGGCTACTCTCTGGCTCGCAGCCGCCTGACCAGTATTCTGGTTTTTGACATAATGCCAGAAGTAACCTCTCGAGATCAACCCTTCGATCTCGTCCTTCAGTTGTCGACATTCATCGGTTGTATGTCCGGTGTCTCTGTGGAACCGACAATATTTACTGGAATCCCTCTTGGATTTTTGATTTCTCATCGGGTCCGGACGCCTAAAGGGGACCTGGTTTTCATTAGCCAAATATATGTTTTCCCGAGACTCATTGAGCTCAGTGTATACCTTATACACGGAGAAATACCTCTCCCCTTTCTTTTTCTTTCCTCCCTCAGCTTCGTGGTTACTTCCTTCATTCTTTTTCCTCTTGGATGGGTTCTCCGAGGCAGGCTTTGGTGCCGCTGGGTCCGCTGAGGTTGAGGCAGAGTTGATGTTTATCGTTGTAGTTTCGAACTGGGAGGTCTCTTTGAGCGTCGACCTCGCTTCCTCTACATTGACAAACCTCTGCGCTCGTCTGTTAAACTCGGTTATTGACCTTACCGGTTTCCCTTGCATGTCATCCCAAAGGGAACTTCCCGGTAATACGCCAGCTCGGATAGCCATGAGGTGTCCACTGTCATCCACATCCCGAGCTCGGGCTACTTCCAGATTAAATCTTGTTAAGTAACTCTTCAATGTTTCGCCCGGTTGCTGCCGGACGTTAGTTAAGGTGGATGCTTCTGGTCTGACCCCTACCATTGCTCTGAACTGCTTCTTAAAGTCCTTAGAAAACCGCTCCCATGAGGTTATTGAGTGTCTCTTATACTTTTCGAACCAACTTTTGGCAGGTCCTGCCAATGATGTTGGAAACAACATGCACTTGAGCTCGTAACCCACATTACTGGCTCTCATGATAGTGTTGAACGTGCTCAGGTGACTACACGGGTCAGTCTTTCCTTCAAACGTAGGGACGTGAGGAATCTGAAAACCTTGAGGAAATTGAGTGTCAGAAATATGGGGAGCGAACGGCTCGAGCTCCTCATCAGAGTCCTCATATCGACCATTTCCTCGTTCATTCTTTAAAAGCCTAAAGGCTCTTTCGAGCTGATCGATTCTTTCTTGGACTGGGTCAGTAGGAGGTGCTGTCTGGAATTGACTGTCATTGATAGTGATTCCAGGCTCGCGTCTCCGCAAGGGATCTCTACGTTTATTCAAGCGATCCCTCAGGTCTGGATTTGTTTGATCTCCATTCCCCCGACTCTGATTCAGATGATTTCGCAGGTCGGGACGATTCTTGCGACTTCCAGTATTCTTACTACCTCGGTCGTGTTTACTGACAGACCTGTTCTCTCCGGACTCATCACTGGTGAAACTCATTGCTCGGTTATTTCGTGATGGGTTCTTTCCACGTCGCCTCGTCTCCGCAGTGCGAGACCGAGATGTCTGACTTCTCTCAGATGGAGCGCCTCTCCGCTTCTGGAAAGTCTCTCTGTTTCCTTGTCTTTCCCCCGCACGCCCTTGATCCTGATCTCGAACAGGTTGAGCGTTTCTGTGTGGGGGCGAAGGATATCTTATGGGTGACGGAGGGAACTGTATAGGCAACAGTGGCTGCCACCCTTGTCGCGGCCTGGAGAGTCCAGAATTTGCCCGAGATGGGTCAGTCGCATTCAGTGCGCTCCCAGGTACCTGAGTCCGAGCCTCTGCAGGGGTTCGGTTATTTTCAGCTCCTGCAGGCACTTCTACAGGCGGGTTAGTCGGGGCCCGAGTTCGAGTACTCCTCTGGGGCCTAGGTGGAGCGGATGGCTCTGCTGGTGCCGGAGGTTGAGTCGGCCTCCTTGTGGCAGCATCCTTTCATGGACGCCCGCGGGGCCTCCGGGGAGGAACATGTACGTCCCTTGGAGGAGGGACTTGGTTTTCGCGCGGAGGCGGGGGCTGAGCCACCTGCGCCTCTGCGGCTATCCTTGTCAACTCCTCATTTCGTTTGTTGGCTTCTGCCAATAGCTGCTTCAGTTGTCGGTTTTCAAGTTCCACAATAGGAACGTACCGCTCAGGATTGTAGTACATATCCTCATCTCTTGGTGGAGGAGGTGGTCCCCGGGAATCAGAGGACCCACTTCTCTCTTCAACATCCGGGTTCTCCATTGGTTGTTTTCCAGGACGTCTTGGGTAATTTTCCTCAGGGGTGTTCTGATTGTTTGTGGCCATGATTTTCTCAGGGATGAATGCTTAAGGCTCTCAATGAAAGCACCAAACTGTTGACGCCGTTTTTCGTCTAACAGTGAAAGAAGAGCACATAAACAATAACTGATAATGGCTAATTGAAATAAGACAATACAAACACACGATTTTTACGTGGTTCAGCAGTTAAATCTGCCTAGTCCACGAGTCTCTGTTATTAAACTCAAGATTATCTCTGAAAATTCTTAAGCATGAATTCTTCAGAGTTTTCTCTCAAGGTTCAAAATTTCGGTCCATTACAATGGCGCATGACCCCTCTATTTATAGAGAAGGCTGTAGAATACTATCCCACATATTTTGGGTAGTTACTCTTTTTGTGTAATTCAAATAAATGGCTTTAAATGCCTATAATCAGATATAAAAGGAAACGTCCCCTGAAGACCAGGGGACGTATAACTGACCAAATAATATCCCACGATTCTTGGGGATTTACAATAATAAATGAGGATTACATTTCGTATAGACATCACTTATATATATTTAAGGTGGTTATCAGGTATCTCCAAGGCTTTAACTTCCCAGGTTTCCCGTCATCTTTCGAGATCGTATGTGCGTCGAGCTCGGGACCTCTGATCCGGGGTCATCCCTGAAAATGGATGCGTCTCTGGAGCTACCTTTTCGAGATCATGAACACTCCGAGGTCACCATATTCGAGGTCGTCTATGTCCTGTAGGCTCGATATTTAATCCTGGAGCATATTTCCAACCTTATGAGTCCACTTGTTTGCGAATCCAAATTTCGAGGTCATATTTAACATAGCTCGAGATCTGGGTGTAACAACAATAAATGGTAATTCTTCCAGCCCACTACTTTACTGGGCATCACGCTCCTGATAGTGTCAGAAGGGTAGCAACATATTTTTCCATGTCAGGCGGCAACGTGAGACATCTTGCTTGTCCCTTGTAAGGGATCAACACCACAATCTGTGTGATAGTAATTGTTAGATGGGTGCTTGTGGTCCAAGGTCACTGTGCTTGACACCTGGAAACCCTTCTCCATGTCCTGAGGAGGCTTCTCGCAGACCTGGAGGAAATGAATGGAGGAGACAACCTTGTAATAAGACTTGGAGCATTATCCTGGAACATGGTCATCAGGAAGTAGCATTTCCACGAGGACATAATCATCCGATGATGGTGAACTATGATTAAAGGTTAGGCTTGTTGGGGTTAGGCTATAAGCAACCTTAGTTTTGTGTTATAACTCAAACCAAAAGATACAAGAAATTTATGTTTAATGATAGTAAACACAAAGAGATCAAGGTGTAGAGTAGACATTTCTTGAAGAACAACCCTTAGAACATAATATCACAAAGCTATGATTTTATGTGAAACACAAAAGTTGCAAGGCTCGACACAAATGTAGATTTGTTGTCAAAAAATCTCTATTCCCAGCCTTCTCTATGGAAATGCTTGAAGCTACTACAATGGAATGTGATTGGGATAAACAAGTCTTGGGTCTTCATACAATCCAAGCTTTCTTGATGAAGATCTTGGAGAAAAATAGTAATCTTGAAAGCTACAAAGAGAGGGAGAGAGTTCATCTTTTAGAGAGAGAGAGATGTGAGTGATCAATTCACCAATGAACTCATATCAACCATTTAAATAGTATAGGATTCTCAATAGACTCAACCAATGAGATTAGAGCATTTAAATTTAAGTTTTGGAGCTAAAACACGTAATTGTACGGACACGTACGAACAGCCCAAGCGACACGTCGCCTAGTCTACCATTTTTTCGGTCATGCGACACGTCGCCTTCCAAAGGTGATGCATCGCTAATGCCTCTGTTTTGACGCTCCAAAATTTGTTTCAAAGCAACCCAAAATGCTCCCAAACTTTTTGGGTACTCCTATATACTCCAAATAAATATTTTGGGCCCAAAAAGATGATTTATAAATGCATATACCGAAAGTTAACTTTCACATGTTGACTTTTGTAAAATCGTTATTGTTTTTACATTTCTTCATGCCTAAACAATTTCACCATGTATTTAACCAATCACAACATTCCCCCACTTGGTTAAATACGTCATCAATTCTCTATCCAAACAATATTAGTGCATAAAGTAAAGTATTTTTTAGGTTTGAATACCTTAGTGAAAACACTACAAAGCTTAAATCGAAATGCTAAAGTATTATTAAAAGAATGAACCCAACATTTCTAGTGATAAAAATTGGTAATGACTCATAGACCTCTATCTGATTACTTATGTGTTTCCCACTGTTCGTGCTCAGCACTTTTAATGGCCTTGTGCTTGATCCATTCATGAACCATCTGGAGAGAAAACTCTTACTCTCTCGAGAGGCAGCACCACCCCTAGGTTCACATAGACGAAATTCTTACAACATCTTTGCTACATTATAGATGTTTGTTGCTCTTCAATTGAATTTCATTAAAAGCATAAGACTTAACCCTCATGCTAGTAGCAACCAACATTAACTCACCTTTGATGTGACCTTGAAGTTGTTAATGTTGAAACTATTCTCTTATCGAATGACTTGTTCTTACCCATTGAACTCTACACTCGATGTAAACAAGATTTGAGTTGGGTTGCCATCATTGGGGAATCTATTTGTAAAGGAGTTTTAGTCTCATCCCTTTATTTGTAGAACTAACCAAATATCTCACAAGAGGTTTGGTAAATGGATCCACTAAGTTCTCATATGATTTTACATATAAAATTGATATGATACTCTTATCAATCAATTCCCTCACATAGTTATGTCTTAGACTTATATGTCTAGACTTCCCATTATAAATTTTGTTGTAAGCTCTAATCAAAGTATCTTCATTATCACAATGTATCGAAATCATCAATACATCAACCATGGTTTTCGGTATCTCCAACATGAGATCTTTTAGCCACTCGGCCTCTTTGTCGATTGCCGCTATAGCTACAAACTCGAACTCAATGGTTGAGTGACATATACATGTTTGTTTCCTAGATCCCCAAGAAACCGCACCCCCATCAAAGGTGAACACTGAACCGGTTGTGGAGAGATTATCTCATACACCTGATATCCAACTTGCGTCAGAATATCCCTCAAGTATCTTAGGAAACTTAGAATATTGGAGGCATAACTCTTTGGTCCTTCTAAGGTATCCAAATACTTTTTCAAATACCTTCCAATGTAAGAGACTTTGGTTGCTAGTAAACCTACTTAGTTTACTAACTGCAAATGCAATGTTCGCTCTAGTACAATGAGTGGCATACATCAAACTCCTAATTGCACTTGCATACTCTAGTTGAGTCACCGTTCTCCCTTCATTCTTTTCAAGCTTTTGACCTTGATCGAAGGGTGTGTTTGCCTCTTTGATATTAAGATGACCAAACTTGTCAAACATTTTCTTAACATAATGAGCTTGACCTTAGACATGCCCATCAACATTTCTTCTAACTTTAATACCTGATATTGTATCTTCCTCTCCAAGGTCCTTCATTTTGAAGTTAGAAGATGGAAACTTCTTCGTTTCTATAATGCATTTCATGTCATTGCTTAATATCAACATACAGACACACTAAGATGACATAGTCATCACAAGTCTTAGAGTATAAGCACTTGTTCGCACTATTGTGTCTAAACCCATCTGAAATAATGGCCTCATCGAACTTCTCATGCCATTGTGTTGGTGCTTGTTTTAAACCATAAAATGATTTAACAAGCCTACACAACTTATGTTCATTTCCCCTCATAACAAACCCATCCAATTATTCCATGTACACCTCCTCATCGAGATTGCCATTTAGGAATGTCGTTTTGATATCCATTTGATGAACATATAGGTTGTGTATTGATGATAAGACAAATCTTATAGATGTTTTCCTTGCTAGTGGTGCAAATGGATCATAATAATCTATACCCTCATTTTGTCAAAACCCTTTGGCCACCAATCGTGCCTTACATGCTTGAATGGTCTCATTAGTGTTGTATTTCTTTTGAAATACCCACTTGCAATCTATTGGCTTTGATCCTTGTGGTAAATCAACAATCTTCCAAGTGTGGTTAGACATAATTGAATCCATCTCATCATTTATTGCCTCTTTCCAAAAGTCAGAGTCCCTTAAGGAAATAGCTTCTTCGGAAGTCTTAGGATCATCCTCCACTTGATGTACCATAGGTGTAGCGCCCCTATTAATCTAGCACTGTTACACTGTGTGTTTAATATAGTGCTTAACTCGTTAAGCGTGTCAGTTGGACTCATAAGTGTAATTAAAGCTAATCAAAGAATTAAGTATTAAAAATTTTGGTTAAACATATAAACTATTATTAAAACTTTGGATATTTACATGGGATCCCAAAAACATGTTTTTTTTAACTGAAATGTGGTTACAACCACAATTACAAAAGAGCCGACCTAAGCGGCAAAATCATACTCGTAACCTAAGCCCCTCAAGATAACTCGACTATGGTGGCCGAGCTGGCTGCATATGTGCGTGTCGCTCCAAAGCTCTCCAACTCATGGCTGGTTACCTTTAGCTTTCCCTTACCTGCACCATAGAGCACCCTTGAGCCTAGGCCCAACAAGAAAACCCCCACAAGGCATAATAAACATTCACTTAATCATAAGCGATAATCACATGCTTCATAGACGATAAATGCATTCATTCCAATCATATAAGTCATAATTTTTTTTTAAAGTTTACAAGTATATTCATTCCAATCACATGAATTATTTACACGGCCAGGAAAACAGCCTTGCCGAACACCCTGCGTTACAAACGCTTGCAGACCAGCCTGCATTACACACACTTGCCGACCGGCCCCACGTTCAACACGATGGGCGGATATAGATTGTACCAATCATTCACAGATAATTCAGTGCTAGTATGCATAGAAACCGATCAATTATATGTGCATATGCCAGTTTTCTTACCTCAAGTCTTGTGCTGACGACAAAGTGATCTCGAGTGTGATCCTCTTTCCTGAGCCCCACGGAACTCCTAGTCATAACATAAATGGTACGCTTATTAGGGACTAAGTCTAAATCGCAGGTTTCAAGACTAAACCCTGGCTCACGGGACCTCCAATTCCATTCAATCGTGTAATGTAATCGTCCCCCGAGCCCCCAAGTGGGTTCCCAAATCGAATCACCCAAGTCTCGAGCCTTATTCCCAAAACCTTAAATTTGTGCCTTAAAAAGGTATTAGCGTCGCGACGCCCCCCACTATGGGCCACAACTCCAAAGAAGTATTCTAATAAAAGAACACATTAGCGTCGCGGCACCATTGCTGAAGGGTCCCAGTGCTATAGCAATCTGAGAGCTCACCCTGTAATTAAATACCACATTAACGATGTGACGCCACAAGGGTTAAAGGGCGAACCCTACCCTCAAGGAAACTCATACACACCACGACACTCATCACAGACGTCGCGACGCCACTGCGAGAAACCCAGAAATACGATTTTCCCCTGTGATTTCAGACCCCCAAAACGCAATATAATGCCCCAAACTCAATCCCAATCCAACTAAATCACCAACATACAACATCAGCAACATATAACCAATAATAATAACAACTTAAACTAACAATTAACACTTTATGATCAAAATTCAGAAATCCATCAATAACACATGAAAACTTTGAAAAAAAACTTGGAATAACCATTACCATACCTCTTTGATTTTGAATCCCTAGTTGATTGAAGATGTTTTACAGCTGCTAACTCCTCTGGAAGCCTTAAATCTCCTTGAAATCCTAAAAAACAACTTAATCTAGCTTGGTTATCCTTAGTTCTTGGCTGAAGGAGATGAGAAAGAGAAGGTATGTGAGTGATTACTGCCCAAACGTGACTTCCACTAAGCGGTTGTTGTAGTATAGATCGGGCGGTCGGTTCGACAAGGAGGCAAAGAAATAAAGTTAATCAATAAATAAAGTTTAGAGATAAATAATGTGAGAAAATTAGAACAAGTGATATTTTTGTATTATTGAGATTTAAAGATTATAAATAAAGATATGATAAAAGTGTGATGTAACAAAACGTAACAAGTAGGAAGGAGCAAGAGTCACATATATGCATACTTATTTATTTGAATCTTTGATTCACAAAAATTACACAAATGAATAGTTCACATCCTAACTATTCATTTGGGAGATTTAATATTAAAACAAAAATATATTTCACAAAAATTATTTAAGTGATTAATATTCTTTACTATGGAAGGATGAGATAAACCATATGAGAAATCTTAAAATGACACTATACCATTGGCAATAATGCAATAAAAGATTGGACATAAAACCTTACACAAATATTACTTTTACTATTTATAAAATAGATAGAAAGAGCATGACTAATTCTATATAGTTTTGGCAAAAGTAAATATATATGAATGAGATGGAGAAGATGATAAAGATATTATCTATATTATTTTCACTAATTTGAAAATTTATAGAAAATGCTTGACAAAATTTATATGCTATTAGCAAACTTAAATAAAGATAATAAGATGAAGAAAAAGAGATGAAAGAAAATAAATCATTCAAATATATAAACTTGAAGCATATTGTGAATCAAAATACCAAATAAAGTCATAGTGCATATATGATCATCCTAACCTTCCTAAAAAGGTTAGCCTATTTTGCTATACAATCTCATAACAATTCTAGAGAGAAAATATGAGAATTGAGACTAAAATTTGGTAGTGTTGCTACCTCAAAATTACATATGAAACTAATAAAAAGAACTTCTATTTAGAGAGGCTGAAAATGACTAAAAATAAATAAATAAAAGTTTGAGGGTTATAAAATGTAATAATAAAATATGATATTAAAAACATATTTATTATTAATAATATTATTTTTTACTCTTGTGATAATTGTTCTATTTGGCTTTTGTTGTGCATAAAGATTGAGTGTGAGAAAATTGAGGGAATTGACATGATGAGATTTTAATTTGACCAAAAATGAGCAACAAAACAAGTCATTTGACTTGACTGGCAGGTGTTGATAGGCGGACTGGGCTGAAGGTGGGAGTTGGGCTGAAGGAGAGAAGGAAGAGGCCTAGTTTGGCTCGTGCACGCAGGTCGCGAAGGTGGAGCTCAGGGGTTGGCTGCTAGGTGCGATGCGTGTCGCGTGGAGGGGGCATCACCTGGCGTTGCAGGTGAGAGGAGAGAAGAGGTGGAGTGGGCCTGGGGTCTTTTGGGTCTTGCTCTTGGATTTCAATAATGCCATTTTTCAATTTTTTTTTCTTCAGATTTAACTCTTTATTTCTTATTTCTTTATGCTAAAATGCAACTTTAATTCCTACAAAATAACAATAAATTATATCATAATCAAATATTTTTATTTATAAAATAAATGATATTAATTCCATGAAAATATTAATTAAACATAATTTATTTTGACCATTAAAATCAATAAATATGTATTTTTCACCACTAATCACAACCCCCAACTAGCTTATTGCTAGTCCTTAGTAATAAAGCGGATAAAAATTATTACCAAGATGAATTAATGAGCTAAATTATGCAAAATTACTTAAAAAAATGTTTAGCGAGAATTTAGAAAATGCTATTTAAAACTATCAAAGTTGTAATTCAAGAGTTTTGTGTGTGTGTGCACCAAACCATATCTATCTTTCCATAATTCACAACACAAATTGTATCGAAAAATCACCAAAGAATAAAGTGTCAACTCCAAATCCTCACAAAGGTATTGAAAATATTTTACGGGAGACAGTTGACACTCTTTGAGTTGGAAATTTATTAATTAACACTAAAAAATGGATGTTATCGTTTTAGGATTAACAATATTAACCAATATTGATCAAAAGATAGGCTAATCAATTAATTGGAATCTAAAATGACATAAGAACCTTCAGGATTTTACAACATGATATTAAGAGCCAAATAAATAACAAAACAAAATTAGATAAATAAAATACACAAACTTTTTTTTTATGAGATAAATTGAAAACAAATGTAGTAATGTTAATTTTTTTTATTTGACAATTTTTTTTCTTCAACAAAACTACCAAAGATGAAGATAAAAAATGTTGCTCTTGCTCTTGTTCTTTTTTTTTTTCATTTTTTTTATATAATTATTTTTTTCTTCCTTTTTTTATATATAATTTTTTTTGACAAGAGACAACATAAGAATAAAGAAAAAAATACAAGAAATTAAAACGAAATTTACAAAAAAAAAAAAAAATACAACAAAGGCTCTTTAAAACAAAAATCATCCCTCTAGTAAATGACATATTTTAAATTCTCAAAAATTAATTATATCAACTGAAATGATCAATTGAAGTTTTCAAAGTTGTTTTCTCATTCTCACAACTCACAAAAAATTAAAAGATTTAAACTTTAGGATTTTTGTTTCAACTGAATGTGTTAAAAAAATTTTTACATGGTTGGTTGTACATGAAATTACTCTAAAAAACTACTTCATAATAGTAAAAATAGCAATAACTATCTCACAAAAATTTTGTTGTCATGAATTTAGCAAAAATTTAACTCAAAATTTCAGAATGGTAATCAAAATATATTTCAATGCATGAATATGCTCACTACCCCCAACTGTAAATGAGATATTGTCATCAATGTCTAACATTAAGCCCATTGTGGGAGAAAAATGGAATATGATAACCAGCAAACAATAACAAAACCCCAAAAAGTAAAATGTGCAACATAAAATAAGGATAGAAGTTAAAATAAAGCACACTAAAAAGAAAGATAAAACTTGATCATTCTTTGGTAGACAAAAGCCTTGCTCTCAAATAAGTCTACCAACTGCATGTTTCTGTACTATCATGTATCAAAAACAAATTTTCTTTTATCCTGCGTCTCAAAAATCAAAGTGTTAGTAACATTTTCAGGATAAAGAAAATGTTTGGTTTCAAAATTGTGGAGGAACTTGTGTGAATGTTTCTTTGTGAATATTTTGATGATTTCCTCAATGATTAAGTCTATCACATCAGTATGATAGATCTCATTTTCCTTTGGAGTGGTTGAAAAAAAAATTGTATGGGAAAGAGTTTTACTCCAAATGGTAATAGCATCATCCTCAAAGGGTTTAGGAATGAGAGTAAATGATGGCGCTATGGTCTCAGGCTGAGATGGTAATTGGCTTAGATTATGTGCATTAATAGTGTTAGTCAATTTTGAAAGTTGAGTACTAGTTTCCCTAAAATCTTCCACAAATTGTCTATTGAACTCTCTTTGCTCCTTTATAAATGTGTGTAAAGTGTCCTCTAATAAATTCTTATTAGTCCAGACATTATATTGAGGTTCATGGGGGAAATTAGAAAAATCGTGCTCGAAATTCATGTGAGGCGGTGCACGGTAGTTGTACTCAGACTTCCAACTAAAATCGACAGGTTTGTTCTTGCTAGGATTATTATTACTATGGCTGACTCTTTCAAAGTCACAATAACGCTCATCATAGTATACCTCAGGAACCTCGTAACTTTCTATATAAAACTTAGTTCCTAAGGCCTCAAATTCTCGGTACTCTCTTACACTAAGTTTGCATGCACCTCTAAAATGGTTAGTACACTCAGTAGCACTAGAATTATGATTGTTTCCTACTGAAGGATAATACACTGGAAAATACATCTCGAAACATTTCTTTTCTTCTTCATTTATTTTTTTATATTTATTATTCTTTTGTAATTTATTTTATTTTTGACTTTTTATTTTTGTTTTGTTTTACTTGTTTCCAGGTCGATTTGAGGTTTTTAGAATGGTCTCACTTAAGACACACACTTTATCTACAACTCCTCGAGGTTACTAGATAATTATGGAGGGGTCACAATTCAAAAAAACGGTCCTCTTACAACCAACTGTTGATGCGGTTTTTTGCCAACATTGTATTAAGAAATAATAAGGGCGGATTAGTGATTGATGGTAAACCGTAACGAAAATAACAAGAATTCACCCAAGAACATAAATTTTTTACGTGAATCATTGGTTAAAATTCACCTAGTACACGAGTCAATATTATTGCTGTTTCTCTCTATTTTGACAAAGTTTCGGTATTACAGCATAATGGTGGTCCCCTTCCCTGTTCAATATTCCCAGTATTTATAGGGGAATTCCATGAACAGGTTTGGGTAAGCGTCAGTCAATCACGTAATTACATCATATCTATATTTAACATAAATCATTCCCATTTATGTTGGGATATGATTTGATAACAAAATAAATATGTTTTTGCTATCTCAGATAATAAATAGGATAGTCTAGTCATGAATAAGCGTATAAAAAAATCCTGAATCTTTATGGATCCTTTAATATGTGTTATATATGAATCACCACGAGCTGCATATCTCTCACGAGCTCTGACAGCTATCTGACCCTGAGCTAGCGCTTTTACAACTATCTTATTCTTAGTTCGTGGTAAAGTCAGGACGCCTAACACTAGGTCTGACCATCATGAACCTCGAGTTGTCCACATGGATAACAATTAGATATCCTTCTTGGTTATCTTTCCATGTATTTATCTGTCAGCTATACCCGAGCTGAGTGAATGAACTCGTGCTAAAATTAGGGTACAACATTTTCCCCAAGCTGCTGCTCGTGTTTGATGTCGTTATTTCCTGACATACACAGTAGGAGCTTTTAGACTTCTGTCACATAAAACCATTCCTGCCTACTACTCGAGTACTAAACACGTGGTTTACAGCAATTGGTGTATGTTCGGGTTTTGAGGAGTGAAATAATTGTCTTATCAACCTTTTGTCGCCATCTGGTCTATTTAATCTGGCACTTGGATCCCGAGATACCCCAATTGGATGGCCCATATTCATTTCCATAGTTTACGAATAAATAGGGTGATCAGACTTCAAACCTCACCACCTTTGCATTTGAAAATTTCCCATTTCTAAACTCTCAAGCTTCCCTTCTTCTTCTCCATAATCCCCCAAGCTATTCATCGTACCAAGACATTCAGAAGCTTTCCAGGAGCTTTCCGTTACCGAATCTACATCCTTTAATCACCGAACATATTTCCTGTAAGTATCTCATCCAATGAGATTTCTGTTTTCAACAATGTTCGTCTGCAACGTTCATTGTTTGTTACCGTTAGGCTATTTCTAAATGTTCATAGGAAATAGGTTTCGATTTAGGTTCAATGGGTGAACCCTAACATGTTTTTGAAATAAGACATTCATAAAACTGGGCAAATTTCTGGGTTAATTTGGGGTAGCCCTCATGGCAAATTAGTTTAAAGAATACCCATTCGGGGTAAGAAACTGAAGGGTTTTTAGGTTTAATACCAGGTAGCTTAGGGGTTACGCTTCCTTGAGTGGTTTCACCCTAAACCGCTTTCCAAAGGAAAGTAATGAGTCTGACATTTCTGACATGCGGATCCCGAAGTATCTGGGGATTGTTAAGAAACTGAGGCGTGTAGCCTAGGATATCGCATGGCATCACGCGCTGGGGCTAAGGCTAACTTTTGCTCATATAACGAAACTAATCCATTTCGTCCTTTGTATCTTTACGACATAGTTATGAATCATCTTAGGTCACCTACTAACTAGGTCGCTTTATTGTCAGGCGATCTGACAACACCCCCTAAGAAGAAATCTGCGAGCTCATCCACTCAACGCAAAGACAAAGGAAAGCAGGTCTCCCCTGACTCTCCTATTTTGCACTTCAAACTGATAGTGGAGAAAGAAGTTCTTGTCGACCACAACGCATTCTTCGAGGCCGAGCACATAATCTCAAAAATCAAGACTAAAGGGAAAGTGAATAAAATCATGTTGAGACACAACATTGAGATCGGAGCTGGTGGTCTCCTCGCCTGACATGCATTTGAAGGGGAAATGAGTTGTGCCCCTTTCCAAGATGATTATGCGGCCTGGAGTGATGAGCATCTGAAGGCTGGGGCCGTCCTTCCCCTAGACCACTATTTCGTAGATTTCTTAAACTACGTAAAACTGGCTCCTTTCTAGCTCCCCTCAAATTAATATAGATTTTTGGCGGGGCTGAAATATCTATTCTTGAGGCACGAGTTGGAGGTCCCCTCTCCAACGGATATTTTATTCTTTTTTCTGTCTCAAAGCAAGCCTCGACCAGAGAGGACGTGGTGACGGGTTTTACTACCTCACGCGGTTTCCAAGCTCTGCCTCCGTCATTGAGCTTCCCAGCCATCCAAATGACTATAAAGATCTATTTTTATGTCGAATGGCTTCAACAATTGGGAACACTGATACTTCAATCGGCCTCGTAAGTCCTCTACCTTAGTAAATCCAACTCGTGAACTTTTATTCCTTTTACTTGTAATATATTTTTCTTTGTACACGTCCTGATTGACTTTGATTTTCATGCAGCCATATTCGACAAGACGGAAAAATATGTGACCCTCGAGGGTCAGTATGAGAAATTGTCTAGACTTTCCCCCAGGGAAAAAGATTATCGCCAGGTCATGAATGATGTCACGATGCTGGCCTGTAAGCTAATTGGGGAGGGCCAAACACTGGCCCTGAGGACCCGAGCTCCTCTTCCGGTGATCCTCAAACTTCCCTCCTCTCAAGAGGCTTTGCCAACCGCTGAGGACACCGACGAGGAAGAGACCGAGGTGCCTTTCATTCGGAAAAGATGGCCTCCCGAAGCTGATCAATGACCTGATCCTGACCGAGCTGCTTCTGGGGCAGCAGCCGGCCCCTCCGGCCACGGTAACCCATACCTTTTTAGGGAGTTAGATTGAGCTGCTGCTAGCTTTAGGTTAATACGTTTTAACCCCAACTAGCTAGTTAGTCACCACCCCACCGACCCAGACTGTAACGCCCCAACTCCAGGGACCGTTACGGTGTGCCTTGTAAACAGTGTTAAACTTGTTAATCGAGTCATTTGGCCAAAATCGTGTAACTAAGTATGATTAGCGGTTTAGGGATTAAAATTTTTGGTTAAGATGTAACGCTTCACTAGAACGTTTAATATATACATTGGGATCCCAAAAATATAATTTCAGAGTCTATTACAGAAAGATATTTACAACAGGCCGTTCTATGCGGCAAAACAGGGTTTAACCCTAGTTCCTCTTTAAACCTCGGCCGTGGCAGACGAGCAGCTGCATATGTACACGTCATCACCTAAGCTCTCCAACTCAAGGATGGTTCAGCTTCCTTTTGCCCTTACCTGCACCACATAGCACCCGTGAGCCGAAGCCCAGCAAGAAAACACAGTATAACATGATATAATGTCAACAATATTTGTATTGATTATTCAGGATCAACGGTCCAAACAAACAGGTGACTAGCACAAGAGTCACAAATGTGGGGACAGCACCCTTTAGCCATGTGACGATAGAGTCACCAGGGCTTAACTGGTAGGTTGTCCTTTCATAAGTTCGATCAGGACAGGTGCATGGTGAATGGTCACCAACATAACCTTCATCGCGACTCTAGAGTCGTAACTATGGACAGCGTCCCCTAGCCATGTGAAAATAGTCACCAGGGCCATATGCCCTGGCTATGAACATCTGGTCTTAGACCAGGCAAGCGCTTATAAGTTCATCGACTTTAGGGTCGGTCCAGCATTAATGCCATAGAGCCATTCAATGCATGTTCATCGACTTTAGGGTCGGTCCAGCATTAATGCCATAGATCCATTCAATGCATGTTCATCGACTTTAGGGTTGCCCTGGAATAAATACTTGAGTTGGAATCGAGCTGTCTATCCTCCTCTGTTCCAGCTCTCTTAGCCTTGGGCAATTCTTCTTACGATGTCCAAACATCCCGCAAAAGAAGCATGCCTTTGCTCGGCATTCTCCCAAATGATTCTTCTTACACCGAGCGCATTCTGGGTATGGCTTCCAACTTTTCTTCTTGCTTACTCCCATAAGTGGAGATACCACTATCTGAGTTCCGTGCTCTCCAGCACTCTGCTGCCCAATCTGATGTCCTGTGCTCTCAATAGCAAGAGCCTTCCCTACCACCTGAGCATAGGTAGAGACTTCATGCACTGGGGAAACTCTAATGCCCTGAGCTATTCCAGGATTCAACCCCTAAATAAACCTTTCCTTCCGAGCTATATCTGTGGGTACCATATCAAAGGCAAACGTGGCCAACCCATCAAATTTAGTAACATACTCGGTCACTGATGCATTACCCTGAACACGATTCAGAAACTCATTCATCTTAGCGATCTTAGCTGCATCACAGTAATACCTCTCATTAAACAATTGCCTGAATTCTTTCCAATCCATCACAGCTGTATCTCGTGTCTGGGATACTACCTCCCACCACGTCCGGGCATCTTCCCGCAATACACATGTAGCACAGATCACCCTATCATGACCCACCAGTCTCATACTATCAAGAATGGAGCTGATCATGCCCATTCATTGCTCATCTGTGAATGGATCTAGGCCTCCCTCGAAGACTGGAGGATAAAACTTCAGGAATCTTCCACAGAGGAATTCCCATCTATTCTCAACCCTAGGCTGAGCTGAAACTGATGCCACCCCTGGCATAACAAAGGAAGGGGTACTACCCAACAGACTCCGCTGTTGCTTCAAATACCTGATCTCTTCCTCCTGCCTCTGCAATCTTAATTGCAAATCTGTAAGCATCTGCTGAACATTCATAGATGCAGACGAAGAACTAATACCCTGGCTGTAACTCCCAGCCCCTGCATAACTATCACCAGGCCTCATAATCTGCCTTGAACATAAACCTGCTGATTAAATCTGCAGCCAATAACTTGACCCATTAATCACAATAAGCATATCAAGGGCTTTCCCCCACGGGATAAATCTTACCACACCACAATATTAAACCACTTGCAGTGCTACAAACATGTCCATGGCATTCATACATCACTCATAATCCCTGCTCTTTCAACATTCACACCATGCCTCAACTCCAGCATGCAATAACACAATTATATATTCTTAAAGCAGGTAATCAAATGATCATGTTCATAAACATTTCCATGGAGCATATAACCATATAGTCAAGAGCCAGGCTCTATCAGAATCTCATGCTCCCTAATACAATACGCAGGTAAAGCATTTACATTCTATTTAAACAGCTATGCACATAACTACAGAAATAATTACCATTCCTTGAGTGAAGCTATCTTCAGTGATGTGTGCACATGCCCAGCTTGTCTTCAGGAACCATAAACCTTAGCTCGTTCTGATACCAAGTTGTGACGCCCCAACTCCAGGGACCGTTACGGTGTGCCTTGTAAACTGTTATCCAATAAATTAGCACTTGTGACGTGGCGAATAATCTCTTGACACGTGGCTGACACCTAGAGCGTCTGCTAGAGTATCGACCAGGAGACACACTAGAAGCAAGACAGACCTGTCTTTACCACGACCAGACTGGTCGGTGGTTCCGCTGGCAAAGCAACATTTACGGAAAGATCTTATGAATCCCAAATTTATCTCATGCAATCTTCTGAATATCTGATGATTCAGGGGATAATATCTGTAACAATATTGGGCAACCCTCCATGAGCCTATAAAAAGCAAGAGATGGCTCATGGGAAGGGACTTTTGGAGCCCGGAAATCATAGAGATTATAGAAATTATCTGTGAAAACTTGTATTGTTGATGAGGAGTGTTGAAACTCATTGAACCCAAGTTCTCTAATCACACTTTCGATCCCATATCAATATCATTCTAAGTGGATGTAGGTCATTACCAGATTCTGGGGCCGGACCACTATAAATTACTGTGTTTTCTTTACTTTTGTCATTACGTTATTATCTATACATATTCGTCTATATCATTCATATTTTGACTCCGTGTCAGTTGGCTAAATCGTGGGTCAACATTCTGGTGCTTTCATTGAGAGGACGATTCATCGTTGTTGATAAAACTAATGGCGAAAGCTGCTCAGACCGCCGCCGCTGCACCGTCAAATCCGCCACCTCCTCCTCCCCCTGCAAGCATGGCGGAAGATGAGCCGCAGCTAGATTTTGAAGAGGAGGAAATGGACGATGCGACTTTGAGGAGCACCTTGGGCGCGTTGCAGGAAGAGTTGGCTAGTCTGAGAGCCAATCAAGAGACTGCCGCAGAAGCTATGGCAAGGCAGCAGCAGGAACTTGATCGTCAGCGGGCGGAGTTAAGCGAGAGACAAGCAGAGGTGGATCGCCGCCAGACCGAGGCCATGACAGCCCTTGAAGCGGCCTTGCTGTTGGCTAGAAATCAGGCCGCGCCTGTCTCGCAGCCTAATCAACCTGAAAATGGGCCACCCCAGGGAGGTCCCAATCCTAGCCCACCGGTCCATCCTTCAAGTCCGCAAAGGCCTGAACAGCCCCAGATGCCTCATGACGATGTTCCACTGGACCCTGAGGTAGATCCTCCATCCCAAGCTGCTCGAGGTAATCCCCCGCAGCAAAGGCAGAATAGGGCCGAGCGACAGCCTCGTAGTCCTAGACGCCGCGAGAATAATGGGCCACACCAAGCGAACAGGGGTCGCTACCCTCCTGGTAACAGGAGAGACTCGGAGTTAGGCTCTGCGGTCCGTGGATCCCAACGGCATGATAATGCACGGGGACATCGCGACAAGCGCAGGCCACCCTCTAACGCTCGGGGTGTTTCTGCCAGAGACGGGAATAGAGGGAAGAACCAGTCTTACCACAGCCAGTCAAAGTTCAAAGATGGCCACGGCTACAACGAGGCTGACTCAGGCAAGGACAATGCTGATGGGAGGAACGGAAATAGAGGTAAGAGCAGGAGCCAAATACCTCAAGATGATCAACCAAATAGACAAGATGCTGGGGGGCAACCCAGGCAAAATAATGTCTTCAACCGGCTCAGAGGTAGCGAGCAACGGAGAAGAGAGGAAGATCTAAGAGACATACTCAATGATCGTCGAGAGAAGCATGGTGAGAACATCCCCCCAGCAGCTGAGACCATGGCTATTCCTACTGCGATGCAAGCCCAGATAGACGCACTAAATCAGGCTGTACAACAGCTGGTCGGAGGAAGGACCTCTTACATCGACCACGATAGAAGAAAAGGCACTCCATTTATCCAAAGAATAGCCAACGCAGAGACTCCCGGCAAGTTCAAGATACCTACGCTCCCAAACTTTGATGGATACGGGGATCCCGTCTCGCATGTGAATAAGTTTGAAATCTAGATGGACATTCAGAAAGTGTCCGAAGACGCTCGGTGCAGGATCTTTCCTGCAACACTTTCTGAAGCCGCGCAGGAATGGTTCTTTAAGTTCCCACCTGCAAGCATAGTTTCCTGGGAAATGTTCGTAAGGGAGTTCTACGGACAGTTCTACGCAGGTCGTGTCCACCCGACCGAAGCAAACCAACTGGTTGAGATCCGCCAGCAAGATGGAGAATCACTAAAAGATTACATCCAGCGCTTTATGCGAGCGGCAGCCGGAGCAAAGACAGTCGGGGACGAAGGAAAAATGATGGCTATAACCGCGGGAGTGAGGCGCCATTCGCCCCTATGGAAAAGTCTTCGTAAGGATGGGGTTAGAACAACCCAGGAGTTCTTAGACCGAGCTGATCGGTATATCAAGCTCGAAGAAGCCATTGCCGATGATGGAAAACCCTCGAACAAGGGTAAGAAGGCTGCCGAACCCGCCAAAGCCGCCAATGGCACCAAACCAAATGGCAACGGCAAGGGCAACGGAAACGGCAACGGTAATGGCAAGAATGGTGGGAAACGGCCACACAATGAGCCTTCCACCTCCGACAATAAACGAGCCAAGAGTAATCGTTATGAACCTAGGTTCACTAACTACACTGCCCTCGTTGAGTCTCGAGGAGAGGTTTACCAGGCCACAAGCTCTAGTGTGCCCTACAAGAAACCTGGGCCCATTCGAAAAGACATTTCAAAAAGAGACACTACCATATTCTGTCGTTACCATAACGACTACGGACATGACACTAATGAATGCAACCAGCTAAAAGACGAAATTGAGTTCCTCATTAGACAAGGACACTTGAGAAGGTACGTACGGGCCTCGGGAACTTCCCAACGAGAAGCTCCAGGTGGCAACGAGCAGGCGTCTACACGCCAACGCTCGCCACCATTACAGCCTGCCCCCGTAGCCGGAACACTCTTAACCATCTGTGGAGGCCCGCACCTCGCAGGAAATAGCGGAAAGGCTAGAGAACGATATGCTCGAACTCTACGCCACGACCAAGACATGATGACTGTGGAGGACCGAGCGCTAAAAAAGGCCCGCTCAGAGGAATGCGGGATAACCTTCTCGGAGGGCGATGCCCAACACGTCCGGTTCCCACATTCCGATCCGCTGGTCGTGGATATCCAAATGGCCAATATGATGGTAAAAAGAGTACTGGTCGATACAGGAAGTTCAGTGAACATCCTGTATAAATCAACGCTGGAACGCATGAAGCTGTCCGTGAAGGACTTGGAGCCCTGCAATCAAACCATATACGACTTCTCTGGAGAAGGACTCGCACCAGCCGGAATGATCAAACTCCCAGTGACAACGGGTACAGCGCCTGCCTCAAGGACATTACTCGCCACTTTTGTAGTGGTCGATTGTCCTTCAGCGTATAACGCAGTTATTGGACGACCCATACTGGTTGAACTGAGGGCCATCATCTCCATGTGGCATCTAGCCATGAAATTCCCAACGGACACAGGGGTAGGATGCGTTTTGGGAAACCAAAGGGAAGCCAGGGAGTGCTATAACGCCTCGATCACAAAGGCAAAAAGTGGAGCATCGAGGAGCGCTACCCCAGAACGATTGCAGATGACGGAAAACAGACAAACCCAATCAGGTGGAAAAGTCACCAAATAGGGTGTTGCCCAAAGTGAGGATATAGATTTGGATCCTCGCTTTGGGGATTTTGAAGAAAATGTTGGACCCGTTGAGGACCTGGAGGAGGTCCAGCTCGATGAAAAAGACCCGACCCGAATCGTAAGGGTTGGGAAGAATTTAGAACCTACCGCAAAGCAGGCGCTGGTGGAGTTCTTGCAAGAGAACCAGGAAGTTTTCGCCTGGTCGCATAAAGACATGGTCGGAATAGATCCTGCAGTGATCAGCCATGTCCTGAACGTGAACAAAGTCTATCCACCGGTGCAACAAAAAAGAAGGCTGCTCGATAAAGACAGATCGAGAGCCTTGAAAGAGGAAGTCGAAAGACTTAAAGAAAATGGGTTCATCAGGGTGGCGTTTTATCCATCATGGGTCTCCAATCCAGTGCTGGTCCCCAAGCCTAACGGCAAATGGCGGACCTGTGTGGATTTTACAGACCTCAATAAGGCCTGCCCAAAGGACTGCTTCCCACTCCCGAGGATCGACCAGCTAGTCGATGCAACCGCTGGGCATGAGATCCTTTCGTTCATGGATGCGTATTCAGGCTACAATCAGATCAGCATGCATCCCCCTGATGAGGATCATACTAGCTTTCGGACCGATACGGGCTTATATTGTTACAAGGTAATGCCTTTTGGACTAAAAAACGCAGGTGCGACTTACCAACGACTAGTCAACCACATGTTCAAGGAGCTGATCGGAGTAAGCATGGAGGTATATGTGGATGACATGATGGTAAAGTCCAAGAAGGCTGAAGGACATGTGAGGGATTTGCGAAGGTGCTTTGATGTGTTAAACAAGTACCATATGAAGTTGAATCCCCTCAAATGTTCCTTTGGAGTCGGGTCAAGAAAGTTTTTAGGGTTTATAGTGAATTCAAGGGGCATCGAGGCCAACCCCGACAAGATAAAAGCCCTGATTGATATGAAGTCGCCAGAAAAGATCAAGGATGTCCAAAGCCTGACCGGAAGGATAGCTGCCCTTAGTAGATTCATCTCAAAATCAACTGACAAGTGCGTTCCATTCTTCAATCTACTTAGGGGAAATAAGAAGTTTGAATGGACGGAAGACTGCGAGCAAGCATTCCAGACAATAAAGGCTCATATGTCGCAACCTCCCATCCTATCAAAACCAGTCGAAGGGGAGATTTTGTATATTTATCTGGCGATTACAGAAGTTGCTGCTAGTGCGGTACTGATACGGGAAGAAGAAGGCGTGCAGAAAGCTGTTTACTACGTCTGCAAAAGGCTTATCGGTGCATAATTGAAATATCCGCCGATCGAAAGATTAGCATATTGCCTAATTCTAGCCTCCCGAAAGTTACGACCGTACTTCCAAGCCCATCCTATCACGGTTCTGACCGACCAGCCCCTTCGGCAAGTCCTCCAAAAACCTGAAGCGGCTGGACGACTGTTAAAATGGGCGGTCGAATTGGGACAGTTCGACGTAACTTATTCACCGCGAGCAGCAATAAAAGGGCAAGCCTTAGCCGATTTTATTGCGGAGTTCACCGAACTCCCCAGCAACGAGTTGTGCGAACAGCCTGAGGCGCCCATGCCTCAAGACAAGACTCCTTTGTGGAAGCTATTCACAGATGGATCATCTAATGAATCTCACGCTGGAGCGGGAGTGATATTGATAACGCTCGATGGGCATCGATTTCACTGCGCAATCAGGTTTGACTTCGCAGCGTCAAACAATGAAGCGGAATACGAAGCACTCCTCGCTGGACTGAGAATGGCCAGGGAAATGAATATAAAAGTGCTCAATATTTACAGCGACTCCCAGCTGATCGTGAATCAAGTCCTGGGAGAATATCAAGCGCGAGGGTTAAAAATGATGGCCTACCTTAACAAAACAAAAGATTTGCTAGCGCAGTTTACAAAATACACCCTCCAGCAGATTCCGCGAGACCAAAATTCGAATGCAGACGCCTTGGCCAAACTTGCAAGTGCTAAAGATGCTGACACCTTGAACATAGTCCCAGTAGAGAGATTAAGTGAACCAAGCATTGATACGGCCGAAGCCAGCATGGAAATTCGAATAGAAGATACATGGATGGCGCCTTACCTGGAGTATCTGACAAATGGGACATTGCCAGCAGATAGAAACAAGGTCAGAACTCTGCAAAGACAAGCCGCTAGGTACATACTGCTCGACGGTGTTATGTACCGAAGAGGATACTCAATGCCACTGTTCAGGTGTATCACGTCAGAAAAAGCTAAGGAACTCATGAAAGAAGTGCATGAAGGCTTCTGCGGAGATCACGCTGGGGGGCAGAGTTTGGCGAAAAAAATTCTCCGACAGGGCTATTTTTGGCCAACGATGAACGAGGATTCAATGGAGTACGTACGAAGGTGTGACAAATGTCAGAGGTTCTCCAAAATCCCACGAGCAGCTCCAAACGAGCTAAAGCAGATGCAGAGCCCGTGGCCTTTCGCAATATGGGGGATAGATTTAATTGGATCACTGCCAACAGGAAAAGGAGGAGTAAAGTACGCAGTTGTGGCAGTCGATTACTTCACAAAATGGGTCGAAGCTGAACCACTCGCAACCATCACAACCAAGAAAGTTCTCGACTTTGTCATCAAGAACATTGTGTGCCGGTATGGTTTGCCCAGAAAAATAGTATCAGACAACGGGACCCAATTTGACAGCGACCTATTCACCGATTTCTGCGGAAGGCATGGGATAATTAAGAGCTTTTCTTCAGTCGCACACCCCCAAGCGAATGGGCAAGTCAAAGCTGTAAACAAAACCCTCAAGGACACCCTGAAGAAAAGACTTGAAGAAGCGAAAGGAGCATGGCCAGAACAATTACCTGAAGTCCTCTGGTCGTATAGAACATCTCATCGAACAGCCACAGGACGTACCCCATTTTCCTTAGCTTATGGGTATGAGGCCATGTTACTCGTCGAGATAAATCCCCCCTCACATCGACGTTTAACGTACGATCAAGAGCAAAACAGCCAACTAATACTGGAGTCCTTAGACTCAATTGATGAGATACGAGAAAAATCTCAACTCCGAGTTGCTGCTTATCAACAAAAAGTCGCCCGGTACTTTAACTCCAAAGTTAAAGAAAGAAGATTCAACGTCGGAGACTTGGTGTTACGACGAGTTTTCTTGAATACCCGCGACCCCACTACTGGCGTGCTCGGACCTAACTGGGAAGGACCTTACCAGATTGAAGAAGTCCTTCACCCAGGCACCTACAAACTTGCACGCTTAAACGGAGATCTCGTTCCACGTTACTGGAATGGAGAACACCTGCGCAAGTATTACCAATAAACAGCCCTTCTTAAAGGACTGGCTTGTTCAAATTTTTCTATTAATTTTTACAAGTTGTGCAAAGAGGGTTAGCCACAGTGTATGGCTAACTGCTCGTATATGTAAGAAATCATTTCAGGATCATTCGTAAAGACATGATTTGTCCATTTTTAATACGAAACTATAAGGGACTGTGCTCAGCCAGTCGTTCTTGCCAACCTTTGTGAATTTACATTTACAAGTATTTGTTCATTACGTGTGTTGTTTTGCTGTATTACAAGTATCATTTTTCCGCACGAACAGGAATGTTCGGACAGGCCATGGTCAAGGCAAGTGACCCAGGACCTAAAGCTCCTCGATCACTTGGGGGGCATATAAGGCACATCGATAGCAAAGCATACTCTCAAGGTATGTAAACACATGAACAAAATGAGTGAAAGCATGCTTCAAGTACTTAGAGTATTTTTTCAAAATATATGTTTTGATAAATCATGACAAAGTACTATGCTAAGTTCGGTCATACGGACAAACGTTATAATAAGTAAAAATATTATAACACCAAGAGTTAAGCCTTTACACCGCAAGCATTGCTGCTTGAATGTAATTGTTCAAACAAAAAGATTTACCGCCCGTGCAGCAAAGTTTAAAAAGAAACTGTTGTTTTTACATTGCGACCCGTGGGTCACATGTTCAAAAAGAAAGAAAGACAGTTAAATAAATTAAGAGGCATGGGGAGCAGGAGGATCCTGGGCAACAATCTGGTCAGTCTCTTCCTCGATGGTTTCTTCGTCCAAACCAACGACGCTTGGGGTTGCAGGAATCGCGGCTCTTGCCTCCTCTTCAGCCAGTTGACCAGCGCACCGAGCCAACTCCGCAACTCTGACTTCCTCTGAAAGGTAGCTAAAGTCAGCACCCTGATTGTGTTTCCAGAAGTTATAGAAATATCGGAGTGTCGTCCTTTTGTACTTTTCCAGATTCTTGGAGTTGTCAAGCTCCGACTGCTGCACCTTGCCCTCGAGAGTGGCAATAGTCTCGTCCTTAGACTTGACTACCCCCTCCAGATGCTTGATTTCGCGAAGATGAGTTTTGTTGTACGACCGGTACTCTTCCCTCAGCTTAACCGCTGCATCTTTTGCAGCTTCAGCCGCGGACAGTTTGGTCACCGCTGCATCCCTCTCTCGGACCACCGTCTCCAACTCCTTAGCATGTTTGGCCTCAGCAGCCGAAAGCTCCTCAGCCGCCTTCACCTGATGTTTCTCGAGAACTTTAGCCTCAATTTGCTCAAAGTAGGCCTAGGCTCGGGTACGAGCAGTAATGGCAGAAAGTAAGGCCTGTAAACGAAAGAAAAAGAGGTCAAGACTTATCACGAGAACTGAAAAAACAAAGACTCGAGGAACAAAGAAATACTTACGCTGGAGATCTCGTTCAAAGTCCTGTTCAGGATCTGATCGGCTGGTAGCTCTACAGCTTGGATCATAGCGGCCCCAACACGCTCACCTTTGCCTATGCGTTCAATTCGATCCTTAGCAGATCGGATGGTACGGCTCACAAGTCTGGCCTCATGAGCCTCTTCGCGAGAAAGATGCTCCCTAGCAGGCGCAGGTGGAGGGTTGGACCGAGCAGGGGTGTTTTGCTGTTCAGAAGAAGCTGGAGGAGGGGTAGGAGTTCACCCAGTTGGCGCAGGACTTTGCCCGGTTGGTGTGCCCTGAGGAATGTCTTCTGGTCGACTCTTCTTGGCTGAAGGGCCTTGACTGGTTTCACTAGTTCGTTTCTTTGACCTCCGTTGAAGTTGAGGGACTTCCTCTTCCTCTTCGGCCTGGTACATGTCAAAGATATTGGGAGTCGACATATCTACATGAAAATAAACACAAGAGGTTAGTAAGGGAAGAAAAAGGTGAAAGTAAGTAATACAACAGAAAGAAGATAATAAAGTGAATACCCGAGCTACAACTACTGGTCGCTACACTAGTGACTCTATTAATCATATACTCATTTTCTGGCATGAAGAAGTTTGGCCCTAGATTTGGAGCATATGAAAAGTTACCATCCCCGTCAAACATGTGACAGGGGATTGGCAGACCATTTAAAAGCGAAATAACGTTACCATTGTCATCAGAAGACTCTTCCAAGTCAACAACTGGTTCTGTGGCCTTTTCTTTCCCCTTGCCTTGGGGAGCAGAAGGGCTGCCCGTGGGTTCCCTGATCGTAAATCCTGTTGGCCTCCTCCTTGGAGAGGGCACAGGAAGTTGCTGCTCGGGAACCCCCCCCGGCAGTGGGTTCGTCCGTTTCGGACCCTCTATTGTCATGGCGAGGAGCCAGAAGGCCAGACGACCTCAAATTCTTTTCTAGTGTCAAGGTCTTGACACATTTGGTTGCGGCAGACATCTTGGCCAGAGTATCAGACCTCGACACCATGTCTGGTGTTGGGGTCGGGCGCAACCAGGGGCTTGAAAAGCAGATCGAGTTTGAGAAATGACGAAAGGAAATACTATATGATAAAGTATCGACCAAGGCAAAGACAAATTTGTACCTCCTCTCGCGAAAGCCAAGTTGTCACTGGATATATCTGGAGTAAAGAAGTACTCCTTGTTGTAATGTCCCACGTTTGATATGTGGGTGGTGCCACGCAAAAACGTCCGGCCAGTTTCCTGATGATAGAAGTGAAAAAAGCCCATCCCGTTGTGTTGAGGATTGGACTTGAGGTCAAAGAGGTAGTTAACCTCATGAGGTGAAGGTTCTGGCCATTTGTTAAGTTTGTACAGGACATAGAGTGCAGCCAACATCCTATATCCGTTGGGGGTTATTTGAAAGGGAGCGACGCCGAAATAATTGGCCACCCCCACAAAGAAAGGATGAAGAGGGAGATAAGCCCCCGCTTCAATGTGATACCGGGACCAGGCGCTATTTGCTCCTCCTGGACGGTTAGCCCTCTGCTCCGCAGTAGGACGTGTAATGGTTACCCCCGTTAGGGGGTATTTTCTGAAGCAGTTCGCGACCATCCGAAGGGTCATCGAACTGGCTGGAGGAGTGTACCACTCGACATCAGGCAGATTGCGATGACGAGGGCGAGCCCTGGTTTGGATATTGGGGTCAGGAACAAGATTCTCTCGACCACTGGTCGAGGGAGCCCCCGCCTGCGAATCAGGCTGGGCAGATGAAGAAGGGTTACTTTCAGATTCGGGCCTTTTCTTGCCAGAAGATTTTGAACGGGCCATTGAAGGAGAAGGGTGCGGTCTGGATGAGGATCGTGAGAAAGGTATCTGGTGGATGCGATCGGCTGGTTGTTCTTCTCCCTCGAGCAGTTGGGCGAGGAGGTCGTCGTCGATGGGTCTCTCACCTCCCCACAAATCTGGCATCAAAATCTGCAAACAGAAGAATGGGGAGGCGAGGTCAGAGGAATCTAGGAGATTCTTAAAGAAACGCTGGTCGAGTATAAAAGCTAAGCCTTTATATAACAGCATTCTAACTAAGTCCCTCTGTGCAAACAGTTTAAAAAACGGACCAAAAGGGTGAAGGTGAAAAGTTTTCCTGAAAAGCTTTTTCGACTCCCCTTACAACGGGAAGAAATTATTTCTAACTGGTTTAAAAAATCGAAATGCTACTTCGATCCTACGTCCTAAAAAGCACTAATCCTGGGTTTTAAACCTACTCAAAAGCCTACTTTGCCTAAAAAAAACATCTTATCTACAGGCGTTCTAAAAACCAGAAACCGATAGATTCAAACAGTACACCATTTAAAAGCATGCACCACGAAAGGTTAGAAGCATGGAGTTTCAAAGTAGCTTACCAAGGAAAGTGGTCGTGAAGATGGAAGTGAGAGTTTCGGAAGTCAATGAGCCCACCGTCTGATCCTACAGCACAAAGGAAGGTTCGCCGGAGAGAGTAAAGCTCTGGTTTTTAGGGTTTTTCGGCAAAGAGATGACGTGCGTAAAAAGGAAAGAAATGGCTCAAGTAACCTTATATAAGTTTGTCTTTGGTATTCAAAAGGCGTGATCATTAGTTTTCCATTTTCGAAGTATGGGGAAGCGTAATGGCCGTCAAAATTGTTTCTGGGAAACTGAAAAGCCTTGATTAGACAGGAGTGGTTCGCTTTTTTCAAAAACGCACGAAGGGCTCTGACACGTCAGGAGGGGTTACCGATGGGTCGTTCGCTCAAAGTTTATTTACTGTTCGTAGTAAATAAACTTTGGGGGGCAAATGTTATCCAATAAATTAGCATTTGTGACGTGGCGAATAATCTCTTGACACGTGGCTGGCACCTGGAGCGTCTGCTAGAGTATCGACCAGGAGACACACCAGAAGCAGGACAGACCTGTCTTTACCACGACCAGACTGGTCGGTGGTTCCACTGGCAAAGAAACATTTACGGAAAGATCTTATGAATCCCAAATTTATCTCATGCAATCTTCTGAATATCCGATGATTCAAGGGATAATATCTGTAACAATATTGGGCAACCCTCCATGAGCCTATAAAAAGCAAGAGATGGCTCATGGGAAGGGACTTTTGGAGCCCGGAAATCATAGAGATTATAGAAATTATCTGTGAAAACTTGTATTGTTGATGAGGAGTGTTGAAACTCATTGAACCCAAGTTCTCTGATCACACTTTCGATCCCATATCAATATCATTCTAAGTGGACGTAGGTCATTACCGATTCTGGGGCCGAACCACTATAAATTACTGTGTTTTCTTTACTTTTGTCATTACGTTATTATCTATACATATTCATCTATATCATTCATATTTTGACTCCGTGTCAGTTGGCTAAATCGTGGGTCAACATAAACAGTGCTAAACTCGTTAATCGAGTCATTTGGCCAAAATCATGTAACTAAGTACGATTAGCGGTTTAGGGATTAAAAATTTTGGTTAAGATGTAACGCTTCACTAGAACGTTTAATATATACATTGGGATCCAAAAAATATAATTTCAGAGTCTATTACAGAAAGATATTTACAACAGGCCGTTCTATGCGGCAAAACAGGGTATAACCCTAGTTCCTCTTTAAACCTCGGTCGTGGCGGACGAGCAGCTGCATATGTACACGTCATCACCTAAGCTCTCCAACTCAAGGATGGTTCAGCTTCCTTTTGCCTTTACCTGCATCACATAGCACCCGTGAGCCGAAGCCCAGCAAGAAAACACAGTATAACATGATATAATGTCAACAATATTTGTATTGATTATTCAGGATCAACGGTCCAAACAAATAGGTGACTAGCACAAGAGTCACAAATGTAGGGACATCACCCTTTAGCCATGTGACGATAGAGTCACTAGGGCTTAACTAGTAGGTTGTCCTTTCATAAGTTCGATCAGGACAGGTGCATGGTGAATGGTCACCAACATAACCTTCCTCCCGACTCTAGAGTCGTAACTATGGACAGCGTCCCCTAGCCATGTGACAAATAGTCACCGGGGCCATATGCCCTGGCTATGAACATCTGGTCTTAGATCAGGCAAGTGCTTGTAAGTTCATCGACTTTAGGGTCGGTCCAGCATTAATTCCATAGAGCCATTCAATGCATGTTCATCGACTTTAGGGTCGGTCCAGCATTAATGCCATAGAGCCATTCAATGCATGTTCATCGACTTTAGGGTCGGTCCAGCATTAATGCCATAGATCCATTCAATGCATGTTCATCGACTTTAGGGTCGGTCCATAAACAAGGTATTCAGCATGCTTACTCAACAAGTATTAATACAATTAGGACCATGCACAAACCCAGAGGCACAAGCTCTGAAAAATATCATAATCAGTACTCAAAGCATGTCCTAATCACATGTCTCTCATGCATCATATGCATTATATTCAACAATCCAACATGCACCAATAATAGCCATGCATGTCACGTTCAATAGTCAACCAACATGCATCAAGAATAGCCATGCATGTCATACTCATTAATCAACCAACATGCATCAAGAATAGCCATGCATGTCATACTCATTAATCAACCAACATGCATCAAGAATAGCCATGCATGTCACATATACATAGGGTGCAGTTTTCTTACCTCAAAGTCGTAGAATGATTAAAAGAACGACCCTTGAGAACGATAAATTCTTAGTCCTTTAGCGGTCACCTAGTCATAACCAAACATATAGGATACCATCAATAAAAATGATCAACAAATGATTCCCAAACCAAAACCTAGCCTCTGAGACATCAAACACTACTCAACTGGGTAGTAGGTTCGACCCCGAGGCCTAAGGCTTGAATCCCCAAGCTAAAAATACATTCCTGGCCAAAAAGCCACTAAGGGCCGCGGCCCTCCCCAGCTGCACTGCGGTGCGCCCCTCAAACAGAGGCAGCCCTCTCTGTCACACGCCAAGGGCCGCAGCGCACCACAGCCATGCCGCGACGCTTAACCCAGACCAGCCAAAAACCCAGCACGCACCAACTCGACTTCCCCTACGTTTTGCCTTGAAACCAGCCCTTCAAATCTGTCCCAAACCTCAACCTAACACCTTATTCAACCACCAAACATCATCTACAACTCACCCTCATCATAACCCAAGTTAAACATCAACCAAACTTCTATTAATCCAAACTTTCTACAAGGAATTCACAAGCTGAAAACTAAAGCCCAGAACAGAGCACACCATAAAATTCATGGCTGGAACTTACCTCAAGCTTGATTTTGAATCCCCTTTAATGGCTAAATCAAGTTCCTAAGCTCCCACCTTTGATCTCCTAGCTTGATACCTCTAGATGGCTCTCAAAAATTGAAAGAAAGATGAAGGAGAAATGGTGTACGGGTGAGGGAGAAGGCTGAGGATAATGATGCTCTGTTTTTAACTATTCCACAGCCTTCTAAAAGTCAAAGGCTGATACAAATGCTTAAGGTCAAAAGACCATAATGCCCCTAGGCTAATTAAATCCCTCTAAAGACTTCCGAGGGTAAAACCGTCCTTTCCCGCCTGTCTCGTTAATTATAATTAACACCCTCCAATTCCCGCTATTCTCAATAATCTCGAATACCAATAAATCATATCCCATTACCCTTTTATTCCCGGTAATGTTCTAGTCATCAAAATGACCCTGAGACTCACCCCGAGCCCCGAACTTAAACCCGTTATGACTAGACCGAAAATTTGCATTTCTTGATCGTCTCATGCCGAGTAGCTCGAACCAATCCACCTTATAAGATGGCCATATCAATTAATCATAACCATGAACCCAAAATACACAATTACGCCCACAACGGGCCAAATTACCAAAATGCCCTCATAATTAACATATGAACCCATATGCATGCATTCACCATCATATAATAATATAATTCACGTAAACATGCATATAATCATTAAATACCATAATAAATCAATTATGGCCCTCCCGGCCTCCTAATCAAGGTCCTAAACCTTATTAGGAAATTTGGGGCATTACACGGACCTAAATACGACTCCCCTCCAATGTGTGGATTGTTTGGTGGTACGCTACGATCACAGCTATCCCAAAGGCACCATTGTTGTCGATAATACATTGAACTTTGGATCTTCTATCTTTGAAGAATATGGAACCAACCTTAGGACTTGGCCCTCTTTTCTCCAAGGGGCTTTTGCTCCTGGATTTAGGCAGTATGTAGACGAATCTAGCCCCGAGGAGGGACTTGAACCTCCCATGATCTTAGAGATTGTTTCCTTAGATTCCCGCTCCCCTCCGTTAATCCCAGAGTCAGAGGTCATGCTTAGGCCGGTTCATACATCCGAGCTGGTGATAATAGATTCCCCCCCCCCCCCCCCAGCCTGGAGGATAGGATCTTTATCTTCCCCATTTTCTTTTTCGTTTTATATCTTTGAAACATTTTATTTGTTAATTAACTCTTTTGATCTTTTCAGGTGAAGAGATGGAATTGGCAGGAGCCCCCGACCTAAGGAATGCCTTTCAAGCAAAAAAGTCTGGAATGGGCCCCGTCGTGAAGAGGCCCAGGGTGGCAAAGAAGGCCACCCCTAAAACAGGGGATACTATAAAATTCCCCTCTAAGGGTAAAGACGCAAGCTCCGCTGACTACTGTTACCGTTGAGAAAATTCCTCGTCCTCCCCCTCGACACATGCCTCCTCTTCCCCAAGTAATACAAGCCCCCCCCCGCCCCCCCCCCCCCCCCAATTGTCCGAATACCGGTTGAGCCCCAGGACCTGGAAAAGATCCCCAATCCTTTCGGGGTATCGTGTATGAGACAGTGACTCATCTGGTGGGCCACGCATACAAAGCAAATGCAAGGGATCTGAGGGACATTGAGGAGCATAGCCTGGAGGTTGTCCTCGATTCTGCTATGGGGATGAATCTTACTGTGAATCCTTCTCCCACATCTGATTTATTTTTTCTATGTGTTCTTCCTCTTATAATATTGATTTGTTTTGTTATTTTGTAGTCCGTCCTGGCCCAATAATGAAGCATAGCTCGTGCGAGGGCCAGAAATGAAGAGCTTTGAGCTGAGCTGGCCACTGCCAAGGAAGATGAGCAGGCCGCCAAAGCTGCCTTGACAGTTGCTCAGAAGAATGAGCTAAGGCTACTCTTATCTCTTCCAAAGAAAGCGAGCAGGCCACAAAAACCGCACTATCCGCCTCCTAAGCTTAGGTCGTAGAGGCGAACCACCATGCTGAACAGCTTCAGGTCAAGAATGGTGAGCTCAAAGCGAAACTACTCGAGGCCGAAGTTAAAGCCAAGGAGGAAACGACAGCGTCATCATCAGCCATGGAGGAGATGCTTTACCATTGCTGGGCTTTCAACCAGGACGGGAACTTTTCCTTTATGGAGCCCGGGTTGTGGGATCCGTACCTTGCTAAATTCAAGGCTCGGTTCTTGCAAGAACCCTCGGAGACTGGTGAGGCTTCCAGAGCAGCGGAGGGAGATGGTGAGAAGGTCACTTCGACGGGGCGAGTTGACAGGGCCCAATGATCTCATTTATGATTTTCTATGTAATTGTCTAACAAAATTTTGGTATTAAACAATTGCCTTCGGGCTTAGCTCGAGGTTATTTCTCCTCGTTGTGACAATATATTTGTTTGTTTTGTTTCAATATATATATCCAACTTGTGATCTATTTGTCTTTCCTTTATTGTCTTCTCATGTTTATGAATCCTTAGACTATTGTACATTCAAAATTTTAGGGATCGAATTTTAGATCGAGATATATTTTACCAAACTTGGTTATGTCCAAGTTTTTGTTCGCTTATTTGCATCGTACCTATTAAGAATCAGGCCTCGAACTTGGTTATATCCAGGGTTTTTAATGATTTAAACTTAGTTTGCGCTACATGTATTGAAAACTCGAGCTTTAAAAAGCCATTGAATAACCAAATTTTCCAAGCTTCTAAGTTTTGGACCTTATCCGAGTAGGCTTAATTTTGCTAACCTCGGTTATGTGCACCTCATGTAACCAGAATGTATAAACTTTCTTGGTTGCTTTACAAATATGAGAACACGAGTTTGCAATAACAACACTAAGAAATGGTTATTTAATAATCCACCTATTATTTAATCGAAATGGCTTTTATAAACAAGCCTTACATTGATGGTGGTACTATTGATAATACTTTTTCAAGTGCAGAGCATTCCAGGTCTGTGGGACTACTTCCCCATTCAGTTGAGCTATCTTGAAAGTTCCCACATGCAAGACTTTTACGATCTAGTATGGTCCCTCCCAGTTTTAGCCTAATACACCATCCTTGGGGTCTTTATTTGCCAAAAATATATTTTGGAGAACTAGGTCGCCCAATCCAAGTCTGTGCCCCTTAACTTTAGAATTGAAATGTCGAGTGATTTTTTGTTGATAATGGGTGAGCTGTAATTGCGATTCCTCTCATTTTTCTTTGATCAGATTGAGAGATGCGTTAAGCAGCCCGTCATTCTGTTCTTGATTAAATGTCCTTTTCCTGTGAGTAGCTACCATGGCATCGATTGAAAGCATGGCATAGCTTCCAAAAGTTAAGGAAAAAGGAGTATGCCCCGTGGAGGTCCTGTGAGAAGTTCGGTAGGCCCAAAGTACTTGCAGGAGCTGTTCGGGCCATAGTCCTTTGGCTTCGTCTAACCTCTTCTTCAGGCTCGCCTTAAGGGTTTTGTTTACAGCCTCGACCTACCCGTTGGCTTGTGGGTATGCTACTGACGAGAAACTCTTCATGATGCCATATTTTTCACAGAAGTCGGTGAAGAGATCACTGTCAAATTGTGTCCAGTTGTCTGACACGATTTTCTTAGGAAGTCCAAATCGACATATAATACTCTTCACCATGAAGTCTAGGACTCTTTTTGAGGTGATGGTTTCCAAAGGCTCAACTTCTACCAACTTCGTGAAGTAATCGATCGCCACCACCACATATCGAACTCCTCCCTTTCCCGTAGGTAGGGAACCTATTAGGTCGATTCCCCATATTGCAAATGGGCATGGGGATGTAATCATCGTTAGCTCGACTGGAGCAGCTCGTGCAACTATGGCAAAACGCTAACATTTGTCGCACTTCTAAACATACAAGATCAAGCCTTTCGTTAAAATGGGCCAAAAATAGCCCTGTCTCAGTATCTTCAGTGCCAGGTTTTGCCCCCAACATGATCTCCCCAAAAGCCTTCATGTATTTCTTGTAAAATGGTTTTGGCTTCCTCGGGCGAAACACATCGCAAGAGAGGCAATGAATGACCGCGGCGAAATAAGGTTCCATCTACTATTACGTACCATGGAGCTTGATAGAGTCTTTTTCTCGCGTCTTTTCTGTCATCAGGTAGTTTCCTGTTGCGAGGTATTCCATTATGGGAGTCATCCAGGTCGGTCATATGTCGATCATTCCAACCTCCATCAATTCTCCCATCACACTCAGGCTCTCCAAGAACCCCACTGGCACTACATTCAATGTCTCAACCTTTTTTGTGGTAGCATGTCATGCCGAAGCATCAGCGTTAGAATTCTGCTCGCGGGGTATCTGTTCAACAGTGCTGTACTCAAATTCAGACAGTTTTCCCTTTACCTTAGCTAGGTAGGCCACCATCTTGGTGCCTCGAGCTTGATACTTTCCCAGTACCTGATTGACCACGAGTTGGGAATCACTATAACATTGGATGGCTTTCGCCTTGAGCTCTCTCGCCACCCTCAGCCCTGCTAGTAAGGCCTCATATTTTGCTTTGTAGTTGGATGCCTCAAATCCAAATCTCAGAGCTATATGAAATCGATGACCTTTTGGTAAGATTTAAATGATCCTAGCTCCTGATCCGTTCTCCTTTGACGATTCATCAACAAATATTTTCCATAATTCCTGCACCGGCTCCCTTAATAACTCTTCTTGAAAACCGGTTCATTCAGCCATAAAGTCAACAAGGGCCTAACTCTTAATTGAGGTATGTGGCATGTAAAATATCTTGAACTGGCTAAGTTCGATGGCCCATTTTAAAAGACGTCCCGACGTTTCAAGTTTTTGCAAAACCTGCCTTAAAGGTTGGTTGGTTAAGACATTGATTGAATGGGATTTGAAATATGGTCGGAGCTTTCTGGAATCCAATATCAGACAGAATGCTAGCTTCGCCATTAGCAGGTATCATGAGTCAGCTCTGAGAAGTCTCTTGCTTACATAATATACTGGTTTCTGAGCACGATCTTCTTCTCGAACTAACACGGCACTAACTGTGTTCTCTGATACAGCCAAATAAAGGAACAGAGATTCTCCATACATAGGTTTAGATAATACCAGTGGTTCGGCTAAGTGCATTTTTAGATCGTGGAACGCCTGTTCGCACTCCTCGGTCCACTCAAATTTCTTGTTTCCTCTGAGCAAGTTGTAGAATGGGAGACACTTGTCAGTGGATTTCAAAATGAAATGATTCAAAGCTGCCACTTTTCCAGTTAGGCTTTGAACTTCTTTACGGGACCTGGGCGAAGGAATTTCTAATAATGATCTGATTTTTTCAGGGTTCGCCTATATTCCCCTCGTGTTGACTATGAAGCCAAGGAACTTTCTAGATGCCACCCTAAAGGTGCATTTTTTAGGATTCAACTTCATCTCATATTTCCTTAATATTCCAAAACACTCTTCCAAATCGGATGCATGGTTATTGGCAGATCAGATCGGATGCATGGTCATTGTCATACACCTCCATATTTCTCCCGATCTGGTTAGTGCACATATTGTTGACCAAGCATTGGTACGTATCCCCAGAATTTTTCAACCCGATAACTTTGTAGCAATATACGTTATGTTCGGTCATGAAACTAGTATGCTCCTGGTCCACGGGGTTCATTGCAATCTGGTTATATCCAGAATACACATCCATGAAGGACATGACCTCGTGACCTGCCGTGGCATCTACCAACTAGTCAATCCTTAGTAATGAGAAACAGTCCGTGGGACAAGCTTTATTTAGATCGGAGAAGTCGATGCAGGTTCTCCACTTCCTATTCGGCTTCAGGACCAACACGAGATTAGCAACCCAGATCAGGTATTTTGCCTCCCAGATAAACCCACATTTTAATAGCCAAGCTACTTCTTCCTCAAGGGCTTCAGCTTAGACAATTCCCAAACGTCTCTGTTTTTGGGATTTTGCAGGCACATTCTTGTAAAAATTTAACGTGTGCATTATTATAACCGGACTTAATCCCACCATATCTTCATGCGACCACGCAAAGATGTCCAGGTTTTTCTGTAAGAAATCAACCAGCTCCTTCTTCTTTTTGTTGTCAAGGTTCCTTCCAATCTTTACAACTCTTGAAGCTTCTTTGGGATCGATGTTTACTTCCTCGAGTTCTTCTATGGCTTTGAGCTCTGATTTGTCTTCGCTTATATGTCGTCGCGTTGGGCGACCTCACTATCCTCTTTTTGCTAAGGTTCTTCCGTCCCATGAGTAACTTCTACTTCCTGGAACTCCTCATCTCCGACATTTATGACCATCGCTTGATGCCCAGGTTTTGATTTTCCCTTCATAGAAATGTTATAGCATTCGCTGGCAGCGAGCTGATCACCTCTAACTTTGCATATTCCTGTAACTGAGGGAATTTCATTGCCAGGCGGTGGATAGAGGTTATGGCTTCAAATGCCATCAGCGTACGTCGACCCAAAATCGCGTTGTATGCAGCCGGACAATCGATTACCACGAACTCAAGTAATTTGGAAATGGTTTGTGACTCTTCTCCCAATGTCACCACCAATCAAATTGTCCCGATGGTTGCTGACCCCTCACTCAAAAACCCATACAGAGTCATCGAAGTTGCCTTCAAATCAGTTACGGATAACCCCATTTTTTCCAGGGTGGACCTGAAAAGTAGATTCACAAAACTTCCATTATCCACTAGTGTTCTTCGGACCCTTCGGTTGGCGAGCTGAACGGTTACCACCAGCAGATCATTATGTGGGAATTGGACATGGCTAGCATCCTCTTCCGTGAAAATGATTGGTTGCTTTTCCAATTGCTGCTGTTTCGATAACCGTTGCTCCGGGACAAACTCCACCCCAGTATGAGACTTCAGTTCATTAATGTACCTCTTTTGGGCCCCGCTGCTCATGCCCGCCAAATGATGTCCTCCCGCAATGGTGGTTATCTCTCCCCTACTATCGAAGGAGGGTTGACCTGACTCGCTTGAGCTCCGGGTTGGCTTGTCGGAGGTTCCAGAATAGGTAGCGGATTCTGCACAGCAGGATAACTCAGATTCACCCGATTTTGGGCGTACTGGGCCAAAGGTCTCGCCCTAATGAGAGTTTCAATCTCGTCCTTCAGCTGCTGACAATCATTAGTGTTATGACCAATGTCGTTGTGGAATCGACCGAATTTTGAGGGATCTCTCTTTGCCCTCTGATTCTTCTATGGTTCTGGCTTCTTCCATGGAATACGACTAGAATTGGCCAGAAAAATGTGCTCACATGTGTTCGTTAGGTTAGTGTACACAGGGTAGATAGGCTTGAACTTCTCTACAGGCTTGTTTTATTTTGATCTGCTCTGGTCGGGTTCATCATTCCCTTTTCTTTTGTTATTCCCCCTTGGTTATTCTGGGTAACAGTTTGGGTCGTGGTTGCCACATCCGTTACCGCTCCAATGGGTTGGGTAGGGGTCTGGCTAGTTCCTGCAACAGAAACTCGTGCCTCCTCGAGATTTATCCACTCTTGGGCCCGAGCTAAGAATTCATCCACGCTTTTAACTCATTTTCTTTGGAGTTCCTGCCATAGGTCGCCCCCGATGAGGATTCTTGTCCTCATTGCCATGAGTTTGGAGCTGTCATTAGCATCCATAGCTGATGCAGCAACGTTGGAAAATCTACTCAAATATGCCTTCAACGTCTCGCCAAGTTGTTGCTTTACGTTAGCTAATGATTCAGCCTCAACCCGAACTGCCTGTGAAGCTCGGAATACTTTCTTGAAATCAGAAGAAAACTTCTTCCAAGAGCTTATGGAATGCCTCTTGTATTGTTTAAACCACTTCCTAGCTAGCCCGACCAGAGTTGTAGGGAGCAAAATACACCTTAGATCGAGCCCGACATTGTGAGGCATCATCATGGTGTTAAACATTCCGAGGTGATATGACAAATCCTCGTCTCCATCAAATTTTGACAGGTGTGGCATTTTAAATCTTACCGGATAGATGGCCGCCGCAATATTTGGAGCGAAAGGTTCGAGCTCCTCTTCTGAGTCGCAATCATCCTTTTGTTTTTTGAACAAAAGAGTCTTCATTTGCTCCTCCATCAAAGCTAGTCTTTCAAGGGTTTGGTCCCTAGTCCCTAGGTTAACTTTGAGCCATTCAACAGCTCCCATCCTATCATATGCGTTTGATGGGATATTGTCCCCCCAAGCTCGAGCTTGGTTTTGTAGGGCATTCCCGTTATCGCGTACTATGGATGAACCTCCCTCTTGTCGTATGTAGCTACTATCTTCCTCTCGAGCCGGATACCTTCTCTGCGAGTTTAGATGATTACGCAAATTGGGTTGCGGGTCATACTGAGGGCTCTGCGTTGGACCCAAATGATTCCTTAGGTCATTCTCAGACCTGCCGCTAAAATGGCTTTCGGTCCAATAACTTCCATTTGTGAAGCTTATAGCTCGCGACTGGGGCCGAGGACCTGGATTCTCGACACGTGTTCGTGCGACGTAAGTATTGGTAGATGGGGGAGGATGTCTCCTACTGTCTCCATGAACTAGAATATCCCTCTGAGGACGAGGTGGTGTTGGATGTCTTATAGGTGACAGAGGATGCCTTACTGGTGAGGCTATCCTCGTTCCATCAGGACGGACTAAATTAGCCCGCCTCTGTTCTACTCCAATGTCTCTAGTTCTCTGTGCCTGGTGATCCGATCGTGGCATAGGAGGATTTGTTGGAGCATTTTGTCTTCATGAGCCTGTCCCAGCCCCTCCTCGTGGATTATAATGGGCATTCCTAGGGACCTGTGAAGAAGGCAACGAACTTGGGGTTGCAGTTCTAACCGACCGACTGACATGCTGACGACCCCTGTGATGGTTGATGGGTCGAACATTCTGGTGATCTTGCCCCACAGGTACAAAACTTGGAGTGGCGGTTTTGACTGATCGACTCAGTTTGGATCAATTTTTCCTGTGGGACTTATGAGACCTACTTTGCTTCTTTCTGACATTAACGTCGGTTGCAAGAAGGGGTAACCGAGCCAAAATCTCCTCAATTTGCTTGTGTTGCCCTAGTGAGATGGCTCCTCAATTGAATATTCTCCATCTCGGTGGCAGTTACATAGCCTGGGTTTGGGTTTGGCGGTAATGATGTCGAACTCCCATTGTCGCCTTGACCTGCCGGTTATTTTTTCGAACATTGCTGAATCTCAGGGCCACGTTCGTTCGGAACAGCGGTATGATGGGCCTCCTGCCCACCGGGCTATTCTATCTCAGTATCATGCATTGAGCGAGTGAGCACCATGATGGGAATCGACTGGGATTTTGGTGAAGCACTAATGTGCTCTCAATGAAAGCACCAAACTGTTGACGCAATTTTTTGCCAAGAGTGTAAAGAAATAATAAGGGCAGATTAGTGCTTGATGGTAAACCGTAACCAAAATAACAAGAATTAGCCCAAGAACACAAAACTCTTACGTGGTTCAGTGGTTAAAATCCACCTAGTCCACGAGTCAATACTATTGTTGTTTCTCTCTATTTTGGGAGAGTTTCAGTATTACAACAAAATGGTGGCCCCCTTCCCTGTTCAATATTCCCAGTATTTATAGGGGAATTCCATGAACAGGTTTGGGTAAGCGTCAGTCAATCACGCAATTACATAATATCTATATTTAACATAAATCATTCCCATTTGTGTTGGGATATGATTTGATAACAAAATAAATATGTTCATGCTATCTCGGATAATAAATATGACAGCCTGGTCATGAATAAGCGTATAAACAAATCCCAAATCTTTGGGGATCCTTTAATATGCATTATATTTGAATCACCACGAGCTGCATATCTCTCACGAGCTCTAACAGCTATCTGACGTCGAACTAGCGCTTTGACAACTATCTTATTCTTAGTCCGTGGTAAAGTCAGGACGCTTAACACTAGATCTGACGATTATGAACCTCGAGTTGTCCACATAGATAACAATCAGATATCCTACTTGGTTATTTTGTTGTTCTTTTTTTTTTAACACAACAATCATATAAAAAACCAACCAAAGAGATACAACAAAATAAAATGATAGTAAAAACATTTTTTTGTTATTTTTTAAGAGTAAATAAGATAAATCTAAAAAAAAAATCCTAAAGAAATATACATGAAAGGAAAGATAGAATTACTTACCTCTTTCCCAAATTTATTAAAGAAAAAAAATTTCACTATTACCTCCCCGGGAACGGTGCTAAAATTTGATTAACGCCCAAACGTGAATTCCACTAAGCGGTGGTTATAGTATAGATCGGACGGTCGATTCCACATGGAGGCAAATATATAAAGTTAATCAATAAATAAAGTTTAGAGATAAATAATGTGAGAAAAGTAGAACAAGTGATATTTTTGTGTTTTTGAGATTTAAAGATTACAAATAACATAGGATAAAATTGTGATGTACCAAAATGTAACAAGTAGGAAGGAGCAAGAGTCACATATATGCATACTTATTTATTTGGATATTTGATTCACAAAAATTACACAAATGAATAGTTCACATCCTAACTATTCATTTGAAATATTTAATATTAAAGCACAAATATATTTCACAAAAAGTATTTAAGTGATTAATATTCTTTGCTATGGAAGGATGAGATAAATCTTATGACAAATCTAAAAATAACACTATACCATTGGCAATAATGCAATAAAAGATTGGACATAAAACTTAAGACAAATATTACTTTTACTATTTATAAAATACATAGAAAGAGCATGACTAATTCTATATAGATATAGCAAAAATAATTATATATGAATGAGATGGAGAAAATGATAAATATATTATCTATATTATTTTCACTAATTTGATAATACATAGAAAATGCTTGACAAAATATATATACTATTAGCAAACATAAATAATGATAATAAGATGAAGAAAAAAGAGATGAAAGAAAATAAATTACTCAAACATATAAACTTGAAGCACATTGTGAATCAAAAATACCAAATAATGTCATAGTGCATATATGATCATCCTAACATTCCTAAGAAGGTTAACCTATTATGCTATACATTCTCATAACAATTATAGAGAGAAAAGATGAGAAATGAGACTAAAATTTTGATAGAGTTTTGCTACCTCAAAATTACATATGAAACTAATAAAAAGAGCTTCTATTTATAGAGGCTAAAAAAGACTAAAAATAAATAAATAAAAGTTTGAGGGTTATAAAATGCAATAATAATATTAATAATAAAATATGATATTAAAAATATATTCATTATTAATAGTATTATTTTTTACTCTTGTGATAATTGTTCTATTTGACTTTTGTTGTCCGTGAAGGTTGATTGTGAGAAAATTGAGGGAATTGACATGATGAGATTTTAATTTGACCAAAAATGAGCAGCAAAACAAGTCATTTGACTTGATTATCAGGTGCTGATAGGAAAACTAGGCTGAAAGAGGCAGTTAGGCTGAAGGTTGTTGGGCCGAAGGAGAGAAGGAAGAGGCCCAGTTGGACTCGGGGGCGCGGGCCAAGAGCGGGTCGGGAGGCGGAGCTCCGGGGTTGGCTGCTGGGTGCGATGCCTGTCGCGTGGAGGGGGCGCCACTTGGCTCTTGAGATGAGAGGAGAGAAGAGGTGGATTGGGCCTGGGATCTTTTGGGCCTTGCTCTTGGACTTCAATAATGCCATTTTTTAATTGTTTTTTCAGATTTAACTCTTTATTTCTTCTTTCTTTTCTTTATGTTAAAATGCAACTTTAATTCCTACAAAATAACAATAAATTAAATTATAATCAAATATTTTATTTATAAAATAAATGATATTAATTCCATGAAAATTTTAATTAAACTTAATTTATTTTGACCATTATAATCAATAAATATGCATTTTTCACCACTAATCAGTGAGTGTGTGAAAAGTGACCAACGCTTAGCCTCTTTCCTTATCTAATGATCAATTATGCCACCAATTTATTTCATTTATCAAAATTTCTCCAATATACGTTAAATTACCAAAATATCCCTTGGCTTCACCGAGCCGAGTATTCACCCCCATTGTGACTTTCCGCTAAAATTGCTCAAAAGGATCCAATTTGGTTGAATATCACAAATATATTCACATAACCATGTAGTCTCAAGCATATAGCACATAAAATACAAATATACCCTCATCCGGTCAAAAATATAAAAAATGCCCATTTTTAACAAAAGCGAGTCTTTAAACACATTTAATACACATAATCATGCATACACAATTATATATTAATATAATCCACATATTTATCCCGAGTGCCCTCTCGACACTCTAATTTAAGCCCTTAATCTTATTAGGAGTCTTGGGATGTTACAACTATCCCCTTCTTATAGAAATTTCGTCCTCAAAATTTACTTGAACCTCTTGGGATACCAGTCCCACATATCTGACTCTAACTTCTGAGTCGTCTTCTCCACCTTGTCATTTCTTTATAACACTTCCACTAAGGTGATAGTATTATTCCTTAAGACTTTATCTTTACTATCCAGAACCTCCCCTGCTTCTCTTTACATGATAAATCTCATTGTAATTCCACGGTCTCTTAACCCAAACACGTGTAAACACATTTTTCCTTAGTATCGATACCTGGAACACCCTATGAACCCCTGACAATGTTGGAGTAAAGCTAATCTTTAGGCCACTTGCCTCATTCTTTCCCAGAATCTCAAAGGTCGAACAAGCCTAGGGTTCAATTTTCCTTACTTTCCAAATTATTAAATCTCTTAAATCTGCGATACTCAGAGAAACATAAATCTCCAATCCTGGAACTCCAAGTTCCTATATTTAGATTTGAATAGTATTTTTTATCCTTTCAATAAAGCAAATATTCCCACTCTAACATTTCCCAATAACTTCATTGGTCCTCGGAACCGTTTTAGGATCAAAATACTTCATTTCTTCCATTTCATCTCTAGAAATGGGTGGTCTTCACTTCCTATCTCATAATATCTCATACAGAGCCACTCCTATTGTCAATTGATAACCATTATAGGAACCCAATCAAGGGACTGTACTTACTCCAGGGTCCTTAAAAATCTAATTCACATGCCCAAAACATATTCTTTAAAGTCTGAATCGTCCTCTCAGATAATATATCTGTCTGAGGATGATAAAGTAAATACTAAATCTGAGTCTTGTACCCATCGTCCTCTTCGAGCCTTCACAACTTGAAAATAAATGTGGGATCTCGATCCGACACTCTCGACTTCAGTGCCCCATGGAGATACCCTATCTCCATTCATATATAATTTAATATACTGTTCCACATTATAATTCGTTCGCATAGGCAGAAAGTGCGCTGACTTGGTATATCGAGTCACAACCTCTCATACCAAAATCCTCTTACCCACAACCCTAGGCAATCCATCCATAAAGGTCCATAATTATATCCACCCATGTTATTTTGAAATGCCCAAAGGTCATGATAATCCAACTGGCCTCTGATATTTCGCTCTCACTTGCTGAAAGATTGAGTGCTTAGCCACCAATATATAGATTTCAAATCTTGATACACATTCGTAATTCCTAGGTATAGCGAGTATGGGGTGGTATAAGATTCATCCATAATGTCCATCTTGATGCTTGCATCCATCAGAACATATATCTGATCCTCATATCTCAACCAATCCAAGTCAAATTAGTATAGTCCTTAGCCACTCCTACTAACATTCTATTTCTATGTTTCACCATTTGTAGAGTTACATCTGCCAATTTATCAATTCCAAACTCTATACCTATTCTCGTCATTTCCTCAACTGACTTTACTGTGATCTGTTTCGAATCATGCACTCGAGTTGGACCTTTCCAACTCAAGGCATCATCCACTACATTAGTTTTCCCTGGATAATAAATGATTTCATTGTTAATGCTTCAGCAATTCTCACCAACGTCTCTATCTCGTATTCGCATCCCTATGGGTAGAAGAACACTTTAAACTTTTATGTAAGTGTATGTCTCATACTTCTCCCTACATAAGTACTGTCACCATACCTCAAACACAAACATCATTGTTTCCAACACAAGGTCCCATGTAGAATGTCTCTGTTCTTATTCCTTCAACTACCTTGAAGCATAAGCAATCATCTTTCCCGCCTACATACGGACATATTCCATTCCCTGTCATGTCGCACCTCCAAATACTACAAACTTCTTATTTTCAAACAACAAAGACCGTATCCACTATACAATCTTTGTATATCAGGCCACCACATACCTATACTGATACCATGGTGCAATGATCAGCCTCTGTTTTAACTCTTGGAAGCCTAGTTCAAATCTACCAATCTAGACAAACCTCAAATTCTCTCACGTTAATTCAGTCAAGGGTATTGCAATCCTCGAAGATCTTCAACCAAACGCTGATAGTATCCCGCCAGTCTCAAGAAACTTCTAACCTCTAAAGCATTCCTTGGCTAATATTTTATTCCTTCTATTCTAACTAGATCAACCATGGTCTCATTCTTTCCCAAAATGTGCTCAAAACATCACTCAAAGAAGTCAGAACTCATCCTTCTTGAACCTTGCCTGCAATTTATGTTTCCTTATTCTCTGTAATATCAAATGGAGATGTTGTTCGTGTTCTATCTCTGATTAATGGTAGGCCAATTTGTTACTGATAAATTCAAACACAAATTGTCAAAATAATCCTCAAACTCTCTATTCATCAGACCCATATTACGAAAATGCCATTTTTAACAAAAGCAAGTCTTTAAGCACATTTAATACACATAAACATGCATAAACAGTCATATCATAATACAACTCATATAATTAACATAGTCAAATATATATTCAATTATTATCACATAACTCCACAATAATTCCACGTATTCCCTCCCAACACACTAGTCAACATATTAACCCTTATTAGGAGTTTTGGGATGATACAACTATCCCATCCAAATAGAAATTTCGTCCTCTAAATTTACTTGAACAGCTTGGGATACTGATCTCGCATGTCTAACTCTAGCTCCCAAGTTGCTTCCTTGACCTTGTTATTCCTCCATAATACTTAACCAACAGAATTGTCTTGTTTTGAAAGACTTTGTCCTTTCTATCCAAAACCTGAACCGGTTTGTCTTCGTAAGACAAATGCGTCTGTAAATCTAGGTCTTGATAACTCAGCACGTGTGTAGTATCTGATACATATCTCTGAAGCATCGATACATGAAACATGTTATGTACTCCTGACAATGCTGAAGGCATCGCCAGTCTATAGGGTACCTGCCCGATCCTTTCCAAGATCTCAAAAGGACCTACAAACCTAGGGCCAAACTTGCCCTTCTTCCCAAATGGTTTCACTCCTCTCAATGGTGAACCCCAACTTGTTGTTGTAAGAGAACTCAATCAATGGTAGATACTTATTCCAGGACCCCTCGAAATCCAATACACGGGCCCTAAGCATGTCCTCTAGTATCTGAATCATCCTCTCAGATTGTCCATCTATCTGAGGATGATAAGTTGTGCTAAACTTCAACTGAGTACCCATAGCCTTCTACAGGCTCCCCCAAAACTTGGAAGTAAAGATGGAATCCCGATCTGAAATTATGGAATTCAAAACCCCATGGAGATGTACAATCTCCCTCACATGTAGCTCAATATAATGATCTACAGTGAAATTTGTCCTTACTGGAAAAAAGTGAGCCGACTTAGTTTATCAATCCATGATCACCCATACCAAGTCGTGCTGACCCACCGTCCTTGGCAATCCAACCACAAAGTTCATGGTGATATCCTCTTCCACTCAGGGTTATTCAATGGCTGTAAAAACCTTGTTGGCCTCTGGTGTTTAACTTTTACTTGCTGATAAGTTAGGCATTAGCCACAACCTTCTTCATTCCAGGCCACCAATACAAAGATTTCAGATCCTGATACATCTTCATGGTACCTGGATGCAGTGAGTACGGAGTAGTATGAAACTTCTCCAGAACTCCCACTTAATGCCAACCTCCATCGGAACACAAATTCGATCCTTATACCTCGATATACTTGTCTCTGAAATTGTAAAGTCCTTGGTTACTCTAGCTAGGATGTCCTCTCTTTGCCTCGCTAACTTGGAAGCATTCCTCTGAGCTTCTCTTACCCTTTCAAGGAGTGTAGACTCAAGAGTAATGTTGGCCAATCTACCCACAATGAACTCTATCCTAGCTCTGGTCATATCCTCCACCAATTCTCTGGATATATGCCTTAAGTTATACAACTGTCCTGGACCTCTCCGACTTAGATCATCAGCTACCACGTTGGCCTTTCCTGGATGATAAAGAATCTCACAATCATAATCCTTTACCAGCTCTAACCAACGTCTCTATCACATGTTCAGATCCTTCTGCGTGAAAAAATACTTCAAACTTTTATGATCAGTGTAGATCTCGAATTTGTCCCCATATAGTTAGTGTCGCCACACTTTCACTGCAAACACGTCCGCTGCTAACTCTAAGTCATGCGTAGGGTACGTGACTAAGAATGTTACGTGAGGCAACCAAAGCTCACACTTATTACTTGGCATATAATATGTGCTATCTCAACCTTTGCAGTGCCAGTCGAAGATGTTGCTCATGCTCTGCTCCTGACTAGGAGTAGATCAGTGTATCATCGATGAAGACAATCACAAACTTGTCCAAATAATCCTTGAACACCCTATTCATTAGGTCTATAAACGATAACGGGGCATTAGTCAATCCAAGGGACATGGCCACAAACTCATAATGTCCATACCTCGTGCGAAAGATTGTCTTCGGGATATTGTCATCTTTGATCCTTAGCTGATGATAACCAGATCAAAGATCCATCTTTGAGAACATCATCTTACCCTGTAGCTGGTCAAATAAAGCATCAATCCTTGGCAGTGGATACTTGTTCTTGATAGTCAGCTTATTTAATTCCCTGTAGTTGACGCACATTTTCAATGTCCCATCACTCTTCTTCATAAACAGCACGATGCACCCCAAGGTGGGAAACTGGGTCTGATGAACCCTAAGTCAAGCAACTCCTGTAGTTGTACCTTCAACTCCTTCAGTTCTGCCAATGCCATTCTATACAGTGCTCTACATACTAGCTCTGTTCCCAATGCTAACTCAATGACAAACTCAATCTCCCGATGCAGCGCCAACCCCGGTAGATCCTCTAGGAATACGTCTAGGAACTCACAGACCAATCTGGTCTCGTACGATCCATCAGGTACATCCTTGGTGGTACCCACCATGCTAGCTAGGAATCCTATGCAATCTTCTTGCAATAGGTCTCTAGTCTTCAGTGCTTAAATCATAGGAACACAAGGCCCATTCATAGTACCCACAAACACAAACAGGTCCTCTCCCTTAGGTTCAAAAGTCATCATCCTCCTTTTACAATCAATAGTCACCCTATACTTGGCCAACCAGTCCATGCCCAAAACCATATCAAAGTCCTCCATAGCTAACTCGAACAAGTCTACTGAAAAATCCCTACTATCCACTTCTACTGGTAGAGATCTAATCCATTTCCTAGAAACTACCAACTCCTCAGTAGGCAATAAGGTCCCAAACCCCACAACACATAGATCACATGGTCTACATAGTCTACTAATCACTCTACTAGATACAAATGAATTTGTAGCACCCGAATCAATCAATACAGTGTAAGTAGAGTCAGTGCTAGAAATGTGACTTGTCCGTACCGAGTGACTATCCTCAGCCTCTGACTAGGTCAGCGTGAACACTCGAGCTGGGGTCAAACTATCGCCATTCTTCTGTTCTTCTTTCTTCAGCTGCGGGCAATCTTTCCTGAGATGCCCCACTACCTTGCAAAGGAAGAATTCTATAGCACAACATTCTCCCAAATGGCGGATCCTGCACCTGCTGCACTCTGGATAACTTCTCAAGGCCTCATTGTCACCCTGGCGGCCACCCTGAGCACCCCAAGCACTTCTATCTGGACCAGGCATAGTAAAAGTATCTGGGGTCTTCCTCTTGTAGTCACTAGGGCATCCCCCCTACCAGGTCTAGTACATGGAGGCAGCACCCTCCTGGCATCATGCCTAGCGGCGCTCTCGCGCCAAATGTTGTCCTCTGTGCCCTCAGCAGTAAGGGCCTTCTCGACTACCTAAGCATATGTGGTAACTCTAGGCACTGAGGTAATCCAGACATCCCGTGCTATCATGGTGCTTAATCCCTAAACAAATCTCTCTCTCCTGGCAACATTGGTTGACACGAAATCTGATGCAAACTTGGCCAACCCATTGAACTTCAAGGCATACTCAATCATAGTCATGTTTCCCTGAACCAACCTGGTGAACTCATCTGCCTTCGCAGTCTGAACTACGTCATTATAATACTTCTCATTGAACAAATCCTGGAACTCATCCCAACTCATTACACCAATGTTCTAGGTCTGAGTTACAACCTCCCACCAGATGCGGGCATCATCACATAACATACATGTGGCACAGGCCACTCTGTCATTGCCTACCACCTTCATGAAGTCAAGATGGAGGTAATCATACTCATCTAGTGTTCGACTCTCAGTGGATTTTTCCCTCCCTCAACGGTAGGAGGGTGTTGCTTCTTGAACCTCTCATACAAAGGTTCCTACCTATTCTCAATCTCGGGTTGCACTAAAACTGGTATCATGGTAGGTGGCACAACGGTACATCATTCTCTGGCAGAACCTGCTGTCTCAACAGTCGAATCTCATCTTCCTATCTCTATAATCTCGCTTGCATAACAACAAGCACTTGCTACCACTTCTAAGGGGTAGGTGGAGGGTCCTGACCCTGGTTATGATTTCTAGCCTCGATCATAGTGCCAGCTAGTAGATTTGAACGCCTTGGAGGCATAACTCTCCAACTATATCAGCAACAAATGCCTCAGCTTGTCAGACAATGATAACAATACCCCAAAATCCTTCCCACGGTCCAAAACCGAACACATAAGCATACACACAAAAAAACAATGCTAATAAGCATTGCAATAGCTTCCACACAGAACAACAATGCTAATAAGCATGACTTTTCAAATTCACATAACACTCAAGGTCCAGACCATATCAATATATTCAATGCTTCCTATTCTAGCATGTAGATAAGGCATATATATATATATATATTCAAGCTAAGCACATATATACCACATTAGTTACCAAACCATGAATCGAGCTTATCTTTAGCAGTGAGTGTACACACTTAGCCTATCTTCAGGAACCATTAAACTTTGGGGTTACAACAATAGTTGACCTAAGTAGCAAAAACTGAACTTAACTCTAGTCCCTCAAAGTGATCCCGACCATGGCGGTCGAGCAGACTGAGTATGTACACACTACCCTCGAGCTCTCCAACTCATGGCTAGTTCAGTTTATCGTTGCCCTTACCTACACCATAAAGCACCCGTGAGCCAAGGACCAACAAGAAAACCCAAATAAATAGAAACATATTACCAATAGAATGTAAATCATAAATAGCATGTTCATAGTTATAAACAAATTCAAGCAAGCATATAACTCATATATGCATACCCTATGCCGAATGAGTGCGTACCACACTCCCATAGTGGCCTTGCCATAACGGCCTACATTACACATGATTATCGCAGATTACGGCTCCCTAGCCGATCATTCCAGATAAATACAAACATATACAACACAATAGATATAATCCAGTCAACTTTAGTACGCAGTTATAACCCCGTTCACAGGTCGGGGCCCATGCCCAAAGCACGAAGCAAGTGCCAATTTTCTTACCTCGAGTCCTGTGCAAGTAATGGTACGATCCCGAGCATGATCCCTTTCCTGAGCCTTGTGGTAGTCCTACTCACAACAAAAATGATATCCTCATTAAGAACTAAATCTGAAAATAGATTACAGGACTACTCCCTTGCTCTCGGGACTTTTGATTCCACTAATCCGGGTGATGGAACCCCCCCCCCCCCCCCCGAGCCCCCGAGCATTTTCCCCAAACTTCAAAAAAACCACATTGTGAAACTACATAAGCGCAGTGGGGCCACCCCTGGCGCTGCTATGCTCAGAGACGATAGAGGTGCCCTCAAATTATTTTCACTTAAAAAGCCATTATTTTTATTCAAGTTAAATTAAGATCCTTTCATTCCTAAACTCTATAAATAGGACCTAGTACCCAGCCATTATTCATCTTTTGCTCTAAGTTCAGAGGCTACAAGTTGCTAGGTGAGTGTGAGAGTGTACACACTTGGGTTGGGAATCATAAGCCTGATCATCATAAGCTTATCAAACACTTGGGGAAGTAAGGTTTTATAGTATTTCGGTTCGAGGTTTAGATTGGTCTTACAAGTCTTCAAGGTATTTCCACACCTTAGTTCATTGGTATTATTTTATTTTAAGTTCTCATAGTCTTCTACTCAGCCTTCTAACTTTAATCTTTATTTTGGTTAGGAAATCTAAGATTTGCACATAAGTTTTTGGTAAGTATTTTTCTCAATGGTTTAGTTCTTCCATTCCTTTCATTTCTCTTCTTCACTATACTCACTCTTTTTCAAATGGTTCTTAGGAGTGTTCCAAAGTCCCAACTCTATCCTCTTATCCCGGTAATTTTGGTAAGGAAAATAGGATAGAATCTATATGTTATATGCTTCTATATGTTATCTTATGTTTTTATGTTATGAAATATGTTATGTATGTTTGTAGGCTTGGGCATATGACCCATATGACTAACAAGCCCCAAATGGATTATGGGCATATGACCTGCTTAGCTAGTAGGACCCCACTAATCTAATGGGCATATGACTTGTTTAGTCTATGGGACCCCAAGTAATAATGGCCATTATAGTATGTGTATGATATAAGTGTTATGTTATGTTATTATGTTTCTTATGAAATTGATGTATATGATCTATGTGTTAGAATTTTCCTTGCTGGGCATTAGGCTCACTCCTTTTTGTTTATATGTGCAGGAAAATAGTTTTAGTGGCGGGAAAGGTTCTTGGAAGCTTGGAGAATGTGTATTGAGGCGGAATGGATTCAAGGAGTCGAGAGTTCGATTTCGAGGATGTAGTCTTTATTTATGGTTTATGTGTATTTTTCCGCACCTATTTATGTAATCTCTTTTCATTTCAATTAAGATATGTTTTTTTTTTTAAAACAATGGGATCCCATATCCTGCTTTGAGTTTATGTAAGTTTAAACATTGGTTTTTACAAGTTTTTTTAATAAAGTATGATCTTTTCACTTGTAAGTTCTATTAAAGATTAGGGTCTATGTATAGTTTTCGTTAATGGTCCAAAGTCTAAAGTCGTTGGGTCATTACACTGTGAGGTTGGCTTTGATAGCTATGAACTCCAATAACAACTTCAATTCTCCTTAAGGCCACAAAAATTCACAAGCTTGAAATCCAAGTCTTGGTTATTTGCTCTAAGCCTTCAAAACCTCTCAAAGAAGGAAACCAAGAGAGAGAGAGAGAGAGAGAGGATGTGGTGAACGTGTATGAGCCAAGTGCTCAACACTTAGTCCCCAGCTTTGACTATACTAATGGCCAAATGACCATTTTGCCCCTAGCTTTGACTTACCCTCAAAGCTAAGTTAAGGTCATTTTTCCTAAATCCATCTATACATCAAATTGCACCACTAGAACCTAATTAAATCTTTAATGCCAATTATTCTCACAATTAATTCCATTTACCAATAAATCCTGGTAGTTTGCCAAACTATCAAAATACTCCTAGGCTCACCCCGAGCTGGGTATTTATCCCCGTTGTGACTTTTATGCTAATATGCTCAAAAGGATTGACTTATGCCGAATACTCAAATATATCCACATAATAATGTGGTTTCAAACACATAGCATAAAAATTATAATTATACACTAAACGGGTCAAAATTAAAAAAATGCCCCTTTTAACAAAAACGGGTCTTTAAGCACATTTAATACACAAAAACATGCATAAAAAATCATATCATAATATAACCATATAATTCACATAATCACATATATATATTCAATTATTATCACATAGCTCCACAATAATTCCACTTATTCCGTCCCGGCACACTAATCAACATATTAACCCTTATTAGGAGTTTTGGGACGCTACAACTATCCCATCCTAATAGAACTTTCATCCTCGAAATTTTCCTGAACAACTCGGGATACTGATCCCACATGTCCGACTCTAGCTATTAAATTGCTTCCTCGACCTTGTTGTTCTTTCATAATACTTTAACCAACAGAATTGTCTTGTTTCGTAAGACTTTGTCATTTCTATCCAAAACATGAATTGGTTTGTCCTCGTAAGACAAATCCGTCTATAAATCTAGGTCCTCATAACTCAGCACGTGTGTAGTATCCCATACTTATCTCCGAAGCATAAATACATGAAACATGTTATGTACTTGTGACAAAGCTGGAGGCATCTCTAGTCTATAGGCTATCTGCCTGATCCTCTCCAGAATCTCAAAGGTCCTACAAACCTAGAGCTCAACTTTCCCTTCTTCCCAAATCATTTAACTCCTCTCAATGGTGAAACTCGAAGTAAAACATGGTCCCCAACTTGGAACTCCTCTCAATCCATAGCCTAAGAACTCTCATTCGCAGAACCCACTTCTTAATCCCAAACATTCTTTGTCTTCTAGCAAATTGAATGCAATACATGCACGTTTAAACTCGTATAAGCACCCACAGATGATATATCTAAAGTAAGTTCTCTCCACCGACTCTGTTTTGCATTTGCTTGTTCTTGTAAATTTTTGGGTTTCTGAATATTTGTGTTTAGGCTATTAGGTTAGATTTATGATTAGAGGTCATTTTACCTCTTTTCGGCTTTGTTTGTTCCTTGTTGGTGTCGAAACCAACTATAAGTGGCCACTTTGAGTTTGTGCCTTTTTTCCAATACCATCTCGATTTATAGGAAATTCTAGATTTCGCTCGTGCTCTTGAGCTTCCAGTGGTGTCTCTAGGGGCCAATCTAGGGCTTCGAGGTTACTCCTTGTATAGAAAAAAATCCTCCATTTTCTTGTCCCTAAGTAGTTGTCTTAGGGTATTCTTATGTTTTGGCCACTTTTCCTTGGCTCAAATGCTAACTGCTTGGTTTTGTTTCAGATGTCCGAGGAACTTCGTGAGCTACATCAGCACGGTTTCCATATTTTTAATAAAGAACCAACAACGATGGCCTGAGAAGGTGGTTGACAACGTGAGGAAGCAAGAGAACTTGTAGTGAGGGAGGATGCTCTAGTGGAAGAGAGGCCAGTATCCAGTGACCATTTTACATCAGAGGAGGACACGAATAAATCTCCAGTCCCCCACCCCACACAATGGTACGAGGCCTCAGGATTTGAGGCAGAGCGAATCTCAAGTAAGTTAAAGCATACTAATGCTTTGTCTAGCATCATCAACCATTACGAGACTAGGGCCGACCATCTTGTCTGTCTGTGTAAGGAGACAACGTAGCGTCTACGGTCTTGGGGCTTGGAGCCAGTCACACCTCCAGGCTGGAGAAACCCTACCTCTCCATCAAAACTTCATTAACTTTTTGAAGTTTGTGGAGATTTCTCTATTTCAACTATCCCTAAATAGCTACAGGGTCCTCGCAAGCCTGTATGTCCTATACCAGAGGATGAACTGGCCTAAACCTGCTTCAAAAGATATCATATATCTCTTTAGCTTCCGAGCCTACCCAAAGAAGAATGGGTTTGATCTCGAGAGGTTCTATACCCTGATGAAGTATGCCAATGCTACATACAAGGATCCTCAGCTCAACGAGAGCCATGCACGTGACTATAAGGATCACCTCTTATTCACTAATGACTTCCTACTTCGAATTAACCCAACTCTTACCCTGGAATTATCCAGAGTTGGTAAGGTCTTTATCACCATCTAAGTTTTTATTCTGTAGGGTTGGTAAATTCTTTGTTACTTAGAAAATTTTCTTTTGTTAGGTCCCTTCCATCGTACCCTCCGTGTCAAGACATTCCATGATCGCGTAGAGGCGATTAACAAACTTTCAGAAATATCGCTGGAGCTAAGTCACTTGGTGACAGAGGATTATTTAGTTGTTGTGGGGCTTCTCAAGAGAGGGAAATGCATCGGCAACTTGGATCTGACCCAATTCAGGAACTCCACCAAGTCCCGAGCAATAGTTGCAGCCCACATCAACTACATTGATGGACTAGCCCACAACCACTGTAATCAAAAGTTAATGGAAGAGTGCATGGAGAATGCTCTCGCAGTCTAAGAAACTCAGGAGGCTTGACTGAACCAGGAGCTCGAGGAGGAGCTTCAGACACACGTCGAATCTTCCTCCCAATACCAAGGTAAATACTTCATTGTAATTTATAATGCTAAGTCTGTGGGAAATGGGGTAAGTCCCGAGCACATTTGGGCTTCTCCATCGCTCCTTAGTTGTGGACTCACCTTGGATTGTTGCTAGACTCAGGAGGAGTACCAAGACTACTAGGACTTGATCAATCCTTATCTCTGCCACCCAAAAATATGGCTCACCCCCATATTTCCTTGTGCCTTTGGTTGATGTGACATCCTTCCACGCTCAGTGGTTTTGCCAGTATGAGACTAACACCACTCATGATATTGGGAGGCTCATAAGGGAGTTTGTGCACTCAATGCTTCACCCAAAGAAGTTTTCTAGTGGTGGGGATTCCCGAGAAGCCCACGTGCTCTCGACATTACTGTTACTTTATTTTAGTAATTGTTTTTCCCTTATCTTCATAAGTGCTAACACTTGCTTGAATCTTTTCATATATAATTAAATCTTCCTATCCTCGCTTGAGTACTCACACCAAGATCTTCCAAGACATTCTCTACACCTCAAGATGTGGGTGGGCACATAGAGAACAAGAATCAAATTTGTGAATCAAAAGCATTCTCAACACATGAGACTCTTGATTATAGGCTATAGAGAAAGGTTTTTCTTTTATGAGAAAAAAATGATTTCTTTTACTGATGCTTCTTCTAAAATTTTATTCTCCTATTTTCTATCATATAGAATATATAGGTATTATAATCATAATAATAATAATAATAATAATAATCAAATAAAATAAAATTGATCATCTTAATAATTATAAATTAAAAGATAATTAAAAACAAAGTGTTACATTTCATTTTAAAACCTTTTTCAAAATGTTTCATTTATTAATTAAATAAATGAAAAAACCAATAAATGATCATTATCAGTAGTGGTACATGCATAGGGCAGTCTAGGAAACCCTATGCGTGTAACACCTCCCTACAATAAGGAGATTTGATTTTTCATGCATATTTATTTTAATTAATTAATAATTAGAAATTCAAACAAGGTATCATCTTTTTAAGGAAAAGATAACAACTTAAATTTCAAAATTCAAAATTAAAAACTTGAATTTTCATTATCATCTTATTATTAATAAATAAATATAATAATCAAAACCAATTTTGACTATCCATATTTATCTTTTCTCACTTAAATGAAATAATTGATTAAAATCAATTTCTTTTATTTTTACACAATTTCAAAAATTGCATTGATGCAATAATAAATTGTGCAACTTCAATTATCACATAATTGTATATTTATGCCAAAAAATAAATATTCTCTCAAATAGCCCATTTACAGTTTGACCATTGTATCAACTCTTACCTTGAATATTGTTGATAGAGCCACCTCGGGGACCTATGGACCAATAATTCCAAGCTCCAATAAACAATAGATTATTAACCAAAAATCTTTGATTCAATAATCATATTTATTAATCTCATGATTATTCCACTACAAATATGAGATTGCATTCTTGAGAATTAAAGACATACATTTACCGAGTACTTTATTGTAACCATAAACTGTCCATTGATATAATCATTACATAAAAATTAATCATCTATTGATGATTCATAATTAAGTAGGAATAAAATTACCATTTTACCATTTTAATTATATTTTGATTCCTATTGTACCATTGACTTTACTAGTGAAGGTTAATTCATAATATGATTATGAATTTGACGAAAATAACCTTTTCAGTTCCAAAAGCCAACCCAATAGGGAACCATCATTCAATGTATAAGAAGGTAGATTCCATATCTGTAAAGTTACGTCCCCAGCCAAATACATCATTGAGTCCCCAAAACAATATATCAAATGATCAAATGACATATATAGGAGTTCATAGTAACTTCAGGATTAAGATCAGTTTGTATATGATCATCAGTTAATGTGTTTTATAATACTACGAAATGGCATTTAAACAACTATTATCAAATCACATTCGGTCCAGTTCTACATACTCCTAGTATGCAAAGTACCTCCACTAAAGTATCCTACTCACTAGTAACTCAGATCTAGGTCACATGTATTCATAATACTAGTGGACCGTACTAGCAGTAATTAATCTAAAGATTCCACAACTTTATTTTACTGCGAACTATTTAAGTCCATTATCTCAATATCGATCCTCTCATACCAATATGAGATTGAGACCACATAGATGAACTTGGGAATTTTTTTATATTTACTTAATATTATTAACAATAATATAGTACATAAGCTACATATACACAATAATTCAATCCATTTATTCATTCCATTAAAACCATTGTCAATTACATTTTCTTTAAGGGAACAATTCCCAATAGTTGGAGAGCCTCTTCGCCATGAAGCTCGGTGATGTCATTGTTCCATTGGCAGCGGAGCATCTCCAGGGGGTCAGCTCCGTGAGTGATGATAATGAGGCTTCTATACAATTTTCATTAATTACTCATATGCTACATATGAGTTGTAAAATTATAAAATACATAAAATGCTTGCATTACTGGTAGTACTAGAGAAGGTGCTAGGCATTCAAAGCATGGGGTATCAACTCCCCATTTAGTCAGACCAACTTGTATATCCCAGGACATGTGGTGCTCTCAACTTTGTATGGACCTTCCCAATTAGGGCCTTGCACTTGGATCTCAGGTTGCCAGGAAAACTCTTCGCAACACCAAGTCCCCCACCTCGAACTTTTTGTCCTTCAATTTAGAATTGAAATACTTTGCCACCTTTTGTTTGTAGGATGCTACTCGGAGTTGTGAAGTTTCTTGGAGCTCTTCAACAAGTTCCAATGATTCTTGAAGTAGAGTTGTGAAGCTTCTCAAAGCTCTTCAACAAGGTCCAATGATTCATGAAATGGATTGTGGTTGGTGGTCGGGTTACACGTCGTTCATCGGTGCGTGGAGATGAAAGCCTCAACTAAGAGCATGGATTTATACCCGTAGGCCATAGAGAATGGTGAATGGATAGAGGAGGTCCTAGCAGTGTTACAGTAACTCACTCTAGGTAGCTCCTCGGGCCAAGCGTCTTTTTCCTGTTCCAGCCATTTCTTCAAAGTGGCCTCAAGCATCATGTTGATCCCTTCCACTAGTCTGTTTTCCTGAGGATGGGCTACGAAGGAAAAACTCTTGATGACTCCATGCATTTTGCAGAAGTCAGTGAACAAATCACTGTCGAATTGTAGCTGTCAGAGATTATCTTCCTCGGGAGTCCGTAGCTGCAAACGATGTTCTTGATGAAAAAGTCCAACGCCTTCTTTGAGGTGATTATAGCGAGAGGTTCAACCTCAACCCACTTCGTGAAATAGTCAACTGCCACTTTCTAGTACTTTACTCCTCTATTTCCTATGGGCAAGGAACCTATTAAGTCAATGCCCCAGACTACAAAGGGTTAGGGACTTGTCATCTGAGTAAGCTCATTTGGACGAGTTCAGGAGATGTTAGCATATCGTTGGAATTTTTTACATTTATTGGTGTAATCCATCAAATCGTTGTTCATCGTGGGCTAGAAAAACCCTTGTCGCTGAATCTTCTTTGCGAGGCTCTGCCCCCCACGTGGTCACCGCATAAGCCTTCATGCATTTCTCAGAGGATGAATTTGGCTTCCTACTCGGACACACACCTAAGTAGCAGTAGTAAATATCCTCGCCTATATAATTTTCTGTCCATGATCACGTATCAATGAGCCTGATAAAGTAGCTTTTGAGCCACTTTCGTGTTCTGCGGTAGTTCTCCAGAGACAAGGTGCTTCGTTATTGGCTCCATCCAACCATCTAAGAGCTGGATCATTTCCACTTCCTCGGGTGCTACTATGCTTGGAGATGCCAAGTAGTCAATTGGGACCACATTTAGCATATCCACGTCATTGGTGGTAGCTAGCTTGGCTAGAGGATCAGCGTTGGAGTTTTTTTCCCGTGGAACTTGTCGGGTGGTAAATCTCTTGAAGCTGTGTAGTATTTCTTTGGTCTTGGCCAAGTAAGAAGCCTTATTGATTCCTCATGCTTCGTACTCTCTGAGGACCTTATTCACAACCAGCTGAGAATCGTTGTATATTTCAAGTCCTTCAGCTTTAAGCTCTAGGAAAACTCGCAATCCGGCTATATGGGCCTCATACTCAGCTTCATTGTTTGAGGCATCGAAACTGAATCTCAGGGCACTGTGAATTTTATGTTCCTCGGAGGACACAAAGATTATTCTTGCTCCAGCCCCGTTCTCATTGGAGAACCCTTCCACATACAACTTCCATACGGACCCAACAAGTTGGGCCTCCACAAGCCTTTCATGCATTCCAGTGCACTCTGCGATGAAGTTCGTCGACGTTTGTCCCTTTATGGTAGTTGTAACGTTCCAAATTGATAATAAGGCTTAGTGCCTTGATTAGTGTGTCAAGATGGCATAATTGGATATATATATATATGTGTGTGTGTGGAATTAATTGATTAAATGTGTGACTATGTGGCATACATGATTTATATGGTAATATGAATATATATGCATGTTTATGTGTATTAAATATGCATGGGGGCCCGTTCTTGTTAATTTGGGAATATTTGTAATTTTGACCTGTTGAGGGTATAAATGTGATTATATGTGTTAAATGATTGAGACCACATTATTATGTGGGTATATTAGCGTTATTTGGCTTGAGGCGATGCAAGGGAGCGAATGAGCGGAATAGTCACAACGGGGTCTAATACCCAGCTCGGGGTGAGCCCAGGGGTATTTTGGGAGACCTAGCGTACATTTGAGATTTACCAAGTAACGGGTAATTATTTGATGATTAATTGGGCATGTCAGGTTTAATTGGGAATCTATAGGACAACTAGCGGGAAATACGGTAAATGACGGGTTTTCCCTTAAAGGCAATAAGAGGATAGGATAAGCATAGGGGCATTTTGGTCTTTTTTTTGTTAAGAAATATACTTAAGAAAACTTCAGAAAGTGACCAGAAAACATCAAGACACTCACAGTCCTCTCTCTCTCTCTCTCTCTCTCTCTCTCTCTCTCTCTCTCTCTCTCTCTCTTGTTTTTCCCTTCTCTCCGTGGTGCTTTGGATGATTTTGAAGCTCTTGAGGAATTGGCTAGGAAATCTAAGAACTTAAAGCTAGGGTAACTTGAGGATCAATTCAGGGTCGGAATTACTATCAAGGTAAGAGTTTTGTGCTAGTTTTTGTTGAGTTTCTGTTGTAATTTAAGGGGATTTGTAGAGGTTAAACCTTAGGCTAGTTTCAGGATTTTAATAAAGCTATGGAGTAGTTTTGGGGTAGTTATGTTGATCATGTTGCACTGATGTGGATTCTAGGTACAATTATGGGTTTAGGTTTTAATTTGGATGGATTTTTGTGGAATTGGCTCGAGAAAAGCGTAAGGGATTTCTGGGATTTTGGCTTGAGCCGCAGCCTTGTTCTTCAGGCCCTGTGGCTCGTGTGCGACTGAAGGCCCTGGGGATCTTTGAAATTGCCCAGGCGCCATGACGTAGGTTGGGGCGTGCTACGACCTACGTCCCCCAGGAGGGAGAGCCTTATGGCTCTCTGACTTGTAGCGCACTGCGACCCTTAAGGCCTGGGCCATGACTCTAATTGAGAGAAATAGTCAAATCAAGCTTTTAGGCTCGAGAACTCAAACCTAACTGCTCTGGAAGGATTCTACTACCCAGTTTTATAGAATTCGAGGTCTCGGAGGCTAGTATGTTATGAAAATTTTAAGTGGTTTAGGTTTTAATGTTTATCCATTATCTCTTTGTGACTAGGGTTACTGTTAAGGCTCGAGATTGAGGATCGTGCTCAGGACCGCCTTACACCTTCAACTCGGGACTCGAGGTAAGAAAACTGCACCCGGGTTGTGATCGGGGCTTTGACCCCGTTAACAAATATAATTATATGTAATATTGTGAATATATCTGTATCTGAGAATATCTAGATAGGCATGTTTTGCAATCAATTGTGCTGCAATCAATTGCGTGTTCCTCAATCTATTTCTTTGTTATATTTGAACCGAAAGTTCGGCCTAAAGGAGCCGGGGCTGATGTTAAGTGTGCGGAACGCAGCCCAGCCTAAGAGTTTCGGGGTCATCTAAATAACAACAGGGCTTGACCTAAGGGCGCCGAGCCTTGAAGTGTCTTTTTGCACTTAACTCACTATGTTGAATGTCTTGATTGAATTATATGTTGAACTGAGCAGATTATTATTATTGCCTAGCTTATTGTGTGTGATTTGTCATTATTGAATTGAACAATTTAAGTGTACAGTTTACATATTTTTGTTCATTTGTATTTGTGAATTAATTTTTCTTATTTAGCTATGTGGTATGGGTAAGGGAAAGGGAAATTTAGACTAGCCGTGAGTTAGAGAGCTTTGGGGGTTGTGTGTGCATCAACAGCTTCTCGACCACTGTGGTTGAGGGTTTGACAAGGACTAGAGCCAAATTGTATTTTGCCACTTAGGCTGGCTTCTGTTGTAATTATTTTGAGGGTTGTAATTGCCTTGTAAACACCTTTTTGGGATCCCGTGTATGAACTCTTACTTTTTAATGAAAAAAAACTATTTTATGATCAAAATCTTTTAACCCTAATCCGTTAATTGACCTTAGTAACACGTTTACGTCCAAACGACTTGATTAAAAAGTCATGCACTATTTAAAATACACAGTGTAGTGGTCTTGGCTATCAAGGGCATTACAACTTGGTATCAGAGTGTTCTAGGTTTAAGGGTTCCTGAAGACTGGGTGGGCATGTACACTTGCCGCTAAAGACACATTCGACTCAGGGTTTGATAACCATATGTGTGATTACATGTTTGATTGTTTAAATGAAATATAAATGTCTTCTCTGCTTGTTTATTAGGACGCATGAGATATACTGATAGGGCCTGGCCCTTGACTGTTATGTGTATATGATGAGGCATGCTTATTAGCATTGTTGCTGCATATGAATAATTGTTGAAATGTCTATTTGCATTGTATTTGTATATTGTTGCTCGAGTATTGGCAATAGACCGTGGGGTGATTTCAAAAACTAGTTATCATTTTCTGACCAGTCGAGTCCTTGATTGCAGATAAACTTGGAGAGTTACGCCTCCAAGGAAATCAGTTCAACTAGTCGGGGCCGAGATTGAGGCTAGAGGTGATGACCAGGGCCAGAACCCTCCACCCCCAGTCCCTGAGAACTGCCTGCAGATGCTTGCTGACATGCAAGCTAAACTTCTGAGTCAAGAGAAAGAGATTCATCTTCTGAGACAATAGGTTCCGCCAGCGAACGCTGCATCAGAATTTCCACCTACTGTGGCACTAGTAGTACAGCAGCTTGAGATTGGGAACAGGTGGGAGCCGATGTACGAAATGTTTAGGAAGCAGCATCCTCCAATCTTCAATGGAGGACCATCATTCACCATCAGGGAAAATGCTGAGCGAATTCCTGTTACTTGTGCGGAGTGATTGGGCACCTCAAGAAAGACTGCCCGACTTTGAAGAAAAAATAACCAAGGAAGGCAGGCATCTTGACTCTAGCTCGAGTGTTCGCCTTGACTCAGGCAGAGGCTGAGGCTGAGGCTAGTCCCTCAGTGGTGACAGGTCAGCTTTCTAGCGCTGACACTTTATATACTATATTGATTCACTCTGGCGCTACGCATTCATTTGTTTCTAGCAAAGTGATTGATAGGTTGTGTAGGCCTTGTGAGTATATATTGTGGGGTTTGGGACTACACTGCCTACAAGGGAACTGGTAGTTTCTAGGAGATGAGTTAGATCACTGCCATTGATGGTGGACAGCAAGGAACTATCAGTAGATTTGATTGAGTTGGGTATTGATGACTTCGACATGATTTTGGGGATGGATTGGTTAGTCAGATATGGGGCATCTATAGACTGCAAGAAGAAGATGGTGACATTTGAGCCTGAGGGTGAAGACCCCTTCACTTTTTTTGGTACTGTGCATAGACCTCGCATTCCCATGATATCAACGTTAAGACCTAGAGACCTATTACAAGGAGGTTGTATAGGTTTTCTAGCATATGAGGTGGATACCACTAGGGTCATGCAAGTGGGACTAGGGGAGACTAGACTGGTATGTGAGTTCTTGGATGTGTTCTCTGAGGACTTAATGAGACTGTTGCCGCATTGGGAGATCGAGTTCGTCATTGAGTTAGCGCCGAATATAGAACCAGTGTCGAGGGCACCATACAAAATGGCTCCGACAGAGCTGAAGGAGTTGAAGGTACAGTTATAGGAGTTATTAGACCTGGAATTTATCAGACCTAGCTTCTCATCATGTGGTGCCGGTAAGGAAAAGGGAAAGCTAGACCAACCGTGAGTTGGAGAGCTTTGGGGGCGATGTGTACATCAGCAGCTGCTCGACCACCACGGCTGAGTGTTTGACAGGGACTAGAGCCAAATTATATTTTGCCACTTAGGCTGACTTCTTTTGTAATTATTTTGAGGGTTGTAATTGTCTTGTAAACACCTTTTTGGGATCTCGTGCATAAAATCTTACATTTTAATGAAAAACAACTATTTTATGATCAAAATCTTTTAACCCTAATCTGTTAATTGACCTTAGTAACACGTTTATGTCAAAACGACTTGACTAGAAATTCATGCACTATTTAAATACACAGTGTAATGGCCTTGGCTATCTAGGGCATTACAATAGTCCTCAAGTGGTAAGTAATATTGAAATGACTAAGTTCTACTATCTATTTAAGGAGTCTCCTGAAGGACTTTGACATTTGGATAACTTGCCTTAGAGACTGGTTGGTGAGCACTTTGATAGGATGTGCCTGGAAGTAGGACCTGAGTTACTGAGAAGATATTATCAAGCCAAACGTTAGCTTCTCCATGAGTGGATGTTTGGACTCTGCTTTGAGGAGTCTCTTACTCACATAGTATATGGGATGTTGGGAGCAGACTTCCTTGTGTACTAGGGCTGCACTGATGGAATTCTCCACGACGACCATGTAGAGGAGTAAAGTTTCTTCGTCTACAGGCTTTGACAAAATTAGAGGATTCGCCATGTGCGCCTTGAGCTGCTAGAAAGCTTGCTCACATTCCTCAATCCATTCAAATATTTGACATCCTCGGAGGGTGTTGAAGAAAGGGATGCACTTGTCGGTAACCTTTGATACAAAATGGCTGAGAGCTGTTATCCAACCCGCCAAACTTTGCATATCCTTGTGCTTCCTGGGGGACAACATCTCGATCAGGGCTGTGATCTTCTTGGGATTTGCTTCAATTCCTTGAGCGCTCACACTAAATGTGAGGAACTTCCCGAATGCTACCCCAAATGTGCACTTTTGGGGATTCGTTCTCATTCCGAACTTGCAGAGGACCGAGAATGCTTCTGCCAAATCTCCTACATGATCCAGGGCCATCTTGGACTTCACCAGCATGTTGTCCACCTACACCTCCATGTTCCAACCAAGCTGGTTCTTGAACATTTTGTTTGCTAACCTTTAGTGAGTGGCCCCTGCATTTTTCAAACCAAAGGGCATCTCTTTAGAGCAGTAGACGCCTTTCTCTATTTGAAAGATTGTATCTTCTTGGTCTGCGACATGCATGTAGATCTAGTTATACCCTGAATAGACATCCATGAATGTGAGAAGCTCATACCCGGAGGTGGCATCAAGCATCTGGTCAATCTTCGGCAAGGGGAAGCAATCCTTTGGACAAGCCTTATTGATGTCAGAGAAATCGGTGCACCTTCTCCGGGTCCTGTTAGGCTTTGAAACCAACACTACATTTGCCAACCACTTAGGGCATTGGGCTTCCCAAGTGAACCTGTTCTCGAGGGGTTTGTCAACTTCCGCCTTCAGTTCCTTTGCCCTTGCAAGTCCATTTCCCTCCTTTTTTGTTGCACCGGGGCAATGCTAGGGTCTACATTCAAGGCGTGGTAAATGGTGATGGGACTGATTCCCGTCATGTATGCATGAGACCAGGTGAAGACGTCCTGGTTCTTGGACTTCCTCCTTGAGATTCTTCCCAATATTTCTTTTCTTCTCCGGGTTGGATTTATCAAGGATAACTTCTTCAATTTCCTACATGGGCTCGATTGCCCTATCATCTCTAACCTTGGGGTCCAACTCATCAGACTCTCGCTCCTCGAGAATAGCCTGGACCTCTATCTCCTCCAGAGGAGGCTGCTCGAGAGCTGCTACCTCAATTACCATCATTGGGTGCTTAAGTGACATATTGTAGAACCAGTGGGCCCTTTTGTTGGTATTAAATAGAAAAATATCAAAATACGCAGCGGAAGGTAGGGGAGGGGATTTTCAAAATTTATTAATACCAGTCAGGATCGTACATATACAATACATATACATTAAATTAATACATACAAGGAAATAGAGATTACCTCTTGGAGCTTATCAAGATTCCTTGAGTCTTTTCGTAAAATCAACGATCTTCCTATCCAAGCGAAGCCATCCAAGTCGTTCCACTAATACACAAGGACGTGTGTGGGCACATAAGATTCATTGGTTGGTTTTTAGGCTCTCTAGATATTCTCGGCACATGAGATCTAGAGAGGTTTGAGAAGAGAGAAGGCTTATAGAAACTTCTAGAATTTTTCAGGCTTAGAGAAAATTCTATCGTTTATTTTTTAGAGCGTCTGATAACCTAAAAACAACAAATTGATAAGAATCGCTTCTTTTCAGGTTTATAAAGTTAATTATAACTATTTCAATATTCTTTTATAAATTAAGTTAAAACTGATCAATTATAACCATTTTCATTATATAATTTAAATCAAAATTAAAAATAATAATTAAATAAATTAAATAATTTGAAATTCAAAACTCAAATCCCGGGGATGATGTGGCACATGTGTGGTGCCACTCAGTGTCTAACAGAGTCAGTGGCGCGTGCCACTATATATGGTATCCTTGATTTTCGCATTTGTTTGTTTAATTAATTTTAAGACAACATATTTATTCCCAAAATAAATATCAAGTAATTCAAAATTAACATTATCTTAAAAACTATCAGTTTTAAATAATTACCTTACAATAAGATAATAATTAACTCCCCTATATATTAATCCAAACATAAGTAATGTTTATTTTAACTAATATAAAGTTTTTCAAATAAAAACTAATTAGTTAATTAATCAATTATTCATAATTATCTCTTTGCCCGAGAGAATTAATTCCTTTTCAATTTATTCATTTTCTCTATTAATCTTTCTTATGACACCCTTACCCTTGACAATGTAGGACAAAGGCGACACATAGACCATGGACCTGTAATACGAAGCTCCAATAAGCAAGATTATTAATTAAACTCTTTAATTCAATAATCTTATTTATTAATTCCATTATTACTCCACTATAAATATGGAATTGCACCTTAAGTAATTATAGAATTATATTTGCTGAGTTTTTGTAGTCCATTGATGTAATCAATAAATGTAGTTTTGTCCTCCATTTATTGGTTCGCTAATTAGAGCTGGTCAAAATTACTGTTTTTGTTAGGAGTGTGTCCTAAAAGCATGTAAAGACATTTGTTTTTCTATGAATAAATAAATACAACAGTTTATTATTATTATTGTTATATTTAGATTGTTAAATTATTGTTTGAATAATTTTGTAAATATCAGAAAAATTCCATATTCATTATTGAGGATGTGATCTTGAATTAGTACGAGAGAATTAAGATCACGTGAATGAATAAAAATAGTCAACAACAACAAATTAAAGTTATGGAATTATTTAATTGGAGTTGTAAGTACGGTTTACTTAGTATCATAATGATACAAATAATCTAGATTCGTATTATTGATGTGGAAAGAGATCTCGGTGAAGGTGCTTTATATAATATGATTATATATGACATGGACCGATATGAATTAAAGTCTTTATCCAAAAATCATTTAACAATAAAGACTTGTAATTCATATCATAACTGATGATCATTTATAGATCAACCTAAATCTTGAGTGTTCATGAACTCCTGTTCATGTTTATTAAATCTTTTGATTCATTCGTTAAGGTCTCTTCAAAGAATGAGGCTAATGACTTTTGTTTTGGAGATTTAATATCATGGATGGCTGGGAACATGTATCAACAATACAGAATCTAATATTTCCTAACGGATCGTATATTAGTTCCCTTAAGGGTTAATTCTGGAACTGAATGATTTTGAGCTCAAATCTATAATTAGATTATAGATTAATTATTCACTAGTGAATTAATGGTACTTAAGGAATAAGAAGTAAATTAGAAAGGTAAAATGGTAATTCTTCCATTCTAATTTATGAACTAATTAATTAGAGGGTTGAACTATTGTAAGATGGTTATATCAATGGACGACTTAAGAAAATATTTCTGTAAAAGTATATCTATAACATAAAGAGTGCAATTCTGAATTTATAATGGAGTAATATCATAATTAATAAATTAAATATTATAATTAAAGAGTTTAATTATTTAGTTTATTTATTGGAGCTTAATGTTATAGGTACATGGTCCCCGAAATGGCTCAAACAATCACTGACAAAGGTAAATACAAAAATGGGCGAAAAGGACTTATGTGATAAGTAAAATATTTTTCTATGTATCAAACATAATTATTGTTTAATTATGTGTAATTAATTAATTAAGAATTAATTAATTATTTGATATAACAAAAATATAATTAATTTTGAATTAATTTATTTTTTGGGATTTTTGGTATTTAAATAATAATAAAAATTGGGAAAAATCACATGCCATTACTGGCATGTGGTACACGTGTAGCATAGTGCACAGTCACTGTGCTACACGCATAAGAGACTGTGTTCAGTTTCTTGGTTCCACAATTTTAGTTATTTAAATATTAAATAAATAATGAGATATTTTAATATGATTAAAATATTATTATTTAAACAAAAATTTGATAACTGATCAGTTATTTTAAATTGTTTAAAATAACAAATATTTTATATTGGATATATTAAATATAGGATATCAATTTTACAGAAGGTAACTTTTCAGGGATAGAAAAATATCTAGAAATCTCTCTCAGAGAAATAGAATAGTGACATAAACAAAAGTCACTATTCTTCACAAAACCTAGGTCCAAACTTTATTAGATCTCATGTGTTGAGAACATCTGATAAATAGTTTTTTGCCTATTGTTTGTATAGTGAGCCCACACTCGTTCTTTGTGTACTGAGAACATTTTGGAAGATCTTGGTGTGAGATCTCAAGGATTTAGCCATACAAAAAGATAGCAGCAAGGAAGGAGCTGAGGTAATTTTTCTATTCTTGTCTTTGATTCAATATATATATATGCATGTGAAGAAGTAGATCTAGAAATATTTTGGGATTAAACTGACAATTTGATTGTTGTTCCGCTGCGTATAATCTCTGATTTGATCAATAAAAACCAACAGTTTTACTCTTCTATTTACCTCTTGTTCCTTAGGTACCATTAAATCACAAGTGAATAATTAATATATAATCAAAATATAGATTTGAGCTGAATAATTATTCATTCCCATAATCAACCCTTAAGGGAACCAATATTCGATCCGTTAGGAAAGCATGGATTCCATTATTGTAGAATCATGTTCACAGCCATTCATTATATTGAACCTCCAAAACAAAAGTGAATAGCCTTGTTACTTCAAGAAACCTTAACGAATGAATCAAAAGATCCAATAAACATAAACATAAGTTCATGATTACTCAGGATTTAGACTGATCTATAAATGATCATCTATTTTATGATATGAATTAATCTTAATACCAAACTGTAAGTTTATAAAGATAATTAATTCATATCGGTCCTGTCATATATAAACACTATTATATACAACACATTTACGAAGATGTCTATCCACTTTAGTAATTTGAATCTAGATTACTTGCATGACATATGCTTAGTAAGCCGTACTAGCAACCATTCATTAAAGATTCAGTACTTTAATACGTTGCTAATTATTTTATTCATTATATATGATCTCAATTCTCTCGTACACATACGATATCATGTTCTCATAAATGAATATGGAATTTTCTGATATTTATACAAATTATTCAAACAATAATTATAACATTCAAATATAATAAAATTGTACTTTTATTTAAATCAATAAAATATCTTTTCACATACTGTTAGGGCATAAACCCTAACACTTTCTGGTCCTCGTGAACCATGCCAATTTCTGAGTTCGTGGGGAACTTCATGCACAAATGGCGAATGGAGGTGGATGCTCCAAACTCCACCAAGGTCGGCCGACCCAAGATGGCGTTATGGGCAAAAGAGCAGTCCACCACTACAAAGGTGCAATACTCGAAGGCCTGTTGATGTACCTCACCAAGGGTCACTGGCAATGTAATCTGTCCCATAGGACTCAAGCCTTCACCCGAGTAATCGTATAGTGTTGAGGTGCATAGGGATAGATCATTTGTCGTTAACCTGATTTTCTCAAAGGTTGGCTTGAACAGGATGTTTACTGAACTCCCGTTGTCCACCAGGATCTGTGCTACCATCTTGCTGGAGATCTGACTCTCGATTACCAATGGATCGTGTTGGGGGAAGTGCACTCTCCAAGCATCATCTTTGGAGAAAGTAATTATCTAATTTGTCATCCGGGGCATCTGTGTCAGGAGCTGGACCAATGTACACACTTAATCATCATGATTGAGGACCTGCACATACTTGTTCTAATAGATCCTCGATGTGCCTCCTAGGTGGGGTCCTTTTGAAATGGTCCCTACTCGTTCATTAGCCGGAGGAGATCTTTGGGCCATGGGTTGCAAGGCAGCTAACACTTGGCCTTGAACTTGTGGGGGCACTGCATGTTGGTTTGGGGTTTGAACTCCTGTAGCAGCTTGCACTAGGCATGCTCTGGCCCTGTCATATTGATGAACATGCCCAAATTAGATGAGATTATCTATCTCATCATGAAGTTGTCTGCACTCGTTGGTATGATGACCAACATCATTGTGGAACTTGCAAAACTTTTTTGTATCTCTCATTTCCCTTTCTCGCTGAATGGGTTGTGGCCTCCGGTAGTGAACTTGCTACTCTATGGCTATGAAAATATTCTCTCGAGTATCAACCGGATCGGTGTACTTGGAGTATTGAGGAGTATAATTCTCCTCGAGAGCACCATTTCTCTTTGGATTTTTGCTCCCTTTGCCTTTACCACTGCGTTAACTCCCACTCTGGCCCTCGCTAAGTGCAACTGACTAGGCGGGAGCAGCTGTTCAAGCATTGAAATCAGGTTGATAAGCACTAATTCCAGTGGAAATTGCTCCGAACCTGACAGACATGGAACATTAGGGTTGTATTGCGAGGCACTCATCACACTCGTCTACACGAGAGTGTAAGGTGAGAATTGGGGACTAAAAGTTGCAATCGTAGGGATGATAGATGCGGGAATGGAGATTGGCCCTCCAAACGCTCCAATTTGGGCATCTTCCCAATGGATGTATTCTTGAACCCGACGAATGAAATCATCGAGCATGTGTCATCCGCGTCTTTGCAGGTCATCCCATAGTGGTGAACCTGGTCGGATACCAGCCTGTAAGGCCATCAACTGTTGACCATCATCAACCCTCTTGGTTCTCGAAGCTTCTTCCTCAATGAATTTAATATAAGTTTTGAGGGTCTAAAAAAACCCTTGCTTAATGTTACCCAAGGCATTGACTTCAAAGCCTATCTTCTGAGCTGCTATAAAATATCTTCGGAAGGAGGACAATTGGGACCAAGAATAAATGGAACACGGCCTGTGATTCTTGAACCACTCATCATTTGGTCCCTTCAGGTTAACGGGAAGGAGTGGCATCTGTCGTCCTCAGAGACGCGGTGCACAAACATTAGGTAGTTGAATTTTGACAAGTGGTCGGAAGGGTTTGTAACTCCACTGTAAGGAGTAATGTCTTGCATCTTGAAGCCTCACATAATGGGGCTCAACAATGTGTGGAGCACATGGCTCCCCGTCCTCATCCTCTGAATCGGAGTCTTGGCCCTATCTCCTGGTCATCTTCAACATAATCTTTTTCAAACTCTCCAACTCTGCACGGAGAGGATTATTGTTGACACTATGTGTCAAGTATACCCCCTGGTCGGGCATTGCTTCTTTCCTCCGAGCATTAAGATTTTCTCGAAGGTCCGGTTTGGGTATCTCCTGGGGAGGTCATTGGGACCGGAACTGTTCTTGCGAGCATTAAGATTATCTCGCAAGTTAGGTTGTGTGCCCCGGTGGCAGCCGTCCTCGGGGAATCCTACTTATGTCTCCTCACGAGATTATACATAATAATTATTTACTGAGATGTTAATTCGTTGTCCTCGATTCATGGAGACTTCTCTCCGGTTGGCTCCTCGGCTAGGGCATAAAAGGCTCTCTTTCTCCAGGCCTAGCATGGTTAGTCATAGCATGCTTGGGCGAAACGCCCTGGGGTATGCAGATATTGTGGGCCTTGCGGTTTCCTCAGACCTCGTGAACTACTTCAGGGTCATATGCCCTTCTCGAGACATCAAGGGGCTCGAAAGCCTGATGAATTCTCTTTCATTTGTGGGGAGCTTTTGCTCTTTCTCCCCTATGGTTTGGAGGTATGGGTGCTACTCCAGCTGAGTGCATAGGTGGCACGCTAGTTGATTGTTCTTGCACTACGTTAGTGGGGTGTGAGGGTGGCACCCCCGTTGGCTGCACAGGTGGAACGTCAGCTGGGTGTGCATGTGGCACACTAGCTGGCTGCCCAGGTGGTATTTCTCCTTGAGGGTCCACTTGCAGCCCTCAAGCCGCCAAAGTGGCCCTCATGGCATTTAGCACCTTGTGTAAGGCGACGATGTTACCCTTTGGAGCCTCCATCTCCCATTATTGGGAGGAAATTTGGCCTTTCAATGCCATCACTTATGGTGGCTCTTCTATTTGGTACGACTGTGAGTACTCATTGTCGTATTCATATTCATCCTCACCGTCGTAACCATTGTTATCAGCCACCTCTGGAATAGTTGATGGAAGTGGTCGGCTTGGTTTTCCTCCCACAACGGCAGTGGGGGGAGCATATTCAAGGAGATTTCTTCTAGTGTTCACCATTGCTGCAACTCAATCTTTCTTTAAGCTATCAATGAAAGCACCAATGTGTTGACTAGTTTTTTTGGCTAACAACTAATAAACTTAAATCTTAAAGAATTAGAGATTGAGACACCAATTTTTACGTGGTTCAGGTTGTGAATCAACCCTAGTCCACGAGTCACTTGTATTTAGGATGCTAAGAGCTTACAAATGTCAAGTTTTTAGGCACCGATTAGGCATGCTCTGAAAGTAAGAAATGGAATTTGGGATCCTTTACAAAGTGTGCCCTATCCCTATTTATAAATGACTAGGGAATCTAATTCCCTAATTATGGCTAATTACAATCATTCTTTCCTAATGGGGTTTAAATACACAATAAATTGTAATTCTTCCAATATATGAGCTTGTGGCCCCATGCGTATCTCAGTGGACCCAATACGAGGAATTCCAGTCCACTACTTTATTGGGCAACACACTCCTAACAATGTTAGGATGGTAGCAACACGTTTTTCCATGTCAGGCGGCGTCGTAAAACATCCTGCTTGTGGCTTGTACGAGATTGACACCACGATCTGTGTAACAATAATTGTCAGATGGCTGCTTGTGGTTCAGGGTCACTGTGCTTGACACCTAAAAACCCTTCTCCGTGTCCTAAGGAGGCTTCTCGCAGACCTGGAGGAAATGAATGGAGGAGATAGCCTTGTAATAAGACTTAGAGAATTACCTTGGAATATGGTCATTGGGAAGTAGCGTTTCCACGAGGACATACTCCTTCGTTGGTGGTGAACTATAATTTAAGGTTGGGATACCTCCCTTGGAGCCTAAAGCAAGCTCCGGGAGACTTAATCAACTTCTGTGGAATCCTATTTCATATTAATGTGTGCCACATGTAACTTGGTGAAAACACGGACAATATGTGTGTCTAACATTATTCTTATCTTTAATATAAAATAAAGGTGGATTATATAGTGTATTTACTTTTATCATCAAACTTTTTTTTTTTTTTTAAAAAAACTTACATTTAATTTAAGATTTATAAGTAGTACTACACCTCTCCTCACAAAGAGGAGGTCTCAAGTTTGAATTCCCCTACCTCAATGTCAATAAAAAGAAATTAAAATTTATCCTACGTTGGTTCCCTTTAATTTATTAATACAAGCTTGAACTCTTAATATTAAACCCAAACGAGACTATTTATATTATTAAAAAAAAAAGTAAATAATTATACCTTCACTTTAGTCAATAAATTTTATAATAAGAACAAAATACACTCAATTTTAATTAATTATTCAATTAAGAACATTAAAAAAATCATATTAAGCCAATAATTAGTTTCAAAAATTAATAATTAATTAATCTTAATTATCATATAATAACATATTTGCTCGAAAAATAATTTTCTTTCAAATATGACCTTTCACAATTTAACCTTGTTTCAACTCTTACCTTGAACAATCTTGATAAAGTTAGTTAGGGGACCTATAGACCTATAATTCTAAGCTCTAATAAATTTAGATTAATAATTAAAGTTTTTTCATATAATAACCTTATTTATTAATCTCAATATTATTGCACTAATAATACGATAATGAACTCTTGCAATTATAGACAACTCATTTACTGAGTACTTTGTAATAAAGCATCCATTGATATAATCATTACATACAATTTAATCCTCTATTAATAGTTCATAATTAAAGCAATGATAAGTTGACCATTCGACCTCTTTAATTATCTCATAAAATCCTTAAGTTCCATTGACCTTACTAGTGAATAGTTAATCCATAAATGATTTATGGATTTGAGCTCAATAGCCATTAACCCTTAGGGAACCATTATTCAATTCCAAATAAGAACTTTATTGAGGGTTGAACTCAAATGATATAAATAGGAGTTCATAGTATCTTCATGATTTAGATCAAATTGTACATGACCATCTATTGATATGTTCAATTAATACTTTATGATGAAACGATATTTAATTAAGTATTAATAACATATCGGGTACAATTCTATATAATCTCATTATATAAAGCACCTCCACTAAGATGTGTTACCACATCAGTAATCTGGATCTAGATTACATGTATTCGTAATACTAGTGAACCACACTAACAGTATTTAATTTAAAGACTCCATATAACTTTGTTTTATTGTGAACTATTTAAACTCATTTCCTTTAATCTTAATCATCTCGTACCAATACAAGATTGAGGTCACATTGATGAATTTGAGAATTTTTTATATTTAAATAATATTATTCAAACAATAATATAAAACATTCAACATATGCAAAAATTCATTTCATTTATTTATTTCTTAAAAATATTGTCCATTACATATGCTTTAAGGGCATCATTGTAACGTTTCAATTTCCCTCATAAGACATAGTTCCTTGCCAGGACGTCAATAACTGTTAATTATATTATAATATGATGATATGCATGATTATATGAATTATGCGAGTTATATTGTAATATGATTGTATTTTGCATGTTCAAGTATATTAAGCATGCTTGTGGGCTTGTTTCTTATTACAAGGGCATTTCTGTAATTTTGGTCCGTTGAGGGCATATTTGAATATATATATATATATATATGTGTGTGTCTGATATGTTGAGAGCACATTATTATGTGGATATATTTGGGTTATTCGGCATAAGACAATCCTAGGGAGCAAGTTAGCAGTTTAGTCATAACGGTGTCAAATACCCGGCTCAGAGTAAGCCTATGGGTATTTTGGTAATTTAGTACATTACCAGGGTTTATCAGGTATGGGAAATTATTTAGTGACTATTTGAGGATATTGGATATAACGGGAATTTATGAGGCATTAATTATGATTAACGGAGGAAAGTGGCAAATGATAGATTTGCCCTTGTAAGCATTAGAGAATAGATAATGGGCTAAGGGGTAATTTGGTCATTTCTAGCCTAAGGAGGGGATACACTAAGTTAATCCAGAAGCTAGTGGAATTCTTAGAACACTCTCAACACCTCATTCTGTCTCTTTCGTTACTCTCTTTCCCTTATATCCATTGGGTGAAGTTTTGAATTTTGAAGGGAGTTAGCTTGAAAATTTGAGGCTTGAAGCTGGGGATTTGATTTGGAGCAACTTAAAGCTTGAATTAAACAACTGAGATAAGAAGTTCAGTCTATTTTCTTGGTAAATTCCTGCTATGGTTTAAGGTTTAGAAAAATTCTAAGCAATGGTTGGGTTTTGGTTTGGGTTAAAGATTAGGCTTGGTTTTTGAGGTGTTTGTACTGCTTATGATGTGTTGTTTAGAGTTTTAGACCCATTTGGAACCTTGGTGCAAGTTTGGGGTAAGATTTTGGGAGTTTTGGCTCGGGGAAAATGGTGGAAAAACCCAGTTTTTCTGGGTTCGCGTAAGGGCGTTGTGGCGCTGTTCTTCTGAGCTACGGTGCTGGGATGTTCCAAGGCAGGGGACTCTGGCTGGGTGCCACGGCGCCTATAAGGCTATGCCACAACGCTAGGCCATTTTCAGGGGACTTAATTTTGTATTTTTAGGGCATAGGCTCAGGGGCTCGGAGGACGATTTCACCACCCTGTGTGGGGGAATTGGAGGTCCCAAGAGCACGGGATTGATCCCGGGGTTAAATTATGGAATCGAATGGTAATGAGAACGTTATTTGTGGGTTGTGACTAGGTTACCACTAGGGCTCGGGAGAGGACTGTTCTCGAGGGTCGTGGTTGCTTTCTAATTTTCTTGCGCTTGGACCAAAGGTAAGTAAATTGCACCCAATACATGATGTATGTGATTAGGGCTTGAGAAGATTGTGAGATATAGTTATGGTTAGGGCTTGGGCCCCTGTAAATGTGCATGATTATGATTATGCCTGTGATTGTGTGATTAATCATGTTGAATGCTCTGTATCTGGATATTTTCTATATAATGTATGCATGCTTGTATTATCTGATTGAGAAAGGCTTGAAGTGTGAGTCAAGGATGGCAATAGCGATGAGCGTTGGTCAAAAGCATTGACTTATAAGTTAAGGGCTGCAATAGCGCGCTGAGCACTGGTCGTTGTGGTTAGGCCTAATCATAAGCACATTATACGCTTGTTCGACGCAATGGTCATGGAAAATTAAGCGCCAGGTAGGCTGGGCCAGCTCCAAGGCTGGTTATACAGAGGATAGGGAAATGGGCCCCAGGGTGACTTATTAGTCCCATATCCTAGGGTTGGGCCACGGTATGATTCATTAATCATTTGTTTAGGGCGATGGGCCCCAATGTGATGCTATAACCACTTATTTGAATAGAATGCATGCATGAGTAGGGTTATTACTGCTAGGGATGCTTATTATGATTCTGTAAAATGTTATTAACTGCTTATGAGCTTGTTTAAGTTTTCTTGTTGAGCCTGGCTCACGGGTGCTATGTGGTGCATGTAAGGAAAAAGGGAAGCTGGACCAGCCATGAGTTGGAGAGCTTCGGTGGCGATGTGTACATATGTGGCTACTCGAACACCACAGCCGGGGTTTCTCAGAGGAATTAGGGTCTAACCCAATTTTGTTGCTTAGGTCGGCTGTGTGTAACTTTTGAGTTTTAATTATCCTTTTGGAACTGTAAACGACTTTGTAAATGTTTATTTCGGGATCCCATGTGCGAACTTAACATTTTAATAAAATGATTGTTCCTTTCATCCAAATTTTTTAACCCTATGTTGTTAATTATGGTTAGTTGCACGTTTATGGCCAAATGACGCAATTAGAGAGCCTATCACTATTTAAAATACACAGTGTAATGATCTTGGCTAACTAAGGTGTTACAACTTGGTATCAGAGCATACCAAGGTTAAGGGTTCCTGAAGACAGGCTGGGCATGTACAGTCGCCACTAAAGACAAGCTCAACTCAGGGTTTGGTAACTATTTATGTGGTTATGTGTTTAACTGATAAAATAGGATATAAATTCCTTATCTGCCTACCTTACTAGGGAACATGAGATATTCTGATAGAGCTTGGCCCTTAACTATTGATGTGAATGTTTGTTTGTTCAGTCTCGGACTGTAGGCAGCAAGAGGTATAGTTATTACTACCTAACAGGCCGAATGGTATTACTGCAGCAAGGTACAAGCTTGGAAGTATGCTTCAAAGACAAAAAAATTCATTAGCTAGTCAGGAAGAACAGGGCCAGAGTAATAGACAGGGCCAAACATCTCAGCTAGCTCTAGAGAACTGGAAGCAAATGCTTGCTAATATGCAAGCCAGGTTGCAGGGGCAAGAAGAAAAGATCCGCCTCCTAACAGTAACAGGTACTTGCAGGGAACATTCACTCAGAGGTACCACCTGTGTTGGTGCTGACAATAGATCAACCGCTAGAGGCTGGGAACAGATGGGAACCTCTTTATGAAAGGTTCAGGAAGTAACACCCTCCAGTCTTTAAGGGCAGTGCAGATCCGACTAAGGCCGAGCAGTGGATGAGTATGGTTACCACCATCCTGGATTTTATGAGGGTGGTTGGTAATGAGAGTGTGGCCTGTGCCACATACATGTTTCAAGAGGATGCCTGAATTTGGTGGGAAGTACTATCCCAAACCAGGAACGTGAATTCCTTGGATTGGGAAGAGTTTAGAACTATGTTCAATGAAAAGTATTACAACAATGCAATTAGGGTTGCAAAAATCTGAAGAATCCAGTAAACTGCTTCAAGGGAATATGTCAGTGTCAGAGTATGTACTGAGATTTGACAGGTTAGCCAAGTTTGCTGCAAACTTGGTACCCACTTATGGGACTAGGAGGGAAAGATTCCTTCAGGGACTACAACCTATGATAGCCCATAATATATGTATTACCACTGTGCTTGGGGTGACAACATATGCACAGGTGGGAGAGAAGACCCTTACTGCAGAGAGTGCAGAGAACAAAATCTGGCATGAGAACGCAGCCATGAGAGACACTAGGAGGATGGGACCTCCATTCATGGGTTCAGATAGGGGCGGAGGCCCCAGTGATCAAAAAAGGAAGGCTCCAAATGACTTTTTCAGCTCCAGACCCTAACAAGAGACCACATGGTATTCAGATAGGCAGCTAGGGGGGCAATGGGGGCTGGAGGACCTATCAAGAGTGTGCCAGATGTAGGAGGCACCATGTGGGAGAGTGTCGGGTGAAGGCCTGCTTCTTATGTGGGATAGTGGGACACTTAAAGAAGGATTGGCAGAGAGTAAGAAAGGAAGAACCAAGGAAGGCGGACAACTCGACCCCAGCTCGAGTGTTTGCACTGACACTTGTCGAGGCTGAGGCTAGTCCTTCAGTAGTCACAGGTCAGCTTGCTAGTGCTTAGAACCTCTTATACTGTTTTGATTGATTCTCGTGCTACACACTCTTTTATTTCTACTAGGATTATTGATAGACTGTGTAGACCATGTGATCATTATGGTGTGGGGTTCATGAACTTATTGCCCAATGGGGAGTTAGTAGTTTCCATGAGATGGGTTAGATCACTGCCAGTGACAGTAGATGGTAGAGAATCGTCAGTTGACTTGATAGAGTTGGATATGACCGACTTTGATATGATTCTGGGTATAGACTGGTTAGTGAAGTATGGGGCAACCATAGATTGCAAGAAGAAGATGGCAACCTTTGAATTTGAGGGTGAGGATCCCTTTGTATTTGTTGGCATTGTGCATGGACCTCGTATACCTATGAAATCAGTACTGAGGGCTAGAGACCTACTACGTGGTGGTTGCATAGGATTCCTACCCAATGTGGTAGACATCACTCAGGTCGTGCTAGTGGGACCAGAAGAGACTAGATTAGTTTGTGAGTTCCTGGATGTGTTTCCAAAGGATTTACCAGGGTTGCCACCACATAGAGAGATAAAGTTCGTTATTGAACTGGCACCAGGGACAGAGCCAGTGTCTAGGGCACCGTACAAAATGGCCCCATCAGAGTTGAAATAACTAAAGGTACAGTTGCAGAAGTTGTTAGACTTGGGTTTTATTAGACCTAGTTTGTCACCATGGGGTGCACCGGTTTTGTTTTTGAAGAAGAAGGACGGTTCTCTGAGGATGTGCATTGATTATAGATAACTGGACAAGTTGACCATTAAGAACAAGTATCCTCTGCCAAGGATAGATGACATGTTTGATCAATTGCAGGTGAGACGGTATTCTCAAATATAGATCTTCGATCTGGTTATCACCAACTGAGGATCAAGGAGGGAGATATACCGAAGGCTGCTTTTCATACCAAATACGGGCATTATGATTTTCTAGTCATGTCATTTGGTTTGACTAATGCCCCAGGCACTTTTATGGATCTGATAAACAGGGTGTTCAAAGATTATCTGATCGGTTTGTGATAGTCTTCATCTTTGATATTCTGGTATATTCTCAGTCAGAGGCAGAACATGAGCATCATCTCATATTGGTTCTACAAAGGCTGAGGGAACATAGACTGTATGCGAAGTTCAAGAAATGTGAGTTCTGGTTACCTCAGGTAACTTTCCTTGGTCACATTGTCAATAGAGATGGGATCAAGGTGGACCCAGCTAATATTGAGGCAGTAAGAGATTGGCCAAGGCCAAGGAATGCCTTAGAGATTAGAAATTTCCTTGGATTGGCAGGTTATTAAAGACATTTTGGGGAAGGGCTCTCGAGGATTGCTACCCTATTCACGAAACTAACACGCAAGAATCAAAAGTTTGCGTGATCAGATAGGTGTGAGAGTAGCTTCTTGGAGTTGAAGTGGCGGTTGATTACGACTCCAATACTAAGTCTTCCAATAGATCAGGAGAAGTTTGTAGTATACTATGATGCCTCATGACAGGGTTTGGGTTATGTTCTTCTGCAGACGAGGAAGGTGATTTCCTATGCATCACGACAGTTGAAGGAATATGAGCAGAGGTACCCTACTCATGATCTGGAGTTAGCAGCAGCGGTCTTTGCATTAAAGGTATGGAGGCATTACCTTTATGGAGAGAAGTGTGAGATATACTTTGACCACAAGAGCTTGAAGTATTTCTTCACACAGAAAGACCTGAACATGAGACAAAGGCATTGGCCGGAGTCGGTAAAGGATTATGACTGTGAAATCCTGTATCACCCAGGGAAGGCCAACATGGTGGCAGATGCCTCAAGTCGGAAGGGTCCAGAGCAGATATACAGTGTCAGACATATATCCAAGGAGTTGGCAGAGGATATGACCAGAGCTGGAATAGAGTTGCTGGTGGGCCAGTTGGCCAACATCATGCTATAGTCTACATTGTTAGAAAAGGTAAAGGAAAGTCAGTTGAGTGATCCACAACTGACGAGGATCAAAGGGGACATCCTAGCTGGAGTGGCTAAGGACTATGTAGTGTCAAATATGGGTTTGTTGAGGTACAAGGGTCGGATATATGTTCCGATGGACACTGTTATCAAACAAGATATTTTGGACGAATCTCATACCACCCCTTACTCTTTGCATCCAGGCACCATGAAGATGTATCAGGATTTGAGATTGCTATATTGGTGGCCTGGGATGAAGAATGATGTGACAGAATATGTGGCTAAGTGCTTGACATGTCAACAAGTCAATGCTGAGCACTAGAGACCAGCAGGGATACTACAGCCTCTGGATATCCTAGAGTGAAAATGGGAGGAAATCACAATGGATTTTATGGTTGGATTACCCAAGACCGTGGGTCAACATGATTCAGTGTGGGTTATCGTTGATTGATACAACAAATCAGCCCACTTCTTACCAGTACACAGACCTCTATGTGAAAGAGATAGTGCGCCTTCATGGGGCTTCGAGGTCGATTGTGTCAGATCGGGACCCGACTTTTACTTCCAAGTTTTGGGGAAGTTTGCAGAAGGCTATGGGTACATAGTTGAAATTCAGTACATCTTATCATCCTCAGACAGATGGACAATCTAAGAGGACGATACATATATTAGAGGACATGTTGCAAGCATGTGTACTGGACTTTGAAGCGTCCTGGAGTAAGTATTTTCCTTTGATAGAGTTTTCCTTCAATAACAACTATTAGTTGACCATTGGGGTGGCTCATTATGAGATGTTGTATGGTAGGAAATTCAGATCGCCCATACATTGGAATGGGACAGAAGAAAGGAAATACTTAGGTCCTGAGGTAGTTCAGAGGACCGATGAGGCTATTGAGAAGATCAGAGCTTGGATGCACGCTTCTCAAAGTAGACATAAAAGTTATGCTGACTGAAAGCGCAGGAACGTGGAGTTCCAAGTGGGAGACTATGTCTTCCTTAAAGTCTCACCATGGAAAAGGGTGAGGAGGTATGGGAAGAAGGGTAAGTTGAGCCCTAGATTTGTCAGACTCTTTGAGATCCTGGAGAGGATTGGTTAGGTGGCCTATAGACTGGCCTTACCTTCGGCACTGTCAGTCGTACACAATGTTTTCCATATTTTGACACTTCAGAAGTATGTGTCAAACGTGACCCATGTGTTGAGTTACAAAGATCAAGAGCTGCATGCATATCACTCTTATGAGGAACAACCAGTCCAGAAACTAGACATGAAGGAAAAGGTCTTGAGGAACAAAACCATACCTTTGGTTAAGGTATTATGGAGGAACAACAAGGTCGAGGAGTTAACCTGGGAGGTAGAGTCCAGGAAAAATTTCGAGGAAGAAATTCGTGTAAGGAGGGGATAGTTGTAACGCCCTAATTTCCCTAATAAGGTTTAGTGCCTTTTTTAGGGGGCTAGGAGGGCAATAACTAATTGATTATATTATTATGTGATGATATGCATGATTATATGAATTGTGTGAGTTATATTATAATATGATTGTATTTGCATGTTTAGGTATATTAAGCGTGTTTGTGGGCCCATTTCTTATTAGAAGGGCATTTATGTAATTTTGGCTCGTTGATGGAATATTTGAATATATATATATATGCGTTATATGTTGAGACCACATTATTATGTGGATATATTTGGGTTATTCGGCACGAGACGATCCTAGGGAGCAAGTTAGCGGTTTAGTCATAACGGGGTCAAATACCTGGCTCGGGATGAGCCTAGGGGTATTTTGGTAATTTAGTACATTACCGGGGTTTATCGGGTAATGAGAAATTATTTAGTGACTATTTGAGGATATTGAAGATAACAAGAATTTAGGAGGCGTTAATTATGATTAACGGGGAAAAGTGGCAAATGATGGATTTGCCCTTGTGAGCATTAGAGAATAGCTAATGGGCTAAGGGGTAATTTGGTCATTTCTAGCCTAAGGAGGGGATACATTCAGTTAATCCAGAAGCTAGTGGAATGCTTAGAACACTCTCAGCACCTCATTCTCTCTCTCTCTCTCTCTCTCTCTCTCTCGTTACTCTCTCCCTCACATCCCTTGGGTGAAGTTTTGAATTTTGAAGGGAGTTAGCTTGGAAATTTGAGTCTTGAAGCTGGGGATTTGGTTAGGAGCAACTAAAATCTTGAATTAAACAACTGAGGTAAGAATTTCACTCTGTTTTCTTGGTAAATTCCTGCTATGGTTTAATTTTTAGCAAAATTGTAAGCTATGGTTGGGTTTTGTTTTGGGTTAGAGATTGGGCTTGGTTTTTGAAGTGTTTGTACTACTTATGATGTGTTGTTTAGAGTTTTAGACTCATTTGGGACCTTGGAGCAAGTTTGGGGTAAGATTTCAGGAGTTTTGGCACGGGAAAAATGGTCGGGAAACCCATTTTTTCTGGGTTCACATAAGGGTGTCGCAGCTCTGTTCTTCCAAGCCGTGGCGCTGAGATGTCGCGGCGCTAGGCGGTTTTCATGGGCCTTAATTTTGTATTTTTATGGCATAGGATCAGGGGCTCGGGGGATGATTTCACCACCCTGTGTGGGGGAATTGGAGGGCCCGAGAGCACGAGAATGGTTGTAATGGCCTACTTCCTTAGAGCTACTACTAAGTGAGTTTAAAAACATGTCATTAACTCGCTAATCGAGGTTTTAGGTTAAAAATGTGATTAAACAGTGATAAAACCCATTCCAAAGTAATTAAATATAAAACATTTGGTTATTCATTAAAATCTCATAAATTTTTACAGTTGGGATCCCGAAATTCTATTTAGAAAATATATTACACATCAAAATGTACAAGTGGTCGACTTAGGTGACAAAACAACTAAAACAGTATATTTCATTTTCCCAAACTAACCCTAGCCGTGGTGACCAGGCAAGCCGAACATGTACCCATCGCTCCACGCTCTCCGTACTCATGGTTGGTCAACCTTTCCCTTGCCCTTACCTGCACCATAGAGCACCCATGAGCCGAAGCCCAACAAGAAAACTCAACACAAAACAAATAACATATACATATCTATCAACAACATATAACAAAACAGCCCACAAGCTAAACACATAGCGGCCATGCCGTCCTAGGCACTTTACCAGGCCCTGGCTTCACAGTCTTCACCGAGAGGATGTCTCCAGCATCCTAGGAGGGTCTCTCCCTAACAGCTTGCACTCCGCGTGCTCAACACCATTTCCAACCCCTTGTCGTACTCGGCTTTGCACTCAGCGTGCTAGCACTGCTCCCAACCCTTACCGTACTCAGCTTTGCACTCCACGTGCTCGATGCCGTTTCCGGCCCCTTGCCGTACTCGGCTTCCTGCTGTTCTCTACCTTCGTCGCTCCTAGCCTTCGCTGTTCATTCACAAATATGCAATACATAGCATAATATTAACAAACATTTAAACATATACTAAACATAATAAATAGGGCAACGCCCTACAATTCAACCACATAGGGCCATGCCCTGCAATACAAATAATGGGGCCACGCCCTGCTCTACGGGTACAACAGTTTTCTTACCTGTGTCCTAAGCATCTTGAGCACTGAAATCCCGAGCACAGTCCTCTAACCCGAGCCACGCTGAAAACCTAGTCACAACGAATTCGTAATATCCATCCATCAAGTTCTAATCCATTTAATAACTTCGGAATATAATTCTAGCCTTCGGCACCTTGGATTCTACCAATCCGGGTGGTAAAATCATTCCCGAGCCTTAACAATTGGGTTTTTGAGCTAAAAACCTTCAAACAGTCAATACTTTTAATTTGAGCCACGACCCAGCCCCTCAAGGGTCGTGGCGCACTCAAGTCAGAGGCAAAATGTCTCTTTGTTGAGGGACATGGGCCGCGACGCTCCCATCCTTGGGTCGCGGCGCGCCTGGCAAATAGAGGCTTTCAACCTCTTCGTGATACACGGGTCGCGACGCCTGAAGAACAGGGCCGCGACTCGAGCCTCCAAAACCAGAAAATCACCATATTTCTCTGCATTTTCCTCAAGCCAATTATTCTAAAATCAACCCATCTCAATATCTAAACCCAGAATTAAGCCTAGAATTTCCTTCCACACAATCTAGGTTCCATAACAAGTCCATATATAATCTCATAAACTCAGCCAATATCAAAAATTAAACTTAAAAATCCAATTCACATGCAAACCTATAATTCTAACAAAACTCAACAGAAACTCAAATAATTCAGTGCTAGGTTCCTTACCTCAAGGTAGATTTTGAGCTTAGACTAATTCTCCAGCACCCTAAGCTTATCTCTCCCAAGTTCCAAGCTTCTGTTTCTGAGTTTCTCCTCCAAAATTTCAAAAATCAGCTGAGTCTTCTAGAAGAAGAGAGAGAACCGAGAGAGATATTGAGAGAGAGTGTGTGTATGTGTGTGTGTTTCTATCTTTCTTTCCAATTCTAGAAGTGTCCTTGTTTTCAGATCAATTAAGCCTACCCTGAGCTATGTAATACCCCTGTCAAAAGACCAAACTTCTCCTTAAGCTTCACTTAAATCCTTAAGTGACCCAAAGGCAATTCCATCATTTGCCAAGTCCCGCTAATTCCTCAAGTGTTCCTATAAATCCTTGTTTAATCCCAACATGTCCAAATCATTACTAATTAATACCCATTACTCAATAAATTCCGAACACATATAACATTCCCAAAATACCCCTAGACTCCTCCTGAGTCGGGTATTTGACCCCGTTGTGACTTTCAAGTTAATCTGCTCCCTAGGACTGTCTCAAATCGTGCATCACAAATATATCACCACTCACTCGTGGTATCAGTCACAATATACACAAATATTGCATTTATGCCCTCAATGGGCCAAAATTACAAATATGCCCCTTAGCCAAATGGGGCCCACATGCATATTTAATTCACCTATCACATGCATTTCTAATCACATAATCATCAAATTCACATATTAACGTAATTAAATCAAGTATTGCTCTCTAGGTACGCTAATCAAGGCCCTAAGCCTTATTAGCAAATTCGGGACGCTACAATTATCCCCTCCTTACAGAAATTTCGTCCTCGAAATTACCTGAATAACTCGGGATACCGATCCCGCATATCTATCTCAAGTTCCCACGTTGCCTCTTCTACCTTGTTGTTCCCCCACAGCACTCTTACTAAAGCGATGGTCTTGTTCTGCAAGACTTTATCCTTTCGGTCAAGAATCTGAACTGACTTCTCCTCATACGATAAATCCCAATCCAACTCCAAGTTCTCATAACTCAGTACATGCGTAGAATCTGATACATACTTCTGGAGCATGGATATGTGAAACACATTGTGAACCCCTGATAGAGCTGGAGGCATCGCCAATATGTAAGTTACCTTTCCAACCCGTTCCAGAATCTCAAAGGGGCCAACAAATCTAGGGCTCAACTTGCCCCGTACACCAAACCGTTTCACTCCTCTCAAGGGAGAAACTCATGGTCACTGACTTAAAACTCTATGCTCCTGCGTCTCAAGTCTGAGTAACTCTTCTGGCGACTCTGGGAGGCAAGAATTCGAGCTATAATCTTTTCAATAGCCTCATTGGTCCTATGAACAACCTCAGGACCCAAGTATCTCCTCTCACTCGTCTCATCCCAATGGATAGGTGAACTACACTTCCTCCCATATAACATCTCATACGGAGCCACTCCGACAGTCGCCTGATTACTGTTGTTGTACGAAAACTCAATCAAAGGAAGATACTTACTCCAAGATCCCCCAAAATCTAGCACACAGGCTCATAACATATGCTCCAGTATCTGAATCGTCCCCTCAGACTGTCCATCCATCTGAGGATGATAAGCAGTACTAAATCGTAACCGTGTGCCCATAGCCCTCTGCAGGCTCTCCCAAAACTTGGAGGTGAAGGTGGGGTCCCTGTTGGATACTATCGACCTCGGAGCCCTATGATGTCGTACCATTTCCTTCACATACAACTCAGCATACTGCTCCACAGTATAAGTTGTCCTCACAGGCAAAAAGTTGGCAGATTTGGTATACTATCCACAATCACCCACACGGAATCATGTTGTCCCACGGTCTTCGGAAATCCAACCATGAAGTCCATGGTGATATCCTCCCATTTCCACTCTGGAATTCCTAGAGACTGCAACAACCCTGCTGGCCTTTGATGTTCAGCCTTTACCTGCTGACAAGTCAAACACTTGGCCACATAATCTACGACATCCCTCTTCATCCCCGGCCACCAATACAGAGTTCTCAAATCTTGGTACATTTTCATCGTACCTAGATGTAAAGAATAGGGAGTGGTATGATACTTATCCAGAATCTTTCGCCGGATACCAGAATTCATCGGAACGCAAATTCGGCCCTTGTACTTCAGTAGTCCCATCCCCGAAATAGAGAAGTCCTTAGTTGCTCCGGCTAAGACACTCTCTTTGTGCTCTCCCAATTGGGGATCCTCCCCCTGCATTTCCTTGATCCTCTCAAGGAGCATAGACTGAAGAGTGATGTTGGCTAACTGACCAACCACCTGTTGGGGTTTTATGCCCTAATTAAAACCAAATTTCTTTGTAATCTCATTTATTATCAATAAAAGAATAGAAATCATTTTTTGACTTGGTCAATCACTTTGCTCACATGTGTTTCTTTTCATGATTATTTTTTTAATATAAACTTCTATTAAATCCTGAGCATATAGCTAATCATATTTATAGTGACGTAATCACAGTGGAATATAAATATGATTATATGTTCAAAATAAGTTAGGCCTAAGATTAGTTAGTGCACATGATTTACACTGACTTGCCAATCTACGATATGATCTACTTACACATTGTAGTGTTATTTTATTTCCAGAACATTAGCAAAGTAGATAAATTCGGATGTATTTGTTATATCGGACTGGACCGATATTGACAGTTGATAAGATAAGTAAACATACCGTTATTATCTATTCTAGTCATATCATATAGTTGACCATAGGTCAATTCAATCTCAATTCTGAGTGGTTAGTATTCTAACTGATTGTATTATTTGAGTTCTTTGACTTGTTCGTTACCAGCTTACCCTACGGACTAGCCCATACTTACATCTTGGGAACTCGGTAGTATAATTGAGTGGGAGTGTTAATCATAGATATGGACATCTATAGTTTCTGATGAAGAAGTGAAACGATGGTTTCCTTTTAGTTTGGTTCAAGGTGTTAAATGATAGAGATCTCATTTCAGTAATCAAATTAGTTTACTGAAATATCATTTACAAGGAACTAAGTGTTTTAAGGATAAAATACAATGAGGGTAAAACAGTATTTTAGTCATATCTCATTGTAGACTGTCTATAGAGGATTGAGTGACAAATATAATTGTAACAATGGATAATTAATAGCGTATCTATATTTGTTATAGAGTGTTCTATGAATTCAAGAGTGCAATTCCGAGTCTATAGTGGAGTCATGAGGAATTAATAAGTTAATAAATTTATTTGTTAGATTTATGATAACTTATTGGAGCTTGATTTCATAGGCCCATGGTCCCCATTGTACCTTGGATAAAATCAACTAGACAGTCTCAATTAATTGATTTGATTATCAATTAGAATTATCAAAGTTGACCAGGTCAATTTTGGATAGTTTGACAGACTTATGTAATTTTGAGAAGAAAAGAGAAATTATGGCAGATTTATTTATTAAGATAAATTGGTATCTAAATTAATAAATAAGTTTAAATCAATGTTCAAATTATAAATAATTAATTTGAGAAAGGATTTAAATAATTATTTAATTAATTAAATCAATAGAAAATAATACAGGCCTTGATTTTAAGTCCAATGGGCTTATAATCAAATGGGAAATTTCACGGGCCTAAAGCCCATGATAATTTCGACCTAGGGTTTCAAATTGGATATTATTTTATTGATTTTTTAATTAAATGAAATGGCCTAATTGAGTCTATAAAAGGAGTGCTTAGAGAGAAGTCAGAAGTTAAGATTTTTGAGACGACAGATAAGTTTAATCCCTGATTTTCTGATAGTTTTAGATTCTCTCTAGACACAAGTCCTTTTCTAAGCCCCTTATTATTCTTTTCTCTTCTTCTCTCTGTATCTATCTCATGTGTTGAGAATTTCCCACACTAGTCTAGGTGATTCTAAGGATACATTGGAAGACTGTGAAGAAATTAGAAGAACGGTTCAGTTTCTTGATAATACTTTGTGACAGAAAGGATACAAGAGTTAGAGAAATTGAAGGAAGGACTCTTTCATTCCGCTGTGTATACTGGAAGTACTCTTATATTTGTTTCTCTTTGAATTCAAGTTTAGAAACATGTTATAGGTTATCTCATATTAATTTGTTTAATATTAGATCTACATGACAATAAATAAAGATCATGTATAGGTTTTCCCAACACCACCAACTCTATACATCCTCTAGTCATCTCTTCAGCCAACTTATCTGACATCTGCCTTGAATTGAACAACTGTCATGGGCCTTTCCGACTTAGCGCGTCGGCCACTACATTGGCCTTCTCAGGATGATATAAAATATCACAATCATAATCCTTTACCAATTCCAGCCAATGTCTCTAGCGCATATTTAGATCCTTCTCAGTAAAGAAGTACTTCAAACTCTTATGGTCGGTGTATATTTCACACTTCTCACCATATAAATAATGTCTCCAAACCTTAAGTGCAAATACCACCACCACCAATTCCAAATCATGTGTAGGATACCTCTGCTCATACTCCTTCAACTGTCTTGACACTTAGGCTATCACCTTTCCGGCTTGCATCAGTACACATCCCAAACCCTGTCTGGAAGCATCACAATAAAGCAAAACTTCTCGTTGTCTAACGGTAGACTCAATACTGGAGCGGTGATCAGTCACCGCTTCAATTCCTTAAAACTTTTCTCACACCTGTCTATCCACACATACTTAGTCTTCTTTCGCGTCAACTCAGTCAATGGTGTGGCTATTCTGGAGAACCCCTCGATGAATTGCTGATAGTACCATGCCAATCCCAGAAAGCTTCTAACTTCTAGTACACTGCTCGACCTAGGCCAATCTCTCATTACCTCAATCTTGCTTGGGTCAACCAGAATCCGCTCCTTACTGACAATATGACCTAGAAATGTTACTTGTGGTAGCCAAAACTCACACTTGCTAAACTTAGCTTATAACCTATGCTCTCTCAATTGCTGTAATACCAAGCGCAGATTCTGCTCATGCTCTGTCTCTGACTGGGAGTACACCAGTATGTCATCAATGAATACAATCACAAACTTGTCCAAATAGTCCTTGAAGACCCTATTCATCAAATCCATAAAAGATGATGAGGTGTTGGTTAATCGAAAGGACATAACCAGGAATTCATAGTGTCCATATCTCATGCGGAAAGCGATCTTTGGTATGTCCTCCTCTTTAATCCTTAATTGGTGGTAGCTTGACCGAAGGTCAATCTTAGAAAACACTGTCTTCCTATGTAGCTGCTGGTCAAACAAGTCGTCGATCCTAGGTAGTGGGTACTTGTTCTTAATGTTCAGCTCTCTGTAGTTGATACACATCCTTAAGGATCCATCCTTCTTCTTAACAAAAAACATTGGAGCTCCCCATGGAGAAAAACTCGGTCTGATGAATCCCAAATCCAACAACTTGTGCAATTGAATCTTCAGTTCCTTCAACTCTATCGGAGTCATTCTATAAGGTGTCCTAGATACTGGCTCCGCCCCTGGCGCCAATTCTATGATGAACTCAATCTCCTGGTGTGGTGGCAACCCTAGCAAGTCTGCAGGGAACAAATTTGGAAACTCACATACCAGTCTGGTCTCACTCGGCCCAACCGACACAACTCTAGAAGTATCCACAATGTTTGCTAGGAATCCTATACAACCCTCCTGCATTAGATCTCTAGCCTTCAGTGCAGAGATCATAGGTACTCGCGGTCCACTCACTGCCCCCACGAATACAAATGGTACCTCCCCTTCCGGTTCAAAGGTCACCATCCTGCTCTTGCAGTCAATCGTCGCCCCGTACTTCGATAACCAATCCATCCCCAGGATCATATAGTAGCCATCCATCACTAACTCAATCAGATCAACAGACAACTCCCTACTGTCTATCTTTACTGGCAATGCTCTAACCCATCTCCTAGAGACTACTAGTTCCCCAGTCGGAAACAACGTTTGAAATCCCATAGCATAAAAATCATTAGGTCTACACAGTTGATCTATCACTCTAGCATAAACAAATGAATGAGTTGCCCCTGAATCAATCAATGCAGTAAAAGAAGAACCGGCACTAGAAACCTGACCTGTCACAACTGGGGGGCTAGCCTCAGCCTCAGTCTGGGTCAAGGTGAATACTGTAGCAGGATCGAGACTGTCGCTCTGCTTCAGCTCCTCTTTCTTGGCTTGTGGGCAGTCCTTCTTCAGATGGCTAATACTTCCACAAGTAAAGCAGGCCCTGATCCTGCACTCTCCCTGATGTCATTGTCTGCACCGAGGACACACTGGGAAACTCCTCCAGTTGTCTCCCCTACCCTGACGGCCACTGAAAGCACCCCGTGCCCTCCTATCTGAGCTAGGAGGAACGAAAGAGTCTGGGGCTATTCTCTTCTGGTCACTGGGGCCACTACCCTGATTAGATCCGGTGAAATGAGGCACCATCATCCAAGCATCGCGCCTAGCAGCGCCCTCTCTCCATATCTAATCCTTGGCCCCCTCAACTGTGAGGGCCTTGTCCACTACCAGAGCATAAGTGGTAGTCCCCAGATCCAAAGTTATCCTGATGTCACGGGCAATCATTACATTCAATCCCCGCACAAACCGATCTCTTCGTGCCATGTCAGTCGACACCAAATCCGGCGCAAACTTTGCTAACCAGTCAAACTTTAAAGCATACTCAGTAACTGTCATCCGATTCTGAGTCAGGTTGGTAAACTCATCAACCTTCGCAGCTCGAACTGCGACACTATAATACTTCTCGTTGAAAATGTTCCTGAACTCTTCCCAAGTCATAATTGCAAAATTCCTTCTCTGCGACACTACATCCCACCAGATGCATGCATCTTCTCTTAACATATAGCTAGCGCAGGCTACCCTCTCATTCCCTTCCACCCTCAACTGTAGAAGCTCTTCTTATGTTCTTTGAAATCTAGCTTCCATCTCAGCAAATAACTATTGCCAACTTAGTGGGGCAGGTGGAGGGTCCTGACCCTGGTTGTCATCCTCGGCCCTATTGTCGCGGAGTCTGATTGATCGCCGAGGCATCACAACAATATGCCTGCAATCAATGACGCCGCTCATCAGACATGATTATAACATCCAAAACCATCTCCCAATTCACGTCAACCAACCATAAACAGCAGTCCACATAACATACATAACACACAACAATCAAAGGGCCATGCCCTAACATCATGCATATGTCAACACATTCATCATGCTCTAATAAAATATTAAGGAAAACAGGGCATTTTAGCAAACAATCAAGCATATAATTCAATAATTACCAACCAACCCTGAGTCGAGCTTGTCACCGGCAGCGAGTGTACATGTTCGATCGATCTCTAGGAACCATAAACCTTGGCTCACTCTGATACCAAGTTGTAACGCCCTACATCCTTAGAGTCGTTACTAAGTGAGTTTAAAAATGTGACATTGACTCGCTAATTGAGGTTTTAGGTTAAAAGTGTGACTAAATAGTGATAAAACTCGTTCCAAAGTCCTTAAATATAAAACATTTGGTTATTAATTGAAATCTCATAAAGTTTTACAGTTGGGATCCCAAAATTCTGTTTAGAAAATATATTATAGATCAAAATGTACATGTGGTCGACTTAGGCGACAAAACAACTAATACAGTACATTTCATTTTCCCAAAATAACCCTAGTAATGGTGGCCAGGCAAGCCAAACATGTACCCATCGCTCCACGCTCTCCGTACTCATGGTTGGTCAACATTTCCCTTGCCTTTACCTGCACCATAGATCACCCGCGAGCCGAAGCCCAGCAAGAAAACTCAACACAGAACAAAATAACATATACATATCTATCAACAACATATAACAAAACAGCCAACAAGCTAAACACATAGCGTCCATGTCGTCCTAGGCGCTTTACCAAGCCCTGGGTTTGCAGTCTTCACCAAGAGGATGTCTCCATCATCCTAGGAGGATCTCGCCCTAACAGCCTGCACTCCGCGTGCTCAACACTGTTCCCGACCCCCTGTCGTACTCGGCTTTGCACTCCGCATGCTAACGCCACTCCCGGCCCTTGCCGTACTCAGCTTTGCAATCCACGTGCTCGACGCCGTTTCCGACCCCTTGCCGTTCATTCACAAATATGCAATACATAGCATAATATCAACAAACATATGAACATATACGAAACATAAACAATAGGGCTACGCCCTACAATTCAATCACATAGGGTCATGCCCTACAATACAAAAAATAGGGCCACACCCTGCTCTACAGTTACAATAGTTTTCTGACCTGTGTCCCAAGCTTCTTGAGAACCGCAATCCCTAGCACAGTCCTCTAACTCGAGCCTCGCTGAAAACCTAGTCACAATGCATGCATAATATCCATCCATCAAGTTCTAATCCATTAAATAACTTCAAAACATAATTCTAGCCTCCGGGACCTTGGATTCTACCAATCCAGGTGGTAAAATCCTTCCCGAGCCTTAACATTTGGGTTTCCGAGCTAAAAACCTTCAAACTGTCAAACTTTGAATTTGAGCCGCGACGCACTCAAGTCAGAGGCAAAATGCATTTCCTTCCACACAATCTAGGCTCCATAACAAGTCCATAGATAATCTCATAAACTCAGCTAATATCAATAATTAAACTTAAAAATCCAATTCACATGCAAACCTATAATTCTAACAAAACTCATATAAACACAAATAATTTAGTGCTAGGTTCCTTACCTCAAGGTAGATTTCGAGCTTAGACTAATTTTCCAGCACCCTAAGCTTATCTCTCCCAAGTTCCAAGCTTCTGTTTCTGAGTTTCTCCTCCAAAATTTCAAAAATCAGCTGAGTCTTCTAGAAAAAGAGAGAGAACCGAGAGAGATATTGAGAGTGTGTGTGTGTGTGTGTGTGTTTCTATCTTTCTTTCCAATTCTAGAAGTGTCCTTGTTTTTAGATCAAATAAGCCTATCCTGAGCTATGTAATACCGATGTCAAAAGACCAAACTGCCCCTTAAGCTTAACTTAAATCCTTAAGTGACTAAAGGGAAATTCCGTCATTTTCCAAATCCCGCTAATTCCTCAAGTGTCCCTATAAATCCTTGTGTTAATCCCAACATGTATAAATCATTACTAACTAATACCCGTACTCAATAAATTCTGAACACATATAACATTCCCAAAATAACCCTAGGCTCCTCTCGAGCCGGGTATTTGACCCCGTTGTGACTTTCAAGCTAATCTGCTCCCTATGACTGTCTTGGATCGTGCATCACAAATATATCACCACTCACTCGTGGTATCAATCACAATATACACAAATATTGCATTTATGCCCTCAACGGGCCAAAATTACAAATATCCCCCTAATAGCCAAATGGGGCCCACATGCATATTCAATTCACCTAAAGATGCATATCTAATCACTTAATCATCAAATTCACATATTAACGTAATTAAATCAATTATTGTCCTCCAGGCACGCTAATCAAGGACCTAAGCCTTATTAGGAAATTTGGGACGCTACATTGGTCCTGGAGTTCAATTATGGAATTGAATGGTAATGAGAACGTTATTTGTAACTCCCCACGTCACTATGGCTACTTTATGGAATGATGACTGGCCCTACAAACCAACACGAGTCTTTCTAGCGTGCTTTGTCCTCACTCGCATGCTTCCTAGGAAAACTTCCGAGGAGGTCACCCATCTTGAGATTACTCCAGGTCAAGCACGCTTAACTTTGGAGTTCTCAAATGATGGGCTACCGAAAAGAAGATGCATCTTGTTGATATAGGTAGTACCCATCAATCTATTTAAGCCATCTTCAACAGTGTAGTCTCATACCTACACAGTCTTAGAATCATCACACTTGACCTTCCCCAGGCAGTGTGGGATTGCACAGCTTTACCCGGTCTTTCCCCTTACGAATCACGGGATAATGACTGTCACATTATTTGTGGGTTGTGACTAGGTTACCGCTATAGCTCAGGAGAGGATTGTTCTCAGGGGTCGTGCTTGCTTGCTTATTTGCTTGCGCTTGGACCAAAGGTAAGAAAACTGCACCCAATACGTGATGTATGTGATTAGGGCTTGGCTCGATTGTGAGATATAGTTATGGTTAGGACTTGGGCCCTTGTAATTGTGCATGATTATGATTATGCCTGTGATTGTTTGATTAAGCATGTTGAATGCTCTGTATCTAGATATCTACATTATTTGATTGAGAAAGGCTTGATGTGTGAGTCTAGGACGAAAATAGCATTGAGCGCTAGTCGAAAGCATTGACTTATAAGTCAAGAGCGGCAGTAGCGCGTTGAGTGCTGGTCATTGTGGTTAGGCCTAATCAGAAGTGCATCATACACTTGTCTGACCCAATGGTCGTGAAAAATTAAGCGTCAGGTACGTTGGGCCAGCTCCAAGGCTGGTTATACAAAGGATAGGGAAATGGGCTCCGGGGTGACTTATTAGTCCCATATCCTAGGGTTGGGCCCCGGTATGATTCATTAATCATTTGTTTAGGGCGAAGAGTCCCGGTGTGATGCTACAGTCAATTATCTAAATAGAATGCATGAATGAGTAGGGTTATTACTGCAAGGCATGCTTATTATGATTTTGAAAAATGTTATTAACTATTTATGACCATGTTTAAGTTTTCTTGTTGATCCTTGGCTCATGGGTGCTATGTGGTGCAGGTAAGAGAACAAGCAATCTGGAACTACCATAAGTTGGAGAGCTTCGGTGGCGACGTGTACATATGCAGCTGCTCGACCACCACGACTGAGGTTTCTCAGAGGAATTAGGGTCCAACCCTATTTTGTCGCTTAGGTCGGCTGTTTGTAACTTTTGAGTTGTAATTACCCGCTTTGGAACTGTATACAACTTTGTAAATGTTTATTTTGGGATCCCATATACGAACTTAACGTTTTAATAAAATTACTGTTCCTTTCATCAAATTTTTTTAACCCTAAGTCGTTAATTATGGTTAGTTGCACATTTATGGCCAAATGACTCGATTAGCGAGCCTAGCACTATTTAAAATACACAGTGTAACGGTCTTGGACTAACCAGGGCGTTACAATCATTCCCAACACTAATTTATTTGAAATGTAATAGGGCTTGTAGTTCCATGTTTGTTTGGAATGAGGGAGAGTAGAATGGATGGAGAGTTTAAGAAGAATGAGGAGTGGGATGGATGGAGATGATAGTTGCTCTCATTTATGTTGTTTGGTACTAGGGGTGAATTTTAAAAGATGGAGAGGAAATTAATTATTAAAATTACCATTTTATATTTTTAATATAAATATTTATTATTTTTTAAAAGAACATATATGTCATTTACATAATTTTTTGTTTTTTCTTGAATCCCTCCATTTTTTTTGGAGGGATTGAATTTTGAAGCTCTCCCTCCATCTCTCATCTCCTTTCCTCCCTCTCTCTCTCTCTCTTGTCAGACAAAATGATTCAACCTCTCCTTCCACTACTCTCCCTCCATCCATCTCTCCTCCCTACCAAACATAGTGTTAATATATTTTAATAATTTATGTTAAAAATAAGTTACAAAATAGTCTTTTCACACTTGATACTACTTTTATAAAATAAGACTATTTTACAAATTGTCAACCTGGCCTGAATTGGGCTATAATAATTGAGCTTGAATAGAGCCCATTTCAAGTTTGACACAACACGAAGCACGACACAAATGAGTTGTTGTTGTGGGTCAAGTTTTGTCTAAGTATATAAAATATTGAAAAATTACACATATCAATGTAAATTTAAAAAATACAGAATTTTACAAAAATTGTAAAAATATGGATAACAATTTGTAACAGTTCTGTTACTGCTTGTTACAATTTTTTATTTAGTATGTAAGTGTTGTTTAGAAAATTGTAACATATGCTTACAAATTTGGAAACTTTAGTTACAAATATGTAAACCTTGGTTACAAAAAAATTGTATTGTTACAAATTTGTAAATTTTGTTTACAAAATGAAAAACTTCGTATTTATATTTATGCCCCTTCGTATTTTTGTAATTTTTTCCAAATTCTGTATTTTTAGTATTTTTTTAAAATCTTAGGTATTTTTGTAAACTTCCCAAATATATGGATCGAATATGTTTTGTTTATTTTTTAAATTAGTGTTGTGAATTTTTTGATAAATTTCAATGACTTTTATTCTTATACTTATTTTTTGGCAATTTCTACTGCCATTGCAGTAAAAGCACAGATCGGTAAAGGAGTTTTTATCAACGCTAGTATCCAACTTAGTCATACTGACATTATTGTGATGCTTGCTTTTATTGGAGCAATTAATTTTATTACTAACACTTATTTATGTTGTATATGTCATGACGAGAAGAATGCAACAATACCAAAAATTAATGCATTTCTCCTTATTAACTTTCCATGTGAAGAACATGGAACTTTCATGATAAAGTGTGTAGTTTGTCTGGAAGAATATAATAATGGAGATAGTGTAAGGATTGCTAGTTGTGGTCATATGTTTCACACAGAGTGCGCTTACCAAATGTTAGGGAGTAGTATGTATGGATGTCCTACTTGTAGATTTGTTTAGTTTTATCATTGTCGTAAAACAACAACAACAAAAGAACTAACACAAAACAGAGAATAACACAATAGAATTGAGCCAAAGATCAACACAAAAATTTTACTTAGTTCGGAGTACAAGTAATCCTACATCCAAGGGGTAGAACAGCCTTAAATGGCTGAGAACTTTATTCATAAACTTGAGAACAGTACAAGAGATTACACCAGGAAGACTTGCTTCAAAAATACAAAGAGAGCTCACACCAATGAGAGATCAAGATCAGAAACACTTGAACTCTTTTACAACCCTCCAAATCTCTTTTCCTTTTTCACTCGATGTCTCATCAATAGACCAATGTTATCAAGTATATATAGCTAATTCCTCTTAACAGAATTAACTAACTAAACTAAACAAAATAAAGTTTCAGCCAATAACAGAGAACCTGAAAAACCACATCAGCATAACAGATAAAGTGGCTGAACTAACACCACAATCATCTATTTTAAAGTTAATTGTAATTACTACTAGAAAAAATGGCCTTTAGTTCGATGTTTATCCCACATACACTTTGGTTCTTGCATAAATGACAATCGATGTCTTTCTGGGCGAAGTAAAAGGAATCAAAGTAGAAAAATGACTTTTTACTTTGTTTCTTACATAAGAACTCAAGTAAAAAGTGTGCAACATAGCCCCTTCCGTGTTTCGATTACTTTAGTTGTGGACCATACTTTGGAGTAGAAGAGTTATTACTTTGGTTGTTTTATTCCAACCGAAGTAATAGTTGTTATGAAAGGTGTCCTTAAAGTATATGTAATGGGTACTGTTTTTATGAAATAAATAAAATAGATGATTTTTCTATAATGTTTTATATTATTATTTGAATAATATTATTTAAATATCAAAAAAATTCTAATTCATTAATGTGACTACAATTTTGTATTTGTACGATGGTTAAGATTGTAGATAATGAATTTAAATAGTTCACAGTAAATTAAAGTTAAAATAAATTTTTAATTAAATACTATTAGTGTGCTCCATTGGTATTATTAATATGTATGATTTAGATCTAGGTCACTAGCATAGTTTGACATCTTAGTGGAGGTGTAATGTATAATATGACTATATAGAACTGAACTCGATATGTAATTGATTATTTAGGAAATGATGTTTGTCATAAAGAAATATTTAATCGTATCAACCGATGATCATATAGAGATCAATCTAAATCTTGAAGTTATCATGAACTTTTGTTTATGTCAATTGAGTTTTTAGATTCACTTGTTAGAGTTTGCCAGAATGATCAAGCTAGGAACTTTTGTTTTGAAGGCTCTTTGATGTAAATGGTTTGAGACATGATATATAGATTTGAAATTTATACCTTCTTCTTTGATGAATTGAATGATGGCTCCCTTCACTGTTAATTTTGGAACTAAATAGATTTTGAGCTCAAATTCATAATTAGGATTATGAATTAATTATTCACTAGTAAATTAATGGTATTTAAGGATAAAGAGATAATTGAAGAGGTCAAACAATATTTTATCCTAATTTTAATTATGAATCATTAATAGATGATTGATTTGTGTATGAAGTGATTATATCAATGGATACTTGCATAATACTCAATAATATAGTTTATAATTGCAAGAGTGCAATTTCATATTTTTAGCAGAATAATATTGAGATTAACAAATAAAATTTATTATATTAAAGAGTTTAATTAATAATCTAAATATATCGGAACTTAGAATTATAGGTCCATAGATCCCCAAGTAAATATTGTTCAAGTTGAAAGTTGAAAAGGTAAAACATTAGTATGGTCATATTTGAGAAGAAAATTATTCTTTGGGTAAATATGTAATTATGAGATAATTAAGAATAATTATAGAAGTAATTAATTGTTTTATTTTGTATTTTTGAAATTGATAAAATAAAATAATTAAGTTTTTAATTAATTATGTTTTCTTTATTTAATAAATGATATTGTTGTCTAACTAGTTCAAATTGGATTTGAATTAAATTTATACTTATTTAAAGTAATTAATTAATATTGGACAATCCTAATATGATTACAATTATCATTTATTCTTTTTTTTCAATAAAAGTTTGAATAAGTAAATCAGTTTAAGGATATTTTTTTAACTAATTAATGAAAAGAGGTTGATACACATGTCACCATATGGTGACACGTATTGTGTTACACAAATGATTGAACCTCAAAGTATGAATCCCAAATACTTGTAATCAAGTGACAAAATTGTTTGAAGAGTTCTAGGTTTAGCAAAAAACACAGAGCAAACGAACAATCGAAAACAACAAAAATCAATAAACATAGAGCCAACAAATAATTATTAAACTTGAACAAAGAATAACAAATTCATTCTAACAAATTAAATATGAAGTGCAAAAGCAGATTTAAAATGACAAAACCATATGTGAAAAAGAAAAAGAAGAACATAGAGAATAAAAATAAAACTAGATCCGAAGAAGAAGAAGAAATGCTGAGGTACGTCGTCGTCAGAGGCGGGGCGGAGGTGCATCGTCGTTGTCGTAATCGGGGGCGAAGGTAGCATCGCCAACAAAGGGTTGGAATGAGAGAACAAAATAGGGGAGGAGAGAGGAAGACATGGAAAAAGAGAGTGATATTGTGAGGGAAAGAAATGAGAGAATGAGAGAGAGTTTTATGAATTTATTATTATGATAATCTATTTTTTTATTCTATAAAATTATTATATTTAAAAAAAAAATCAAAATTTACCATATAATTATTTTTTCCCATAAATATAGAAATTATGTTTATTTTTCTCTAAAAATAAAATGCTTGTACTCTTCACTTTATTTTTGTGAAGTGAATCGAAGTAGTACTCTTCATTGTTTTTTATTTATATCGAAATAATAGCCTTTTCTTCACATAAATGAAGTAATAATCTTTTGCTTCGGTTTTGGAACAATATATGCTCAAAGTAATTTTCTTCTTCCTTCACAAACAGAGTAAGTAATTTTCTTCATCTTTCACATACAAAGTAAAAGAACATCTTTGTAGTAGTGAATATTTTTATGTTATGGTATCCTTCATATGTGGACCAATGCATTCTAACAATATCGGTTTTTTTTTTTTTACAGAATAGTCGATTTTACACATTACTCATTTCAATAATGGGTGCTTATATATTGGCACACTTTTTTTTTTTTCTTTTCTCACCTCCTTTCTAATTACACCTCCATAAAATTTAGAAATTTTAATTTTTTTTCTCACCCCTTCTTAATTTTATTTAGTACAAAACTACATTTTTATGAAGAAATTGAAAAAAAAAATCTTTCTACATTCATACTTTATTAAAATAATAAAAGAAAATCTCTCTCTATGTATATATATTTATTAATGATAATTTCATTGAAAATAATTAAAATATAATACATTATTGAGGAAAGAAGGGAAGTCCTCACACCAAATAAATTATTCTTTTAACCATAGAGTATACACAACTAACTCATGAGCAATATTTTGGCTAAATGATAAATATAGATAAGAGACTCCTACAAAACTGGACAATAAACCTGCAACATCCTCTAATAAAGAATCTAACTTATTAAAATACAAGAGTCGGTTAAAGAATGCCGAAACTACAGATAAAGAATTTGATTCAACTAAAGAAATCGACACAAAAAAAAAAAAGCGACCAATCTAGTGCTACCCATAAGTGCCACACACTCTGCTTAGATGACCGAGAAGATACCTACAAAACATCATGAAAAGGTTAAAATTATCCATTTGAGAAAAATACAGAAACATAAATTTAAAGCCAAAAAAGAAAGATGTGGTAAAATAAATTGTTTATGGCAAACTTTAGAAATCAGAATACCGATTAGAGGTTTTGATAGACAGTAAAACTTTCCCATCAAGAGTTCTAATAATTGCACCAATCCCAATAGTGTTTGAAGGTTCATCGAGAGAAGCATCAATATTTAATTTATTACAACCAAATGAAGGAGAAATCCAACTTTTTGCAAGCTCTTGAGTAATGTACTTGTTTATATTCCTCAAACGATATTCTCAAATATGTGAGACGATAATATATGGTGATCGAGGAGTGTGTGTGACCATTAGTTATATTGTTACGCTCACCCCAATTGTACCATGCAACAAGGAATAACAAGTCAAAGTCTTTACTAATACCTAATAAGCATATAAAATGATTTGTTGAACGATTACTTCACGGAGAATAGTTTAAGAAGATTATCGTCTGTTCGGTATTGTTTTTTATATTTTGTTTTCAAAATTATGTTTTTAGAAATGAGAATAGAAAATAGTTTTTGTAGTTTTAAAAAAACAACAGCTATTTAGTTAATGTTTTCGAAAAATAATTTTTTAGTTTTATTTTTAAAAAAATTAAAAATTAATAAATATATGTCCAAAGAGAAAAATATTTTAAAAATTTGTAATAAATAATGAGATAAAGTAATGTGAAAGAAAAAGTGATGAAAAATAAGGAGAAATAAAGTAATTAGAGAAATTTTGAGGAAGAAAAATTGAGAACAGATAAATTGATGCAAGAAAAAAAATTAGAGAAAAAATGACGTGATAGAAAAAATAAAGAGAGAGAAAATGAGGATATAAGAAGTGATTAAAGAGATAATGAAATAATAAGTGATGAGAGAGAAAATAAGGAGATAAAAAGTTATGAGAGAGAAAGTAATGTTAGAGAAAGTGAATAGAGAAAAAGTAAGGAGATATATTAATGAGAGAAAAAATAACGTGAGATAGAACAACTAAAAACAACTTTAAGTTCTCAAAATTTTCTGTTTTTTGTAACTTTGTTTTTAAAAATTATTTTCTGAAAACAATATCAAACACCCCTACTTGTTTTGAGAAAATAATTATTAAATTTTAAAAACAATAAACAATTTTTTAATTAAGGACCCTCTTAATTTTCAATAATCTCCAAATATTTTGAAACCCAGAACACCATAAGAAAGCATAACTGTTAGGGGCCATTTGGTATGAGGAGTTCACAGTTTTTATATTACTGGGAAAGTTGAAGAGGGTAATCTAATAGTCTAGAAACTTACATTATTGTATTTAGTTGTGCACTGTAATATTGTCTATGATTCCGGAGAATATTACTTTCTGTGTTTAGTTAAGCATATGAATCTGTTAAGTTTTCTTATTTTCATAAAATTAATATAATAATATATTTCATCAAAATAATTTATAAACAATTTTACTCATGAAATATTTTTTAACAAAATTAAAAAAAATACATCTATTGAATACTAGAATCAAGTATAATTTTTAAAATTACAAAAATACTATTATTTTATTTTTAATAATATTTTATTTGTTATTTTAAACTAAAGTAATAATATAAAGGTTTTACAAATCAATTTCTTAACATAAACAAATATTATTTATCATTTTATAGTTTGATATATGTATATTTATTTTTATATTATAAGCTTCAAAAATAAAATAAGTCATTAACTAAAAAATTATTGGTTTAAGATTTTTTGAAAATAATAATAATAATAATAATTTTGAAGTGTTTCATATTCCTAGGTATCTCAAAACCACTTGTCAGATGAGTTTCACTTTAACCTAGAATCAGGAAAAGTTAAAACTTCTGTATTACAGATTCACAGGTTAGAAAAACTCAAACCCAGTACCAAACATGAGAAAGTGTTCAGATTCTCATTCTCGTGTCCAGATTCCTACATATCAAATGACTCCTTAGATTCGTGAGGAAAACCACAAAAGTGACATGTTGATACAACTCCATATTAAAAAAAATTAATTACAAAATTTCATTTTTATTCCATTATAATGCAAAATAAGAACAAATCATATTTTTTTTAAAAAAAAAAAACCCCACTTCATAAAATAAATAGTAAATCTCAATATGTTTGTTATAAAAAAAATTAAAAAATAAATCTTAATATATATAATTTATTTTATAATCATTATTTAGTTAACGTATTAAAAATTTGTGAAAAAATATTATTTTATTGTTAAATAAATAGTAATGATGTTTGTGAAAATTTATAACAATTATACATTTAGAAAATTAATTAATTAAAAGGAGTATATAGAAAAAATAAATTGTGAAAAGATGTAGCCTTAACCAACTTTCTCATGTTAAAACCTTCTTCTTTTTTTTTTTTTTTTTTTTTGAGATAAGTTACAGCAAAAGGAAAGCAAAACAGCAGCAGGACTCAGCACGCCAAGAGGCCTTTGTCCTCTGCAAGAGCAAGTGACGCCAACGGGGGAACACTGCCTTCCCAGCAGTTAGTCTCTTGAGATATCAATGCAAATTTGGCAATCACACCATTCGACGATCTGGGACCAAACCGAATAGGCCGGATACTCTGGTTTGCTGCCTCCCTCCTGATTTCGGCCACCAGTAAGTCCAAGTCACCTCCCTCTTCCGGTGGTCTATTGAGCATACCGACTGCAAGGCTACAATCCGAGACTAACAGCCCATCTTTAATGTTAAACCTCTTACTGAGGTTGATACCCTGTTGAATGGCCAGTAATTCAGTAACTAGAGGGTCATAAGCACAGTCTATAAACTTACAGCTTGAAGCTATCACATCTCCCATGCTATCCCTGATAACAGCTCCATTGCTACAGCAACCATGGTGCTTGTTGACTGCTGCATCCACATTGATTATGTACTCTCCCTCCATAGGAGCGGTCCACCTTTGCTGGGCAGAACTGGTCTTGGCTGGAGCGGTGTCATGGCTTTGAGAAAACTCCTCTAGATAGCTGGTCGCCCATTCCACCACCGCTGTAGCCTCCGGGTTCCATTTCCTGAAAGCATCATTGTTTCGGCAGTTCCAGCATTGCCAAGCCAAGATAGAGAAGAAACTGAATTTGTCTTTGGGAAGCTGAAGGGAAATTCTAGACAGGAAGGAAATCGGGTCCTCAAGATTCCTTCTTTTCGTAATCTTGCTGAAACCCGCCACCTTCCAGATTTGTCGATTTCTTGGGCATTGCCAGATTGCATGATACCAGTCCTCTCTCTGGTTAGAGTCCCCACACCTACAGCACCCCTGCTCCTTCCTAAGTTTCCTGCAAAACAGAACATTGTTAGTGGGAAGACACTTGTTGCTTAGCTTCCAAAGGAAGAGTTTGATTTTGGGAGGGACTCGCAAACTCCACACTTTTTTCCACCAGCTTTCAGTTTCCCTCATATCAGATCCTTCGGCCCTTTCTTTCTCACGAACAGCCACTTGGTAGCCACTGCGCACCGAGTAATCACCATTACGATTATAATGCCATATTCTCTTATCTCTAGAGTCTAGTGGTCCTGGAATGATGCTTAAGATGCAATCCGCATCCTCCTTAGTAAATATGTTTCGGATGAAGCTCTCATCCCACTCCCCATCAGCTTTTCTCAGGTCAACCACTCTAATTCCCGCTGGCAGTTCTGGTTTTTCCAGGAAGGTGAAATTGAACGGCCTTGGTATCCATTTGTCCTCCACAATTCTAACCTCCTCTCCCGACCCGATCCTCCATCGTGAGCCCGCTTCGATAATTTTCCTTCCCCAGAGAAGACTCCGCCAAATGAAGGAAGGGGCTGAACCCATCTTCGCTTGATGAAAATCGCAGTCACTGTGATAGCTGAATTTGAGGACTTTAGCAACCAGGGATTCCGGAAATCTCTCTAACCTCCAGCATTGTTTAGCAAGCATGGCTTTGTTGAAGAGCTCCATATCTTTGAACCCTAAGCCTCCTCTAAGCTTTCTTTTGCATAACTCTTCCCATTTGCACCAATGGATTCTCCTTTTCTTCTTGGAAGAGCCCCACCAAAATTTGGCAGCAATGCTATGAATATTATTTATCAAATTCAGAGGGAGTCGAAAACAGTTCATGGCATAATTCGGCATAGCTTGCACCACCGCCTTTATCAGGACTTCCTTCCCAGCTACCGAGAACAAAGATCTTTTCTAGCCCTTTATCTTATTCCAGATTCGGCCTTTTATAGATTTGAAGGTTTCCCTCTTCGATCTGCCAACCAATCCCGGGATACCCAAGTACTTCTCAAAATGCTCCGTGGTTTTAACTTTAAACAGCCCTGCTATTTCTTTCTTTGTATCTTCATTAACTCTGCTTCCAAAACAAACTTCTGACTTGCTGAAATTAATCACCTGTCCCGAGGCTTCAGTGTACCAGCGGAGGATGTTTCTCAAAGCTCTACACCCTCCCATCTGCATCGAGAAACATAATACTGTCGTCGGCGAAGAATAAGTGAGAAACTTTCACCCCTCTTCTTCCAAAGCAGATGCCCTCTATAGTATTACTCTGTTCAGCTTCCGAAATCAAACCAGAGAGAGCTTCAGTGCAGAGCACGAAGATGAAGGGGGAGAGAGGGTCACCTTGGCGAAGACCACACTCTGGAGTTACATTACCTATGACTTCCCCGTTAATCAGGAAGGACAAGGAAGCTGAGGTAATGCACCCCATAATTTTCTTAGCCCACTCTTCATGATAGCCCAATTTTAACATCAGTTTCTCAACAAATCTCCACTCCATTCTGTCATACGCCTTGGACATATCAAGCTTTAATGCCATTTTCTTTCCGTTCCCGAAGCGATCCTTTCTCATGCAGTGCAGACCTTCGTAACCAATAATTGCATTATCATGAATCATTCTTCTCGCAACAAACGCACTTTGGGAATTCGAAACAGCCATCGCCAAAGAGCTTTTCATGCGATCCACCAAACATTTTGAGATAACTTTGTAGACCACCTTGCATAGGCTAATAGGGCGGTAATCCTCAATGATCTTAGCTTTCGGCACCTTTGGTATGAGTGTAATCAGAGTCTCGTTAAGTTGATGGAGAGGGAAATTCTCATTTAAAACTTTCAGGCAAACACTAACTACATCACCCCAAACCGAGCTCCAGAATTTCTGGAAGAAGAGGGCGGGGAGCCCATAAATACCAGGGGCTTTGATAGGATTCATACCCTTTATCTCCGAGCGAACATCCTCTTCAGAGAACTGCCCCAATAAGATCTCATTCATGGCCTCCGAGATTTTTGGTTGAATCCCACTTAAGGCGGTATTGATTGTATTGTCGGAGGGATTAGTTGATCTGAACAAGGTTTGGAAGTAATCGACCACTATTTCTTCGACTTTCTCAGCCTTTCTTTGGAGCGACCCGGCCTTATCAAGCAGTCCTTCAATTCTATTCTTCTTCTTTCTCAACGAAGCTTTATGATGGAAATAGCGAGAGTTGCGATCACCACATTTCAACCACACCGCCCTGCTTCTTTGTCTCCAGTAAACTTCTTTTTTCTCCAGCAGGCAATTCAGATATTTTTCCTCCTTCTTGAGGCGTTTCCATTTATTGGAATCCATGGTGGTAGACAGGTCTTTAATTCTTTGGTTGGCTTCGTCTATGCTAGCATTCATCTGCTTCCTCATCTCATGGTTCCATCTCCTCAATTTCTTCTTACACTCCTCTATCTTCGCATTGAATTCGGAGGGGCTATTGCTAACTTCACCATTATTCCACTTTTCCTCTATAATTTGTTTACACGCCGTTTCCTCGCACCAGGCCTCCTCGAAGTGGAACCGAGACCTGAGATTTCCCTTGGTCTCCCTGAAGGGCCACTCCTCTCCAAAGATCGTAACAATGGCTATGATCAAAGCCCATCCTGTAACGCCCTGGATAACCAAGACTGTTACACTGTATGTTTAAAATAGTGCAAGACTTGCTAATCAAGTCACTTAAACAAAGTGTGATTTCCAAGTCGTCAACAGTTTAGGAATAAAAGATTTTGGTCACAAACAGGCTATTTTCGTTAAAAATGACAGTTTAATACATGGAAACTCAAAACAGGATTTAGACGTCTTAGTTACAACAAATTCCAAGAGTTGCAAATAGTTCAAGCCACTCTAATGGAAAAATATACATTTTAGGTTTCCGTCCCTGTACAATTCCTCGACCGTGGCGGCCGAGCAGCTGACAATGTACACCTCGCCCCCAGAGCTCTCCAACTCATGGTTGATTCAGCCTACCCTTGCCTTTACCTGCACCACGTAGCACCCGTGAGCCAAGGCCCAGCAAGAAAGCATGATAACATAGCAAGATCAACATCATCGATCAAATATTTCACAATGCACAACCAAGAATTCAGCATTTCATAACATTTATCCAATCAGTGATATCACACAACAGATTAATAGTTTGTCATCCAAACAGCCAGCAAATCACGTTCATAACACAATATTCACAATCATAATCAACAGTTCATCACATCATTAAAATGATATTCAGGGTCAGCGCCCTTAGTCGCACCCTCTATTTAATACACTGTCTTCGGCTCTCTTGGGCCGCCCCCAGTGTAATACTCACTGACTCCGGCCAGCTTAACCAAGCTCAGTGATAGATAAGCTGCCTCAGCTACCAGTGGCCGAGCCGCGCCCTGTGCGCAAATATTGATTCCGACACTCTAAGGCCAGTTATCGCATGTCCCATGGCATAATAATACCATCTCATGACATGATATACAAGTGTAGGGAGCTCTTAGTCCCATCGTGTCCACATGGTTAATCACATTCACATAATAATGCATACAAACATAGGGAACACTTAGTCCCAACCTAGCCACATAATCAGGTGCAGCTTTCTTACCTTTGGCTTTCAAACGAGCTAATTATAAGCGATGTTCCTTGAGCGCGATCCGATCCCCGAGCCCTAGCTTAGCACCTAGTCACAACCAAGATAAAGGTTACCATTAACAACCTTAAATGAGCTTCTAAACCAAGTTCTAGTCCTCGGAACATTGAACTTCACCAAATATGGTAAAAGACTCAACCCCGAGCACCCTAGGTTAAATTCCCAAGCCCAAATTCTCAAAATCCCAAAATCCCTTAAGCGCTGCGGCATGGGCCATCCATGCCGCGGCATAGCCCCTGACAAAACCCTCCATGGGCACAAAAACAGGTAAGGGCCGCGTCATTGCTTGGACCATGCCGCGGCCTGCCCTCCTTCCTCAGCATACAACAACTTCGAAGGGTCGCGGCTCACCAAGAACCATGCCGCGGCCCGACCCTTCAAACCCAGAAAAAACCACCATTTTCAATCTCTAAACCTCACCTTAAGCCATCCCAAAGCCCCCAACTCAAAACCAATCAATAATAACAACATTAGAATGATTTAGACAACACAACCCAACCAAAAATCCAGTCTAAGACTCACCAAAATCCCAATTCAAACCTCTGAAATTTCAAACCCACAGAACTCAAAACCAGCCATGAAAACTCTCAAATTCAACCATCAAACTTTAAATTAATCCTTACCTCAGCTGTAGAATCGTTTCTCCAAGAGTCCCCAGACCTATCTTCAAAGTTTCAAGCCTCAATTTCCACCTTAAACACCAAAATCACAGATATTTAAAACTCAGCCATTTCTCTAAATTCCTAACCTCAGAAATGAAAATTCAAAGCTTACCTTGGCTCTATCTCAGTCCTTGATTAGTTCTTGAGTTAATCCTCTAGCTTATCCCCTTCAATTCCCAGAAATCAGCTGGTTTCCCTTTACAAAATCAGAGTTTTCTTCCTTAAGAGGGAGAGGAAAGAGAGAGAGAAAGGAGAGAAGGCTGAAAGGTCGGTTTACATTTTCTATCTAGTATTTTCTAAGTCTTTCCAAGTATATCCTTAGGTTGTTAGACTAATCCCAAAGCTTGGGGTACCGGAAACGTCCCCGAGGGCAAAATAGTAAAATTCCCCAGTACACCCGCCTAAACATTCTAACCTCAAATATATCTCCATATATTTATTTTCATCACCCGATATTCCAAATCACTACACGATACCTAAAGTACCCCTGACTTGCCCAAAGTCAAGCATTAAGCCCCGTTGTGACTTTCCTGCTATCTAGCTCCCTAGGATCGCCCCATGTCACCGGCTGCATATTTATCCACATAATAATGTGGTTCTCACATATTTCACATATATATACATATATCTACCTATCCACATAATAATGTGGTCTCAACAATTTATCACACACAATTACGTTTATGCCCTAACGGGCCAAAATTATGATTAAGCCCTTACCAGTCGAACAGGGCCCGCATGCTCACCAAATACTCATAAACATGCATCCTCACACTATTGATTCACATAACCTCCAATTATGCCCTCCCGGCACACTAATCAAGGTCCTTAAGCCTTATTAGTAATTTTGGGTCGTTACACATCCAGTCCAGGTACTGTATAGTAAAATCCTTGAACCTATCCTTCCACTCCCCATTAGCCAGGAATCGGTCCAATTTTTCCATAATAAAGTTCGTCTTCTGTCCGTTGCACCAAGAGAAGATCTTTTCTCGTCTAGTAATATCATCCAAAGCGCAGTAGTCCAGGCCACTCTGGAACCTGCTCATGGCCTCTCCACTTCGATTATTCCCTCCACTCTTTTCCTCCATCGCCAGGATTTCATTAAAGTCCCCTCCCTGGATCCAAGGTCCTTGTATAGAGTCTACAATGCGACAAAGGAGCTCCCATGTGTGACAGCGTTCTGCCGCAACAGGGTGTCCATAAATTCCCGTGAAGTGAAGGCCCCCTTCCTCTGCCCCATGAATCATAGTATCAATGTGATGTTTAGAGAAACTTCGTATACTCACCTTCAGATTATAATTCAACATTAACAGCAGGCCTCCGCTTAGCCCGGCTCTATCTACTGAAAAGAAATTGTCGAATCCGCACTTGAGAGTAACGCTTTCCGCTTGATTCCGAGTTAACTTGCTTTCCATGATGAAAACGATATCCGGCTTCAGACGGACACAGTGGGATTTTAGAATGTTGAATGTGCAGGGGTTCCCCAGCCCCTGCACATTCCAGCAAAAAAGTTTCATTGTGTTCGGCGGCCTTGACTCCCAAGGCTCACCGAATTATCCTTCGTGATAGGAGCCGAGGAATCCTCAAAGATGGGAAACCTCTCCCCTGGTGTTGCCTCTCCTCCTTCCATTCTCTCTCGTATCTTCTCCCCATTGACCTCCAGCTTCTCAGTTGAAGTAGTGACTTCAGGCCGTGTAGATTTGGAGCGGGCCTCTTCCTTGATCGACCTCTTCTTCTTTCCCCTTCCTTGATTCTGAACCGAGTGGAAATTTGAGCTTCCCACCTCGAATTTCCCCGGACCCAGCAGGTGGTCAAGCGGTGGGGAGAACTCGGGCCCATCGATCTTCTTCTCCCCCACCTCTTGTTTTTTGCAGACGCGTCCCAGCTGCTCAGCACTTCCATCCTTCACGCCTCTTCTCTTTCTGCTATTTCCCGAAGCCTCGTAACGTTCCCTGGTTAAGTTCTGGCCAAAGCAATCTTTTCTACTCACTCTTTTCCAACTTTTCTTTAGACCCTTCTCCTTGTCCAGCTCAAAATGGGGCACGTGCTCAGTTAAGTTTTCACATGGCCCTTTCTGTCCTTGTGTCGGACCCCCCGAATCACAAACCCGATTCTTATGGGACCTCAGGCCCGACCCATTCGCGTAAACCTCCTTGACTTCCTGATCAAGATGGTCTAACCCCTTAGGCACTTTCTCCATCACCTTCTGTCCCTCCTGCTGTCTAATCAGCTAAAACCCTCTCTGGCCTCCTGCAACAGGCACTTGTCCCATGGAGAGCTCCTCCCTGGTCTCAGCTTCCCCTATCCCGCCTATGTGATCTTCTTTCCCGTGGTCCGAGGCAGAAACTGCCGTCTGGGTCTGAAAGGGCTCTGTCTCCAAAGAACGTTGAGGCGCTCCATGCAGTGTGGTCTCAAACACAATCCCATCAGCTTTCTCCACCCCTAGGACTTCCCCTTTCTGCCCTGCTCCTCCGGCCACCATTGAATCCGACCTCCTAACTCCAGTGGTCAGTCTTAAAATCCTATTTCTCCTTGCATTGTGTCCACCCCTAAAGATCTCCCCTCTCAAGCCTACGGCCCGTAATATTGTCCCAAATTTTAAAAAATTTAATGAAAATATTAATGTAAAATAATTATATTATATAATATTCAAATATAAAAAATTGGCCAACGATTCCAAACCATAATGCATATAGGCGGAATGGCTCTCGCTGCTCACTTTTTTATATAAATATTAGAGGAAATTACACTTTATATGAGATTTTTAATAGAGTGTGCAAAAATATGATTTTTTTTTCAAAAAAAAAGTTAATCTATGGCTTTTTTTTTAAGAATTTTCACTTTTATGAGTTTATTTTCCCATATTTTTGTATAAAAGTTGGTTTATGCCATAGTTTTACTCTTAATCAAATTTGAAAGGGTATGTTTGTAATTTGATTATTATTTTTTTAGGTTATTTGTTTTTTATATTGTTTTTATATTACTAATTTTATATTAAATTTTTCTTTGATTATTTTACAATTTTTTTTTTTTGTAATATGAATTGTTTTTAAAATTATTATTTATTTATTATAAACATTTTTTTTAAGATTGTACGTTTTTTTTTTCAAATCCTGAGTAGGGTAACCAGTTACTTGATTGATCTTAAAAAAAAATCATAGAGCTAAGTTAAATAACATACACTAGGAGGGGTAACCAGTTATCCTGAGATGAGTAATTTTTTGCCATAAGAGAGGTAACCAGTTACCTAAGAGGGGTGACGAGTTACTCATATTAAATATGAAAAGAAACATCAAATTTGAAAGAAAAATGGAAGAAAACTTCATTAAAAAAGGAAGAAGAAGTAACTATGATTTCAGTAACATAAGTAACTAGTTACCATAAAGAAACCATAAATACACACACACCAGAACGTGAAAGTAACCAGTTACCCTCAGAAATATACACACAAAGAATGTGAAGGTAACCAGTTACCCATTCACGTTGTCATATTTTTATTAGTTTTCTTTCCAAATTTTGATATTCCTATAAGTGTTACAGTAATTGATTTGATTTTTTTTTACATATAGTGGAAAACACTATAAAAAAATTACAATAATAAAAGATAATAAATAAAAAAATAGTAGAATAATTATATAATGTTAAAATATATGTGTGAAAAAATTGAAAAAAAAAAGAAATAGAATGAGAAAAGAATAAGTACAAAAATGAAAAAAATATGAAAAAAAAAACAAAAGAAATGATGAATGAAAAAAATAGATGAATAAATAAGAATGAAAAGAAGAAGAAGAAAAATAATGGAAAAATGAAAAGAAAAAAAATATGAATGAAAAAATTGGTAGAAAAAAATGAAAAAAAAGCTCATATGTGTGAAAAAATAAAAAAAATGGAAGGAGAAAATAATAAATACAAAAATGAAGAAAAAACAAAACAATACAAATGAAAGAAAAAAATAGATAAATAAATAAAAATGGAAAAAAGAAGAAGAAGAATGAAAAAATAGAAAGAAAAAAAATGGTAGAAAAAAAAAAGAAAAAGAAAAAAATGGAAGAAAAAACAAAGAAAAAAAAGAAAAAATAATAAAAAAATGATGGAAAAAATAAAAATAAAAATAAAATTACATTCAAAATCAAAGAAAACATAACTATGATAAAAAAAATGACATTTCCATATATTTAGTTAGCTACTAATTGTGTTTCCATACTTTAACTTTTTCTTTAATAAATTTTTCATACAAATTAAGAAAAGTATAACTCCCATATTTTTGCACATTGATGGTATAAAAGCCATATTTTTGAAAAATTCCCTAAATATTATGTATCAAATAGGTGTTGTCCACATGTACATTTCTATGTACTATTATATGTACTAGCCTGACATTTGATTTATAGGGTGGAGATCTATTTTTTATTTTAATATACAATTGCAACTCATGATAACCGGTTTTGGTTACCGGTTAGATTTTTTTGTATTAAAAAAATATTAATTGAATAAGGATATAAATGTCTTTCCATATAAAAGTAGTATATTGAAATTGTTAGTATACTTCAAATGTAATAGCCAACTGCACATTATTTACAAAATTTAGCACAAAGATTTAATAAAAGTTACACAGATGTTGCTCTAGGATTCACATTTATATTTTCATTTTCTTTTGCTAGAACTCATGGCCTTCAACTTTTATATTAATTTTTTTTACTTGAAAGATGACTAACAACTATTTATTTAGCTTTTTATAATTTTTGAAATACATGGTTAAATTATTTTCTTAATAATGAGATTTTGATTGTAAGCTTGTTATTTTAAAATTTAAAATTCTAGTTATTTAAAATACAATGTTTAAAATCATATAGGAATTTGGGTTATTTTTTAAAAAATAAAATTTAGTTTATATTGTATGCAATATATTTATGAAGCACAGAGTGCTTAGATTTGACAAATCATTACAAGCAACTGAGGTACTCGTTAGGGTGATTACACAAAATCTGGACTCGTTTCGATTCACCGAGACACTAGTTCGGGTCAGAAGTATGACGCTGGACTCGTTTGGATGCACCGAGTCATGCATTAGTGTGATTAACACCCTTTCGACGCTTTTTCGGGTGTACCGACTTCCATGCAAATCATTACGGGTGACTGATAGACCCAAAACGGGTATGTTTTAAATATTTATACTCGCAAGCGCACGAATCGTATTTATAGAATAGTTTTCGTGTAAGCACGAGGTCGAACCCAAAGGAGTTGTCTAAAATCACAAAGAAAACTATTTTAAATCAAAAGTAATAAATTCTAACCTAGCTCCAAAGATTGATGAGTTTTAATGTTATGAACATAACATAAAATAGTGAAAAATAAAGCTATTCAAGAGAATAAAAATAAAGCAATAATGATTTGAAAAGAAGTGTTAAAAGAAAAGATTATTAAGATACTAGAATCCACAAAGTGTAAGTTTAATAATATTTATTAGTATATTGATTCCCAAGTTTTAGTGATAGTTAAAATAATTCAAACTACCATTTTCCAAAAAGATTTATAATTTTAAGCACAAAATTCTTATAAAAAGATAGGATTTTTTTTTCACTTTTCAAAATTATAATTTCAAAGCATTTAGTGTAAATCAATCTAATGAAATAACAAATAAATCAATGAACATTATTTATAAGGCAAAACATAATATTTTTGTTCTAAGCATGGATGTGTACAATTTAATGACACATCTTACACAAAGAATATTATGTTTATGCACTAATGAATAACAAAGTGTAAATATGTTCTAACAATCTAAAATACAAGATATTTAAGATGAAAGAAATATATGAAGAAGAAAAATCCATAGACTTTGCTGTATTACAAGGGAAATCAACATACAACATAAATATTACCTAGTTACAAGTTGCTTCATCATGATCTTAATAATCTTATAAAGATTAGAAACACATAACTAGAATAGCAAATATAAACTAAAAATTACAACATAAATAGGAAAATTTGGAGGAGAAACCCTCAAATTTTTCCTCTAAAAATACATAGAAAATAACCAAAAAGAAGAAGAAGATGAAGAGAATTGAGAGGTTTTGAATGTGTAGAAATTATGGTATATTAACCTCCCTCAAATGGACACCCTAACTCCCTTATTTATAGCCAAAAAATGGGAATTAAAATAATCAATTTAAAATAATTAAATTGATTAAATTAATTTAATTAATTATAATATGGCAAATAGGGATAAATTATAGGGTATAATTATAATGTTTTGGGGTAAAATATGTAAAAAGCGTGGTAAAAAAATTGGGATTTTTTGCATAAGGGACAAATGGTACAAAAGTGATTTTGTTGGGCTCAAAATGCACAAAAAGCAGCTGGTTTGGTGGCTTTGGGGCTGTTTTGTGTTGGCAGCACGCTTTGGTTGATGGCTTTGGCGTGATGTTGATTACTGAAGGTGGTCTTGGCTGAAGCAAGCTAGTGGAAAGGAGGCAAGAGATGCATCAGGCGTGGCTGGCAAAAGAGAAGAAGATTGATGTCTTCAGTTGGGCCTTGGAGGTGGGCCTTTATCAAGGCTTATGGCATTTTAAAAATGCCAAGCTTTTCATTACTTTTCCTTGAAAATGCCATATTATCCTTCATTTTTATTTATTTTCAAGGGCATAAATTCCCTACAAAATAAATATAAAATAAATCATAATATAATATTTTCAACTATAAAATAAATCAATTTGATTCTTTGAAAATATTAATTATAACTTAATTTATATTTTACATTTAAGTTCAATAATACAACATTTTTTTTACCACTAACTTAACAATAATAATTCAAATAATTAACTACAACATTTTACAACAAAATAATTATAAAAACACCCAAAAGTATATAAAATCATGATAAGACTAATAAATTCAAAATTACTTAAAAACTTAATAAATTACTTAAAAACTCAAGAATTAAGCAACAATTTGCACATAAAAAGTGGTAAAATAACTCTATTTTGTAGAGTTATTAGTGACCGAGGCACTCTTTAGGGTGATTACACAAGATATGGACTCGTTTTGATTCACCGAGACACGCTTTCGGGTCAGGAGTACCGAGGTAGACTCGTTCGGATGCACCGAGTCACACATTAGTGTGATTAACACTTTTTCGGCGCTCGTTTAGGTGCACCGACTTCCATGCAAATCATTACGGGTGACTGAGGCACTCGTTAGGGTGATTACACAAGATTTGGACTCATTTCTATTCACCGAGACACGGGTGCAGGTCAGAAGTCTGGCGCTGGACTCATTCGGATGCACCGAGTCACGCATTAGTGTGATTAACACCCTTTCGGCACTCTTTCGGGTGCATCGACTTCCATGCAAATCATTACGGTAGACTGAGGTACTCGTTAGGGTGATTACACAAGATTTGGACTCGTTTCCATTGACCGAGACATGCGTTCGGGTTAGGAGTACCAAGCTAGAATCGTTCAGATGCACCGAGTCACGCATTAGTGTGATTAACACCTTCTCGACGCTCTTTCGGGTACACCGAATTCCTTGCAAATCATTACGGGTGACCGAGGCGCTCGTTAGGGTGATTACACAATATCTAGATTCATTTCGATTCACCGAGACACAAGTTCGGGTCAGAATTCTGGCGCTAGACTCGTTCGGATGCACCGAGTCACGCATTAGTGTGATCATCACCCTTTCGGCGCTCTTTTGGGTGCACTGGCTTCCATGCAAATCATTACGGGTGACCAAGGCACTTGTTAGGGTGTTTACACAAGAGTTGGATTCGTTTCGATTCACTTAGTCACGTGTTCGAGCCAAGAGTCAGGCGCTGGACTCGCTCGGATGCTAATCTCTCATAAATTGAGAACTAATTTGGTAACCGTTTAGTAATTATGTTACTAGGTTTGATATATGGAATATCTTGATAGTGTTTAGTGTTACTTATGGTACTAACATCCTTAATACCCCATTTACTCGCCCAACAACCCTACTAATGCAGTGAACCACATCTTTTGTACTACAATTTGCAACCTTTGAGCTAATCTACCATAATTTGAGAACTAATTTAGTGACCATTCACTAATAAGGTTACTAGGTATGACATTTGAAACAATTTGTATATGTCTGGTATCACTAAAAGTACTAATATCCCATTTAATTACTCGAGAGTCCTACTAACATGGAAACCACGTTACTTTTACTTACAAATTGCAACTTCCAAGCAAATGTCTCACAATTAGATAGTTAATTTGGTAACCATTCACTAATTAGGTTACTAGGTGTGATATTTGAAAGATTTTGACTGTGTCTAGTGTTACTTATATCTCCAATATCTCATTTACTCACTCAACATCCCTTATAATGTAGAGAAATACATCATTTATACTCACAATTCGCAACCTTTGAGCTAATAAATCATAAATTGAGAACTAACTTGGTAACAATCCACTAATTATGTTACTAGTTATGATATTTAGAGCATTTGACTATGCATAGTTCCACTAATTGTACTAACATCCCCTAATATCCCACTTTGTTACTCAGGATAGTGATCTTATAAATAATATCCAGTACACAATAACATTGTGTCCTGTAGGTTGCGCATTACACATGATTATCATAATCATTCCCAAAAGACTCTTGCGTTGAATAAGGCATGTCACTTTCACCTCCCACATTTTCATTCCCTGATTCTGTGTACCGATCAATATTAACACTACTTGTGCTTGCCCCTCTTCCTCTTCCAGTTGTGCGGCCACGATTGGGACATGTTCGACTGTTGTGACCAAGGGCACCACATGCTCCACATGCCCTTTGTCTGAAACCTGATCCGTCTGTTGGAATCCCATGGCCGTTATCCCTTCGCTGCCATGGATTTCCCTGACCTTTTGTCCTGACTCTAACTGGGTCTTGCATTATGGATGCGCCCTATGATACTCCTTGGATGTCCATACCTTCCTTGAAAATGGCAGTGAGACGAGCAATTTCCTCCTTTGCTGTGTTATAATATTGTGGTGACTTAGACGCGTAGAAGTTCATCATGGTAGCATCTGAATTAAGTGCACCGAATCTTGACATTTCGCAATGCACATACTCTTCTTGAATAGGTTAGCTTATCTCCATGCTTTCCGGATGGGATTTTGCATGCAAGCTCCACCGTTTGAGGAGTAGTGAATTTGGGATTATTCTTACGCAACAGGACTTCATTATTGCCCAAATATATCTACATGGGTAACCGTTAGTCTCGTAGAATAAGCAACTGCATTCGAAATGGTTTGTTCCAAGAGTACGAGTGACCTTATATCTCGTTTGACTGTCTCGAAAATTTCCAACAATGAAGATAGTGTGATTTTCATGATCTTCATAGCTGCTGATGAAATACACATTTTCTCTTTTGATTTCTGACTCCACTTTGTAGTACATTTCTCGGGTGTAGAATTTTGCACACTGATCATAATAAATACTTAGAGCATCTGAGAATGGAATTATGCTACTAGGTGTGATATATGGAATATTTTGATATATCATTTAGTAATCTCTCATAAATTGAGAATTAATTTGGTAACCCTTTAGTAATTATGCTACTAGGTGTGATATATGGAATATTTTGATCGTGTTTAGTGTTACTTATGGTACTAACATCCTTAATACCCCATTTACTTGCCCAAAAACCCTAGTAATGAAGGGAGGCACATAATTTGTACTACAATTTGCAATCTTTGAGCTAATTTACCATAATTTGAGAACTAATTTAGTAACCATTCACTAATAAGGTTACTAGGTGTGACATTTGAAATAATTTGACTACGTCTAGTATCACTAAAAGTACTAATATCCCCTAATATCCCATTTAATTACTCGAGAGCACTAATAACATGGAAACCACATCATTTGTACTCACAATTTGCAACTTTCAAGCAAATGTCTCACAATTTGATAGTTAATTTGGTAACCATTCACTAATTAGGTTACTAGGTGTGATATTTGAAAGATTTTGAATGTGTCTAGTGTTACTTATATCTCCAATATCTCATTTACTCACTCAACATCCCTTCTAATGAAGAGAACTACATCATTTATACTCACAACTTGCAACCTCAGAGCTAATAAATCATAACTTGAGAACTAACTTGGTAACCTCCACTAATTAGGTTACTAGTTATGATATTTAGAGCAATTGACTATGCATAGTTCCACTAATTGTACTAACATCCCCTAATATCCCACTTTGTTACTCAGGAGCCCTAATAATGAGGAAACCTCATCATTTGTATCAACAAGTTGCAACCTCCAAGCTAATCTCTCATAATTTGAGAACGAATTTGGTAACCATTATCTAATTAGGTTACTAGGTGTGATATTTGAAACATTTGACTATGCCTAACACCACTAATAGTACCGCGACGCTAATGCAGTTTTAGGGTGGATTTTTTTAGGGATTCGGGAACTCACTTAGGGGCTCGGGGGAGGGACAATTCCATTACCTAATTTAATGGAATGGGAAGTCCCGAGAGTTACGGTTTAGTTTTAAAACCCATGATTGAGACTTAGTTCCTAATAAGCGTGCCATTTATGTTGTGACTAGGAGTTCCACGAGGTTCGAGAAAAAGGATCACACTCGAGGTCGCTTTATCATCATCCAGGACTTGAGGTAAGAAAACTGGCATATGCACATAGAGCTAATTAGTTGCTATGCATATTAGCATTGAATTATCTGTGGAGGATTGATATGAACTATATTCGGCCTTCGTGAATGAACGTGGGGTCGGTCAGTAAGCACGTGTAACGCAAGCCATCGACAAGTGTGTATAACGTAGGCTGTGAGAGCGAGTTCATTTAGAGAGTGCTATCCCCACTCACTTGGCGATGTTGTTTTTCCTGGGTCGTGTGAATGATTCATATTATTGAAATAAATATACTTGTAATTGTGAAACGTGTTTATGATGTATACAATTGGAATGAATGCACTTATCATCTGTGAAGCATATGTTTATTGCTTATGAATAATTGGATTATTATTATGTATTATGGGGTTTCTCTTGCTGGGCCTCGGCACACAGGTGCTCTATGGTGCAGGTAAGGGCAAGCTAAGGGTAACTAGCCATGAGTTGGAGAGCTTTGGAGTGGCACGTACATATTCGGCCTGCTTGACCATCACAGTCAAGGTATTTTGAGGAACGTAGAACATTAGTTCAATTTTACCGCTTAGGTCAGCTATTTTTGTAATGTTTGATGTAACTATCTTTTGTTTACAAACTTTTGGGATCTCGTGTATATCTTCAAACCTTTTAATGAAAATTTTAAGTTTATTGACAAAAGTTTTTAGTACCTAAACCATCGTTTGATTTTAATTATACTTTTGAGTCCAAATGACTCGCTTATCGAGTTATGCGCTATTTTAAATATGGTGTAACAGTCCTGGATTAGTAGGACGTTACATGCAATTTATTAAATAAAATATTTGTATTATACAATTAACTGTACAATATTTGTTAATGCATTTTATAAGTTTCTTTGTTTTTTTTAATATTTATAGTTTGTATAACTGCTTTATATTTGGAAAATTTTATATTTATTTATTTTTATTAAGAAATATAAATTTAACATGAAATTACTATCGTAAGGATTAAACAAGCATTTAAAATTTAAGTAGAAAATAAATTTCACTAAGGATAGTAGAATAATACAACTCTCAATAATTTTCTCTCTTTTTCACTTCACACTACTTCGTTTAACAAATAAAATGAATACATGCTAAAGACCTAATGGTTGTCGTAAAGAATACCACACTAGATTCTCCCATCAAAAGCTAAAAGTTTTTGCAGTTTGTTTGATCGACGAATGAAAATGCAACCTCATTGGAATACATAACCAAAAAATAAACTAATTAAACTTTTTTTTTTTTGCTTCTCACTGAGATTAAAAGTTCGTATTCATCATTCTAGGTCTCTCTGTTGTTGATTACCCAATCCTACGAACTTTCTGGTGAAGTCAGGAAACAAAAAATGTCACAAAGACAAATTGCAATCTTCACCATAAAAAGTGAATATTTTCTACTTGAGAAACAAACAGATTGTAAAAAGAAGGTAAGTGAGTTTATCTCAATCAACTTAAGAAAAAAAAATCTAGACTCATAAAATATTACACAAAAACAAAACAAACAAACAAATGCAAGTGAAGAAAATAAATATCCAAAATGTTAATTACTCCTGCACTAAGAACATATAAGAAGAACTTAATAGAGAGAAAAAAAGGGTTCTTTTGTCCTAGAGTATGAATCGGTTTATAAGGGTATAAATAATCTGATATGTTTTTCTTTTTAAAAGTAATTAATTTATCAATGGTAACCGGTAATGAGTAAAAATAATGCATTCATTACTAATAGACGACTCCTATCACATAGCCTGTTAACAGTGGTTATGTGTTTTATTTTTCGTACTTTTTATTTGATAAATTAATTCACTCATTCTTTCTCCAATTATTTAAAATTTCAAATATTTGAGTTTTTTTTTCTTATTATAGAAAAATATTGACATTGGTTTCCATCTATCTTCGAAAACCCATCCATTTGGCATCTAATTTTCAAGAGAAAAAAAGTTGATACTGATAAATTTTTACTCATTTTCATTTATATTTTAAAAATTAAAAGTCAATATCATTACTATATTTTTTCTAAGAAATTATATTATTTATGGACTTTATAATTTCACAAGCCTTTAGGTTGGGCCTTTGCTTGAAGGATTGTTTAACAGTGGGCCAAACTGGATCCATATGATTGTATTCATCGCATTGATTTAGAAAACACAACATATTTATATCATATGATTTTCCTAATGTGCTTACATAATAATGTGTACTCATGTAATTAGTTTAATATAATGTTCAAAAACAAAAGTTTTTAGGCCGTAAATAAACAATAAAATGAGTTTTTTTCTAACGTGTGAGTTTTCTGAGCTTTGAATGGAATAAAATGAGGGAGATAGTAGTTTTGTAAAATAGAATTGAATGAGGCAACCGGTTCTCTCTTACCATCAATTTCACCTGTGACAATTGCCATACCCCTATTCACTAGACTGTACCTGTCACTTCACTGACAATTGAGCAAATTTTTTTCGCAGCACACTCCCCCACTGTTGATTCAAGGGATGTCAGAGATTAAACCATGTGTGAGTACCAAAACCTTCAGATGGTTTACTTGGTATTCAACGGCTAAGATCATCAAACGGTTTGGCATCCGTCTCCGTACCAAGCGGGACTAAATCGGGGTCCTAAAAAATTATTGTGCCTCCTGATTCAATTGTGTTGGGGGCTTGATGCAAAATGATCATTAATGATGTGTGAAAGTAGGCAAATGTTCATGTTTTTAATTTTGTTGTAAAATAACCTAACCATATTTTTAATATTACATATTACCAAATATGTCATTTAGCAAATTACTATTTTATTCAAAATATTTTAATATTATGGTATATGTATATTAATTTTGTTTAATTAATTTTTATTTTAAAGTTATTTTGATTATTTTTTTGTTTTTTATGGATTATTGAATGATATACATACCACAAAATGTAGGATCTCATTTATATAAGCATATATGCATGCTCCCTATAAATATATATTCAAAACAATATATATAGTAGAAAACATAAAATCATACAATCATGTGAATATTACAGAAATACGTAAATACATTAATAAAATCATTAGAGTACTTACAAGATGCATAGTGGAGCAATGACTACACCCCTTGAATTCCCTAACATTTTGTCTTTGTTGAATGCTAGGTATTGCAAATAATCCAAACCGCTGTGAAACAAAGATCATAGTCTTCCAAGTCTTTCTCTAAAACAACCTAGTGTTTGTGTGGGCAAGTCTCAACACATGAGAAGAGAATTTTTAGAGAGAAAACTAAGAGAGAGTTGACGGTTAGGTATAGAATATTAGGAGTGAATTTTTACCTAGTCAAATTCATCTTAACTAATGCATTATATAACACTAGTATATATAGACAATTAACTAGGACATAAAATAGGTTTTACTTTCCCATTTTATTTTAATTATTTAGTTATTATAATTAATTAAATACTTGTCAAAATTAAACAATTATAATATTGACTTTTATTTAATTCATTTTATTTATATTAGTACAAATTTATCAATATTAACAAAATTGTCTCAATTGACTATAATACTATATTTTTGAGACTTTGCAATAAAAACCTCAAAGTTTCTTCTATTTCTTTTCTCACAAAATATCAATAAATAATTTAACATTATTTATTTCCATTGAACTAGTCGGCGTGATAGTTTTATAATTCATAATTAAATTAATTATTCAAGACTACTAAGTTCATTTTTATAAGAGATGATATGAGAACCATGGATCCATGAACTCAAGCTCCAATAAGTAACCATGAGTTTATTTATAACAAATGAACTCACTGCCTTATTAATTCCTCGTGATTCCATTATAGACTCAGAATTGCACTATTAAATTCATAGAACGATTTACACCAAATATGAATATGTTATCAATCGTTATAGTCATAACCGTAATTCAATCCTCTATAGATGATCTACTAATGAGACGGGTGAAAATTACCGTTTTACCCCTTATTTGTATTTTATGCTTAACTCCCACTAAGTTCCTTGTAAATGATATTTCTGTAAACTTAATTATAGAAATGAGTACTCTATCATTTAACACTTGAACCAAGCTATAAGGAATGATTGTTTCACTTCTTAAACAGAAGCTATAGATTTCATGTATATGATAAATACTCTCACTCAATTATACTACAAAATCTCCAATATGTAAGTATAAGCTAGTCCGTAGGGTAAGCTGGTAACGAACAAATCAAAAGACTTGAATAATACAATTAGCATAATATTAATCACTCAAAATTAAGATTGAACTGACCTATGGTCAACGTTGTGATATGATTAGATTAGATAATAACAATACTCACTTATCTTATCAATAATCAATATCGGTTCAGTCCAATGAAACAAAATACATCCAATCTTATCCACTTGGTAATTGTCCTGGATAGGACATCACACCAGATATGTAAGTAGATCTTATCTTAGATTACCCAATCCGTAAAAATTCAGTGTACTGATTTAATCTTTGGACAAAATGTTTTTGAGCATATAATTACAATTATAATCCACTGTGTGACCGAGTCACTATAATTGTAACTATACATATGTTCAGGATTTTATAAACGTTTGTATTGATAATAATTAATCATGTAAACAACGCAATTTGATTGAACAAAAAGATTTCTACTACTTTATTGACAATGAATGAATTACATAAGAAATGTAGTTTTATAAGGGCATAAAACCCAACACAAAATACATACACTGAGTTAAAAAATAATATACCAACAAAACTTACAAAATTATTATTAAAAAATGTATATACTATGCTAATAAAATTATATACTACCATTAAAATTTGTATACCATAATACAAAATTATATACTACCATTATGTATAATAAGACAGAAACTAAATATCACCCAAAAAATGATATACCATACCACAAAAAAACATATATACTAGTTGGAAAATAATATACCAACAACCCATAAAAAATTTAAAAAATCAATATAACTTTAAAATAAAAACGAATTAAACAAAACTATACGAGAAATTTAGATAATCAACAATGTAAAATTGTCATTTATCTAAAAAATTTTAAATGAGTATATTAGCTTCTTGTTGCCATTATTTTGGGTCACTTACTATCATTTCTCAATTTTGTTGCCCCTAAAATAAGTGGTCTGACCTAAAATATATTACCTGAGAGCATCTCCAGTGCAGTGTTAAATTGGTGATGCATTGCTAAAAGATAGCTCACTTTACAAAAAATTTGCTCCAATGGTGTGCCAAATTTGGCATATGTTAAAAGTTTGTAATCATAAAAAACTATCATGTGCATTTTTTTTTAGTATCCATGGATAACTTAAGAATAAAAAAAAATGGGGAGGGAGAAAGAGAGGGGGGAATGGAGGGGAGAAGAGAGAGAGGGGGAAAAACTAAGAAAAAAAATAGAGGTGAGTGGGTGGTGATGGAGGTGCTCGGCCATAGAGGAGATTAGGTGAAAGAGAAGGTGAGAAAAATAGAGAATAGTAAATGACAAGGGGAACTCCATGAAATGACCCTATTTTATAGGGTAATACTAACTCCAACCCCACATTAATGTTTCTCATATTTTTAACCTTATACCTATGTGAAAAGACTAGCTTACCCTTATTAACATTAGGCTTCTTCCTCCCATTTTTTCCCTTCCCATTTCGTCTTCAGCCCCTTCTCTCTCATAAAGAGAATAAACACTCTTCCTTCTCCCTCTCTCTCAAATCATCATCAAAGAGAATCATCACAAATTTTCTTCTCACGAAGCTTTGGAAAATGATGTAATCTATCATAATTTTTTTTTCTTCTCACCCAAGTTGAAGAAGATTGAAGATTCTCAAAACTTGAAGAAGTTTGAACATTTGATTTGATAATGAGTAAGTATTTTTTTTATTTATAGGTTATGGGTGTCTTGTGTAATAGTTTAAATAGAATTTTGGAACTACTATACACTAAAAAATCTGTGAAAAGAGATAATTTTATGTTGAGATGACGAATTTTCGAATGATTTTCGCGATTTAAGTCACTGTGTTCTCACTGTGTTCACACTTTGTTCACACATTATTCACACTTTGTTCACACTTGGTTCACATTTTCGCAATTTTGGTCACTGCATTCACACTTTGTTCACACATTATTCACACTTTGTTCACACATGATTCATACTTGGTTCAGACTTGGTTCACGAGTACTTAACACATGATTCACATTTGGTTCACACATGATTCACACTTGGTTCACACATAATTCACACTGGGTTCACACACAGTTCACACATTGTTCACACACGTTTCACACTTGGTTCACACATGCTTCACACATGCTTGCTTCACACATTTATTTCTTATTTCTTTTGGCTAGTTTTACCTAATAACCTTTGGATTTCAAACCTTTTGTCATATGTTATGCAGGTCAAACACATATAAATATTGTGGTGTTATATAATGGATCGTGGGAACAAGTTTTGAACGAAGGTTGGTCATTTAGTGCTAAACAAAGCAAGGGTATGAAGGTGCCAAAGACTATCATTTACAATAGTCTTGTTGATCAATTGTATACTTTAATCGGAGCTAACAAGTCTCGTATTGATCTTGACTTAAATGTAATCTATCATTTTGGAAGTAAAGGTATCCCTCCATCTTTAATTAGTAATGATGAAGATGTTGCTTTTTTTCTTGATGAGATAGGAACATCTATCAATCATCGGACACCCCTATGTGTGTCTACTACAGAGAAGAGAAGTAATGATCCTTTGGTTACTAAAACACGTGAGTTGTATACTATTCCTCCAGTTGAAACCAAAGTGAATGATGATTTTTGCATTGATGGCAATGAAGACAGTTGTGATGATGATAATAATGATGCATATGGCAATGAAGAGAGTTGTGATGGTGATAATAATGATGCAGATGGCAATGAAGACAGTTGTGATGATGATAATAATGATGCATTAAGCTCAGATGATAATGAAAATATTGATAGGTCTACCTGCAATGATGTAATTGTGAAGCATAATTTACAACAGTCAACCTCCAATGAAGTATTGAAGAGCCATGATTCCTCAAATAATAGAGGTCGTAAAGTAAGACAGGTTGGCGAAGATAATCTATGGAGTACTCCACTTTTGTTGAATCAAGGGGAAAAAGGCTCTACTTCAGCCTCAACAGCTCAATTACTGACATCTTCTTCGAGTATCAATTCGTGGGAAATAAAAGAGGGTCAAATATTTGAGAACAAGCAAGAGTTGAAGATGAAACTCCATCTTTATGCATTAAAGAAAAACTTTGAGTTTAAAGTAAAGAAGTCTGCGAAAAATATATGGTGTACAGTATGTGTTGATGATAAATGCAAATGGAGGTTGAGGCTACAAAATTGGTTAATTCCAATATGTTCGAGGTTCGTAAATTTTTCGGTGAACACACATGCTCATTGGATGTTCGACATAAAGATCACCATCAGGCATCCCCATGGCTTATTGGACATGTCATAAGGAGAAAATTTGAGGGTGATGATGTTAATTACAAGCCAAGGTCAATTGTAAAAGATATGAGTTTATCATATGGAGTTCATATGAGCTATGCTAAAGCTTGGAGGTGTCGAGAGCATGCATTGGCTTACATAAGAGGTACACCAGAATCATCATTTCAGAAACTTCCCTCATTTCTATACATGATGGAGCAAAAAAATCCTGGAACTGTTACTCATTTGCAGATGGACAATGAAGATAGGTTCAAATATTGCTTCATGGCCTTAGGTGTTTCTATAATGGGGTTTAAAACATATATTCGCCCAGTTATATGTGTAGATGGAACCTTCTTGACTACTCGGTGTGGAGGTACTTTGTTATGTGCCATGGGACAAGATGCTAACAAGCAAATATATCCAATTGCATTTTCAGTAGTTGACTCAGAGAATAATGACTCATGGTTGTATTTTCTACTGAGGTTGAAGGAAGCGATTGGTGAAGTGGAGAATCTAGTATTCGTGTCTGATAGACATACTAGTATAGCAAGTGCGTTGACTAAAATTTTTCCTGAGGCACACCATGGTGCTTGTATACATCATGTTAGCATGAATATCCGTGCGAAGTTCAAAACTGACCATTGCCATGAAGAATTCTTCCTTGCAGCGAAAGCTTATAGAAAGCGAGAGTTTTTACGCCATTTTGAGAAGATTAAATTCAAAGATCTTGCAATTGCTCAATACTTAGAGAATCAAGTGGGTTTTGAAAAGTGGGCTCGTTCTTTCTTTCCTGGTCATCGATATAATTTAATGACTACAGGTATTGCCGAAAGCTGGAACAATGTCATTGCTGAGGCACGTGGGTGGCCAATTACTTGTCTCATGGAATTTATGAGGCACACTTTACAAAAATGGTTTTTCGAGCGTCGAACTGCAGCATCAGCGGCTACAAGTCCTCTTGCCACAGAAGTGGAAGCTGATTTGCGAAAGTTAGCAGACAAGTCCACTACCTCGTTCTCTTTTCCGTCTAGTCAGTATGAAATAACAGTATTGGATGGTGATCTTGATGGAGATGTCGACCTGAGGAGGAAAACATGTAGTTGTAGAAGATTTGATTTGACAGGTCTTCCTTGTGAACACGCTCTAGCTGGTGCTCGAGATCGTGGCATTAGTCCATATAGTTTATGCTCCAGATTCTACACAGTTGAAGCATGGTTGTCATCCTATGGTGGATTTGTATATACGCTGGGTAATGAAGAATCTTGGGTGATACCAAATGACATAGGAAGTATGATGATAGCTCCTCCTTTAGTGAAGCAGAAGGGTGGTCGTCCAAAGAAGAAACGACGTTTATCAAAGGGTGAGAAGAATAGAAAACAACATAGATGTAGTAGATGTGGTGTCCTGGGCCACAATCGAGTGACGTGCACCACTGTTTGTCCCCCGCCGTCTAGACATGCTTAGTTTGTACTTTTATTGTTTTACTTTGTACTCTTCAGTTGCAGAATTTGAATTTTTAGATTGGTTCAGTAATACGACTTTTTGTGTTAAAGTTTGTTGTTTCGGACACACCTAATTCATATTCACACATAATTCACACTTAATTCACACATAGTTCACACATTATTCACACATATTTCACACCTGGTTCACACCTAGTTCACACATAGTTCACACATAGTTCAATCCCGGTTCACACATATTTCAATCCTGATTCACACTTAATTCACACCCAATTCACACATAACTTAATAAGATAAAAGTGACAAAGATTTATCCATTCCACTATTAAGATGAAATAAACGAAGTCATTCAATACCATTTAATGAGATGAAGTTGACATAGTTTCTTCATACATTCAAAAGTAAGATACATATATTTAAATAAAAGACAACTATGGTTGTAAGTTATGGTAAAACAAATCTACACAAGTCTTTTTTCTAAAGAAATCCATGTTGTCGTCATTCACTTCGGATAGCGGTTTTTTGGCTAGCAAGTACTCCAGATGTTTGATGACATATACCCCACAATCGCCACTGCAAAGGAAATAAAGTTTTTTAATTATTGGAAGATCATATTGATTATTGGAAGACCAAAGTCTTTTAATATAAATATGGTTAACAGAGTTATACCTAGTTTTGGTCTGTGGCACTTTTTCTGTGCCAAGTCTTGTGAACTCAAAACTCACTTTCTGTGCTTGTAGTTGGACATCTTTCCTATGGCTTAACAGCCCACTGGATTGAATTAGAAATGGTAGCATTTTTCCCCATCTGCACATTTTATTCTCAAACTCCTTGTTGGAGACCACAGTGATATCAGAGTCATAAGCTTTTATAAGACAGCTTGTCAATGATATCTCTAACAACACCCAATGTGTCCCAGAAAAATTAATTGGGGTAAACACTTCGTCAATGTCTTTCCAACTCCTTTTGAAATTGTTATCATCACCTACCAAGTAATCAAGCACTTCTTGTGGCCAAATGTAGCTTGATTTGATTTTCTTCTTGTTGAATTGTTCCCAATGTGGTTCGAAGAACTGTTGGAACATAGAATCCACGATGGTGAATCTTTCGGAGTAAGTCTTCTTGTAAGTGTACACTCGTTCTTTCATCAACCCTAAAGCTGCATCAATGTGCTGCATGCAAAATATTATAAGTATATATACATTCAAATTATATATATTTTTAAAAAAAAATTATTTCAGTAGTCTTACCAGTCCGTCCAGCCATGTACGTGGTGTAAGTAGCTGAATAAACCATTTCGCAGTGCACGAACCAGCCAAGAGAGAAATAGGCTTATCATTCTTTTTTAAACCAATTACCCATTTCTTAAAACGTCTCATTTTCTTTTCGTCATATGGCTGTAGGGGATTAATTTCACAAGGATCAGTTACAATTGTCTTTGCTTTCTTTTTCTTCTTAGTTGGATCAGTAAACTCGGAACCAAAAATTCTTTTCGTTGGAACCCTCCTTCTCTTGAATTCCACCCCAGCCATATCTTCAGGAGATACCACCTTACAGCTAGGGCTATCTTCTCCAACAACGTGCTCCATAATAAATGTACGGTGTGGTGAAGCAAGATGCTCATCTGATAATGAATCCTCAGAATCACTACCTTTACGTTGCGAGAGCACTAATTCAATTAGATAATCCAACTTCTCCTCCATTCTTTGTTGGTTACTTTTCAAAGTGTCAATATCAGCTAACAACTTTTCATGGTGGGTGTTAATTGGAGTTGGTATCTCTTTCTTGTCTTGCTCGTGACGATGCCCATCTGCTACATCGGGCTTTGTGGGAGATTCCTCACGTTCTTCCCTTTCAAACTCCAATTCCACATCATCGTCTACAAAGCTAATAACACGTCCCATGAGTAGTTCATCTGGTCCTTGAATAATAGAGTCATGAAATTCTTTCTCTTCGGGTCTTGGATTGAGCGTGGCCTTCACAAGATTCTGCAACAAAATAATAAATTAATAAAGTATAAACATTACTTATAAATCACAAACTCAAATAAAATCTTAACGACTTACACTTTTTTTCTTAAATACACCTTCAATATCTTTCTCTTTTAGCATTTTATGCGCTGACCAGCTAAGCATTCTTGGAAAGGCCAGGGGTTGTTGATCAGCAAATGCAGAGAACTTTGTGAAAATTTCATAGGCCCAATATTGCAGAGCAATGGCATAACCATAAATTGTGTACTGAGGTGCTGGTCTTTTTCTCTTTTGCTCAACATTCTTCAAGTATTTATTCCTTAGCCTTTCCATATCTTTTGCCAAGCCGATTAATGTCTTCTCGTACGATAATCTCCCCCAAGGATAGTTGAAGAAGTCATCTTCATTTTCCACCATGGAAAGGACATCAATAAAGCATTTCATCTTTGGTTCACTAGGTAATAAAAGAGAGTCTACCAAAAAACATAGACCTAATTTCCATACGTCTTCTTTCACATCGCACCTTTTGAATCCATCTTCCAACTCTTCAGAAGACAAACATTCTTTATTGTTCAAGTATGTCTGGAGAAGTCTTTTACTCTTGGTCATTTCTTTATACTTTGCCTGATCCGGAGAAATTCCACAATTCAATCCAGTGATCAAACCAAATTCACTAATTCCAAACCTTGTATTTTGACCACAAATATTAAAATTCAAGCAGTATTCGTTCTTTCCTCTACCAACAACTCTCCTAAGCAGTAACTGGTGAATAATAACTCCAGAATATTGTAGAGGCGGAGCTAAGAAGAATTGCTTGAATGGTGACTGTTTCGCTCGTTCCAACAAGTCAAATGTCGTGAACTTTGCTATTATTGTACTCATAATGCTCCCTCCCCTATACGCAGCCTTTGCTGGATAATGCCTTTCAGTAGGAAGCATGAGGAGTGACATCTGAAAAGGTAAATTAAATAAGCGCTTAATACATAACTCAGATATATTCACACTTTCTTCACATACGGTTCACACATTATTTACACATGGTTCACACATGGTTCACGCATAGCTCACCCAAATTCACACCAACCTCACATAGTTCACACACAGTTCACACATAGTTCACACATAGTTACTATTGAGGTACATTTTATGTACACTAGTTTAGAAACTCTACAGCAACCAAATCACACCAAAACCAAAATACCAAACACTGCAGCAATGACAAGTAAAGAAAACACAGGGGAGTTTAGAGCATAAAGGTCTCCTAAGTTCATTTTGCTAGTCTTGCCATCTCAATTCGCTATTCTCAAAGAGTTACAGAGCTTCTCTTCTCTCTTTTTCTCTATTCTCTACCTTTTTCACCAGCCATCTACCGTACAAGTTTTCCATAACTCAGCCAATCATTTGCATCAGAGGTGTAATGATTAAAACACATCAGAAAATGATTGCCAAACCAATTCTGCAGCCCCACGTGTACCAACTGCAAATTCTAGTTGTCACCTTAATTTTAAACCACCTTGGCTGCAATTGCAGAACCAAATGCAACTCTGGCCAGCATTGCCATAAGCTATGTCTTACTCTTGACCACTTAGTACATATGGTAACTAATGTGAGAGACATCCTTAAATAACAGTTATTATAACTAAAACAAGCCTAATCATAGTGCATACCCCACAACAACCAGAATATTATTTCCTCAAAAGTTCCCAAAATACAGCCCCATTCCTCATTCTAGTCAACCTTTTCTTGGTTATATTAAAGAAATATATGTATATATATTCATGATTTCAGCCGAGGCCATACCATAATACACATCACTTAGAAATTATTTCAACACTTCAAAATAAGACAGTACAATTTGATGTTGACAGTATGTACAAGTTTCTCATCATACTCTTGCCTCACTACAAGGAAATAAGTCTAATAATGGCTTATTATAATCAAGAAAAGGTTCAAGAATCACTTTTAATAGGGTTAGTTAGTATAGTTTCCTTTTATAATTCACACATTATTCACCATAAGTTCAGAACATGGTTCACACACCATTCACACCAAATTCACACATGGTTCACACATCATTCTCACATTGTTCACCATAATTTCGGAACATGGTTCGCACATCGTTCACACACTATTCACACCAAATTCACACACTATTCACACTAAAATCACACATGGTTCACACCAACTTCACTTCATACATGGTTCACACCACAATCACACATGGTTCACACCAATTTCACACATTGTTCACACTGAAATTACATATGGTTCACAACAACTTCACTTCACACATGGTTCACACTAAATTCACACCACAATCACACATGGTTCACACCAATTTCACACATTGTTCACTGAAATTACATATGGTTCACACTCGTTCTTTCACACCAAATTCACACTAAATTCACTCCTTATTTCCCAATTAAAACATGCCTCAAGTAGTTAGAAATTCCGAAATTTAACCAAAGTACAAATTCAAAATAAACAAAGGAGTCATAATAACAACAAGGGATCCCAACAACAATACCTTGGGCTAGGGTATCGGGCTTGCAAGGGGAGTGTGGGGTCTTAGGTGTTGTAAACCTTGGGCTCCGGCGACGTGGGCTCGACGATATGGCTGAAATGTGGGTGGGTTCGGCATCGGGACCAAGCGGAGGGGATGGGTTCGTGGGTTCGGGACCAAGAGTGTAAAAGGGGCTGGTGGCTGTGGAGATGATGACGCAAGTGGGAGGAGGGACGAGGTGGGTGCTGGCCGGAGTACCACCGCAGCTTCGACGGGAAAAAATCTGGGTTTGGGAGGGAGGGTTTTCAATGGACGGGAAGGGGGAAGACTAAGAAACTGAAAGAGTTATTTGGGTTGTTTAACAAAAGGGGTAATTTTGTCTTAAAGAGTTAAAAATGTGAAAAACTTTAACTAAGGGTTAGAGTTATAAATATGGGGCTGAATAGGGTTAGTTCATGGAGTTACCCAATGACAATTTATATTAGGGGCATTTTTGGAAACAAGGAGAATAATTGCATAAAATGGTCATGTGTATATAGCATAGCATAATTTTGATTTAAGACCACCATAATACATAAATAATCAAATTTCCCTATTATATTCTCATATTTTCTTCTTCAGCTCCGAATTGACGAATTTGGCGGTGACGACGGCTCTGTACTAGTTCACCATTGTGGACCTAAGGCGGTTGGGAGCTTCCCCTGTAGAGTTCATTATTTTATCTGTTTGATCTCTCTAAAAAAAACTATTCTTTTTGGTTTAGAGTTGATGAAGAAAACAAAAGGAAGAGAATTTGTAATTCTGACAGCTTTTAATTGTTTTGTTATTCTATTGAAATATTTTTTATTGTTGAATTTACTATAATGTTAAAGTTTGAATTTTTATTTAATGTTTTGCTCTCTTGATTTGGATTTAGTTTATAGTCTCATCTTGCAATCTAATTGATCAGCTAATAAAGAATTATTATTTCATATTCAAATTATTTATATAATATAGTCTTTGTTAGATGACAAAACTTTAATATTTGTACGCATTAAATCTCTTAGCCATTGCACAAAAATAATAGAGGAAGAAAAAGTAGATCGAGTAAGATAATGAAGATCAAAGAACGATGCATATTGAATATCATCACCTAGTTTTTACTTTAAAGTGGCTTCATATGAACCAAAATGGAGGGTGGAGATAAAATGGAGAGTTATATAAATCAAAATGACCACTTTCTCTCTGACGGAAAAAACGGAAGACAAAATTACAAGTTCGAATGAAATCAATAATTTCTAACAAATCAATCCAATGTCAAGCTCTATACACACGGAATAAAAAAAAACTCTAATAACTTCTTCCTTCATATTGAAACACCCAGATTCTTCCACTACAAATGCGAAACCCAAACTTCGTCCCTTGACATTCACGTAATACATTGGTCCCACTTCGGTGATTGTTATTATAAAAATGGATGTCTTGGATTTGTTAGCTTTGTTTTTTTTATTCTTTTAAGTTGCTTCCACTATAGATTCAATCACATGTTAGATTTCGTTTGTTATTTAGATTTTAAGTTACGTAACTAATAATTTGTTATTTAGATACCATATATGATATATTATATATGGTAATCATTTACAGAAACATGAGTCTCTGTCTTCTTCGACGTGAAGTTCGTCGCACCACTGAGAGATTCGATCTTCTCCTCCATCAACGACCAAGCCACCAACAACATAACACCACAATCTCCACGACTCTAGCTTCTGTTTGATGGGAGCCACCACCCCTCAGCTTTTCCACTTCGATGAGCACCATTGCGCATGCAGCCACATGGTTTGACAGAGAACTTCTCGTCACTCAATGGTGGACACGTTCTCGGTATCGGCTTGAGTCTGTGGTGGACCGAGGAGCTTTAGAGAGACTGAACCAGAGCACCGAGCAACAAAGTGTCACCTTACTTCTGCTGTTGGGTCAAAGATTTCTTTGGTGTCGACATCTGTAGAGCCAAAAATCAATACTCGAAAAGTGAACAATTAAATAGCATTATTAAAATCAAATAATATTATCCCAAAAATCTAAAACTCACACACGAGAATATATAAGCTGCATAAATGACCACCGTATAGTATGTGGTATCCCCTACTATAAACTTGTCCGATCAAAATCTAGGGTGGAGAAAAAAGCCACATGAGTGCGGCTCTTCCATACCCTCACATAATAGCAATCTCTTATAGTGTTTTCTAGGTTTTTGTTTCCCAAAATTCCAGAGGTGGTGACGCTTCGCTGCCATGTGGCCTCCCAACAGAAAAAACTTGATGCCTAGGAGGGAAATATCGTCGCCCTACAAGAGATGGTTAACATCATGAGGGCTACTCTGGCGGCCCAAGGGCTGTGAGTGGAACCCTATGGCGAAGTACCACCTAGGCAACCAGCTTGTATGCCACCTGCGCACCCAGGTGGAGTGCCACCTGTCAATGCAGCGTGCGTGCCTCCCGAGCACCCCGTTGACATGGCGCAAGATCTACCAACTAGTGTGCCACCTGCATACCCGACTGGAGTTGGAGCCCCACCTGCGCCACAAGACCGTGGCAAAGGCAAAGTAGATGAAGATATTGTTCAGGGACATAAGAGAACTCGTCGAGCTTCCAAGCCCATTCAGCCCCTGAAGAAGGCCAATGATAACCAAGGGCGTGGGGTCCAAGGACACCGCCACGCTATGATCATTCGCGAAGCCCAGGGCGTTCTGCTCAGGCGCACTGCGACATATCATGTTAGGCCTAAAGCTGGTGTCCCACTGGCACCTCGCCAGAATCAAAAAAACCATGCCCAGGGGGCCAACAAGAGAAATGTCTCCATCAACTGAGGAAAAATGATCAGTGTCTCGATCAATAACGAATATGTTGATTCCAAGGGGGAAACAAAAGTAGGATACCCCAAGGATGGTGGTTGCCACCAAGAAAAGTCGAACCTACAAGATGACTTGAACGCTCGAAGGGGAAGGACAGATCCTAAGGACAATCATGGGAGACAACAATTGGACCTCGAAGACGACCTTAATGATCGGAGGAAAGAACACCTGGAATAAAGTGCCAATCAAAATCGCAACCCGTTTTGAGGCCACTAAGAAATATTCAAATGCTCGGATGGCACTGTCTCATCACGTTCATGATCACCTGATCAAGATGACCAACTACTTTCAAAAAGCTGAACTACATGGATCAATTATAGATGAGGAGACTCAAGTCGGCTTAATCATCAACAGTATCTCTCATGCTTTCCTGCCGTCCACCACCAACTATGTGATGAATAAACTCAACTATGGTCTGACACGGCTCATGAACGAGCTTCAGACTTTCAAGTCTATCATGGGTGGACCAAGTAAGGGAGGAGAAAAGAAAACTATTGCTACTGCCGCTGTTGATCCAGCTAAGGCTGAAGCTAACCAAGCTTCGTCTTTGAATGCTGGAAACAAAAGGAAAGATGGACAAAACAACAACTCCAGGCTTGCAAAGGTTGCAAAGACGAGTGCACAGATACCTAAGGGGAAGAAAAAGAAAAACAAGAAAGGTAAAGGTAAATGTTTTCACTGCAAAGAGAAGGGGCATTGGAAACAAGTTTGCCCCAAGTTTCTAGCAGGGAAAAGTAATGATTATAGTTCATTTTATCATGGAAACATGTGTTTTAGAGACGGATAAATCCGTTTGGATTATTAATTCTGGATCTACTAACCATGTTTATAACTCCTTTTACAGCTTCTTGAATCGTGGGAGGAAGTGGATGAAGGCGACTTAAAGCTTAGAGTTGGGAACAGAGCGTTCGTTACGGTCCAAGCTAGAGGAAGAGCTCGCTTGAAATTCAGAAATAAATATTTAATTTCGAAAGATGTATTTTTTTATTCCAGATTTTAGTAGAAATTTAATTTCAGTTTCCATGTTGCAATTAGAACAATTTGTTATGACTTTCATAAGTCTTAATATATATTTCTTTCAATGGATCACAATTGTGCATTGCATGTTTGGAAAACGGGCTTTATATACTGTAACCTAACGAACCCCTCGCTTTTAATAATTATTTATTCAAAATAGCTAAACCTAGGACCAATAAACGTCAAAAGATCGATAACGATAACATGACGCATTTATGGCACTTGAGACTAGGTTACATTGGCTATGATAGAATTCAAAGACTTACAAAGGATGGACCTTTGAGGGAACTCACCTTAGGTGAATTACTTGTCTGTGAATCTTGTATAGAAGGCAAACTGACCAAGCATCCATTCTTAACAAAGGGTGATAGGGCCAAGGAACCACTTGGACTTGTTCATTCAGATGTTTGTGTAGTTTTGAATGTACAAGCCATGAGTGGTTTTGAGTATTTCGTCACTTTCATTGACGATTACTCTAGATACTCATGTCTTTACCTAATACATAGGAAATCAGAGTCATTTTCAAAGTTTCAGGAATTCCTAGCTATGGCTCGAAACCAATGGTAACACGTTAAATATTTTGTGATCTGATAGGGGTGGAGAATATTTGGATATGCAGTTCCAAGATCATTTAACTGAGCTTGGGATTTTATCACAACTTACTGCCCTGGGTACTCTGCAACAAAATGGTGTAATAGAACGCCAGAACAGAACTTTATTGGAAATGGTTAGATACATACTTAGTTACTCAACTCTACCAACTTCATTTTGGGGACATGCAATTTAAACTATGAACGACATTCTAAATGTCGTACCATCCAAATCATTCCCCAAAACACCTTTAGAACACTGGAATGGTCGTGAACTTAGTTTGCGTCATTATATAATTTGGGGGTGTCTCGCCCACATCCCTAGGAAAAAGAAAGGAAAGCTAGAACCGTGAAATAAAGTTTACATGTTTGTTGGCTATCCTAAAGGCACTCGGGGTGGACTTTTCTACAGTCATTCAGAAAAGAAAGTGTTTACTTTTACGAATGCTACTTTTCTGGAAAATGACTATGTCCAAAAGTTCAAACCACACAACAAAGTAGTTTACGAAGAGATGGTTGAAGAATTGACTCCAACCAATGTTCCATCATCATCAACACGAGTTGATGATGAAATTGTCACTCTTCATGTCCAACCAACGCAAGTCGATTTAAATGAAGAAAGTACCACTGTTCCTGAGCAAACAGTTGTGGAGCCTCGACGTAGTGGGACAGTTTCTAGGAACCTAGTTCGCTATGGTTTGGATAGTGAAACCAATATGGTTATTGGTGACACTAGTGATGATGATTCGTTGTCTTTCAAACAGGCAATGGCTAGCCCTGAAAAAAAAACTATGGCTCGAAGCCATGAAACAGGAAATAGATTCCATGTACTCAAATTCCATCTGGGATCTTGTGGAAGCACCTAGTGACTTTAAGGCCATTGGGTGCACGTGGATCTACAAGAAGAAATGAGGTGTTGATGGAAATATCGAAACTTATAAATCTCGATTAGCGGCAAAGGGTTATACCCAAAGAGAAGGCGTGGACTATGAGGAAACTTTTAGTCCGGTAGCCATGCTAAAGTCCATTCGCATCCTCCTATCCATAACATCCGCTCTTGACTATGAGATCTGACAAATGGACGTCAAGACAACTTTTCTTCATGGGAAGCTTGAAGAAGTCATTTACATGGATCAGCCATAAGGATTTAAAGTAGCTGGACAAGAAAGAAAAGTTTGCAAGTTGAATTGGTCCATTTATGGACTTAAGCAAGCTTCTCGTTCCTGGAATTTTAGGTTTGATGAAATAATCAAAACATATGGCTTTGAAAAAAACATTGATGAGCCATGTGTTTACCAGCTGAAGGAAAATCAAATAGTGGTATTCGTGATTCTTTATGTAGATGATATCTTACTCATTGGAAACAATGTTAATAAATTATCAGATGTGAAGAATTGACTGAGCACTCTATTCCAAATGAAGGATATGGGTGAAGCAAGTTATGTCTTAGGTATCCAGATCATTAGGGATAGAAAGAACAGACTCTTAGCTCTATCTCAAGTAGCTTACATTGATAAAGTGCTTGAACGTTTCTCAATGACAAATTCCAATAAAAGAAGTCTACTGTCCCGCCATGGAATTCATCATTCAAGGAAGCAATCTCCCCAAGCTCCTGAAGAGGAAGATGCAATGAGAAAAGTTCCTTAAGCATCTGCAGTTGGAAGTCTAATGTATGCTATGTTGTGTACTAGACCAGATATCTGCTATGTAGTGGGAGTAGTGAGCATGTATCATTCAAGCCCAGGACTGGAACATTGGATAGCAGTTAAGCATATTCTGAAGTATTTAATACGGACTAGGGATTATATGTTAGTCTACAAGGGTGGTGTTTTGAGCCCTGTAGGCTACACTGATTCAGATTTTTAGACTGAAGTCAATGACAAGAAGTCTACTTCTTGAATGGTGTTTACTCTTAGGGGTGGAGTTGTGATATGGAGAAGCGTAAAGTAGTGTTTGATCTCAGATTCCACCACGGAGGCTGAGTACATAGCTGCGTCTAAAGTAGCTAAGGAAATAGTCTGACTAAAGAAGTTTTATTCAGATCTTGGTGTTATTCCAGATATGGATAAACTGCTTGTGTTGGTTTGTGATAACACAGGAGCGATAGCCAACTCGAAATAACCTCATAGTCACAAGAAGAGTAAGCATATAGAAATGAAGTATCACATAATTCGAGAATATGTGGCCAGGGGAGATGTGAAGGTTATGAAGATTGCATCAGAAGGCAATCTTGCAGATCTGCTTACAAAGACACTACCAGAAGCTACATTTGATAAGCATATCAAGGAAATGTGATTAGTATAATTAAGACATTAGTTTCAATTAGTGCATGTGGGAGTTTGTTGGGGTTGTATGCCCTAATTAAAACCCAATTTCTTTGTAATCTCATTTTATTATCAATAAAAGAATACAAATCATTTTTTGACTTGGTCAATCACTTTGCTCACATGTGTTTATTTTCATGATTAGTTATTTAATATAAACTTCTATTAAATCCCGAGCATATAGCAATCATATTTATAGTGACGTAATCACAGTGGAATATAAATATGATTATATGTTCAAAATAAGTTAGTCCTAAGATTAGTCAGTGCACAGGATTTACACTGACTTGCCAATCTACGATATAATCTACTTACACATTGTAGTGTTATGTTCTTTCCAAAACATTAGTAAAGTAGATAAGATCGAATGTATTTGTTACATCAGACTGGACTGATATAGACAGTAGATATGATAAGTAAACATACTGTTATTATCTATTCTAGTCATATCATATAGTTGACCATAGCTCAATTAAATCTCAATACTGAGCTGTTAGTATTCTAATACTGAATGTATTTTTTGAGTTATTTGACTTGTTTGTTACCAGCTTACTCTACGGACTAGCCCATACTTACATCTTGGGAACTCGGTAGTATAATTGAGTGGGAGTATTAATCATAGATATGAACATCTATACCTTCTGACGAAGAAGTAAAACGATGGTTTCCTTTTAGTTTGGTTCAAGGTGCTAAATGATAGAGATCTGATTTAAGAAATTAATATTAGTTTACTGAAATATCATTTACAAGGAACTAAGTGTTTTAACGATAAAATGCAATGAGAGGTAATACGGTATTTTAGTCCCATCTCATTGTAGACCGTCTATAGAGGATTGAGTGACAATTATGGTTGTAACAATGGATAACTAATAACGTATCTATATTGCTTATAAATCGTTCTATGAATTCAAGAGTGCAATTCTAAGTCTTTAGTGGAGTCACGAGAAATTAATAAGTTAGTAAATTTATTTGTTAAATTTATGATAACTTATGGGAGTTTGATTTCATAGGCCCATGGTCACCACTTTATCTTGGATAAAATCATCTAGATAGTCTCAATTAATTGATTTAATTATCAATTATAATTATCAAAGTTGACCAGGTCAATTTTAGATAGTTTCATAGAGTTGTACAATTTAGAGAAGAAGAGAGATTTTAGAGTAGATTTATAAATTAAGACAAATTGATGTCTAAATTAATAAATAAGTTTAAATCAATGTTCAAATTATAAATAATTTTATTTGATAAAAGATTTAAATAATTAATTAATTAATTAAATCAATAAAAAATAATACAAGTCTTGCTTTTAAGTCCAACGAACTTATAATTAAATGGTAAATTTCACGGGCCTAAAGCCCATGAGAATTTTGACCTAGTGGCTGATATTTTTTATTATTTTATTGATTTTTTAATTAAAATAAATGACCTGATTCAGCCTATAAAATGAATGCTAAGTGAGAGTTGAAATCAAGTTTTTTCAAAGGCATGTTTTGAGAAGATTTATTCTTGATGCTCTAGGTTTTAGATTCTCTCTACACCATAAGTCCTTTTCTAAGCTCAATATTCTCTTTGTATCTATCTTATGTGTTGAGAATTGCCCACTCTAGTATGAGTGATTCTAAGGATATTTTGGAAGATTGTGAAGAAATTGGAAGATCGGTTTAGTTTCTTTGTGATATTGATTCTAAGGATACTAATGAGACTGTGAAAATTACCGTTTTACCTCTCAATTGTATTTTATGCTTAACTCCTACTAAGTTCCTTGTAAATGATATTTCCGCAAACTTAATTACAGAAATGAGTACTCTATCATTTAACACTTGAATAAGGCTATAAGGAAATGATCGTTTGATTTCTTAAACAGAAGCTATAGATTTCATGTCTATGATTAATACTCCCACTTAATTATGAACATGATGAAATACTTATGTTATGTTTGTATTTTTTTTAAGTCATTGAGATGTGCATATATATATATATATCAATTAAAACTAATTTATGTAGGAAATATTAAAAAAAAGCAATATGTTTTCTAAATTGACATATCATTCATGACTCTTTGTAGTTATATCATTGCACATATTAAATTTTTTTTGTAAAATAAGACATATGAAATAGATGGGTTTATGTGTACATAAAAATAAATGAAAAATTAGTAAATTTAGTTATAAAATAAGTATCTTTATGTAATAATAATAATAATAATAATAATAATAATAATAATAATAATAATAATAATAATAATAATAATAATAATAATAGGATTGAAAGTATTTCATATTTAAAAAAAAAACAAATTATTTGCAATAGATTAATATTCCATTGGTTACTAAATATTTTACATTTGATCCAACAACAACAAAAAAAAATTAGTGCATGTCAAATAATATAATAGGAGTAATCAAGGATTTGGCCAAAGCAAAAGTATGTTTCACTTTTTTTTAATTACACATAAAGATAATGAGATAAAATAAAAGAAATAAAAAAAAATATTTTCACGTGAATATATATGAGTGGCAGTTTCCATAAATTGAATGTGATAAGGGAAACTCCACCTATTAACTCTATTAATCCCACTAATACTAATCACATACCCTCATTTTTGTTTCTCACTAAAATAACTCTTTCACACTAAAATACCCTTTTAACAAATTAACTCTTTTCGTTTTCTCTCATTCACCTTCACCATTAGTCCCTTCTCTCTCAGCTCAGACCCACCATCACCATCTTCCAAGCTTTTTCCCACTGCAGCTCCCGCCACCTAGGACCGAAGCAGCACCGCTCTCGCCGCCTGAGACCAAAGAAGCACCGAAGTCGCAACCCCCATGCTCCCATCGCCAGAACCCGAGCCGCAACCCCCTTCGCCAAAGCCAAAGGCCTGCAACCCCCTTCGCCTAAGCCTGTAACCTCCATCGCCTAAACCTGCAGCCCCCATCGCCTGTGCCCGCAATTCGTGTCGCCTGAGCCCGTAGCCTTTATTGCCTGAACCGGCAACCCCATCGCTTGAGCTCGCAACCCATGTTGCCTGAGCCATCAAACCCTTTGCCTTCCATTGCATCGACCGACTAGTTGAGTGTATATATGTATTTTTTGTATTGAGTTAAAGAAAAGAAATTGGTATTGTTTTTGTTATTGTATTTAGTCAGAGAATGAATTGGTATGGTTTTTGTTTTTGTTGTTGTATTTGATTAGAGAAAAGAAATTCATGATGCTTGAATGTTTATTCATAGAATATCTAGCTTGCGAGGAATGAGGTGAAGAATACTTCATTTTATTGAAAGAAATTGCAGGACTTTTTTTAATTTCCAACTTTGTTTTAACTATTTGAGCCATGTTTTTAATTTGGTGTAAACAACGACCGAATTTAGTGTGAATCGTGTGTGAGCTATGTGTGATTGTGGTGTGAACAATGTGTGAATTTAGTGTGAACCATGTCTGAAGTGAAGTTGGTGTGAACCATGTGTGATTTCGATGTGAAAAGTGTGTGAATTTGGTGTGAACAGTGTGTGAACCATGTTCTGAATTTATGGTGAACAATGTGTGAATGAAGTATGAATTATGTGTGAATCATGTTAGAATTTATGGTGAATAATGTGTAAATAATGTGTGAAGTATGAATCATGTGTGAAATACATGTAAACCATAAGGGAACTATGTGTGAAATATGTGTAAAAAAATATGTGTGAATCATGTGTGAGTGAACCATTTGTGAACTATGAGATGTATGAAACACGTGTGAACTATGTGTGAATCATGAATGAGTCATGTGTGAAAGATGTGTGGATCATGTTAGAAAGTTGATGTTCACACATGTTTTGAATTGACTGGATCTTACTTGGAGAAAGTACTAATATTTTTAAGAGTATTTCGATCTTTTACTATGTGTGTAAGGTTATTTGTGTGAAAAACAATAACATGGGGTTAGAGTTAGCATTAGTAAAATTAGTGAGGTTAATTAGTGGAGTTTTCCATGTGATAATTAGACTTTTTCTGTTTGACTAAAAAAGTAAAGAAAATTTAATTTTAAATAAAAAAAAAAAGTAGCTTTCCACTTGTCAGTATAATAAAATGTGAGTGTAAAAGAGGTTGCAGAAGGGAACGTGCTTAATATATGTAAAGAATAATTCATGATAGACAAGTTAAATAAAATAATATTGTTTTGCTGTTTATTTTAATTATTTTATACTTATGCAGCAATCAATTCAAGTACATAAATGATAAAATATTATCTTTTTAAAAAAAAAAAGAAAAATCAAATATTATCTAAATAGATTTTTCTAATTTACATACACCACTAGTAACTAAAAATTATGATTTACCATACACTCATTAAGTACTACAACAATTTTCTTTCCTACAATTAACTAACACAATGTAGTGTTTGGTTCGAGTGATTTTTTTCTTCTATTCTATTGTTTGGTTGATAAAATCAAATAAGAAAATGTTTTCAATTGAAAATCTTATTACACATTTTGATGGAATTATTATTCCACTCAAAATTTGGTAGAAAAGCAATTCCATTCCATCTTTATATTATTATATAATTTATATATATTATAACCCTTATTTATTTTTACATCATTCTTATTACATTTGTTATTTTTACATCATTTTTATTATATATTTGAAAATACTTTTTACATATTTTGTAGTAAAAATAAGTTTTTATTATATAAAAATACATAATTTAATTATTTTAGACATACATCTTAAATTTGGTAGCCATCTTAACATTTTATATTATTTAAAATATAACAACAATTACAAATTATTGAAATTGAAATATATATCTTACTACGATTTAAATTTAATATAAAATTAGATTTTATCAATTATTTTAATAAAATAAAATAAAAAATTTCATTCAATTAAGTACATTTTTTTAAGTATTAATGATATTTTATTATACTTCTTTCTACAAAATATTTATGTATAATATATATTATTTATTTGTTTAATTTGTATATAAGCGTTATTTAATAAAAAAAATGATAATATGGTATTGCTGTCCGTGATT